>NC_060125.1:282274682-283707182 GCF_021461395.2 Schistocerca americana
TCAGGGCCATTCTTTTGTACGGATTGTTGAAAGTCAGATTGCGTTGCACTAAAAATGTTGTGTGTCAGTTTAGTGTTGATCAGAATAAGTAAAGGGAGAAATGTCTGGGTACGTTCAGTTCTGCTCAGCTGTTTGAAAATCAAATAACGTAAGAGGTTTATCAGCACAGTAATTCATTAATTTTTCTAAGGGGATGTTTCATATGGCGACCCTGCTTCTTGATCACGGTAATGTACGTAATAACTACGATATCTATATGCAAAGCATTTCACTGTTGTTTATGATGAGGGGGGTACATTGGCTTTTGCTGAAGTTTGCTTATGGAGGACGATAACTATGACATTTCCATATTTAACGCTGCAGGACACGTATTTGAGTGATTAATTTTCTACTTGAAATATTTATTTTTTAAAGATTTTTGAACTACGTAGATACAAAGGTTTTCCTTGATAACATTTCATTCCATTGCTGCAATCTGCAACACCTGAGGGTGTAGTTACTTTAATCCTCAGGGGGGTACACGCTTACCTTGTGTACCATGTGGTTGGCAAGCACAAGGAGCCCTAGCTAATATGGTATTTGCTTATACAACTTTACACATCAGTACCATATTTCTCTATTACATAAATTACACAGCTATCTGATCATTTAACTGAGCGAGACAAACATTGTTTAACTAAATCAGTGACAGATATTTACGTAATTACACAGTTGGATAAGTTCACACTTATTAAATTGTATTTTGTCTGCACTTTGTGAAATGTTCATATTTTTTCAGACCCATTGTGATACTATGAGATCTTTGAATGATATATTTGTTGTGGGATCATGATTTTTTATGTACATTTGAGGCAGAAGACACTATTGAAATGAGCAGACAATTTTTTTTTAGGTTTTGAGATTTGACTGAGGTGTTATGATATTATTACGACGACGATGTGTATTATGCTGTTGAGGTAAGCTGATGTTATATGAGGAAATTGATTACGCTATGTATTTATTATGATGAAATATTGACGAAGTATCGACGAAAATGTATATGTGTAATAACTATGGAATAATGAGTAGTGGTTAGGGACTCTGATTTGTGAAAAAGGATGTTGGAAACCAAGAGTTTAAGAGTTTTGAAATGTGTGTAAATGCTTGCATGTATCACAATGCTGTCGAAAATTTTTTGGACACTGTTATATTTATAGGATTTTATTTCTACACATTTGTAACACAAATTCTCGACCTGTGAAATTTTTTATATGAGACTGTCACTGTAGCGCAAACTGCTGTCGTAATATTTCGGCTAGAAATCTAAGTGACCTTGATGTAATGCATTGTGGGCGCCCAGCTATGCGCCAGTCGCCTCGAGAAAAGCCATTTGGAGGAGAAAAAAAGAGCCCATTAACCTCGCTATTGAAATTCGTTTGTAGAAAGCATCGCAAATACGACATGCTCATTACATGGAAACATATTATTACACTGTGGAGCTCGTGCCTTGTGCTCTGCACCCTGATTATGACAAGTGTCTTTCTAGGAGAGTTGAGAGAATTTCTATGGACTTACGAAATGCCACATGGCTATTGAATGATGGTTTTATGCTTTGCTTTGTACATAGTTGCTTATTTCATTTGATATCTGGTATCCATCTGTGTTGCAGCATTGATTTTGTAAAATAAAATTAAATGCATTGCTAATGTGAACACTTTCTGTCAACAGATCTGTTAAATAATAATATTATGGTCCAAATTTTTCAAAAAAGGAGCACTTTGAAAGGAAAGATCAATAAGAAGGGACTAATAACAGTAACTACACACATAATTTTCTTTTGAAGTACTTGGTAATTCTTTTTTTTTTTTTTCGTAGAATAACTTGTTGTGGTGCACCACTTTAATGACATAGACATTAAGTTGTGAATAGACATTTCCCTTATCTGCAGTGTTGTCTTTAGTGTACTATTCTTTCTGCTTGTGAGTTTGTCATGTTTAGATATAAGTTATTGCATGTGCTGCTTCTGTTTGCCGGGCATAGTGCTACTGAATTTCACTTTGTATTACTCTGTTAGCCAGTTTTACAACTGATTTATTTTTCTTGTTTGCTGCACAGTGCCTTATATTAGATTTAATTTTGAAATTGCTTTGCTAATTTAGATATACTCCTGCCTGCTTTGCCCATTTTCAATTTTTTTTTTGTCATTGCTGTTTGTGTTAATTTGTTATGTGCTGTTGCATTGCCTTGTCCTTTGGTATATATATCTAGGCTCAGTAGATTTAAGTTAGTTTCAGAGGGGGTAGTCTATATAAGAAACTAATTGTGAATAGGGAAAGAATGCATTGAAAAGTTATATGAAATGCTTTATGCAAAAATAAGTATTGTACAGTGAGAAATATTTATTTTGCAAGAGGACACGAACAAAACAGTAGGGTTTAGAGACAACAGGGTTATATAGGATTTTTTTTTGTAGGAAAGGTCTATGGAATGAAGTTTTGGGTTGCACTGCAGTACGAAATGTAACACTGAAAACGAACCCTGTCCTTTCCTTTTGTGTTATTCCGCTATGTGTTTGTATACCCTTGTGTATTTGTGTTTTTCCTGTCTTTATGTGTTTAGCTATTAAGATTTATATTGTAGAATTTTTCTAATACTAAGCTACATTCACTATGATGAGGAATACTGTTATCCTCAAATGTAATTTGCATTAATAATAAGTTACTTATTTTGTAAAGATGTTTAGAGATTATTTTCGTAAGCTATTCTGATCTTTTGTGTAATCTGTTATGTCATAATTCCTGTAACACTGATTTATGTGCTTATTTCTATTCTTTTGTAAAGCCTGTGTTACTACAAATGTTAACTGTACTATTATGTTCTTTAATGATGTATTTTGTACCTTTGTAATTGTATTCATATCTTGTAAATTTATAATTGTATAGACACCAGTTCTTCAAATTAAATTACATTTCACTGCACGTGTTTCTGTTGGTCATAGTATATGCACAATAGTTGAGAAGTTGGGACAGCATTCTTGTGTATCTCCAGGCACCCACCTGATGCTTCCCGTGGACCTTCTTGCCGAGATTCGTATCTGCAAGGATCGTGGCGGTTGAAATGGGCCGACACGGCAGGACGCCCTCACAGTATCACGTAGGATCCCTAGCTAAGCTGCTTACTGCGTAGGTGGAGAAACTTTCTTAATTTAGACGCCATCTGTGTTGATAATTCAGCAAGGGACTGGTTAACTACGTTGCTGGTTCTAAGGACATACCAAAACGTTTGTGAGTGCACAAGTGGTGGTTTATGGACTTATTATATTGTCTGCAAGACCCTTTAATGGCGACTGTGCACCCGCACAGTCGCAACAGATGGCTGCTGGCCGTCTCTACAAGGACTGCAGTGGGTCTGCATCTCTAATGGCCCACCAATACCATACTCTCCACCATGACTACCGTGGGTCTGCTCTGTGATAACCTACATACCAATATTCTTCGATTTCGACTGACACTGCTGTGGGTTTGCTCTGTTGTGGCCCATTACCTGTCTGCATGTCAAGAGTCATCACTGTCTTCCTGTTGGAAGGACAATACTACTTCTTCAAGACTGCATGTAAATCCACTACTTCCATGTGCATTTTCTTTTACTGCTCAGACTTTGAGGAAAAAAAAACCACAGCAATTTTACTGTGATGATTGATCAGGACTGTCTTTAGGGACTGTGAGAAAATCTTTGCTTTTGACCAACAGTATATCAATAAGTGTGTGCATTTGATTTCATTATTATTGTAATTATGAAAAAAAATTTCAAATCTGTATTGGCACTGCCCAAAACAATTTGGAAAATTTTTTGTAGGGAGCATTGGGGGCTATGTAAGTAGGCTGTTTAGATATTTATGTTGGTAATGCCGCATAGAGCTCTATATGAAGTTCACTGACTGTGCTGTGTGAAGTCTGTGACTGGTTGGCATTCTTGGATTAGTCGCTATTGTAGTGTTCGGCAGCTGGATGTGAACAGCACGTAGCGTTGCGCAGTTGGAGGTGAGCCGCCAGCAGTGGTGGATGTGAGGAGAGAGATGACGGAGTTTTGAGAGCAGATGATGTGGACGTGTGTCCATCAGAGACAGTAAATTTGTAAGACTGAATGTCATATATATATATGGACTTTTGAACGCTATGGCCGGCCGAAGTGGCCGCGCGGTTCCGGCGCTGCAGTCTGGAACCGCGAAACCGCTACGGTCGCAGGTTCGAATCCTGCCTCGGGCATGGATGTGTGTGATGTCCTTAGGTTAGTTAGGCTTAACTAGTTCTAAGTTCTAGGGGACTAATGACCTCAGCAGTTGAGTTCCATAGTGCTCAGAGCCATTTTTTGAACACTATGAAGGTAAATACATTGTTTCTTCTGTATCAAAATCTTTCATTTGCTAAGAATGCCTATCAGTAGTTAGTGCCTATAGTAGTTAGAATCTTTTATTTAGCTGGCAGTATTGGCGCTCGCTGTACTGCAGTAGTTCGATTAACGAAGATTTTTGTGAGGTAAGTGATTCATGAAAGGTGTATGTTGTTGTCAGTCAGGGCCATTCTTTTGTAGGAATTATTGAAAGTCAGATTGCGTTGCGCTAAAAATGTTGCGTGTCAGTTTAGTGTTGATCAGAATAAGTAAAGAGAGGAATGTCTGAGGGGACTGATGACCTTAGCTGTTTAGTCCCCCTTAAACATACCCCCAATGTCTGAGTACGTTCAGTTCAGCTCAGCTGTTTGAAAATCAAATAACGTAAGAGCTTTATCAGCAATGTAATTAATTAATTTTTCTAAGTGGAAGTTTCAAACTTCTACGTACACTATGTAATGAAAAGTATCCGGACACCTGGCTGAAAATTACATGAAAGTTCGCGGCGCCCTGCATCGTTAATGCTGGAATTTAATATGGTGTGGGCCAACCCTTATCCTCGATGACAGCTTCCACTCTCGCTGGCATACTTTCAATCTGGTGCTGGAAGGTTTTTTGGGGAATTAGAGCCCTTTCTTCGCGCAGTGATGCACTGAGGAGAGGTATCGATGTCGGTCGGTGAGGCATGGCACGAAGTCTTCGTTCCAAAGCACCCCAAAGGTGTTCAATAGCATCCAGGTCAGGACTTTATGCAGGCCAGTCCATAACAGGGATGTTATTGTCGTGTAACCACTCCGCCACAGGCCGCGCATTATTAACAGGTTCTCGATCGTGTTGAAAGATGCAAACGCCATATCCGAATTGCTCTTCGACAGTGTGGAGCATTAAGGTGCTTGAAACATCAACGTAGGCCTGTACTATGATTGTGCCACGCTAAACAACAAGGAGTGCAACGTCCCTCCATGAAAAACACGACCAAACTATAACACCACCGCAGCCGAGATTTACTGTTGGCACTACACACGCTGGCAGATGACGTTCACCGGACATTCGCCATACCCACACCCTGTCATCGGATCGTCACATTGTGTACCGTGATTCGTCACCCCACACAACGTTTTTCCACTGATCAATTGTCCAATTATTACGCTCCTTACATCAAGCGAGTTGTCGTTTGGCATTTACCGGCGTGATGTATGGCTTGTGAGCAGCCGCTCGAGCATAAAATCCAATTTTTCTCACATCCCGACTAACTGTCATAGTAATTTCAGTGGATTCTGATGCAGTTTGCATCCTGTGTGATGGCCTGGATACGTGATTGCCTATTACACCTTACGACCCTCTTCAAGTCTCTGTCAGCCAACAGACGAGGTCGGACTGTACGCTTTTGTGGTATACGTGTTCCTTCAGGTTTCCACTTCACTATCACATCGGAAACAGTGGACCTAGGGATGTTTAGGAGTGTGGAAATGTCGCGTAAGGATGGTTCAAATGGCTCTGAGCACTATGGGACTCCACTGCTGAGGTTATTAGTACCCTAGAACTTAGAACTAGTTAAACCTAACTAACCTAAGGACATCACACACATCCATGCCCGAGGCAGGATTCGAACCTGCGACCGTAGCGGTCTCGCGGTTCCAGACTGCACCGCCAGAACCGCGCGGCCACTTCGGCCGGCGCGTAAGGATGTATGACACTCAGTCACCTGACCACATTCGAGATCCGTGAGTTCCGCGGATCGTCACAGTCTACTCTCTCACGATGTCTACAATGACTACAGATGTCAGTTATATGGAGTACCTGGCAGTAGGTGGCTGCACACTGCACCTAATATGAAATACGAATGTTTTTAGAGGTCCAGAATGAGATTTTCACTCTGCAGCGGAGTGTGCGCTGATATGAAACTTCCTGGCAGATTAAAACTGTGTGCGCGACAGAGACTCGAACTCGGGACCTTTGCCTTTCGCGGGCAAGTGCTCTACCATCTGAGCTACCGAAGCACGACTCACGCCCGGTACTCACAGCTTTACTTCTGCCAGTACCTCGTCTCCTACCTCCCAAACTTTACAGAAGCTCTCCTGCGAACCTTGCAGAACTAGCACTCCTGAAAGAAAGGATATAGCGGAGACATGGCTTAGCCACAGCCTGGGGGATGTTTCCAGAATGAGATTTTCACTCTGCAGCTGAGTGTGCGCTGATATGAAACTTCCTGGCAGATTAAAACTGTGTGCCCGACCGAGACTCGAACCCGGGACCTTTCCCTTTCGCGGGCAAGTGCTCTACCATCTGAGCTACCGAAGCACGACTCACTCCCGGTACTCACAGCTTTACTTCTGCCAGTACCTCGTCTCCTACCTTCCAAACTTTACAGAAGCTCTCCTGCGAACCTTGCAAAACTAGCACTCCTGAGAGAAAGGATATAGCGGAGACATGGCTTAGCCACAGCCTTGGGGATATTTCCAGAATGAGATTTTCACTCTGCAGCTGAGTGTGCGCTGATATGAAACTTCCTGGCAGATTAAAACTGTGTGCCCGACCGAGACTCGAACTCGGGACCTTTGCCTTTCGCGGGCAAGTGCTCTGCCATCTGAGCTACCGAAGCACGACTCACGCATGGTACTCACAGCTTTACTTCTGTCAGTATCTCGTCTCCTACCTTCCAAACTTTACAGAAGCTCTCCTGCGAACCTTGCAGAACTAGCACTCCTGAAAGAAAGGATATTGCGGAGACATGGCTTAGCCACAGCCTGGGGGATGTTTCCAGAATGAGATTTTCACTCTGCAGCGGAGTGTGCGCTGATATGAAACTTCCTGGCAGATTAAAACTGTGTGCTCGACCGAGACTCGAACTCGGGACCTTTGCCTTTCGCGGGCAAGTGCTCTACCAACTGAGCTACCGAAGCACGACTCACGCCCGGTACTCGCAGCTTTACTTCTGCCAGTACCTCGTCTCCTACCTTCCAAACTTTACAGAAGCTCTCCTGCGAACCTTGCAGAACTAGCACACTCAGCTGCAGAGTGAAAGTCTCATTCTGGAAACATCCCCCAGGCCGTGGCTAAGCCATGTCTCCGCTATATTCTTTCTTTCAGGAGTGCTAGTTCTGCAAGGTTCGCAGGAGAGCTTCTGTAAAGTTTGGAAGGTAGGAGACGAGGTACTGGCAGAAGTAAAGCTGTGAGTACCGGGCGTGAGTCGTGCTTCTGTAGCTCAGATGGTAGAGCACTTGCTCGCGGAATGCAAAGGTCCCGAGTTCGTGTCTCGGTCGGGCACACAGTTTTAATCTCCCAGGAAGTTTCATATCAGCGCACACTCAGCTGCAGAGTGAAAATCTCGTTCTGGAAACATCCCCCAGGCTGTGGCTAAGCCATGTCTCCGCTATATCCTTTCTTTCAGGAGTGCTAGTTCTGGAAGGTTCGCAGGAGAGCTTCTGTAAAGTTTGGAAGGTAGGAGACGAGGTACTGGCAGAAGTAAAGCTGTGAGTACCGGGCGTGAGTCGTGCTTAGGTATCTCAGATGGTAGAGCACTTGCCCGCGAAAGGCAAAGGTCCCGAGTTCGAGTCTCGGTCGGGCACACAGTTTTAATCTGCCAGGAAGTTTCGTTTTTAGAGGTGTCCGCATACTTTTGATCACATAGCGTATTTACAAAAATCCACTCGCTAATGGGAAATCATATGTATCACAGAATGACTACGCTAAGAAATGTGTACCAAGTGAAAAAAAGCCCAAAGAATGACCTTATAAATGTGGTGCAGACTACGAGATATTTTTGTGCACCATGTTTCGGCTTCAGTCGCTATTGGGTGGGCTATTTGACGCATTTGGTAGAGTCCATCGTAGATTAAGAAATTTTGAAACTTGCTCTTTGACTGTATGATAATTGGTGAGAGCGATCTGTAACATTTTAACATACTCTGATTTCTTTATTTTTACGTCTCCCCTTCTGTAGCTGATTCCTCGCCTATGCTGCCCGTTTTATGTTTTTGAGAACTATTTCCATGACTTCATAATGTCTTAATCATCATGACTCAGGAAAAGATACAGTTACTCTGATTTTATCAGGCGGTTGTTTATTTTTGCGTACTGAATTTGGAGAAAGTATACAGAATCTAATACTGAGGGCAGAAGGACCACGATCGCAGCTGACAACATGGCCGCATTTTATGTACTGTGACAAACTGTTATCGGCGGCTATACAGAGAAGCACTCCAAACATATAAGAACAGTGATAACTTTAAGAGAAAAGAAGAAGCCATGAAACTTAGTGATATAGAGAAAGTGGCTCTGCTGAGTCGGTAAATAAGTTTTTATCCTTGACAGGCGACAATCGATAGTTGAGCTTTCTTTATCCCGCTCTCCGACGTCCATCTCGTCAGTCAGCTAGATTAGCGTCGCCAGGAGTACCTCCGAAGACGCCCAGCACAGCTCTGGGCGAATCGTCACGAACAGAAATGTTTCCCCGACTACGGCCATGTAACCCGGAAGACTGATCAGAATCTATGACATCTGATAGTGAAAGCCATCACTGTATGAGACAATGGGTAAGCCTCACTAAATGGTTACCAAAACGACAACTAACAGAAAATTGATTAAAGGAAAGCTTGTTACGTATCATCAGTAGTGTGAATGGTTTCGCGTGGCCGGCCAGGAATTTATCTCCTGCGCCAGTCTTTTCATCTGAGAGAGGAACGAAAGCCGGAGTGGCCGAGCGGTTCTAGGGGCTTCAGTCTGGCACCGCGCGACCGCTGCGGTCGCAGGTTCGAATCCTGCTTCGGGCGTGGATGGGTGTGATGTCCTTAGGTTAGTTAGGTTTAAGTAGTTCTAAGTTCTAGGGGACTGATGACTTCAGATGTTAAGTCCCATAGTGCTCAGAGCCATTTTCACCATTTGAGAGAGAAAGTTGTACCCTACGTCATCCATTGTTCGCTAAATATACACTCCTGGAAATTGAAATAAGAACACCGTGAATTCATTGTCCCAGGAAGGGGAAACTTTATTGACACATTCCTGGGGTCAGATACATCACATGATCACACTGACAGAACCACAGGCACATAGACACAGGCAACACAGCATGCACAATGTCGGCACTAGTACAGTGTATATCCACCTTTCGCAGCATTGCAGGCTGCTATTCTCCCATGGAGACGATCGTAGAGATGCTGGATGTAGTCCTGTGGAACGGCTTACCATGCCATTTCCACCTGGCGCCTCAGTTGGACCAGCGTTCGTGCTGGACGTGCAGACCGCGTGAGACGACGCTTCATCCAGTCCCAAACATGCTCAATGGGGGACAGATCCGGAGATCTTGCTGGCCAGGGTGGTTGACTTACACCTTCTAGAGCAGGTTGGGTGGCACGGGATACATGCGGACGTGCATTGTCCTGTTGGAACAGCAAGTTCCCTTGCCGGTCTAGGAATGGTAGAACGATGGGTTCGATGACGGTTTGGATGTACCGTGCACTATTCAGTGTCCCCTCGACGATCACCAGTGGTGTACGGCCAGTGTAGGAGATCGCTCCCCACACCATGATGCCGGGTGTTGGCCCTGTGTGCCTCGGTCGTATGCAGTCCTGATTGTGGCGCTCACCTGCACGGCGCCAAACACGCATACGACCATCATTGGCACCAAGGCAGAAGCGACTCTCGTCGCTGAAGACGACACGTCTCCATTCGTCCCTCCATTCACGCCTGTCGCGACACCACTGGAGGCGGGCTGCACGATGTTGGGGCGTGAGCGGAAGACGGCCTAACGGTGTGCGGGACCGTAGCCCAGCTTAATGGAGACGGTTGCGAATGGTCCTCGCCGATACCCCAGGAGCAACAGTGTCCCTAATTTGCTGGGAAGTGGCGATGCGGTCCCCTACGGCACTGCGTAGGATCCTACGGTCTTGGCGTGCATCCGTGCGTCGCTGCGGTCCGGTCCCAGGTCGACGGGCACGTGCACCTTCCGCCGACCACTGGCGACAACGTCGATGTACTGTGGAGACCTCACGCCCCACGTGTTGAGCAATTCGGCGGTACGTCCGCCCAGCCTCCCACATGCCCACTATACGCCCTCGCTCAAAGTCCGTCAACTGCACATACGGTTCACGCCCTGCTGTCGCGGCATGCTACCTGTGTTAAAGACTGCGATGGAGCTCCGTATGCCACGGCAAACTGGCTGACACTGACGGCGGTGGTGCACAAATGCTGCGCAGCTAGCGCCATTCGACGGCCAACACCGCGGTTCCTGGTGTGTCCGCTGTGCCGTGCGTGAGATCATTGCTTGTACAGCCCTCTCGCAGTGTCCGGAGCAAGTATGGTGGGTCTGACACACCGGTGTCAATGTGTTCTTTTTTCCATTTCCAGGAGTGTATTACAATCTTTGTCTTCCTCTTCTGTTTTTATCCTTCACTGCTCCCTCTGGTACCATGGAAGTTATTCCGTGATGTCTCAACACATATCCTATCACCATATCCCTTGTTATTTTAAGTGTTTTTCATATACTCCTTTCTGTGGAGATTCAGCGGAGAACCTCCCCATTCGTTCCTTATCAGTCCACCTAACTTTCAGCATTCTTCTGTAGTACTGCATCTCAAATGAAGCTACTTTCTTCTGTTCGTGTTTTACCACAGTCCATTTCTCTCTACAATACAATGCTGTGCTTCAAACGTACATTCTCAGAAATTACTTCCTCAAATTAAGGTCTGTGTTCGATACTAGTAGACTTGTCGTGGTCACTAGTGCCCTATTTGCAAGTGCTAGTCTACCTTTCATGTCCTCTTTGCTCCGTCCACCAAAGGTTATATTTCTTCCTAGATGAAACAGTTGTTAAAATTCATCTACTTCTTCATCAGCAATTATGATGTTAATTTTCGAGTTGTTTTCATTTCTGCTACTTCCCATTACTTTCGACTTTCTTAGATTTACACTTTGTCCATTTACTTTACCCATTAGACAGCTCATACCACTCAACTAACGCTTTAATTCGTCGTCACTTTCACCGTGGATAGCAATGTCATCAGCGAATCTTAATCATAATATCTTTTCACTTTAAATTTTAATCCCAGACTAGAACCTTTCTCGTTATTCCGACCTTGCTTCTTCGGTTTATAGATTGAACAATACAGGCGAAAGACTGCATCCCTGCCTTACACCATTTTTAATCCATGCACTTCGTTGATGGTCTTCCACTCTTGGTTTTGGTACATACGGTACATTACCCGTCTTTCACTTTACCTTAGCGCTTTTTTCTCACAACTTCAACCATCTTGCACCTTTTTACATTGCCGAAAGCATTTTTCCAGGTCAACAAACACTATGAACGTGTCTTGCTTTTGCTTCAATCCTGCTCTCGTTATCAACCTCAACGTATTGCCTCTCTGGTGTTTTTACCTTTTCGTAAAGCCAAGCTGATTGTCATCTAACAGATCCTCAGTTATCTTTTCCATTGTTCTGTATATTATTTTTGGCAGGAACTTGGATATATGAGCTGTGAAGCTGATGGCGTGATAAGGCTCGAAGTTATTATTTCTTAAACTTTTCGGGATTATGTGGATGAGGTTTTTCCTAAGGTCTTGTAGGATAACCGTTTTTGCCAGTTCCCCCAATGACTTTAGAAATTCCGTTGGAATGTCATCTAGCCCTTCTGCCTGTTTTGAATTTAAGTCTTCCAGAGCCACGTTAAATTTTGATTCTAACACGGGGTCCACCATCGCTCCCTTACCGATTCTTGTTTCTTCTTCGGTCACGTGATCAAACAAATCCGTCCCATATAGAGGCCCTCATTTTACTCGGCCCACTATCCCTCTCACCTTTGCATTTAACAGTGAAATTTACTTCGCACTCTTAATGTTAGCGTCCTTGCTTTTAATTTCACCGAAGGATGTTTTGGCTTTTCTATATGCTGACCCATATCTTTTTTAATTTTGTCACTTTCTTCATGCAGGCATTTCGCCTTACCTTCGCCACACTTCCTATTTATTTCATTCGTAAGTTACCTGTATTTCTGTATTCCCGAATTTTCTGGAACATTGCTGTACTTTCTTCTTTCTCCATCAGCTGAAGTATTCCTTCTATTACCGTTGGTTTCATCGTAGATACATTCCTTGTACCTATATATTTATTTCCAAGTTCTGTGTCTCCGCTTGTTAGACATGTCCATCCCTCTTCATCTTACCTGCCTACTGACAAATCAGTTCAGTTATATACTCTACGATGTTACAGTCTTATTTAGTACACTGAATAAACATAATAATCGCACAATGGTTGTCAAGGAATATTTATTTACATGCCTTCCTTCAGGTGGTATCAGAGAACTGAAAGTCGAGTGTTTGGTCGATATTTCTCTTCTTATTTTTCTGATTACAGAAATTTTTTAAAATATTTTATGAATCTGTGCATCAGTTTAAGGTCTTATGTTACGAGGTATTATAACTGCTCTATCCATGGGGAAACTTTATACTTAAGATCGAGAGAAGAATCCTGGAATGTATTAGCCATTTATAACGTGACTTCGGTAGTCTTAAGGATCTGAATACGGTGAGATACCTTCAGATTTGCAGTGCAGGCATTCATCGAAATCGTTAGTAAAGATGGTAGGGGACAATACCATCCACTGAATGAAAACTAATAATTTAAAAAAAAAATGGCTCTGAGCACTATGGGACTCAACTGCTAAGGTCATAAGGCCCCTAGAACTTAGAACTACTTAAACCTAACTAACCTAAGGACAACACACTCATCCATGCCCGAGGCAGGATTCGAACCTGCGACCGTAGTGGTCGCGCGGTTCTAGACTGTAGCGCCAGAACCGCTCGGCCACCAGCGGCCGGCAATAATTTAAATCTTGCGCAATTGAACACATATGAATGTTGAACACTTGAAATACAGATGGATATACGGGGTTGTCACATCATGAAGGGAAGAAGACAAACTGTTAATCCAGTATCCTTATAGGATTACTGACAGAATGCACCATCATCTCGCACTTCAGGCGCATGGAGAAATAAGCACGTAAAATTAATTAAATCACCATATCTATTTAGTGCAGTGACAAGACTTGTATGGTTCTGGCACTTCAGAAAGATAGCTGCATTGCTAATAGTCATATTAACGTATCAGAGTGGCTTACAACATACAGGTAAAAGGAAGCCAACACCATGCGGTCGGCATTTTGTAAAAAGTTCTTTCGAATTAAGCATACGCCCGCGATCAAATAAGCAGTCATAAGCTGTGGATGAGGAATTTAGTTAAATAGCTGAGGTTGAACTTAACACAATGCATGTTTCGTGATTTCTTTTTTCAGATAACTTCACCTAACTGAACCTGTAGTTTCACTGTGCCAAGCCGCACTTGCCCTTGAGGAATCGATACGCATATCAGATCTGCTTGTTTCAGTTATCACAAACAGCACCCGAATTTTCTGCTTCCGCACCCTTAACTGCCATTTCCTTCCTGATCGCAACTCCGCGCTCCTTAAATGAGAGAAAACCGCATGTTTTCCGATGCACCAAGAGCAATTAGTCTATCAATTGTAAGAGAGCTGTTTGCAGCTCATCTCTCCCCTACGTTAATTTTCTATGGCCAGCCGCTGGGACTAAGATAAACATACTTCAGACTTCCGAGCAACTCGAATGGAAAAGTAACACGTAAGTGTAGAATGAGAGGAAGAATAAGATGCAAGAGAGACAGCACCTGTTTTCATGGCTGACGTTCTACACCGTCGTTCCCGGGGAATTTTACTCTTATAGTCTTTTGTCAGGCCTGCATCAGGACCTACAGAGTTACTCTGCCCCTGCCTCTCGTTAAACTAGAGAGACGTCCGAGCGTCTAATGAGGAGACATATTTGCTCAAGCCACCCTGCTCGGTGCTGGCCGGTCTTCCGTTCTTGTCTTACAAAGCTATGGCTGGAGGAGATGTTCGCGTCTCCTTACAGACAAGAAAACATCTTCCTTTCATCTCGTTCCAGGAGAATTTGGCGTCTCCCTACAGCAGGTGGCTTGGTATAGAAATCATGAATCGCCAGTTGTATGAGCAGATTCCTATAAAACCTCTTACGTCAAGTATGTGCCGAGGAATCGGAAAATCTGTTACTTTTCCTATGTGGACAGGGCAGTCTCAATTGTCATTAACTAGATGCAACAACACTTGCCCATTTTGGCGACGAAGAGGCGCTTTTTTCAGATTCAGGTGGAGGTTCGCAGTGTGCACTACTTCAGCATGATTGCTAAGTAGCTCATCTGCTCTTCTGCGAAAAAATATTGCCATCCATATGGTAAAGAAACGTCATTGATGAAAGACATCAATGCAGATGGTCCGTCATATGTTCGAAAATGGATGGAACATTACACAAAAAATGTCAAATGTGTGTGAAATCTTATGGGACTTAACTGCTAAGGTCATCAGTCCCTAAGTTTACACACTACTTAACATAAATTATCCTAATGACAAACACACACACCCATGTCCGAGGGAGGATTCGAACCTCCGCCAGGACCAGCCGCACAGTCCATGACCGCAGCGCCCTAGACCGCTCGGCTAAGAACATTACACAGTCCAAATGGCACAGTATTAAGCTAATCGAGACTGCCAAGACTTATGAAGGCAGCCCTTTCCCTACCAGTTCATCTGTCTCGATTTGCCAGTAGGTAGGCTCCATGTAAATAGTTGAGAAATACTTTGCTCCTTCAAGCAGTCTAGGCTGTCACCAGTTGGCAGTAATGTACGATTTTGTTCGTCGCTGGTAGTCGACGCAGACTCACCATTCATCACCTTTCTTCTTTACAATAATGACATGAGATGACTAAGCACAATTCCTTCCTGATTAACCTTTGCTCAAGTTGTAGAGCATAAGCTAATGTCTGGATGAACTCCAGTACTGATACATTGTTTTCTCCACTCTGGATTTGGAAACATCCAAATACAAGCACAGAAAGATCACCACTGGCCTAGTTCTTCCTTGATGATGTCAGATCCTATCGGCAGGTCGTTAGTAGCTTTCTCACCAGCATTCTACATGGTGGCAGCAGAGTGTGATTCTTCATAGATGACAATGAGCTGTCTTGCCTGGACTGGTTCGACTGTTCATGAGCATATGGATTAATGGATGGGCTTAAACGGCTTCTTTACCACCTTCTATACTTACTATCGTTGATGGCATGTTCTTTTCTTTTGTGAGCTGGAGCAGCTTTGTGCGATCGACAGAAGCTTCACTATTTAACGGAGCATCTCTGTTGATGACTGGAAATCCTCTCTCTGATGAATACGAGATAACAAATTCTGCAATGACAAAGAACTGCTCAGAGGAATCTTTATGTTAGCTTGCTGGGACAGCGGGGCTAATGCAGAGCTCCTATCTTCCACATCCTATGATGCTTGTAGATTCCCACCCAAAAATAGCAGCAGTATGACTACAAACCGTAAAACGGCAAATTCGAGGGGCTGCGTTCTGTGGTTAACAGTTGTCCTTTCAATTTCGAATATTCGAGTGTCAGTAAAATTTCTTTCATATGACTGAACACAATTTTCCTTAGCTGACTACGATAAACATTCAACATTACTAAAATGAAGCCTTTTCGTCGACTACCACCTGGAAAGGCTGGCCACCTATTATCATTTAAGTGCGATTTCCTGGCATATTGATGACTCAAGGGAAAAAAGAATTAAATTATTAACTTATAGAGGCACAGATTTAAATCAATGGAGAAAGTTGAAAATTTGTTCCAGATTGGGATTCGATCTCCTGCTGAATAGTCAGATGTGCTGATGACTACGACATCCAGACACAGTGGACATCAAAACTGCACAGACTATCCTAGTATGCCTCTCGTCAGGCACAAATTCAGAGACTCTCCACGTACTGCCCATTTACCTCATTACTCGCGGCATTTCGCTGATTCCCTTAACAGTTTGAATTTTGTGGGAATCTGCACTGTAGGGGTCATTGGGAGTCCTCGCCTTAATTATATTGCGAGTGTAGTCCGTACAGTCCACTGTGTCCAGGTGGCGTTGTGGTCAGCACATCTGCTTCGTAAGCAGAAGACCTGAGTAAGAGTCCTGGTCGAGCACGAATCTGCAATTTCCCTGTGAATTAAATCAATGCCTAATGGCAGTTAATGTCTTTAATTTCCATGAGTCTTGGTTCATAGTGGATGCAGGATCAAAACGTGTCTGAAAGAACAGTCACCACATATTCAGGATGAGTCACTAACTGTTGCCACCACGAATAACTAAGAAAGAATGATAAGAACTGAAAAGTTTGTGGGACGAAAGGTGCTAAGTGGAATCGCATCAGAGATATGAAGATCAACTTTGTTTTTTTAAATGGAATGCTATGGATTGGAATTTATTTTCTGATAGCAGCTATCGAGACGAATCCAATTATGTGAAACTGTAAGTTATTTGAAGGTCAACGAAGGTCACAAATGTGGCATGAACCTCTATTTACAGAAGGTGTCCGAAGCGATGACTATTGATATCAATGCAGTGCTGCAATCTTCTTATCATGGATTGAGTGGTATTCCTTATTTCCTCCGCACTTATCGAAGCACATACTCTGACAAATTTCTCTCGCGTATCTTCAGGTGTAGTTGGAACGTCTTTATAAACAATGCCTTTTACGAATCCCCACATGAAAAAACCCAGAGGCGTCACCTCTGGCGAACGAGTCGGCCACGATACATCTCTTCCGCGTTCAATCCAACGATTTGGGAATTGTCTCGGCAACTCATTCCCAGCCATGAGCGAAAAATGTGCCGGAAACCCTTCGTTTTCATACCACATAACGTTCCTTGTTCCTAAAGGTATTTCTTCCAATGACAGACCTAATATATCTTGCAGGAATGAAGTATACTTGCTGCCATTAAGATTTCCTTCGATGAAATAGGGGCTTATAATCCTGTCCTCCAGGATCCCACACCATACCTTCACCGTCCACGGTTTCTCGTGTGTAACTGCATTTTATGCAAATTAACATTTCCATGGTTCGTGAATGTAGCCTCGTCAGTAAATAAGATCAAATTAATAAATGTGCTATCCCTCTGAATCTGAGGTTGAGCCCATCGGCAGAATTCAACGCGACGCTCACAATCTACACCAGTTAATTCTTGGTGGTGACTGATATGGTAAGTATGATATTTATGGTGATGTAGAACACGAACGACACTACTATGGCTCATGCCAGATCCACTTGCTATTTGACGCAAACTGACACAAGGATGTAGAAACACAGTGGCAAGAGTACGAATTTCCATTTCCTCGTTTGTAACTTTCCTTTGCCGGATCTGTTTCCGATGCGTTAAAGAAATGGTTGTTCTCAATTTATTATACACATACGTACGACGTGTAGGGCGAGTTTGCTGAGTTTATCTTTCAGCCTATATGGCTCTAGCTCTCACTGAACTTCGATGGTATTCTCCGTAAATGAGATGATTATGGACTTGTTCTTTGTAGGAATACATCTTTCACATTCATTTGATTCGACGATACTAGTCTTACCGTTCCTATTACAGTCGTGTGCGAAACCGTCGAATGGTGTTTATGTGTCAATGGCACGTTAGATGGATACGCCGTATTCGGCGAATATTTACTACTTGCACGATATACGAGAGAGCATTGTGAGAGCTTTTGCTTCGATAAGTACTGAAGTGATAACGAATACCACCCAATCCATAATAAGAAGATTGCAGCACTGCATTCATACCATTGGCCATCACTAAGAATACCTTCTGTAAATGGATTTTCATGCCATCTTCTTGACCTTCGTTGACCTTCAAAGACCTTACTGTTACACCTCATTGGATCCGTCTCGACAGCCGCTATCAAAAAATAAGTAACAAACTATAGGATCCCATTTTAAAAAACCAGTCGACCTTAATATCTCTGACGAGACGCCACCTATAAAAAAAAAAACCAACGTCATATTATGGCCCCTGTTGTCCCTTGCAACATTTGTCGCACAAAATTCTCACCTTCTAGCATACTTTTGGAGCTATTCTAGGTGACAATAGCTAGTTACTTACACTGTATAATGGTGACTGTCTTCGATGAACGATTTGCTTCGGTTACACCTCAACTCCACAGGTCGCCCTTGGGATTAATTCTCCTGAACAATGGGGTCAAGCGAGCGGTTGGTACTTTGGTACGGTGACTGCGACTGGATATGGCGTTTTGGATAGGGACATCGTTCAGGGTACGGTGATAGGTTTTACCCCAGATGCCGCGTATAATCGTCTGAGGTTGATTGACGTGAATAGAGTTGTACTGCAGGTAGACGTCATCCGGTGCAGTCGTCGAATACGAGTCTTCTCACACTACAGTAGTATACTACGCGTCTGGGGTGACCACAATGAAAGCATGGTATTTTTCCCCCTCCCGAGATTGTTTTTTTCTATTTCGGGGCATTGAATTTGGCCGGGGAGTTGCTTGCATCTGCGTTCGTCGAATGCTGGTTTGTCGTTTGATGGTTGCAGCTTAAAGTATCTGTTGGTAAAGTTCATTCTTGTCGGCGCGTTCGACTTGTGTCGGACAGCAATAAACCTCTTTTTTGACTGTCTCTGTTAGCTCCTGACGTATGGAATCTATGTTCACGGCTGCTGTCTCCTGTGAACTAGGTTAGACATCACTGGCTGCAGTACGCTACTGTATCTCTTCTCTTACTTTTGTAAATTTCTATGAGACCAAATTGCTGATGTCATCGGTTTTGTATCCCACCTGGGAGGCGGCGCGTGGGTAAGGAACAGGAACAGGAAAAGGTACTAATCTTTCGGTACTGCAAACACCTTTACTAGTGTATAAACATACGCAAACATATTACATAACTTGCAATGTGGTGCGAAGTTGCAGCGAAGTGTCCTGATGAAATGGGCCGAAGCAACCGCGGAGCTCGTAGACCTCGAAAGCGCCGGCTAGAGGGTGCCAACCTACTAGAGCGTACTACGTTATGGTATTGTAATTATCGATACCACAATCGGTCCCTAAGTTTACACACTACTTAGTCTAACTTAAACTAACTTACGCTAAGGACGACTCACCCACCCACGCCCGAGGGAGGACTCGAACCTCCGACGGGGGGAGCCGCGCGAACCGTGGCAAGACGGCCTATACCTCACGGTTACCCCGCACGGCCTTCTCTTACTCTCTGGCGAATTAGAGGCGAGCGCATGCTGATATTTCATAGCTATCATTAGAATCACATTCAGCAGTCAGTCATACGTTTTTCGGCTGATTCGTTTGTGTTGCATATCCTCGAATATCTGATAATGCACGGTGAATTCCTCTGTCGGCGCTTACTTTACCAGGAGCGATTTGCACTTGTTTTCTGCGACTCCTTTGATTAAGTGTCAGATTTTGTTGGCTTCTGTTTTATTCGGATTCACGACGTAGAATGTGATCAAATCATGCTGTGTGTAAGACTGTGTCGTTTCCGCTTTCCGTTGGGCTCTGTTATTTAGTTATTCTTTCGGCTACGTGGACTTGCTGCTGACTGTCGCTATAGGTTTTCTTCAGTTCGGACTGGAGGAGCGAGAAACTTAACATCATAATTGGTGATCACGATGTCCATGAAGATACGGAAACCTGCTACCTAGGCAGCAAAATAGGACATGACGGACGAAGTAAGGAGGACATAAAAACAGATCAGCACTGGCAAAAAGGGCTTCCCTTTCCAAGACAAGTGTACTAATATCAAACAAAGGTTTGAACTTGAGTAAGAAATTTCAAAGAATATACATTTGGAGCACAGCATTGCATGGCAGTAAGACATGGACTGTGGGGAAACCAGAACAGAACAGAATAGAAGCATTTGAGATGCTACAGAAGAACACTTAAAATTATTAGGTGGACTAATAGCGTGAGAAATGCGGAGGTTCCCCGCATAATCGGCGAGGTAAGGGATATGTGAAAAACTGTGACAAGAAGAAGGGACAGGATGATAGGATATCTCTTAAGACATAAAGGAATAACTTTCATGTTCCTAGAGGGAGCTGTAGAGGGTAAAATTATAGAGAAAGACATAGACTGGGATACATCCAGAAATACTTACGGACGTAGGTGTCAAGAGCTACTCTAAGCTGAAAAAAAGGCTCCTCAGCTGCCCTCACAAAGCAGAGCACCCTGTACCAATCTCATCACGAAGGATAAACCCCTTGTCGTACCAAGAATCGACCACAGGTCACCCACATGGTAATGAGCTAACCTCACCATCGGGTGGATAAGCCCCTGTCAATATATCGCACTGGTAATTATTCCTCCCTGTTCCCTACCGTAATTGTCATGAACTATATCATGCAGTGCTCTACTTGGAGTTAACCCTTCCACTAACTCCCTACTAAAATCAATGAAAATAGAACCCCAGTTAACTCCCTTTTGCATTATCTGTACCAATGTACCTTCTACCTTACCCGTCAGTATATGTAACAGTTCATTATCGGAAATGCCCAGTCCTCATCTTTATAGTGCATTTCTACTTTCAGAAGGTATTAGCATTATTACTACCGGGCCTCAACTCACTTCACAATTTACTTGTTCTTGTAAAATGTCCTCCAACAGTTTGGGGAATTTTGAAAACAATATTCCTGGTTAAATTAATGTTGCACCATCATTCTACTGCCATTTACATTCTTACCCACCCCCAACTTCCTTATTAATCCCCAAAAAACATTTTTCAATCTCCTTCATTTGATTCGCCAATTAGCCGTTCTTATGTAAAATTTTACTACTGATTGCCAACCCAACTAAATGACTCACCCTATTCCAGTAATGATCGAAACGGATTTTAGACTTCTGATTATAGGAGGGGTCCATTTCTATAACCAGCTCTCTCTGTCGAACTTCCAACATGCTTGAGATACTTGGGTCAGCAACTTCTGTTGATCAAAAGAACAAAAAACCAGTCCAAGTAGCAAATACTTTATATTTCATTCGACGAATAGTTCCGGGCCGAGACCCATTTTCAAATCAACATACATGGCAGAAAACCAAAAGTACACTCGTGCATAAAACAGGTATTATCAAATTCTTACGCATATCCCAAAGCTACAGAACGTATCTTTTGAAACTTACATAACAAAGTCGAAAATGGCATTTCCGACGCTGTCCCATATTTTGGTGACATCTTCGGAAATGCCACACCACAAGCTTTGTTCATGTTCTATCCACGTCTTTCGACATCACTGGAAATATACTTCGAACGCATTGTGCCATTAAGGCAGAGTGTGCCTCTCCAGTGACACACAGGAATACTCCAGAAGAGGAGGGACTAGCGCTGACCTGTGATGGGAACAGAGCTGGGACCATGTGGGCAAAGCAGTCTAATATATTTTGTCACACGCGCAGATTTTATTTGCTAACTTTCGTCCTATCCCCTAGTTTACATCATATGTCTTTATTACTTTTTATTTCGTGAACAGGAATATAGACGGCTTTATACCGTTATTGTAGAGGGTATTTGTTGAAACTCGAGACATTTAAACAAGAATTGAACGAAAAACATGTTCTAGGTGAAAAGTTAATTTTATTATGGAGACATTTGTCTGTGCTACAACAACCCATCCCCTAATCACCCTTCTTGGGCAGCCGGGATCAACTTTGTATTTTCGAATGGGAACTCCATAACCCTACCTATTTTTACTGCGTATTCGGGTCCTACACCAACAAATAAATACTGTTTAATCTAACCATTGTTTCGCATTCGTGATCGATGGTGCTGTAATCGACGCATATCACGTGTGCCTTTTTTGTAATGTACAACGAAAGTGTATGATTATACAATTCATTTATGATGTAATTGTAAGCCTTTGTGTTCTAACTGTTGATACGGATGTTCAAATGTTACTTGATCGTTCTCTACAGATAATATGGGTAAACATCGACTTTTCAAGTAAATGGTTTATTTGTATGGTAATAATGTTTTCTATACCTTATGGGGTTGACTGTGGTAAGTCTCCAACCATCGGAATGTGTCATGTATCAGGGTTCCCACCTAAACGGCGTAATTCTCGCACTGGCCGCTACGTGTCTACCCGCTGACTGCAAGCAACCACTGTAATAAGGTAAAACGTTCTTGAAGTGACAGTGGCAGATGAACCTGTCTTAGATACTCACCAAAATCAAGCACCCCAATGACGAGAGCAAGGGGACTCACCAAAATCGATCACCTCAGTGATGAGAGGCAAGGGGATTCCCCGACATCAAGCATTCGGCCTGCAGTCCACAACAACAACACTTTGTTTCTATGGTCGATATTGTTTTGGAACCCAGTTATTACCATGTACCAATATGAAAACTAAATGGCATCGAGATTTTTTTTTAATTTGCGACTTCAAACATTCGCTATAATTTTTTGAGAAAGAGTAGACGAATCACATATTTCGTTCAGTCATCAACTTACTTCTTCCGAAATAGTTTTTTGTTTTTCATAGGAAAGGATGGAAGTGTGTGGAATTACTGCAGGAGACTGAACGAAGAGGCCATCGGTGATTAATAAGAGCAGTTGACCCTACTGCAGTTGATTTGTGGCGTGTGTGTGTGTGTGTGTGTGTGATTGCACACAAGTATTCTTGAGTGGTGGCATGCCTTTCTGATGCACACAGTGGCCTGCCCCCTTTCATGTATACAGCAATCATCTTACTCTTAGTAATTCGAATTGGGGAGGTATAGCGGAGAATGGTCATTCCAATCCTAGTATTGAGAATTCGGAAGATGTGAATGTTTTCCTCTTTAACTGCGTGCAGTGAAGAGTTGCTTTCCCTTACACGTGGCGTCTGTCGTCACCTGGGTGGTCCTGAAAGACAGGAGGGTTCTGCTCGTCAGGAAAGGGTTGTGTGAACGAGTGGCTGAATGGGGTGGATGCTGCCCCGACGCCGACATTGTCAAAAGAGCAGGACGACACGCACACGGTGGGTTCTGAGGGAGCGTCTGGGGTGAGATACTCCGTTTCTTCTCGGAAATTACTTTCTGGCGAGCTACGAGAGAAGCATGGGAACGACTTGAGTTCTGTAAAAGATTACCTATGATTGGCTTGCTCAGGGAAAAGCTCCATGACGTAGCAAAATCGGAACAGAAGTTAGCGCCAAGTGTCTCCATTGGTGTAGTAGAAAAGCTTCTGCAATAGAGCGGAATTTTCCACCGGTCATCAAGTTGCTGACTGGCACGTTTAATCACAGCCACTGTGCTTGGGGGGTGGTAATGTACTGGGTTCGGCTTGGACTTGTGCTCGGTGAGGAAGTATAGTCTCGACTTTCGGTCTGAGTAGGTTATAAGATCGAGCACTCGCTGCTCTTGACAGTTCCCCTTCCGTTGGCTGTTTAATATACTTTTGTTTAATAGTACCTGTTTGACGAAGTTGCTGAAGTTTTGGCTTCAACGTAACTTTCCGAGTACAGTTGGCAACTGAGCGTTCTGCTTACAAACGTCCTATGTTGCCCGTCTTGAGCAGTTTTGCCTAACGTTGACTCTATCGGAGTTACTGTGTGACTTCACTTGTTATCAATCACTGTTCCGTCAGTGATTGTGTGGCACGCTTTGCTCGTCTCCCTCAGAGGCGCATTTGAACTCCTAGGAAGTCTTTAAACTGGAACAACCAGGACAGGAGAATTAGTCCAAATGGTTCAAATGGCTCTGAGCACTATGGGACTCAACTGCTGAGGTCATTAGTCCCCTAGAACTTAGAACTAGTTAAACCTAACTAAGCTAAGGACATCACACACATCCATGCCCGAGGCAGGATTCGCACCTGCGACCGTAGCGGTCTCGCGGAGAATTAGTATCGGGCTATACTCGCGACATTATCATCACCACGATGGGGTGTCGAAGGAGGCAGTCATCGCCTCCGGTACGCTAGATCGTGCTCTTGCACTAAACAAGACAGCCTGATAACGTATGCCTGTCACACCGGCAGATTAGGGAATTTTGCTACGTGATAATCAGAGTTCAGCAGAGCACACCTGTATCTGTTCCTATCACGTTGATTAAAGATTTGGGTGTAACATTGCAGAGCGAAATGAAGTGGGACAAGCATGTAATGGCAGCTGTGGGAAAGGCGGATGGTCGTCTTCTGTTCATTAGCAGAATTTTGGGAAGCTGTGGTTCATCTGTAAAGGAGACCGCTTATAAAACGCTAATACAACCTATTCTTGAGTACTGCTCGAGCGTTTGGGATCTCTATCAGGTCGGATTGAGGGAAGACATAGAAGCAATTCAGAGGCGAGCTGCTAGATTTGTTACCGGTAGGTTTGATCATCATGCGAGTGTTACGCAAATGCTTCAGGAGCTCGGGTGGGAGTCTCTAGAGGAAAGGAGGCTTCATTTCGTGTATCGCTACTGAGGAAATTTATAGAACCAGCATTTTAGGCTGACTGCAATACAATTTTGCTGCCGCCAACTTACACTTCGCGGAAAGACCACAAAGATAAGATAAGAGAGAGTAGGGCTCGTACAGAGGCCTATAACCAGTCATTTTTCCCTCGTTCTGTTTGCGAGTGGAACAGGGAGAGAAGATGCTAGTTCTGGTACGAGGTACCTCCGCCACGCACCGTATGGTGGATTGCGGAGTACGTATGTAGATCTAGATGTAGATACTTCTGTCTTGGGTTTTCATTGTCTGTGTTCTCACTACTGTTGCAGCGCAGTTAATGTCGGTTTTGCTTTGTGTTTTTCATAAGATTCAAGCTGCAAGTAATTGGCTCCACATACCACTTGGTCATAAATGTCACAAGCTAGTTTATGGACAACTTCACCTTCACAGCAATTATCTGTTAGGAAATGGGGGCTCAGAGCATCATTTACATATGCATATTCTAGCTGAATTTAGTTTTAAACACACCGCTAGCCCGGGCACCTCGCATTTTCTTCAGTATCTGTGCAACAGGAGTTGCACGACATACGGTAGTTTGATATTAAAGTTTAATGTGCTGGTAATGGGTGCGAAGGGCTTGTTTCTGGGTGCTTTTCCAGACAGTAATCATTTCTTGTGCATTCGTGGTTCCAGAACTGAACTTAAAACCATTATTTTATTTTATTTCGACCTTATCGCCAATGTGGTAATGCAGGTTCATTCGACAGCTAAAGAACCAGTTCCAAAGAAGCGATCGAAGAAATATCTGTAGACAATGGCTACAAGTGGAGGGACACTAGATGCTAGTGTTCATATCCTGAGCGACTGGCATGGCTATCAAAGCCAGTGATTTTTAAATCTCTCTGAATTGCGCACCGGCCAGCCTGTATACTGTGCTGTACCAAACTGTGGGAGTGATAAACGGCTGGAGATTGCAGAGACGAAATCACTTACCAAGTCTCAAAACATTTCTTAATATCACAGCCCAGCGGATCAGAGCACATGGGCGTACTAAAATCCAAAGAAACGTTATCTGCGCTGAAATTCTAGAAATGCACAACGAAAGTCTGCCTCAATATTAGCTGGAAATACAAGTAGTTTATGGTTTTATGAAATGTACACTAGCGGAAATACGCATTGAATACCTTCACTACCCGATATCGATGCTAATATTACATACGACAGTGCCAATAATAAGGAGCCATTAAACCCAGTTTTTCGAAACAAGTAAATATTCCAGAATTCCAGTCATGAAGGACTCCGAACGTATGTAACATAGAAGTAGATATTCTCTGTGTTGCAAAGGATCTTAAACCACACATTAAAATCTGATCTTCTATGCCAGATTGTACACCAGTTACCTTCCTTTCAGAGACTGCTGATATAAGAGCTCCATACTTATCAATCATATACACTCTGTCGCTCGACGCAAGATGCATACCTAAAGACTGGTCACACCAATACTCAAGAAAGAACGTGGAAGTAATACGCTAAATCACAGACGAATATCAGTGACGTCGATCTACAGTAGGATTTTGGAACATGTATTGAGTACATCTGGCCTAGTAACGATGTATTGACGCACAATCAGCACTCGTTGAGAAAATATCTATCTTTTTATACATAATTAGGATATATTCACACGAAGTAATGAATTTTGTATACAAGAGTCTCAATTTAATTTCATATTTCTAGCTTTTGAGATCGTTCCTCACAAGCGACTTCAAATCTAAAAGCATGCCTCTTGCGTAGAAGTGGCATTGGATTCGTGATCTTCTATCAGAAGGCACTTACATGTGAACTAGAGGACAGTGACGTATGCGTGGATGTAAGCCCATGTAATATCTAACAAATAATGGCATCTCAGAAAAATTCCAGACCTATAGAAAATGTAACTTAACGAGAACAGGAAAGCGCAAGGTAAATCTGCAAGCCTACAACCAGTTAACTACAAAAAAATGGAGGGAACAAGGATCGAACGGAGTTACCAGTCACAAGTTCGCGTTAGAGTTCACACATAAAACACAAATGAGAAGTTCCATAAAAACACGGCAACGTGGTATATGGGTCGACGGACCCAGGAAAATTAAACACTAGGGAAACTGTTTAAATATATCACCTATTTAAACACAACTTAAAATAGTAAGAGCCAACGGCTTTGCCCAAAAGGTGACAACGGTTCTCAACAGTTAAGCGCTGTCGAGCTTGGTTGGCACTTGGAAGGTTAATTGTCCGCGTTTGTCAGACCAGTTGACGAGCTACTTGACTGAAAAGTACCTGCTCCAGTCACGAAATCTGATAACGGCCGGGAGAGCGGTATGCAGACCACATGCTCCTCCACAACCGCATCCAGTGACGGCTACCGGCTGAAGATGCTATGGAGTTCTGTCGGTGTCGTTGGGCTTTCCGAAGCCTCTTCGGACGGAGTAATAATAAGAGAGCACTCCTCCATTTCCGAAATAGTATATATATATTCCAGAACTGAAACGTTAAATAAGCGTTGCCATGGCCCTGTGGTTGAGACAGTAGTAAACAGGAAAACACTGAACACTCCTCTCCCCTCCTCAATCGCTAGCACTACTTGAAGGGTCTCGCAAACAGAGTGCAAGCGAATGCACGACGAGCTTTCACCAAGTACCACCGCGTGACACTCTTCTGATTTATTGCATATCAACAGCACATACCAAGTGTAATATCCACAATTGTACTGTCTGCATCTCCTCAAGATGCCAGCCAGCATCCATCCACCTGGAACAGCAACCGACCTGCGCACGATGATAACAAGTTCAATTAGCGGCTAGCCCCGGTCCAGACAGCACCACTGCTGGCTACAGAGGCTTGCAGCTCTGTTCATACGGCTCACACCCATCTCTGTTGCTCCTTACTATCCTTTCTCGCTAGCTCTCAAGAGACTGTTTGTCTCTCTGACGTATCTCTGAGTTCAGCTTCCAGTTCAATTATAAGAACGGGCGCATCGTCATCCATCGTAACAGTCCTACTACCACTGGCTGCCGACAGCCAACTGTTCACTTCCCAGACACTCGCTTCCAGACTCCATAACTCCGCTACTACTTTACCAACGGGCAGACTGCCGAACAACTATGGCCAACTTATGCTCATTGCACAAAGGGCCACTCTCCTGGGTTGTTAGCTCGTTGATACTCGTGTGTTTTGGCGTCAACTAGTGTCTTAGCAGCACTGCTGTTCGCCAGTCAACCACAGGTACCAGCCTTTGACACATAAACAAGGTAAGACCGAGAACCTACCATGGACCACCGCCGCCCTCGCCGTCTTGTCCTGCAGCTAGCTCCAAGTTGTGGTCGCTACGCAGTTAAGCCCCAGGGCCTTTCCAGATTTCAATCAATCACAGGTCCTAGCATTGCGGGGTGCTGTCCCCAGTTACTTTTCAGTCTACCGTGCTCCAACCCAAGACGCTAACACACCTCCAGCGCTGGCACCAAGTGCCAAGTGGGACTGCAGTGGCGAGGTTGTAAGGCAAGTCCTACAGGAAACTGTCCACACACCTCGTGGTGAACTTCTTTTTCTGTATTCCAGTCCATGTGAATCCGAGCTGTTAGGAGACGAATAATATTTCCCCACTGGATAAGCTGTACTCTACCCGTTAGCATCACATGAGTGTAAAGGGTGCTACAAGATTTTCTAATATCAGTTCAAGTGAGCTTTTAGAGGTTAGATAGTATGCGAGTGAGAACTTCACTACACTGCGACTTTTTTGGTGCAAAACACGTCCAGTCCGGTGATAGTCTGAAGCGATAATTTTGTAAAATTATGAGTGTAGTTCCGAAAAGTACTCGTGAACGCGCGAGGACGATGAACACTCGAAATTCGGATTTTTCTGGGTACTGTTACTTTTGAGAGAACTAATATCCTCGTGGAGCATGCGGGCTTTCAAATAACTACGCACCCGCGCACTCAGAGTTGAAAAATTAAAAGTTTTGGCTGGCTTCGTTGTCTAGGGGCTGGGAGACGCAGTTGCCGCGTTACAAACCAAATACTGCTGAGTCTACAGTATACGATAAGAATACACACATGAATCGAATGGTCGATGTTTCTATCACTCGGCATTTGAGAATTATGAATTTAACATATACATTTATAAACGAAAGATTACAATTAAATAAAATCAGCAGGTACTATCTTAAAGACTTTAAATTAGAAGTACGATAGTAGAAGTACTTTTGAGAAAGCGGTATATTTCTGCAAAACACTTATTGATGTCGATGGTCCAACAATTAAATAAAATATAAATTGTATAACAGGGAAACAATAGATTGCTGCTGGATGTAATTAGTTACGAACAACAATATAGCTCGCGAGATATTCACTTCCAAACGCACACTACGTCTTCACTGCAGAATCCACGGAAATCACACTAGAGCACAGGTCGGCACTCCGAAATATTTCTATTCTCCGCGACCACGCGCAAACTGCTCCGCTGTCCAAGTCTTTCCGCCGACTGTGCGTCCGCCGCGCTGTACTGTCTACGTCCAGCACTCACTCCCGTGTCCTGTGCCGTACCGTCCACAACTGTCTCACTGCCACAACTACCCGTGTCCTCCTCTCCCGAAATCGCTTCCACCCAGTCTCCTCATTCACAAGCACTGTGATTGGCTAGACCGCTCGCGCCAAGTCTTCAATCGAACGTCCGTTCACAAACATATTTAAACACATACGAAATACTGCAGTTACATTTAAATAACTTGAAATTAAATAAATATTCCTACGGCTGGACGATAAATACGCTCTGACGCACATTATTACACAAATAAACATTTAAATAAGCATGTATCAAAAGAAAAGAAGCAAAAGGTAGGCCAGGATCCTAATGTCTCTGTGCTTTCTAAAACACAGTAACTAATGGACCACTTTCTTCATGAAAAGCATATATCGTGTACAGGATGGCGGGTATGGGCAGGCGGTGGGCGTTATGGAATAATAGTGTAATTTTTAGAGAAAGGCCATTTATTGGCTAAAGCATGATGAAAGGGGCTACATAGGCCTAGGGAGGTGAGGGTGAGCCAGAGCTTGCAATTTGGCGAACATTGTTCGCGAAGCTACCGAAAGTTGTTGTCTGCCAAAACTAAGTCCACAGTGCCGCAGCACCGGGAGAAGCGGGAGATGTTCAATGCTACAGGGCGCGCATCCGACTCGCGGGTGAGCAAGAATACAAGAGAGCGAGCCCGGCGACGAGCGGCCGGGTATGTTCGACGCACCACGCGGCTTCCTCCACCCTGATTGGTCAGGACCGAGCAAACCGTGCGGGCGGCATGGAACTTTCCAGAGCGTTGCCTGCTAAGCGACGCCTGGGACGGCGTTACCTCGTCAGCACACGAGAGAGGCGCGTGAACAAGGTGCCCTTCCTCGGTGCTGACTTCCTGTTACTAGACCGTGGGACGAAAGAATTTACAGGCAGCTAACACTGCCGGCCGTGGCTTGGCCGTAATGGAGTAATGAAGTTACCGTTTGGGTGCTCATATAATAAAGTAAAATCCCTTGCTGTCTGGCTCATCCTTTACAATCGGATTTTAACAAAGACACTGATGAATCAATATATTTATAAGCATGCTGCTACCGTTTTCTTGTGTAACTGTGAACTACTTATGGCCTGACGCGATCGATAGTACTCGGCCGCTTTGACCTCCAATAAATCATGTATCATTCAAGTTACATGCCTGTAATCACAACAATTTAAGTTTACACTAATAGCTTTCTAAAGACACGGCGATCGACAAAATCTGATGAAGTGTTTATATTTTGGAAAATCGTTTCTGAGGGTTACTTGTATAACTTACAGCCAGATACTAAAATTTAAACTAATAAAGTATTGAAAATCTGATTACACCATCAGAATCGTCGTGCTAATAATAGTAATGTCCATGTTTCTTTTTGAGATGTCATGATTCATCTGGGTGATATTAATTTCTATACAAACTGTGATATGTCTGCCATTAAGGTTTCACAAACTCCGACATCTTCGGCACTCCTGGCGTGTCTCCTTCATCAACATAGCGTCACCATGGAATTCCCATCCACGCGGCTGGGCCCCTCTTGCTTCGGCCAGCGTCTGCCACCACGTGGTCGGCCTGGCAAGCGGCAAGCGACGACTCGCCCGTAACCTCACAAGCATTATATAATTTGTGTCTGCAAACTCAACATTCATAGTGGTCAATCTGTGTAGTATTTAAGCGAATACACAGATATATCTGAATTTAGAGTGTTCATCAAAAATCAAATGGCTCACAGCACAATGGTACTTAACATAGGACGTCATCAGTCCCCTAGACTTAGAAGTACTTAAACCTAACTACCTTAAGGACAACACACACACCCTTGACCCAGACAGGATTCGAACTTTGGCCGTAGCATCAGCGCGGTTCCGGTCTAAAGCGCGTAGAACAGCTCGACCATAGCGGCCGGCTAGTATTCATCATCCTCACACGTTTGCGTTTCTTTTGCAGCACTACACGGTCAAGTTTAACTCATAATTTCACAAAATTGACATATTTCTTCTCAGCTTGTTATAGACGCAACCGAATTTAGCTTTGACTTCACTAATCTATTCTTGAGATCAAAAATTACACACCATTGGTCTGTCCTATTGGTTGATATACATTACAGCTCTTCCAATATTAACCGGCGCAATCCCTCGTCTTTTACATTTAACAAATCACAGCATAAGATTGCTTATAAGCACTTTATTAAAAGACCTAATTTATGAAAGAAACAAATTGAAAACTAACTCACCCTTTAAGTAACGGAAATACCGTAAGATGTTTCTTGCGTTCCTGACTGGTTCTACTTTGCAAATTTCTCCTCTCTACATCTTTAGTTCTGACGAAACGTATTCACAGTTAATAGACAAGACGACATTAATTTATCAAGATTTTGAACATAGCTGCGCTTTGGCAACCGTGCATGCTGGAGCAACACTGCATTAGAAGTAAAGCCAGCCAGTTGCTAAATTCAGGTTTATTAAAATTGACCAACGATTCGAAGGTTACAAACCCGTCTTTCTTGGAAAAGTTAGGACCTAATAATAAAATTACAACAATGTGTATGAAAGAAATATAGTAACATTACACTAAGAAAAAGGCAACATGTCTCACAATTACAATACTGGCCATTAAAATTGCTACACCAATAAGAAATGTAGATGATAAACGGGTATTCATTGGACTAATATATTATACTAGAACTGACATGTGATTACATTTTCATGCAATTTGTGCGCATAGATGATGAGAAATCAGTACCCAGAACGACCATCTCTGGCCGTAATAACGGCCTTGATACGCCTAAGCATAGACTCAGAGATTGGATGGCGTATACAGGTACAGCTGCCCATGCAGAGTAGTGACTGGCCTATCGTGAGAGATCTTGAGAATGTGCTGGCCAGGGCAGCAGTCGAACAGTTTCTGTATCCAGAAAAGCCCGTAAAGGACCTGCAACATGCGGTGGTGCATTATCCTGCTGAAATTTACGGTTTCGCAGGGATCGAATGAAGTGTAGAGCCACGGGTCGTAACACTTCTGAAATGCAACCTCTACTGTCCAAAAAGCCGTTAATGTGAACAAGAGGTGACCGAGACGTGTAACCGTACCCCATACCATCACCCCATACCATCACCCCATACCATCACGCCTGGTGATACGCCAGTATGGCGATGACGAATACACGCTTCCAATGTACGTTCACCACGATGTCGCCAAACACGGATTCGACCATCGCAATGCTGTAAACAGAATATGGATTCATCCGAAAAAATTACTTTTTGCCATTCGTGCACCCAGGTTCGTCGTTGAGTACACCATCGCAGGCGCTCCTGTTTGTGATGCAGCGTCACGGGTAACCGTAGCAATGGACTCCGAGTTGATAGTCCATGCTGTTGCAGACGTCATCGAACTGTTCGTGCCGATGGTTGTTGTCTTGCAAACGTCCCCATCTGTTGACTCAGGGATCGAGACGTGGCTGCACGATCCATTACAGCCATGCGGATAAGATGCCTGTCATCTCGACTGCTAGTGATACGAGGCCGTTGGGATCCAGCACGGCGATCCGTATTACCCTCCTCAACCCACCGATTCCATATTCTGCTAACAGTCATTGGATCTCGACCAACGGGAGCAGCAGTGTCGCGATACGATTAACCGCAATCGCGATAGGCTACAATCCGACCTCTATCAAAGTCGGAAACGTTATGGTACCCATTTCTCCTCCTTACAAGAGGCATCACAACAACGTTTCACCGGGAAACGCCGGTAAACTGCTGTTTGTGAATGAGAAATCGGTTAGAAACTTTCCTCGTGTCAGCACGTTGTAGGTGTCGCCACCGGCGCCAACCTTGTGTGAATGCTCTGAAAAGCTAATCATTTGCATTACACAGCATCTTCTTCCTGTCGGTTAAATTTCGCGTCTGTAGCATGTCATCTTCGTGGTGCAGCAATTTTAATGGCCAGTAGTGTATTTATTTATTTGTTTGTTTGAGGCATACGCACGTAAAATCACATTATAATCAATGCGGGACTCGTTGACTCTGTCTAGTACAGGGCATCACTTACTCTAAATTAATACATTACATAAAAGCAGTAGCTGTATATTGTAGGGCATTATTTTAAAACTTTGATTTAAAAAATCAAATATTTGAAGCAGGATGCTACAATACATAAAATTCCACATGAAAAGTAAGTCTAAAACTGACATTTAAGTTTAAAAAGTGCCATCAGATCCTAAAGAGCGTCAAAATGTAACGTTAGAGCTAGTGGGATGCGCTGACTGGCTGAAGACCAGAGGCACTAGCCTAAAATTACCTCTGGTAGGTGGCACTCCAGCTCGTCCTATAAGCGCGCTCCTGCAATGAGCAGCGAGTGTGTCGTCACTAGTACCTATTGTTAACAGAATTAACATATTAACTAGATAGTGGAAAATAAAGACAGTAAAGCGGGGAAAATGCGTGTCATTAAAGTCATATGGCTTATAAAGACCGCACAGGCTCAAATAAACTGAGCAGACACCTTACAAAATGTGGAAACAGCACGACAAGCACTTGTACGTGAATACGCAACCATAAAACTATCACGCTGAGGGAAGTGATCGTACTGATTAAGTGTACTCGTGGGGGTGCCGAGCGGTTCTAGGCGCTACAGTCTGGAACCGCACGACCGCTACAGTCGCAGGTTCGAATCCTGCCTCGGGCATGGATGTGTGTGATGTCCTTAGGTTAGTCAGGTTTAAGTAGTTCTAAGTTCTAGGGGACTGATGACCTCAGATGTTAAGTCCCATAGTGCTGAGAGCCATTTGAACCATTTTTTGTACTCGTGCCGGGGAGGGGGGGGGGGGTGCTATAAAATGTCATCTGTATCCGAAACCACCAGTTCTTATGAAAAATAGACAAAACCACCTGGTTCGTCCTTTAGTCAACGGCATAGGGAGTTCACACCATAGCTTAGCTAGGCGGCCTCATTACAAATTCAAAGACTCGTTCGTTTTCGAACACAACTTTCAAGCTAAAAACAGTGCTGATTTCGTCAACGAAATATAAACAGTAAAATGTACGCCAGACATTAGGTTTGTCTCATTTGACACAGTAAATTTTTGCTCTAATTTAGTTACTGATCTTACTCCCAACATTATCGAGAAGAATTTATTACAGTTTAAAAAATTAATTGATGTACAAAGCACCGAGCTTATTAATGTTTTACAGATGTTATTTACATATAATTACTTCACATTCATTGGTAAATTTCACTTGCAATCATATGGGCTAGCAATACGTAGCCCCTCGCCGGAACCCTAGCTGACATCTTTCTAAACATTCTGCAAAGCACTTTGTTCTGATAGAATTACAAGGGAAAATACGCTTGTATGCTCGACGTGTAGAAGACTTTGACGACAATGACCCAGAATGGGAACAGTTGTTCAGCTCGTTCAGTAGTTTCCACGAGAAAATATACCTCACAAAATAAACTGAAAATGAAAACACCGGGCTAAACATCCTCGATCTTAAAACATCTACAGCAGACAATAGCATCAGCTTTAACGTTTTCGTAAGCCAGCTTATTCGGATATTATTGCCCCAGGTAATTTTTCTCAATCACTTGCATACAAATTAGCATGCCGTAACGACGCCCCAGTCCCTAGTAATGTACAAAATGAAGTTAATGTAGTATAAACCATTGCTACTAACAACAGATATAAGCAAGATGTTGTAGATCGTATTCTCAGTAACAAACCTACCAAAAAATTTTCAAATGTATAAGGTAACACATCCTCTAACAGCAAAAAGGACAGTAATACATTCATATCCACTGAGTTTTTAAGCAAAGTATCGTGTAGGATGCAATGCCTTTTCGTGAATAGATATAACCGCAAAGTAACTTTTTCTACTGATAATAACGTACTATGAAAAATGCTGTGGACCATTAACAGATTCTGCCATTTACTAAATGATCTGCAGTAATTGTCCAAATTTCTGTACTGGACTGCTAGAGCAATAAAGGTGACGTATCAAAAACATCTTCCTGGAAACAAAGGTGTTAATGTCAACAACTTCAATTGCTGGTCATACTCCGAAGGGTACTCGTGCGGGGTACTGTAATCTCACACAAAGAAGTAAAGGGTGTAGGTTAGATTTATGGGAAGAGCTTGAAATTTTCTAACACGTAGAGGAAAACGAAAGCTAGATTTTAAGCGATTAACTTCAGCTTGCAAGTAGACATTACCTGGAGGGCTTTAAGCCTCTACTTCAGGCGGATTAACCAAGCTCAGAGCTCGGTGTTGGCCTACTCGTAGTGTTTGGTTTTCCTCAAAATTCTATGTCCAGTAAGAATACGTCTCTTATTATTTTACAATGTACTTTGTCGTGGAGAGCTGCCTGCTGTTCGACATTTTAGTAATGTTACATTCTAGACAGATTCCCTACTTTTACTTACTACTGTGTTTTTATTCTACCTATAACATAGTGATTTCTAGGCAACACTGATTACTGAGGCTTCATTTACTATTTCACTGTTTACTTGATAACAGCACCCCCCCCCCTCCCCCCCGCCCCTAATACATTTGATTCATATAGCATGCTTTATTATTGCGACCACTCCCATTAGCATGACACTTTTCTGGCTGTGTAATCACGCGCAAGTGTTTCTCGAACAGTTTGCACAGTCTGCTCTATTTAATTGAGCTACGGACGCTTCATAAGCAACATGACTTTAATGACACTGTTTTTACCACTCTCCTGTCCCTCGTTTCAACTGTGTAGTTACTATGTTAATTCTGTTAATAGTGTGTACTTGTGAAATCAAACACGCTGCTCATTACAGCTACGCGCATATAGAACGTGCAGGAGCGCCACTTGCCAGAGGTAACTTAAAGCTAGTGCCTCTACTCTTCAGCATGCCGACTCGTAAAGCTAGCTCTGAGAGTGAGGTTTCGACGCTCTGCAGGATCTGATGCCACTTTTTATATTTAAATGACAGTTTTATACCAATGTTTAATGTGGCATTTTATTTATTGTGGCATCCTGCGTCAAAAACGTGGCTTTATTTAAATTAAACTTGTAAAACAAAGCCCTACAATGGAGGACCACTACTTTTAAATAATGTATTAAACTTAGACTAATTGCTGACACGTACAAGAAAGAGTCAGCTACTCCTACATTGATTATAATGTGATTTTACGTGAATACGAGAATGCCTTAAATAAATAAATATATAAAAATTTGTAACACAACCTGCATTTTTAATGTTACTATGTATCTCCGTTTGACACACAGTGTCGTACTGTTGTTAATAGGTCCTACCTCTTCTGAAAAAGACGGTTTTAATCCATGTTCAAGTTTAATAAGCCTGAATTTAGCAACTGGTTGGATTTTATTTCTAATAAATTTAAGCTATTACTTGCACAGTTGCTGAAAGGCAGTCATGTTCAAAATCTTAAAATCTGTGCTTGTCCAGGCATCAAAGCTGAACCTAAGTACATAGACATCAAGCTGTAAATGGTAAAAACAAGTGTGGTCATCGGTTTTAACAAACAGTGTGTAAAACTGCACAAGACGCTGGATTACGTGAATTGTTACATCAGCCTGAAACAGTGCAACTAATGCCATACAGTAAGGACAAATTGGTCAAGCAAACCGTATCACATACGACAGTAGGAGTCCGTAAGTAAGAATATAATTTGATTATATGAGCATACTGCTTATACATTTTTCAAACAAAAGAATTTAAAGAGCTGTTTGATTATCAAATCGATATCATCTGGAACGGTATAAATAAATAGAGTTATAATCGTATATCTGGAAACATGGCTAGACTCCGAAAGACATTTTCAGTACTTAAAAGTAGGACACGGTTTAATAATATTCTTATGATCACTGGAGATACGGGTACTAGGCATCATTTTCCGACAGAGTATTGTATAAGACTGATATTATTTTCACTCAAAACGAAAATGTAATGTTACGTATAGGTATCAAGTACAATGTTGCCCGCAAGCTTAATGGTTCATCTGTTATTGAGAATTCTGTAATCGATCTCAAAATAGGTGTAGACATCCGTAAATCTGATAATGTCAAACATGCCAAGATTGCAAATGAGTGAAGTAACATTAAAGAAAAATAAATTGTGTTAAAAGTTAACTTTGGTACAAAACAACGAAAACTGATTAATAGCATTAACCATAAAATTAAAGAAAAAGATGCTTCAATAACTAAATCTAACCAAGTTAACACTGTCGTTATTGCCTAAGTAAATTAATGTATAGAAAAAGATCTGAATTTTTTTGAGAAAACCGACATCGTTGAGGTCACCAACGATCCTACCATTAGCCTGCAAAAATAAATACGGCAATTTTCAACTAATACTAATAGTTTGTTCGAGACGTTCAGAAGGAATTGCTTGCCAACATGAATCTGAAGCCACCAGTCCTTGGGAGTCAGTTTAAGTTACATTAAAATAAAAAACGAGCCGATGCGTCCTTTAGTGTACGGCATAAGGAGTCCACACCATAGTTTAACTAAGCAGGTTCATTAAAATATCAAATCTCGTTCGTTTTCAACGAAAGTTTTCAGTTAAAACACCGCTGACGTAGTCAACAAAATGAAAACAATAACATTAACTACGGACACAACGTTGGTCTCATTTGACATAGTAAGTTTTTACGTACCTCCTGATTTGACTCCTAACATTATCGAGAAGAGTTGACAACTGTACAACAATTAAGTAAGATCCAAACTAACCGAGCTTATTACGTTGTTACAGGTGGAACTTAAATATAAATGCGTCACAGTCAATGGTAAATTTCACGTGAAATCATATCGCACAGCAGTGCATAGACCTGTCGCCGGAATACCAACTGACATCTTCGTGAATTCTCTACAAACTGCTTCCTTAATTCTAACTCAGATATACAACAGAAATACGCTATTATGCTCGTTATGTAGACGATATATTTAATATCTTTGACGGCAATTACCAAGAATTAGAATTGTTGTTGAGTACATTTAACAGTGGTCACAAAGAAATAAGCCTCACAATAGAAATTCAGAATGAAAACGGGGAGCTAAGTTTCCTCGACCTTAAAATTTCTACTGTAGACGACAGCAGCCAACTTATTCGGATAAATGGTCCCTGATGACTCTTCTCATTCCCGAGCACACAGATTAGAATTTTTTCGTTCCACTATTAATGGTGCTGTAACGACGGCCCTGTCTCCTAGTAACATACGAAATGAAATTAGTGTAATAAAACCCGTAACTACAAGCAACATATTTAGGTAATGTGCAGCAGGTCATACAGTCAGAATCAAAACCATCAAAAAACTTTCGACTATAGGACAATAGTAAATTCACTTGCAGTCCGTTTTTAGCCAATGTGTCCTACGGAATTAATCGCCTATTGATGAATAAATGTAACCGCAAAGTAACTTTCTCCGCTAGTAATATAAGGGAGAAACAACTGGAGCGTAATATCAAAAGTGCTGAGGATCCGTTGTCAAATTCTCGCATTTAGAATTTTAATGGTCCCACTTGCTAAGCTGGACAAACGGCTAGAGCAATCAAGGTGTTATGTAAAGAAGATCTGTTTCGAAAGAAAGGCAGTAAGGTACAGAATTCCATCTTCGCAGAACATATATTTACTACTGGTCATACTCTGAAGGATTTAGAAGATACCATAATCTTAGCCAGAGAAGTACAAGGGCGTAGATTAGATTTTTTGGAAGAGTTTAGAGAAAAGGAAGGCTACAGTTTAAACTGTCACCTTCAACTAGCAAACAGACATATTCAAGAAGGCTTTAGGCCTCTACTTCTGGCCTATTAGGCAAGTTGACAGCTCGGTGCTGACCTCCGTGTAGTGTTTGTTTTCCTTAAAATTCTGTGTCCAGTAAGAATACGTCTCTTGCTATTTTACTATGTACTTTACCATGCAATGCGCAGTTGGGTGCTGTTCAACGTTTTAGTAACGTACCATGTTAGATCTATTCTCTACTTTTACGTTTTAGTGTGTTTTTATTCTAACTATAACACTGTGATTTCTAGATATATATACACTGGTTAGTGAGGACTAGTTTCTATTTTACTGATTAATTTACAACGCTCCCCCTAGTATATTTCATTCATATAGCATGCTTTTTTACTACGACCACGCCCATTAGCAAGATATTTTTATGGCTGCTTATTCATGCATAAGTGCTTCTCGTGCAGTTTGCACATTTTGTAACTAATCTGCTGTGTCTACCTAATCCTGAGGCCTCTCTATAAGCCCTATGACTCTAATGACTCCCTTTTTACCCCACTTCTCGGCTATTTAATCATTGTATTAATTCCATAATAATATATACTACTGGAATCATACACGCTATACAATGCAGCTACGGGCATATAGGACGCGCAGGAGCACAACCTACCAGGGGTAATTGAAGGCAGGTGCCTGTGCAGTCGGCACATGTCACTATCTTTGAACGTGACATATTCACGCTCTATAGACTCTGATGCCACGTTTTTATTTAATGTCAGTTCTATATAACTCTTTTAAAGTTGTATACTATGTACTGTTGCATCTTGAACCAAATATGTGATACTTTAAAAGTAATTTTAAATGTTTTAAGAGAAAGCCTTAAGGTAGCAGCTACTACTTTTATGCAACTTATTGAATGGTGAATAAGTAATGACATGTACTAGACATAGCTAACGACTGACATTGACTATAGATAATGTAAGTTTACATATCATGCATCTCTAAAATAATAAAAGTATTGTAATGTATTCTGTAATTTTACCTATTATAATGTTAAATTTTTGTTCCATGTACGATATCGTAAGCTTCTTAATGGGTGCTACAACTTCTGAGGAAGACGGTTCAGAAACTGTCTAAACCATGGTCAAAGTGTAATGAAACTGTATTTTGAACTGGCTGGCTGTTAGATCTAATGCATTGATCCTAATCCATTTGTAATATCACTTCTCATTCATACCCTCGTTCACACTAATAACTAAACGTATTAAATAATCGATTGTTAATAACAGTCAGGATATCACAAAAGCTACAATTTTGTTTCCAAAATACATTGGCTTCATTATTAAGAATTTTATAATCTGTATGATGCTGACATCTTTGGGCCACAGCCATAACTAGTTGCAGATAACAGTAGAGGGTAAAGTTTATTTCAGAATAGTATGCATTGCCAAAAATATTTTTCAAGATAGTGTCTGTCCATGAGTGGTCCCTATGTATTTTCTCTGTAAGTGGTAAATAAAGGTGTCACAACTTATGTCCATTATAATTATCCGGGCTGTTACGCCGTGGTCGGTTGATGAATTCTGTGGTGATACGCAACGTTTCGTCTCCGACTGCGGGAGACATCTTCAAGGGGCTCCGTAGCTTGATGGAAGGTCCAACACACACACTGGTTCGCTACTGACTGCCGCTAAATTCCGTGTCCGCGCGCCCCCGCGCCGCGGCGTGACGTCACGTGTTTTGAAAACGTCAGTGCAATTGGCCGCTGTCCGTCGCCGTCGATCGCCGTTGCCATCACCCAGTAGTGGACGAGTGGTACACATCTTCTTTAACACCGGCATCCATATACCGTTTAATTTGACGCCCTCCTCCTTTCGGTTGAAATTATTTGGGTGTTTAGCGATTTCGATTGCCTCCCTGTAGAGCCTTTCGTAATATCCGCTCGTGGCCGCTAGTACTTGCGTCTCCTCGAAACTAATGTTGTGGTTCCCTGGCTGGAAAGCATGCTCCGCAACTGCTGATCGTTCCGTTTCTCCTCTTCCACAATTTCCCTTGTGCTCTTCCAAACGTTTAGAAACAGTTCTTTTTGTGGTACCCACATAAACATCACCACAGCTGCATGGGATCCTATACACTCCATATTTTTCCAATGGTTTGCGAGCGTCCTTGGCAGGCCTAAGGTATTCCTGTATCTTCCTGGTGGGCTTGTAAATTACGGTAATATTCCGCTTCGTCAAGATCCTCCCTACTCTTTCCGTTACATTTTTAACAAACGGCAGGAAAACCTTAGATTTTGCAGTACCCTGTACGTCAGTATGATTTCTGCGTGGCTGCCTCAACGCACGTTTCATTTCGGCGGACGAATATCCGTTCTTCGTAAGTGCATTGTGGAGATGCTCCATCTCAGCGTCGAGCAACACAAATATTTCTAGCTCTGTCCGCTAACGTCTTGATAACACCCCGCTTCTGTTGTGGGTGGTGGTTCGAATCCCGGTGCAAATAACGGGCCGTGTGCGTGGGTTTGCGGTACACTGAGTGGCCCAAACTACCATTTTCGAGCACACCGAGGAAATGTAGTTTGCCGTCTACCTCCTCCTCCATTGTAAACTGAATTTTTGAGTTTATACTGTTCAGATGTTCGTGGAACCGGCTTAATTCCTCCCTACCATGTCTCCACAACACAAACGTGTCATCCACGTATCGGAACCATACATTTGGTTTCTTGCTGGCAGTACCTAAGGCCTGTTCTTCGAATTTCTCCATAAAGAAGTTTGCAAATACGGGACTTAGGGGGCTTCAAATAGCCACGCCATCCGTTTGCTCATAAAACTGTTCATTCCACTCGAAGTATGTGGTCGTCAAACAACACTTAAACAGCTCTAAAATATCGGCAGGAAAAATTCGATCCAGCTGTTCCAATACATCATTAAGTGGAACCATGGTAAACAGCGATACCTCATCGAAGCTGACCAATATGTCCTCCGGCTGGACCACTATGCCATTCAATCTGCTGATGAAATGTGTCGAATTCTTTGTATAAGAGTCCGAACGGCCCACATGTGGTTTTAGCAGCGTAGTCAAAAACTTGGCTAACGAATAGGTGGGCGAACCAATGGCTCTTAGTATCGGTCTTAACGGAACATTTTCTTTATGAATTTTGGGCAATCCATAAAGCCTCGGTGGTAGCGCAACCGAATTGCAGAGACCTTTCTGTACACTCTCTTCAATGGAGGACTTTTTTATTAACCGCGACACAGTTCTGAGAACGTTGTTAGTGGGGTCATTATTCAGCGAAGCCTGTGTGTTGGCCAAGCAGCCAATTATGACGAAACGCAAAATCAGAGAGGAGAACGAAATACTTAAACGTCCTATCAACATGAACAGAGAGGATGGACTCAGGTTTGCCCCATCTTGGCTGCCAGCAATCAGAGCCCAACAGACCGCACTGTCAACAAGAGGCGCGAGCACTACCGGCGAGTAACTGCCGCCGCGCGGCCGACGTCCCGCAGCAAACTTCTCATTCGACGGTGACCACCAATCATGGTACATAACACAAGAGCCAATAGACAACAAAGGTCACGTTCTCCCTCCACCGCAATAACAAATTAAAATAAAGTTTCCTCTCCTTCTTCCTTAAGTGCCCAATGAAACTAACTACCTTTCTAAAATTATGACGTAATGGCATGCGTAGTGAACACTAACAATAAAATATAAAGGAGACTGCATAGCTAGAACGCACCATTAGACCCAGAAGAATGCCGTTGCAATCGTGGCCGAAACGTTGGTTTTTCTCCAGCAGCAGTAGTTTTTACATGATGACGCGGTGCCATACCCAGAAAACTTTTATGTCGTCTGTTCTAACATGTTGCTAAAGGTGCACAAAGAGATACATTTGCTGGCGATGCTATGCTGTGGTCGGTGTTAGACTGTTAATGATGTACTCTTTCCATTCTGCAGCTATACCTTCTAGTAGATAGTGGTTCCGTTTTTCCAGACCAGTTATAACATCTTGCTGATGGTACAGAAAGAGATCTAAGTCCGGGCAATGCCCAGCTTTGATTGGTGTGGGGTTGACAATGTGAAATATGTACTGTTTATCATAGAGAAGAACAGCCAACACGATTCTATGGCGCTCAACTATGTCTTACAGTCGGAGAGGCAGCTCTAAGGGCTTTAGTCACCAGAAGTGTGGGTATCCTGCCCGTGGCAGTTAAGCTCTGCAAAGGGTCGATATACAATACCTCGGCACCGACCACCTCTTCTGCCGCTGGACACTTCTAGCAGCTTATCATAGCTCTCCTAGCATCCCAACCCACAAAGTTAGTGTCTTTTGGAAGCCTTGTACAGAAATTGTCATTCATGAGGGTATTACATGCGCAAATATCGATACAGAACAGTAGCTGTCACGCTATCAATTCACATGTCAGATAAAGAAAACACAGTCAGTTATTACATCCTATAGGAAGCCACAACTCGCATCCTCCCCCTCCACATTGTTTCAAATATCCAACTGACTGAAACTACGAAATTTATCTACGATACCGTTCTCGATGACGGATGAACAAACTGTTGAGGTCAGAACTTTATAATAATCATTTTGTAATTTTTTTCCTTAGTTTTAGGTATTTTCCATCACCTTTCGCATTTTACCAGGTTTTCCGTGATTTCGGCGCTTATCACCGTTACTCATGTTCCAAACCACTGCCCTCGGCGACTTTTTATATCGCCGAAACACCTCGTCATGCCGATCTCATAATGCTATCATCCAGCAACATTGCTGCATGGTTCTCACTCCCAGTATCACTGCTAAATCGAGTCCATCATTGTGCAAGTGCTATATACATGTGGACATACTGTGATCCTTGTGACACTGCATATCATCAGACGGCACAAGTCCTTTTTTGTAATATGGGCAATAAGTAGCAGCAGAGAGTAGGTAGAAAAACTACGTTCCTTAGCTGAAACACTTCATAAATTTGGTAAGATTTCATTACGACTGGCCTTCTCTCCGCGTGTGGTTGGGAGTTAAAAAGTAGTCTCGTATTTGTAAGATAAGGTTGGCGATTCAAAGATCTCACGAACAGGTTTGATGATTACCATCGCATTAAACGAATCATATCCATAGTAGCACTCTACCCTTTATTTCGAAACGAGCTGACCCTCCGTTGAACCTGTCGGCCAAGAATCCTAAACAAAACTCTAGATGGTCTCTCTATACATCTTACAAGAGTTTCTGTGTCTTTAACCAAACGTCCATGCAACATTAACTCCTATTTAATGCGTAAACGACGAGAAGAATAATGGCTCTATATCTACAATCTTCAACGTCTCGTGAAGATGTGAAACGATCGGAGTTTCACATAATGAATACACTTCGACATTTTGCTTTTGGAAAGGGCATAACACGTGTTTAAACTCGCACAACCGACCGACGCTTGTGATACAGACCGTATTCTCAGTCCAATTATGTACTGCCGTTCGGCAGTGACTGTTATGTACCAATTTCAGTCACATCACCCATCCCAGTACAGACAATATTAGTAAATGCATGCAGAAACAATGCCATGTTGTGAGAAAATAGACAAATGCATAGCAGGGGTGTATGACATATGAAATTACGTGCCACGCTGCACCCGCTCCTTGAACAGAATACAGTCTCTCGCACATACAATAACTCTCAAACGAATGCATACGCAGGGACTGCAGTACCTTGCAAACCCCAGTCACTGACCTAGGATCGCAGCAGTTATGAAACTGAAGACACGATTTATGTCCAATATGTACTTCACATGCATCATTATTCGTCTAGAGGAGGGTGCCAAAATGGGTTTTCCATCGGTTTGGTGGTCATGATTCATCTCACATGTGTTGAAGACCGCTGCCGGCTGTGGTACGCGGAAGTTTGCTGTTAATGACTGCAGGTAGATAGCACTCTTAAGACGCTTTCTGAGTGCTCAATTACATACGACCCAAACACAGGTTATACCACACAACTGATACAGCCCGAGAGAACAAACAGAAAAGATGGTTAAATGTACGGTAAACGACTTACCACAATGTCTCCCTTCCCTAGAATGCATCATCAGTCTGTCTCCTTATAACGCTCTTTAGCCAATTATTTCATCCGATTTGTATCATCCTTTAATGCAGATCCATGTCAATTTAGAGGCAGATGGTTCTCTTTCCTAGGAAAACATCCAAGACAGCAGTCAGCTTCCGTGTATTCCTATTACCTCAGTATACAAGCTGCAGAATATTGTTAAAAACTATGCAGCAACTGTTCTGTAAGGTATTTGTTAGCTGGTGCCATAAGCTTATGATTCATAGGGAATAAAGAGAAGCAGACTGTAAATACAGTTTGTTAGAGTTTAAAACTCTTGAACAGTCTTGCACAGAGTCAAACATGCGATCGATTCAGTAGTTGTACATTAACAATCCCCACGCAGGCAGTAAAATGCTCTTTAACTAAGGAAGATATAAAGTCCATCGTAGTCAATTGCCTAGACATTTTATAAGAGTTTGTAGGGTGGTTGCCAATAACTTTGTGGATGCACCTGGTCCGACATTTATGAATTTATTACTGTACATTTAGTGGTCATCCACGTTAAATAGTCTATTCCAGCCGTCTTATCGCTGTCCACCATCAATTACTACTGATTCCTTGCTGCACAGTGCTTCCATGCTGGCTTTTCGTCGTATTCCTCTTGCTTTCATACATTCCTTCCCATGTACAAGACGTATTCTGCAAAAATCAGACATATAAGTATTCTCGCGTTCTACCTCATTTATCCTGTTTTTTTCGAATTCTTTCTCAATTTCTACCTATTTTCCGTCAATTGTCGTAATTTTACCGACTTTATATTTGTCCTTCAATTTTTTCGATATTTATGTGCACATATTGATAACATAACCAGGCGTGGCTTGTTTTTATTGCAATAATAACCGTCAACCTGCTACAAATTCCTGACAATTTTCCTCTCCCCGATGATCTACATATATGCATTTCAGATGGGACAGGCATGAAAGTAATGAAACTGGATAGTTGAAAGTGTAGTAACCCCTGTTTTGAGGCTATATGAGTCTCGACGAGTGCTGCATACGAAGGATGTATTGGAGACGTAAAGTCTGCAAACAATTCAGTGTCCTACTCCAATGCTTCAGAACATGGGTCTGTAGACTTATGTGGTGATACAGGTGATGGAAACTCAAAGTCAGAAAACAATGCTGCATATCGACTTCGCTTCCATTCCATGCTCTCTGCCGCCGTTGGATAAGCAGCTGCAGCAGCAAGTCGTATACTCCTAGCTCACTCATTTGTTACATAGTTTAATTCTTCATTTCTTTGCGTGTTTTTGGTACTTGCATTGTTTAATTCATAAATTTCGGTCGTATTATAGTATTTGAGAGTTTTAGCATCGCGTTTTAGTACCTGAATAGTGTAAATTCGCGTAGTCGTTTGTCTCCTGTTTTTGTTTTGAACGGCCAGTGTCGGCTGGTCACAGTCAGTGTGCTCCCTGCCGCCGTAGGATAAGCAGCTGCAGCAGCAAGTCGTATACTCCTAGATCACTCATTTGTTACATAGTTTAATTCTTAATTTCTTTGCGTGTTTTTGTTACTTGCATTGTTTAATTCATAAATTTCTGGCGTATTATAGTATTTGAGAGTTGTAGCATCGCGTTTTAGTACCTGACTAGTGTAGTCTCCTTCCGCCGCCGAGCAGTGTCAGCAGTGCGCAAGTAGCAGCATTACTGGATTTACTAGGCAATCTTGTATTTTAATAACCGTTTAAATTTTGTCGATTTGTTTGCGCTCTCTGTAGATTAGTTCAGACGTTCTTTGCAAAACAGTTTTTAGCATGGATAGGGACTGCAACTGCTGTGTTCGGATGCAGGCTGAATTTTCATCCCTTCGCTCCCAGCTTCAGGCAGTGTTGGCTTCGGTCACACAGCTTGAGGCTGTTGCCAATGGGCATCACTGTGGGGGTCCGGATGGGGGTTTGTCGGGGACGGCCAGCTCGTCCCACGCATCCCCCGATCGGACTACGACTGTGGTTGCCCGGGATACTGCCCGTATTGAGGCTGATCCCTGGTAGAGTGGGAGGTCGTCTCAAGGTGTGGCAGGGGCGAAAGACATTCCGGAGGGCTGAACAGAAGGCCTCTCCAGATTGTCTGACGAACCGGTTTCAGGCTCTGTCTCAGGCTGATGCTGATCTTCGGCCTGACATGGCTGCTTGTCCTGTTCCAGAGGTTACCCCTCAGTCTGCAAGATCCGGGCGGTTACAGAGGGTGGGCTTACTGGTAGTTGGGAGCTCCAACGTCAGGCGCGTAATGGGGCCCATTAGGGAAATGGCAGCAAGAGAGGGGAAGAAAACCAATGTGCACTCCGTGTACATACCGGGGGGAGTCATTCCAGATGTGGAAAGGGTCCTTCCGGATGCCATGAAGGGTACAGGGTGCACCCGTCTGCAGGTGGTCGCTCATTTCGGCACCAATGATGTGTGTCGCTATGGATCGGAGGAAATCCTCTCTGGCTTCCGGCGGTTATCTGATTTGGTGAAGACTGCCAGTCTCATAAGCAGGATGAAAGCAGAGCTCACCATCTGCAGCATCGTCGACAGGACTGACTGCGGAACTTTGGTACAGAGCCGAGTGGAGGGTCTGAATCAGAGGCTGAGACTGTTCTGCGACCGTGTGGGCTGCAGATTCCTCGACTTGCGCCATAGGGTGGTGGGGTTTCGGGTTCCGTTGGATAGGTCTGGAGTCCACTACACTCAACAAGCGGCTACACGGGTAGCAGGGGTTGTGTGGCGTGGGCTGGGCGGTTTTTTAGGTTAGATGGCCTTGGGCAAGTACAGAAAGGGCAACAGCTTCAACGGGTGCGGGGCAAAGTCAGGACATGCGGGGACCAAGCAGCAATCGGAATTGTAATTGTCAACTGTCGAAGCTGCGTTGGTAAAGTACCAGAACTTCAAGCGCTGATAGAAAGCACCGAAGCTGAAATCGTTATAGGTACAAAAAGCTGGCTTAAGCCAGAGATAAATTCTGCCGAAATTTTTACAAAGGTACAGACGGTGTTTAGAAAGGATAGATTGCATGCAACCGGTGGTGGAGTGTTCGTCGCTGTTGGTAGTAGTTTATCCTGTAGTGAAGTAGAAGTGGATAGTTCCTGTGAATTATTATGGGTGGAGGTTATAGTCAACAACCGAGCTAGGTTAATAATTGGCTCCTTTTACCGACCTCCCGACTCAGCAGCATTAGTGGCAGAACAACTGAGAGAAAATTTGGAATACATTTCACATAAATTTTCTCAGCATGTTATAGTCTTAGGTGGAGATTTCAATTTACCAGATATAGACTGTGACACTCAGATGTTTAGGACGGGTGGTAGGGACAGAGCATCGAGTGACATTATCCTGAGGGTACTATCCGAAAATTACCCCGAGCAATTAAACAGAGATCCGACTCGTGGAGATAACATCTTGGACCTACTGATAACAAACAGACCCGAACTTTTCGACTCTGTATGTGCAGAACAGGGAATCAGTGATCATAAGGCCGTTGCAGCATCCCTGAATATGGAAGTTAATAGGAATATAAAAAAAGGGAGGAAGGTTTATTTGTTTAGCAAGGGTAATAGAAGGCAGATTTCAGACTACCTAACAGATCAAAACGAAAATTTCTTCCGACACTGACAATGTTGAGTGTTTATGGAAAAAGTTCAAGGCAATCGCTAAATGCGTTTTAGACAGGTATGTGCCGAGTAAAACTGTGAGGGACGGGAAAAACCCACCGTGGTACAACAACAAAGTTAGGAAACTACTGCGAAAGCAAAGAGAGCTTCACTCCAAGTTTAAACGCAGCCAAAACCTCTCATACAAACAGAAGCTAAACGATGTCAAAGTTAGTGTAAGGAGGGCTTTGCGTGAAGCGTTCAGTGAATTCGAAAGTAAAATTCTATGTACCGACTCCTAGGAAGTTCTGGTCTTACGTTAAATCAGTAAGTGGCTCGAAACAGCATATCCAGACACTCCGGGATGATGATGGCATTGAAACAGAGGATGACACGCGTAAAGCTGAAATACTAAACACCTTTTTCCAAAGCTGTTTCACATAGGAAGACCGCACTGCAGTTCCTTCTCTAAATCCTCGCACAAACGAAAAAATGGCTGACATCGAAATAAGTGTCCAAGGAACAGAAAAGCAACTGGAATCACTCAATAGAGGAAAGTCCACTGGACCTGACGGGATACCAATTTGATTCTACACAGAGTACGCGAAAGAACTTGCACCCCCTTCTAACAGCCGTGTACCGCAAGTCTCTAGAGGAACGGAGGGTTCCAAATGATTGGAAAAGAGCACAGGTAGTCCCAGTTTTCAAGAAGGGTCGTCGAGCAGATGCGCAAAACTATAGACCTATTTCTCTGACGTCGATCTGTTGCAGAATTTTAGAACATGTTTTTGCTCGAGTATCATGTCGTTTTTGGAAACCCAGAATCTACTATGTAGGAATCAACATGGGTTCCGGAAACAGCGATCGTGTGAGTCCCAACTCGCTTTATTTGTTCATGAGACCCAGAAAATATTAGATACAGGCTCCCAGGTAGATGCTATTTTTCTTGACTTCCGGAAGGCGTTCGATACAGTTCCGCACTGTCGCCGGATAAACAAAGTAAGAGCCTACGGAATATCAGACCAGCTGTGTGGCTGGATTGAAGAGTTTTTGGCAAACAGAACACAGCATGTTGTTATCAATGGAGAGACGTCTACAGACGTAAAAGTAACCAGTGGCGTGCCACAGGGGAGTGTTATGGGACCATTTCTTTTCACAATATATATAAATGACCTAGTAGATAGTGTCGGAAGCTCCATGCGGCTTTTGGCGGATGATGCTGTAGTATACAGAGAAGTTGCAGCATTAGAAAATTGTAGCGAAATGCAGGAAGATCTGCAGCGGATAGGCACTTGGTGCAGGGAGTGGCAACTGTCCCTTAACATAGACAAATGTAATGTATTACGAATACATAGAAAGAAGGATCCTTTATTGTATGATTATATGATAGCGGAACAAACACTGGTAGCCGTTACTTCTGTAAAATATCTGGGAGTATGCGCGTGGAACGATTTGAACTGGAATGATCATATAAAATTAATTGTTGGTAAGGCGGGTACCAGGTTGAGATTCATTGGGAGAGTGCTTAGAAAATGTAGTCCATCAACAAAGGAGGTGGCTTACAAAACACTCGTTCGACCTATACTTGAGTATTGCTCATCAGTGTGGGATCCGTACCAGATCGGTTTGACGGAGGAGATAGAGAAGATCCAAAGAAGAGCGGCGCGTTTCGTCACAGGGTTATTTGGTAACCGTGATAGCGTTACGGAGATGTTTAATAAACTCAAGTGGCAGACTCTGCAAGAGAGGCGCTCTGCATCGCGGTGTAGATTGCTCGCCAGGTTTCGAGAGGGTGCGTTTCTGGATGAGGTGTCGAATATATTGCTTCCCCCTACTTATACCTCCCGAGGAGATCACGAATGTAAAATTAGAGAGATTAGAGCGCTCACGGAGGCTTTCAGACAGTCGTTCTTCCCGCGAACCATACGCGACTGGAACAGGAAAGGGAGGTAATGACAGCGGCACGTAAAGTGCCCTCCGCCACACACCGTTGGGTGGCTTGCGGAGTATAAATGTAGATGTAGATGTAGATGTAGAGCTGCAACAAGGAATTGACATGTGTACAGAATTTCTTTCTCCTGCTGCTGCTGCCTCATATAAGCATATTCTCTTATTTTTTACCATGTGTGGTCTGATATTTCTGTTTATATCATCCAACTCTGATACATCCCCCCAACTCAGCCAGCTATATGCAAACCGTCAATAAAACACGTGTACATGGGTCGCTGTTTGGGGCTACAGGGCTGACGTTATTATGTTCATAAGCAAATTTACGCTATTTGATATAGTGCAACACACGCACTGGGAATCGAGACAAATCACTGTAATAACACAACCAACGCAAAAACCGACACCAAATGACCTCGCAGAAGACAATGGAGGCAGCTGCCATTGGAAGTCCTCTACTGACTGTGGTACAAGGAGGTTTGCTGTTTAGATTGCAAGAAGGTAGCACTCTAGATCACAGTCAGAACATGCATTTGTATATGAGCCGTCACGGCAGTTATGAAACTGAAGACGTGATTTATATCAAAGATGTGTACTCTGCATGCATCTTCGCTCTTCTGGAGGAGGGTGACGAGGCTTTCCATCGGTTTGGTGGCCATGATTCATCACGCATGCGTTGGAGGACCTACGCAGGCTGTAGTGTGTGGAGGTTTGCTGTTAACAACTGCATGGTAGATAGTTCTCTTAAGTCACATCCAGAATATGCAGTTGTATCTGAGTCGAATACAGGTTATACAACGCAACTGGTGCAGCTCGAGAGAACAACTGGAATAAATTATTAAATGTGCGGTAAATGACCTGCCATAATATCTTCCTCTCCCTAGAATGCATCATCAGTCTACCTCATTACAACCCTTCCCAACCAATTACTTCGCCCAGTTTCTATCATCCTTCAAGGCAGATCCAAGCCAATTTAGAGCAAATGGTTCTCTTTCCTACAAAAACATCCAACACAGCAGTCAACCTGAGTGTATTCGTATTACCTCAGTAGATATACCGCAGAATGTTGTTAAGAACTACGTAGTAACTGTTCTGTAAGGCATCTGTCAGCTGATACCGTAAGGTTGTGATTGGTAGAGAGTACAGAGAAGCACATTCTAAATCCTGTTTGTTAGAGTTTAACGCACACATTCTTGTACAGGGTCTAACACACATTCCGTTCTGTACTTGTATTTTACAACCCCCAAGTTGGTAACACAATGCTCTTTAGCTAAGGAGGACGTAAAGTTCATCATCATCGCACGCCATGACACTTAACAAAAGTCTATAAGGTCGTTACCATTGGATATCAAGGGATACCAAGGGATGGTTGTAGGACAATTTCGACCACTATCTGGGTGCGTTTTTATGGACTAGAACAGTTGGTCTTCGACCTTCGAGGTGAACATACACACGCATGATCAGAGAAGGGAGGGGCAGGGGGCAGAGAATGGTGAGGCAGAGAGTGGAGGCGGGAGGTGGCGGAGTGGGAAGGCATCTGTAGGATAATCTGTCAGCAGGGTATCACCCTCAAAAATAAATAAATATAGACGATATCTCATGACCGTTCTCTCAAGAAGCAGCATACAGTCTTTTCCTGCCATTTCACAGGCAGTGGAAAAGAGGAAAGTGGGGGAGCTGTGAGGACAATCGGGGTAGAGGAACTGGGCAGTGGGAAGGAGTGGGCTTGGTGATATCATCAGTGCAAAATTTTTACATCGATCACCAGTGAAAACTTGGCGGGGTATCCACCCAGGGAGAGCCGTCATTAATATATTTGAAAACAATGCAAACTGTCATAAAACAAACTTTGTTCCACTACTGGTAGCTACTGTATGGGCTACTATATAGCCTTTACTCAACGCCAGGAAGCTGCTCACTGCCATCCGATTTACATAGGACTGATGCAAGACACTATGCCTATATGCGGAATTTTAAGCTTGCCGTGAGCCACTAAATCACGGCACTATACTATATTTTAAATAGCAGTCTATCATATCCCACCATAATCTGACCTTTCCAATCAAAAGGGCTCCAAATTGCCATATTTTTCATTTTCAACTCTGGTTTCATTATTGTCGTCCTTGGCCACAGTAATTTTTTAAATGTTCCACGTCTCGGACCTGAAAGTAAGATAATAATCGTTGACATTAATGTATAACTAGTGAGAGCGTTAAGTACAATTTTACTAAAATTTTATCAATTACAAGAATAAAAATATATTTCTAGCAGGGATGCCTCTAACTGAGATTTCGAGTACGACCAGAGTTGTTCCGCAGCAGTGTCAAAAATATTCGATATCTTAATGACAACCCTAATGATATTCGATAACAGTGGACCACGTACTTGCATCTTCTTGCACCTTTTGTACTGAAAATGTGTAGAGCGGTTCCCAAACTTGTGTCACGTTGCATAAATTTTTTCTTGTTGCCAATCGATTTTGATTGTTTTGATCACAGCATAGTAAGGAACGAGGGAAGTAATTTGCTTTGTGTACCATTTAACCGAGTCGCGTGGTATTAATGTTGCTACTGTTCACAATCAATTCCCACACATGCTAGTATTGACCTCTCCTACTCGTATTCCGTGTCTCTAATTTTCTACTTGATGACGGACTACCGTGCTGGACTCATTGCAGTTTTGTGAGGCTTCGTAATAAGATATTAAGTACGAGGGCGTGCTGAAAAGTAATGTCTCTTAATTTTTATGTGAAAACTCCTAAATATATTTAAATAAAATTAACTTTAGTAGTTTTCTACCTGCTTAGTCTTCATGTCTACATGTTTATTTTTCAACATGATCACCCTAGCGACGAACGCATTTCTCCTAACGGTAGACAGGTTTGTTATTACCATCACCGTAGAACGTTTGACACTGCCTAGGGAGCTACAACCTCACCTCTTCCTGCAAAGTATAATCATTATCAAAGTTAAATTAACGAAGATGTGCATTACGTTTTGTAAAGAGGTGAAAAGCTGACGTAGACAAGTCGGGACAGTATGGAGGGCGACAGAAACAAAGGCGAAGGATCGTTGCACATTTCGCAGCGCACATGTGTGGTCTGGCATTGCCATGCTGAGGAAGAGGCTGTTCTATGTGTGGACGAAAATGTATTGCAGCATGCTGTTTCTCACGCACCGATGTAGTTATATTGCACATCACCATGTTACACGCTACACTTCGGAGGAGACGGTTGCAACTGGCGTCAGCAAAGAGCGAAAGTCGACCACGTAATGTGCATGACATGCAATACCTCAGCCTATATTGAGATTACAATTTTAAAAAAATCGGAGACGTAAATTTATTAGCGCATCCGTTTATAATATGAGATGAAGCATCAAATTAATTTAAATGATCTTCTCCACACTTTCGGTGCTAATTTTTGTAAATATCAATTCGGTGAAGAAAGCGTGGAGCTCTCACAGTGAATTATGAAACTTTTAACAGTTATATCACCTTCGGTCAATACGAGACAGCAAAAATGGTTATTTGTATCCACGCAAAATTACTAGGATATCATTGGTAGGAAAGGATGACGTGCTCTGAAACACAAGTAATTACTTCGGTTAGGCGAGATTATAATCCGGTCATGTCGCAGATCTGCAGCAAAACTTTCCACTTTATTTATCTTTTTCTCTGCGTTAAGTCGTATCCATTCTTCACATCACTCAACACCGTTTCACACATCTTACTTCTCACTACAGACGTAGAAAGTCAAAGAAAAATAATAGGTCCTTCCTGTTACCATTATTGTCTGTCAGTAACATTGCAAATCGTGCGGCACATTTGAGACTGCTGTAATTAATCTGCTGCAGTAGTTTTCCCTTATGACTATGAAATACAGGTTGACAATTACTGAACTACATGAAAGAAAACGTAAATTAGTTACAAACTACGGGGCGCACACATCTTATTCAACATGTAAACATCACTACAGATATTCATATTTAGTTTAAGACATCTTCGATATGTCTGCCATCATTGCCGGTGATGTGGCGCAGATGAATAACGAAATTCTGGAAGACCCGATGAAGTGTTGGAACATCGATAATGTCGATGACCTCCTGAATGACTGTTTTCAGCTCAGTAATGGTTTTGGGGTTTGTTACTATACACCTTGTCTTTAATAAAATCCTACAAAAACGGGTCGCATGTGTTCAGATCCGGAGAATGTGGCGGCCAATCGAGGCCCACGCCAATGGCCTCTGGGTACTCCAGAGCCAGAATATAGTCACCAGAAAATGGTACAAAACATCAAACACTCTCCTGCTTCAATACGGTCGAACTTCGTCCTGCATGAGCCACATCTTGTCGAAATCAGGGTCACTTTTCAAAATTGTGAAGAAATCATCTTCCAAAACCTTCACGTACCGTTCGGTAGTCACCGTGCCGTCAAGGAATATCTCACCGATTATACAGTGACTGGACATTGCACACCACACAGTCAACCTTTGACGGTGAAAAGACTTCTCGATTTTGAAATGCGGATTCTCAGTCTCCCAAATGTGCAAATTTTGCTTGTGGACGAACACATCCAAATGAAAGTGAGCTTCGTCGCTAAGGCGTGTGCGCATGCGCTTACTAATTCTCATCATGCCCCTAGCCGAACCATGCAGTTTGAATGTCGTAACGAAAACTGTTCCGAAGTTATGACACACTTATTTCATATACCGTAGTTCAGTAACGGTCACCCTGTACTACTATGGTATGGTGTTACACTTTCCTCCTTAATTTAGTAAACGTAATATTTAAAGATGACGAATTATAAAGTGTCAGAAACGTGTCTGTAACCGATGCCTTGGTGAGGTTTTGTTGTCTAAAGATAGGCTTCGAACTTTACGTGACAACTAACCATGGACGCTAGGCCTGCGTGCCGGCTCATTTTAGTTAATGGCGAACGATAACAAACAGCTTTCTTTCAGTAGAAATTTTTATAAGAGATACCGTCAATGAAAATATTTTTCATGTCCCTAATTTAACAGGAAACTAAAGAGTAAACTACTACAGGCCGCATTATTGTGCTTAACGCGATATGTAGTAAGATTATCAGAATTTAAAATAACAGCTAGGGCTGAACATAGACATATACGTTTAAGTTCATTACATTGTCAGTACGTGCTTGAATATCACATAACTGTCATGAATGTTATCATTCTAATATATTAGGTGCAACGAGGGCCACTGCAGAAATAAACATTTTAAATGACACTATTATGCCTCAGTATCTACCGTATCTTGCATCAGGATACGGCTTACTTTTTTTTGTTTTTCACTGTTGCAAATTTTTCGACGTATGCACGCTACAACCCGTCAAAGCAACGTGTTTAGGTTACGATCAATAACTAGGTGGCTTAAAATACTGTTGTGTGGCTCAAAAGAACAATAAACAACAGGACACAAAATGTTATTATACCGATTACGATGCGGTGAATTACATCATTTGCCCTTTTACATTTTTCTCAAACGTTCTTAAGCCTACACAGAGCGTTCTGTAAATGCATCACCATTTAATGGAACTATCCGTTAAAAATAATTACGAAAACCTTGCACATAACGTTGGTTCTGATTATACTCTCATTACACAAACTGTTGTCAGCAACAGGTTAATAGCGTATTGGTCCAGGTTTTAAATGTAATACGGCATAGATTCTGGGTGGCGTGGATCTGACAGATGCTTAGTAGGTTTTCTAGAGGTGGCAACATATATCTAAGCACAGTTCACACAAGTCCCATAAATTACGGGCCAGTGGAGCCCGATAACGTCCTAGATGTGTGCCCCCAGGCTGATGAATATTATGGCCAAGACAACGTGAGTTCACTATCACGCTCCCTAAAGCCATGATAGCGCGATTCTTCTCTAGTGAGAGGCGCATGTATTCTGCTGGACGATGCCATTCTCGTCTGAGAAAGATATCAAGCTTGCAGAAACGCTGATACCCAACAATAATATCTATGTAGTCCACAGCTGTCCTGGAGGCTTCTAGTACGGTCACAGGTCCCATAAGGATATCCTGGTATACCTCCCTCATGCCTTGTCACCGTCTCCACCGGCCTGTGTCCCATGGTGTGATGTATGCTGCACTGGTCACCCAGAGCAGAATATTTTTGTTCATATGGAATTACGAACAGTGCTATGAATTAAGACTCTTATGATTCTTGAAAGGCATACAGAAAAAAAAACATTTATCATTCAACGTAATTGTTTTTAAGAACAATATAGATTTATTATGTATATTACTCATCGTTCTGTGTTAAAAATATTAATAACTGTAAAATAGTTGAATGAGTTTATGTAATTTCTTATTCCCGTCTTGATCTTGGATAAGGATAGACGTAAGAGGTATTGTAAGTGCTCTTACGCTGGATTTTTGGTTAAATGTATATGTTCATTTGCTCTTAAAACTTTTATTTATTTACCTTTAGCACCCTGCGAGCCTACGAAAAATTATTTGCACGGCCGCTACGTCTTATTTAAAATTGCCTATATTAAACGACACAGAGCCGCGGAAATAACGTACAATGTCTGCATTTTACACTATGCTATTTAATATTAGTGTGATTTTAATTTATCTGCATTATCTGAAAACATCGACAGTAGTTTTCATTAAATTCTTGTAGTTACCGCATAACGGCTATCTTTTATCTCAACTACGTAGATTCGCAGAAATTAACGTACTCGTAAATGTTTAGTGACAAATATGCCAGACAGTATTATTTCTCTACACGGAACCTTGACATTAAAGCTGTATTTGTTTCACTGAAATTGCAGGGCAAAAAAGTATGGCATATTTTGTTAGCAGATGTGCTAGAACAGTGCTTCCCATCCCTCTTTACGTGTTTCATACTGCGGGAATTACACCCTCAAATAAGATTTCCATAAGAAAGACTGTGTAATTTGCCCGTGATAAATTGTGTTGTCACTTTAGAGTCTGTTGCGTAAGTTGATGTCTAAATATACGTGTATGTGACTACAAATCATAAAGTTTAATGAATGCCACATGTACACATAATTAAAGGACACGACTTGAGGTACAGAACGGAACACAACGTACGTACCAAAGACAACACATTGGCGCCCAACGTGGGGCCAGAAATATTTTTGTGCTTAGGTTATACAATATTTGTACTTTTTTGTAACATTTTTACATTGTATTTTCTTTCAAGTACCACGTAGATTAAAACAGCGAGATAAGTACTGAGTGGCATGGATTCTGCAAGAGAGAGGAGGCATTGGTTATCCAGATTTTGAGAAAATGTACAGTACGACAGAACATTGAAGGTAAGGAGACCGCTGTATGCCCACCAAGCTTGAAGGGGGTACATGCAACTAGTGCTTGGGGGGCATGCAATAAGTGATTGTGCTTGTACATTTTCCTAAAAGTATTTCTTGTTGCAGCAAATACCATACTGCACTACTGTTGGTGATGGTTTCATTCACAGATTTGTTTCAATACATTATTGGATAGTAGGTTTAGTGAAGTAGGAAATATTTTTTATTCAGTTTATTGCAACATTTTCAGTATCATCCTAATTTTTGGGTTTTATATTTGTGTGTATCTAGCGTGCTCTTCGTACTTAGTCATCAAAGATGGGTAGGCCAAAGAGAAAAGATAGAGCAAAAGGTGGCAATATTAGAGATTTAGAAGAGACTGAGAATATCAGGGAGTTACCGTGTACTGCTACAGATGATATTAACCCTAAATTCCAGGAGTCTAAATTAGGGAACTTCATGTCTGGGTCTAATGTGGTGATGTTAGAATCACAAACAGGCGTTAGATCAGCTGACACCACGGTCAATATCGAACACGCTGTAGCTGCTGGAAATGTGATACCGCCTAAGGTCTTAGGAAATGACTTTCTCCCCACGTTAATCCATCGTGTAAGGGAAATGGTAGCTGATAAGAAGCTAGAACGTGAGGAGACAGAGAAGGCGAAAGAAAGGGAAAGAGAAGAGAGGGAAAGGATTAAGGAGCTGGAATGCGAAGAAAAAGAGAGGCTAAGAGAAACCTAAATAGATAAGATGTTAGCAGAACAGCTCAGTAAGGTCCTCGATGCGCAAGGTAAGCGGATCGTTGACCTTATTAAATATGAAATACATAAAATGCTCACTCAGGTCAAAGAACTTGTTGCGCCAACACAGAGACTTGGCTAACAAAGTGAGCGAACTACAATCACATGTTACTACCTTAGCGGAGGTGCATCAACCTCTAGAAGAACAGGTTAAAAAGACTGCGACGACTGTATATGAACTTAGATGGAAAAACTGACTCTGCAGCATATGAATATTACAGTGAGTTGCGAGGGATACGAACATAATACACGGCTACCACAGGATGTGTATGAAGTACTGCAGCTTATGCCAGGGCCACAGCATGAGGACAATGACAATAGCTGTCGACAATTTCCTAAGACTCCGCATACACATTATCAGCTTGGAAATAGTCCACTTACTGATACACATTGATAGAATCTGAATCCCATTGCTGCTGTTAGGTTCTGTCCGTGTAGCGAAGAACGCATTCTTGGCGCAGCGAGCGCTGGAGCTGCGGTACCAACATTGGCACATATGAAAGATGAGAATTCTTTAATAAAACACTATCAATTCCCAACGCGGAGCGTGTTTATACATAACTCGATAAATCAACACATACAATTTTTCGTAAGTCAGTTTTTCTCTTTTCGCTTACATAGGCATGTTTGAGCATTTGAAGATTTACATGATTATCAGATCTCACTGACATTAATAAAGCGTCATAATGAAATATGTTTAAATATAATTTTTATAACAGTACATTAGGCGCGATTTTTCCATGTTTTTTAGAAAATCTTAAATGCTTATAATTATGGTTGGTATCAGTTACGTTGCCTTTATAATTCCGTGTATTTCTTTCCACATCTAACATTTTTATGATCTGTAGTGTTTATTATATGTCTGCATTATTGTAAAATCCATATCTTTGCATATATTATTATACTTAACTTTTTTCATTTGTAATTTTTGTCTTTATTGAGAATACAAACAATAATAATAGAAATACAGAGGCTTAGTACAATAATAGCAATGGTAGCTATTTTAGCGTAATTGTTTAGCTTATATCACTATCATCAGTACTACATGAAGTTAGAAATGAATAACACGAAAGTATTGCATGTTACAATCATATTGTTTGTGACAAGTTTTCCTAGTTACATCTATACATTATTTTTCTAGCATAGCTTTGTAAAACTCCATCGCATCATCTGGAATTTTAAAGTACTTTAGCAAGGTGGACGCATCTTTTTTCATTTCTTTCTTTACCATATTTTGTTTCGGTTAAAATCGTTGGGGGAAGTGGCAACAAAACGACTATTCACGTTGGTGTGTAGAATATATGAGTCTGGCGACATACCATCTGACTTTCGGAAAAGCATCATCCACACAATTCCGAAGACGGCAAGAGCTGACAAGTGCGAGAAATATCGCACAATCAGCTTAACAGCTCATGCATTGAGGCTGCTTACAAGAATAATATACAGAAGAATGGAAAAGGAAATTGAGAATGCGCTAGGTGACGATCAGTTTGGCTTTAGGAAAAGTAAAGGGACGAGAGAGGCAATTCTGACGTTACGGCTAATAATGGAAGCAAGACTAAAGAAATATCAGGACACTTTCATAGGATTAGTCGACCTGGAAAAAGTGTTCGACAATACAAAATAGTGCGAGCTGTTCGAGATTCTGAAAAAAGTAGGGGTAAGCTATAGGGAGAGACGGGTCATATACAATATATACAACAACCAAGAGGGAATAATAAGACTGGACGATCAAGAACGAAGTGCTCGTATTAAGAAGGGTGTAAGACAAGGCTGTAGCCTTTCGCCCCTACTCTTCAATCTGTACATCGAGGAAGCAATGATGGAAGTAAAAGAAAGGTTCAGAAGTGGAATTAAAATACAAGGTGATCAATGATACGATTCGCTGATGATATTGCTATCCTGAGTGAAAGTGAAGAAGAATTAAATTATCTGCTGAACGGAATGAACAGTCTAATGAGTACACAGTATGGTTTGACAATAAATCGGAGAAAGACGAAGGTAATTAGAAGTAGTAGAAATGAGAACAGCGAGAAACTTAACATCAGGATTGATGGTCACGAAGTCAATGAAGTTAAGGAATTCTGCTACCTAGGCAGTAAAATAACCAATGACGGACGGAGCAAGGAGGACATCAAAAGAAGACTCGCTATGGCAAAAAAGGCATTTCTAGCCAAGAGAAGTCTACTAATATCAAATACCGGCCTTAATTTGAGGAAGAAATTTCTGAGGATGTACGTCTGGAGTACAGCATTGTATGGTAGTGAAACATCGACTGTGGGAAAACAGGAACAGAAGAGAATCGAAGCATTTGAGATGTGGTGCTATAGACGAATGTTGAAAATTAGGTGGACTGATAAGGTAAGGAATGAGGAGGTTCTACGCAGAACCAGAGAGGAAAGGAATATGTGGAAAACACTGATAAGGAGAAGGGACAGGATGATAGGACATCTGCTAAGACATGAGGGAATGACTTCCATGGTACTAGACGGAGCTGTAGAGGGCAAAAACTGTAGAGGAAGACAGAGATTGGAATACGTCAAGCAAATAATTGAGGACGTAGGTTGCAAGTGCTACTCTGAGATGAAGAGGTCACCACAGGAAAGGAATTCGTGGCGGGCCGCATCAAACCAGTCAGTAGACTGATGACCAAAAATGAAAAAGGGTGTGTGTTAGTACTGTTGAATGGTACGGCTTCTTTCGTCTCAAGCTATCAACTTGTACTGGATCTCCAGAGTATGTATCACTTACTAAGATATCAACAATTTTCTTAGCTTTCTTTTACGAAATGACACTCTGCCTGTTCATTTTGAACGGTTGCTTGGATTTTAGTACTTTCTGTACACTATCTTTTAGATTTTTTACTGTCCAGTCTGTGTTTAGAAATTTGAGAGTACCGTGCTCTTCTAGGACATCGTAATATTATTTAGGAGATAATATGATTTCTTTTTTTTCTGTAAGACTTCCCAGTTGTACCAACCACTCGGTCTCGAAGCATACAGATATGGCCACGTGAGGTGACGAATATTGCCGAATTTTTCCCAAGAACGCTGTAAGCATCACTATTAAACAATAGCTCTTATTTTGGCTGCTCCACGGATCTGAGAATAGATGTATAATATTGGTGGTTTCATATGGTTATTTTTATCTAATCAGACAGAATGTCCAGCAAACCTGTAGCAGCTTCATTGCATCATCTTGAATATTCTGTCTACAACCAAGTGCAGAAAACGATGCTTTCCCTTTTTTTGGTCTTTACTATGGATCGTAACGCACAGATTGTATAACCATACTTGTCTAACAAAGAAACCCTCACTGACTGATGGTTTTGGAATAAGCTGGTTCTCTTGCATGTCAAAGCAAATCTTAATGGCTGTAGAATTATCTTCCTTCATTATATCACAAAATTGCTTCACACGAATTTTATGTACTCTGTGTCTTGTTCGTAATTCATCTTCTTCTGCAGACATGTTTCTGCCTTTGTTTCCATTACACCAACCTTTCAAGTGGAGCAGGTATCGGTATACGATGTCCTGAATGATAGATTGAATTGTTTGTAAATTTTATGCTTGTATTCTGATAAGGAGAATTGTTTCAAGTCCAAATTTTTGTCCTCCTTCACGGAATGTCCAGACATTTGATTGAGTATGAGATCTAAAGGCAAATAACCTTTCGTAGACTTCCCCTTCCATGATGGCTCTCTCTGCATTTACTTATTTTTTACCGTTCTTAAGGGCAATAGTCACCTCGTTATGATCTTTCATGTTCTGTCGCCTCCTCTCCTTTTCATTGGTAACTTACCACCATCGTAGCAGCACAAACAGGCACTACTTCACATTCCTTTTTCTAGTGATTTACTCACTGTCACAGTTTTCTTCCATTTTGCGTTCTAGGTGTCCACTACTCTGCTCTGACGTGAAGATATACTAAGTAATATTTAAAGAAACTATCTTAACCAATTCTACTGATTGATGTCAGGTGTTGCTGAAAGTGCGAAACATGTTAATAGCAGCGTTCTGCAGCTTTACAGTCTTTAATTCCTTTAACATTTGAAGGGGAAACCTCAATTCCATGATTGCATTTAATGACATATTCCTTTTTACACTCTTTGCTTTGCGTTTCAAGTCGATGTACGCTCGTCTTGAATCGGGATTTTCTCCCATCAAAATATTCTTTGACCTTTATGCCGATTTCAGAACCACAAGAATCATCGTCCATACTGCTTCCGCTTGCAGTACTTCTTTGTGTAATTACACGAGAGCTCAGGTGTGTACTTGACTGGAAGTAAGCTACAAGTGCTCCGACAACTATGAAGTCTAGTTGCAACACTATACACGCCAGTAAATACTGTTCAACAATGAGTAACATAGCTTAAAGCAACCGGTATACACCATTATTATTAAATGCTTGCTGAAGAAAGAGAGGCGAGATAAGACAGAGGAACTACATTGCATTTGTCGACTTCTGCTGAAACTGCAAGAACACATATGCCGGTTTCGCTAAAAACCTTGTGATTTGGAGTGTTCATACTTACGGCAGTAATCGGATTTGGCTAAAACTTAGCTCATGGGTTGATATAAAAGGCCAACATTATGCCACAACATTTGGAGTGTTCATACACACAGCAGTAGTCGGATTTTGCTAAAACTTGGTTCATGGGTTCATGTAAAGGGCCAACATTATCCGATTACCAAAGGTAACTCAATTCAGAAACTTTTTACGTATGTCGAGTTTTTAAAAATAGCTCCTTAAAGAAAGAAAAACTGTTCATCCCATGATATGTATTAAGAATTTCTGGAAAGTACTGCCTCCATCATGGACTCAAACAGAAAAGATCTAGTTCGTGAACTCATTTATAACTGGCGCACAGCTATGTGGGCGATGGAGATCGCTGAGAGCTACCAGACATTTTCGGAATTTCAGAAGAAATTCTTGGGCTGCTTCTGGTCGAAATGTGCACAAGAACGCTTGAGAAATCAAGTTCATAATCCTGAGCCGCACAACGCAAAGCAGGGAAACCTGCGCAAGTACTTCGAAAAGAACTTGAACAAAGCGCGGTACTGGGATGAACTCATGTCCTCGCACGCCGTATAAAGAATTTTAAAAGGTAGATTCTATTGTATTGTGTGAAACTCAGGACCTAGAAACGATGGACAGGCTTCGCTCCCGCCGTAGCCCTCAGTTGTTCACAACCCCACAACAGGCTACAGTAAACCGGTGCCCCACACCGTACCCAGGTATATTGTGCGGGTCGGCTCCCAAATGCCCCGCCGAAATGTCTCTCACCAGACGAGTGTAACCCCAGTGTTTGCTTGGTAGGGTAATTATGGTGTACTGGTATGTGGAGAAAGTGTTTGCGCAGCAATCGCCGACATAGTGTAACTGAGGCGGAATAAGGAAAATCAGCCAGCATTCACCGTGGCAGATGGAAAACCTCCTTAAAAATCATCCACAGACTGGCTGGTACAACGGACGCTAACATTAATCCATAGGGCGGATTCGTGCTGGGAACCGGCATTCCTTCCCGCCCGGAAAGCAGTACGTTAGACCGAGCGGTCAAGAAGGTAGATTACCGTTTGCTATTCGAGAAACCCCCCCCTCCCCCCCCCCAGGAACCATGGACCTTGCCGTTGGTGGGGAGGCTTGCGTGCCTCAGCGATACAGATGGCCGTACCGTAGGTGCAACCACAACGGAGGGGTAGCTGTTGAGAGGCCAGACAAACGTGTGGTTCCTGAAGAGGGGCAGGAGCCTTTTCAGTAGTTGCAGGGGCAACAGTGTGGATGATTGACTGAACTGGCCTTGTAACACTAACCAGAACGGCCTTGCTGTTGTGGTACTGCGAACGGCTGACAGCTAGGGGAAACTACAGCCGTAATTTTTCCCGAGGGCATGCAGCTTTACTGTATGGTTAAATGATGATGGCGTCTTCTTGGGTAAAATATTCCGGAGGTAAAACAGTCCCCCATTCGAATCACCGGGTGAGGACTACTCAGGAGGACGTCGTTATCAGGAGAAAGAAAACTTGCGTTCTGTGGATCGGAGCGTGGAATGTCAGATCCCTTAATCGGGCAGGTAGGTTAGAAAATTTCAAAAGGGAAATGGATAGGTTAAAGTTAGATATAGTGGGAATTAGTGAAGTTCGGTGGCAGGAGGAACAAGACTTTTGGTCACTTGAATACAGGGTTTTTTGTTTTTTTGGTCATCAGTCTACTGACTGGTTTGATGCGGCCCGACACGAATTCCTTTCCTGTGGTAACCTCTTCATCTCAGAGTAGCACTTGCAACCTACGTCCTCAATTATTTGCTTGACGTATTCCAATCTCTGTCTTCCTCTACAGTTTTTGCCCTCTACAGCTCCGTCTAGTACCATGGAAGTCATTCCCTCATGTCTTAGCAGATGTCCTATCATCCTGTCCCTTCTCCTTATCAGTGTTTTCCACATATTAGTTTCCTCTCCGATTCTGCGTAGAACCTCCTCATTCCTTACCATATCTGTCCACCTAATTTTCAACATTCGTCTATAACACCACATCTCAAATGCTTCGATTCTCTTCTGTTCCGGTTTTCCCACAGTCCACGTTTCGCTACCATACAATGCTGTACTCCAGACGTACATCCTCAGAAATTTCTTCCTCAAATTAAGACCGGTATTTGATATTAGTAGACTTCTCTTGGCCAGAAATGCCTTTTTTGCCATAGCGAGTCTTCTTTTGATGTCCTCCTTGCTCCGTCCGCCATTGGTTATTTTACTGCCTAGGTAGCAGAATTCCTTAACATCATTGACTTCGTGACCATCAATCCGGATGTTAAGTTTCTCGCTGTTCTCATTTCTACTACTTCTCATTACCTTCGTCTTTCTCCGATTTACTCTCAAACCATACTGTGTACTCATTAGACTGTTCATTCCGTTCAGCAGATCATTTAATTCTTCTTCACTTTCACTCAGGATAGCAATGTCATCAGCGAATCGTATCATTGATATCCTTTCACTTGTATTTTAATTCCACTACTGAATCTTTCTTTTATTTCCATCATTGCTTCCTCGATGTACAGACTGAAGAGTAGGGGCGAAAGGCTACAGCCTTTTCTGACACCCTTCTTAATACGAGCACTTCGTTCTTGATCGTCCAGTCTTATTATTCCCTCTTGGTTGTTGTACATATTGTATATGACCCGTCTCTCCCTATAGGTTACCCCTACTTTTTTCAGAATCTCGAACAGCTTGCACCATTTTATATTGTCCAACGCTTTTTCCAGGTCGACAAATCCTATGAAAGTGTCCTGATTTTTCTTTAGCCTAGCTTCCATTACCCCCTCATGAACCATGGACCTTGCCGTTGGTGGGGAGGCTTGCGTGCCTCAGCGATACAGATAGCCGTACCGTAGGTGCAACCACAACGGAGGGGTATCTGTTGAGAGGCCAGACAAACGTGTGGTTCCTGAAGAGGGGCAGCAGCCTTTTCAGTAGTTGCAAGGGCAACAGTCTGGATGATTGACTGATCTGGCCTTGTAACAATAACCAAAACGGCCTTGCTGTGCTGGTACTGCGAACGGCTGAAAGCAAGGGGAAACTACAGCCGTAATTTTTCCCGAGGGCATGCAGCTTTACTGTATGATTACAAGATGATGGCGTCCTCTTGGGTAAAATATTCCGGAGGTAAAATAGTCCCCCATTCGGATCTCCGGGCGGGGACTACTCAAGAGGATGTCGTTATCAGGAGAAAGAAAACTGGCGTTCTACGGATCGGAGCGTGGAATGTCAGATCCCTTAATCGGGCAGGTAGGTTAGAAAATTTAAAAAGGGAAATGGATAGGTTGAAGTTAGATATAGTGGGAATTAGTGAAGTTCGGTGGCAGGAGGAACAAGACTTCTGGTCAGGTGACTACAGGGTTATAAACACAAAATCAAATAGGGGTAATGCAGGAGTAGGTTTAATAATGAATAGGAAAATAGGAATGCGGGTAAGCTACTACAAACAGCATAGTGAACGCATTATTGTGGCCAAGATAGATACGAAGCCCACGCCTACTACAGTAGTACAAGTTTATATGCCAACTAGCTCTGCAGATGACGAAGAAATTGAAGAAATGTATGATGAAATAAAAGAAATTATTCAGATTGTGAAGGGAGACGAAAATTTAATAGTCATGGGTGACTGGAATGCGAGTGTAGGAAAAGGGAGAGAAGGAAACATAGTAGGTGAATATGGATTGGGGGACAGAAATGAAAGAGGAAGCCGCCTGGTAGAATTTTGCACAGAGCACAACATAATCATAACTAACACTTGGTTTAAGAATCATGAAAGAAGGTTGTATACATGGAAGAACCCTGGAGATACTAAAAGGTATCAGATAGATTATATAATGGTAAGACAGAGATTTAGGAACCAGGTTTTAAATTGTAAGACATTTCCAGGGGCAGATGTGGACTCTGACCACAATCTATTGGTTATGACCTGTAGATTAAAACTGAAGAAACTACAAAAAGGTGGGAATTTAAGGAGATGGGACCTGAATAAACTAAAAGAACCAGAGGTTGTACAGAGATTCAGGGAGAGCATAAGGGAGCAATTGACAGGAATGGGGGAAATAAATACAGTAGAAGAAGAATGGGTAGCTTTGAGGGATGAAGTAGTGAAGGCAGCAGAGGATCAAGTAGGTAAAAAGACGAGGGCTAGTAGAAAGCCTTGGGTAACAGAAGAAATATTAAATTTAATTGATGACAGGAGAAAATATAAAAATGCAGTAAGTGAAACAGGCAAAAAGGAATACAAACGTCTCAAAAATGAGATTGACAGGAAGTGCAAAATGGCTAAGCAGGGATGGGTAGAGGACAAATGTAGGGATGTAGAGGCCTATCTCACTAGGGGTAAGATAGATACCGCCTACAGGAAAATTAAAGAGACCTTTGGAGATAAGAGAACGACTTGTATGAATATCAAGAACTCAGATGGAAACCCAGTTCTAAGCAAAGAAGGGAAAGCAGAAAGGTGGAAGGAGTATATAGAGGGTCTATACAAGGGCGATGTACTTGAGGACAATATTATGGAAATGGAAGAGGATGTAGATGAAGATGAAATGGGAGATATGATACTGCGTGAAGAGTTTGACAGAGCACTGAAAGACCTGAGTCGAATCAAGGCCCCCGGAGTAGACAATATTCCATTGGAACTACTGACGGCCGTGGGAGAGCCAGTCCTGACAAAACTCTACCATCTTGTGAGCAAGATGTATGAAACAGGCGAAATACCCTCAGACTTCAAGAAGAATATAATAATTCCAATCCCAAAGAAAGCAGGTGTTGACAGATGTGAAAATTACCGAACTATCAGCTTAATAAGTCACAGCTGCAAAATACTAACACGAATTCTTTACAGACGAATGGAAAAACTAGTAGAAGCCAACCTCGGGGAAGATCAGTTTGGATTCCGTAGAAACACTGGAACACGTGAGGCAATACTGACCTTACGACTTATCTTAGAAGAAAGATTAAGGAAAGGCAAACCTACGTTTCTAGCATTTGTAGACTTAGAGAAAGCTTTTGACAATGTTGACTGAAATACTCTCTTTCAAATTCTAAAGGTGGCAGGGGTAAAATACAGGGAGCGAAAGGCTATTTACAATTTGTACAGCAACCAGAAGGCAGTTATAAGAGTCGAGGGACATGAAAGGGAAGAAGTGGTTGGGAAGGGAGTAAGACAGGGTTGTAGCCTCTCCCCGATGTTGTTCAATCTGTATATTGAGCAAGCAGTAAAGGAAACAAAAGAAAAATTCGGAGTAGGTATTAAAATTCATGGAGAAGAAATAAAAACTTTGAGGTTCGCCGATGACATTGTAATTCTGTCAGAGACAGCAAAGGACTTGGAAGAGCAGTTGAATGGAATGGACAGTGTCTTGAAAGTAGGATATAAGATGAACATCAACAAAAGCAAAACAAGGATAATGGAATGTAGTCTAATTAAGTCGGGTGATGCTGAGGGAATTAGATTAGGAAATGAGGCACTTAAAGTAATAAAGGAGTTTTGCTATTTGGGGAGCAAAATAACTGATGATGGTCGAAGTAGAGAGGATATAAAATGTAGGCTGGCAATGGCAAGGAAAGCGTTTCTGAAGAAGAGAAATTTGTTAACATCCAGTATTGATTTAAGTGTCAGGAAGTCATTTCTGAAAGTATTCGTATGGAGTGTAGCCATGTATGGAAGTGAAACATGGACGATAAATAGTTTGGACAAGAAGAGAATAGAAGCTTTCGAAATGTGGTGCTACAGAAGAATGCTGAAGATTAGATGGGTAGATCACATAACTAATGAGGAAGTATTGAATAGGATTGGGGAGAAGAGAAGTTTGTGGCACAACTTGACCGGAAGAAGGGATCGGTTGGTAGGACATGTTCTGAGGCATCAAGGGATCACCAATTTAGTATTGGAGGGCAGCGTGGAGGGTAAAAATCGTAGAGGGAGACCAAGAGATGAATACACTAAGCAGATTCAGAAGGATGTAGGTTGCAGTAGGTACTGGGAAATGAAAAAGCTTGCACAGGATAGAGTAGCATGGAGAGCTGCATCAAACCAGTCTCAGGACTGAAGACCACAACAACAACAACAGCTTCCATTATTAGCCGTAACGTCAGAAATGCCTCTCTCGTCGCTTTACTTTTCCTAAAGGTAAACTGATCGTCACCTAGCGCATTCTCAATTATCTTTTCCATTCTTCTGTATATTATTCTTGTAAGCAGCCTCAATGCATAAGCTGTTAAGCTGATTGTGCGATAATTCTCGCACTTGTCAGCTCTTGCCGTCTTCGGAATTGTGTGGATGATGCTTTTCCGAAAGTCAGATGGTATATCGCAAGACTCACATATCCTACATACCAACGTGAATAGTCGTTTTTTTGCCACTTCCCCCAGTGATTTTAGAAATTCTGATGGAATGTTAACTATCCCTTCTGCCCTATTTGACCGTAAGTCCTCCAAAGCTCTTTTAAATTCCGATTCTAATACTGGATCTCCTATCTCTTCTAAATCGACTCCTGTTTCTTCTTCTATCACATCAGACAAATCTTCACCCTCATTGAGGCTTTCAATGTATTCCTTCCACCTATTTGTCTCTCCTCTGCATTTAACAGTTGAATTCCCGTTGCACTCTTAATGTTACCACCGTTGCTTTTAATGTCACCAAAGGTTGTTTTGACTTTCCTGTATGCTGAGTCTGTCCTTCCGACAATCATATCTTTTTCGACGTCTTCACATGTTTCCTGCAGCCATTTCGTCTTAGCTTCCTAGCACTTCCTACTTATTTCATTCCTCAGTGACTTGTATTTCTGTATCCCTGATTTTCCCGGAACATGATTGTACTTCCTCCTTTCATCAATCAACTGAAGTATTTCTTCTGCTACCCATGGTTTCTTCGCAGTTACCTTCTTTGTACCTATGTTTTCCTTCCCAACTTCTGTGATGGCCCTTTTTAGAGATGTCCACTCCTCTTCAACTGCACTGCCTACTGCGCTATTCCTTACTGCTGTATCTATAGCGTTAGAGAACTTCAAACGTATTTCGTCATTCCTTAGTACTTCCGTATCCAACTTCTTTGCGTATTGATTCTTCCTGACTAATGTCTTGAACTTCAGCTTACTCTTCATCACTACTATATTGTGATCTGAGTCTATATCTGCTCCTGGGTACGCCTTACAATCCAGTATCTGATTTCGAAATCTCTGTCTGACCATGATGTAATCTAATTGAAATCTTCCCGTATCTCCCGGCCTTTTCCAAGTATACCTCCTCCTCTTGTGATTCTTGAACAGGGTATTCGCTATTACTAGCTGAAACTTGTTACGGATCTCAATTAGTCTTTCTCCTCTTTCATTCCTTGTCCCAAGCTCATATTCTCCCGTAACCTTTTCTTCTACTCCTTCCCCTACCACCGCATTCCAGTCGCCCATGACTATTAGATTTTCGTCCCCCTTTACATACGCATTACCCTTTCAATATCCTCATACACCTTCTCTATCTGTTCATCTTCAGCTTGCGACGTCGGCATGTATACCTGAACTATCGTTATCGGTGTTGGTCTGCTGTCGATTCTGATTAGAACAACCCGGTCACTGAACTGTTCACAGTAACACACCCTCTGCCCTACTTTCCTATTCATAACGATTCCTACACCTGTTGTACCATTTTCTGCTGCTGTTGATATTACGCGATACTCATCTGACCAGAAATCCTTGTCTTCTTTCCACTTCACTTCACTGACCCCTACTATATCTGGATTGAGCCTTTGCATTTCCCTTTTCAGATTTTCTAGTTTCCCTACCACGTTCAAGCTTCTGACATTCCACGCCCGACTCGTAGAACGTTTTCCTTTCGTTGATTATTCAATCTTTATCTCATGGTAACCTCTCCCTTGGCAGTCCCCTCCCGGAGATCCGAATGGGGGACTATTCCGGACTTTTTTGCCAATGGAGAGATCATCATGACACTTCTTCAAATACAGGCCACACGTCCTGCGGATACACGTTACGTGTCTCTAATGCAGTGGTTTCCATTGCCTTCTGCATCCTCATGCCGTTGATCATTGCTGATTCTTCAGCCTTTAGGGGCAATTTCCCACCTCTAAGACAATACAAGGTTATAAATACAAAATCAAATAAGGGTAATGCAGGAATAGGTTTAATAATGAATAAAAAAATTGGAGTTCGAGTAAACTACTACAAATGGCATAGTGAACGCATTATTGTGGCCAAGATAGACACGAAGCCCATACCCACTACAGTAGTACAAGTTTATATGCCAAGTAGCTCTGCAGACGATGAAGAAATTGATGAAATGTATGAAGAGATAAATGAAATTATTCAGGTAGTGAAGGGAGACGAGAATTTAATAGCCATGGGTGACTGGAATTCGAGAGTAGGAAAAGGGAGAGAAGGAAACATAGTAGGTGAATATGGATTGGGAGTAAGAAATGAAAGAGGAAGCCGTCAGATAGAATTTTGCACACAGCATAAATTAATCATAGCTAACACTTGGTTCAAGAATCATAAAAGAAGGTTGTATACATGGAAGAACCCTGGAGATACTATAAGGTATCAGATAGATAATATAATGGTAAGAAAGAGATTTAGAAACCAGGTCTTAAATTGTAAGACACTTCCAGGGCAGATCTGGACTCTGACCACAATCCGTTGGTTATGAACTGCAGATTAAAACTGAAGAAACTGCAAAAGGATGGGAATTTAAGAAGATGTGACTTTGATAAACTGACAACCAAAGGTTGTAAAGAGTTTCAGGGAGAGCACAAGAGAACAATTGACAGGAATGGGGAAAAGAAATACGGTAGAAGAAGAATGGGTAGCTCTGAGGGATGAAGTAGTGAAGGCAGCAGACGATCAAGTAGGTAAAAAGACGAGGGCTGGTAGAAATCCTTGATTAACAGAAGAAATATTGAATTTAAATGATGAAAGGAGAAAATATAAAAATGTAGTAAATGAAGCAGGCTAAAAGGAATACAAACGTCTCAAAAATGAGATCTGCAAGAAGTGCAAAATGGCTAAGCAGAGATGGCTAGAGGACAAATGTGAGGATGTAGAGGCTTATCTCACTAGGGCTTAGATAGATACTGCCTACAGGAAAGTTAAAAAGAACTTTGGAGAAAGAAGAACCACTTGTATGAATATCAAGAGCTCAGATGGAATCCCAGTTCTAAGCAAAGAAAGGAAAGCAGAAAGGTGGTGGAGTATATAGAGGGTCTATACAAGGGCGATGTACTTGTGGACAATATTATGGAAATAGAAGACGATGTAGATGAAGACGAAATGGGAGATACGATACTGCGTGAAGAGTTTGACAGAGCACTGAAAGACCTGAGTCTATACAAGGCCCTGGGAGTAGAATTCAAGAAGAATATAATAATTCCAATCCCAAAGAAAGCAGGTGTTGACAGATTTGAAAATTACCGAACTATCAGTTTAATAAGTCACAGCTGCAAAATACTAACGCGATTTCTTTGCAGACGAATGGAAAAACAGGTAGAAGTCGACCTCGGGGAAGATCAGTTTGGATTCCGAAGAAATGTTGGAACACGTGAGGCAATACTGACCCTACGACTTATCTTAGAAGAAAGGTTAAGGAAAGGCAAACCTACGTTTCTAGCATTTGCAGACTTAGAGAAAGCTTTTCATAATGTTGACTGGAATACTCTGTTTCAAATTCTGAAGGTGGCAGGGGTAAAATACAGGGAGTGAAAGGATATTTTCAGTTTGTACAGAAACCAGAAGGCAGTTATAAGAGTCGAGGGGCATGAAAGGCCAGCACTGATTGGGAAGGGAATGAGACAGGGCTGTAGCCTATCCTCAATGTTATTCTATCTGTATATTGAGCAAGCAGTAAAGGAAACAAAAGAAAAATTCGGAGTAGGTATTAAAATTCATGGAGAAGAAATAAAAACTTTGAGGTTCGCCGATGACATTGTAATTCTGTCAGAGACAGCAATGGACTTGGAAGAGCAATTGAACGAAGTGGAGAGTGTCTTGAAAGGAGGATATAAGATGAACATCAACAAAAGCAAAACGAGGATCATGGAATGTAGTCGAATTAAGTCGGGTGATGCTGTGGGAATTAGATTAGGAAATGAGACACTGGAAGTAGTAAAGGAGTTTTGCCATTTGGGGAACAAAATAACTGATGATGGTCGAAGTAGAGAAGATATAAAATGTAGACTGGCAATGACAAGGAAAGCGTTTCTGAAGACGAGGAGTTTGTTAACATCGTGTATAGATTTAAGTGTCAGGAAGTCGTTTCTGAAAGTATTTGTATGGAGTGTAGCCATGTATGGAAGTGAAACATGGTCGATGAATAGTTTGGACAAGAAGAGAATAGAAGCTTTCGAAATGTGGTGCTACAGAAGAATGTTAAAGATTACATGGGTAGATCACGTAACTAATGAGGAGGTATTGAATAAGATAGGGGAGAAGAGGAGTTTATGGCACAACTTGACAAGAAGAAGGGCACGGTTGGTAGGGCATGTTCTAGGGCTTCAAGGTATCACAAATTAGCATTGGAGGGCAGCGTGGAGGGTAAAAATCGTAGAGGGAGACCAAGATATGAACACAGTAAGCATATTCAGAAGGATGTAGTTTGCAGTAAGTACTGGGAGATGAAGAAGCTTGCACAGGATAGAGTAGCATGGAGAGCTGCATCAAACCATTCTCAGGACTGAAGACTACAACAACAACAACAACAACATACGAGAAAACTGTTCCACGGCCCTGATACGAATCTGAAATTGTTTATGGACACAGCTGACCTGCTCTTTCATCCAAGAGGATGCGAAGCGGTCAAAACAACTTCAATAAAAACAAAAACCAGAATTCCAACAATTCTCTTAAGAACAGTGATCAACCAAGCAAACATGTAAATCATCCTAACTATAACAACAAACAGTTATAACGGTCGATCGAACGATAATCGGATTCGCAATGTAAACGATAAAAGCAACGAAAAAAGGTGGAGTGAAAATGTTTACAATGCCCAGTTCCTATCTAGAAACGTGCGTAAAATGAGTGACCCTGGACAGAGAACAGGTCCAGTAAACTGGCAGTTGAATCCTCCACGGGTAGGCTACCTCCTACACAGTAAAAAAAAAAGAAAAAAAATTAAGATGTTGCCACACATGCAACAGGGATCTCATAGGTAGCGTTATGTTGCCGAGCCCAGCCGAGCACGTCACACACATCAAACTGCACACGATCCTCCTAAGCTTCTCTCATGTGGTTGTGTTGGCACAGAGGGTGAGCGAGAGGCGGGGGGGGGGGGGGGGGGGGGGCGCAGTTCTCAAATAAATGTATCCACGCTCATGTACAACGAATGGTTGGAATTGAATGAGGAATTGTGAGCTGATACAGGCAAATTTAGTCGGCGGAACACTGAACTGGTGCAACCTGCGATTAAGGGAACTATTCCAGGCAGGTCCATGAACATTATTATCAACACTGATGAAAGTGTATACGTGATAGATTATGACTTACTCAGGTTCCATAAATCAGGTACATAAGTTACCGTCATTGCGGGTGCAGAACTGCAAAATTGTCGCAGCTATACGTGTACAAATGCAAAGAAGCCAGATTCAAGTGTAGGCCGTTATGCAAGTGGAAAACGAAGCAATTAATTGCTCATTCCTAGTCGTAAGGAATTTGGACGTTCCTTGTATCGCGGGATGAGAATTTTTGAGAGAGAGGGATGCTAAAATAGACCTTTCTTGGACTGTCTATTCATTAAGGAATGAAGGCAGAATTGTAGAACTGGCGATAATAACGACAATCGCGCTGTACGGGAGGTATTGAAGGGGATTAAAGGATATTGTAGCGGTTAAAGATTAGGTATGACCGGCCAAAGTTATTGCACATCGCCTGCGAGTATAAGCGACAAGACTAGGCGCGTATATGTAGGAACGGTGAGAACGAGATAGACGTCATAAAAAGGGAATCGATAATAAGCTTACTGAGTCGAATTACCTCGACGAAAGTCAGCAGCACCAACTCGTAGAAACTCCCAAAACATTACACAGTATTATTCTCGGATAAACCGGGCATAATAAATGACACATTTATGAGATATTAGCCAAACTGCATGAGACATATTGCCGAGCTTCCTATGCTCTCTTGGAGCAAGAAAGAGACAGTATCCAAAGAGATACAACAAATAACCAAATGTGGGATAACAAAGACCTCCTTATCCCTTTATAGCAGACCAGTCCCCAAGTCGGACGTAGCATTCGCCTTGTGCATGATTCTTGTGACATCAACAACGGAGTCATTCCTGTGTGATCATGACTGAAGAATGTGGAGGAACAATCAGGGCCACACTTGACTGTAAAAATACCGCACGAAAGCTGCCATCGTCTTGCAAATCAGATAACTGTAACAGTGAAAGGATTAAACCCGCTCCATGATTAGAAACCTTTCATTACTGCAGTATAAATGGACATTAATATGTCATGTCGTATGACAAGAAAAAAAAGTTAGTCATTTAAATAGTAGTTTATGTATGACTTCGGTGTTTTATTAATTGTTATCTGTGTATTATGTCAGTACATTTAAGTTTCTTCTATGTTTGTGTAATTGTATGTGTGTATTATTTTGTTTGCCTTAGAGATGGTAATTAAAGCCACAGACATTTCAATGTTTTTGACATAGAAGTCACAAGGGTATGGGAGTTACAGTCAAAATGATCTGGAGGCACATTTTACTTTTATGACTTGATTTACTACTCACGCCGTTCTGTTTTCACTTTGCTTGTAATTATGTTCCATCCAGGTTAAGGCTTGTCCTGATTGTGACATATGTACGCCTTATGCGCATGCTCACAACTGTTCATTCATGCGCGAGTGTTTCTGTACATTATAGCGAAAATTGGCAGGATGCAGCCGTGTCATGTGTGTGACAGTATTTTCCAGAATGAATGAACACGAATGAATGTAAAACCTCAAGTATCAGTCCAGAATGTCCTAATAGTCAAGTTTTCGGCATGATATGATCGTAAGTAACGAACGCTCAAAGCATTGTAAATGATAAAATGTAACATCTAAAGGTAAGTCACATTTTGTGTGAATGCTCATGATCTCCAAACATTTATTTACCTCTAATGCCTGTATTTCATTGTGTGCAGTGTACGGACTGAATGATGTGAAAGACATTCTAAGTGTGAATTTGCGAATATAAGTGACGCTTTAAGTGCAAGAATGCTCTGTTTGAATGCTAAAATGTGTGTTACGCAAACAGACAAAAACTGCGTAATCACACAAATCAAGCGACTTGTATAATGATCAGGGAGTTCAATTATTCAGTTAGGTATTTACTTGAGTAATGCTTCACTTCACACGTCTATACCTCTAGAACTGTGCAGTACGAGAAAGAGACTAGAACTCTGTCGCACGAAGGGAAACCAGCTGTGTTTGTTCGTGAGGCTGACAACGTCAGTTCAAAATAACGCATTTGAACGCTGCAACGCCATGTGTACCTAGCATGAAAACTGAAAGCACTACAATCCGGCCAGACTGTTACGAACCCTCACAACAGTGTGTACAAACGATGTATAATGTTAGAAGTGTTGTGCCAAGATAAAAAGTGATGCTTTGTGTAGGTTCTTGAAAACAATGGGATCCTACGACTCAAACGTGTACGAAAACTGCAGTGAAATACAGCTTCATATTAAATTCGAGAACATTTATTCACTCACAAGAATAACTGTGTAATGAATGCAGACTATCAAAGGTTATTTATAGGTAAACCACCGTTCATGATAAGATACTAATCCTGGGCTCGGTGCTATTTAATGTACCCGCGCTAACAATCATGCAACAAACGGATCGTGCGGAACCAGATCAGCTGGTCGACTCTGGGGGCGGAGCTGGCCCAGCTTCGTGTCTGGGTGGGGGGTGGGGGGAGGGTAGGGGGCGTGTTCCTGACATCGAGGCGTCGCACCGCAACGACCAGCCGTACATCGAACCATGGACCTCCGTTCCAGTGTACCGCACCCAGACCCCTGCCACCAACGCAACTATCGAATTGACGAACGAAGACTGTACAAACTTCGTACTTCCGCTAACATTATCAGTGTGAACTGTTTACCAAACTTCTTTTAGTAAAGACTTTAGAATTCATTCACGTTTCCGATATCAGAACACAATCTCGTAAACGAGTGTTGTAATGTTCTTTATACAACAAATGTTTCTTTTTATTTATGTAACCATAACGGTTACCGTTATTACGTGTTCGTACAACGCATTTTCCGCGCATTCCGACAGTAGAACTTAAGCGGTTACGAAGCGGGTACTGTACAACTGGACCTTAGTAGAGCAGCCTTCTGGCAAAAATTTTCTGTCAGAATTTCATTTTCATGTGTACATGGAGGAGATTCTAATTTGGTTCAAATGGCTCTGAGCACTATGGGACTTACCATCTGAGGTCATCAGTCCCTTGAACTTAGAACTACTTAAACCTAACTAACTTAGGGACATCACACACATCCATGCCCTAGTCAGGATTCGAACCTGCGACCGTAGCGGTTTCGCGGTTCCGGACTGAAGCGCCTAGAAACGCTCGGTCACAGCGGCCGCTATGGAGGAGGTAATATGTGATATTTCTTACCTGTTATTTCTGTCTGGCGTTTATTTGCACTATGGTAGTCTGAATGTATGCGTTGCGGTCGTAATTATGACAATTCTGATCATTCGCACACCCAAACAACCAAGTAAACAAAGAGCGACAGGCATTCACCCGTTCGGGTTTATTCGGCTTTCCATTTTCTCTATGCGAGAGTATTTTATGTTTAAATGCGAGGGGGATTGTGCTGGCAGAGACATCACCTACACCACGCATGTATTCAAAAACCAACTTGTGATTCATTCAGAGATCAACTTAGAATGTGTTCAAAAATGTAAAAAAAACCAACATGGGTGCCTTTCAAAATCATATGAACAATCGAAAGACAAACATGAGCTCGATGCTAGGCACTTTGTGAAACAAGGTTTTTTCTTCAAGCATATGAATCTGGTCCCTCCTGGCAGTTACCCCAGTTTGCCCTCCCCCGCCCCCCCCCCCCCACCATGCAAGATCAAGGCCTGGTCATATATTCTTCCAGCTCATGAACTTCGCTTTTGTCGTATTTATGTGCCTCTTTCGAGATATCCGACTCCAAATACTCATTGCATTCAGTCCCCGTCGCAATATTCTCTAGGGAAATGGAACTTCATTCGCTGCCTGCAGCAATTTCTGTCTGATTTGAAAGCGATTTCGGTTCACAGGCCGTGAAACGTGTATCCTCTCAGTCGGATCTTTTTCCGAATACAATTCGGAGGTCATGTTTCGTGTCCACGGGTGTTACAGCACTGCTTATACAGCCGTTCAATATTCCGCTGTATAACATCAACAAATCCAGTAACTTTACAAACCGGATGGCCATGCGCACTATCACAGTCGCCCCTTTCTGCCACTCCGTCTAGTCGCTAAGGTTACTCACGTTTACGTAGAATGTCCTTGAAATAGTAAAGTGTCGGTGATCGCTCCTGCCATATGATCACGTAGAGTTTGTGCGCCCGCGGCTGCGCTCGTACCTCGAACTCCGCGACTTTTGTAAAGCCGTAATGATTCATCTCCGCGTGCGCAGTGGGGTGATTAATTTTTAGTCCTATGACCTTATTACCACAACATGAAATGCATAGTATTTATGTTGTCTGCCAAGATAAATAAACGCAAACAATGTCACAGATGTGAAACTTGTGTGTGTAGTCGCTGTCATACGATGATGATTCGATAAGAGGTCTACACTACTGAACATATAGTGTGTTAACAGGATGGTATCTGTATTAAATACTTTGCAGTGAAGGAACTACATTTTGTTGTTTGTGGTATCAGCGATGGGTGCTCTCTTGTCCTCTTGTGTTCGGACGAGTACTTGATAGATCACGATATCTGGCAAATAGCTGCGAACAAAGCGTGCTACCACTTCCCACACCAGGAAAATTCGCCTTCTCCCCTCGAGACGCTCTGTCAGGGACGCAACAGGCGAGGCGTGCTGTGTATTTCGCGATAAAGGCAACGCCGTTGCATTATGCGGCCAATTCGTAGGAAATCTTCTTTACCGCCACGCGGATATCACCGCCGTCTCAGTGGCTGTAGTATCGGAACGGAAAGCACATCAGCTTGAAGGGCAGGAGAAGCGACGAGAAAGGGGAAAAAAAAGAGCAAAGGCAGAAAGGTCTTTCAGCGCGCGGAACGAGTCCGATGCCGGAATGAAACCGTGGATTTAAGTCCGTTCCTCTCTCCACGCGGTCCTCGCATCCCGCCCGCCCACGGTGTACGCCTACTTTCCGCTCGTGATTCCCTTTCTCCCTCTCCCTCGGTATGTGTGTGTGTGTGTGTGTGTGTGTGTGTGTGTGTGTGTGCGCGCGTTTGTGTGTGAGTGCGTGCGGGCGAGCGTGGGTGCCCATCAGAAAGGCGGGGGCGGACCGAAACCGAATTGGAGGTGAAGGCAAGACAGGGGAGTGAAAGCATCCCGGCTAAGCTGCCCTATGGCAGGCGGCTCCCCCGCTGCGCCGACTTTGAAAGAGGTCCGCGGAAGCCGTGCCAGGCGTAATTGGCGCGCGCTGATCCGCCAGTCCCCCGCCATGCTCTGCAGCTACGCTCGCTGATGCTCGCAGACGCGCACCACGCATGTTGCTTGCATGCGTCCTTCAGAGACGGCCACAAGACTACGGAGGACCCGGCGGCGCCTCCCGAAAATTATGCTCGATAACAGTTCCTTGTGGCCACTCCTCTATTCGTCACCTAGTCCGCTTCTCTCTCTCTCTCTCTCTCTCTCACTCTCTCTGTCTGTCTCCATCTCTCTCTCTTTCTGTCTCTCCCCTTTGTCTCCACTCTCAAGCAGCTGGTAACTGAATCGGGATTTGGTTAAGTCCTATACTATTAGTGATGCAGTTCCTCGTATTACTTGTGTAACCTGAGAACTGATACGTCTGTGAGAGCGCGCTTATCTGCATGTGTGTGTGTGTGTGTGTGTGTGTGTGTGTGGCGGGGGCAGGAAGGGGGGGTGGCGGTTGTATGTGTGGGTGTGTAGGTGGGTGGTCGGTTGACATAAAACAGATTTTCGGGGTGAAAATTGTTGGAGGCATTCTCATCTACCAATATTTCCGACAATCTGCATCAAAGATGTGGCATGTAACGCCCAATACATGCTATCTGAGCCAAGAAGGAAATACAAAAAGTCCTTCAGATTAAATAATTTTCAAAGTCGGACTCATTCACTAGCGAATCGTGGTTTCAGGCCACACAGAAAGTACGTCACATCGGCGAGTGAGCAAACCATTATCAAGTTTATAATAATAAATGGTTTACAATAAAACATCTTTCTCTCACGCTGCAACTAAGTAGTAAGACCACGAAATATTACATTCAAGAATTCACTGGTTTGGTTATGAATTCTATGACCGCGAAATTTAAAATTATTTGTGTGCCAATTTCTGTTCGCACTGGCAGATCGGATTTCATTAGAATAAACAAGCAGCTTCTGTGTAATAAATACGAACAACAATTATCACAATGACATGACAAAAGTGGCGACTGAGCAAGTCACGATCGCGCGATATCGTAATCTACCAAGTAGCCGTCCCTACACAAGAGGACAAGAGCCGGCCAAAACATTGTCGAAACCACTAACGAAAATTGTATTTCTTTCTCAAAAAAGTTCTGCTTGATCCATGAACTGAGCTATTAAAACGTAATGTTGAAAATAAAATGAACAAACACAGACAATGTATTGGTTACTTATTATTCCAGAAGACTTACACGGAAATACGTAAGATACAAGCTAAAAAGTGACAATAAGAACATATAACAAGAGAAGAATGAAATAATTGACAAAGAAGGGCAGAGATTCCGTCTTAAAGGAGAAAAAAAATTAAATCAGCATCATTACAATTCAAGTCAAAACATTTGCGAGTTCTTTCCTCGTCCTGAAAGTTATCTGTTCAATGAAACATCACTGCCTGTTCAAGGTAAGTCACATAGGCCATGGAAAACAAGGATATCACTGTAACATTTCAGAATATTGTGAGAGATTCTCATAAGGTTTTATTTATTTATTTCACTTGTAAAGATTAAGGCTTTACGTTGAACAGGGGCTTCCTAAGTGAGTAAAATTTACAATTTGTATTCATCTTGAACAACAAATCATGCAGAGTAAAGACTGGAACATATGATGAAGACAGCTGCAAAGGGAGTTCTTCAAAAATCATTTCAAAAGACGGAATAACTGACCAGAGAAAGATTATCAAGCAACTCCGTGCAACACCTCATATTAAGAAATTTAAAAATCGCTCTTGGCCGCGTAAAGAAAACTGTCAACTTAAATTATCCAGGTGATCCAATGGTCTCTCAGCTTGGTGCTTGAGGAGCGATAGGGCCAGGTTAAAAATAAATGTCATATACACAACAAAAGAAAATTTTATTTAAATTACTCAACAATACGCACAAAAATGAATGACAATAGAATTAAATGCCAGCAAATCCCAATGATGCAAATGTGGGCAGGACTCAAATCCAGTATCACTTCACAATACCAGGAGCGCCGTTCCGCAGGAACTGACCAAGTAGCGTAGGAACTGGTACGCAGCCATAAAACAAAAAGTAGAAATACACTTAACAAAGGCACAGTAAGAAGTCCGCAAAGCGAACACCCAAAGTACAGGTTACATTATCTCTAGCCAGAATAGTTCATTAAAATCATTCTAGGTAACAATAAATTATTTAAATTCCACGAATAAGAGATATAAGTTAAAACAACTGTGCTTGTAAAGACAGTAGGCAACAATTAGAGATTGAATAAAATAAATCGCGCACATAAAACCAGAAAAAATGGACAGTGCATTTATCTAAAGTCAATTCGTTTAATAATTTAGGCCCAACAATTAAAAGAGAGAACATGTTAAATCACTAAAAGCTGTACTTTTGTCAGTGACTGTAGACCCTTAAACAGTTAAACAGGGAGACCTGGTACACTAGTACAAGAGCAATAAAGCTAGCTTGAAATTTGCAAAACCAGTGCAAATGAGAGGAGCCTAACAAAAACAAATTAAGCCAATTGCGTGAAAAATGCGAAGCTACCAATATCGCATCACCAAAATTTATGGCCAAAAACAGTCACCACAGCTGTGTTGATCTTGAACTGGGAGTAGTTGCCCTATAGCAACTTAATAAGCTGTTGAGTGGTTGAGCTGAGCCAGAAGGCAAGATTGCAGCATTCACAGTTGAAAACATGCATAATCTTTTATAAAAATAAAAGTCAACGACGTATTAATATCTTCTCTGCTTTTAAAGCAGAGAGAAAATTAAACAACTTGTCCATTATTAACGAGCAAGTGAGATTAGCAATTGATGTCAACAAAAGAGCTTTAAACAGTTGAGAATCTGAGAAAACTGTCAAACATTAACAGGTACTTGACGTCGGCCAAGCTGCATATTAATGATCAAAAACATTAACATTTACAAAAATTTTTAGTTGGCTATTAAATATGATACCTTACTGCACTACTTTACAAAGGGCGGCACATATTTCATTGTATTACCATTTAAGAGCTAAACACAAATATATGAAAAACAAACATCAACGAAATCAGTGACTATGGTGATAACAACAAAGATTTAACAACTGGGTACCACTCCGATTACTGGAATGAGAAAACCAATGAGGCTTACGTGCCTCCAGATTTAATTGGCAAACAGTTACGTGTACTTACCATGCGGCGGGAACAGTCATTACACTGTAGTTTAAAATGGAAGAAAATTCAAACTCACTGACTTCTAACATGTTTTGCAGTAAACCATTAGCCATAAGTAACGAATCGGGCAGATCTTACTAACATATAATCCACTATTTCAAATAGCTATGCAACCGAATCTCATATGTCAAACTTGGTTTACCAGACAGGCCATAACAGCTACAGTGGAAAATACATTCTTATTTTAGCAGGATTTACCACAGACTTCACTGTATTTGAAAGGAAGAACAACACACAGTTCAGCCCTCAACGTGGTCTGCGGTAAGCTACTCAAAGTATAAACAATTTAGAGGGGCAGTTCTGATTAACGTAACTTCACTATCCCTCTAACACAGACCACGCTGCTTTCACGAAGTACACGTACTCTGTTACAATACAATGAAAGAAAATAGAGCTAAGACATCTACCTAAAACTACGTAAGGTAAAACTCTCAAAATACATGGCCAAGAGTAACAAATATTTCCTACGAACATCGAAATCACATTTTATACATTCGTGTCGTTAGAGACATCTCACCGAAAACAATCTTAATCAAAATCTTTTTTATCTTCTGAGAGGAGAAAAATATTAAATTATGGCCATCATTACATGTGAAAATATTAGCAGGCAGACATTGCTATCAGTCTTCCTACTTTTCACGTGAGTATGAGCGGACTACATCGTAATTTCTTATGAATGTATTTTTTCTTTTTCACGAGTAAATGTTATTAAGGATACATGGCAAAGGCAAAGAAAATAAGGGAATGTGCACAAAATTATGCTGTTGTAGGAAAACAGAAATAATTACATTTTCCTGTCGTCTGTCAGTCACAAAACATAAAGGAAATGAAAATGTGATCACAAGACCTTAACATATCCACATACCAATTACTTATAATTACCCCAAATGTAAAATTAATGTGGTATCAAGAAGAGTACTTAATATTTACGAACAACCAAAGTAAATTAACAGAATGAAAATAATTAAAAATATCTGTCTTCCAGAAGAAATCTAATAAATAAAGCTGAAAAAGAATGAGAAATGATATTACCCTCCATGATCAAAAATCCATTGCCGCAAGCAAATTTGCAAATCCATTAAAGCAAGTACATGGTAATAAGCGCCTTCTATCTTTTGCGTTGCTATTTACTGAAAGAAATACATGATGTTGATAGAAAGTGTTTATACTCCTGTTTATTCATAGACTTGTATTATACAAAGAAGAGCCAAAGAAACTGGTATACCTGCCTAATATTGTGTAGGACTCCCCATGAGGACGCTAAAGCGCCACTACACGACGTGGAAAGCACTCGATTAATGACTGAAGTAGTGCTGGAGTGAACTGTACCATGTCCATAAATCCGTAAGAGTACAAGGGGGTGGCGACTCTTCAGTATAGCACGTTGCAAGGCATCTCAGATATGCTCAATAATGTTCATGTCTGGGGAGTTTGGTGGCCAGCAGAAGTGTTTAAACTCAGAAAAGTCATAAAATGAAAGCTTTCACGGCCGGTATTGTCTTCACTTAAAACTTCCGGGCTGATAGGCCATGGTCGAAGTATAAAACTCTCTCCTGACGTTTCGTCTCCGACTGCGGGAGACATCCTCGGAGGTAAAGCGGCGCTTTACCTCCGAGGATGTCTCCCGCAGTCGGAGACGAAACGTCAGGAGAGAGTTTTATACTTCGACCACGGCCTATCAGCCCGGAAGTTTCAAGTGAAGACTCAGAAAAGTGTTCCTGGACCCACTTTGCAGCAATTCTGGGCGTGTGCGGTGCTGCATTGTCCTGCTGGAATTGCCCATGTCCGTCGGAAGCACAATGGACATGAATGGACGCAGGCGATCAGACTCGATGTTTACGTAAGTGTCACATATCAGAGTCGTTTCTAGACATATCACGGGTCCCATATCAATCCAACTGCCCACGCCCCACATCATTACTGTGCCTCCAGTAACTTGAACAGTCCCCTGCTGACATGCAGGAACCATGGATTCATGACGTTGTCCCCATACACGTAAACGTCCATCCGCTCTATAGAATTTGAAACGAGACGCGTGCAACCAGGCAACATGTTTCCAGTCATCAACAGTCAAATCTCGGTGTTAACGGATCCAAGTAAGGCGTAAAGCCTTGTGGCGTGCCGACATCAAGGATAAACGAGTGGGCGTTACGCTCTGAACGCATATTTCGATGATATTACGTTGAATGATTCGCACGGTGACACTTGTTTATGCCCCACCATTGAAATCTGCAGCAATTTGCGGAAGGATTGCACTTCCGTAGCGTTGAACGATTCTCTTGAGTCGTCGTTGATCCCGTTCTTGCAGGATCATTTTGCATCTGCAGCGCTGTCAGAGAATTGATGTTTTACCGGAGTCCTGATATTGACGGCACACTCCTGAAATGGTCGTACGGGAAAATCCCCACTTTATCACTACCTCGGAAATGCTGAGTGCTATCGTTCGTGAGTCGACTGTGCAACACGTTCAAACTCACTAAAATCTTGTTGCCTGTTATTTTAGCACCAGTAAGCGATCTAATAACTACACCAGACGTTTTTATATAGGCTTTGCCGACCGCAGCGCCGTATTCTGCCTGTTCACATATCTCTGTAGTTGAATACGCATGCCTATACCAGTTTCTTTGGCGCTTCAGTGTAGTTTTATAACACTTTATCGCAAATCATTCGAGTACTACTCATCAGGGAAAGACACCAAAACGTAATTAACGAAGCATGCACCAAGGGTAGAATAGTCACGTAATCCCTTACAGTCCCTAACATCTGTAACCCACACTTCACACAATTAATCATAAATGTCTGCATAATTATAAAAGGTTCGCGATTCTCACTTCTTTCTATCTTATCATATCTTCATTAAAAAATCTACTATTCATTGGTTCACATGCTTCAACTATAATAAATCCTAAAGTCTTCATTTTCACATACGACACCTATGGTAAAATTCTTACACTCAAAGAAGACTCCGTGGCTACAGCTCAGTGTTAGATTATCTCAGTGCAAGACGATGGAGTTAAATATCCTCTCCGATTACCAACAGTACATGTTATATTTGTGGAAATGTATAGACGCTACCTGTTTTACCTTTCCTGTTTGGAATTCATAATTGCATACTTATGAAGGTCAGCCTATAAGAGAAAACACTTTATGACGCCCAAAATTAGATGTTATTGTTTCTCATGTTGCTTTTATCCCTTGTGATGCATTTTCCTTTAACGAGAGATTAACTGCTGTCTTCTTTTACGTAATCTGGGTCAGTTACCATATAAAACGACGTTTTATATGCTCTGTAACATTGTATCCATTATACAAGAGTAATGAGGTCAGGACACGGTAAGAATAAACAGACGAAATGGATTATACTTACAGCTCTGTATGAGGAAAATAAAGTTATTGTTACGTCCAGATATTTGTGAACGAAAGAAAGCCTATAGTAAAAGCTTAACTACTATGTCCAAACTGTTCATGTCAAAAGGAAAAGAAATACGTGTTGTCACAAGGTGACTATTATAGATCGGTGCGGTCGGTTGTTGTCATCATGAGGAAAAAGTACGTCAAATAATTATTCAATGAACGGTTTTATAATAATGTTGTGATGAAGACCTTCCGAAGCTATCGTTCTGAGTGTTTCAACATGCACTACTTTCAGATGCAGAATTAGTCGTAACCGAAAGGGTCTGTTATAAAGTAACGCCAATTTATGACACTTGTTCTTTGCTTTACAAGAGAAAGGATGGGCTCCAACTAAAACCCTTTGTCCAACTTCGAAGTTCCTATTGTGAATTACCTTCTTTTGCAGCATTTTCCTCATCTCAGCTGCCTTCTTATATTAATAGTTGCAATGACAATCAGTTCACGATGACGTAAACATTTTAACTCGGGGAAAGAAACAAGTACTTTTAATTTTTCTGGTTGATTTTTAGTCCTCAAAACTAAGTGTCGAGCGAGCAAAGCTGAGCCATTAGGAATTGAATTAATGGTGTCCTGAAAAATCTAAATACATGTGTCCCACTGAGTGTGTTGCCCTTGGAAATAACCTCCTTCGTATCTCTTTCAAAAGGGTTGGAGGAAGCGTGGCACCGGGAAATAAAACTGAGTTTAATCTTTCTGTTGTCAATGTATGTGCCCAAGTCGCGGAACGTAATTGTGGTCCTTTGTCAGATATAAACTTTTCTAGATTTCCTACGTGTGGTAAAAATACTTAGAGAATGCAGCTAAACAGTTTTAGCTTAGCTCTGCAAAGTGGCATAGAGGGAAAAAAGTTAGATGTTAGCTGAACTGCAACAAATATATACGTAAAAACTTTTTTGCTCTTTGAAATAGTCCCGTACAAGTCGACCGCCGCTACATGACGTAATTTAAAGGGTACAATTGGGAAACGTGGAGCCTGATGTGAGGTGGTGGAGGATTTTGCTTACCGCAGAGTTTGAATTTCGCCAGAACGCACTTAATTCTTTTCTCCAAATTCATGAGGTACGATTTTGACAAAGTATGAGGAAACACTTCCTTGGTCTGAGCATAACTCAGATGTATATACCAAATCAATTAGTTGACAAGAAAATCGGGAATACACAAAGTCAAGTACTGCTGTTGGGTTTTAAACTTTTAAATGGATGTTATTTCGTACCAAGTGATGATGTCTGATAGTAGAATTTTGCTTGTTATGACATAATTGTTTGATATTCTCCACAGTGGAGCCTTATGTTGTTCTTTGGCAATATCTTATAATGCAGAAGACACAAAGATTTCAAACGCAGCTTGCTAGATGTAAAGAATACTGAGGTTTGAGTGACAAATGTGAGTGGAAGCAGTCGTTTGAGAACCAGTAACAGATCTTGGATAAAGCGTTGACGACTACATTTTTTGTGCATCGATTATGAATGACTGTGAAATTAAATTCCTATAGACAAAGTTTCCAGCATCCCAGACGATCATGTTAAATTTTAACAGATACGAGGACCTGAATCGTACGGTGGTCTGTATACACATTCCTACGTCTGACGCACAAGACATAACGAAATTTTCTAAAAGCCCAGTTGACTGATACGGTTTCAAGTTCTGCAATATATCAAGATTTTAAACGTAGCTGCAGCAGCAACTGTTAAAATTCTTCACATTAAAGGATGGCAGCCAAAAACAGCTGCAGGATAGAATTTTTTTATTAAAATTCTTGACCAAGGTTTCGATACATATAAATATACCTTCATCAGAAGTAAACTTCCTGAATAGAAAGACACATTCATTAGAAAAGCCATATCAACGAAAGTGAGAAACAGAAGCTTAAATAACGGTGAAACTGCTAAAGTAATACAGGCACACAATCTTTAGTACTTACTAAAATTACATCATGCACTGGAGAATAATGAAACAATTATGCCAAAAGGCGTCGTCAGTAATTAAAATATCATCTCCCTTTTGTACAACATGTGTAATGGGCACAGGATCAAAGCGAACACTTTTAACAATGTTACTTCGCCTATGAACTGTTGAGACACGAGTGTGAAAGCACTAAGGTAGATTGTTTCGCCGAGAGAGGGCACTTGCATGTGCCAGACTCGCGCATATTACAATCCATAAATACATACATAAGCGCATCAAAAATCATTAAAGGTTGTGTTAATTCAAACTTTGTCTTAATAAATAAAGCGTATCATGCCAATTAAAGACATTTATGTAAACTAGAAATATAGAACCAAATTTACCTGTGTCTTAGTGTCAAACGGATAAAGCTTGCGCTTGGAACATCTAACGAGAGAGGGCACTACTGTAATGCGCGAGAGTCTCGCGTAACGTAGGCAGTGACATAGATACTAGCGAAACAACCAAAATGTTATAATAAAACGAAACCATCTGTCTGTATGAATAAAACATAGTAGTCATTTAACCACACATACACATTGAAATTCATAATTAACAAACATCACAATATGTAGATCCCAACAAGATAGGAAAAGCGCATTTCACCGGCATCAACAAGCGAGAAAATAACTCCTAGTCAGCCAGACTATATTACATTAAGGCAATGAGGGGTTTGAAACTGTCTAAAAAAATTTTGTTTCGAAGCTGCACCTGTTCATTAAGAACAAAACCATCTTTTAGAGACAGATGCTTGAAAATCTCTAATTCTTCGAGGAAGTCTAGTTTGTCACCTTTATCAGCTTCATGAAGCAGCTGTACGTCGTCCAGTTCTCTTGGCGTGTGCTGTAAGAGCCATAGATGTTCAGCAAAGGTGGAATTATATACGTTTTCCCCATTTTTACCTAACTTGTGTTCTTTATACCTAACTTTAATGGGTCTACCTGTCTGCCCTATGTAATAGTTTGGGCAGTCGTTACAAGTAATTTTGTATACACCGGACTTAGTGCTGAGTTCTTCTCGTGCTCCAATATTATGAATTACTCTACGTTTGAGGCTATTATTTACGGAAAACGCAATTCTATAACCGTATTGTTTCTGTAAAGTCTTTTAATCTTATATGAAACGTTCCCTAAAAATGGAATAGAAATAAAGTTATTACTCTCATAGTTTTTTGCCCTGTTATCTCCTAAAGTAGAAAATTTTACAGCTGTTTTTTTCTTAGCAATTTGGTCAATTAATTTAGGGCCGTATCCATTGTTAGTAGCTATTGATTTTAATAAAAATATTTCATTTTCAAAACAATTCTGTGCTAAAGGTGTGCTCACAGCGCGATGAACTGCAGAATGAAAAAAGGCGATCTTGTGAGTTTAAGGATGACAGGAATCTGCTGGAATAATATTATCAGAAAAAGTTTCTTTACGGAAAATGTCGAAGCTAATAGTGTTACCCGATAACTTAAGTTTCAAATCAAGAAAATTGAGTTCTCTCTCGTTATTTTGTATCTCTTTTGTAAATTTCATTTTCTCGTGGAAACTGTTGAAAACATGAAACAGTTGTTGTAGATCTTGGTCACAACCTTCAAATAGTATGAGTATATCATCAACATAACGAGCATAAAAAGAAATCTTATTGCCTAACGTAGGGTTGTTTTTGAAGAAATTTTCTTCTAGTGCATTCATAAAGATGTCAGCAAAGATGCCAGCTAACGGGCAACCCATGGCTAAGCCGAATGGTTGCTCATATATTTTACCATTAAACTGAAAGTAATTGTAATCTAGTACAACCTGCAGTAGTGACATAAGTTCCGACAACTGTAGCTCACTTAAAGTTTTATGTTGTCGAATGTTACCTTCAATAATCTTAAGAGTGATATCCACTGGAACATTAGTGTATAAACTTACGACGTCAAAAGAAACCAAACGAGAGGAAGAAGTGATCTCTATTGATTTTAGCTTGTTTATTACCTCAGCACTATTTTTAACAGAGTAATTGTTTTCAAAAACAAAGGCTTCTTTAATTTTAGTGTGTAAAAATCTCGCTAATTTGTGATGTGGGCTCTTTATTCCATTAACAATGGGACGAACTGGGTGTTGACTTTTGTGTACCTTAAACTGACTTCTAAGCGTAGGTGCTCTAGGGTTTATGTTAATTCAGGTTTTCTTTTGAAACTCTTTCATAAGATGTTTACTTCTTCTTAACGTATCTCTAATTTGCTTTTGTAACGTAGAGGTATGATCCTGCTCAATTTCAAATATACCATTTTCTTCGAAAAAAGCCAAAGTTTTAGCAATGTATTCACTTTTATAGGCTACAACAAGCGAATTTCCTTTGTCTGATTTAGTGATGAGAGCCTCATAATTTTTTAATTTACGGTTAATACTAGTAATAATGTTTCCACCTCTCTGTTTTAAATCACTGTTTTTTACCGACTTGACCTCTCTTTCTATAATTGCGCTACACTCATGAGCTATCCTATTTTGTTGGGATTTTTCAGTTTTTACGGAGTCAAGACCAACTTTAAGGTCAACAATAAAATTATCTATCACTTTAAGATCGTTAATATCAGGCATGAAATTGTATTTAAAACCTCTCGCTAGCATGGCGCTTTCTTGAGGGGTAAAGCTTATAGAAGTTTTGTTTAGTACTCTGTCGAAAAATTGGTGTTCGCAATTGACAGTTCCTTTTGCATGAACAACATTAGATTTTGGGGTAACATTTTCCAGTTTATGAAGTTTAAAATCATGTCTACACTGAATTTCAACCTTACGATTGTGTAACCACTCATTAATACTATGCCAAACACTGTCTACGTGAAAGTTAAAATAATCTTTAAAAGTTCTAGTTATACAGAGATACAAAGAGTAAGCTTCTTCATTTAGTTTATCTTTCTTCTTATAAAGGTCACTGATTCTGTCACTCATAATTTGTTTCACCAGTTTAGCTTTAGTAGATGGAAACTTCTTACACTGTTTCACATTGATAAAAGCCTTCACATAATTCGGTGTCAAATGGCGTCTCTCACACTGTTTAGTGAAGTCAATAGCCATACCTGTTTTCAGGATTTTAAATGAGATGTCCATGTATTTTGAAACAGCCTTTGAAACCTGGACAGGTACATATTTCAAGATTTTAAACATGGCTGCAGCAGCAACTGTTAAAATTCTTCACAAAAAAGAATGGCAGCCAAAAACAGTTGCAGGATAGAATTTTTTTAATTAAAATTCTTGACCAAGGTTTCGGTACATATAAATATACCTTCATCAGAAGTAAACTTCCTGAATAGAAAGACACATTCATTAGAAAAGCCATATCAACGAAAGTGAGAAACAGAAGCTTAAATAACGGTGAAATTGCTAAAGTAATACAGGCACACAATCTTTAGTACTTACTAAAATTACATCATGCCCTGGAGAATAATGAAACAATTATGCCAAAAGGCGTCGTCAGTAATTAAAATATCATCTCTCTTTTGTACAACATGTGTAATGGGCACAGGATCAAAGCGAACAGTTTAACAATGTTACTTCGCCTATGAACTGTTGAGACACGAGTGTGAAGGCACTAAGGTAGATTGTTTCGCCGAGAGAGGGCACTTGCATGTGCCAGACTCGCGCATATTACAATCCATAAATACATACATAAGCGCATCAAAAATGGGGAAAACGTATGTAATTCCACCTTTGCTGAACATCTATGGCTCTTACAGCACACGCCAAGAGAACTGGACGACGTAGAGCTGCTTCATGAAGCTGATAAAGGTGACAAACTAGACTTCCTCGAAGAATTAGAGATTTTCAAGCATCTGTCTCTAAAAGATGGTTTTGTTCTTAATGAACAGGTGCAGCTTCGAAACAAAATTTTTTTAGACAGTTTCAAACCCCTCATTGCCTTAATGTAATATAGTCTGGCTGACTAGGAGTTATTTTCTCGCTTGTTGATGCCGGTGAAATGCGCTTTTCCTATCTTGTTGGGATCTACATATTGTGATGTTTGTTAATTATGAATTTCAATGTGTATGTGTGGTTAAATGACTACTATGTTTTATTCATACAGACAGATGGTTTCGTTTTATTATAACATTTTGGTTGTTTCGCTAGTATCTATGTCACTGCCTACGTTACGCGAGACTCTCGCGCATTACAGTAGTGCCCTCTCTCGTTAGATGTTCCAAGCGCAAGCTTTATCCGTTTGACACTAAGACACAGGTAAATTTGGTTCTATATTTCTAGTTTACATAAATGTCTTTAATTGGCATGATACGCTTTATTTATTAAGACAAAGTTTGAATTAACACCACCTTTAATAATTTTTTTTGATGCGCTTGTGTATGTATTTATGGATTGTAATATGCGCGAGTCTGGCACATGCAAGTGCCCTCTCTCGGCGAAACAATCTACCTCAGTGCCTTCACACTCGTGTCTCAACAGTTCATAGGCGAAGTAACATTGTTAAACTGTTCGCTTTGATCCTGTGCCCATTACAAATGTTGTACAAAAGGGAGATGATACTTTAATTACTGACGACGCCTTTTGGCATAATTGTTTCATTATTCTCCAGTGCATGATGTAATTTTAGTAAGTACTAAAGATTGTGTGCCTGTATTACTTTAGCAATTTCACCGTTATTTAAGCTTCTGTTTCTCACTTTCGTTGACCCCCACCCTCTGGTTTCCTCCTTTCTCTCCACCCCCCGCCCGTTGCCGCGCCTCTATCGCTGTGTCCCTCCCTCTCTCCACCTCCACACCCTCCATCTCCTTCATCAGGGCAATTTCCAACGCCTTCCCCTCCCGGATGACGAACTTCGCCGTGACATATACCCTTCCTTCCAACTATAACCCGGCCTTGTTCCCCCCCCCCCTCCCCAGGGCCCCCTTCTCCTCTTTCTTCCTTCTCCCAGAGCGGATTTTCCTCCATACCCCCCCTCCCCTGAGACCCTGCCCCCCATACTTGCCTCTCTCATTCCCACATCCCTCCCTACCTGGCCCTCTTCCGAGCGCCCCCCATTCCCCTCCCCCATCTCTTCCCCTCCCTCCCCTCTTCAGGTCTCCCTCATCTCCTTGAACCTGGCAGATCCTCTGTATTGCTCATCAACAGTGTGCCACGTCAGTGTTGTGTTTCGTGCTGTTTCCCGTGTGCGTCAAGAGGTGTGATTTTAATTGTGTACTGCCTTGAGGTTCGCCGTCAGTGTTACGCTGTGTGCTATGCCATCCGTCAACACCTTTATGCTCCAGTCATACTGTGCCTTGTGTTCTTTTAATCGTCGCAGTGTGTGGATTTTTTGTGTGTGCTACTTTTAAACAGTTTTTTATCTCCATTTTACAGTCACCCCGTTTTTTTTTTTTTTTTTTTTTTTTTGTATATTGACTTCCATGATGTTCTCCCTTTTTATATCTATGTTCGCCTTCTTCTCTCCTTTGCTGTTTTTAAATGTCTTCTCTTGTTTTGTTCTATGTCTTTCGGCTGAAGAGCAGCGCATATGCTGCTGCCAGCCCGCCCCGATGGGGAATTGAAATACAATAAAGAAAAAAAAAAAAAAAAAAAAAAAAAAAATACTTTCGTTGAAGGCAACTACAACGACACATTCGAAATTTGCTCGCGGCTAAGAAACGCCGGGACTGGCGACAGACATGCACCCATTTAAATGCAACCCTACCAATCAACTCGTCCAAGTTCTGGTCGGCCTTCCGTCGCCTTACCGGAACTAAACCCTCCCCCTATTATCCTCTTCTCCATGATGATCACCCTTTCCCTGACTCCCTTAGTAAGGCCAATCACTTTGCCTCCTACCTCTCCGATGTATTTTCCGTCCCCGATGATCCCCAGTTCGATTACTCCCTCTTCCCAGATGTCCGCGATCGAACTGACACCTCTTCCCCTCCCCTCGCTCCTGGCTTCCAGTACTTGGACAACATTACACACACGGAACTCAATGCCCCTATCACTACACAGGATCTCATTGATACACTCCGCACAAAACGCAACACCGCTCCTGGTCACGATCGTGCCACCTACCGTCACCTTCGTGAAGCTCCTGTCTCTTTCCTCTCCACCCTGGCCAGGCTCTACAATGTAGTCCTGTCCACCGGTTACTACCCCGACCTGTGGAAAACCTCCCGTATCCTCATGTTCCTAAAACCTGGCAAACCGCCGTCCGCAGTCTCCTCCTACCGTCCCATCAGCCTTACCTCAGTCTTCAGCAAGGTCCTAGAATCTATTCTCACCCGCCGCATCCACCAGCATCTCCGCCAGCACCGCCTCCTTCCCGTCACCCAGTGTGGCTTTCGGCCATCCTTCTCTTCCGACGATCTTCTCCTTCACCTCACTCATCTCCTTTCCGAACAGCTTAATTCCCGTCGATCCGCCATCTTCCTCTCACTTGACCTCGAACGCGCTTATGACCGCGTCTGGCATTCTGGTCTCCTCTTCAAGCTCCAAACCTTTGCCCTTCCCATTAACTACGTCCGTCTGATCGGTTCCTTTCTCTCCCGCCGTCCTTCCTATGTCACCATCCATAACACCGATTCCTACACCTTTTTCCCCTCCGCCGGTGTGCCCCAAGGCTCCGTCCTCTCCCCCCTTCTGTACCTTTTGTACACGGCGGACATGCCGCCGCCGTCGCCCCCCGTCCACCTCCTCCAGTTTGCCGATGACACCGCCTTCCTCGCCCTTGCCCCCACCCTGCAACGCTCCCAACGCCTTCTCCAATCCCATCTTGACCGGTTCACCGCTTGGTGCAACCAGTGGTTGCTCAAGGTCAATCCCTCCAAAACCCAGGCGATCATTGTAGGCAAAACCACCCCTTCCTTCCGCCTCCTTGATTTCTATCTCACCGTCAATGGCCGTCCTATCGCCCTCACTCCCACCCTTAAGTACCTTGGCGTCACCCTCGACCGTCGCCTCTCCTGGACTCCCCATCTCCAGACAATCCAAGCCAAGGCACGTTCCCGACTCCGTCTCCTCAAGCTCCTTTCCGGCCGCACGTGGGGTCTGGACCCCTCCACAATCCTCCACACCTATAAATCCCTCATCCGCCCTATCCTTTGTTACGCCCATCCAGCCTGGATCTCCACCCCCCCTACCTTCTACAAATCCCTCCAAATCCTTGAACGCCATGCTCTCCGCCTTGCCCATCGCATCCGTCTCCCCTCCCCCACGTGGATCCTGTATGATCTCATCCCCTTCCCCCACCTCCTCCTTTTCCTTGAAAGGATTCGTATCCTGTACACCTCACGTAAACTTGATCCTCCTCACCCGCTCGTTTCCCCACTCCTCTCCCACCCCCGCCCGCTGCCGCGCCTGTATTCGCACGTCCCACCCGGTCTCCATCTCTCCACCCTCCATGCCCTCTCCCAAGGTGGCTTCCGCCGGCTCCCTCTCCCTGATGATGTCCTCGTACCCTCCATCTACCCCTCCTATCAACTTTGACCCTGCCCCACCCCCCACTTCCCGTGTCCTTTCCTTTCGGCACCCTCCCTCCCTTCTCTTCTCTTCCCTTCTTTTCCCATCTCCCTGTCCCCTCCCTTCCCCCTCTTCCCCCGGGCTTCCTCTCCCCCTTCCTCCCTCCCCCTATCACCCCTGCCCGTGGCATCTCTGCTCTCCCCTCTCGCTCTCCCACTCCCCTCCCTCCTCCTCCTCTCTTGGCAGGTCCCCGGACTCGCACACGTATAGTGAACATTCGCGCGCCGGAGATCGTCGCCTTTTGTGCTTCGTGTGTGTGACGTCATATAGTGTTTTTGGTGTCCGCCGTCCCACTCCTACGTTCACTTGTGCCGTCGGACTCACCAGTGTTTTGTGCGCCGTGCCAACGCGTTTTCAGTGTTGTTATCGTCACCTGTGAACGACTCCGTGTTTTTTATGTCTCTGTGACCTCTCTCTTTTGCCCGTCACTTTGTTCATTGTCATTCACCATGTTTCATACTCTTGTAAAACGCTATGGCTGAAGATCGGCGTAGTGTGCCGCTGCCAGCCTACCTGAATTGTACAGGTTTTAAAATAACAATAAAGTAAAAAAAAAAAAAACACTTTCGTTGAAGGCAACTACAACGACACATTCGAAATTTGCTCGCGGCCAAGAAACGCCGGGACTGGCGACAGACATGCACCCGTTTAAATGCTACCCTCCCTATAAACTCGTCTAAGTTCTGGACCGCCTTCCGTCGCCTTACCGGAACTAACCCCTCCCCCTACTATCCTCTTCTCCACGATGATCACCCCTTCCCTGACGCCCTTAGTAAGGCCAATCACTTTGCCTCCTACCTGTCCGATGTGTTTTCCATCCCTGATGATCCCCAGTTCGATTACTCACTCTTCCCAGATATCCGCGATCGAACTGACACCTCTGTCCCTCCCCTCGCTCCTGGTTTCCAGTACTTGGACAACATTCCACACACGGACCTTAATGCCCCCATCACCACACAGGATCTCATCAATACACTCCGCACCAAACGCAACACCGCTCCTGGTCACGATCGTGTTACCTACCGTCACCTTCGTGAAGCTCCTGTCTCTTTTCTCTCCACCCTGGCCAGGCTCTACAATGTAGTCCTGTCCACCGGTTACTACCCCGACCTGTGGAAAACCTCCCGTATCCTCATGTTCCTCAAACCTGGCAAACCGCCGTCCGCCGTCTCCTCCTACCGTCCCATCAGCCTTACCTCGGTCTTCAGCAAGCTCCTGGAAACTATCCTCACCCTCCGCATCCACCAGCATCTCCGCCAGCACCGCCTCCTCCCCGTTACGCAGTGTGGCTTTCGGCCGTCCTTCTCTTCCGACGATCTTCTCCTTCACCTCACTCATCTCCTTTCCGAACAGCTCAATTCCCGTCGCTCCGCAATCTTCCTCTCTCTTGACCTCGAACGCGCATATGACCGCGTATGGCATTCCGGTCTCCTCTTCAAGCTCCAAACCTTCGCCCTTCCCATTAACTACGTTCGTCTGATCGGTTTTCTCTCCCGCCGTCCTTCCCATGTCACCATCCATAATACCGATTCATACACCTTTTTCCCCTCCGCCGGTGTGCCCCAAGGCTCCGTCCTCTCCCCCCTTCTGTACCTTTTGTACACGGCGGATATGCCGCCGCCGTCACCCCCCGTCCACCTTCTCCAGTTTGCTGATGACACCGCCTTCCTTGCCCTTGCCCCCACCCTGTAACGCTCCCAACACCTTCTCCAATCCCATCTTGACCGGTTCACCGCTTGGTGCAACCAGTGGTTGCTCAAGGTCAATCCTTCCAAAACCCAGGCGATCATTGTAGGCAAAACCACTCCCTCCTTCCGCCTCCTTGATTTCTATCTCACCGTTTATGGCCGTCCCATCGCTCTCACCCCCACCCTTAAGTACCTTGGCGTCACCCTCGACCGTCGCCTCTCCTGGACTCCCCATCTCCAGACAATCCAAGCCAAGGCACGTTCCCGACTCCGTCTCCTCAAGCTCCTTTCCGGCCGAACGTGGGGTCTGGACCCCTCCACCATCCTCCACACCTATAAGTCCCTTATCCGCCCTATCCTCTGTTATGCCCATCCAGCCTGGATCTCCGCCCCCCCTTCCTTTTATAAATCCCTCCAAATCCTTGAACGCCATGCTCTCCGCCTTGCCTATCGCATCCATCTCCCTTCCCCCACGCGGATCCTGTATGACCTTATCCCCTTCCCCCACCTCCTCCTCTTCCTCGAAAGGATACGAATCCTCTACACCTCCCGTAAACTCGATCCACCTCACCCGCTCGTCTCCCCGGTCATCTCCCACCCCCGCCCGCTGCCGCGCCTGTACTCCCATGTCCCACCCGGTCTCCATCTCTCCACCCTCCTTACCCTCTCCCAAGGTGGCTTCCGCCAGCTCCCCCTCCCTGATGATGTCCTCCTCCCCTGCATCTGCCCCTCCTATCAACTTTGATCCTCCCCCCCCCCTCCTGTGTCTTTTCCTTCAGGCACCCTCCCTCCCCCCCCCCTTTTCCCTTCCCTTCTCTTTCCTTTCCCCCCTCCCTCCTACCCTCTCCTCCGGGCTCCACTCCCCCTTCCTCCCTCCCCCTCTCTCCTTTGCCCATGGCATCTCTGCTCTCCCCTCTCCCATTTCCCCTTCCTCCTCCTCCACCTCCTCTCTTGGCAGGTCCCCGGACTCGTACACGCTGAGTGGACATTCGCGCGCCGGAGATCATCGCCATCAGCGTCTCGTGAGTGCCGTCGTGTTTCGTGTTCAGTGTTCCCGTCATACTCCATCGTTCACCTGTGCCATCGCCATCTTCAGTGTTAGTGCGTCGTGACAACAGTTTGTAGTGAATTTTCGTCAAGTGTGAACGGCTCCGTGTTTGTCTTTATGTGTCTACTGTTTTATTACCCACCGTTATGTCACATTTGTGTATTCTTTCTGTTCTATCTTTATCTCCTCTACGGCTGAAGAGCGGCGTACCATGCTGCTGACAGCCTGCCTGTTTGTACGGGTTTGAAAATAACAATAAAGGAAAAAAAAAAACTTTCGTTGAATCCTCTGTTATGCCAGTCTTGCCTGGATATCTGCCTCCCCCCCCAAATTCTATCAGTCCCTCCAGATCCTTGAGCGTCATGCACTCCGCCTCGCCTTCCGTATCCGCCTCCCGTCCCCCACGCGGATCCTCTATGATCTCATTCCTTTCCCCCATCTGCTCATATTCCTTGAACATATCCGCATCCTCTACACCTCCCACCGTCTTGAACCCCCTCACCCCCTGGTTGCTCCTCTCCTCTCCCATCCCCGCCCCCTGCCACGTCTTCACCGTTGTGTCCCCCCTACCCTCCATCTCTCCACCCTCCATCTCCTTTCCCAAGGTGGCTTCCGTCAACTCCCCCTCCCGGATGATGCCCTCTCTCCCTCCATTTATCCTTCCTATCAACTCTGATCCTCAATCCCCCTCCTTTCCTCTGTCCTTTCCCTGGGCTCCCTCTTCCCCCCTCCCTTCCGTCCTGTTTTCTCCCCACTCAACCTCTCCCTCCCTCCCTTCTCCCCCCCCAGTCCTTTTGTATTCCCCTCCTCTGCCTACCCCACTCCCTGTCGCGTCTGCCCCCCACCCCTCTTATGGGACCTCATCCTCCTTCAGCTCCTTTCCCGGCTCCCCCCTTCGCTTTTCCTCTCCTTTCCCCCCTTTTTTGTTTTCCCCTCTTCTGTCCAGTTTCCCCCCACCTGCTCTCGACTGTGGTGTCACATTTGCCCACTTTTTAGTGCAGTGTTCCAGTGACCATTCAGTGTTGTTTGTCTTTCTCGTGTTGCGAACAGAAACCATGCTGTCGCTAGGTGTGAATTTTATGTCCTTTGCGAACAGAATCCAGACTGTCGCCGTGTTTTTTAATTGTCTATTGTTTTTCCTGTCTGCTTCGTATGTATTTTTCTTAGCATCATCATCCCTCTGTTGTGTTTTAAGTTCCACGATTTCTTTTCGCCTTGTTACTCTCTAAGTCTCCGATTTTATCACCTGTTTTTTTATTATTTGTTCTCTTGGTCTTTGTCACAAAATCTGTCGGCTGAAGAGCGGCATACTAAGCTGCTGCCAGCCCGCCCCCTTCGGGGGGAGTTGAAATTCAATAAATGAAAAAAAAAAAAAAACTTTCGTTGAACCTCCCTTCTCCCCCCCAGTCCTTTTGTATTCCCCTCCTCTGCCTACCCCCCTCCCTGTCGCGTCTGCCCCCTACCCCTCTTATGGGTCCTCATCCTCCATCAGCTCCTTTCCCGGTCCCCCCCCCTTTCGCTTTTACTCTCCTTTCCCCCCTTTTTGTTTTCCCATCTCCTGTCCAGTTTCCCCCCACCTGCTCTCGACTGTGGTGTCACCTTTGCCGACTTTTTCGTGCTGTGTTCTAGTGCCTATTCAGTGTTGTGTTGCGAACAGAAACCGTGCTGTCGCTGGGTGTGAATTTTATATACTTTGCGAACAGAATCCAGACTGTCGCCGTGTTTTTTTTAACTGTCTATTGTTTTCCCTGTCTGCTCCGTATGTATTTTTATTCGCTTCATCATCCCTCTGTTGCTTGTTTTAATTTCCCCATTTTCTTTTCACGTTGTTACCCACTAAGTCCCTGATTTTATCGCCTGTTTTTTATTATTATTTATTCTCCTGCTCTTTGTCAGAAAATCTGTAGGCTGCAGAGCGGCGTCCTAAGCTGCTGCCAGCCTGCCCCCTTTGGGGGGAATTGAAATTCAATAAAAAAAAAAAAAAAAAAAAAAAAACTTTCGTTGATATGGCTTTTCTAATGAATGTGTCTTTCTATTCAGGAAGTTTACTTCTGATGAAGGTATATTTATATGTACCGAAACCTTGGTCAAGAATTTTAATAAAAAAATTCTATCCTGCAACTGTTTTTGGCTGCCATTCTGTAATATAATAATTTCTTTCTGCTGGGGAAAGTACACGACTGGAAGAGGCTATACTTTTCGTGACGATGACGTGACGTGGAAATGATCTGGGTGTGTTAACATCTACATCTACATCCATACTCGGCAAGCCACCTGACGGTGTGTGACGGAGGGTACTTTGAGTACCTCTATCGGTTCTCCCTTCTATTCCAGTCTCGGATTGTTCGTGGAAAGAAGGATTGTCGGTATGCTTCTGTGTGGGCTCTAATCTCTCTGATTTTATCCTCATAGTCTCTACGCGAGATATACGTAGGAGGGAGCAATATACTGCTTGGCTCTTCGGTGAAGGTATGTTCTCAAAACTTCAATAAAAGCCCTTACCGAGCTACTGAGCGTCTCTCCCGCCGAGTCTTCCACTGAAGTTTATCTGTCCTCTCCGTAACGCTTTCGCGATTACTAAATGATCCTGCAACGAAGCACGCTGCTCTCGTTTCGATCTTCTCTATCTCTTCTATCAACCCTATCTGGTACGGATCCCACACCGCTGAGCAGTATTCAAGCAGTGGGCGAACAAGCGTACTGTAACCTACTTCCTTTGTTTTCGGATTGCATTTCCTTAGGATTCTTCCAATGAATCTCAGTCTGGCGTCTGCTTTACCAACGATCAACTTTATATGATCATTACATTTTAAATCACTCCTAATGCGTACTGCCAGATAATTTATGGAATTAACTGCTTCCAGTTGCTGACCCGCTATATTGTAGCTAAATGATAAGGCATCTGTCTTTCTATGTATTCGCAGCACATTACACTTGTCTACATTGAGATTCAGTTGCCATTCCCAGCACCATGCGTCAATTCGCTGCAGATCCTCCTGCATTTCAGTACGATTTTCCGATGTTACAACCTCTCGATGTACCACAGCATCATCCGCAAAATGCCTCAGTGCACTTAAGATGTCATCCACAAGGTCATTTATGTATATTGTGAATAGCAACGGTCCTACGGCACTCCCCTGCGGAACACCTGAAATCACTCTTACTTCGGAAGACTTCTCCCCATTGAGAATGACATGCTGCGTTCTGTTATCTAGGAACTCTTCAATCTAATCACACAATTCGTCTGATAGCCCATATGCTCTTACTTTGTTCATTAAACGACTGTGGGGAACTGTATCGAACGCCTTGCGGAAGAAAGGGGCATTCAGTAAAACACGTTTTAAATTCAGAGATTTAGTTACTTCCTGAGCACCCCAGAGGTAATTTGAGTTTTTGCTACTTATCTGACCAAATATTGGCATATCCAAAACTGTATAATGAATGAAACTCCTATAATAATTAATGAGGCCAATTCGTAGTAGTCTTTTAGTTGTGGAAACAGCAATGTCTCGAATAGCTTGAAATATATCTCGGTCAGGTTCAATTCCGTCAACAGAGATGATGTGGCCCAAAAACTTTACAGATGATTTTCCAAACTCTGATTCACGTAGATTGACTGTGTACCCTGGAGTGCAAAGTAGTGTTGTGTTAACGTCAATTTTGCTTCCGCAATAAATGCGTTATCCACATACGTTGTGATCCTTTCTTTTAAATCAGATAGAATGATAGTATTCCTTCCACGAATGAAAGTTGTTGATCATATGGTAAGGCCAAAATGTTATTTGCAGAATTGATAACAACTGCTGAAACCTTAGAAGGTCGTGTATTTACGACAATTGGAGTGAAGCTCTATTGTGTATTATTTGTGTTTGAAGAAAGTTGCGATCTGTTAATTTCCTGTTCCTTCACTAAAATGCTCTGCTGAAACCGTACTGCAACATGCTCATTATTGTTGCGTAGTAGAATATAAGAGTCTGTAAAGTCCAAAATCGCTTTACCTTCTGTCAAAAATCCATACTTAGCACAATTTCAGTTATTAAAAGTGGGACGATCCAAAGATTTGCGTAAAAGTTCGGCCTGGAACATTAAATTTTAAATGTGTCCATAGATTTACAACTACTCCTTTTCCAGAATCTGCTCCTGTAACTTTAGTCTTTTGTAGTTGAAATGTAGGACAGGAATTATTCGCACAGCGTTCATTATTACATTCTGCGTCACTAATCACTCTAACTGGAGCTCCAGAATTAATTACTGGCGTAAAATTATGCGAGTCCATTTGTATGTTGATAATTGTATGGCACACAATCTTTTGTGGCTGTTCCTCTTCCTGCAGTTACGTGCCTCTTATGTCACTGCGTTCGTATTGACTATAGATAAAGTTTTGCTGTGGACATCTACAGTTTCTCGAGCTTCTAGTCTTTGTCTCTGTCGAAAGGATGGAAACGACCATCTGATTCATTAATTACGGAGTGTTGGTGCTGCCTGTAACTACTGTTTTTCCCATTGTCATTGCAGTAGATGTGTCTGTAATTCTGATTGTTGTTCTGTCGCCTATTGTCGCACTTCTGCAGTAAGGTACGTGACGATTGGAATGTAACTCATAATTTCGATAAACGTAATTCATTCCCTGATAACTGTAAATTTACTGTGATCCGTAATTTTGCTGAAAGGAATTGTGATCGCTGTTATCTTGCTGCTGAATCTGTTGGTTGTTGCAAGCAGAATTTGGTTTTGTTACTTACTGCACTTTGGCTGTCCGTTAAAATCTTTTCCTTGTAGTACTTATTATGAAACTGCTGACTATTGCCTTATCGTATGTTGTGTCTGTTATTAAATGATCTGTTATAACCTAGATTCCTATGGCCATTGTAACCTTTGTTGTTTCGAGAGAAATTTTTGTTAAAGAAAGAATTGCAAGGTTGGTGAATTCCAAGCAAACTGAAATGGTTCAAATGGCTCTTAGGACTATGGGACTTAACATGTGAGGTCATCAGTACCCTAGACTTAGAACTACTTCAACCGAACTAACGTAAGGGCATCACACACATCCAAGCCTGAGGCGGGATTCGAACCTGCGACCGTAGCAGTAGCGCGGTTCCGGACTGAAGCGCCTAGAACGGCTCGGCCACAGAAGCCGGCCAAGTAAATTAAACTAGGTCCCGGAATGCATTAATAATTTTTTTTTGTTGACCCGTGAGTAAAGGAACAAGTAGTATATATGAGAACAGCGAGAAACTTAACATCAGGATTGACGGTCACGAAGTAGATGAAGTTAAGGAATTCTGCTACGTAGGCAGAAAAATAACCAAGGATAAGGATTTTCTGCCACGTAGGCAGCAAAATAACCAAAGACGGACGGAGCAAGGAGGACAACAAAAGCAGACTAGCAATGTCAAAAAGTACATTTCTGGCCAGGAGAAGTCAAAATGGGCCTTAATTTGAGGAAGAAATTTCTGAGAATGTACGTATGGAGCACAGCGTTGTATGGTAGTGAAACATGGACTGTGGAAAAACCGGAAGAGAAGCGAATCGAGGCTTTTGAGATGTGGTGCTACAGACGAATGTTAAATATTAGGAGATTCAGCACAGAATCGGTGAGGAACGACTATGTGGACACACTGACAAGTAGGAGGGACAGGATGATAGGATATCTGTTAAGACATCAGGGAATGTATATTGCAGGGCAGAACTTTCAGAAGAGGTACTAACGACCAAAAGAAACAAGAATCCAATAATATGGGCTCTAAATTGCATGCATTAAGACAGTGGTTTCTGTGGCCATTCCCCTGAGTCGAGGCAGATATTAGCTGGTACACACCCGTCATACATTAATCAACATCTGCAAGTAACTAAACTTAAGAATGAAAAACAATTTTCGATGAAAAACAATTTTTGCTGAACAATTTAATTTTTTGAAGTGACGGGAGATATGTTATATTTAGATTGTAGATTTTTTTATTAAACTACGAGCTAATGAGTCAACGAGACAGTTAGCGCTGTACATATCATGAAGCTTTCCTCATAAAACGTCGAGCCAAATACCTGTGCATCCTACGTGCTGCCTAAAACCCCTTCTCAGAAAATAAATCTACGAATCTATATCGAGGATAGACACTTGTTACAAAAAATGCTTATTATGCGCCACTACTCTCCCTAGAGACACTCGTTTCACCAACTTTCTACACTCCTATTTAAAATCAACTACATTAAAATCGGTGCACAACTCTCAGGCCAGCTGTTTGTAAATTTCTTACCTCTTGATTTCTGGACTCCTTACTTCTAAATAGGCAGATATTGGAAGGGTTCCGGCTGGCAGTGCTTTGTGTGTGACCACTCCCAGTAGCAGTAACAACAACAACAACAATAATAATAATAAACTTCTGCTCCTGCAGATGTATAGTAATCATTACATCTTCATCTACATATGCACACCGTAACCCACCAAATGGTGTGAGGGAACCTTGTACCGCTATTAATTATGTCCTCACCCTTTCCACTTGCAAACAGAGGGAGGGAAAACATCTGTATGCCTCCGTACGAATCTGTCTTCTTCGTTCTCACGCCAAATGCACGTTGACGGCAGTAGATCGTTCTGTAATTAGTTTCAAATTCCGGCCCTCTAAATTTTCTCAGCAGTATTCCTCGAAAAGATAGTCGACTTCCCCCCATGGATTCCCTCTTCCCGAAGCATCGTTGTAACACTCACGTGTTGATCGAACCCACTGGTATCACTTCTAGCAGCAAGTCTCTGAATTGTTTCCATGTCTTCCTTGAGTCCGGCATGGCGGGGATCCTACACACTCGAGCAGTGCTCGAGAATGGCTCGCAAATTCCAATAGTCTCGCAGTAACCCGAAGTCGACCATTCGCCTTCCCTGCTACAACTCTGACATGCCCTTTCTACTTCATTACGTGTTCCAACGTTACTGTGTCAAGCAGCATACTACTAATGCTATATTCAAACATTATGGGATTGTTTTCCTTGTGATTTGCATTAACTTACATTTATTGTTTTCATTTAGAGCTTGCTGCCATTCGTCACACCAACCAGAAAATTTGCCTAAGCCATCTTGTATCCTCCTACAGTCACTCAACGACGACACCTTCCCTTACATCACAACTGCAAATTGCTGTTCGCCTTGTTCGTCAGATCAGTTATCTATACAGAGAATAATAGCAGTCCTGTAGAACACTCCTGAGGCATTCCTAACGATACCCTTGTCTCAGATGAACACTCGCCGCCGAGGAAATCCCACTAGGTTGTGTGTCGTAAGAAAAAACCACTGACGTTTATAGGAACATTTACCGTGTCCTCCAACTTTCGTTAACAGTCTGTAGAGGGACACCGGGTCAAACGCTTCCCGGAAATCTAGCAATGTGTTATACGCCTCACAGGATATCCTGTGAGAAAAGAGAAAGCTGAGATTCGCAAAAGCGATGCTTCCTAAAATCATGCTGCTCTGTGGACAGCTTTTTCGTCTCAAGGAAGTATATTCTAACAGAGAATATGTTCAAGAACTCTGTACCAAGCCAATGTAAAAGGATATTCGTCCGTAATATTACGAATCCGTTCTTTGACCCTTCCTTTTATACATAAGTCATCTGCACTTTTTTCCGGTCGCTTGGGACTTTGCGCTAGGTAAAAGATTCGCTTTAAATGCAAACTATGTAAGACGCCAATACCGTAGAGTATTCTTTGTAAAACCAGTTGGGATTCTATCCGGACTGGACACTTATACACTCCTGGAAAAGGAAAAAAGAACACATTGACACCGGTGTGTCAGACCCACCATTCTTGCTCCGGACACTGCGAAAGGGCTGTACAAGCAATGATCACACGCACGGCACAGCGGACACACCAGGAACCGCGGTGTTGGCCGTCGAATGGCGCTAGCTGCGCAGCATTTGTGCACCGCCGCCGTCAGTGTCAGCCAGTTTGCCGTGGCATACGGAGCTCCATCGCAGTCTTTAACACTGGTAGCATGCCGCGACAGCGTGGACGTGAACCGTATGTGCAGTTGACGGACTTTGAGCGAGGGCGTATAGTGGGCATGCGGGAGGCCGGGTGGACGTACCGCCGAATTGCTCAACACGTGGAGCGTGAGGTCTCCACAGTACATCGATGTTGTCGCCAGTGGTCGGCGGAAGGTGCACGTGCCCGTCGACCTGGGGCCGGACCGCAGCGACGCACGGATGCACGCCAAGACCGTAGGATCCTACGCAGTGCCGTAGGGGACCGCACCGCCACTTCCCAGCAAATTAGGGACACTGTTGCTCCTGGGGTATCGGCGAGGACCATTCGCAACCGTCTCCATGAAGCTGGACTACGGTCCCGCACACCGTTAGGCCGTCTTCCGCTCGCGCCCCAACATCGTGCAGCCCGCCTCCAGTGGTGTCGCGACAGGCGTGAATGGAGGGACGAATGGAGACGTGTCGTCTTCAGCGATGAGAGTCGCTTCTGCCTTGGTGCCAATGATGGTCGTATGCGTGTTTGGCGCCGTGCAGGTGAGCGCCACAATCAGGACTGCATACGACCGAGGCACACAGGGCCAACACCCGGCATCATGGTGTGGGGAGCGATCTCCTACACTGGCCGTACACCACTGGTGATCGTCGAGGGGACACTGAATAGTGCATGGTACATCCAAACCGTCATCGAACCCATCGTTCTACCATTCCTAGACCGGCAAGGGAACTTGCTGACCCAACAGGACAATGCACGTCCGCATGTATCCTGTGCCACCCAACGTGCTCTAGAAGGTGTAAGTCAACTACCCTGGCCAGCAAGATCTCCGGATCTGTCCCCCATTGAGCATGTTTGGGACTGGATGAAGCGTCGTCTCACGCGGTCTGCACGTCCAGCACGAACGCTGGTCCAACTGGGGCGCCAGGTGGAAATGGCATGGCAAGCCGTTCCACAGGACTACATCCAGCATCTCTACGATCGTCTCCATGGGAGAATAGCAGCCTGCATTGCTGCGAAAGGTGGATATACACTGTACTAGTGCCGACATTGTGCATGCTCTGTTGCCTGTGTCTATGTGCCTGTGGTTCTGTCAGTGTGATCATGTGATGTATCTGACCCCAGGAATGTGTCAATAAAGTTTCCCCTTCCTGGGACAATGAATTCACGGTGTTCTTATTTCAATTTCCAGGGGTGTATGTTTTCAACGGACCTGAAGACATATGTTTTCAACTCTTTCAGCTGCTACTCCATTGCAGGGATGCTTATATCTGCGTCTTCCATGCGGGAGTCAGTGCACTGGTCAAACGATGGTATGTTTCTACTTAATTACTATTCTTGTGCTATCAGTTAGCTCGTTTAATGTTGTGAAGTCAATAGTGAAGCAGTGTCTTGCCTACTGCGTTAACTAACAACAACTTGGAAGAGCCATTTTCATGAATTATTTGAGTATTTGTGCTTTACATGTCTCAATATTACTGTCACATTTACATGGTACAAAGTACACTACCTGATAAAATATAACCTGGCACCCCTATGTAAAGCGGAATTTAAACTAGACCCTTCCTGATTTTACTACGGGAAACGGAGAAATAATTTCACAAAACAATTATTGGGAAAGAAATAATAAATACTCTTTATTGCTATGAACTTCTCTTTCTATATTTAATAATAGAAATGGCACTTCAAATTTATCCTTCACATAAAGTGAAAATATCGTGGTATTAAGAATTATGATTCTGGGATCATAGATATATTTTACTCCTACGACAAATTCTCTCTGCTATGGACATTAAATGTTTCTCTTTATAACTCGTAATAAATTGAAAATTCTTTTACTTCTGAAATATTTGGCTCAAGCCAAAGTTAATAAAAACTCCTGTTGGTGTAGTTTTACGTAAAAAACCATCAAGAATAACCGTGCTGTGTTAACTGAAAACTGACTTCGTAAATAACTTTGAACTGCAGGTCTTTCAGAATTCAGAGTGCAAGAAATGAAACGAAACTCAGTCTGCCTTAAAGTGAATTCCTTTATTATTATGTTCTATGCTAATATGTTTTTTAAGAAGAATTCCTTTAAAATTTGGTGGTTTATGAAGTATTTCTCTAATACACTCAACGCTTGCGCTTTTTCTATATGAACTACTTAAGTTGGGTGACTTGTGGAAGCAGGGTGAAAAAATTCTGCACCGTTTCCATGCGTGTTAACGGGAGCTGATATCCATTCTTGGCTCTGTAACTTACGGCACGGTAGGTTCCACGCACTCGTAATACAACCAAGGCAGTTTCGTAAGCACTGTCTTGCCATGCTCACATCATTATGGAATTCTATCTTTAGTCACTTCAAAGAATTTGTTCTCATTGTTTTTTCAGTACATGAGCTTGTAATTCCTCAACAGAGTATTCGCTGTTGCCATACAAGATTTATTGCACGACTCAATTAGTGTTTCTCGTCTGTCATTCACACCGTCTGGCTTATATTCCCCGATAACATTTTCTTCTTTCCCTAAAACCACATTCCAAACTTTCTTGACTTTTAGACTTTTATTTCCTTGTGCATATTAAATTACCTATTCAGTATCCTCATGTACTTTCTCTCGTCTTTGTCTAATGCTTGCGATGTAGGCATTTATAACTGAACTATCGCTGTCAGAGTGCTTTACAGTAGCATCTGATGAGGACAACCCGGTCACCCAGCTGTTCACAGTAGCTCCCATTCTGCCCTGCTTACCTATTCATGAGTTATCCTACTCTATTTATACCATTTCTGATGCTGCTGATATTATCCTATAATCTTCATCTTCACGCCATTTCATTTCACTTACCCCAACTATTATTGTATTTCTCTTTTTTCATTCAACCTACGTTGAAAGGCACTCGGTTTGGCCGCTCGGTCAAGGCGCCTTACCACGGTTCGCGCTTCTCCCCAGTCGGAGGTTCGATTCCTCCCTCGAGCACGGGTGTGTGTATTGCCCTTAGCGTAAGTTAGTTTAAGTTAGTAGTTAAGTAGTGTGAAGGTCTTAGGACCGATGACGTCAGTAGTTTGGTCTCATAGGAATTTAACACAAATTTCCAAATTTCCTACGTAGAAATTTCTGACATTCCATGCTCCGACCTGCAGAATAATATCCCATCGTTGGTTGTTCCATCTATTTGTCTTGGTCACCTCTTCCTTGGCAGTCCCCTCCTAGAGATCCGAATGTAGGAATGATCAGAACTCTTTTTGCCAATGAAGAGATCATCATGGCGCTTTCCACATGCGCAGTGAATACACATTATGTGTCTTTAACACGGTCGCCATTGCGTTCTCCATCTTCATACCGTTGATCGTGGCTCTCTGTCCGTTCCTGCGCCCACTTTGACAAGGCAGTTGGCAGAATGAGGATGATTTTTTATGTCGGATTTTTATTTAAAATGTACGCAGTGGCTGGCCACGAACGCGGGACGGCATGTACTTTCATTACTAACCAAAGAAGCTGTTGGTAGACCAGAGGTGCACCGACGCGGAAAGTCTACAACAATGGAACTGGAACTGTCAATGAACAGTTGCTGGAGAGAATAACCAAATTACAGTATTATCTGCAATGAATCATAATCCTCAGATTAGCACTCAGCAATTAAGCCATGAATCGGAAATTAATCAAACTACTATTTGCCGAATCTTGAAGCGCAGAAAATATCGTCGGTTTCATACATCGTCCCGTCAGAAACGACACGGCAATGATTTCCACAACCGAGTAACGTGTGACAGTGGTCGGCATACGTGGTATATGAACTTGTGGTGTGAAATAATTGGGCATTCTTTATCGTTGCCTCATTCCATATTGATAAATATCGAACATTTTTAGAAGACGATCTTCCAGTATTTCTTGCAGACTTTCCGTTGGACTTGCGACAAACAATGTTCTTTCAAAAAGATTATTGTAGCAACACAGGAAGTATGCGATCGGAGGATCGGAAGAGGCGGTCTAGTGTTTAGGCTTCTAAGTTCGCCAGGTGAAACTTCACCTGACGTTTCTTTGTGGAAGTACTTGAAGAGCGACGTTTACAATGAAGTGCAAAAAACGCACGATAACATGATTCACCATTACATGTCTGCAGATTACATCAGAAACACATGTAATTTTTTCGAATTATTCTATGTACGGATAAATAGATTTATCGAAGTGGACGTCGATATCTCTGAGCACTTTCTGTGGAGCAGTATTTGCAGACAAAGATACCGTTGGTGAGAAGTGAGAGGATACACCTCAGACAAGCTTTTTTCACAGTTAATGATCACTTGTGGTTTCCTTCTTTTTCATCCACTGCTTTTTTCTCGAGATAATACAGTTTCGGAATTAAGTTGTGTGAATTAGCTTTATTTGTTGATTGAAGTGCCATCTATCTCGCAATACAAAAGTTACGTATTTTTCCCATAGAATCCGAATCAACAATAAAAATTGGATGTTCCTATTTAAGATTTCAAAGTTGCCCCCACTCCTCCACCTCCGTCCGCCCACCCGCTGGAGTTGTGACAGGTTAGTTAACTCTGATACCACCGTGTAGCGCTTATAAAAAATTCAGTTTTCCGTTTTACAACAATATGAGTAGTTCTGGAGGTATTTCGTTGCCTGAAGGTAAAATATTCACCGCGTATACAGTTTTGGGATCAGTGCTTGTGTAAACAAAAGTAATGTGCCCATCATTAATAGAGTAAGTATTACTAAGGTTTCAGTCATAGTATTTTTGAAATTATAATGGTAATAACCACGTCCTAAATCATCTTTCTAAACAACATTGCATTGTGTCCAATTCATAATTTTTGCGTCTCAGGGCCCCCAATTAAATTGAAATCGTACTTGGTCTGCTAGCATAAGTGTATACTACAGAATTTTGGCGTGGCCTTCGCACATGCATAAGGATCTCATAAAAATTTTCCATAGGGCCTCCAGCAAAAATTGGCTACTTGTCATCAGCCATGTGTATTTACGATAAACACCGGCATACACTGATTTGATTTTTGGACTGTTCCGCTCAGCATTTGTTGAATAATGACAGTAGAGACAAGGGGAGCAATCGATCGCAATATACGTCGTTGTACGCTAGCAGATCTAGATTCAAACTATTACATGGTCATCTCCAGTGAGTATAAAAAGAGAACACATTCGTCGAAAGTGTCATGTATTAAGCAATATTGGTTGATGTAGACATACAGGAGTCTACCCCAAGTCGTGATAGACATCTGTGTTTTTGTTCATCAACCAATATTGCTTATAGGTGACACTAAGTATGTACACTGTGTAATAGATGAAATCTGTTTCTGCTGTAATAAAAATACGGATTTCGCGATCATTTTCTGTCCTTTTCTCCACTGTCTATATTTAAATATTCTATTATTACGTTTATGTACGTATGTGTTTATCTTTGGGTATCCAACCGCACGAACTAAACTCTTGGAAACCTCCGCTGAGTGTGCTTGTGAAAGAGTAGAAACAAGTGCCACATTCTATCTACTAGAAATTAATGAACGACGAAATGCTGTAACTCAGGAAGAAGTGAGTCCTACATACTAGCAGAACAGAGACACAGGCAACGTTAGTTCCACGCCTGGCTTTTTAGTATAGCACTAGCTGTCAAGACTAGTAGGGTAACAAAGGGAAAATGTAGTCATGTATTCTCAGCCAGATATCTTCAGAAAGAATTACCTGTTCTACGAAATAATGACAATACAAACTAGAAAACGTTTTGGTACCTTCTTATAAACATCTCAAGAGGATATTGAATGTTGACGCAAAACTCGCAAGTTACTCTTCGTCACTCGCATCATTTTCAGATATGAGAAAAGAGGTAGAGAATGGTAGTGGGCCCACATAGTTAGCGCTGCACACAGAACTGTGGTACAGAGAATATTCATGCAGCCGTGAATGAGCACATATTGCAATGGCCCCGGTGTAGGGTTGCTTGCATGTTGAGTTGGAACTGAGACCAGATCCTCTTGTAACGATGTTAGTGTGCAGCCGGCCATGTAATGAAAGTGTAGCGGACGCTTTCCGCAAACAGGGCAGCTGCCACGGTTCGGTGCAAAATATCCACAGTTTAATTACTGAGAGCTCCAGAAATAAATTACGTGAAGCTTTTGACAGTGTTAAATTCCGACTGGCACAAAAACACAGGAAAACTACGTGACACTAAACAAAAAAATAAACAACTTCACGGAATACCTGAATTAATAGACGTTTTAATGATCACATTACAATGGGTCACCCTTACATTAAACTCTAGCATGTTGTGAGAACCTGCGAAAGAGTGGAGTTTAAGCGTATCGATTCAATGGGCAGACAATTTATTTCTGGGAGTTCAACGTGAGATATGACTTAATTCTTTTGTACAATATGTGGCCGACTAATTCCGCTGTATTGTCCCAATGTCCGAGAAAACCATTACTGCAACAGCTAATGAAGTCATGTAGGTCAGACGCAGCCGGAAATTAAGTCTTATGTCTGACTGACACTCAGGAATTTATTTTAATCATTACTTGCCGACCTTAAATTTACATCACCCAGTGAGTGGGTGAAAATGTTAAGGGGACTGATTTCCAAAGGGTTTATGCCTGCTTTTATTGTATTATCTCTACACATGTAGCTATGTTATTGTGAACGAAACATAAAATTGTTTTTCTTATTATTAGCTACATCTCTTGAGATTTCTAAGAGCCAAGCTGACGTTGCTGCACTAAATACGAAGAAGTAGAAGGCGATGTAAGTCACTGTTTAAAATAACGCATCTACAGGAAAACCCATGTTGAAGATTTGCATTATGATGACCCCTTGGGCCGTAAGATATGTAGTTCATACATCAGTATGGAAAAGTTCATTAATCTGCAAATAAATAATCAGGATCTAATTATTAGGTGCATGAAAAAATAGTGACGTCTTGGGACCATAACATGGATTACCAAAAGTTGAGTAACGCTGAAACAATAAAGATAGGTTAAGATTAGGGTGGCATAATGGTTAGAAATTGAGCTGTTTCAACGACTGCAAGCAGGAGTTGTGCATAAGAAGATATATTAACACAGTAAGACAGTGAAATGAAGCGAAAGCTTCGAGAACTATGACTAAATATTTTTCATGACTGTTTGCCAATGACAAATATGTAAGAAATTGATAACGTGAGTGAAGATATATTTACTTCAATCAACATTAGTATATTGCAATAGCTGAGAGATATGGATAGGTAAAAGATATAGAGGATTTGGCCAAGAAAGAAAATGAGAACCTTAGTAGGACTTAAACAGCACACAGCGATAAGTGACGGTACCCTTGCACATTTACCACTCACTTAAAAGTCGCCAAGTATTAAGTACCTAGTACTAGAGAATCATGGCATGGCACAGGAGGGTAAAGTCTTGGACGTCATGATGAAGGAGAGTGAGATGGATACGCTTCTAAGGGAACAGATTTATATGAATACATGGACCTCCGAAATGGGAAATTTCTCCGAAATTTTGTGCCCATTCTGCATGGAAACGTTGTGGGGTTATGGGACACGTTGTCGTTTTGCTGGTGATAGGCATATGTAGCTGAAATTGTCATGGAGTATAATACGATATAATAAAATGTGCTAGTTTTATTATTTTTTATATCTTTTATTTCTGCTGCATTACTCCCTTTGTCAGAAAAGTTCCAGGACAGGTTTCTTTTATTTCTGAGTTTGTCATACTGAAAAGGAAAAAATGTTGTTTCTACGTTACCTCCTTGTGTGCGTCCTTGAAATGACCTCGACCATGTTTCCGTGTAAAATTACTAGGTAGCAGGGCTGTGATTAGCAACACACTGTTTGCGTTCTTGACGCAGCAGGATGCTGATTGTGAGAAAAGAATGAACTTTAACATCTGCATTTAGCTCTGGGAACCGTCTAGTAAAATGAGGATAGTGATTAAGCCAGGATATGCAAGCGAGGCGTTTTGAAGAAGTCTGTTCTCGAGTGGCACGAAAAGTATCGTGAAGGTAGAGATTCGGTCTAGACGGTCCCACAGCTGGTCTCCCTTCTACAGCACATAAGCAATGCAAACGTAGAGCGTATAAGATGGTTACGGCAAGAAGACATTTATGTAACTGAGCGTGTGATATCAGAACACCTTAATTTCAATACTGATGAGTGTCGTAAGATTTTACGTTAAGATTTAAGGAAACGGAAACTTAAAGCAAAACTCGTCTCTCACACACTAACAGACGAACAGTAAGTCGAAAATCGAAGAATTTCGCTCAGCTGCTGGATGTAGCGAGACGTGAACGCACATTTCTGTCAAAGATTATTGCTGGGGAGGAGTTTCGGTTCTACTGGTAAGACGCTCACACGAAGCGTCAAAGTGCAGAATGGCAGAGTCCTGGACCACCAGCCTCGAATAAAGTCAAATGACAACCTCCGAGATCAAACACAATGTTGAAAGCGTTCTTTGACAGTAAAGAATTAGTTCACCATAAGCTTGTTCCTCCAGGTCAAATAGTGAACCAGACTCTTTACATCGAAGCCCTAAAACGTTTGCGACAAGCAATTCGACGTCGCCGACCTGATTTGTGCCATTCTCAGGACTGGTTCTTACTCCATGGCAATGCAAGACCCCATACTGTTTTATCTGATACCGAGTATCTGGCCAGACATTCAGTTATAACCATCCCACATCCGCCATAATCGCCGGACTCTTCCGACTTTTCTTGCTTCCCCAAGTGAAAAGGATACTGAAAGGAGAGCTTCATCATACAGCGAAGACATCTAACTGCCTACGACATTTAAGTTTCGAAGAATTGCAGCCGAAAATGTCGGTGCTTGCTTCAAAGACCTCCAGAAACTTTGCAAACTGTATATAGAGAGCTGAAGGGTCTACTTCGAAAGCGGGTAGGACCATTACTTGGTAAGTGAAATTTTGTATTAAAAATAAAAGAAAAAAACCGTGTCGTTGACCTTATCCGACAAAAGAAGTATATAAACATAAGAGCATTATTTATTAAAAGTTAGGTATTCGACTGCTAAATTAAACACCTAGGCCTTCACTCTAATGTAAGTTATTACTTTTAAATCAACAAGAAGGAATAAAACTCACGTGCATTTTCTATATACGTTATGTACGTTGATTCTGAATATATGTTTATATTTCAACATAATAACTTTGCGAACAGTCGCTTGTAGTCATATGCCCACATTAAACGTTGTGTGGTTGTACTGTAACACGTAAGTTGAATTCAAATGGGATGTGAAATGAACCAAGTTTTAAGAACTTTAATGTACACTTTTACTAGTGGACCTAATGTTTTCTATGTAACCTTAATTACAACACCTGCACTCATAGTTACTATAACGGTGGAAAATATTTCTGTATAGGCTGCTGCAGAAGTCTGTGTATTATGTTTTTCGTCATGTGTCTTTAGATCTCACCTAGTTTAGAGTTTAATTTTTAAGTGATATGTAACATAATGAATGCATGGTTCTTCCGTTTTACAGCTACATGATAATGGTCGTATTACCCATAAAGGAGGCCCTAAATCACTGAGACCGAAATAAAGGAATTATAAGACGCGACGCCTAAAAATATAAAATAATAATAATAATCATTTAGACATAACATATTTAATGTGTATCTCCCACATTCAAGCCCACATTTCTCAACTAATTTGACGGATGATGGATAAATAAGGAAATTCCAGAGGTCCGGAAAACAGCTTCAGTAATCCCTATTTACAAGAAGGAAGAAGCAGTTACAAAACCTATAGGCTCATCTCACTGCTAAACACGGGTTGTAAAGTTTATTCTACAACAGTTTCAAAGAGACTAGCGGTAATTATTGAAAATATTCTCCTAAAAGGCAAACGGGCTTTAGGATAGATAGATCGTACAGAAACAATACGTTTGCTATCAGACAAGCCATACGATAACATGGACAGTTCAGCAGAGAGAACCATTCACTAATCATGCATATGTGAAAACTGTAGATCACCAGAGAAAAACTATGGGAGGTAATGATAAAAAGGTAATAAAAAAGTAATAAAAAGAATGTACCAAGAGTGAATAACAGTCATAGCCGGGAATGGAAGATCGAGACAAGGACCAATTCGGTTGTAAAACCAGGATGGAATCTGTCTTCGATTCCTTTAATATGTGTGTTGGCTACGTGTTTCGTCAACGGATACACAGCTAAAGGTTTTATCGCTATGACGGGATTATTCCATGACACTGCTATTTGCTAATGATCCAATTATGATTCCTTATAGCAAGAACACACTCCAAACAGCTTTAATATTTTTACCGCGTGGGTTAACCCAAACGATGTACCACTGTCTTCAAAGAAAACCATACTTACGGCTTTTGGGAGACCATTTCAAGATAAATGATTATAAATTATCAAAAACAGAAAGCGTAAACCAATTCAGATTCTTGGGAAATACTGTCTCATTCATGGTAAAGCTGGACATACAATAAAGAGAGATTTAGTTACTTTAACGGAACAGTCATAAGAACCATCAGAACTAAAGTAAGAACAGGAACCCTGCTTAAGTTTTCCAAAACAACGTCTGTGCCAGCCATAACATACGTAAGAGGTTCGTGATCGGTAGTAAAAAGAAATGAATAAAGACGACAAGAATCGTAAATGTGTTTCCTAAGAGAACTACCTGCGTACACAGTATACAAGAGGCGGAAGACTGCTCATGCCAGACAAGAACTGCAGTTGAAAGGCTTAAATGATCAGGTTAAGTGATACCGAAATAACTGTAAGGACCAAGTCACAAGACAGGAGGGCAACAAAATACCAAATGTAAAGAATATTAGCCAGCAGGGCGTAACAGATAATTGTCTGAGAAGGATGAGAAGCAAGTTATTGTACTTAGGCTACCGTAAATTATATTCAAGTTGAAAAATTTAATGGTATCTTTTGGACTTATTTAGCATGATGAAAATGTGAACTAATAAATGGACGCAATAATAGACTCAGGTGGCACCACGGTCTCGACCATGCGTGTCCTTAAAACCAACTACCCCTAGATTACCCTGGACGGTCACCCATCCAAGTACTAACCGGGTCTAACACTGTTTAACTTCGATGATCGAGCGTGAACCGGTGTTACCAGCGTGCAAGGCCATTGGCACAAATGAATGTATAACCGCTGCACTTACCACCGTAATAACGAAACTTTGAGACTTCATACTGATTCAATTAATGTGCTTAAATAAGAAAACAAAATAAAACATTGCATCACAGGAGTACAATAGCCAAGGCACAGAAGCAATCCGAGTGAAACCGAAGTTTAATAATGTTAGAATAAAAGCATAAATTACTAAAATGTGTCGAGCTACCTTCTTTTTAACAATTCTTTGCAGACTTCGTATATTGCTGTTATTCAAATTTCAGTTTACTCTCACACTTAGCAGCTGAACTTTGAAAAGGGGATAAAATTTAGTTTTACTTGCTGGCAGCGTTAATAAATTTAATTAATAGTCAGCATCATGATTTATGTAATGGTTCTCCGAATACAAGATACTAGGACTTTGATCCATTTCCAGGCGATAATAACTGTGTAAATTAATTACATCTACGCTCACCAGGGGCACTCATTAAGATAACTGGTTTCTTCTTGCCTCGCCTATTTCGTCATTTACATCTGTTCATTTACTAAGAAGGGATGACAAAAGAAAGCAATGATTTGTATCAGATGATCCAGTGACAGGTTTAGTGGCTGGATATTGGATTTCGGATTTAGTGATTGTAATTAAATTTAGCTCAAGTAGGAGCACCAGCTATAAAGTAGCATCGTACTTACGCAACGGCTTAAGTGTGTTGGACTAACTGGAAGACTTTCAATCTTATCAAGAAAATACTAACAATTGTGCCACTGCCTGATTAACAAAGGGATGCCATGACCGTGTTATTTGAAAATGAAATAATTACAGAATGATTTGAAGGCATTGGACAATGATATCCCCGACATAAACGTTCGAGATGACGAGGATCTTAGATATCTTGGCCGTGCAATTTACACTAAAAGCACTGACAATTTCTGCTGACTAATTGCATCTCTTTCTTATCGGCACATGGCGACAGACCCACAGACAATCTTAAGCTGTAGTAAGAAACATGGATAATTATTTAATATAGTGGTGATCAATGTTAATTAAATTGTTAGAACAACTGATTGCATTAACTTAAATATACAGGTATTTTGCGATATTTACGTAAATGTTACCGCACCTGTAATGGAAAAGACTCTAGTCGTAACTAGAGGTAAGACAGAATTGTGTCTCCTTCGCGGCTGCGAGAAGAGGCATAAAGCAATCATTCATTTATTTAAATAAGACACATCACAGAGCACATTTAAAGGTTCTCAAAGGCAGCTCATCGCCGTTCTATCAGTACTGGGGTCTTACAATAAGTGACGCAACGAATAACTTTTTTTCTGAAAGCAGGTTGGTTTTATTCAGGAATCCAGCACGCCATATTATCACTCACTCAATTGACTACAAAACCATATGATTCAGCATAATCTCCGTTCAATGGGATGGTCTTACGCCAGTTAACTGGGAGGGCCTATATGCCCACATGAAACCGCTCTACTGGTCAACGTCAGAGCTAAAGTCTTGCTACACCAATAACGTCCCAATCATGCATGTACTGCTTCCCACAGCGTACCTTCTTCATAGGGTCAAACTGATGTAAGTCAGAAGATGCGAGCTCTGGACTGTAGGGTGGGTGACGAAGAACAGTCCAATGAAGTTTTGTGACCTTCGTGTCGGGCGCCAACTTGCGTGACGACTAGCGTTGTCATGGAGAAGGAGAAACTTGTGTGCATCACCACGAAGGATTGTGTACGCACTTTCCAACATTGCAAGAGTGAAAGCTGTGAGCGGCCGGCCGCCAAGTGGGAGATCGGGCAAGTTTGCGCTACCTTGTTGTGATGAGGACAGACCTCTTGCCCAACGACTCAACTCGCTTTTGTTCATTGCTAGTTCTCCTTAGTCATTCTCCAAGTCCCTATGAGTATCTGCGATGTTCTGGTTTTCCGCCAAAAGAAACTCGGTGACGGCTCTCTTCTTGGATCGCTCTTCCATTGCAGACGCCATTTTGAAAGATACGTATAGTGTCGCCGCCTATCGGAACTTCATGAAACCATAGGGGCTGCAGTGAGAATATTCCACGATTTCATGCAAAGAATTCTACATTTTTTCAACCGAAACGGGCTGAGAAAAAATGCGTTGCATTACTTAATGAATGCCAATTGTAAATTTCGTACCAAAATTATATTGAATATACAAAACGCTGGCAAGTCTTTTAAAGGCTGCAGTGGTATAATTTTACTGTTTGTACTCCTTCAGGGGTGAAGTCGTAGTTCGGTGACAAAAATGCTGCATCTTTCCTCTATTATGTACCTCGCCTCCCGTTGCTAGCTGTTTTGGTGCGCGCAATTGCAAAGTGATTGGTAGTACTTCGCACAACTGTTGCTGCGAGACATATCGGAACTCTGTTGTTAGGGCACAGTGTATGGTGTAAATCTTTTTCGGCTGGTTTTGATCTACTGATGATTTCACAGTAAACAACAACATCATCTGGAAACAATTTCTACCTAGACTGTCTCCCAAATCGTTTATACACATTAGGAACAGCAGAGGGCCTGTAAAATTTGCTTAACGAACGCCAGATGTTAAATCTGTTTTACCCTGTGACTTCCCTCAGTTACTAAGAACTGTGACTTCTCTGAAAGGAAATCACAAATTCAGTAGCACAACTGACACCATACACTACAGGCATCCAGTTTGATTAGATGCCGTTTGTGAAGAACGCTTGGAAATAATTTCTCAAATCTTGAAATGAGGAACCGATTTGGTATCCACTGTCTAGTGAGGATAAAGCGGTAACTGTTTTGTACAAGAATGAGATTTTCTGCATCCGTTCTATGTCAATAGATCGGTTTCTTATAGGTTATTTTAATTTTCGAGAACAATGTGTGTTCCAGTAACCTACTGCTAATCCTAACATAAATCCGGCCACTAGGTTGAGAGAAGCTCATGCTCAGAATAAAACTGAACGCGTACTGATCCTCATTTCACAACCTCGACCTACTGGGTTCAAATGACTCTGAGCGCTATGGGACTTAACTTCTGAGATCATCAGTCCCCTAGAACTTAGAACTACTTAAGCCTAACTAACCTAAGGACATCACACACATTCATGCCCGAGGCAGGGTTCGAACCTGCGACCGTAGCGGTCGCGCGGTTTCAGACTATAGCGCTTCGATCTACTGATGGCACTTTAAATAAGTACATTATTTCATTGAAAATTTTTTATCTATTCCTACAGATATGAAGGTTTAGCACTTTAACTATAACGCAAAATTCTGTCTGCGTGTCGTGTTATCATTTCCCAAAAACTATGTCCGATATCTCGGACTGTATATGCGATATGCGGGACACTATGAATACTTCACTTTCACTTTGTCGTTTAACCCCGTGGTCGCAAATGAATACGCTACATACAATCCATTTTGTCAAGACTGAAGGAATGCATAGATCTCGGTTCAATTTTAAAGAAAAGTGCAATATTTTATCTACAATTTGTAGGCAGATACGTATTTCACAACACCTACCACACACGAAAACATAGCGATCCCGATTTCTTGTTGCAAACTATTTGACTGTCATGCAGTTTGTTACTTATTATAGAGATAACATAATAGACATGTCCAGTACCGAAATAATAGGCATTTCTTCATGAAACTGATGGATGAGGCTATGAGATAATAAATTTTTTTCCACGTTGTATCTTTAAAGTCATTCATGAAAGTTTCCAGTAAAACTGGCATGTATGAAGCACCCCTCCTGCAATGAGATTGAGGTGGGGAGAAAATGTTGCCTCTTCGTTACGCTGCTGATGACCATGATGGTGAGAGCTCCGCAGCATAAATGGTTCTAATCATCATCTGCAGCGGAATGAATCCTCCAAAACAGACGATGTATGCAGCTCAGTAGGCAACATCGAACTGAGGCAGACGCCCCTTTGAATAGAATGGCGGATTTTCTCTGCTCTGAGAATAAGACTGGGTGTCTTAGAGGGACTATGTTATCTTGTATGAGGTTTTCTAATTATTCACCACCTTAACACGTGATGTTTTACCCATAAGAAGGCCACTTTCTTTTAAATCGTACACTGAAGCAGTATATCCTTGGGAAATATAATTGCTGCAGTTACCACCAGTACCTGTCACTCACGATTGTAAGCACGTACGTTGTTTTCTGCTATCTTCATTGTTTCCTCGAGTCTTTTGTGGAATACATGTTTTGTACAGCGAATGAGAATAACATAACTGTATCTAGATATACATGTATTTTTCGTTGATTATTAGTGCCTCTGTATTTTTAAATGTCCTGTCATTTTCTGTTTTGCAGTATTATGTGAATGTGTTTAGCATGTGTTGCACTAGTTTATGGCCTCATATGCATATTTATTCTTTGAAATTTTTGTTGGCTCTGTAATTTGGAGCATTAGGTTTTACGTGTAAACTACAACTTTTCTTTTTGTCATCAAGTTTGTGTTCAACAGTCTTCTACACAGTATTAATATTAGTATGGAACATGTTCTTTGGGTGTAACTTTCGAATTTAGATTCTTTTCTGTGTAATAAGTTCTTGTTTTTTTCCCTGTGACGTCTCATTAATCCCTAATACCCATCATATTCCGCATGAATGGGGGCATTTTATTAATCTTAAATATTAAAATTTCGTATGAAGAATACAATGTAACAGAAGACGCATTCGGTGAATTTTCCTCTTGGGTTGTGTGGACAGAAAAGCGGAGAAGACTAACAACACCAATAACAATAATTTACAGATGGCTCTGATCACTACGGGACTTAACATCTGAGGTCATCAGTACCCTAGAACTTACGAGTACTTAAACCTACCTAACGTAAGGACACCACACACATTCATGCCCGAGGCAGGATTCGAACCTGCGACCGTAGCGTCCCGTGGTTCCAGACTGTAGCGCCTAGAACCGCTCGGCCACTCCGACCGACAATGTTTCCGGGACAGGACTCTACTTTCGGAGTGGAAATGTTATATGATGGTGACTTTTACGCTGCGTGCAGTCTCCGCATTATCCTAACATTCCACCGCTAAGTCTTGTAGCCACTATTAATAGACGGAAACGAATCTATTCGCCTGACCTTGTTGGTTAAAAATTTCTTATTCCCTGCAGTATAACTTTAATTCTGAAAATTGAAATGTATTTCATACGTGCTGCTCGTAAGAACAAGTCCAGGAACGAAATTATTGATCTTTATTCCATCAATTTTCAACTGTTCACTCCTGTAATTTACAAATATTCAGTTTAGAATTTTAGTATGTTGTACGTGAGTACGACGTGTTGGCCTGTGTCATTCCCGAGTTAACAGACAAACATTTCCGGCGGTTTATCGCTCTCGTGGTTGCCTGCGAGTCTAACGCTAGCTGTCTTAGCTGCCAACGTGAACCGTGTTTGGAACGGCCGAGCGACCTCCGATCGGCCTGCTAAGAGTTCAAGAATAAAGCTGTAATACTCCACCTAATAATTTTGTTGAATGTTGTGTCTCATTTCTTAGAGATATTTGATTTTATTTGTGCGGCTGTTAAGACCAAAATTCTGGGCTGTTTTTAAGTGGATCAAGCTTACGCTTAGTATTAATAATATTGAAGAGTATGTGGCTCATTTTTCTGAAATACAAAAATTTATTGAAATTTTTCTGGACTAGCACAGCCTGTTTTTTAAATACCGTATCTTATTTGAAATGCTGTTAATAATAAAATTCTGTGCACTTGCCATGTTGGCTAAACGTCTGCTGGATAATCAGTAATATAGCTGAAACTTCCTGGCACATTAAAACCGAGACTCGAACTCGGGACCTTCCCGGAAGTTCTCCTTCAAAACTTGCAGAACTAGCACTCCGGGAAGAAAATATATTGTGGAGACATGTGAAGTTTGGAAGGTAGGAGACGGGGCACTGGCGGATGTAGAGCTGTGAGGACGGGTCGGAAGTCGTGCTTGGGTAGCTTAGATAGTAGAGCACGTGCCTGCGAAAGGCAAAGGTCCCCAGTTCGAGTTTCGGTCTAACTCATAGTTTTAATTTGCAAGGAAGTTTCATATCAGCGCACACTCCGCTGCAGAGTGAAAATTTCATTCTGGAACTCAGTTATGTTTCACCTGCAGTTAGTAATTTTTATAGTCATTAAAATAAAACAGCTTATCAGGTTTTAGTACTTTACTGACAATTACAGCGGAACAGCGAATCAATTGTAGTCCCAGAGCATACAGCTTTGCCATTTTGAAAAGTATCTAAACGATTTGAGTTTTTGCGCTACCTACAAAAAGTTTTTATCAAGGAGGAAATTTCGTAAAGGATGTAGCTGTTAGTACTGCTACATCTAAAAGATGTGTGCTTCATCATCAGCAAAACACTAATGCAAGCATACACACACAAACACACACACACACACACACACACACACACACACACATCACAGTGGCACCTCAGTTTAAATATTTCCTCATCTAAATTGTTCCGTGATACACGTGTTACTTGTCAAGTGTCCAGCGTTGCTTGCACATACAAAATATTTGCAAAAGTATATTATCAACACAAAGACGCGAAGTTCATTTCAAGTCTCACAAAGATAGATCCACGCCCCTCCCCTTTCCCCTGCCCAAATACACAAACACACACACACACACACATATATATATATATGTATATATATATATATATATATATATATAATGCCTATAACAAGACTATGGTCCCTCAAATTAAGTCTCGCCCATACCAATTGTTACAAAACACATGTGACTAAGAAAAAATTTTACTGTGCTTACCATACAAATAAAAATTTTATTTCTTGAAGGTCCACACTAAAGAGAGTGTTTCAAGTTATGAGGTAGAGTAAGTGCGTTCACACTCACTAAGTGTGCGGCTTGCAAAACTAAGTATTTGCACATATTCTTGTTCTCATGTAACAGTTAGTCAGACAAGTTTCCGTCATTGTGCTGTTGCAAAGTATGTGCCCCAGATAACAAATTTAAACTGAAGTCGCCCCCCAAATCCTCCACGGCCACGACATGGGGCACAGTAGTGACTGCTTTTAGTTTGATGTCATCACCTTTGTAGTGGCTGCAGGCACAGACGGTGGTGGAGTAACACTAATTACTTCAATAATATTTACATTTAGGTATTGTTTATTCCAGTCTCCGAACTGTGGCTGTCGTTGCGTTTTCATGTTTCGACTCACCTGGGGGTTCGTAGTTGCATTCCACTTTTGAACTTACTTTCGCGACTGCGGCAATTGCCAGTGGCCTGTATTATTGTTTGATGCTGTGGTGTCCCAGTGTTTTGATACTGGACAGCGCAGTTGTTGTTTCTGCAGCTCTGTTGCTCGTTCGGTGGGGATTGATAGTTATTTTTCTCTCTCTTAAATTCTGATAATGATTATTACCGTTATGATTATATCTTATAAATAATAATGGCTGCTGTGGATTGAGCTGGCCGACTTTTTGCTTAAAAATACGGAACCTTTTGCCATACCAAATCACCCAACAATTTTACCATGACTAAATATACAAAATACAACATACATAGGTTAGTAATAACAGTATATTCTAAAATAAAAACCCAATTTAAGGTACGACACTTAGATGATGCAATTACGAGTACCGTTTGGTTGCAATTTGTCAGTGTATTAATAAAAAATGTAGTATTAATGGCGGTGTGGCAAAATGCGTCCGATATATACAATACCTAGGAAGCAATAGGGGTCTCTTCTTTCACCAATAATATGACGATCAAAAATCTTCAAATATTTCCAGCGGATGCATACAATATTTCTGCAGTCGTGGACTACTCCTATGGCTCAATTTATTTCTTTATTTCATTACTTATAGTTACGTTTTCGGCTAATAAAAGCTCAGCATGCAAATGTGCCTTTAAAGCATACTGGCACTTACACGCCATTTCTATGAAATAACATAATGAACAGTAGTAATGCACATTGGCATAGGCAACAAATCACGTTTAGCTGTGCTTTCAACTAGCCACTTTCAAGGACAACCAGAATTATAGTGACACCATTTTACGGTTTTTACCTTATCTTGGAGTATAAAACGTTTACCATCCTATGCTATCGCACAGCGGATATTGCATGACATTTCACCCTTTGCATGACATTTCACCCCTCCATACATCACCGTCTTGCACCAAAATTGTAGTTTTTTGAAAGCATTCTCTACCTTTCAGGAACAATCCTTTACCTTTTCGCAAGCATCTTCTATCTCTTTCGAAGTATCTGCTCCGTTTGGAAGTATTTTCCGTCTTTTTGGAAGTCTCTTCTATTTTTTGGAACTATCTTTCCCTTCCAATTTTACATCACAAAGTACGGCTTGCAGACTCTTCAGATCAAAAATGGTTCAAATGGCTCTGAGCACTATGGGACTCAACTGCTGTGGTCATAAGTCCCCTAGAACTTAGAACTACTTAAACCTAACTAACCTAAGGACGGCACACAACACCCAGCCATCACGAGGCAGAGAAAATCCCTGACCCCGCCGGGAATCGAACCCGGGAACCCGGGCGTGGGAAGCGAGAACGCTACCGCACGACCACGAGATGCGGGCACTCTTCAGATCAAAGACGGTCACTGGTATTCAGAGTGTTACAAAAAGGTACGGCCAAACTTTCAGGAAACATTCCTCGCACACAAAGAAAGAAAATATGTTATGTGGACATGTGTCCGGAAACGCTTATTTTCCATGTTAGAGCTCCTTTTATTACGTCTCTTCAAATCACATTAATCATGGAATGGAAACACACAGCAACAGAACGTACCAGGGTGACATCAAACACTTTGTTACAGGAAATGTTCAAAATGTCCTCCGTTAGCGAGAATACACGCATCCACCGTCTGTCGCATGGAATCCCTGATGCGCTGATGCAGCCTTGGAGAATGGCGTATTGTATCTCAGCCGTCCACAATACGAGCACGAAGAGTCTCTACATTTGGTACCGGGGTTGCGGAGACGAGAGCTTTCAAATGCCCCCATAAATGAAAGTCAAGAGGGTTGAGGTCAGGAGAGCGTGGAGGCCACGGTATTGGTCCGCCTCTACCAATCCATCGGACACCGAATCTGTTGTTCAGAAGCGTACGAACACTTCGACTGAAATGTGCAGGAGCTCCATCGTGCACGAACCACATGTTGTGTCGTACTTTTAAAGCCACATGTTCTAGCAGCACAGGTAGAGTATCCCATATGAAATTATGATAACGTGCTCCACTGAGCGTAGGTGGAAGAACATAGGGCCCAATCGAGACTTCACCAACAGTGCCTGCCAAAACGTTTTACAGAAAATCTGTGTCGATGACGTGATTGCATAATTGCGTGCGGATTCTCGTCAGCCCACACATGTTGATTGTGAAAATTTACAATTTGATCACTTTGGAATGAAGCCTCATCCGTAAAGAGAACATTTGCACTGAAATGAGGATTGACAGATTGTCGGATGAACCATTCGCAGAAGTGTACCCGTGGAGGTCAATCAGCTGCTGATAGTGCCTGCACACGCTGTAGACGGTACGGAAACAACTGGTTCTCCCGTAGCACTCTCCATACAGTGACGTGGTCAACGTTACCTTGTACAGCAGCAACTTCTCTGACGCTGACATTAGGGTTATCGTCAACTGCACGAAGAATTTCCTTGTCCATTGCAGGTGTCCTCGTCGTTCTAGGTCTCCCCCAGTCGCGAGTCATAGGCTGGAATGTTCCGTGCTCCCTAAGACGCCGGTCAAATGCTTCGAACGTCTTCCTGTTGGGACACCTTCGTTCTGGAAATCTGTCTCGATACAAACGTACGGCGCCACGGCTATTGCCCCGTGCTAATCCATACATGAAATTGGCATCTGCCAACTCTGCATTTATAAACATTGCACTGACTGCAAAACCTGTTGATGCTACGTACTGATGTGCTTGATGCTAGTACTGTAGAGCAACGAGTCGCATGTCAACACAAGCACCGAAGTCAACATTACCTTCCTTCAATCGGGCCAACTGGCGGTGAATCGAGGTAGTACAGTACATACTGACGAAACTAAAATGAGCTCTAACATGGAAATTAAGCGTTTCCGGACACATGTCCACATCACATCTTTTCTTCATTTGTTTGTGAGGAATGTTTCCTGAAAGTTTGGCCGTACCTTTTTGTAACACCCTGTATGTACGACACCTCCCTTCGCCTCTTCCGCTGCTGATGTTGAGAACTGAGCCATAGACTGTCCACGGACTCGAGGTGGTGCACAACTTTCCGAAACCTCCCTTGCTGCGACCTCCTTTTCTGCCTCACGTTATTCCCTTAGGCAATCTCCCGCGCTACCTGTCTGAGAGAAAAGCGTCTGACCAGCTTCCGCCGTGTCTGTGTTCGTTCTCAGAACTCACCTCCGCCATCGTTTTTTGCGAGATCTCTGTATCCCCAGAAACTGAGCACCACGCTGAGTTTTCCGCTCATGATCTCGTTCCATCCTTGATGCCTACACTTCACAGTTTAACTAATCAATAAACTATTTAACTCCCTTTACCCTACAATCTGATGAATTTAAAACTGTAACCGCTATCAACAATCAGTACTACTATACATTTACAAAAACGCCTTGATATTTATGACAAAAAAATCACTAACAAAGCTGCATAATCATAAACACTCTATTGCGTCGTTGAGAAATTCAAAAACCTGGCAAAACAGAATTGCCTGATGGCTGTCGATGAGAAAAACGTAAAATACATTAGTAAATTTAAATCTAATTTACCTTACTTTTTTACTGAGTACAGAAATCAAAATATGGAAACATATCTGTTGATTTCATCTGACTACTGGTTATATAAATCTTTGGAAATATCTAGGGCTTATAATCGTTAAATTGTGGTGAATTAGTAACAGCTAATCATTCCTGTCATACTAGATCACGTTAGCAACTTATTTCAACAAACATCTCATCTTTTAGATTTTTATTTGGTCATCAAACAGAAGTACAGTAGCCATGCTAGCTTCTAACAAAAAATGAGTCATCTAAGCCCCTGAAACTAACACAGAAATATCGCATTTCCATCCTGCACGTAGTACAGCCTCATGAAGACAACCTCACCTTTAAAAGTGATGTGCATCTTTTTGATTCACAGTACCTACCGTAATTACGATGAGACTGGAAATCTGGTAATTTAAAAAAGGAGCAGTGCATACTATGACATTTGTAAACATTCTCTAAAAACATGGACACTGAATTAGGCTAAAGATTTTAGAAAATGATACATATTATTGATTCATATGAATTGGTACCAGAGTGAAAAATGAGATGAAGGAAGATCGGCAAGGGCGAGACACTGTGCATTAAGGAAATGGGTACGTCGATTGGATGGAATGCTAGCCGTGCAAGCACGAGGCATTTTCAATTATATGAGCTATGAAAACTGACTGAGAGCACTCATACACTAGTGTAAAATACTAATGAGCATCTACGAGTCTGAAGTGCTGTGGCTACTTAGAGCACAGCTAATTAACAGCAGGATGGATCATTTTACAATCTAGTTTTTCTGAAAGAGCAAATTGGGAAGGTTTCCTTACTGAGGCTGATATTAATTGCACTGTGGCCTAAGATTTCTCGCTAACAACACTTAAAACTACATGTGTCTTAGCAATTCGGCACGGCAGCAACCACTGAAGTCTTGCACAGCTACCTGCTGCGTCCGACGAAGATCTCATTAATGCAGTGCCCGGTATCTACCTGATACTGTCGGCACAGAAATTACTCTCTATTATTTCCCACTGTTATATAACTGTTGTGTGCGGTAAAGCCATTCTTCATTATACAGATACATCTAATCTCTATTATTCCCCACCACTATCTGACTGAATTTTATACAACTCCACGGTTATCTGGTTGCACCCTTTGGCACTCCACGGCTATCTGCAAATACACTGCGACATCAAAATTATACGCCAAAACATCAATATTACTCTTAACCACACATGCGGGCCGTGCGGACTCACACACACACACACACACACACACACACACACACAATCTCATACATCTAATCTCTATCATTGGCCATTTTGCCCATGGTACTGCACTCTGCCTAACTCCAAGGCTATATGAATGTAGCCAGCAAAAACGACGGCTCTACGCCTACGTTTTTCGCAGTCTTAACTGACGAATCCCCCGTCGTGCTTATCTGACTATGTTTAGGTCATTCCAACCCCGAGAAGTGCAAGTAGTAATACACATTTCTGACGGCCTTCTGCAGTGAGAAAGTTACAAGATGTTTCTCGAGGCTTTTACCGAGAAACCTGAAGAGCAAATGAAGCACCTATCCCATAAATTTGTCGGGATGGCTCGATTGCGCACGCTCTAGTAACGACGTGCGCCACACAGGAATTTGCCACTGTTCGTTCATCAGTTTTTCTGGTGCGCCCACCCTTCTATTGTTTCACGAAAGCCAACAGAAGCTCCGTATCCGCCTGAACCAAGACAGTGCATAAATACGTCCCAATACCCATATAAACTTATAAACCCATGAAATGCAGTGAACAGGTATAGACTAGAAACTGTTGATCAGAAATGGCACGTAAACATAAAAGCGAACCACAAAAAGCAGCATCATACAATTGTTTACTAAGGCGCTTATACACTGCTAACTGCAGGAGGCTATCTATGAACGTAGTATTGTGTACAATGTGCATTAGAGGAACCGTAAGGAGACGATTATTGTTTTTATCGCCATGACAGTCATCCACGTCATAAAACGGCTTGTGAGGCCATGGCCTGTGTACAATGTACTGGCCTGCCCCGAGCCCCGACCGGAAACCAATGGAACGCCTTTGGGTTGAATTAGGTCGTCGATTTCGCTCTTGACCGCAGCTTCCATGCTCAACATACTCTTTGGTTGCGGCTCTTGAAGGTGGATGGGCTGTCAATCGTCCACAGACATTCAGATGCGTCTTTAAATGACCCGCAGCAGGCTTTAATCATAATGTGGGTGAAGAGTGAAAACACACCATATTAATAACCATCAGTAAGTGTTTGGATACTTTAGATCACATAGTGTATATTAGTGTGTGGCAGATGTATCACTAATGTTATATGGAGTTATTAGCGATATTACACAAATATTCGTGTAAAAGATCCCACAGAAGAGATTCTATTTTACAGAAGAGTATCCGTTATCCCGAAATCCTCTCACGGACAAAATACCTTCAACGAGGCGGCTACCGAGACACTCTGGGAAATAATGTAACGAAATGCCACGAATAAAGAAAGAAAGTAAGCTGTTTTAATCGCTACTTAACTGTTTTATGTAATAATGTTGCTGACGGCAGGCGAATCCTCGAAGAGTCTTGTTCAGCGTGTCCTGATGGTATTAAACCTTGGTACCTTCCGGTAATTCCTTATTATCTTTTATTTGGTGATATTTGCTTTTCATTCGGCAATACAGATTCGGTTAATTCTTATAACTGCATGAATTTTCGCAAAGTTTCAGCGAGAATGGGTCCTTCCGCATGGTGCGGCAGCCACAGGGAGCCTCCGATCGATGTGAACAGGAAAGTCGTTTCTTAAACAGAAAACTGTAAAAAGTACAACTACATCATCAGATTAAGCATTGTGTTTTACTACACTTGAAAAAAACCGTGAAAACCGCTTATTGTTCTTGTGTTCAGAGAGGGCTACCCCTTTAATAAACTCGCAGGTATTCCGTTTAATCTGCTGTGTATGATCTGTTTTTCGATTTATGTCACAACAGCTGGAAGTGACGGATCACTTGTTTAAGGTTGGAGCAGATTATAGGGGGAGGGGGTGGAGGCGGGAGATAATGAGAGGGGACTGGATTCTGACTTTTGGAGGTAATGGACGGGTTACGTGAGCGAGAGACAGTACACGCTTTGGGACACGTTTGGGAGATCGATCTGAGCATCTGCTCTGTTCTTCCACACTACTGAAAGCACGTAATGACTGGAAGTGACGGATCACTTGTTTAAGATTGGTGCAGATTATAGGGGGAGGGGGTGGAGGCGGGAGATAATGAGAGGGGACTGGATTCTGACTTTTGGAGGTAATGGACGGGTTACGTGAGCGAGAGACAGTACTCGCTTTGGGACACGTTTGGGAGATCTGAGCATCTGCTCTGTTCTTCCACACTACTGAAAGCACGTAGTGGCTGGTCTAAATAATCATTGTTCTGGGAACATTGACATCTGATTTAACAGTGGGAAAACGTACCAGAGTTTATGCAAAATCGTCCGACGTTCTCGAACGTAATGTAATCCTAACTGTTGTTACATTCTGCATGCTTTCAAATAAAAGTATTTCTCGACAATAAACTACTTCTAGGAAATGTACTGTTCCGCTACCTTCATTTTACCATTAGATTGTTCTGACGCATCCTGTTATAAAGAAACTCCTGTGCCAAACATGGAGCACTGTAACAAATCTAGTACAGGAGACTGTTAAATGGACACACAAGCACAGAAATTATTAGTAGATTATTTAAAACTTGAACATGATAAATATATATCTTTGGAAGCAAGTAGTATTCAAACGGATGACATGAAGCCGAAGTTCTCGCTGCCATTTGTAACATTTAGCACTTCATTGCAAAATGATTGTATCACATCAGAGTCTAATTGTCTTCAAAAGGACATAATGTTATATTAGAGTTCTAGTTGCACGCATCGGATCTGTGCTACGACGATACTGTCATCGTAAGCTGTGATCACAGTTGATCGCTGATTACAAAGAGCGTGGGCTGAGCTGCACTGAGCTCGGACATCACTTTCCAGTTGCGGTGCCGTATGGAAACACTTGGGCGCGTCTCTATGCCGAAGTCTCTGATTCGTTGGTGTGTTTTGCAGCGAATGCGTTTGCTTGTGGTGCCACTGTGCGGTACCAACATCTGCATGAGTCGTCGTCCTGCGGAACATTCCTCTATCACATCCCGTCCCCCATCCCGCCAAACTTCACGCCGTCATCGTATAGTGCTATGCCACATGATGAGTGAGGGGGGTTATGGGGGAGGCTGCCTGAATGCGGACATAGATGAGGAGACCCAGAGTGTAATGACGGCCGATGGATACCTGTTTGCAGGCCGGTATCCACCTTGAGAGTGACCGAGGACATCAACTGAAAATCAGACCACTCGCAATCAGCGTCGCAGACGCTGTGGTCGGGTTATCTGCAAGGGGCGTGGTGCCGGCTGTGTGAGGGCGCGCACCCATGAACATCGGCTTTGGCACCTGGAGCGGTGGTGATGTCATCAGCCGCGGCAGCAGCAGTGGCGCGCCATCGATCTGTACCAGCACCATGGTGAATGGCGCTTTCAGAGCAAGTGGAGAGGCGGAGATGACTGTTGTTGGAGACGCCAGCGGCGAGGTGTGTCTGTGGGCAAACAGTCTGTTGCAGAATCACTGACATAAACGCACCGCATGTGGATCTGGTGACTCTGATGCAGCACAGGAGAACCTTGTACAATGTAAGATAAATGACACAACATTCGTATGAAGACGCCGTGCTCTAAAGTCTGCTTTTTTAAAGAGATTCTAAAGAAGACTTCATGCTGCAGTTGAAACCTTATCTAATCCCTCGAAATGAATTGTTTCCGCAGTGGTCACAGAGGAGGCAACAGGTTATGGTGATGACGACAGTGTAATAATTCTACTGGTGACTTCTCGTGACGTACCAAGTAGCGGTAGGAGGAAATAACAATTCTTAAGGCTTGTTCCCGTGTGTAAGATAAACGAAGTTTCTCCATGTGACTTATGAATGTTCAAAAGAACCCTTCAACTTCTTCCCGAGAATGAGGGTGATGAGGTGGAGTGGTTACCTGTTGTATACAGCAGTCGGCACAAAACAATTCAAAATTGGCTCACGCGAAGTGCGGTCCCTTTGTCTAAGACTGCGGCTTCCGGGGGGCCCTCAAGGGAAAAAAAGGAAACAGAAGACAAAGTCTAGTCGTGAGTGATGTTGAATAATGAAATAGCTCTGAGCACTATGGGACTTAACATCTGAGGTCATCAGTGCCCTAGAACTTAGAACTACTTAAACCTAACTAACCTAAGGACATCACACACATCCATGCCCTAGGCAGGATTCGAACCTGCGACCGTAGCAGTCGCGCGGTTCCGGACTGAAGCGCCTAGAACCGCTCGGCCACCGCTGCCGGCCGATAGAGATGTCATGGAGAATACAAACAGAATTTACTGAGTGCACCTACCACCAAAAACCATCGTTTATTCCAGAATGGATCTGTCAAATCAATATGGACACATTTTCTTGGTCCAGACAGACGAGACAACTGAAAAAAGCATTGCATAGGAGAAAATCGATGCTCTGAACTCACAATGCAGTGAGAGTTCATTTGCTGAAACTAGGCGTCTGTGCCTTCCCAATTACAACAACGTTAGGCGGGTTGCTTTGTATGAACTACACGCCAGTGCCCTTGGAGTAACAAAGACAAAACTTCCTGCTGGAGAGAATGAGGAACTACGACCTGTGCATCACCATTGTTGGTATGCAAAAGCAGAACACCTGACTCCACAGATAGCACATGACTATGTGAAAAGTAGCAATGTGCCACTGCAAGAGGAATCTCTGTCAAAATACATGGCCATCCATTATGATTGTATTGCAAGACTAGTTGAAGAGCTGGCTCGGAAGTAGCTGCTCCAGCAATGTACCAATAATAGAGAAGAAAATTCCGAAGAATTTCAAAATCCTGAAAATGAATTTGAGAAAATTATTCCTCAGACGAATCAGACGCTGTGTTTGTACCGAACAGTAACTGAGAGAACAAGTCAGCATCCAAGTGCTGTGCAGCGGTCTTGTACAACGACTCCTATTGATAATTAGACAATAACAGAAGCAACCATTGAAATTTTTGCACCGTCCGTGGTTTAACAAGCATGGAAGGATTGAACAAAGCTGTTAAAAATGTATCATCTGTAACGACCTCTGGACCATACAAATATTGATTGAGCTTGGTAACACCACAGATAATGGCGATAGCCTCTTTTTCAAGCTGACTAATTGCACTGAACCTTGTTGAGAGTTTTCAAGGCAAAAGCATTGTGTCAATCACATGAACCAATGAAGGAGATTAATCACACTCAGGTGCAGATTAACAGGATGAAAACCCTGTGTGTTTACTATCCATGACAAAAATGTCGTTCAGATGGTTTGTACATGAAGGGACTTTGACTGCTATTAGTTAATTGCAGGAAATGGAGCACTTTCGAACCGAAGTCTTTGAAACTGGAGCAAACCCAGGTGTGTGTTGACCACAAAATATTGATTGGACTGCCTGTCCAGCGGTAACTGGAAGTATGACTCCCGTAAATCTTGGAAAAAATCTGCCCCGTACCAATCCGTCCGTTTATACCTCCGGTCGTGGAACACGGAATGAATCCATGATAGTTTGTAGGTTTACTGTGGGTTTGAAATAAGCACAGAGATATAAATCTCCTGGTGACTTCTAATACGAGCAACGGTAATGCCGACAGACTTGTAGAAAAAGGTTGTACCACACCACCGTCTTTCTGTTGTTCCAGTTCCTGAGCAAAATGCACATGCACTGCGAGGAGGACAGGTCTTGCACGAAAGAATCGTAGCTGCACACTGTCCTCAACAGCGATGAGCGCTTCGAATTCTTTAGCCCTTTGTAAACCTATTTGAGATAGTTCACTGTGTTTTTTACACGAGTCATAAACAATAACGTAAGGCACAGAAAAATTAATTTTCAACACATTGTCTTACAAGCACAAGTTCAACAAGTGAAGCAAGCGGAACCAAAAATTTGTACACTGTCCCTTGAATGTAGAACATGGAATAAACACATTTTGTCACTTCACGAAACGCTGCTGGCAAACAGCGCAGGCCAAGTACTCGTGTATCTTCCTCTTTTTATGCAGACAAAACATAATGGCTTTGGGCTACCGTTCAGCTCATGCGTGCCAATTGAGCAGGAAAACAGATGCGGCTGTGTCTAATTGAAACTTTATCGTCTTGTTAGCCAGTCGTAACTGGACAAAAAGTTTCTTTTTCTTTCTGTTGACTCTAGCAGACACCTTCCTGGATGTCATAGCACGTACCTGCTGAGAGCAACGCTGCAGCCTCGTTAAAAAACTAGCACTGTGAAACGCAGCACTATGGTCATACGGTCTATATATGACTCTCCTCCCCCTGCTTGTAACACTTTGTATACTCCAACGCTTCAAGGGAAAGCTGGTGTATAATGCCTAGAAAGATATTGAGGACAACATTTCCTAACATTAGTCTAAAGCTATACATGAGATTTACCTTTACTTTCACAGTTATTTTGAACTTTGTGCGTACTCACTTTTACTTCTACATTAGATTAGATTAGATTAGATTAGATTAGATTAATACTAGTTCCATGGATCATGAATACGATATTTCGTAATGATGTGGAACGAGTCGAATTTTCTAATACATGACATAATTAGGTTAATTTAACAACATACTTAAGTTAACATAACAACTTTATTTTTTGTGTTTTTTGTTTTTCTTTTTTATTTTTCTTTTTTTTATTTTTTAAATTTTTTTTTCTTAATTTATATCTAAAAATTCCTCTATGGAGTCGAAGGAGTTGTCATTCAGAAATTCTTTTAATTTCTTCTTAAATACTTGTTGGTTATCTGTCAGACTTTTGATACTATTTGGTAAGTGACCAAAGACTTTAGTGCCAGTATAATTCACCCCTTTCTGTGCCAAAGTTAGATTTAATCTTGAATAGTGAAGATCATCCTTTCTCCTAGTATTGTAGTTATGCACACTGCTATTACTTTTGAATTGGGTTTGGTTGTTAATAACAAATTTCATAAGAGAGTATATATACTGAGAAGCTACTGTGAATATCCCTAGATCCTTAAATAAATGTCTGCAGGATGATCTTGGGTGGACTCCAGCTATTATTCTGATTACACGCTTTTGTGCAATAAATACTTTATTCCTCAGTGATGAATTCCCCCAAAATATGATGCCATATGCAAGCAATGAGTGAAAATAGGCGTAGTAAGCTAATTTACTAAGATGTTTATCACCAAAATTTGCTATGACCCTTATTGCATAAGTAGCTTTATTCAAACGTTTCAGCAGATCATCAATGTGTTTCTTCCAATTTATTCTCTCATCAATGGACACACCTAAAAATTTGGAATATTCTACCTTAGCTATATGCTTCTGATTAAGGTCTATATTTATTAATGGCGTCATACCATTCCCTGTACGGAACTGTATGTACTGTGTCTTATCAGAATTCAGTGAGAGTCCGTTTACAAGGAAATGTTTTGTCTTCATGAACAAAGCATGGAGGCTCACAATTAACTTCAGCTGTGTCCACTATACTTTGAGATTCCACAGTTGGCAAACAGTTTCCGTATCTGGATGTGGTTGTGTCAGAATAGCAGCGAGAATGCGTGCATTTGACAGGTTCTGCGGGATGGCATCCCGTAATGTAAAACCACAATAAACGATTCGACAACGAAACTTGATCCTGTAAAGTCTTGATAGCCATACAAATTCGGCAATGAACTGTTTTAATGACTGTTCCAGTTGCTTATTAAGACGGCGAAACTAAAATGTGCGCGTCAAGATGCTCGTCGAGCCCACGAAAGAGGTCTTCATAAGCAAGGTCTTCAGGACGAGAGTCTGAGAACAACTTAAGACATAGCCGGTGTACGTTAGCTCCTAATGTGGACCGGAAATAAGCAATGAGCACCGTACCGTTAATGTTGTAGGCCGTCCAGTGATCTTCCAGTTGCGGGCGATATTCAGTCCGTGTTTCCCTTTTACTGTTGAAATGGCGAAACTTTGGAGCGGCAACCAGTTGTAGTGCTTCTTGTTGGGACAACAATGCGGTCATCTGTTGAACAATGACCAGCAGTAGTTCAGTCTGCTGCCCCTGAAACTGAACAACGTCTTTTAGACACATTTCCAGTGAGGGCTCTTATGTCGTTAATCATCGTTAGGCCCAACACAATAAGGCGCCATGAATGCCGCCCGTAAGTAGCAGTTCGTGAAGAGCCACGTGGACGCGTAACAAGACTATTCACTGAATACATTTGCACTTTTCAGCGTCGTCGTTATGTGATGGACGAAAAACTCGAAACGGCCATCTTCGTCTCCACTGCGGTGTACAAAAAGCTGGCAAAAGCCACCTTCGTCGCCATTGTGGCTTATTGTAGCAAGTCTAGTTCAAGAGGTTGAGCTGATTTTACAACACACACACACACACACACTAATAGTAATTTGTTAAAAATTGAGCATGGTGAATACTTTATTTTGCTATCAAGTTGTGTTCACACAGATGAGATGAAACTGATGTTGTTGCTGACACATAATATTTAGCACTTAATTACCGAATGACTAATTTCACATGACATTCTGTCTCCCATATAACATAATGTTTCATTTAACTGTTTTAGTAGCACGCAGCAGGATGTGTACTATGACGATACTGTCGTCGTAAGCGATGATTGCAATTGATCGCTGATGACATGGTGAATAAGCTGAGCGGCACTATGCACAGACATAAATAACTATCCGGCTGCGGTGGTGTAAGGAAACCTTCGGGGAACGTGCCTATGCCGATGTCTCCGATTCGTTTATGCGTCTTGCAGCGACTGTCACTATTGGTCGTGCCATCATGAGTTATCAGCTCTCACATGTGACCTCGTTCTGCAGACGACACCACACCAACAATGTTTCAAATCAGAGCACGCTCCGCTGCAGAGTGAAAATCTCATACCGTGGAAGGTATTTCTAAATGTCTTAACATACATCGAACCATCATACTCCTTCTTCCTGTCATTTGTTTCCATACGTTGATTTGCAGATAACTCTCTCATTTCCGATCACTTCACATAAACGCTTGGATTACCTCACTAATGGATTTTCTCAAAGCCTATAGTTAACTTTAGTACAATGCTGTTCTCCTAATGCATCTTCTCACAAGCTTCTTCCACAAATCGAGACTGTTGTTTGAGACTATAAAATTGACCTTTCCAAGGCGAACCGTCCTTACCACAGGTGTTACTTCTCTTCCAACGTAGCAGAACTCATTAACTTCGTCTACTCCGTAGTTCCTCATGTTTTGTTACATTTGTCGCTAATCTCTTTTCTACTGCACTTCGTTATTTTCCTCTTGCTTCAGATTACTCTCAGTCCATCTCATGTAGTCATTAGAGAGCTTATTCTACTCAGTGTGTCCTTCTTCTTCTCTTTCACTCAGTACAGAAAAGTACTTCTTTGGGCCTTGTCCCACTTAACGTGGGGTCGGCCATGGTATTACTGATTTGGCAGTGTTAATTGCAGAGGGCGGCTGGATGCCCTTCCTGCCGCCACCCCGAACCCTGCAGGATGGAGTTAGTGTTCCTCAGCTGTCTGCGTCTAGTGTAAGACCTAGAATGGTGCGAAGTGTTTCAAATGTCTGCGAATCGTGCAACTGAGGCGAAAATAGAGCCAGCCCGGTATTCACCTAGTGGGATGTGGAAAACCGCCTAAAAACCACACGCAGGCTGGCCAGCATACTGGCCCTTGTCGTAAATCAGCCAGGCAGATTCGATCCGGGGCCTGCGCACCTACCAGAGTCCAGGAAGCAGCGCATAGCGCTCTGGGCTCCCCTCGCTGGTCGCCCTTAGTTTTTAATCTCGCTTTTAAACTTTCTTTTATAATCGCCATTCTTACTTCGATGTACACACTGACACCAGTTCTGAAGGAGTGCATACCTGCCTGATATGCTTTATAGTCCGAGCACTTCGTTCTTCGTCTTCTAATTCTTCCGTCTTTGTCCTTGTACATATAATGTATTATCTTTCTATCCCTATAGATCATAGTTATCTTCCTGATTATTTCAGAATCTGCCATCATTTTACATTTTCTACGACTTTTTTTCTGCACGTACAAATCCTTTGCACTCTTATGTACCACAAGAAGTTCGTCTAATTGAGCCGTGCTGGCACGTCTATGTTAATCGATACCCAAGACGCTTGCCGCATGCTCTGCCGCGTTGGTTATCTGTGGCCAAGGCAGAAGTGGAGCAGCGTCGGCTAGTGTGGAGCCTCATTCACGAGTCTGTTTACGAACAAGGAACGAAGCACGAGCTATGTTAGAATGCCTTGGGTTGCAGCCAGCCAGTGTTTTGGAGCTGTGACCACGATCGCTGAACTACGAGCACAGTCTTGAGCTGCGCGCATCGAGTGCTGGCTGTTTGTTTGCTTGCCATTTCACGGTACCATGCATGAAAAAAATGGAATATTGTGTTTAATGTGACGTCAATGTCGAAGTCATCTGAGACGGAGCAAAAGCTCGGATAGTTTCAACTATGGGTAAGGAATTCGGCCGTGCTTTTTGAAAGGAAAAATTGTGGCAATTGCCTGGAGAGATTTAGAGAAATCGCGAAAACCTAAAAGTGAAGGGCAGGACGTGGGGCTGAACAGTCGTCCTCCCGAATGCGAGTCCAGTGTGCGAACCAATGCGCGACCTCGCTCGGTCGAACGGTGGGACCCACATCGATAATGTGTAGTAACCGGTATGGTGTGCAGGTAATGGGCCTGCAATTACCTCAGTGCTCTGTAGCGAATACGACGCACAGATGGAGGTTGCAGAGTCACTAGCAACGACTATAAGCTGTCCGCTTCAAATTGTAACGCCACTGTGGGTGGAGTAGGGCGCCCTGGCACATGCATTTGTGACGTCCGAGTTGGTGTGCATGCGAAAATGTCGGGATTATATTAGCATGGTAATCTGTTGAGGGTGCCACAAGTCCATCATGTGTGTGAGCGACGTTGTTTACTTGATCATTACGATCCGTTTAGGGTGCTGTTTTTTTTCTGGTTATTGTATATTTCAATAAAGGATTAAATAGCCAACAGTTGCACATAAAGAGGAGGTACCCTGAACTAGGTTTCGAAACCTACTAAGGGTGCCTTCATCAGAATGAAACGTTGCTAAATCCTATAAAATATTACATAGAAAATCAGGTATGACAAAACATACGTTAACCAAGATAGTGAAATACAACTATTTTGTTTTCAATGGGAAATTCTATCATCATCCGTATGGCCTGCTAATGGGTAATCCACTGGCAGGCATCTTGGCCGATGGTTTCATTAATTCGGTGGAAGAGAAATTCTTCAACAATTTTTCAACTGCTGATCTTGGTGTTTTGTCTTATACTCAGGACGTAGAAGACATTTTGATCATATGCATTGATTCCCGGGAAGTAACTCAGCGTTTGTTTGAAATTTTTAATAATGTTCGCAGAAAATTTAGCTTCACTTGTGCGTTAGAAAATGACAAGCGCTAGCTTAATTACTTGGACCTCATTACCGCTATTCACAACGACAGCCCTTCTTTCGATATTTTTCGTAAAGCCACTAATACAGATCAGCTTGAGCACACTAGTTCGATGCATCTTCATTGCCATAAGAAAGCATTTTTCCATTCAGCCATTTATAGTACAGTCCCTGTATCTTTGTCACCTAACAAGCTTAATGCTCGATTCCACTCTTAGGCCCTATTTCCTATAAAATTCGCCGTCTTCTGGTTAAGATATATGGATGCAAAGTTGCCTTTTCCACGAACAATTACTTGCAAAAGAATGTCATTCCCAATCCCAAGTCCACAGTTTCTGCGATACACAGTTCCGGACTCTACAAGATCACTTGTGACAAGTGTCCCGTTTACTATGTAGGACAAACTGGAAGGTCTTTTAGTATCATGCACAATGAGCATTTGTTGGGAAAATGCAGCACTAATGTACACGATTCAACTTTTGGTAATCGTATGATAATTTTAGGTCGCAAACTCATACGCATTGAAGAAATTTCCATTTTACATAGAGGAAGGAAAGGTCATAGGCATGTTGTACTCGAAGAACTGGAGGCTTTCAAGCATATTTCTGAGACCGAGGGCCTCATCTTCAATGAACAGTTACAACTACCTAACAAAAATTTTTTCAATGATTTCAGTGTACTGCTAGCGGAATTTTGAGTCGTCTGTTGTTTATTATAGTTTCCCTGCTTCTGGATTCTAGACATTACTTTCTTCTAATCTCAAAGATATGTGCTACTGAAATTACCTTCATAAAAATATTTTCTGGTTTGTGCAGCTGTTCGTGAAATTTTTTTCTATGTCGTTCTGACCTTTAAGTAATATCAATTTTTGTAGCCTAATTTTTATACTTGATGTGCTCGAATGCTGTGTGTTCTCATAAAGACATTAAGTTTTCATTGTATATAGATTTTAAAATTACCTGTCTTTTTTTTTCAGTTATTTCTGTTATAAGGTTTCAAATGCGCACATGTTACCGTCCGCGTCTGATAGACGGAGCAACTCGTATTGTTTTCGTGTCAGCTATGTAAGCCACTGGGCTGATCAGTCTGATGTTGTTCCCAGCTGTGCACATGTGGCAAAGGCTAGAACTTCGTTTGACTTTCGCATAGCTCCTCCAGATACTGACTATCGCTTTTTAGAAATCTAATTTTAAGTAGGTAACTTTTGTGCTTCATGAAAATGTCGTCTTGATTAATGTGTTTTTTGTCATGACCGATTTTCTATGTATTATTTTATAGGCTTTAGCAACATCTCATTCTGACGAAGACACCCTTTGTAGTTGTCGAAACCTAGGTCAATGTAACTAGCGTTTATGCGCTAACGGTTGGCTGTTTAATCCTATGTTCAAACTAATACATGGCTGCTGAATAACAGCCACGCTCAAAACTGTATTACACGTGTGTCATATTAGTGTCTTTCCTTGAGTTGTGTTATTATTGGCTCCATACGTGAGCCAGAGACGTTATCAAATTGTAAATATCAATTCTTTCATCTCTAATAAAAGTTGGAGGCCTCTTTTGTAATTTTAAGCTTCGTTTTCCTTTGCCCTAATTAAAAGGTACTGTTAAGGTTGCCTTGTCGTTTGTTCATCTATTTCTGTAATCTTTTAAGTGGTTCAACTGAATGCCATTTTTTATTCAGATGTCAAACGCCTTTACACGGGATGAGCTGAGTTACTTAGTTAGTTAGTTACATATTCTGCGTATCATTTGAACGAGTCAGTTCAGATGATATGTATACATGATTGGTGTGTATATTACTGAACACAATCTCATTTTGTTGTGACTCATGCACTTATACATTTAGAAATTCGTCGGTGGAATAGAGGGAGTTGTCCAAAAGTTGTTGAGAAGAAATGAGGTTGTCTATCAGGTGGTTCGATGTTGGTTACTGATCTCAGCGTGCCACCCTTTGATTCTACAGAGTCTAGTGCATCAGTCACACCGACGTTATTTAAACACTCTGATGTGTGTTAAGTTAGGCGATGCAAATGACATATATGTTCCTTAGTGTACCATTCCTGCGTTAATGATTACTTTAATGAATTTGCCGATCTCTTGTAAATATGTTTCAATGTTTTCAACAATGTTTTCAACGAAAAAGTTCCACTAGTTGTGAAGTTGTTGTTATTAACAATTTAAATATTTGTGATAGAGTTCGTTGCTTTAAAGTTCTTCATTATTATTATTATTGGTGTTTTGCCCTTAAAGAGCGCATTTGGACTAAACTACATGGCCAGTTCCTTTTGCTGCCTTCCTTGCTGCCCCAACTTCCCTCATTCGCTCGCTGTGTTTCTGTTTCCGGTCCTCTGTCCATGCTTCTTGTCGGCTTTGTGTCTTCGGCTTCATCTTGATTGCCTTTTTGGTTGCCCATATTTCTTTCATCTTCTGGCTGTGATTTTGCTTGCGTTCTTCGGTCCATTTTATGCCTGTTCGTTGGTCGCAGTGTATCTCATGTAGTTTACTTTTCTTAATGATGTTTCTGAACTTTATTCTGTCGTTTATTGTGTCTGCTGTTATATTGAGCTGGTTCAGGCCGTTTTCTACCTCTGCACCCATTTGTTGTTTCTAGTGGTTACCCAGTCAAAGATCTGTTTGGTCAGCCTGTGTGATGGCATTCTGTATAGGTGTCCATAGAATTGTAGTCTGCGTTTTCTAATCTTTTCTGTGATTGTCTCCGTATGTTTGTACAGTTCCTCTGTAGGTTTCTTGATCCATATTCCATTGTTGTTAGTTGCGCCAAATATTTTCCCAAGTATTTTCCGTTCTACTTTTTCTAATTGTCCGATACGTGTATGCCCTAGGATTAGTGTGGTCTCTGCTGCATATAGTGCCTCGGGGAGCACCACCGTGTCGTAATGGCGTAATTTGGCTTTTTGTGAGATAGACTTCTTGTCATAATGATTCCACACTACTTTGTATGCCTTGTCCAGTTTAGTCTTTCTTTCTTCGTTTGAGTCTCTGTTATGTCCACTCATTTGTAGTGTTTCACCGAGGTATTTGAAGTTTGCAGTTTTGTAAATCGTGCCATACTTTGTGTTCAGAGATGAGAGTTTCTTTGTGCTCATAAACTGTGTCTTTTCGTAAGAGATCTGTAGTCCAGTTTTGGAAGCGATTTCGTGCAGTTTTTCAATAGCGTCTTTTGTTTCCTTTATACCTTTCGTGACAATCGCCAAATCGTCTGCAAAAGCCAGGCATTTAATCTGTAGGTTTCCTAAGGTTATCCCCTGTTGTGATGTTTCCCATTCTTTTATGACCTTATCTAACACCGGATTGAAAAGCTGAGGTGAGAGGCCATCGCCTTGTCGGACACCTGTGCGAATTTCAAAGGGCTCTGATAGTTCCCCACAGAACTTTACTTTGGAGGTCGTGTTGGTTAAAGTTTGCTCTATGATAGCCCGTGTTTTGTTGTCTACTGTATTCCGCTAGAATTTTGAAGAGAGTTTTCCGGTCGATAGAGTCGTACGCCTTTTTGAAGTCAACAAAGGTAATGATCAGGTTCTGTTTGTGTTGTAAAATCATTTTCAGGTTCCAAATTTGTTCCGCACAAGACCGCCCTTTACGGAAGCCTGCTTGGTATTCCCCAATCAAGTGGTCGGTTTGGCGTTCTAGTCTGTTCAGTAAAGCTTTAGAGAGGATCTTGTATGTGACCGGTAGTAGGGATATTCCTCTGTAGTTGTTGGGGTTAGTCTTGTCACCTTTTTTGTGTAGTGGGTGTATCAGGGCAGTTTTCCAGTCGTCAGGGATTTTCATGGTCTTCCAGATGTCTTCCAAGATCCTGTGGATGTCTTTGGTGAGTTCTGGGTCTTGTAACTTCCAGATTTCCGCGATGATGCCATCTTCTCCTGGTGCTCTACGATTCTTGAGTGACTTTATTATTTCTTTAACTTCTTCTAGAGTTGGAGGTTCACTATCTGGATTGTATGTGCTCGTTTCTGTCATCATTTCTTCCATGGGGGGTCCGTGTTGAGCAGTTTTTCAAAGTACTTTGCCAGAATGTCACAATTGTTTTTGGTATTGGTTTCTAGGGTTCCATCCGGTCTTCTGAAGCACAAGTTGGGTGGTTGATATCCAGTCATATTTTCTCTGAACGTTCTGTAGAAGTTTCTTGTATTGTTCTTCATGAAGTCCGATTCGATCTCTGTCAGTCGCCGTTTGTCATACTGTCGTTTTTCACTGCGAATGATTTTGCTTGATTGCTTCTGTGTTTTCAAGAAGTTCATCCAATTCTCTTGGGATTTATGGCTACTAAATTTTTTCCATGCACTGATTCGATGGTCAATAGCTTGGTCACATGTGTGGTTCCACCAACGGTGTTTCCGTGTTCGTGGTGCTTGTGCTTGTTTCATGGCCTCTCGGATTCTTCGTGAAAGTTGTGTCCAGTCTGTCGTTTTCTCCATTTTAATTTTGTGTAATATTTGTGTCTGGTTTAAAGTAACGTATTCTGGATCTGGTCTAACAATTTTGTTCTTCTGGAGCTTTTTCTTGGGCAAAAGACGAATCCTGATCTGTAGTAGGTGGTGGTCTGAGTCGAAGTAGCCTTTACGGGTGTCTATGTTCAAAATTTCTTTTTGTGAGTCTTTCTGCACTATTACGTGGTCGATTTGTAGTTCTTGCTTTCCGCTGGGGAATTTCCATGTGGTAAGTTTTCGTGTTGGTTTCTTGAATTTTGTTGACATAATGGCGAGGTCGTGGCCTTTGCAAAAGTCTATAAGATGTTTTCCGTTTTTGTTGGTATCCTTGTGTGGAGTATGTTTTCCTACGATATGTCTGTATCTCTTTTCTTTTCCGAGTTTGGCGTTGAAGTCTCCCAGTATTATTTTGACTCTATGTGCAGGAATTTTTCTGATAGTTTCTTCCATTGTCGTCCAGAAGTCATCAATTTCGTCCGGGTTTTTCCTGCTGTAGTCATTAGTCGGTGCATGTGCGTTGATTATTGTGTAGGATTTATTGGCTGATTTCACTGTGATGCTGCTGATTCTTTCGTTTGGTGACGAAAAGTCGATTATGCTGTCCGTGATGGACCTGTGTACTGCAAATCCTGTGCCAAAAAGCCTTAGGTTTTTCAGTTGTCTCGATGGTTTTCCTTTGTATATTCTGAAAGCTCCGTGTTGAAATGGTCTTCGTCTGTGAATCGTGTTTCTTGTAGTGCACATATTTTGATTTGAAATTTTTCGAGAGTGTCTGTCAGCTGTTTCATCTTTCCTGTCTTCATCAGTGTGTTCACGTTGAGTGTGCCGATGTAGTGTTTGCGTTTGGTCTTGAGGGAGTTTGAGAAGCTCCGATTCTTCTCATGATGTCCGTGAGCCCCCGGAATCCGATACTCACGACAATCCCAGTCTATTGACTGGGGCCCGGGGTAATGAGATTTTTCTCGTTGTACCATCATCATGTTTAGTAGTTGGATGTATGGCATGCTGCCGAGTACAACCTGACTTTCCAGATCAGGAGGTTGGTTGAGGCCGCCACTGACATGTGGAGCAGACGCCTTTTGTAGCCGCCCACTGTGGGAACAGACGCTACAAGTAGTTTTGGTCCGCACCGAATATTTCATTTCCTCGGTACCACCTATATCTAGGAGGCATTCCCCTATCCGCCACCTGGGGAGGCGCTCGGTTGCGGGTCTATTAACCGCCCCGAGTTAAAGTTCTTCATTATATTCATAAAAGCAGTGTTTGTTTGGGCTGAGAAACTGCAAATATCTGATGAAACACCAGGGAAAATAGCCCTGACGTCCCGCAATTGTAGGTTCAAAGATTAAAGACCTATTGTCCTATCTCAGCATGTAATTAAATGTATTTGGAGTTCAATGTGTTGTGAGCAACCAAGGTGAAATCGCTCTTACGGTTGTGTGTAATGTTGAGATTTAGTTTCTACTAACTAATGATGAAACTACATTTGTTCAGCAAAACCAACAGCACCTTTCACACCGATATTCCCATGCTCCCAGTAGTTTCACCGTTATCAAACAGAATGCCAGAACTGCCTCGCGGGTGCCTGTACCTTTCCTAAAAGCAAGATTATAATCATCTGAAAGAACTTCTGTTTTATTGTTCACTCTCCTCTTTGTTGTTGTTGTGGTCTTCAGTCTAGATACGGTTTTGATGCAGCTATCCATGCTACTCTATCCTGTGCAAACTTCTTCACCTCCAATTAGCTACTGCACCCTACATCCTTCTGAATCTGCTGTGTTCTCATCCCTTGGTCTTTCTCTACGATTATCATCCTCCAAGCCTCCCTCCATTGCTAAATTGGTGATCCCTTGATGCATCAGATATTGTCCTACTAGCCGATCACTTCTCCTAGTCGCGTAGTGTCACAAATTCGTGCTCTCCCCAGTTCTGTTCAGTACTTCCTCCTTAGTTACGTGATCTATCCATCTAAACTTCAGCATTCTTGTGTAGCACCACATTTCAAAACCTTCTGTTCGCTTCATGTCTAAGGTATTTATCGTCCACGTTTCACTTCCATACATAGCTACACTCCATACAAATACTTTCAGAAAAGATTTCCTTACCCTTAAATCTATGTTAACAAATTTCATCTTCTTCAGAAACGTTTCCCTTGCCGTTGCAAGTCTATATTTTATATCCTCTCTACTTCGACCATCATCAGTTCCAAATAGCAAAACTCATTTACTACTCAGTCTCACTTTTCCTTATCAGATTCCCTCAGCATCACCTGATTTAATTAGAATACATTCCATTACCCTCGTTTTGTTTTTGTTCATCTTCATCTTATATCTTCCCTTCAAGACACTGTGCATTCCGTTCGGCTGCTCTTCCAGGTCCTCTGCTCTCTCTGACAGAATTACAATGTCACCAGCAAACGCCAAAGTTTTTTTTTTCTTCTCCACGGATTCTAATTGCTACTCCAAATTTTTCTTTTGTTTCCTGCACTGCCATCTCAATATACAATGGAATAACGTCGGGGATAGGCTACAACCCTGTCTCACTCCCTTCCCAACCACTGCTTCCCTTCCAAGACCCTCGACTCTTGTAACTGCCATCTGATTTCTGTGTAAGCTGTAAATAGCCTTTCGCTCCCTGTATTTGAACCCTGGCACCTTCAGAATTCGAATGAGAGGATTCCTGTCATTATTGTCAAAAGATTTCTCTAAGGCTACATTTGCTAGAAACGTGGATTTGCCTTTTCTTAGTTTATCTTATAAGATAATTCGTAGGGTCAGTATTGCCTCACGTGTTCCAACATTTCTATGGAATCCAAACTGATCTTCCCCAACGTCGGCTTCTACCAGTTTTTCCATTCTTCTGTAAAGGATTCGTGTTCGTATTCTCCTCTTTATTAAGTGATGAATAGGTACCTTTATAGGTCATAATATGTTCCGAGATGGAAAAATATGATACGAAGCCTGCCGAATTTCCACTAGTAATTCCATGTCAGGTCAGGGAAGAAGAAACAGTTTTTTTTGAGTCATCAGTCTGCTGACTGGTTTTGCTAGGCCCGCCACGAATTACTCTCCTCTGCCCACCTTTTCATATGAGAGTATTGCTTGCAACCTAAATCCTCAATTATCTGTTGGGTATATTCTAACCTCTGTCTTATTCTACAGGTTTTACTCGCTATGGCTGTTTCTACTGCCATGGGCCTTATGCCCTGATGTCTTGACATAGGTCCTATCCTCCATGCCCTTCTTCTTTTCCGCATTTTCCTTATATTTCTTTCCTCGCGGTTTCTACGGATATACTTCTCATTCTTTAATTTACCAGACTTCCTTATTGTTAGCATTGTTCTGTAACACCATATCCGAAACGCTTGGACCTTTTTTCCCTCCATTTCTCCAATTGGACATGATTCACTACCACACTACGCTGCACACCAAACATACATCATCAGCAAATATTTCCTAACGTTAAGGCTATTTTAAATAGCAGCAGATTTCTCTTGGCCAGGAATGCCGTCTTTGGCCGTGTTGGACTGCTTTTTCTTCTTGTTTCGCCTATACTGTCTAATTCTGCTTCCGAGGTAGCAGAACTCCTTAAATTTGTGTACTTCACCAATTTTGGTGTTAATTTCGTCGTTATTCTCATTCCTGCTACACTTTCTAACATCCTGCGTATTTTTTAGGGAATTGACTAGTTAGAACCTGGGACCTGTTGCTGGTAAAAAGACGCCAGACCACACACGACATGAAGAGTTCAAAACAGTTCAGTGAGACTAGCGATGATATAACCAAATACGAGGGTCAGTCAAAAAGTAATGCCTCCTATTTTTTTTTCTACGTTTAATTGTCAGGAAATTTAAATGCAATTACATAGGTTGAAAACCACAACATTGAGGATCATTTTGTCATTTTTCAATGTAATCTCCGCTCATCTCTACAGTTTTGGTCCATCTTTGAACAAGGGCATGTATCCCAGCACGGTAAAAATCACAGCTCTGCTTCCTAAGCCATTGACGCACGGATGTTTTGACGGCCTCCTCATCTTCAAAATGAATCCCACGATGAGCTTCTTTTAGTGGCCCGAACAGATGGAAGTCTGATGGTGCCAGGTCAGGGCTGTATGGGGGATGAGGCAAAACTTCCCATCCAATTTTGACAATCTCGTCAGAGGTGTGACGACTGGTGTGTGGTCTTGCATTGTCATGCAAAAGAAGAACATCTGCCATTGATTTTGTTGGGCGAACTCGCTGAAGACGTGCTTTAAGTTTGTTGAGGGTTGTGACGTATTGAACAGAATTTATTGTGCATCCCTGCTCCAAAAAACCAACCAGAATCACACCCTCTGTATCCCAGAAAACTGTTGCCATAACTTTCCCTGCCGATCGCACAGTTTTGAATTTTTTCTTCCTCGGCGAGCTTGTGTGACGCCACTCCATTGACTGCCTCTTTGATTCGGGTTCAAAAAAATGCACCCATGTTTCGTCCCCGGTCACAATTTTTTTCAGAAACTCATCTCCCTCCAAACGGAAGCGCTGCAAGTGTTGGGAGGCTATTGTTTTCCTTGCCTCTTTATTCTGATCGGTTAACATTCTTGGAACCCACCGTGCACAAACTTTTGAGTACCCCAATTGTTTATTAATCGTGATCACACTGCCTTTACTAAGAGAAATAATGCGACACACTTCATCTGCAGTCACCCGACGGTCACCACGAATGATGTCATCAACTTGCTGAATGTTGTGTGGAGTCACTGCACTCACCGGCCTGCCGCTCCGCTTTTCGTCAGTCAACGGTGTTTGCCCTTCAGCTTCCTTACAACGACGAACCCATCGTCTAACAGTGCTGACATCCACTGTCACAACACCATACACCTTCTTCAGTCTTTCATGAATGTGTATGGGCGTTTCACCTTCTGCATTCAAGAATTCAATCACACAACGCTGTCTCAAACGAACATCGATGTCGGCCATCTTACAAACTTCTGCTGTGCTGCCACCTGTTGACACAGAAAGTTACTACTGCAGTGGATTGCAGAAGAAGGTTTGAGGAATGGCGCCAAATTCAAATTTTTCACTTAACTTAATTTCTTTAAGTAGAAAAAAAATGGGAGGCATTACTTTTTGACCGACCCTCGTACTTAATGATTTCAGCGTCAGCTCCACTGCACTCCCTGTAAAAGAATCTTAATACTAACTAAATTTAGTGGAAGGCGTTCAAGGCTTTCCTACATCTAGTTAACTGGTAAAATAATGTCGAAAAAGCAGTTAAGTTTACCATTGGAAATTTTATTCTACTCACAAACCATTGTTTATAAATTGCACTATATTTAAAAGGAAATGTTTTAATACAGGATGATAAAAACCAAATGCGTTCAACAAAAATGTGAACGAATATTCGCTGAATGGGTTTCCAAGTTATACAATGGATCGAACGATAACCTATGCCATATCACATCTATAATCTAGGTTTAAATTAAGTTTCACAAAAGAGAAAACTAAAAAAATGCTCTACAGTGACCCTCAATTATCTTTAATTACTTATCTAACTTGTCGTAAATTACAGTGGCCGATGTGGCTTCTCAATAATTATATAACAGGAAAATCACCGCGTTTCAGATTTTTACTTCAAGTAGCAAATGTGAACGCCATGAGATTTAATTGACTATCGACACTAGTATTACGTAAAAAGGGTGTAACAGATGAGACTTCTGCAGTTCTGAGTGAAGCTTTATGCGCTGTTATGCGGCATCGCGTGCGTTCATTACCTTGTCTTTGGCAGCGTAAGGGGGGGGGGGGGGCGGCCGGCGCAGCTCCATACAGCACGCCATCTTGGAAGCAACTCTCTCCTAATTTCTCCTTACTGCAATTTACCGAAGTTGGTTTAAAAAAAACTATCTGGCTGTGTTTTCATCTGACCAATCAGGGTCTCAATGTTAACCTTAAGCTCCGCCTACAAAAATTCTTTCCATCCAATGAGAAACGTTATACTTTTCATGGTGGGGCAATTTTTTTTTTAACGTTTGCAACATAACAGAGATGCGAAAAAGTCTCATGCTAAAGCTTGCAGCTGGTGTGGCCCTTTTAGTGTTATCGTAAGATCTATACTGTTCTTCTGGAGGGCTCTATCTTTTAACATCGGCTGCGGGGTGGTCCTGGCGGTTGGCTAGCAACGTGGGTGTCCATCCCTTATCTTAGGGCCTTCTAAACACGGCTCTGCTCTCGGCTTCTGTTCTCGTTTCTCCCCTCGGAACTGCATCTGTTTCACGGTAGGTAGGTATGACATGCATTTAGGCATTCTTGAGTAAGTCTGTGGTATTCCATTTGCTCACTCGTTAATCATGCTACTTTGCTTAATTTAATGTCACGATTTATTTGGAGCTATGTGACATGCTGCTGGATTTGCTTATCATGTCAGGGTTTTCATGGAAGGTGTTGGATTTACCTGACACCTTACATATCATCACCCTTCGAACTTAATTTTTGCACTGAAGTTAGGCAATGATTGAATCGTTGTCTAAGTCGGTCAAAAATTATTCCTTTATCTAAATTTTGTTGCCTACTGTTCACCCATGTTATTCTGGTTCTATGCTAGTTTGTATTACTAATTTAATTTTTATATTCTTCCACTTTATTCTCAAATATATGTTTATACTGACAAGAGAAGAATATTTTTATGCTATTATTATTATTAACTTTTTATTATTTTCTTTCTTTATTTAAGTTTGTTTTTTAAGAAGTTGGTTATCGAAAGTGAGGAGTCTTTCACATCGATTATCTTAGAAATAATTTTTATTATTGTAGTAATTAAAAAAATCTATTCCTAACACATTTTCTAAATATCATGTACAAGTAAAATGTTTTTGTTTCTAGACACTCATTTCAGCATTGTTGCAATAACACATAAGAATTATTTCCAAGAACTGCTTTGACAAAGAAATATACATACACAAGTATTGAGATATTATCCTAACAAATGGTACAAATGTTAAAAAAGGGAAAACATACAACAAGATAATATTTTATTCTTTGTTTTTATAAGGAGAAAATAAGTAAAATATAGTTCTTCTTTTATTATTATGAGGAGAAAATAAGTTATATATAGTTTTAGTGTTTTTATGCCTTACTTTTATTCTTTATATACTGTCCATTTCAGAACTAATGACTTATTTTTATTGATAGTCTATGTTTTACTTAAGTCCATAGTCAATGACTGTTATTTTGTAGTTCATTAGCTGTCTGGTGTGCTTCACTTATTTAGTTTTTCACACATTTCTTTTGCACAATTCCTACATCACGTAATTTGATTTCACACACTCACACAATCCTATGAATGTTTAAGCATGAGGTTGACGAATGTTTTTGCACGAAGGTGATGGACTTGAGTGAGATGGATGTGGGCAAATATTTGATGTACAGCTTCGTTAATCGTTCCTTGTTGGCTTTGCAACTGTGTGTTGCTGTTGAGGAGGTCCCATAATGGAATGGGGCTGTGAGTGCAGAATTTCGTGGTTTACTGGCTTTGTATGTGTGACAGTCATCGTTATGTGTGGCTGAAAGCGGTCGTTTTACGTTGTAATACTTTGCAGACGACTAGTTTACAATAGGACGGGGATTTGGGAAGGTATTTCGTCTGTTCTTCACCATCTTCTTTCTTGGTCACAGTATTGCAAATCCTCAACTTCTGTTCTTCCTGCTTTTTCTCTGCTTCTTACTTGATTCTTGGTTCTTCTCTGGGCAGGATATGGGAATATTTATTGATAACTAGTCGCTTTGAAGTTCTCCTCTTAGTAACAGTTTGATAAATTGTTTGGACATGTCAATTCTACTTTGTGGACGTTTTCTTCAGTTTCATGCATCAGCGTGCTGTTTAATAGTAGTAGTGTGACTTTTACACATATCTTTTGCCAGTGGTGGCTTGCCCAAGCAGTCTTCTCGTCGGGCCATTTTTTGCTCGCTCCGCTGAGTCAGGGCATTCCGGGACCCTCTTGGCCTTCCGTGTTCTGTCCCATCAGGGTTCCGCTTAGCAGCAGATTTACTGCCCACTTCAGCTACAGGGGCTCTCTGTTGGTCTCGCTGTCCTTTCCCTTCTCTCGATGCTTCTGCCTTGTAGGAATCATGTCTTGCTAATTATGTCCATTTCTTTCTTGAAACTTCTCGTGTTGGAATTTATGGGTCGTTGCATCTGGTCCTTGCTGGAGATTTTACAGTGGTTCTTACAAAAAGTTTTAATTATAATCATCTAACATATGTCTAGTACCTACATTGTTTTGCACCTTCTTAAAAAGCTTTATAACTTTTGGCGCGGTTTCCATGTTACAATTCTAAGATATTTTGAGTCTTAACTTCTACAAGAATCCTCAAATTCGTTTTTTATTTTTGTGTAGTGTTGTGGTGTATAACATTTTAGTATTTCATGCTGTTAGACTATCCACGCTTTATCCCTTCACCTTAATCTATGGTACTATTGGTGTTATTTTTGTTTTCGTTTTTATTGAAACTATTTTCTTTTTCCCACCTTCCTCTCTCTTCATTTTTCTTTCTTCTGACGATCTTATTTGCAACATAAACTCGAAATATGGTGCTGATTATTTACCAGTAATACAATTAATCTTCAAACCTTTTGATATGGCTTACTTGGTGAAGTCCTAAGGTTTTGCCCGTTTTTGGGTTCATTAGTTCCACAGCGTTATCATGAGCAATTCGGGTAATTATGACAGGTTCTCTGAAATTATGTGTGCTAGAAATTTGACCTCTCGCCTTCCAAATTTGGATTTTGTTATATTTACTGTGACCCCATGCTCCTACATGATCTTTAAAATCTGATTTAATGTGTCGTTGTGATGTTCCCAACAGTGTTCTGTTATAATCGCATCATCAACATAACAAGTAATTTTTTGTAAAATTTCAGGACTGAGCGTATTATTAAATCCCCTAATAAACGCTGCTGATGATATGTTTAAACCAAATGGCAATCATTTAAATTGGTAACATCTACCGAATACGATAAATGCTGTAAATTTTCTACATTCTGTGGCCAATTCTATTTGCCAGAAACTACTCCATAAATCAATTGATGAAAATATCTTAGCACCTTGGAAGTTTTCTATCAATCCCTGTAATTTTTCTGGGCGATCTGTCTCAGTGATTAAGATTGTGTTGATCTGTATGGAATCAAGCACTAACCTGATGCTCCCATTTCGTTTTAGTACTATATGGAGCGGGCTATGTGAAGGTAGCTGGTTCAATAATATCATCATCCAACATTTTAGATAAATCCTGGAATGCTTTATTCCTGTAGCTTAATGGGATTGTATGGGGTCGCACTCTAAATGGTTTGTGCTGTTTTACTTCAAACTTGTACTGAAAGTGTTCAATACTTCCAGTGTTAGGTAAAAATACCTCTGCTTTATCTCGTAAAATACCCTCTAATTCTCTTTTACTGCGTTCCGAAATACCTTGAACTTCTTGCAATTTTTCGTCGATATCTGTATGGACTTCTAACATGAGTTGAGGCGAATCCCCCTTTTGTGCAAACCATTCTAATTCTTCGTCCTCTTTATGTCGCATCATTCTTAATTGTTTGTTTGTAACTGGTATTTCTTCCAATTTTAGCTTTTGCTCAAAGAGAAGTGTGACATTCCCGAATGTTACGCTACCTTTCCCCATATCCTATTATCGCTCGTCTCTCATTTAAAAAATCTGTACCTATAATCAAATCTACTATTGGTTTAGGTATAATCAGAAGTTGGCTTCGATCTTTTGACCTTGGCACGAAAGAGTTAACCTTGTTTGTCTCTTAACTTCCGCAGCATTGTTTCTAATAGGACCTCTTACTTTAATCTTACGTGTTTTCAGAACTGGCATTACATTACATGAATAAATTCTCTGAGATCGCTGTCAGTTCACTTCCGCTATCAATTACAATATTGACTTGGATCTGTGTCACCATGGCCTTCACATTTGGTTGAATTTGAAAGGGTTGGTTCTGTTCTTCTTCTTCTTGCATCAACGAATCCTCCACTGAATTATACATGAGCCTTTTCAGGAATTTCCCTTGTGAATTCGAACTTTCTGTAGGATAAGCTTCGACTGATACTTCTCGCTTTTTATTTCCTCTTCTCTGTTTCTTCCTTCACTTATGCTTTCTTCAACATCCTCTACTTTTTCCTCATCTTCGTCTATCTTCTCCTTCTCCGTCGCGACTTCCACTTAATCGCATTTAAATCCTCTAATTATCGCTTCATAACTTCCTTCATTATGTAGGTTGGGTTATGTGCCCACTAGTAACTTATTTTCAACCTCTGTCGACTGCGCATTATCCTCATTGAATTCGCTTTCCCTGGTTTCCATCTCAAAATAGCTCTGCAATATTCATTACTTCGTGCTTTCCTCCTACATTCGTTGTGCACGCCTCTGGTAATTCATCTTCCTCGTCAGTATTCTCCCAATTAATTTCGTCCCAATACGATATTGTTGTATTCCTGTCTTCGTTTTCATCTGGTCCCTGCTGTTTTGTTTCTTCCTTCTTCTCTTCTCGTGATAAGGTATTTATTTCTCTATTCAAGGTGCTGTAATTATCCTGGGTCGATGCGTCATTCTCTTTGGCATGGGCGCTTAGCTCTCAATTCGAAAGTTTTTCGGGGTTTGGTGGTCTTACCCCCACCTCTTCTATCTGTATTCTCATTTCTTGCTCCGCTTGTTGATTTTGGTTTCTTTGTTAATAATTTGTCGGTCTATTGGTTCTCAAATACCCGTTCCGGTTGTCGTTATTCCCTCTGTAATAGTTGTTGCCGTTCCTGGGTGAATTATAGTTGTTGCTATATTCTCTTCTAAATCCATAACCGTTTTTTTGTTAAAATCTGTGGTTATTCCTTGGTGCGAAGTTATCATGTGGTTCGTAATTATTGTTTCTTTGTACTGTGTCTTGTGGATTCCACTGTTTTTTGCTTTCGTTTTCACACGCGCTTCGTCTTTTTCTTGCGTCAACTTCCGCAATAATGAACTCTAGTTCCCTTGGAATGCCTTTAAATGCTTCGACGTCATTGCCTCCGCGACCTACTAATGATTGCTGGTATTTCAATGGTAACTTCATCGCGCATAATTTAATTAACTCTCTGTCACTGTATGGTACATCTAATCATTGATTATTCTTTGCCATTACTTCGAAAAATTTCACGGGACTCTTCTCTCCTGAATTTTCAAAATATGGGTTCTGTAATAATTCGTACTTCACTCTGTTCTGTGCTTCGCTGGACCAATATCGTGAGAGAAACTTCTCTTTGAAATCTTCGTACGATCGGAATGTCGCTGCAACACTCTGCATGGTTTCTGAGGCTCTTCCTGACATGTTTGCACATATAAATTCTAATTTGTGTGCTAGCCTCCAGTGTTCTGGTAATTCTACTCGGAATTGATGAATAAAAGTTCGTGGATGTAATGAGCTTCCTTCTCGAAAGTGTTGAAATTTTCTGACTGTGAGGAAATGATCGTTGTCGTACTTCGTCATAGTTCCATATGAAATTCGCGGTTTTTCGCCACTTTTGTTTCTGACCATTTCTCCCGTCGTTCTTTCCGGTTGTGGTAGATCCATTGGATATTGTCCACTGTAACTTTCGCCTGCCCTTGCGTAGTATCGTTGGAGTGGTACGCAATAATTTTCTTCCATCGGTTGTGAACGTGTAGCTGAATGCATTGCACTGTACTCTTCGCGACCTGTCTTTCCATTGTCACGTATTGGTTCGGTATCTTCTCTGGCTAACCTTTCACCTTCATTGCACGATGCAAACTGTCTTGAAACATACATTTGTGGTTCCGCATGCGTTTGTGGTGCCGTTTGTTCATCAAGAATTTCGAAACTTGTTTGTTGCTGTGCAGGCTGTCTGATTTCACGTATGTTACTTTCCGCCTGTGATTGGAATCGCAAATGCGTGATGTCTTCGTTAATTGCTTGTTTTTCCGGTGCTGTTACAGATACGGATGTGGTGCAGACTCAGTGCTTCTTCGATCCTGTTCACTATGCTCTTCAATAGTTTGCAACAACTCTGTTCGCAATTTCTGAAATTGTCGCTTCGTTTGCGCTTCTATTTTGACTATCCGATTATCATATCTTTTCAGCGCTGCTTTTGTCATACGTTTGTGTAAGACACTGTTTTCAACAATCTCACGCGATGTACCTGCTGCTTGTCTTGTAATTACGTTTATCTGTTTCTCTAGATTCTTGACCTCTCCTTGGGTGTTGTTACGTAATGTTTTGATCTCGTCCTGAGTGTCATTACGCAATGTTTGTACGTCCGCTTGTACCTTGTCAATGTCTGCTCTCAATTGATTGTGACCTGTTACTAAGTTTCCTATCACTTCTCGAGATTCTTTTGCCTCGTCTTCAACATGACTTAGTTGTAACTGAATTTTTTTGTTTTGTTTTTTAATCTCACGCATTTGTCTCGTGGTTTCTGCTTTCAGAATTTGAATTTGGTTCGCTATTTCTTTTTTTGCCTTGTCATGGTTACCGTATTTTGTTGTAATAATTCTGCCAGATTGGTGGGTCCTATTGCGTTTTCTTCCGACGTCCTACGCTCTGTGTTTTCGCCCAAGTGTTGGTTCGCAACCGATTGCATTGAACTGTGCTGTGACACGTTTCTGCTCGCATTCCTTGTAATCTGTGGTGAGGGAGCTCTGATTACTTGTACTATTGGTTATACGCATTCTAGACGCAAGTTAGAATCCTCATCGACTGTCTCTCTACTTTCCTGCTCCTCTGTCGTATGCTGGCTTATGTTTTCTATGCCTTGACGTACCTTATCCTCGTTATGGTGCGTTATCTGTCCTATTTCTCGCGATACTGCATCGTCTGTTGTACTGTCCTCTATTCTCTGTCCATTTTCATGCTGGGTCTCTACCTCAAGGTCTCGATTTGCCATTTCTAATTTTTCCGAATCCCTTATTTTCTGTTTTAAAAGCAATTCACGCGCCCTACTTCGAGTCAACATGCGCTCATACGATCTTACGCGTTTCATAAACTTTTTGTTTAGACGACTTGACACTTATTATACCCAAGACTGACAATCCATTCACTTACTTGTTGTGTCAGAACCAACTTGTCAACGATGTATCCGCCACCTGTGTGCTTGGATTGAGGAGAAAACTTAATTATAACAATTTTTAAAATTCATAACTTTATTATGCTATTGTCTCTGCTAGAATGTCTCACTATCTATCGCTGCAGCTACTGTTTTCTACTATTTATGTCTTTCAAAAAAAATTTTTTTTTATTACGAAAATTTCTTAACAAGATATTTTTCTGACCTAGTTAGGCATGTGGTCGACCTTCAATCATGGTATTTTACCATCCTGGCAGGGTCGCCATTCTCTAACATTCTGCATGGCGCCTGTTTGTCTTATATCGTGTCTCCCTACCACATTCGCGCAATGACGCTCTGAGCGTGGTTTTTAGGAAATTGACAAGTTTGAACCTGGGACCTGTTGCTGGTAAGGAGACGCCAGACCACACATGACATGTAGAGTTCAGAAGAGTTCAGTGAGACTAGCGATGATATAACCAAATACTTAATGATTTCAGCGTCAGCTCCACTGCACTCCCTGTAAAAGAATCTTAGTACTAACTAAATTTAGTGGAAGGGGTTCAAGGCTTTCCTATTTTTAGTTTGCTGGTAAAATAACGTCGAAAAATCAGTTAAGTTTACCATTGGAAATTTTATTCTACTCACAAAACATTGTTTATAAATTGCACCATTGATAAAAGGAAATGTTTTAATACAGGATGGTAAAAGCCAACTTCGTTCAACAAAAATGTGAACGAAAATTCCCTGATGGGTTTCCAAGTTCTACAATGGATCGAAGGATGACCTATGCCATATCACATCTATGATCTAGGTTTAAATTAAGTTTCACAAGAGAGAAAACTATCAAAATGGTCTACAGTGACCCTCAATTATCTTTAATTACTTATCTAACTTGTCGTAAATTACGGTGGCTGATGTGCCTTCACAATAATTATATAACAGAAAAATCATCGCGTTTCAGATTTTAACTTACGTAGCAAATGTGAATACCATGAGCTTTAATTGACGATCGACACTAGTATTACGCAAAAGGGGGATGTAACAGATGAGACTTCTGCAGTTCTGAGTACTTATAACTTATGCGCTCAAAAATGCGGCATCGCGTGCGTTCATTACCTTGTCGGTGTTTAGGCAGCGTCAGGCCGGCGCAGCTCCTCACATCTCGCCGTCTCGGAAGCAACTCTCTCCTAACTTCTCCTTACTACAATTTACCGAAGTTGGTTTAAAAAAACTATCTGGCTGTGTTTTCATCTGACCAATCAGGGTCTCAATGTTAATCTTAAGCTCCGCCTACAAAAATTCTGTCCATCCAATGAGAAACGTTATACTTTTCGTGGTGGGGCAATGTTTTTAATGTTTGCAACGTAACAGAGACGCGAAAAGTCTCACGCTAAAACTTGCAGCTGGTGTGGCCCTTTTAGTGTTATCGTAAGATCTATACTGTTCTTCTGGAGGGCTCTATCTTTTAACATGGGCTGGGGGTGGTCCTGGCGGTTGATTGGCAACGTGGATGTCCGTCCCTTATCGTAGGGCCTTCTAAACACGGTTCTGCTCTCGGCTTCTGTTCTCGTTTCTCCCCTCGGAACTGCATCTGTTTCACGGTAGGTAGGTATGACATGCATTTAGGCATTCATGAGTTAGTCTGTGGTATTCCATTTACTCACTCGTTAATCTAATTACTTTGGTTAATTTAATGTCATGATTTATTTGGAGCTATGTGACATACTGCTGGATTTGCTTGTCATGCCAGGGTTTTCATGGAAGGTGTTGGATTTGTCTGACACCTTACAACTTGATCACTTTTTTCTTTTTCCATCTACTCTCAATCCAGACATTCGTCACAATCTGTAACTCTTCTTTATTTCCACTGAGGACAACAATGTTATCAGCGCATCTTATCAGTGACATTCTTTCATCCTGAATTTTAACTCCACACTTGAATCTTTGTTTTATTTCCGCCGTTGCTTCTTTGATGTCTCGAATGAACAGTAGAGGCTAAACACTGTGTCCTCTCATCATACCCTTTTTATTCTGAGTACTTCCTTCTGGGTTTTCCAGTCCTATCGTTCCCTCTCGTTTCTCGTACATACTGTATATTAACCGCCTTTCCCTTCAGCTTTCTCCTATTTTTCCAGATTTTCCAACACCTTGCACCATATCATATTGCCGACCGCTTTTTCTAGGTCTACAAATAGTATGAGCTTTTCTTGATTTTCTTCAGCCTTCCGTTAATTATCAAGTACAACATCATAACTGGCTCTCCGTTGCCTTTACATTTCCTACAACGAAACTGAATGACCTCTAGCAGATCCTAAATTTTTATTTTCAATTCGTCTAGATATTGTAGCCAGTTGCTTGGTCACTTGAGATGTTGAGCTGATGGTCCGAATGGTTTCACACTCACCTGCATCTTGCTATTTGCTGTCTTTCGATGCCCCGAATTATAAAAATACGGTTCGAGGAATTCTGAATATCCTCTCGTAATTCCGTTCCACATCGGTGAAGAGAAACAAGAAGTCTATAGTATGTGATAAGGTTGTACTGTTGGGTAGAACACTGTGCGCCTTTCACCGTCACGATACAACACGGGAAGGCGCTGGCTAGCCGGCGGGGAGACGTGAGCGGAGCGCCCTCGGACTCTTCCCTCGCTTCCGGGGCACGGGCGGCGACACGGCGGTCCGCCGACGCGGCAAACGAACCTGGCCGCCAGCCAGCGCGCCCGCTGCCTGCTCCGCAAATGTCCTGCGCAGATCTGCTTTCTTATTCGCTTTTGAATTGTTTCTTTTTTACTTTTTCCGCGGTCCTCTCACACTCTTTTCGCTCCTTGCTTCTGCTGCTACAGTGCTTCCCCTGCTACCGTTCCAGTTTCCTTTCTTCCAACTTTTTATTTCCTTTTTCCCGACAGTCGCATGTTTTTTATCCCCTCTCTTCTCCAGAAACATTTCTTACCTCCGGCCAGCGAAATCTCCATCCAAATGCGGCCGAGACGGTGGGAGCTGGTAAAAGGCTACAGGCGCCGAAGAGTCTTTCTAAAGTATGGCCAGATATCTGCGGTGCACTAATGTTCCTTGTTCACATTTATAAGTCCGCAGCAGGGAGCAGACGAATTTAATCTGCGGTCCTCTGTGGGCGGAACCGCAAATAACCGCAAACGTCGTCTATTTAAAATGCTGAGCTTAGTCTTGCGGCCTGCCGATATAAGCTCCATTCTTCCAGGAACAGCGGAGAAAACGACATTCCTTATGCGGTCTCTTTTTGGCAGCCCTTCAAACGGCTGAGATTAAGACAACGAGACCATTGTGTGGGGTGGCCCTTCCGTGTTGTCTGAATTTGTACAGGTGAGTCTTTGTTCCGGTGACTGTCGGTGCCATTTGTAACGTTCTAAACCAACTCACAAAGAGACTTTTAACAAGGCATGCTCCCCATTGCATTGCGCATCCTCCCCCTCCCCCCCCCCCCCTCCCTCCTCAGATTTAGTGGTAAGATGCCTCAGCCGATAGCCCATACGTTATGCAATCAAAAGTATCCGGACACCTGGCTCAAAATTACTTACAAGTTCGTGACGCCCTCCATCGGTAATGCTGGAATTCAATATGGTGTGGGCCCACCCTTAGCCTTGATGACAGCTTCCATTCTCGCAGGCATACGTTCAGTTAGGTGCTGGAGAGTCTCTTGGGGAATGACAGCCCATTCTTCAGGGAGTGCTGCACTGAGGAGAGGTATCGATGTCGGTCGATGCGGCCTGGCACGTATTCGGCATTCCAAAACATTCTAAAGGTATTCTATAGGATTCAGGTCAGTACACTATGCAGGCCAGTCCATTACAGGGATGTTATTGTCGTGTAACCACTCCGCCACAGGCCGTGCGTTAGGAACAGGTGATCGATCGTGTTGAAAGATGCAATCGTCATCCCCGAATACATCCTCAACAGTGGGAAGCAAAAAGGTGTTTTAAACGTCAATGTAGGCTTATACTGTGACAGTGCCACGCAAAAATACAATGGGTGCAAGCACCCTCCATGAAAAACACGACCACACCATAACATCACCGCCTCCGAATTTTACTGTTGGCACTACACACGCTGGCAGATGACGTTCACCGGGCATTCGCCATATCCACACCCTGCCATCGGATCCTCACTTTATGTGCCGTGATTCGTCACTCCAGACAACGTTTTTACACAGTTAAATCGTACAATATTTACGCTCCTTACACCAAGCGAGGCGTCATTTGGCATTTACCGACATGATGTGTGGCTTGTGAGCAGCCGCTCGACCTTGAAATCCAAGTTTTCTCACCTCGCGCCTAACTGTCATAGTACTTGCAGTGGATCCTGATGCAGTTTGGAATTCCTGTGTGATGGCCTGGATAGATCTCTGCCTATTCCACATTACGACCCACTTCAACTGTCGGCGGTTTCTGTCAGTCAATAGACGAGGTCGGCCTGTACGCTTTTGTGCTGTAGGTGTTCCTTCACGTTTCCCCTTCATTATCACATCGGAAAAAGAGGACCTAGGTATGTTAAGGAGTGTGGAAATGTCGCGTACCGACGTATGACGCAAGTGACACCCAATCACCCGACCACGTTCGGAGTCCATGAGTTCCGCGGAGCGCCCCGTTCTGATCTCTCACGATAATGACTACTGAGGTCGCTGATACTGAGTACCTGGAAGTAGGTGGCAGCACAATCCATGTAATATGAAAAAGTGTATTTGGTGGTGTTCGGATAGTTTTGATCACATATTATATATATTCACAATATTATGAACTATCTGTCCGATCAGTGAAATGTTTGATCTGTCTCTGTAGCCCTCTCAGTTGCCATACTATATATAGGTTTTACACTGAAGCGCCAAAATAGCTGGTGTAGGCATGTGTGTTCAAAAACAGACATGCGCAAACAGGCAGAAGATGGCTCTTCGGCCGGCAACACCTACATAAGGCAACAAGTGTCTGGCGCAGTTGTTAGATCGGTTACTACTGCTACAATGGCAGGTTACCAAGTTTTAAGTGTGTTTGAACGTGGCATTATAGTCGGGGCACGAGTGATGGGGCCCAGCAACTCCGAGATAGCAATAAATTGGGGATTTTCCCGTACAACCATTACACGAGTGTACCGCGAATATTAGGAATCCTGTAAAACATCAATCTCCGACATTTTTGTGGCCGGAAAATATCACTTCCTCGATCTCCCCATCTTCTGCTTGCGACGTCGGTATGTATACCTGAACTATCATTGTCGGTGTTGCTTTGCTTTCATTCCTGATAAGTGCAAACCCATCCTGAGTTGTTCATATTAACACACTCTCTGCCCTACCTTCCTACTCAAAACGACTCCTTCTGCAGTTACACCATTTTCTGCTGCTGTTGATACTACCCTGTACTCATCAGATCAGAAATCCTTATCTTCTTTCCATTTTACTTCACTGACCCCTACTGTATCTGGGTTGATTGGTTTCATTACACATTTCAAATTTTGTAACTTTTCTACCATGTTCAAGCTTCTGACATTCCACGCCTCGACTCGTAGAACGTTAACCTTTCATTGGTTATTCAGCCTTTTTTTTCACGGTCAGTTCCCCTTTGGCAGTTCCCTCCCGGCGACCCGAATTGGAGACTATTCCCGAATCTTTTTTCGGTGGAGATATCATCATGACACTTCTTAAATTAGAGGCTACGTGTCCTGTGGGTACATGTTGTGTGTCTTAAATGCAGTGGTTTCCATTGGCTTTTGCATCTTCATACCGTTGATCATTGCTAATTTAAGGGCCGTTTCCCACCGAAGGACAAGAGAGTCCCTGAAACTCTTCCCGCTCCTCCGCCCCTCTTTGGGAAAGTCGTTGGCAGAATGAGAGTGACTTCTTATGCCAGAACTCTTCGGGCGCCAATGCTGATTATTAATCAAAATTTAAACGGTGGAGGGTTTCGAACCCAGGATCGCAGAACTTTTGATTACTGATCTAAGACCCTATTCTGCAGACTAATAACTACAGCTGTTAACGGTAGTATTTTAGGTTGGCTGGACCGTCCAAGAACATAAGGCATAAGCTAGCTCTTTATGTGTTCCCCAGGACAGCTTGTCAGTTACTCAAGTGTGGAGGCATGGACGTCATAAAATCCAGTATATTGTTTCGGAATCTCCGCCTGGCTGTGATGTAATCTGACTGAAATTTTCCAGTATCTCCCGGCCTTTCTCAAGTATACTTCCTCTTCTTCTTATTGTTGAACAGAGTATTCGCTATTACAATCTTTGAATAATTGCAGATCCCAATTAGTCGTTCTCTTATGTTACTCCTAATACCAAGCGCATATTCTTCCATGATGCTTTCTTCCCTTCCTTCCCCTGCAGCCGCATACCTCTCCCCAATGACTATTCGAATTTCATCTTCCTTTCCGCACTGAATTACTCGATAATCATCCTCATGGAGCTTCTCTATCTCTTCGGCTTCGGCTTGGGATCCTCACATGTACTCTTATAAATGAAATATTATTGTCGCTGTTGGCTTGCTGTCGATTCTGATGAGAACAACCCTACCACTAAACTGTTCGCAGTAACGCGCTTATGCCCTACCTTCCTACTGTTAATGAATCATTCTCCCAGTATACGACTTTCTGCTGCTACTGATATTACCCTACACTCATCTGACCAGAAATCCTCGTTTTCTTTCCATTGCACTGAACTGACACCCTATATATCCGGAATGAGTCTCAACATTTACTTTTTCAGATTTTGTAGCTTCTGTACCACGATTAAACTCTTGCCTTACCACACCCCGACTCTAAGAATATGATCCTTTTGTTGGTTATCCAGTCTTTATCTCATGGTCACCTCCCCTTGGGATTACGTTGCAGTCTCTGTCCAATTTCAACTGGCATATTAAAATGTTGGAAGCATACAGGGTGATTTGTCGAGCGTGTACAAACGGTAGGGATTGATCGATGAGAGGATATGGAACAAAAAAGTTCTAATTAATTTAAGTCTGGAAATGCATTGTTTTCATGCCAGAGGCCATTTATTCAGTCATATTTTGTGACAGAGGCTGTGGTCTAACACGCGCTGGAGCATGTGTCCGTAGTTACAGTATGCGTGGATTCCTCCTAGAGGGTGGTACTGTTCCACATACTTCATGCCAGAACGCCTTCTCCTGCATTAGTAATTGATAATGTTGTGTCCGATTCACCTCTTGCTGACTCACCTTGTAGTGGATGTGATAAAGCATCGTACACAGTCGTTCTGTATTCGAATCGAGTGCTTGCCAGCATAATGTTTACGTACGGAGAGGGAAATGGCAACGGCTGTCGGGCAGCAAAGTTGTTTCAGGAGACCCATTCCCACAGGCAACAAGCACAGCATGCAATGTTTGCAAAAGTGTTTCGCCATTTGAGACAGGGTCGCTTGAGGAAGCAGGAAATCATCTAGGACGTACCCGAAATGGTCAGACACCAGGCTTGGAGGAAAATGTGATTAACACTGCTGAAGGCGACCGCCGCGTCAGTACCAGGCAGTTAGTCTGCCAGTACATAGTAAGCCAGACGATCGTGTGGAACATTCTCCATGACAATTGTTACTACCCTTATAACTTACAGCGTGTGCACGGCTCACTAGCGACATCGGGAGCAGTTTTTTCACTGTGTTCTTCTCAGGCAACAACATTTCCGGGATTTCTATCACCCACCGTATTCACAGATGCGGCCGCTTTTACGCGGAGTGCCGGCCGCGGTGGTCTAGCGGTTCTAGGCGCTCAGTCCGGAACCGCGCGACTGCTGCGGTCTCAGGTTCCAATCCTGCGTCGGGCATGGATATTTGTGATGTCCTTAGGTTAGTTAGGTTTATGTAGTTCTAAGTTCTACGGGACTGATGACCACAGCTGTTAAGTCCCATAGTGCTCAGAGCCATTTGAACCATTTTACGCGGAGTGGTATCTTCAACTTTCATAACAGTCATCTGTGGGGTAGTATGCAGAAACTGCATGGTATCGTGACAGCGAATCATTAGCATCCATGAAGCCGGAATGTGTGGGCCAGGACAATTGGATAGCGTATTTTGGTTCAAAAGTGGCTCTGAGCACTATGGGACTTAATATCTGAGGTCATCAGTCCCCTAGAACTTAGAACTAATTAAACCTAACTAACCTAAGCACATCATACACACATCCATGCCCGATGCAGGATTCGAACCTGCGACCGTGGCAGCAGCGCGGTTTCAGAGTGAAGCGCCTAGAACCGCATGGCCACACCGGCCGGCAACGTATTTTGGGACCAGCCTTCCTTCACGTCGCCTCACCTAAGATTCACCGTTAACATCTGGGTGCAGCTCAGTCATGTCTTCCCTGGTTGATGGATCGGACGAGGGGGTACAGATGCATGACGGTCTAGTTCACCGGATTTCAACAAGTGCGATTTCTGATTATGGGGCCATCTTAAATGTCTCGTGTATGCAGAGCCCATTCGAGATGTGGAGACACTGGAGAAGTGTATTCATGCTGCCTTTGAAACTGTTCGGATGCAGCCTGGCCGATGTGAACGTGCGAGACAGAACATGCTATGGTGCGTACACACATGAGTTGAGGCACATGGAGTCATTTTCAGCACATACTGTAGCTGTGGCTGAATGGTACAGTGCGCATTAGATCACAGTCTCAGTAACAAAGTGTGAGTGAATAAAGAATCTCTAGCATGGACACCATAAATTTTGCGGACGTAAGTTCACAGACGTATCAGTTCTCAAATGGTTCAAATGGTTTTGAGCACTATGGGACTTAACATCTGAGGTCATCAGTCCCCTAGAACTTAGAACTACTTAAACCTAACTAACCTAAGAACATCACACACATCCACGCCCGAGGCAGGATTCGAACCTGCGACCGTAGTGGTCGCGCGGTTCCAGACTGAAGCGCCTAGAACTGCTCGGCCACACCGGCCGGCGGCGTAAGTTCATTAGACATTTTTTGTTCCGTATCGTGTCATTGATAAATCCCTAGGGCTTGTATACAGTGGAAAAAATCACCCTCTATGTCAACAAACTACAAAATTTTTAGTATGTGCTGTAAATCCAATGTTATATTACTCTCCTTTTGTCCTGAACACTTGCAGCAGTTCCAGTTAAATTTTGGCAAACCTGGCATTTTCAGTATTCTGCTGTTGCTCATCGGATCAGTGAAGATTATCTAAATACATCTCATTGTTTAACTTGGCCGACTGATAAGAGTTTCACAGAGACAGGTGGAGCAGTACTGGACGCCAGGAGCCTTTACTGCTTCTGCTGCTTGTCGTCCCCTTGCCGAACACTGCAGAAATCCATGCCAAGATTGAACGAGCCGTGCGTGATGTTGCTCCGTGTTACCGAAAATACGCAAGTCGAGATAACAAGATTTCTCAGGATCACTTCGTTGTTTACATTACGTTGTCACGAAATGCCGAAAACAGTTTTAGGCCACCTGTACTCGTGCCACCCACTCACCCTACCCACGGCCTCTGCCACTCCCTGGGACCCTGCTACACACACGCCCCTATAAGGCACGAAAACGGCCACTAATAATAAAGCTTTACAGCGTACACTTCCTCGTCTAGTCATATCAATGTACGTTAAAAAAGAATAAAACAATGGCGTATTCTTTTAGAGGCCGGATTATATGCATTTGCATGTTGTATATGTATTTGCATATTTGGCTACTTTTCACCGGTTATTGCGTATTTTAACTAAAATCTAGTGATGATGCATATTTTCGCTCTGTGTTTACAATATTTTATAAATTTTGACGGTCGGTCACTAGCTCTATCTAGTTTTGATGTCTCACAGACTGAATGGGACCCAACTGCGTGCAATCGTCTAACTGACAAGCCACTGCCTAGCAAAATCATTACAGAAGCAGAACAGGAACTGGCAATCAGAGAATAGTCAATGCTTCTGCGCCCACGCCCCCGGTTAATAAATACCCTCCGCTGTCATACCGTACACGTCGGCAACAATGAAACTACGTAAGCTTTTAGTCTCGCGAACATTGTTTCAGTTTAGCTTTCTATTTACTTCTACACAGTTGAACGAGTTTACGTCGTGTAGTGTGTAACGTGCTGTGTGGCATGCCGCACGAAAAAAGAAACGTTTTCTCGTGCATAGATAACTATCCTGGATCATTTATATAGGGTGGTCCATTGATATCGACCGGGCCAAATATCTCACGAAATAAGCATTAAACGAAAAATCTACAAAACGAAACTCGTCTAGCTTGAAGGGGGAAACCAGATGGCGCTATGGTTGGCCCGCTAGATGGCGCTGCCATAGGTCAAACGGAATTCAACTGCGTTTTTAAAAATAGGAACCTCAATTTTTATTACATATTCGTGTAGTACGTAAAGAAATATGAGTGTTTTAGTTGGACCATTTATTTCGCTTTGTGACAGATGGCGCTGTAATAGTCACAAACGTATATAAGTACGTGGTATCACGTAACATTTCGCCAGTGCGGACGGTATTTTGCTTCGTGATACATTACCTGTTTTAAAATGGACCATCTACCAATTGCGGGAAAAGTCGATATCGTATTGACGTATGGCTATTGTGATCAAAATGCCCAACGGGCGTGTGGTATGTATGCTGCTCAGTATCCTGGACGACATCATGCAAGTGTCCGGACCGTTCGCCGGAAAGTTACGTTATTTAAGGAAACAGGAAGTGTTCAGCCACATGTGAAACGTCAACCACGACCTGCAACAAATGATGATGCCCAAGTAGGTGTTTCAGCTGCTGTCGCGGCTAATCCGCACATCAGTTGCAGACAAATTGCGCGAGAATCGGTAATCTCAAAATCGTCGGTGTTGAGAACGCTACATCAAGGTCGATTTCACCCGTACCATATTTCTATGCAGTAGGCATTGGATGGCGACGACTTTGAACGTCGTGTACAGTTCAGCCACTGGGCAAAAGAGAAATTACGGGACGATGACAAATTTTTTGCACGTGTTCCATTTAGCGACGAAGCGTCATTCACCAAAAGCGGTAACGTAAACCGGCATAACATGCACTATCTGGCAGCGGAAAATCCACGATGCCCGGAACAAATGGAAAATCAGCGACCTTGACGGGTTAATGTATTGCTCGGCATTATGGGAGGAAGGATAACTGGCTCCCATTTTATCGATGGCAATCTCTGGTGCAATGTATGCTGATATCCTACGTAATGTTCTACCGCTGTTACTACGAGATGTTTCACTGCATAACAGAATGGCGATGTACTTCCAACATGATGGATGTCCGGCACACAGCTCGCATGCGGTTGAAGCGGTATTGAATAGCATACTTCATGACAGGTGGATTGGTAATTGAAGCACCATACCGAGGCCCGCACGTTCACCGGATCTGACGCCCCCGGATTTCATTCTGTGGGGAAAGTTGAAGGATGCTTGCTATCGTGATCCGCCGACAACCCCTGACAACATGCGTCAGCGCATTGTCAATGCATGTGCGAGCATTACGGAAGGCGAACTACTCGCTGTTGAGAGGAATGTCGTTACACATATTGCCAAATGCATTGAGGTTGACGGACATCATTTTGAGCATTTATTGCATTAATGTGGTATTTACAGGTAATCACGCTGTAACAGCATGCGTTCTCATAAATGATAAGTTCCTAAAGGTACATGTATTACATTGGAACAACCGAAATAAAATATTGAAACGTACCTACGTTCTGTATTTTAATTTAAAAAACCTACCTGTTACCAACTGTTCATTCCAAATTGTGAGCCATATGTTTGTGACTACTACAGCTCCATCTACCACAAAGCGAAAAAAGTGGTCCAACAAAATCATTCATATTTCTTTACGTACTACAAAAATATGTAATAAAAATGGGGGTTCCCTTCTAAAATAAACGCCGTTGATATCCGTTTGACCTATAGCAGCGCCACGTAGCGTGCCAACCATAGCGACATCTATTTTCCCCCTTCAAACTAGAGAAGTTTCGTTCTTAGTAGTTTTTTCGTTTGACGCTTATTTTGTGAGATATTTGGCACGGTCACGAAGAATGGACCACCCTGTATAAGACGGAGTTGTTTTACACTGTCGAGTTTGCGAGAAAAACGTTTTGTGCAAGGAAAAAAGTTTCAAATAGACCAGCATGTGAAGACAAGTCTTTATATCGCAGGAACGCAGAAGAAAGGACCACGACAACAACTTCTAACAACAAGTTGCAGTAGCAGGGATATGTCCAAAGGTAACCAAATAAGTCCATTTAACATGGATCTGAAGCATTCATTGCAAGCAATATTCCTCTTCCGAAACTTACAAACCCTATCCTCAAAGCCTTCCCACGCAAATATTACTTAAATCAAAGTATACCATATGAATCAATACTGCCTAAACGTTACATACCGATAATTTACGTAAATGTTCCGGAAGAAATACGCAATGAACTGAATGACAGCATTAAATTGCTTTCAGTTCACGAAACTATTGACACTTCTGGCCGTTACATTGCAAGTATAGTTGTTGGTGATTTACAAGAAGAGTCTTCTTCTTCCTATTTAGTGGCCAGCGAAGAACTTGATAAAGTAAATCAATCTGCGATTGCCAGATTCGTGAATGAGGGAATTACAAAAATATTTCCAGAATCTTCTGCACATGTAACGGTGTTTATGTTTACTTCAGATGTTGCTTCCCATATGATCAAAGCAGGAAAAGCCCTCCGACTATTTAATCCCAATTTGATTCATGTGACGTGCTTAGGTCATGGAGTTCCACGTTTGTCAGTGTAAGTAAACTGATTTCATCCACAAAGAAAGTACTTCTAAACGCTCCTGCTCGCATCAAGACTCACAAAGAAAGCCTGCCAAATGTGCCTTTACATCCCGAAACAGTGGTAACTCGTTGGGGTACGCGGATCACAGCTATGTTGTTTCACAACGAACACTTCGAGGCTATTACAAGGTTAGTAAACGAACCAGTGGTAACTCGCTGGGGTAGGTGGTTCGAACCTGTATTGTTTTACAACAAGCATTTCGAGGCCACTGCAGAGATAGTAGCCGGCTGGAGTGGCGGTGCGGTTCTGGGCGCTACAGTCTGGAGCCGAGCGGCCGCTACGGTCGCAGGTTCGAATCCTGCCTCGGGCATGGATGTGTAATGTCCATAGGTTAGTTAGGTTTAATTAGTTCTACGTTCTACGCGACTGATGACCTCAGAAGTTAAGTCGCATAGTGCTCAGAGCCATTTTGAACCAGGGATAGTAAACGACATCGACAGTGTAGTGGGTTTGGTAGCCTACCAGTGCAAGGAACCTTTTAATCATTCTGGTATTAAAGAAAGGCATTGTTGTGATTAGCACTCTCTTTCCCCATATACCTGTAAGTATTAAAACGCATGAAACTCAAGGTTTGGCGTTGAATGAGCCTGTTCGGTTAATGAACAAACTTATTCTAGTGAACTCCTCATTGCCGGAGGTATTCTCAAGAAAACGTAAATAAAAGCTTGAAAACATTTTAAACAATAACCCAGGCTTTCAGCCCTTGTGCCACTTAATGGAACGGGTGAATTTTTATCAGAAATAATAAGTGCCAAAGTAGTACCTAAATTCAGATACAGCCCGGTTACATCAGTTGATGAAGAACGGTCCTTTTCTGCTTATAAAATGTTTTGAGTGATCGAAGACACATTTGCAACAGTATCTGGTCGTTTATTTTTACAATAGTAGAAAAATGTTAAATAAATTCTAAACGATACTTTGGTCCAATAGTTTTAATTAACAGTTGAAGCTTTTCAAAAAATTCATGATTGTATGTTGTTTTTCAAATAAAATATTACGGAATTTTTCAGCGTGCCCTTCTGCGTGCGGCGTATCTCGCAGTTGGTCCTGTACATATCGATTGTGCAATAACAAAGAAGGAACCATTCTCGAAGCATGATAAGCGTCCCCATTTCCCCAATATTTCGAAAATAATCCCAGATAGTCCCCCTTTCTAACCTTTATCAGAAAGCATTCAGAAAATTACATCAACATTGTAAATGTACTTATTTTTCGCTTGGCCGGCGCTCTTCCTCGTAACTGATATGCACAGGTTCGACTTTTTGATACAATGTACACATTAACTACCATGGATTTTTATTATTTGATCTTGCACACTTCGACACTTTTCATGCATTTTTAAGCATTTTTCATGCATATTTGCATGCATATTTTAAGGTCTTTTTGATTCGTATAATCCGGCCTCTTCTTCTTACAATGGCACTTTTATTTCATTTCTGGAGACTTATCGAGAGGGTTGACATATTGGATGAGGGACAGAAATTTTGTACTGGTAGAAATGGATTTATATCACCAGCCCTTCCAAGCTGGTGTTCTGTGAGCGATGGTCTTTCGTTGGCGGTACTATTTTCAGATATTTGTCTCCCTACTCAAGAGGACACAGTTGACTGTTTTAGAAAATCTTTATTTCAGCCAAGTCTCAGTCTGGCACACGAGCAAGGGGTCTCCATTTGGAATATTTCAGACCAGGTATCTTGCTCCAGTAGTTGCATAATAAACAAGCGATACATTGGTAGGACAAGTTGTTGGAAGTAGTTCTTAATTCGTTTCTGGTCAAACTGCTATAACTATATAACGTTCATTTGTATTGGGTATTCACTGAATCCATAACTTTTGAGCAGTAGTTATCCACTTAACCTATACATTTTCGACTTGTCTGGCGGACGTTGAACCTACAACTTCGATGTTATCTTTACCCAATTAAACTTCACATTGTGGACTTAGCTGATGGAATAATTTTTTCATAAACTTGCGTCAGTTTCTATTGATTCGTTTCCTGTATCAAATTTATGTGGTTCCTTCAGCTTAGACTTATTTTTGTTGAGGCACCTTGTAGCGAATGGTGGAAATGGGTGCAGCAACAAGAATGACGGAGATGGGCGGAGAACCACAGGGCGGCTGCTACAACAGAAAATTTATAACAATAATGGTATAAGAGTTGGTTTATATTCATTTTAGCTCTAACGCCAAAAGAGGCAATATGTTAGGCAAATGGGAAAAAATGGTAAATAAGATTTAGGTGAAGTGGCTGAGTAGATAGCAAGTGATGTGATCGAGAAATGGAACTACTGGAAACGACGATAACGTTGGCTTTCCCAACTTTGATATCTGATATACTGAGAGTACAGTATTACGGCAAATAATTTTATGTTAGCATCATTATACTGGTACGATATGTCCGGCGGGAACTAAATTATGGATGTTTTACTGTAGTGGGTTGAGGGTTGTGTAAGAAGAGTACCCTGATAACAGTACATATCCGTTCCTCTTCTCTTACGATTCATAGGGCTCACTAATGCACCCTCAGAATTAAATTTGTCTTCCACATCTACATCTATAGCTACAAACCTTCTCCTCTAGGCACCATATTGTGGCTGGCGGAGGATAAATTTGTACCACTACTAATCATTTCTTCTCTTGTTCCACTCGCAAATTCAGTGAGGGACATTTTATTTTCGTGGAAGTAGAATCATTCAGCAGTAATCCTGAAATGCCTTTTCTCTAAATTTTCTCAGTACTGTTCCATGAAAAGAACATCGCCTTCCCTCGAGTGATACCCACTTGAGCTCACAAAGCACCTACGTAATGTTCGTGTGTTGATCGAATCTACCGGTAAAAAAATACGGGAGCCTGTCTCTGAATTGCAGATTTCAATCACATCAGTTTATGTTTGTCACTGTTCAATTTACGTAACATAAACACTCTACCGCTGAGGGCCAGTAGAATGTAATTTCCACTAGGATGCAATAACATTTATTGCATACTTCGCATTCATACGTAACTTAGCACTGACCGTAAGAATATCAATTAGCTACACTCTAATTGTTTGAATAACTTTGTTTACTTTTGAAATTGCTTGGAACGGTAGGAACAGTCAACCCGTATTCTAAATGTTAGTAGCCGGCGCTTCAGTCTAGAACCGCTCGACCTCTACGGTCGCAGGTTCGAATCCTGCCTCGGTCATGGATGTGTGTGATTTCCTTAGGTTAGTTAGGTTTAAGTAGTTCTAAGTTCTACGGTACTGATGACCCCAGATGTTGCGTCATTCCAAATTCTAGGGGACTGATGACCTCAGATGTTACGTCCCATAGTGCTCAGAGCCATTTGAATCATTTGATCTAAATGTTAGTACAGGCAGGTGCACTACGAACAAACATACTTTCCATTTCGAAGATGTAAAGTGCTAACACAGTGGAGCAGGTTATTGGCACGGTACGTTATTCTTAATGAAATTACGCTGAAGGTTGATTCAGAGATAGCTGCCTGTGTTGTATGGACGTGAGTATCGTAATGTACTGTACTGCTAGTATGACTAACTGGTTCTTACATGATACCTGAGGCACTGTGTATAATTGTCCTCATAAGTTATAATTATGTATCTTAACCTTAAATTTAATTTTTATTTGATTTCTCGACATCTTAAGTTTAGCACAACGTAAGACTATAGAAACGTATTAACCCTTTCGCGGTTAATCGGATACATATGTCCCTGTGAAGCAATAAGCAGTTTCGAGGATTGGGAAGTCTGTAGCTCGTATCTGTCCAGTGCCACAATGTAGCAAGATGCTTTCGGAACTTGGAGAAAAATATGACCAACATGCGGTGGATATGTGGGAGGCTGTGAGCCTTCAAAAGAGGTGGTGTTTGTTTATAGTGTGTCTGTTTCACGAAAATCTGATCAGATCAACGTATTCTCCATTCTAAGAATGTCTAAAGTAACTGTGTTTCCTTTCACACCACAGACATTGTTTTGAAACATTTATTACACTCCTCAGCAATTTAGCTGGTCTGTAACTAATGTTTGTACGTGTGTAGTGGAACCTACATGCCCCAGAAAACTTCATAGACTGCAGGAAACATCGCAATGTGGTTTATCAAAGTCATCTTCAAATGTTATGTTGACAACTTTTGTGCGACATTTCAAGTTATTCATTGTCAGTAGAATAAATGTGTTTGGTAGTGATTTGTCATACTATTTCCATAATTGCTTTTCTGATAAAATCAATCTAAAATAAAAAATTCAACTCAGAACATCCTAAGTTCACGGGAAAACATGGATCTAGTTAGTTTCGTCGGAGGCATGTGTCCTACGTCAACGATTTTCAAAATCAGTCAGGTTTAATTTTTTCGGTTGTGAAAGGATTTTATTTCACGCAAAGAAACACAGTTTTTGAGTTTTCATTTATCAGACATGTGCAAAATGACTTTTAACCGTGAAAGGGTTAAGGTATAAGTGTCAGTCGTCTCATTCATCTTGGTAATTTGGTTTACTGTAGACTGGAGACTTCTGGTTCCTTTTGTGCGGCCCATCATTTCAAACGAAAATTTCCCTCTATTTACACAAATAAGTTTCTCAATTTTTTGAAATATATGTAACTTTATTGAAGGAAAGCTTGATTATAATAAGCTACCATTAGCGTTTTTTAACATAGGATTATATCGATCCCCATATTACACTTTCCAGGAACATCCCTCTCGAGGGTTCTCAACAGATTATGGTCGCGAGGGATTACCAGATAGTAGCTACTCACACAAGCGACACAGCAATATATTTCATCCCTACCAACGTACATTATGACTGTGTGTTGACTTTAATCTAAATTCACTAATCTGCTCAAAAATTGTACACAATCTTGTTCGAATTCATTCTTGAAATTGAAGATTTTATTTCGACAATTTCAAACAATCTAAGCAATTCATTTAGATCTGAAACTATCTACCCATACCACTCATTTACTTGAATTAGTTTTATGAAATACCGTTTTTAACATTCATTTATTTGTTATCCTTTCTATCAGTCACCTCGATAAGACATTATTTGCAAGCAATCACAAAGCATCTTAGTCTAACTTAGGTCCTCCAATAATATTTAGAATAAAGGGCGACAATTTTCCTCCACGGTACTCGACGAGCTGCCTGAATTTCAGCTTACTTCTAGTTCGTGACCATGCACTGAATACCCTTTCGGAACGTTCGTTTGCAGGCGTCTGTTGATTTCCGCAAGAGTGTTGATTTCTAAATTGTTCCATCTTTCATCCGTATAAGACGTCCCTCAAGCTTTAGTCTTCCTTGAGCAACAATTTTGTGCACGCTGTGTGAAACACCTATTTCCAGAATTCCATCATTTTGAACGTGTCCCCGATCACTGATCTTCAAAGATCGCCTCAAGCATCTTTCGGCAAAGCGTTATGCTTCTGTGCTGAATTTGGTGACATTTTCCGTCTCAGATGCGTATATGGCCGTCAGTGGGATGCTAGATGACTATAGACGAAGCTCTGTGGGCATAGGTACTTGCAGAGTCTGTCTTCCGTATTAATCGCTTTCTCTGAAAGACCACTGAAGCATTTCCAATACTGCTGCTGTTGTCTGCATCTACAGTCTCGTTATGGAAATCGGTTCACGTCTTGTAGCACCTTGTTCATCACTGCAATTTGAGTAGATACATCTCCTCTTTTTAGGCGTATTGCTATTGTCTTATCACCGTTTATTTTTAGCCCTACAGCACCGGCCATTCCAACCTGCTTAGCAGTCATTCGTTATAAATGTTGTGAAGTTAATGTCAGGAGAACGATGTCATCAAGCGTCTGCAATCCATAAAACAATACTTAAATAAAAGGAAGTTTAGAGTTCTAATATCCCGTCAACAGCGAGGACATTACAGACGGACAACAAACGTTGATTATGAAAGGATGTTGAAGGAAATCGTCAGTATCCTTTGCAATAGGACAGTCCCACCATTTGACTGGAGAGATTTAGGATATACAGGGAAGACCTGAATCACGATAGCCGGACGGGGATTGAACCGTCGTCTTCTCGAATGCGAGGCCAGTGCGAGAACCACTGTGCCACCTCGTCCGGTGCACTATTTACTTACAGAAACATTGGCCTGAATATGCGTTTAGCAATGGGGGTATAATGTTTTAATTGTTTCCCTTGTAATAGGAGGCATTATTGCTGTTGTAGAGAAATTTGCAAACAACACGGTGTCTGTTTCCTGTCACTGTTTATTTATCTCCAAGACAAGTTTCAAAGCTTTAAAGTTGCATCATCAGGTGGGTTTACGTTGTTAGTATGACATTTGTGTGTGTTGTGTTACGATTTTTTGTAGTAACTTGTGGCACTGTATGGAGGAGAAACAAAACATTATTTCAGAAGATTGTTTTGGGTTTCTTTTGACTACAACTAAACGTATATCTAACGGTAAAAAGTAAAATAAGTAGAGTCCCCCCGTGGTCACAGGATCCTTTCACTGTCGTAGTAACATATCACATGTATACTGTCATATTTTCGAGGGGCTCTAGGCGCTTCAGTCTGGAACCGCGCTACCGCTACGGTCGCAGGTTCGAATCCTTCCTCGGGCATGCATGTGTGTGATGTCCTTAGGTTAGTTAGGTTTAATTAGTTCTAAGTTCTAGGGGACTGATGACCTCAGCTGTTAAGTACCATAGTGCTCAGAGCCATTTTTTGAACTATCATATTTTTTAAATAAATGTGTCGTCTGGAAACTGTTAGCTGCAAGGATCGTGTAGCAGAAGAGAAAATATTATCACAAAGTACAAAGAAGATACTAAGCAACAACGTTATTACGTTTCGAGGTGTCAAATACATGCGTCAGATTAAATGTTTCAGGTGGTATATAAATGCATTACTTTAAGTTCTGGAAACAGATGAAAATCGAATGGGGGCAAGTCGGGAACCTATGGAGGAGGATCAATGAAGGCGTCGGATTGTTTCAGATATCGCAGCAAGCGTGTGTGTTCTAGCGTTGTCATGGTCAAGGCGAGGGTGCTCCATATGTAGACGAACTTTTCGAATTTGAAAATCGATTACAGCTCGCTAATTCTGACTCAAAGACATAGTTACACTGCTATGTTACGCGCTTAAATTCGGAAACCTCTAGTGACAGAAGGCTGCAAAGTGTAGGTATGAGGAATAAAAATATAGATTTGTAATAAAGTTTATTTTATTTAAAGATCTCTAAGAGGTTTCAAGCAAAAATTTTGGAGGCATCACTTTCCAGCACGCCCTCGTATTATAACTTTGAGCTCTTGTTGTTTCCTAACAAAGCTACGACGACGTACTACAGTAATACGTAAGGTTCCTAGGGCAAACCTTGTCCTGTCACTGGAAACCTTTTTGTTCGTTCTCGAGAACCTCTAAACTAAATAAACCGTCACTCTCTCCACACAGCCCCCACTATTCATGTAGCCTCTTCCTGTGTGTGATGAGCCCCTGACCTATTAAGCGAGGCACTATACCCCATAACCCTATGGCGCATGACGAGAACTCAGCACCCTACCGCCTGAGCCTCTGATTCGCACTCCAAACTCGGTGCTGTACCACAGATCCCCAATCATTCTTGTAGACGATGCTACAGATGATGAGCTCTGCCATCATCCCACAAGCAGGACTGGCACCCTTCACCATTCTGGCCGATCTAAAGCGGTAAACATCATTAGTACCTTCATGAGTAGCAGTTGCAGTTGGCTTCAAACTGTGCTCCTCATGGCAGATGGAATGATCCGTTCCATGTCTTGGATGATTTATTCCTGTAAACAAAAGAGTAAACACTGGATTTGTTCCCCTCCTTGCAGCCGTATTCCTAAGAGGCATTTAATTAATAGGCTTTCCTGGTCTGGTTTCAGTATATGAGACTACAGACACATAAAAATAAATCATGAGAATGGTATGTGATCAGAGTATTAATTTTTAATGATGCTTAATACAAAGTTTGGGCGCTTGACAATTGCTTTTTGCGTAAGGTCCGTTTATTGTAAGTTTGACCGTGGGTGACTTTTATGAAAGTATTTCTTTACCGGAATTCGTAGATTAAATAATACCAAAGCATTGGCTCGTGCTGGACCATTCATAAGATTTGTAACAAGGAACCCTTAGCCATGCCAAGACGCCGTTTAATTGGAACAACAGCTTGCAACATAAATGAGACACAAAATTAAAAAATTTCACTGTATTCACAAAATATTATGATAAATTAAATTACATAGACACATTAATTCTGTTGCTGTGTAACTATGACAACGCCTAGTGAGACTGCGTCTCAATAAAATAATAATAATGGTGGCGTGCCGAATAATTATCTGCAGCGACTTCAGATATGCGTCCAATCGGCACCGCTTCAAGAACAAAAAAGATGTCGTCTTCTCGGCAAGACAACTAAACTGCGTAATTATTCTAATGTTTCATCGATTTCACTCCACAATCCACACAACCGTTTATCTAATTAGTATCCTAAGTAATTACTGATTAATATCCCCAAATTATATCTACGTTTTGGCAATATATCAACGCCCATCCTGCAAAAGCATATTTAAAGGCCCCATTACGCGCCTAACGCTGGAGATCCCAACTATCTATAATTCAACATGCCGTATGTTTCTGATCCTGCCGGCTGATGAGATTGCTCGTTGATAGGAACATTTTTCTTCATATTAAAATCAGGAAATTTCGAGATGGATTGTTCCAGTTCACCAGTTAAGTTTTACAGTACTGACACTCGCATTAATGAGAGCAGGCTGTTGTGCTGCTATATGAGATATCTGAAGACTGAGGGAGAAATTATACCGGACGCTATTTATTGCATTAGACATCAGTTACATTTACAGTTACCTGCCTGTCAACCTAGAATCAGGACTCGACAACGTAAAGTGGTACAAGTTGGAATCTCACTGGAGTAGAATTGTCTTCAGTCAAAAGTATCGCCTCTAACTGAGCCCTGATAATCATGGAGGACATATCCGGAGACTCCTCGGATAGCAGTGGGAAACCATCTTCAAAGTCGCCCGCCATACGGCCAGGCAACCAGGAGCAATGGTTTTCGCGGTGCCATTTCATTCCATAGCAGGACCACTTTGGTTGTCATCCAAGTCACCCTTACAGAGCAGGGGTATATAGACGATTTTCTATGCCCCGTTTTGTTGCATTTCAAAGGAAGATATCGTGCGCTCATATTTCAGCAAAATAACGGCCGCCAGCACCGCACACAGCAAAAGTTTCTATTGCTTGTCTTCGAGCTTACCGAACCCTGCTTTGACGAGCAATGTCGTCGGATCTCTCCCTAATTGAATATGTTTGGAGGATTGTGGGTAGGGCCCTCCAACTAACTCGGGATTCTGATAAACTGAAGCACCAATTGAACGCCGGCCGTGGTGGCCTAGCGGTTCTAGACACTACAGTCTGGAACCGCGGACCGCTACAGTCGCAGGATCGAATCCTCCCTCGTGCATGGTTGTGTGTGATGTACTTAGGTTAGTTAGGTTTAAGTAGTTCTAAGTTCTAGGGGACTGATGACCTCAGAAGTTAGGTCCCATAGTGCTCAGAGCCATTTTTGAACCAACTGAACGGAATTTGGCACGATATTCCTCAGAAGGAAATCTAACAACCCTATAAATCAATGCCAACCCGCGTAATTGCTTGCATAAGGGCCAGAGTTGGACCAGTGCTTCGTTGAGTTGTTCAATTTGTGAAGCTCTTTCTCTTGAATCAATGATTAGGTAAGTCGTTTTTTTCCCGTTCTTAACACTCGTTGGTTGTTAAAAGTTACTCAAATACTTCCCCTATAAAATAGGTGGATGTAAGGTCTGCTAGTTATGCAAAACACCGTTTTTTCCAAGTTCCCAAACATGATTCAGCACCCCTGTGCCATCAGCGAGTTTGTGTTTCATTTAATCTGTGATGAGAACATTCTTGCTATTAATTAATTAATTAATTACTATTAATTACTATTAATTAATTACAAAATTATGTGGATATTTAGTTCAAACAAACAATTCGTTTCTTTTTGTTAATACCTTTACACTCGGTTTGCATGGTTTTTCAGGATCACTTGTGTATTATTTATTACAGGTAGCTTGTCATTTGCAACCAAACGATGTTGATAAGAAATTTGGTCAGGGGTTAACCTATCATTTTATGCTGAAACTTTATTTAGTTTTTCTCGATATTTCGCGCCTATATTCGTAATTACTGAAGTTTTTGTGTGGCAAGCTCTTTTGTTCTCAGCATTTTGGTGAGGTGTTGTGAGGCACACGTAAATATAACACGTATTTTCACGAATAAGGTTGTAAAAGCACTTTGCACTTCACCAAAACACACTGTACTTGTGGTTGTTTTGTGTCCCATAGCCACCTAATATTGTAATCATTTAATACAAATGTTCACGTTCCAGATTAAATACAACAGAAATTCACAGATGATGGCTCAGAAGTGCTGAAAAATGTTTGGGAAATTGGAGAAAACGGCGTTTTGTGTAACTGTCAGACCTTACATCCATCAATTTCAACTGTAAACACGGTAAACACAAGGAGCTGCAAATACAAATGATGACTTTCCCTATAACTTTATTTATTCATCGTTACTCTACGTTTCAAAGTCAATTAATCATGGTGAAATGTTTTGTAGTTTAATAGTTATTTAAGACGAAGACATTCCTTAACTAATCTGAAAATGCCTGGTGTCTCCAGATCGCTTAAGCTAACAGAACCTTCTTTCATGATTTTAGAATCAAGTGTTAATAATTATTAAAGTGCGCACCTGCCTAATGCCTGCATGCAGCTTCCTCTTTCAGTTCTTCCCCCAGGAGAAATTCTACTAATACGTATCCTCTTCATTGTTTTGCCTGTATCGAAGTCCTGCCCTCAATCTCACACTAACTTTCTCTTTTAACTTATGTGAACATCAGATAATATAAAGCGTTATGACGGTACAATATCGACGTTCAGTTTCACAGTCCCGGAGCCAGGTCACACGATAAATGGCGATGATGTAAACGGTTTGTGTATGGTCACGAGACTGCTCTCAAATATATTATTTGAGCATAAATAGATAGATGAGGAGGTAGAGGAATGATACACTGCGGTGCTCGCATGTTGAATTCCGTAGTTATCCCAGGTAGCTCAATTAAATAATGAAAATAACGACAGGTAGAGACAGTGGCCAGAAAACTTATGGGAAGAAAGCTTTCTGACTGAGTAGTTTCCACCGCCTTCGTGGTAGGCGAAGATGCACCGTTTCAACTTCCAGGAATTTCCAATGGATGGGGAAGGGCGTACTTATGACTGAAAATAAAGTGTCAGATAAAGGCCTTGAATGAGCTATTTTGGAAGTCAACGCTGATTTCGTTATTTTGGTCTGTGTTTTCATTAAATCAATACATGTAGTATAGAGTACAGCAATCTGCCGCAGACTGTTTTCACAGATGCGGATTTAGTCAATGTATGGCCATCTTCAGCGTTAAAGACGTATAAAGAACCAATTACAATAACTTAACATGCACGCCTTCTTATATGCATAGATGTAGAAGCTTTAAATATGAGTCAGTTATAAAGTAAGTATCAGTAAATGTAAATCAAAACATTAAAACCACCCTGATATTCTCCCAGTAGTTTGTCTAAAGTATCTACCACTGTGTTCACGAGAATTTTTGTATTTGGTATGTCACAGGCAGAAGTGACAATCCTGTGTAATTACTGACGCTTTGTTTGTCTCCCTTTTTTATGTAGCGGGAGAATTTACGCTGTTTTCCCTTCAACTGGAATCTTCTCAGTCTCAAAACTTCAGCAGTAAAAACAAAATTAATGACAAATATAAATAATTAGCCAAAATTCATAGAAACAAAAATAGGTACAACAGGGCGAGTAAATAAATCTAAATATCTTAGAGAAACTGTTCAACAGAATGGAATAGAAAAATCTGCAATAGATGTAAGAACTAACATAATGGATAGAGCATATGGTTTAACCAAAAATATTTCCAACAAGAAATGTATATCTAGAGAAACAAAACTAAAACACTACACCACAGTGGTCAACCAGAATGTTTATATGGATCTGAATGCCTAGCGATGAGCTGTAAGGTGGACAAACTAGAGGTACTGGAAAGAAGGATTAATAGAAGAATAATGGGAGCAATAAAATGTGCAGATGTTTGGAAAATAGGAATTAATGACGAGATTTACAAAAATTAAGAGAACATATCTGGAGTAAAGGCCAAATGAAGGTTAACCTTTCCCCTCTATCGAATGGATGGAAATGGACTAACAAAACAATTACTCCTATATTTCTGGAAGTAGAAATCGACAATAGCATGGACTACAGAGGTAAGGAAAGATATAGAAAAAATAACATCAAAGCATCAGAAATAGTAGGAAGAAATCGTTTTAAAAATAAAATACTAAATCCGGAAGGCTTTCGAAGCAGTAGAAAAAAAAAATCGGGAACAACATGGGCAGAAGAAAGGAAGAGACTTCATGGGGAGAAAATGTGGGAATACTGGAAAAATAGGAAACAACAACAAAGGAAGAAGAGGAACTGAAGTTGTTAACGTGATCCTAACTGGTCAATATGATAAATAATTCTACTGTTCGTGTGTATGTCACTGAAATCCTCCAAAACGGGTGGGCCGATTTCAATGAATTTTCTTGTATGCGTTTGGGTGGCGCCCTGGATGGTTTAGATTCACAAATAAGCCCAGCAGATGGTGCTACAGCCGGTATCTAGGTTATTTATCTATACTGCCACTAAACTTCTGAATCGACTTGAATGAATTTTTGTGTATGCATTCAAGTGGGGGGGCCCAGAAAATTTACATTCTTAAATCCACACGGTAGGTGGCGTTGCATTCTTGAGTACAATATTGAGCGTATTATATTCAGATATAAGTTACGTGCATAGGATTTCGTTTATTTTTCGACATTTTAATTTGAGTGTACTACATTATGTGTGTTTCGTTATTATGACATTTTAATTCCTTTGTACGGTGTCTTTTGATATTTCAGATGTCGCATTTCAGTGAATATTAGGTGCATTATACTTACATATAAGTTACGTATATAAAGCAATGCCACGTCTTCGTGGACGTGGAGGAAATACTGGTCGACGGACTCGGAATTCACAATTAGCCTAGAACCGTCGCTTAAATAGGTCGGCAGAAGATCAATTGACGGACAATGAAAATATAAGAAACCAGGCTGCAATCAGACGTGCTAATGAAAGTCAAGAGCAACGCAACGAACGCCTTCGAGCTAATGCACTCAGACAAAGACTGGCGCGTCACCGAGTCACCGACACATTCAGAACACGAGAACAACAGCCTTTGCAAGTGTATCGCGTATTGACACGTGCATCACTTCTTCGCCTTGCGTTTGAATATGAGTCGGACACCAACTATTCGTCACATTTACAAATTGTAGTCGGTGCTATGAACAAACAATGCCAACACTGTCATGCACTCAAATACAAAGGTGAATCGGCCGGTTTCTGCTGCGCGTCTGGAAAATTTGTATTGCCACCATTGAATTCGCCCCCAGAACCATTGAAAACACTATTGGCTGGAGCTACATCTCAATGTAAATTGTTTTTGCCGAAAATTCGTTAATTTAATTCGTGATTTCCAATGACATCATTTGGAGCAACAAAAATCGTTCAGAATGAGGATGGTCGCAATTTTCAATCAACGTTTAAGATTCAGGGCCAAGTGTAACACCAAATTGGTTTTTTAATGCCGATGCTTGATATCGATTCAAAATTTCTGCAAATCTACTTCATGGGTGATGAGGAGCAGCAAATAAACGCACGCTCCCAGTACAACCATATCGTGCAGATGAAGGAGCGAGAAATTGTGGGTATTTTAGAACCGTTTTTATAGAATCACAACCAGTTGGTCCAGTTCTTCAATACCGATTCAAACACTCTGCAAAACGACAACCATACGATCGTCATCAAAGCAGATAAAGTACCATCTGGGCAGCTAGGAGGCCGATATAACGCAACGACCATTAATGAAGTCACAGTTGTTATGGTTGGCGACGCATTTGAACGTCGAGATATACGAATCCATCGCAGACGTAACACAGTGAATACGATTGAAGACAGTCATCGCTCTTACGGCGCTTTGCAATATTCATTGATATTTTGGTAAGGATAAGATGGATATCATTTAAATATCAAACAAAGAAATCGATAAACAGGTACAATCTACACATATCATTACCTAATTTTTATGCACGATCAAATTCTTTTTGTCTTAATTATGTTTTTACTTTTCAGGTGCAGAAACCACTAAGAAAATGAGCGCGATGAGCTTCTACGCATATCGGTTGATGATTCGTGCCAATGAAGAAAATGATATTATCCGATGCCGCCAGCTGTTTCATCAATATATCGTTGATATGTATGCGAAAATTGAAAGCGAGCGATTGCGATACATCAGGTACAATTAAGCAAAACTTCGAGCCGAGGAATACATTCATTTGCGTGATGGTATTGTTGGTAACGTAGATGGAATAACTAACGTCAACGACATCGGTACTTAATATATTCTTCCATCATCATATATCGGTAGCCCACGTCGTAAGCAAGAATATATTCAAGACGCCATGACTATTGTGTGCGCGTATGGACGACCAGATTTGTTCATTATATTTACATGTAATCCAAAATGGAATGAAATTAAAATTGCGTTATTGCCAGGTCAAACTGCAATAGATCGGCATGATATCACAGCACTTGTCTTCATACAAAAGTTAAAATCGTTGATAAACTTGATTATACATTCCTCTGTATTTGGCAAAACACGTTGCTGGCTTTATTCCGTTTAATGGCAAAAACGAGGTTTGCCACACGCGCATATTTTGATTTGGTTGGTCGACAAATTACAGTCAGAAGAAATTGATAAAATTATCTCAGCAGAAATTCCGGATCGGAATATCGATCAAGAAATGTATGAGATTGTTACCGCTAACATGATCCATGGTCCATGCGGTGCTATAAACATGACGGCGCCGTGCATGGACAATGGAAAATGTACGAAACGTTATCCAAAAAATTGTATAAATGATGCAATCACTAATATCGATGGTTATCCATTGTATCGTCGTAGAGACACTGAACATGGTGGTCAGTCACATCAATTACGCGTGTCAAACGGTACAACAGTTGACAATGACAATTACTGGGTGGTTCCGTATTCACCATTGCTGTGTAAATTCTACACAGCAATGTGTGTGTATATATATATATGTATATGTATTCCCAACTGGGTTATTGATGTCATATTTGGTGTGTTGACATTGAGGCGGCGAGTCCGCAGTTTATATTTGCAAAATAGCTGGCTTTAGTGTACATCATAGTAATCTACAGCACCATACTTACATGTGCGATGTGTTGACTGTACGTACCGTATTTAATTTATTTTACAGTAGCCGAACTCTTGAGTGGCGCAGCGACAATAAATTAAACACGCACACCTTCATCATGAGTCTATCTACTAATGAAAACTGTATCTAAATCCCCATAGCAGTTCCTGAGGGTAGCCTTCACACACAGACAAAAACCACGTGGGGGGACTTAATTTTATAGTAAGTAGTGACGAGCAGAGGTCAGGAGATAGCAATGAAAATGGAAAGTAAAAAGGAGGTGTTCGAATTAAACAGGGTATAATGTAGGGATGCAATCTGTTTTCCGTTATTATTCGACATGCACGTCGAAGAGTCAATTACGGATAATGATACAGTAGTTGAATAAAAATTCTGTGGGAAAAATAACAGTGCTAGCATTCGTTGTTGACTCTAAAGTCTTCAGTGTAAGTGAGGAAGTAAGAGACGAGCAGTTGGGCGAAATAGAATATGGACTGAAAGTGAAGCAAAGAAAGACATACATAATAAGGAACAGCAGAAATGAGACTAACTCGGAATTATTCTGATACTCCAAGATCGCTTGTAAATCTACTTATTGATTACCGGTTCGACAGAACTGGGTTTCCATCATCGTATCTTGTGACACAGTAACAGAAGTTAATGACACAAGATCCAGTGATGACTGCACAGATCTGTCGAAACCTGTAATCAACAAAAAGATTTACAAGTGATCTTGGCGTACCTGATACTACAGAATAATATAATAATTCAGATTGCTCCCAGCAACTGACGCAATGTGAAACATATGTTAGCGCTAAAAATTCTGAAATTGCGGACCATGCAGACCATTGCGAGTGACGATAGATTGGTTAAGTTTCTCTTTAAGTAGAACATGAGTGATTGTGGATCGTGATATGGCCGGCTGCCGTGGCTGAGCGGTTCTAGGCGCTTCAGTCTGGAACCGCGTGGCCGCTACGTTTCCAGGTTCGAATCCTGCCTCGAGCATGGACGTGTGTGATGTACTTAGGTTAGTTAGGATTAAGCAGTTCTAAGTTCTAGGGGACTGGTGACCTCAGATGTTAAGTCCCATAGTGCTTAGAGCCATTTGAACGTGATATGTCCACTGCACAAAAATAGACCAGCCTAGGTATCCGCAGTTACAAAGCTGGAAACAACGAAGGGAATACCGGGGTTTCTTGAGAAGGATATTAAACAGAAAATTTAAAACTAGTCAGTATTTCAGTTCATCTTAAGATGCTGAACACGGTTTTACAACGAGCAGATCGTTTCCACATTGTAACATTAACAGTGCGGCATCAGAATTATCACACTGCTTATTCCCAACAGATTTGCCCACTCCCAACTAGGAATCAAAATATGTAGTGATAGGTGCAGGCACAAGGTAAGTTCCAAACTTTACATGTTTTACGTTACTGGACGAATGGCTCAGAAACTTGAATACGGAAGCTACATAAAGTGAATGCAATTTGGTAGGGCAATATGTAGTATTTATTTAAAATGTAACAGTCAGCCAATCGGTTACATTTTGTATAACTGCATACACGGTTCCTTAGCGCACAACCACAAAATGCTTGAAACATCAATATTTAGCATGTTTGTTTCTCATGTAGGCTTTAACGTAAGTATACAAGGTGTTTTAAACCTCAATATTCAATGTAATTATCCACAGCTTATCCACTAGAACATCGTACGTGATTAGCAAGAAATCAACCCTTGCTCTACAAAGTATTGGCTTAATCATATCGAATGGCATGAGAGCTGTACGATCCATGACCGGCTGAAGTTTCTGTTAGTGACTGGACTTCAAGGTAGTGATGGACTTCACCGGGCTGTATATGGTCCCTCTTAATACGATTAACAGTGTTCCTGTGTTGATACTTTCCGTGCCCTCAGAGAACTTCATGCTCCTTTTCTGTAATGTAGTTTGTCTGAACCAATTACGAAGAGAGCAACAGGCTTTGGCGATACTGATTACTTTCTCAGGTTTGTAGGTTATTGGCTTTTCAAGAATCAGAAATCTAGCTAGCAGACTACTAGAACCATGTTTATCAGTCCGTCTAGCTCTTGTTAATCTATAATTGAAAATATTTTGCCTGGTGTTCCGTTGAATTCCTGGAAATAGTTCAAGTAGGTAACATTTTGTGGGAAATCCCCTGTCGCCAACCAGAAACATAATCAGATAATCAGCTGACAGAATATCATTTTCCAGTTCACGGTACAGATTGCTGTTTTTAAATACACCGCCGTCACTAACCCTCCCTTTGCATCTTATGTTTACACAAGTAAAGCAGTACTTGTGGTCTACAACTTCCATTACAGTACAGGTTTCCTGAATCCAGAGCACACTTTATTACAACATGTTTGCCCTCAATAGCTGCACGGCATCCTGCGATGTCCCATTGTTTGCGAAGGCTATCCGCAATAGCAGTCCACTCAGTTGTATCATGAACCTGAACTCATATTACAAAAATGCGCCGATTTGTCTTGCCAGTGATTCCTTGAGAAACAGATCTATCTATGATTCTAGTAATATGTACTACAATGTCTGTTATATCATGAACATGATATGTGTTCATTATAGACATATTCTAGTGAGAAAAAATGTTTCAAGATCCTTCTGAACCTCTATCCTTTGATTTACTTACCATATGTCTGCAATGTACTTCTGAACAGATATCATGAAGCAACGGATAACAATTTCAACAGTATTTATAAGAAGCAAGCAATATATTTTATTGCTTTCCAGACAACTGAAGACGGTACAAATGAACACATTGAGGCTGCTATTTCTTCTACTGTAACATAGGCATAAGGTAGTTCGCCTACTATGAACATTCGCTAACCGAAAAAAAGTCAGGGTCAGATGCACAAAATATCTGGAATTAAAAGGTATAACTGACACTGTAAACATATCGTCTGAAGAAACCGAGTTTCAGCATAAAACCTTGCCATTGTTATTTACTCTGGAGGCTCAAGGGCACATGGAGCTGTATCTAAACAGCATTCGTCGACAGTATATTTCACAAAACTTCAATGATCACAACAGAATGGAGATTATCACCCACACTTCTATGAGCTCCACTTCATGTTCAGCTCAAGTCAAGAAAGTAAGAACTTCAGCGAAAGTTTACCGCCGGCCGATGTGGCCGAGCGTTCTAGGCACTTCAGGCTGGAACCGCCCGACCACTACGGTCGCAGGTTTGAATCCTGCCTCGGGCATGGATGTGTGTGATGTCCTTAGGTTAGTTAGGTTTAAGTAGTTCTAAGTTCTAGGGGACCTCAGATGTTAAGTCCCATATTGCTCAGAGCCATTTGACAGTTTACCGACCATGAGAAAGACACTCGCCTCATCAGGGAAGAGGAACCATCACACGTTATTAGAATAAACCAGTACAAGGGCAAGAAGTGTCATGATGTAGCGAAACACGAGGCATTGGACTCGAAACATTCCCCAGCAAAGACCTGTCACTCCAGGAATGACAGTTGATATTATCAATTTCATCTGATTTTGTGAAACAAAGTCCGGTTTCAGAATATGTTTTGTTTTATCTTATAACGATTACTTGAAAAATATATTCTATGACAATAAATAAAATAAGTACACAGAACCAAATGCGACGATTTTTCAGTTCTGAACCTGATGAACTCCTTTAACACTTCGTAAATAGGATCACAAACTTCTCGAGTGAGTAAAGGAACTGTTTACTTCCCTATTCGAAAAAGGTGTATCAGAGTCCTTAAACTACTGCCCAAATATAAAACTGTGCGAGCAGCACATTTTACTCAGATACGGCTTCTCTTAGATGAGTATCAGTACACTGAATATTTACTACTTGCTTTTAATAATGGTAAAATAAAGCAACTTTACAACATTCTCCTCGTTGAAAAAAAGCGTTTCGGCTCTTTGGTTGCGAGTTTTTCCAGAGTCACTAGGTTGCAATAGCCTGTCGGTAAACTGAAGAGCGAGTGAGCGTGTCCACACTCTGCCAACGCAGCTATGTCACAACACGCTTCTACAGGCCGTTTCACAACGTAGTACCGGCCCTGCCGCGGCGCGCGTTTTGAATCTGTGGCAACGCCGTGTACAGATACGTCTCGGCTGCGTTTATTCTTAGACAAATGCTTTAAGACAATAAGGAACAAAAAACGATAGCTTCTTTCGAAATACAACAAAAGAGTAAATAATATAAACATAAGAACGGAAGTCAGAATTCTACTATAAACATAGAACCGAATGCCTTTTCATGTGAACATATATTCCTCTATTGCTATTCGTAAAACGGACCGCACATAATGCAATCAATCTGTAGAATTTAAGGCTTGATCTTACTTTGCGTTTATGTTGGAAGGTAGATGTTTTCTTTGAAGAACTGTATTGAAACTTAACAATTCTTGCAACATGAAGAGTGTTTAAAAAGTAAGCAGAAATTTATAATTTTGTTTGTTAGTCCGATTTGCACAACTTTTTTGTCGCTGTCTTCGTAAACATGTCTCATGTGTACAATGTTATGCATATTGGCTATTTACTCTGTTGTCAGCTGTCAAAAAGGTTACATGTGTTTTGGTAGCATCAACGATTATTTGTTTTGTATAAAATAGATTAGAGAATCTGTATTAAATTTTATTGTAAGAATAAAATAAAAAGTATGAAATTTTTAGAAATGTTGAATATTGCTTTTGGTGAGCCTGTTATGAGTAATCCAAGGGCATGCAAGTGGTATAAACATTTCAAAGCGGGTCTTAAAGGGCAGCAAGTATGGATGAGATTAGAAATGCACAGTTAGAAGACCTAATAACTATCCCGAAGAAACAGTTCCTTAAGTATTTCGCGAATTGGAAAAAGCACTGGCAAAAGTGTATAGTATGTAATAGAGAATATTTTTAAATAGTATAAAATTGCTGTAGACTAAGAAATAAAGTTCTTATCAAAAAAGAAAAGTTTATATGTAAGCGCATCTCGTATGTCAAGCTTTCTGCTTAGAAGTCCAGAATCGGGTTACGTGTTTCGCAGGAAATTTCAGCAGTGTTTTTAATAGCTATTGCGCACATGTTTTAAGCAATATGTCTTTAGCGACCGAGACAGAGATTTAGTGTTCCTTCAGCATCAAAGGTCTTATGTGATTTCGAAACTGTGAGTTTCCTCACAAAATTATTAGTTTTACTTCGTGGCGATTCCAGTAAACCATGAGGCTTATTTCCGCGTCCCTTCTTTATGCGTCCTATTGGGCGAGGCTGACGTTTGCATCAATTGCAGCCGTTTGGTTGGGAGTGGTAGAATTAGCCCACAGTTCTTTTTGCGTCGCCTCTTTAACATACGCTGTACTAACATTAGAGACGAACGAACACTCTTTACCCCACAAATACCTCCTCTTTTGCGCATTCTGCACACTTTCTTGCAATGCTAGATGATTATCCATCACTTCCGGATAACGAAGCATATCAGTAAGTATCCAAAGTTAACTGACTCTGGCAGCTAAGATCCCACGAACAGAAACGACGTATATCACTGCACGCCGATATCCACCGCTAGACAGGTAACGGGCAACAGATTTTGGGTGCCCCTGTGGTCCGGTGGCAGCGTTCTTCCGGGAAAGGCCACTTCCCTCACCAAAAGCGCTGCTCGCTCTTGAGTTTACAGACAGACTATATAATGGAAATCTCTTCCGCCAAACGACTTTTTCTTTTCCTTACAGCTCCAGTCTCTTCTTTCACATCATCCAGTATAACCAAAGCTGAAACATTTGTTGCTTGTCAGCCCTCGATTTCCGAATCATGTTGTAGTACACACTCAACAACAGGCAAACAACTGACTGCCAACTAAATCATGTGTTAACGCTCACTCACATGAAATGTCTGCAGTTTTGTGTTCGTTATCATTGAAAAAAGGTGCCAAACAGCTGCAGCCACATAGTGCGCGGAGCTAGCAGGGTTCTGCCGCATTATCCTGCAGAGGAAGCGTCTGCGGCGCCCTCTCGATGTCCCTCCGTCGGCCGTTAGGCCATCCGCCGCCGCCGGCGCAGTCTTGGGGAGCGCCGACCAGCCGCCATTATTCCGGTGCCGACACTAAACGCCAGCAAACGACGTGCTATCCGGGCGACCGCCAGATACGGCGCCCATTCGCCGCATCGCACTGGCCTCGCTAACAGAATTTCTTCGGGTAATAGCCAGTTACTGCCCGCAGTTCTTCGCCGTCTGGCGCACAGCGGGTCGCCGGCGATGAACTGCCGAGGAATGTGGACCACCCACCGTTTAATGCCGACTCGCGCTTTTGAAGGTTCCAATGGCTCATTTCTTCTCTCCAGAGGCTACGTAAGTATCTGTACTGAAATCTGGCTGCTGCACCAAAGGAGTTCATTTCTTGACAGTGAGTACTAAAGACGAATCGCGAAAACATACAGAAAGTATGGTCGAAGAAAATACGCAACAGGCCGTGACGATGTACTACCCTCCAGATACCCCATGTATCGTAAACGAAATATCCGTTAACACTACATACATTCGCAATATGCGCCGTAGCTTTATCGAAACACTTGAGACAACCACGTCAGCTATTTGACCATGTTTGCCCTCTTGTTGGAGATCGACCGTGAGCTCATTACATTTGGTTGTTAAGTTTACACCAGTATATTTTAACCCAATTTTATATAGATATTTAAGATAATTCACATTTACTGTTCCGTTTCAGTTGTACACTTTTTTTTAAATTCGATTGTAGCTAGTTGCGGAAGTGATTTAAAAAATTGTGGCACCAGCAGCTGTCAGGGAGTGGATAAAGAGTTTCAGACGTTTGGATGACTGGATATTTCGTTTATAGGTTATTTAGTAGAAATCAGGCATGACTAACAAAAAGGAATTTTGTGGAATTATTCTCATAATCATCTGCTGGAATGATACCCTACCATTTGAACTATTTATGAGAATAACGAACTGGGTCTGATATACACCTAATCGTTTATTTTTCTGGTTGTTTGTGTAAGATGAGTTTCTTCCAAGCTAAAATGGTATACTGTAGTGTTTATTCTGATTACTATTATGTCTGTAGAGGTTGGCTTATTACTATGTTGTCGGATATGCTATATGCTCTGCAAATATGAAGCGTTTGGTCTCATGCACCTAGGCTCTCATATGTTCTTTGTATCAGATACCAAGCCTTCTACATGTTTTACCTATATACCTCACATCACAGTGTTGCATTGTAATTGATTTGAGTTTACACTGTGATACAAGGTTGTACCTGAATGAGATTTTCACTCTGCAGCGGAGTGTGCGCTGATATGAAACTTCCTGGCAGATTAAAACTGTGTGCGCGACCGAGACTCGAACTCGGGACCTTAGCCTTTCGCGGGCAAGTGCTCTACCAACTGGGCTACCGAAGCACGACTCACGGCCGGTACTCACAACTTTACTTCTGCCAGTACCTCGTCTCCTACCTTCCAAACGTTACAGAAGCTCTCCTGCGAAACTTGCAGAACTAGCACTCCTGAAAGAAAGGATATTGCGGAGTCATGGCTTAGCCACAGCCTGGGGGATGTTTCCAGAATGAGATTTTCACTCTGCAGCGGAGTGTGCGCTGATATGAAACTTCCTGGCAGATTAAAACTGTGTGCGCGACCGAGGCTTTGACCGAGACTTTGCCCGCGAAAGGCAAAGGTCCCGAGTTCGAGTCTCGGTCGCGCACACAGTTTTAATCTGCCAGGAAGTTTCAAGGTTGTACCTCTTCTCAGTTGTGTAACGTACTTTCGCATAGAAATGTCTGTAGTGTATGCTATGTTTATGCAATTGCGTTGCGCTGTAAATTTTGTTTTGAGTTAATGTGAGTACGTCTTTGTCTACCATGTATCGTCTTTTCTGGTATTTTCTTTATTATTCTGTGTGTTATTTTGGTACTGAAGCTGTATGTGTGTGTGTGAGTGTGTGTGTGTGTGTGTGTGTGTGTTGGGTTACATTGTGTGTTGTTTGTGGTCTGTTCCTTACAGTAGTTGTTCATGGTTCTATATCGTAGTTTACCTTTGTGTCTATGCTATTCATGGAGCCAACGATTGTGGCTAACTGCATTATGACATCCAGTTCCATTTTGGGTTACCTTTGATGAACAGCACTGTACTGAGTGTATGGGACATATGGTGGAGTACTGATTGCTTTTGTGAGGCTGTGGTAGTTACCGGTTGGGTGCATGATTGTTGTTTAGCGTAGATTTAGATATTCAGCTGTCAGTCATTTTCTTGTTATGTCTAGAAAGTTGATTTTACATTTATGTGCTATTTCTGTAATTTATTGTTTGTGCCTTGTTAAAGCAACTTCACAGTTCGTCTGTTATGGCTGTGATGTATTTCTTAAGGGGCCAGGTCATTAATAGATCATACCCTATATATATGTTCCCTTTTGCTAATTTTTAAGTAAAAATGAACTGTTCAAAAGCAGCTTATAAACATATTGGGTAATGCTCCTAAAATCTGTCCTTTTCTAAATAAATCCAACTTGCTCTAAATAAAGTTGATTGTAGAATCTGAAGTAGATTTATTCTATTCCATACAGTAATTGCGTCAGTATGTCATTAATCTATTCACCAGATCATTGGCTACAAATTTCAGAATTATCTGAACAATGTCTACAGCGTCTCTTACGGTTAAATTTGAATACATGCTCTTCATGGTGAATTTGACGGGTGTTATTATATGTGGGTATATTATGTATTTCATGTATTCTTTTTTGTGTATGGTATTTTTAATGGTTCTGTCATCTTTTCCCTTTGCAGTTTTCAGGCAGAATTTTTAATGTATGCGCTGCAAGTTTGTATTTGCTGGCTTTTCTGAAGTTTATTTTGCATATGATTGGGATATTTGGATTGTGAATTGATGGTTGGCATTGTAGGATGGGTGCAGTTGGATTTTTTCCGTAAGAGATCTTTTGTGTTATCTAATGTGTTGTCTACATTTTTCAGAGTATCCTTACATGTATCTGGACACTCTTTGTGGGGTCTGTATTTAAACCTCAAGCAGGTAAACCTACGTATAAAATACGACAATTAGAAATAACATTGTCTTGTACTGATCCATTGTTGATTTGCAGTTTCAAGCTTGTATCTGTGCCTTCATTATTGCTCCCGCTATCACAGTAATAAGTTCTGTTGTCACACGTCCAAGTGAGCTGTAGTAATATAGAACAAACAGCTAGCTATGTGAGAAAAAAACTTGCGATCCGGATAAGAAAATTACCCAGACTCCGAGCTAGCAGCATTATTCCACAATGAGGCAGTTATGTACAAGATAATCAGTAATCAAATTAGTGGTTAGCAGGGATATCGTACAACTGCGCTGTTTAATGCTTTGAGTGGGTCCTTGCAGTGGAGGAAGACTTGTATGCATCAACAGTGTGGTATAACTGTTTAATTAAAACTGATTCAGCTCATACAATGTAATTTTATTTTACCATTGTTTAATTAAATAAAGAGTAAACTCTGAGTTTTCTCATAAACATTTATCTCGGTAACATAAAGACAGCTGTGTTCAAAGTGTGTCACGTGCTCACTTTTCTTATGAAAAACGGCATACCCATTCGAAAGTTTCTTTCTTAATACTATTTTGTGAATTTTGTGGTTCGTAACAGTGTCTGTATTGAAGTGTGATGATGTGGTGTCTGTGTTGATCACTAAATTGACACCAGTGTTGGAGGATGGCCACATCTGCAGTCAGAATGACATGTATGGGAGGGAGTGAGACAGTGATCTTCCAGTACATAGTAAATATCGGGGCAAGAATTAGTCTTTATTCGACAGTTCCCTTACAGTCACTTGTTGGTTGAGACCCAGATGCTGACCGTGGCTAATGGCAGCAAATAAATCAACTGAGGCAGCAAAATACATAGGCAGCATCACTGTGGCTTGTGGTGATGGTGTCATTCCTGCCTCATGTTGCGTGTGTGGTCCACAGTATAGTGATTTTACTGCTGGACTGGCACACTCTTCCAGTGACCGAAGGTTGCTGACAAGGGCAAGTAGATACACCAAGACGAACCCAGGACTCTTAAGGCCCGGGGGAAACACCCCTGCCTTTAAGTACCAGTTTCAAGTGCAGGACCATGCGGCATAACTGACAGCTCGTACACTAATGGCTTGATCTCTTTGCTGCGCCATGAAGCTGTAGCAGCTTGGCTGCACATCGATCTGATGAACGTGTGAACACTCCACTGGACTAATAAATGGCACTAATAATATCAAGTTATCATCTGAACTGTGGGGTATGTATACATACTGGAGACAGAAGTTGAGTTCCCACTACATAGTTGGCTGTGAAACATTGGTATATGCTACAGCATATATCAGTCCAGCCCACTACCACCGAATATCACTGTATCGCCGAACGTTACGTCAGCGCAATGGCAGTGCTTATCTGCAAAATTATGTACCCCTCGGCTGTCTTTTATGGTATGCCCGAGACTGATTCTGCAACAGAAGCGAGTGGATATCGCTTCTAAGGAGAATGAAACTATGTGCAATCCCATGTTGATCCTGGGTCTTCTACGAAGGCGTGCTGGTAAGTTATTCCTCCGAACCTTTTAGGTGAAAACTCATAAAGTTTTAAAAGACACATTATTAATATTTTAGCACTATTGTTCAGGTTTAAATATTTGCAGCCCTCTGTCTCTCCAAGGCTCTGAATTATAGCGTGAAACATGGCGGTATGTAACGGTGCGTGAGAAACAGAACAGTGTGACTGAGCAAATGCGAAGAGTTCGTCCAAACATGGAGCACACTTTTCATCAGCATATGTATGCCGAACCATACACGAGGACGGTGGCATCTACAACAATCCGGCGTCTTGGGTTCAATGCCATCGATCATCCTCCATAGGGTCCCGACTTCGCCCCGTCCGATTTTCTGCTTACTCCAAAATTTAAGGAAAACCTTCGAGAACTACACTGTGATGGTGATGAAGCAGTGTAGGCAGAGATGAGGTTGTGGCTATGTCAACAACGTCAAAATTCTGCAGTGACTCTGCAAAGTTAGGGATCTCTCGTTGGGAAAAGCGTATTCGTCGTCAAGGTGACTATATTCGGAAATAAGTATATAGACATGAAGACAAAAGGTGTGGAATGTTAATGACGTCTGTTTTACTTTAAAAAGTTCGAAAATTTTCCCGTAAACAATTTGGAGGGATTACGTTTCAGCACGCTCTTGTAGCAAGAGCCCATATAACACCCCCTGAGATTCTGAAATTATCTGCTGCCTAAATATACTGTTGCTAGGACTCCACGTCATGAAAACTGACGGTCTTTATGCAGACCCTACTCCACATCCTATGACGCCTTTGACAGTGGAAGACGCAGTGGTTAGTCGATAACAACGGGCTGATCAAGGTTTGGACGAAGTAAAGTTTTCAGATATACTGTAGTCCTTTCAATCAAAAGCAAAGTATGAAGATCTCTTTACTTCGAGACGAATTGTACAAGAACGTAGTACTTCATTAGAAGCAGGTAACTGAAATATGTAGCGTGCAGCTACGAATCCATCAGAACTTAACATGTACGAAAATATTCAGATTACGTACGAGTATATTATACTACCTAGAGGGTGTTGTGTATAAATCGTATAGCCATTAAAGGGTAAGACTTATTTGAAGTAAAAACTAAGCTACAAAGCTATCCACGTGTAAAATCAAGTATCAAATGTTTTGTTGTTAGCTCGTAGGACATTCTGGTTTAGTGTATTCTATTTCATAATGGCAAAAAATGATAGAGGTAACGTAGGGGAGCTCCATGTCCGTCTAAGTGATGGAAACGAATGCTGCATGTAGGGTAGAAGAGGTAGCTCACCCTTAAGCGATATTGTTTACAAAACCATCTCTGTATATTCGAATACAACATAGTGGGTGACGGGAGCTAGTGCGCTATAATGTACGATTCGTCACAGAAGTGCCAAAAATAATGTTACCAGATGATCTAATTTATTTTATTTGTTAGTCCGACAGAATATCAAAAAACGAGCAGACAAGTGACCAATCATTATCCTCAGTTTTTTCTCTTTTTTCTGTAGGATACTCAACTTCAACTGTTAACCAACGTAAACTTATAAATCTTCTATAATATCCACAGTCCTACATTTGTCCATGACGTGTAGTAACCAATCCTTGTCCTCAGTTTTTTCTCTTTTTTCTGTAGGATACTCAACTTCAACTGTTAACCAACGTAAACTTATAAATCTTCTATAATATCCACAGTCCTACATTTGTCCATGACGTGTAGTAATTGAAATTTGTTTTCACTAGTGGTCATCGAATGTTTCTCATCTTGTAAATGTTATTTCAATGCAGAGGGTTTCGCTGTATTTAGGGCTCTATGTTCGTAAACTCTGTATTTCAAATCCCTCCCTGTTTGTCTTGAGCAAATACAGCTTCAAAGGTTGCAACATTCACATGTATTTCTTCGTGAAATACGTTATTTTGCTCTCAAAGAAGCAGAATCCGCTCATTTCGTCCCACTTTTATTCCCCAACTTTGGTAATAAGTTTTCCAGTAACATCGTTGGTGCTGCTCGCCATTAGTTTCACTTTCTTCGTTTTACTTTCATTCGATATTCTTTGCTCGACGGACTGCTCATTCCAGTTAGTACTTACTACTATACTTCCTCCTTTTCTGTGAATCTTACCATTGATATTGTTTCACAGTGAATTTTAAGCTCACTCTTGAACCCTTATAGTTTTGGCTCCCATGATATACTGGTAAAACAGTAGAGACAACAGACGAATTCAGTCTTACACCAGTTTTAATCCTAGCCCTTCGCACTTAGTCTCCTATTCTGATTTTCCTTCTTCGTTCACATACACACGTGCATATTATAGAGTTACGTTATTTTTTCCTATAAGACCTTTCATAGAATTTTTAACGTTTTGCATAATTTTCATTGTCGATCGTTTTTCGAGATCGACAAATCTTAGGACTGTATCTAGAATTTTCTATGCCTTGCTTCCATTATCAACGGCGTTAAAACTGCATCACTAGCGTGTTTACCTTCCTTAAGGCTAGACTGATAGTTGTCTAACAATTTCCTTTTCAATTCTTTAGTATATTGTTCTTAACAACAACTTAGATGTATGAGCTGTTAGGCTTAATCTGCGAGGTATCTCGCACTTATTTGCCCTTGCTATCTTTGGAAATGTGTGGATGATACGTTTACAGAAGTCTCCAGTCTCACAGATTCTACACACCAATTAGAATAGCCGTTAGGTTCCATTCTCCCTCAATGATCTTAGAATTTCCGAAGGAATATGATCTGTAAATTCTACCTTAATTGACTGTAAGTCAACCCAATCTCTATCGAACTCTAATATGGTGGATCCACTGTTACTTCCAAACAGAAAATCATTTCTCTTTGTATCACTTCAGCAAGTCATTCTCCTTGTAGAAGCATTCAATGTATTCATTCCAACTATCCGCTCCCCCCCTCTATGTTTAACCGATAAATTCCTCCTACCATCTTAACACTTAGACCTTTGCTTCTAATTTCATTTAAGGTTGTTTTGACTTCCTGTAAGCTAAATTTTTACTTCCGATGACCATTACCATTTCTGTTTTTTCTTATTTTGCCTCATGTCATTTCGCCCTCCTTCCATGCTTTCCCAATTTATTTCGTTCCTAAGTATCATACTGCTCTACGCCATTCTTCTTCAGCGTTTTTATACTTCAGCCAATGAAAGTACTTCTTCCGACACCTAAGGTTCCTACACACCTACCTAACCTTATACCTATACTTAATGTTGAACTCCACTGACTGCTCATACCAGAACGTCCATTCTTTTTGAGCGAAAATGCCTACTGTTGTATTCATTGTAGCGGTATTTACCGCCCCAAAGAATTTCGGACTCACATCCTCGTACCTTAGTGTTTTTATATTCCACCTATTTTCAAGCTGATTTCTCATGGCACTTCTCTTAAACTTCAGGTGCTCTTTCTAAAAGTGTTGTCTCAGTCTGTATCTTCTCCTGCGGTCGCTATGCAGTCCAGTATCAGGTTTTAGAATCTCTGGCTCCCCGTAATGTAATCCAGCTGGGGTTTTTCCGTGTCTTCAGGACTATTCCATCTGCACCTACTCCTCTTGTGATTTTCATACATCTATTCGGAATTACGATCTGGAATAAGATTATGTGAGGTTTTGTGGCTATAATTAGTAATTTGAATGTTTTCTGGTTGCGGCATCGCGTCGTATTGTAAATAATAGTGAAGAAACCGACGTTTCGGCTATGGTTACAGTGGCTTTCGTCTGGCTCTAAAAACATGGTAGGCCGCTGTAACGGCTGCCGAAACGTTTGTTCCCTTGCTGACAGTTAAAATAGCCAGAAAACAGTGGTGTTAGTTGAAATTTATGGTGGGACGTTCTCCTCTGTCATTCCTACTACCGAGTTCATATTTTCTTGCAGCAGCATCTTCAGTTCCCCAAGGTTATTAGATTGTCATCACCCTTTTCATACTGAATCACCCGTGAAATTTCCTCATATAATCTTGGTGTCGGTTTTGTCATCGATTTTGATGAAAGTAATCCTAACACTGCATAGTTCTAAGTGTCCCACTCTCTGATCTATCTTCCTGTTCATAACGAACCGTAATTCCGTTGCACCATTATATGTTGCACTTGATATTATCTGAACAGAAAAACTTATTTCCACAGTATTTTACTGACGCTCACAGTACCTAGATTGAGCCTTGGCATTCTCACTTTTCTTCTAGGCTCCCGACCACGTTCAACTTACCCACTTGAAGAATGTAAACTTTACGTTGGTGATTCAGTCTCTCTCTCAAGATGACCACCCCTTCGACAGCCCTCTCCAGAATTGGGGACTAATCAGGAATCTTTTGCAAATGGATATATCATTATGAGAGAATTTAAAGGCCACATCTAATGTGAATAAAAATAAAGCGTAACCTGGCCTGGTAGTCGAGATTAATAATGCGACCGCTTCAGAGACGGAGACGTAAGTCAGCACCGGATGGAATCCACCTGGTGGATTAACGACGATTTCTCGATGTCCAGAGTACCCAGGATGTGATATTTAGGAGGGGTTTCCACGTCCCACAAGGCGTAAACCGGGCTGGTTCCCACGTTAAGCCTCAGATACCTGTGACTCAAACTTTCAGAACACTTTATCACACTTGCACACAGAATTTACCTTATGAGCGAGCAAAGTTAGTATACTGCTTCTGCCCTGGTTTGTGAACAGGAAACTGATGACCTTAGCTGTTTGTTGTCCTTAAACACATACTCACAATCAGCTTTAAATGTTTTAACGTAATTGTTCCCACTGTCTTAGCATTTTGTTTACATTTTTCAACAATGAACCAGAATAACATAAAGAAAAATTTGATATGTTACAATCAACACCATACGTGCTGAAGGACATTTCACTCTATGACAATGAAAACCATAGAAACTGAAATTTCCTGCTGATCCGACAAGATGACTTATCTCAAGGATTTAAATGTCTGTGTTCTATGGGGTGTATTTTAGTGGACGAATCTGAAGGTCAACAAATTGGAAACCATTTGTCGATAACTGTTAGTAACGTCTAAGGTTTCACATAGTGAATAGATAATTGCATGAAAACGGTAACAGAAGATCTCTACAAGCCAGCCGGTGTGGCCAAGCGGTTCTAAGCGTTACAGCCTGGAACAGCGAGACCGCTACGGTCGCAGGTTCGAATCCTGCCTCAGGCATTGATGTGTGTGATGTCTTAGGTTAGTTAGGTTTAAGTAGTTCTAAGTTCTAGGTGACTGATGACTTCAGATGTTAAGTCCCATAGTGCTCAGTGCCCATTTGATCTCTACACCTGCATAAGAAGTTTCAGTGACTAGATGCCTCAGACATTCAAATTATATGGACACACTTATAAAAGGATAATTTATGAACACCAATTTAAATAACGTCCGTATTAACAGAACAGAAGAATTAAAGAAATAGTTTGTTCAATAATGAATATCACAAACATGGACTTAAACAAATGTTTCCTGGCTAATTCCGTGTCACTAAACGGAAGAGCGCACTACATGCTACATAGAGCTTCTAAGAAGATTCCAACAAGTATATACGCAAAATGGGATGACAAAAGGGTAAAAGAAGTGGACAGTGTTAAATTCTCGGGATTACAGCTTTTTGATAAATTCAAATGGCATCTACACGCCACAGAACTGCTGAAGCACCTAAACTTGTCTCTATTCGCAATGCCAAAGTTATCAGCAACAGGGGATATGAAAAAAGAAACGCTGATATACTACGCTTACTTTCATTCATAATGTCATATGGGATTAGTTTTTGGGGTATCTCATCAGGCCAAGCTAACGTTTCCTGGGTAAAAAACCGTACTAGGAACAATAATAATGATCACAAAGATTTGAAGTCACCTACTTTGGCCCAAAAAGGTGTCGATTGTTCAAGAGTACACATTTTCCATACCTTGCCAGAGGCGATAAAAATTTAAACTGCCCATCAATTTCAGTTTATCAGAAGCGCAGAGGATTTATTGGTGGCCAACTCCTTCTACACCATTGAATAACTTCTTTGTAGAAACAACTGACGTGTGTGTGTGTGTGTGTGTGTGTGTGTGTGTGTGTGTGTGTGTGTGTGTGTGTTTTACTAATCATATAAAGTAATGCGAATATTTGTACAGTCTGTCTTCTGTACTCATTCAGAGCAGTAACGCGATCATAATAAAGAAGTGTTCTAAAATGATTCCTTTATTCAGTACTTAGTACGTCATAATTTAAAATATGTTAAATTTTTTTACCATTTCCACATCCACTCCACGTGAAATTTGTGGAATGTGCTTTGGCATACTTGTTTTCATTGTAAGTATTTTTGGGTATTCTAGTTCTTCTGACGTGTTCTACATCCTGGAGAATATCCCTACAACGGATCGAATGGAACAAAAAGCACATCTATTGGAATCTCATTTCAAGAGCTTCATCACAAATTGTACAGCCTAAAAGAAAGGTTCACAAAAATTAAAGACAGCGAAATCAAGAGTACCACCGAAGATATCCACCGCATCAGTGAGGAAACGCCGTTAGTGACTGCGATCATGCATTCTATACGATTTAACAGCATCTAAATGTAATACTGGTGAGAGGTGGAGCAAATACAGAGGGAAACGAGATGGTGAATTCTCGAAGAGATTTTGAGAAATTAAGATCATAACAATCTTCAGGCCAACTAACAAGTACACTGAAAAAAAGCTCTCAACACCAGAAAATAATTAATGTAGAGGTATGAAATTTTGTGGATGCATATGTAACTGATTAATATCGCAAGATCGCAAGTAATGAAAGTACGAGATAATCTGCTGAAAATGTGAAATGCTGGTACTTTAATATCAAGTGTAACCGCCATAATGTTGAATGTAAGCAAGCAAACGGGCTTCCATTTTGCCGTACAGATGTAGGATGTCAGTTTGTGGGTTGGTTGGACAATGCAGGGACGATTAATGCTGATTGTGGATGATGCTGGATTTGTCGTCTGGTAGCGTCCCACATTTGTTCGATTGAGACTGATCTGATGATCGAGCAGACCGAGATAACCTGTCGATACATGTCGAGCATTTATCGTTACAACAGCGGTAAAAGGGCGTGCGTTATACTGCTGGAAATCATCACCTGGAATGCTGTTCATTAATGGCAGCACAAGAGGCCGAATAACCGGATGGACGTTCGAATTTAAAGTCATGGTGCGTGGGATAACCACGAGACAGCTCCTGCTGTCATACCTAATCGCATCCGAGACCATAATTCCAGGTGCAGGTTCAGTGTGTGTTGTGCTTAGATAGGTTGGCTGCAACTGGCCTCCTTCTAACCAACAGGCGGATATCACTGGCAGCGAGGTAGAACCAGCTTTCATCAGAAAACACAATAGACCTCTACCCTGCCCTCCAACGATCCCTCGATTGACACCATTGAAGTCGCAAATGGCGGTTGTCTGGGGTCATTTGGCCTGGTGCTGTCCTTGAAGTACCAGATTTTCAATAATTAGTTGTGCCACTGTGGTGTTAACAGCTGCTCAAATTGCTGCTATGCAGTACAATGCACCAGGGCTATGCACATTAAGGAGATCTCCTGCCTCGGTACTGCCACGTGGCTGTCCAAAGCCCGGTCTTCTAGTGACCGTACATCCTCATGACCACCGCTGCCAGAGTTCATGTATAGTGGCTATATTCTTGGCGAGTCTTTCCGTAGTATCACGAAAGAACATCCATCTTTTCGTTGCCGTATTACGAGAATTCGTTCAAACTCAGTGAGATGTCTTTGTCGCCTTCAAGTCATTCTTGATTAACATCAACTCACCCCGTCTAATCTCAAGGGTAACTAACACTCACGACCGTTATGGCGTGTAGTTAAAGCAAACCTGATCTGAGTCCTCATCGTGGAGCTACTAGTGCCACTCTTATGGGACTGGCTTGAAATTTGAGTAGACATCATCTTCCAGATGTAGAGAAAGCTGTCAACTGTCGTTTAAGTAGCTCTAGTCCTTTTTCTGATGCTGGATTGTTTACCATCAGTGTATAAACGAGATTTTTAGGCGAAGAAGGTAAGAGAGTGAAAGTCGATGAACATCAGGGGGACGAAAGTCTTCTCCAATATATTACAAGCTTTCGTGCGGAAAAGAAAGATTTTAGAGTTCCATTCAACTCCCAGGTCACCAGAAGCAGCGGCGATGGAGCGCAGCCAATCTGTCATGCGGCCCACCACTCACCGTCTGTAGGTCAGTCGCGGAAAAAAGTCGGCGGTAACTGCGCTGGGCTGGCTGGGTGATGGGGTTTGGGTGGGGGTGGAGGCAGCGCCTGACATGGGAACGCCATCGGAAGGGTGGGCCCCCTAATTACCTCCCGCGCCGGTCCATCGCTCAGCGGCGCCACCGGCGTGACGCGGACCGTGGCGAGCGTCGCCGCTGGCGGCGATTACCGCCCCGCGTCCAGCGGGCAGCGGCGGTCGACGGACGGAGAGATTTATACCCACGTCGGTCCCCTTACCGCCGTTGCACTCTTCCCTCCGGGCTCTGCTGCGACACGCAAAATGAAAACACGCTCCTCCGCCCATAGACACGGCGTATCTGCGGCCGCAGTCTCTATTGGAACTGCGTCGTGGGCGTTTTGCTGCGCCGTGTTTTGTAAGCCCTGCCGGCTGACAGAATGAAGAATTAGCTGCCGTCCTCTGGGATAGCAGTTAAATGAAGCGGTTGCGGTGGCGATGGGCAAGGCCAGAAAGAGAAGGCCACTTCGTGTTCCTGTCGCGTAGCAACAGTCAGAATTAAGGCAAACCGCTTACCTCCAAAATGTTGTACAGTCTCTGGTATGTGTATTTTTCTCTTTGCTCGTTAAATGCAGATGATAAACACCGCTGGCTTAAAACTTCTGTTCTGTCATACATGACATTTCAGAGACTATAAACAGTTCTCACTGATATTAGATCCCCTGAAAGTCTGACTTCGCACCATGACGTTCCTATCTTTAAATATCGAAGGCCATTTCCCTACCGACTATCTCACTGCCTCATCACAGCCCAGCCCAAACCACTAAGGATAGAAATCAGATATTTGCACACGGTGTTGACCTTATGCTATAGACGTCATTTGAGGAGGGATTTCTTGAAATTCCGCCTCTAAGGAGGTGAACTAGAGGACGAAATTTTTTTTTTGGAATTATGCCGCTATTAACACAGATTTGAAGCTGAACCTACGCAAATTGGTATTTGGTTTCTCTACCAAAAGTTAAAAAAAAGGGCTTAAACATTTTTCGAAATTTAACCCCTATAGGGGTGAAATTTTAGGTGAAAATTTTTCTTGAAACGAAGTCATTAGTAATGAACTACTACTAAAATATTTTTAAAGCAACATATACGAAATTTAGCATTTGACTTCTTGGTTAGAAATAAAGAAAACACATGTTTCAATGTTTTTGGAAATTCTGTCCCTAAGGGGGTGAAATAAGGGGTGATATGTTGAATGAAAATATTTCATTAAAATTTTTTTAAAGTTAACTCTATTAAAATTTGAATATAAATTCTCAGTTAGAAACGGAAAAATACACGTTTCACTGCCTATAGCTATTCAACCCCTATGGCAGTGGAATAAAGGGTGGAATGCTTTATGAAAGTATTTGATTCTAAGAGCATTTTTAAAACTAAATCTTTAAAAACTCACATTTGGCTTCACAGTTAGAAATGAGAAAATATGTTTTCACGGCTTATTGAAATTGAGCTGCTAAGGGGTACAAATAGGTCAGACAGATTCACTGACTCAGTACTGCCAGCCAAAAATGCTACGGATAGAAACTTCAAATCTGGAGAAGTTATTGATTTTGTGTTGTAGGCGTCGTTTAAGAAGGGAGTGTTGGAAATTCCACACTTAAGAGGATAAAATAGGGGAAGGAGAGCTTTTTGAAAGTATGTCGCTGCTAAGGGAACTTTGAAGCTAGAACCATGAATGTTGTTTTTTTCCTCAGTCAGAAAATAAGTAATGCATGTTTCAGCAGTTTTAGGAATTCGACCACTAAGGGAAAAAATTGTGACTGAATTTTTTTAAAAAATCAGTCACTATTGAAGAACTGGTAAAGCATTTTGAAATCTGCATCCAGGAAAATTGGTATTTGACTTCTCGGGTTAAAGTAAAGAATTCCATATTTCAGTGGTTTTGGAAATTCAGCCCCCCCTAAGGTAGTGATAACAGGTCTTATGAAATTATTCGTTACAAAAGCTATGAAAATTTGTGTTTACCATCTCCGAAATTTAAAAGAAAATACGTTTTTGACTGTTTTTGGAAATATTGATTCCATGGCGAAATACTGATTCCAAGGCGGCGAAACAGGAGATGAAAATTTTTAAGAAAGTATTTCACTCATATTTTGAAAATGAAAGCTCAATTCATGAAACTGGGATTTCACTTCTCAATAAACATTAACAAATATTTGTTAGCGGATGGAGGTCTATAAAAGCATCACCACAAGAGCGCAGAAGGCATGACTAACAAAAACCGTGGACTCCAGCTTTCAGAATCGCCCTTTGGTCAGAAGTACAGTCGTAAAAGACCATGCTCTAGAATCTTTAATTGGCGTGAATGTTTAGAAGTTGCTGTAATATGTGAACTAAATCAAACTATTTAACAGTCACCAAGACAAACTGACTTTCTCCAAACTGGGAGAAAAATGAAGTGATTCATTAACACAATAATTTCTCAAGGGGCCTAATATATGCTTATAAATTATTTTTGATGTAATTACTACGCAAACACGTGTGAAATAGCGGACGCTAAGCTAGTTTTGAATGTAAGTTAAGTTCAGGACTACCCTTGTATATGTCACCTAAACCAACACTTACCAATGGCTGCACATTCCGTTACAGCTGTATAAGACGGCGTTCAATATACTATTCTAAGAATAACTGCAAACCCACTTTGTTCATGACGACTTGAATAAAGTACAAGCACTGTCTGCCACTGAGTTGCTGCACCTCGGATTCAGTATTCTAAACAGAAGTGTTAAAAGGCATGGCGGAAAAAGTGAACTTAAAATGGAAAATTATATTTTCGATAGCTATAAACTAGTGAGTAGATCACGAAAGGCTGGCGAAGTTGAAATTTTTTGTATCCTTTTGTGGGGAGGGGCGGGGGTTAAGAAAATGACAGGGAATATGTACATTCCATGAGTATACTTCTAACTGGCCTCGAAAACTAAAATTCCACACGTTTGCTAACAACTCACGAGTACCAGAAGTTGAAAATAGCGCAACAGTTGTCACGTTCTTCTATTCAGAACACGACCGGTTTCGGGCTCTCATAGGCCCGTCTTCAGGTGTTATACGCTGGTGCTGTGACCCCGAGCGCCGCCGTGGAGGAATAGAGGACGCGGTGTATTACGAGCGAACACAGGGCACGGAATCTTTCCAGAGAGCCACAGCTAGCATACTGCCTACATTTGCTAAGAACTAGAAATGGTTTCTTGCTTCTTGTGAATCCAAGTTTTCTAAGAAGGATCTTACTTCTTCTTTTATTTGCCAAAATCTTTTAATCACTTGACCTTTTCTTAGCCAACGAAAACTGTTATGCTGCAGTATTTCAGAATGCGCCGAATCACTCTCAGAAAGAAACTCTATGAACTGTCTATGCTGAAGAGTAGAACGAGACCTCATAAAAATAATGAACTTGATCAGCCCGTGCGTTACTGCTTTCAGAGTCTCACTAACATTTGCACAAAGGGCTGGAGGTGTATTATGCACTGATGAGACAGCAGCCCGGTGTTTTTACCTTTGAGTCTCCTTACTAGTCATTTCTCTTTGCCGATCGTCGCTGAGACCCCGTCAGTTGAAAGAGACAGCACTTTTTCAGTACTAATGTTTGATTTTGTCATAAAGTCATTAAAAGTCTTGAATAAACCTTCCCCGCGAAGCTTGCCATACAACGACAAAACTGTTAGCAGTACTTCTCTAAATTCCTTACTTCCAGTATCCTAAATCTGCACTAAAATGGACATTTGTTCTCATCAACAATGTGGTGTGACTTATCTAGTGTTGTGGCGTAGCAAGGCACCTTCTGTAGAAGGTCTAACAAACTACTTTTACTGCCAGCAGACAAGATTTCGGTTCTTCTTGTATTACTTCTTGCTGACAATTGCGGGAACAGATTCCTTTCCTTCTTCAAAAACTGATACAGCCCATCATATTTTCACTACCTCATAGTCTGAAAATGGCACCTGGTGTGTATCAGGCGTGCCAAACACAAGCGTCGCTGCTTCTGCAGATTTCTCTTGCTCGCTCGTAGAGCCAATTAGGAAGGTAGTGCTTTTCTTTAAGGAGCTAGATACGTCAGGAGTTTTAATTGACGAGCTTCACTACCCAGAGGAAAATTTTGTTGGAAATGCTGATGAGTTATTTAGTAGTGTTGCTTTAATTTGGCACTTTTAACAAGAGCGACAGTTCTGATGCACATGAGACAAACTGAAACAGTTCCATGCCAGTGAAGCAGCGCAAAACGATACTGTTCACTTTACTGAGTTAAAAACTTCGTATTTTCACTATCAAAATTACCCTTTTTAAGACCCATGCCAATGCAAAAGAAACTTTATAAGCTTCGATACTAACGAAACGCAACTACTACTCATGAAGCGGCGGTAAAATTTCTGTACTGTATTTAGATTAGTTGTTTATAAAAATACCGGTTCCCGATAAACAGCACATACCGAAGCACCGCAAAGGAGCCTCTGCGTTGTCAAATATCGCCGCCGCCGAACGAACTCGCTCAAAGTTTCATGAAGTAGTTAAAACTGTCGCTATTGTGATGTTTAAATGAATACACCTTCTCCGATTGAATAGATTTCGGAGGTTGCCAGAATCTAAAAAAGATTTATTTGACATTCTTTGTCATTAAATAAAATTCTTGTGTTGCATTTCGTGTGAACAGAGCTTTTATGTGGATTGGCATAACATGCAGCGCCGACCGGCCAGCTTGCTACCTCCCGCACCCGCTCTTCAGCGCTCACTCCTGCGATGCACATCATAACATATGTGTACTTAATCTGCCTATAACTAGCCATTAAGAATTCAAATTATTCGGCAGTTAATTGTACACTACTAAGAAAAATTATAAGGGTGGTTCCAAACGAAATGTTATCTACAGAAAAATACGAGTATGTTTTTAAAAATGTGAGTACGTAATTTATACTTTCAAAACATTTTTGATGACCTTCCGCGGCCCGGACCTGGACCGCAGTCCGCCAGATGCCGATCGTTGCCCTTGATAATAACGTAAAATCCTATCAGCGACTCTGCAACACCGAGGCCATGGTGACACAGACATACAGAGGACATGTTTAGACGTCTTATCACCTGTAATGTAGCACTGCTGACGGAGTCAAAAGTCCTGCCACAGTACATCAGGGCGAGACGACTGATTCGGCAGAGTCCAGTGGATGAGTGTCGTACGGAAAGAGTTAAGAGGCAGTTGTAACGAAAAGACGCTGGCTTAGCGTAGCTGGCGACTATATGCTTGAGGTGTCTGCCTCGAGAAAACTGACTTCTACGTGCTGTGTATGGTCTAAATAGCCCTTATATGCCGTACGCAGCCGACGTGCGTGGGCGGCCACTGTATGGCGAAAGTACCGTCGGCGGTGGTCGAGCCGTAAAAGCAACAAGTTCACGGTGTCTAACTGTATTCCTTCATCGAAGGCAGAGAATCCCTTTTCACCAAGAGCAGCACCTAATTCACCTGCTCGACACGTACTTCCGTTCAGTCGTTCACATGGAGTAATTAATCTTCCACTCAGGGAAGACAACAAACGTGTACTGGGCAAGGATATTATTTCCTTGTTTCATTAGAAATTCAGACACCAAGAACATTTGGTCAAATGTTAATTTAACTATGCACAAGTACACCACATCGGCGGATGTGTAAATAATTGAAATAATTGGGGTTACATTTCTATGTGACAGTTGCAAAAGTAGAAAGGATGCATTAGTATTGTTCGTGTTCAGTGTTTTGACGAGGACTCGTAGGCTGTATACGTGTCGTGAACAGAATCAGAAATTGACTAATTATAACTTATTGCCGTACACACACTCGTGTTCGCATTTGAGTTATTTATCTCTATTTTTAGATGACTGGTTCCAGTACTTTAAGAGACCATCTTTAGATCGTAACACTGCTTGATGACCGTCGGAACCGTTGGCTTGGTGCAGATCCATCTGTGCAGGCGTAGTCACTGAGGGATGGCATTATCTGCAACGGAGAATCTGAAATGAGCCCCATAGTGGGTCTTCATTTGGTCTCCTGGGTGAATATGTATTATCTAAATTTGTAAGGTATTCAGGTTTACAGTGACCTGAAGCTGGACTCCGTGGGAAAATGAGGGTTCCCATAGTCCTCGCCGAGGTCCGGTCGACCACCATAATGAAGGATTATCGTGTTGTTCTCCAAGCATGTCACAGCCCCTTCACGTCTGCGCCTAGCATCCTAGAAGAAGCAGTGGAGAACGTGGAATATTCTGTGGCAGTACGCACTGTTGGTTGGAGGCCATCAGCATCTGGACTTGGAAATGACCGTCTCGTGTTCAAGCTACCCATAAAACGCAGAACACAAACGTCTGCATTTGTAGCGGTGTATGACCGGGAAGCATGGGCTGCTAATAAATCGCATGACATGATCCTCAGAAATGAATTGTTGTTCTGCATTATCCCGAAAGGGTGCGACTGCGGCAACTGAGGCAGAAGACTTATTCTTCCAAAGTTTTGCAGAGGCATAGCGGTATCATTCTTGGCTTCAGGATTATGGGGAACTTATAGGTACGGCTTCACCCTTCACTTAAGGGTCGGTAGTCATCGAGGGAAATCTGAGGGCACAGCACTAAGTCGTAGACATCCTGCATCCTCTTGTTTTACGTCACGTGTGACAGCACCCTGGTGTCAGTTTTTAGTGCTAAGAAGCTTGTGCACATATGGCACCTATCTCTAAGATGTGACTGCGTGAGGTTATAAAACGTGTCTGATCAGTTCAGATGTCACGTCTGTTCCAGTTCCAAGATCCGAGATGTCAAGCAACATTTACAATTATATTTGAAAGCTTTTTTTATGAAGAATAAACCATTGATTTTGATGGGATATTTTAAAATTAAACCTAGAACTGTGTTTATCCAAATAGATCATTCATTAAAAGTTGCAATGGCTTTCAGTGATATAGGGACCATCTTCAGACCACATGCATTGAATTTTAAGTACAATGAAGATTTAGAGGTATGTCTGACAATAACAGTTAAAGTGAGACAGATAAAATATGACCAATATTAAGTTAAGTTGCACCCATGATGCCAGGTGGTGGCAGTGAGTGGAACAGGTATCGCTCTTACATTACTTCTGTTGTTTTATTGTTCAGTCAAAATTCCTATAAAATCTCTCTATCAGTTGAGCGATATGCTTTTCTAAAATCTACGAAAGTTACCACTATTTCAGCTTTCTGATTTTCCTCATCTCTATTGAGTTGTTTAGATTTAGTACTTGCTCTGCCCAAGACCTTCACTTCCTACATCCTGCCTGATATTCTCCTAGTTGAAGGTCGAGTATTCCTCCAGTTTTCTTTAAAAGTTCCATAGACAAGCTGATCCTTTCGAGACCTTTTGTTCCATGTTTCCTTGCTTCTATAAATTTTTCTGTGCCTGTCAATTTTATTTGCTTCCCACGTATTAGAAGCTTGTTGTTTCTTTATGATTAAGCCATCACAATCATAATTCGACCGAGTATGTTTCCATTTCTTTTCAAGATCGATAATTTCTCCTGCTGTCTCAATAATGTCGTTTTGAAGTAGTTAACAACGTTTAAGTATCCCTTTTCTCCAGCTGCATTTTCTAATAATTATTTCGGAATATTTTATGTATGTCAAATTTTGGTGTTGTTGTTTCGCCAAATATTGGTTCTGCGTTGAATTTAAAGATAGATACGTAATGACCTAAATCTAAACCGGGACTCTTGATGACTTTTACTTTGATTACCTCCACTGCTGTATGTCTGCTTATAGCAGCATGATCGAGCTGTTTTTCGCCACAAATCAGATTTTATGATACCCATGTATTTCGTTTTCTAAAATGGTTTTTTTTTTGGAGAATGTACTGCGTTATGATTCCTGCATTCGCGTTAGAGTGTTTCTCCGTTTGCATTGTTCCTTTTATGTTCAGGAATTTTGCTACTACCGACCTGCGCTCTTTTGCCAATTTGCGCGTTAAGGTCTCCAAGTAGTAGTACTGTGTGTTTCGGGGAAATGTGATCTAGGTCGTTTCACACAGTATCCTACAAAATTTTTGTTTACTCTTTCTATTTTCCGTTTCTGTCATTTGCTGGTGCATGTGTATTTAAAATATTGTAAACTGAGTTTCTTGATTGAAAGGTTAGTGCGGAAAGTATTTCATTAACTGATTTAAATTCAGTTATTGAGTTTAATATGTTTTTGTGTACAGTGAAACCTCTTCTAAATAGGCGTACGTCTTTCATAACTCTTTCCCTAGTTTTCCCTTAGGTCTCCTGAATCCTGGAACGATGTTCATAAGTAAGTCTTGTTTGTTGCAGTGCTGTTAGCATTGTATTTCATTTTCCGTTAGAAAGTTTACTATAGTTTTAAGCTTTCTTGTTGTTAAGAGTGAATTATATTAAGAGTGACTAGATAATTTATTTTTCTGTTTTACTTTGTGGGTTTGTTGTTTAAAGCAAGTTTCAGTATGCTGTTATTCATTCTTTGCACGATGTTGTAGAACCTCAGGACCCGAATTCCTGCTATTCATTTCCTTGCAAATGGAAGATAGGGTGCTCTCTGGGGTAAAATCTCTTACAAGGTGCATTTCCATTGTTGATTTCTTGTTGTGGTAGGGCAATTACTCCCCTGAAGATAACACTCAGCGTTGTTACCCCTGAGGAACCTGTTTCCAGCCACACCTTTGGTGAAGAGGCAACACATTACCGCTTGTTGCATGTCAGACACATTGTAGTTTGTTCTCTTGTGTTGCTTCTTCAGTTAGTTCCGCCTTTCTAGGATCTATTCTTTCGGTGTCCACTACCGTTGAAGTCTTCACTGTATCCCCATTTGAGCCTTCACATGGTGCTATCCTCCGGCAGGTGCGCCCTGATTTTCTTACGAGGTTGTCACTCCTTCCTCTCCTTCTTCCTCATCACTTGCACCATGAGGCCATGGGCTTGGAACCGACATGCCTCAATTATTTATTTATTATAAGTTGCACTCCGAACTGATTGGTGATCTGGGGTATCATCTGATTTGTTATTCAGACCCCTTTGAGTATCATCCGTGGCAAGTTTACAGCGCAGCAGTACGTCGACAATATTCTACGATCTGTTTTGTTGCCCTTCATGGTAAATCCATCGTGTACTTACACTTCAGCTTGATAATGCCCGACGGTAGATTCTACTGCCTTTCATCACGCTTGCCAAATCCTACTTTGGCCAGCAAGGTCGCGGGATATCTCCCCAGTTGAGAACGTTTGGAGCATTATAAGCAGGGACCTCCCACACGCTCAGTAATTTGAAGTTCTAGTCTGCCAATTGGACAGAATTTAGCACGATTTGCATCAGGATGGCACCTAAAAACTCCGTTAATCAAGGCCAAGCCGAATTACGGGTTGAATAAGGGTCGGAAGTGGTTAAAAGCGTTACTGAATAGCTCAGATTATCAAGCTCATGTTCTTGACTAAATCAGTTTTCATAAATTTTAATCATTTACCTGTCTATGCATGTATATCGCGTCTACTCTTTTGCAGTCCCATGCGGATCATTCCTTCGTGATTCTTTCTTTTCTTGCCTTAGGGTGTAATTCAGTTGATCGAAGACAGGAGAAAGTCCACAAACATTCAAGGTATGAAAGGAATAGAGTGGTATTTATTACTTTGGAATGAAATAAGTGGGAAATACGGGGTAGCCAAGACAAAATGGCCGCAGGAAAAATTTGCAAAAGTAAAAAATAAATACTCGTTATAAAGACTGACTCAGCATGAAGAATAGTGAAGGCAACATCCAGATAAATGAAAGGCTAAGAAGGTATTATTAACAGTGTTGTGGTAATCCTACTATTAACGTCAGTGAAAGAGTGTGTAGATGGCGAGAATACAATGAACTCTTATATGACGGGGAGCACTTGTCATGTGCAGATACAGAAGAAGAAATTGCACTCGACAAGGAATAAATGCTGACGTCGAGAGCTGAACATGAAGAAATAAAGTGTATGAGGATATTGAAAGGGTAATACAGTATGTAAAGGGAGATGAAAATCTAATAGTCATGAGGGACTGGAATGCTGTTGGAGGGGAAGGGGTAGAAGAAAACGTTACAGGAAAATATTGGCTTGGGACAAGTAATGGGAGAGCAGAAAGACTTTTTTTAGTTAATTTCATCTCAAAAATCACAAGAAGGGGAGGTATACTCGCAAAAGGCGGAATGATATGGAATGATATCAGGTTGATAACATCATGGTCTGACAGAGATCCCAAAATCAGATACTGGATTGTAAGGCATACCCAGGAGCTGATACAGACTCAGATCACAATGAAGTAGTGGTGAGGTTTAAGTGATTAGTTGGGAAGAATCAATATGCAACGAAGTGTGCTTAAAGTTCTCTAAGGCTGTAGATATAGCAATAACGAACAGCTCAGTAGGCAATTCAGTTGAAGAGGAATGGGCATCACTAAAAAGGACAGTCACAGAATCTGGAAAGAAAAACATAGGTACAAAGGAGGTAACGGCACAGAAGCCATAGGTAACGGAAGATATAATTCACTTGACCTACGAAACAAGGTTTAAATGATTAAAATCGGTGTAGGACATGGATGTAGTCTTTCGCCCCTACTCTTCAAACTGTACATCTAGGAAGCAATGACGGAAATAAAGAAAAAGGGTTCAAATGGTTCAAATGGCTCTGTGCACTGTAGGACTTAACTGCTGAGGTCATCAGTCCCCTAGAACTTAGAACTACTTAAACCTAACTAGCCTAATGACGTCACACACACCCATGCCCGAGGCAGGATTCGACCCTGTGACCGTAGCGATCGCACGGTTCCAGACTTTAGCGCCTAGAACCGCTCTAGAACCGCTTTTCCACCCCTGCCAGTGGCAAAAAATAAATAAATAAATAAATTTAAAAAAAGTGACGTATCACCCGCTCTGATTCTGTTCGGAAAGGTGCCACAAGGCCGTTGTATCTTCTTCCGAGGCAACCTGTCTACAACTGTTTTTATGGGACGTTGACACCCTGCTATGGTCACTAGGACGGAGAGCTGGTCGCACACATGTTGTATCAGCAAGAGATGTGGGGATTTTGTTGGACACGAAAATGACTCAACATCACACAGATAGTTCACAGAGACCCGTGCGGTCTATCGACTTGTTGACATATGGCACGAGGATAGGACATGAGGACACAGGTTGTTCGTGAGTAACAGCAGCGTCGTCATAGATCCCTCAAACACCACCAGACGTGAGCTAGAATTATACCGGTTGGCTCCCGAAGCCGTGACACCACGAATAATCGCACAGTGTGTCTCCAAAAACTTAGAAGTGTACGAGCTTTATACTGATCTGCGCCATACTCTCTCACGAGGGCCATTAAGGGTAGTGCAGAACAGCGATTCATCGCTGAACGTAGTGCGACGCCAGTGATCGGTAGTCCATTCTTCATGATCGGGGCACCATTCCGAACGCAGCTGTTTGTTTTGCAGTATTAACGGCATCTTATGCATGGGACAGTAATTCTGTCGTTCTGGTGTTGATAGTCTCCGACTATTGGTGTGGGATGAGACACAATGTTGTAGGGAGTTCATCAGATGGTCCCGGATTGCAGGTGCTGACGTGGAGGGGCCACGATGTGCCTGGTGCACGATACGGCGATCCTCCGTGGCGGTGGTCGGACGGTGGTCGACCGGAGTCTGGTCATCGTGTAAGTCTGCCTTCACCTTTCCAAACAGTCCAACAATGGGGCACTGTCACATTCATATGCTCGACAAGAATTTTTTCCACCTTCAACGAAAAATTAATTTATATGTGCACAGGAACACAGTTAATAATGAATTTATGACAAATATACAACGAAAAATCTAAATTTCACTTGACGAAAGATATAACCATATCAATATAAAATAATAATTCGTCCACTTATCATGAATACAATATCGTTAGAACATCTCGCCTTCGACGGAGTGCTATGAAGTGGATCATCATCGACCGTCAACAGCCAACATCAGGGCCGTATTTAGGATGTACCTATGGTGCAGGTACTAAAAGAAGTAATTTTGTTATAATTTATCCGAAAAATACCCCTTTAGCCGAATTTTGCATCCATTTCGGTCAATAGTGATGATATCTTGCTCTGTGACCGGTTGTCCTATCTTTCGTTTCATTACATTTCATGTAGCCGAATGTCAGTTGACACAATTATTCATTTCTGACGTAAGGTGCACGCTCTTTGGCTTTTTAATAATTTTTATTAGGATTTCCGAATAGTTTTTATACTGTGCAACTACTGCATGCTCATTAGTTGTTCTTGCCAACACATTCAGTCTCGTTTTCTTTAGTGTCCTTTCTGATTAGCTTCCGCCGAAAGTTGTTTGCCAATAAATGTGAATTTAACATGGGAAAGATTGAATATTATGTCAGCATTTGGTTCATTATAATTTCATTCCTGGTCGTGTCTTCTGAACTATTCTTAAAAAACATTGGTCATGAATTTATTAATTATTCTGATTTCCACTGAGGAGTATCAATGCTGTAAGGCACTACCTCATTTATCCTAAGTAACTGCGTATCATGATCAAAGAGAGCATTTGTTACAGGGTATACAGTAATTTCTATTCTTTGGGTTTCATAAAAGAAAATATTATCTATTAGAATCCTGTGGTAATTATCCACCAATGTTGCAACGTTAATCAGGGAGATTAATCTGTAGGATCCAAATAAAGTTTCCAGATGATTTTTCCTATTACAATTCTTTAGAAAATCTGCATTGAAATCATCAGACTGCTAGCTGCTGTCACACTGATAGCATAGAAAGTCATCAAAATTTCTCAAAAACACATGTTTCTCTTGACACGATAAGTTGATACTAATCATCTGTGATAACACCCGCTACATTTGTTTCTTACGACTATAGCAGCAGGGATCATTACGCAGTTTCAATTGAAGTGTATTATTTTTCAGGATTAACTCACAAGCATGCTGATCACTACAAAGTCCACTTGCCTCAATGTTTCTTAACTAGTGTTCTGTCTTAATAATTGAGAAATGCTCCTATCCCCACGTTGCTCTGCATGAGTACTTCTAGAGCGTAATTTTTTATATTTAACTTCTGTAATCCTGTGGTTCTGTGGTGGTCAGATGTTCTTAACAGAGAAGTAGTTCATCTCTTCTTAACAGAGAAGTAGTTCATCTCTTTATTACTCAATCTTCTAATATTCTGATGAAATTTGCAAACCTTCTTTTCTGTACATTCTCACGTGTCTTGTATCACACGTCTGTTATTTTAATTTTTTTCATTAAAGGATTTGGATGAAAGAAGGTATGGGATAAATCTGCTTTCGGTAAAATCGACTGCAATTCAGACTGTTTAATTTCTATTAACCATTCCACTAAATGAGTTAGTGCTTTAGCCATTTGAAGCGCCACGCATCTAAAACGACGTCCCTGAGAATTTTATGCGATCTTTGAGAGATGAATGCAGAATGAATTTATATCGACTGTTCACTGAGAAAGCAGAAAAAGTCCGTACAAAAGTATAACGTATATGCGTTTGAGGATGATAAGAGAGTGTGAACAACAGTACTAAAACAAAGATGCCTACGTGTTTTATCTCGTAGTGCAGCTCTACAGGTAATTTTTACGTACAGTCCTGTGACATTGTGTGGTTAACACACAAGTTCGCAGTCGTTTAAGCTGGAATCCTAACTTTCCATTACTTTTCCCAGGAAGAAGTTTATTGTCATGTACACCGTCAGCGCTTAATCGTTCTTCTAAGTTTTCCGTAAAATCGGTCGAAAACAATGCAGCTCCCTCATGGTGAAGAAAGCAGTTACGAAATGTATTTAATTTCGAAGGCCAACTCAAATTACCTGTTGCAGTAATGAGGGATTGCACTCACCAATTGACTTACAAAACATGACGAAGAACAATGAGAAGTTATTGACCCAGCGAAATCTACCACTTAACTCTTTAACAGACGACGAAATGAATATCAGGAATCGGTAACGTCCTTGCTACCTTGCTGCGCTTCTCGCTACCCGACCTCAATATTTCGGCGAAAAGCGGCGCCATCGACAAAAGTTTCCGCAGTCTCATTGAGCATTCTGCGTCCCCCGGTTCCAGAGGGCCGACTTTGTCGGCAACGACGCGCCCACCCTGCCGGCAACAAGTGCCAATAAATAGCAAGTTTCAGCATACCACGCAACTCCAGAGTTCATATGAGGCCCTGCAACACCTCTTCAGAAACTGCCTCTGGAGACAGATCAAATATCACGAATAAAACCCGCGAGCCAATTTCTTACGCCGAGCAGAGCGCAGCACAAGGAGCAGTTTCTTGCGAGAAGCCTCCTCGGTGTAGGCACCAAAACTTTTTTGAGAAATATTAGATCAGAACTTCCTAAAAAATCTTTATAACATCCAAGATAGACATGTATTTCGAGTTAGGCAACACCTGTCGACATGAGGCCGAATGCTGAAGGGACGCTACTGGATGATGCAATACCACAAACGTCTCAGTGTACATAATTATTGAATTCCTCCTAATCTGTCCCTAATTTAAAATTATTTCGCCAGTCTGAAAAATGTCAAATTCTTTCTGTTATCATCAGCTTTCAAGAGTGTGTTTACCACTCTCAGTCGTGATAAATTATTTAATTGCCTCCTCAGCGAAGGACTGAGAGGGTAGTGGCTTAGCAACTCAATATCGGTCAATATTCATATGGTGTATCAATTGAAAGATACCCACGCAGCGCTTCATTTCTTTATTAACTGTACCAGCGGCAGTTTCCAGCCAGTTTTCCTCATCTGTTGCTTTTTGTGTTCTTTAAATTTCAAAATCTCTAGTTAAAGTCACTTGCAATTCCAGGCGGGGATACTACATAAACGGAAAACACCTAAAGTGGATTTTCAAGTTTAGCACGTATTATAAAATCCAGTCAAGGCCCTCTTGGAAGGTTATTGGTTGATGATGGTATTTTTCCTGTCGATAGAAGCTATTTTCGTCGTGACATGGCATTTTAAGTTTGGTTCTTAGCGCTGTGGTAATAATAATACTGGCAGTAGTGGTAGTAGCAGCTGTCCTGGATCACTTTTACAAGGGTAATGAGTATGTTGTATTATCACGCAAGAACAAAAACAATCACCACACAAACTACATACACCATATATACATTAAATCGTAATGTAAAATGCTAGTACTACACCTCTTTATGATTTCTCGATACTAGTTCCCGCAGACAGAACGAAAATGTAACAGCTAAGCTCAACGATTATTGATATCCACTTTTACACTATTACTTCCCATTTGGTCACCTGAAACATTTAGTCAGCACATCCCCCGTTCCTCTCCCACCATGCCGAGTGACACATGGAGCTCATAAAGAGAATAAAAAGTTAGTATCATCAGTGGCAGAACTTTGGTGTAAAGTTTTCCACCATACAAACATTGTCTTCCAAAGCGTGCTGCGAAATTTCTGAGATATATTATAATTGTTTATTTGCGTTTCATTTGAAAGCATACATCTACTGTTTTTTATCCTAGTAAACCCGATCCCGTGCCCACAGTTGAACCGTTTCTCATCAGATTTACTTGTATTTTATTTTGAAGAATAGCGTGGAATTTTTTTAAATCTAAGTAAACGTTTCCCTGTACAGAATATACATGTAATTTTGTGTGGCGTCTATCAAAAGGAGATATCTATATCGATGATGAGCCGCTGACTAAATTCAAGCACGGTTCGACAGACACTAGTATATACAACGCAAACTGTACAATGTATGAGTATTTTGAAGATACCGTGGTGCGGCGCGTTTAATAAACAGACAACCCCTGTAGCCTACGAACGGCCAATTCCTACCCTAATACATGAGAATAAAAAAATTAAACACAGCTGTCGATACACAGACAGGCAATGTCACACTGCCTGAAAAGAATCAGGCAAGACCTCGACAGGCGCAGTTTTGTCGTTCAGCAGCGTGACTTATCTTACTTTTATGAAACTGACACTAAAATACAAGTGTGCCCCCTCATAGACATCGTACTGCGGCCACAAAAGTTAATAATCCATACGAACATTAATAAAAAATAATTATTGATTATCACTCTATAAAATGTTGAGATGCGACCATTGGACTGACCAAGGTAAAAAAATGTAAGAATTCAAATAAACATCTGGTTTCTTAGAATAATTACTACAATAAATACTCGTTTAAATTAATCCAGCTCGTAGCATCCACTACACTTAATACAGTTACTTTTGGCTCGATTCCTGACTCGGAAATATGAAGGAAATACAGAAATATTTCCAGTCTTTTTGGTGAACGAAAACAGTGATTTACTAGCTCCCGATCACGGGTTAACCATTGTGTGCCAAAGTAATCAATGCTCAGTATCGAGCTCAGTCGATTCTTCACTCGACATCGTTCATCAGGAAACAAATGAGTCACAAAAGGTACCAGATACACGCCGAGCCATGAGAAAAGGTAAGCAGTGAGATCAAAGTTTTTTTTCTTGTCTATATCAATTCAAAGAATGTAGCTGGCTTTCGCAAAAATTAATACTGGAATCATTCTCAAAACCAATACCAATACCATGCACTCCTCCTCTTCAACTGAGTGGCAACGGCATTAAACAACAGCTTGTCTGATAAACTTCCAACCGACCTCTTCCGGGTTAGCATTACTACTCGCACCGACTCACAATAACACGGAGTTCACAAGCAAAACTGCTCACCACCGACTAATTAATAACAACACTCACGGCGCTACATGACAAACCGCTTAGAACCACACACACCTGACAAGAACAGGCCAACAGCCCCCGTAGAACTGCTGCGATTCCACTGACTGCATACAGCTACCAAAATTACAGCTGCCTTCTTTTCCGTCTTAAAATACAGTGTGAGGCAAATAAAAATGGAGCGGAGAACAGAGTTCCAAGGAACACAGAAACACAGCAGAGCAACGAAAATTCATTACTAACCTGACTATGGCAGAGGTTCAGAGTGACCACCATTCATCTCTAGGCACTTCTGGGCGCTGGTCAACAAGTTGTTGAAGGCCGATTGAAGCTGGACTTCTGGAATTGCTGCCGCCTGATTCGAAACGTTCTGCTTTAGTTCTAGAGGACTGTGAGTGTTGTTGCGATACAACTGAGACTTGAGGGCTGCCCACACAAAGTAAAGGCATATTGACCGATCTGGTGACCCGGGTGGCCAGCTAGGGCCTCTGCTAACAATTCTGTCAGGCGTGATGATTGTGTAAATATGCAGCAAGGTTAGGCCGGCTGTATGGGCAGTTTCTCCACCCTGTTGGACGTAACTGTAGGTCTTTCATCCTCCGTTATTGGTGCCACAATTGGTTTCAAAATTCGACATGTCAGACGCCGTAATCATCGTCCGATGAAAGAAGACGGGATCAATAATGCAGCGTGGAGAAACTGCACACCAAAACCCACCCTTCGGATTTTGCAGTGGCGCTTCTAGCAAACTATGCGCATCCTCCACTGCCCAGCGCCTGTGATCCTGTGAGTTGACGTAACCAATCAGGTTGAACCAGGCTTAAAATCAGACATAAAAAAAACAAATCCATGTCCATGCCATTCATTATTCTCTCAGTAAACAGCCACTCACAAAACTGGAGGCACTGAGGTGCATCCGCTGGGTTTAAGTATACAAGATACTCAACAAATGGTGGACAAATCGAAATTGTTATGACTTTATTAAATTCTATAGGCTTTCTTGATTACATACGTATACACATTATAGTGTTTCAAATGAAAAATGACCGATGTATACCAAATTTTAAAGTTACAGTCATGTATGCCGCCACGCCCCCTCTACTTCTGTTACAGAAACCAGTATTGTTTCGAAAAGAACTGTGAACTTTCTGTTTACAGCGATTGTACATATGATACATTGTATATGTTGGTAACAGTGCAGGTTTTTAGTGTCGGCAGATGATTATCTTTTCTAGTACTTACTTTTCTTTCACTGAAGCAGTTTGTTCAAGGGTTACTGAATATTTGTTGCCCAAGTGCTACATATGTTTGCTGAAGTACATATCCTTTAGTGTGCGATAAATACTAACTATGCAATGCTTCAAGAAATTCAATAAAAGGAAATTCTTTGGTAACCAGTTCACAAACAAAGCTAGCCACGCTGTTGAAAGTAACCTGTGAATCAGTTCTTGAGGGAAGAAACTCCCACATGGCAAGCCTCCTGGTGATTCATTTTTTTGTGTTAGCAATGACGCTGTTTCTAGTGGATTTGTTGATGTGAGCATCTTATCTTCTTTGATAAAGGAAGCGGGTAAATGTAAACAATATGATGGTGTAGGCTGTCTGGAAATAACTGAACAACAAAACAGCTGGAAGTGTTTAGCGTCAAAATTAGTCGTTCGGTGTAGATCCTGCAATAAATGTAACTCGAAATTAACTTCTAACGTTGTGCATAATACATATGATGAATTTGAAGTTAGTATATGCAATGTGTGCAATAGGAAAAGGAAAAAAGGCTGTGGTTTGATGGACCTTTCTCCTCCTCCCAGTAGGTTCAGCAAGTATGTAAAGATACTTTAAGGTGCCTTGACGACTGTGTCTAAAGCATCTATGAAACATGCAGTAGAAGAAACTGTGAATATTAGTGGAACCAGGGACACTGCTGTTGCACTTGATGCGACATGGCAGCGTCGAGGACATCGTTCTTTGAATGGTGTTGTAAGTTCTACTCCTCTGGAAAGTGGAAAAGTTGTTGATGTTGAGTGTTTATCTGAGTACTGCCACACCTGCCATGGTAACACTGAAGGATGTATTGAACATCAGTGTTCTAAGAATTATGATCGTTACAGTGGTGATACGGAGTGTGACGGAGTTCTAAAAATAGTTCAGAGGTCGGTGACCGTTTATAAGGTTAGATATACGAAGCACTTAGGCGATGGGAACTGTAAATCTTCCAATAAAATTAACGAGCTCAATGTATACGGTGATACCTTGGTAACAAACAGGAGTGACGTGGACATGTGCAAAAGAGAATGGGTGCTAAATTGAGGAAGCTACGAAGATAAATGAAAGGAAAATTTCTATGTGATGGAAAATCTCTGTCTGGCCTAGGCAGATTGACAGAAACTGAAATAGACCTTCTTCAGAATTATTATGGGCTGGTCATTAGACGAACTGCACCTCTCAATGATCTTACAGCAATGAGAAAAACTGTATGGGCCACCTACTTTCATAAGGTGTCCACAGATGACCACTCCGTTCACGGAATTTGCCCTAAAGGAGCAGATTCTTGGTGTAGTTGCCAAAAAGCAAGCGAAAGTGGTCAAATATACTGTCATAAGCATTCTCTTCCTGAACCTGTTGTGAATGAATTAGAACCAACTTTCAGTGACCTGAGTAACCCTGTTTTGCTTAGTAAACGCCTCCATGGGGGCACTCAGAATACAAATGAAAGTTTCAACTATTTCATATGGGAAAAATTACCCAATAATGTTTTTGTAGAACTAAATACATTAACAGCTGGTGTACTAGATGCACTGATATGTTTCAGTAATGTAGTGATATTAAGGTTGGAATTCTTGAGAAATTTAGGCATAAAATTTGGCTCTGATATGGAAGAACAAATGCTTGCGTGTGACAGACAATAGGTGCCTTAAGCTGAAAGTTTCGCTCTTCAAGTTACCCAAGAAGCAAGAAGTGCTTAAAGGAATGCCAAGAGGAAACTTGAAGATGAAGAAATGCTGCAGGATGAAGACTGTACTTCAGAAATGTTCCGAGGCATAGTTTAATTGGACTCATATTTTCATTCGCAATTTCTCACTAGTTGTATTTTTCAGAATTCAGGTACAAATATTTCCTAAAGTTTATAAAGCATAGCTCTAATTTTCTTCTGTAACTTCCAATAGAACATACCTATGTAGAATTCCTTAGCTTTACTCCAGAATCAACTAAATTGATTAAAAAATAATATTTTTATTAGGATAAAGAATTATAAAAATTGAAATGTAAGATGTGATATTTTTTTATTCTTGTAATATACATAATAGGTGGAATTAAATAGGTCTAGTACCTCAGCCATCATGTCACGCAAATCGGATAAAAATTTGGTCCCGTTCAAATGTATAACATTGGATTAAATGGTACCTCAATTTGAGGAACCATTTTGGAAATTAGATATTGCATTAATTTCTTGATATTTTTTTAATATCCGTAACCAGGTTAAAAAATATTCAAAATACTTCCAATTTTTCTTAGAAACTGTGCTGCATTACCTAATATTAACAAAAAATCTGTAAAACATATACATTATAAACAGTGCCTGAGAGAAATAGGTGTTGATTTTTACATAATATTGAATTGGAAAAGTACACTCTATCCTTAATACATGAACAACAGACACTCTATAGGGATGCATGTGCAGGTCGTCCGCGTGAAACGCCGGTCCCTTGCGACAGGCGTCGGATTGATTTGGTAGGACTCTGATGAATTTTCCGATGAACTGCAGCCACATTATTTGGTATGCGGGCACGTTTCGAACTGTTTTTCGACTTGCTCAAAACACATCTCGTCTGACGCCATTTTCGGACTAAGAGGTGTTGACGTCATTAAACTCCTCAGCAAACAACTGACCACACCGTTTCCACGACTCTGTTGTCACGTAACTTGCCACAACGAACACCAGCACTCCACAATAAGTATAATAGTCCCATTTGCATCGCTACAATCACACTGACACAGGCCGTATTACCCTCTGAACCGGTGTGGATCACATGGCGGACGTACACGTGGTGTGAGCGTAAAGGGGTGTGGTTATATGCTTACATTCACGTTCAATAGTTTCCAGTCGTCCGGGCCACTTCCACTTGGCCCACCATGTATAGCGCGCTCCAGTGGCACCATGACGCCGTAGGAGTTCATTGGCTGAAATAATAACTCGAAAAATGCTCAGTGAAATCTAAATACTTCCATGTAGCAGAGGGATATCGAAAGCGATCACTGAACGATCAGAAAGGAAAGGAGCTCTCTTGTAATGCTAAAACACTTAATCTAAATGAATGGTGGCCGAATCAATACTTAACCACCTTCTTCGATCAGCTTGTTTTAGTAATCTCTTTAGTACCGTTATGCAATTTGTTATTAAAAATTTTTTGGCAAAAAAATTTGTTTCAATTTTTACGCTTCTTCTTTATTGGTCAGTGTAAATTGAGTCTAGGTCGAGCTCTACACAGTTGAATGTAAAATATGCACGAACCTACAACGCCATGCTGCACTCAACGCGGTTATCGTATGGCTTATCAGGACGCAGCTGAAAAGATTGATTTTTTTAGAAGCTCTTATTCGGTGTAAGAAGTTTACCATGCCCACATTTACATTGTATATTGTACAAGATTAATGTACGTAAGAGATGGGGACAAAGTTGAGGATCTGTAAGATGACGATCAGTTTTGCTTTAGGAAAGGTAAAGGCACCAGAGAGGCAGTTCTGCTGTTACGGCAGATAATGGAAGCAATACTGAAGAAACGGACGTTCATAGAATTTGCCGACTTGGGAAAGGAGTTCGGCCGTGTCAAAGGCTATAATATGTTCAAGATTATGAGAAAACTGGGGGTAAGCTACTAGAAAAGAGGGTAGTATACAATATGTGCCAGAGTCAAGAGGGAACAACAAACGTGGAAGATCAAGAGCGAAGTGCTCGCATTAAACATGTGTAAGACCATAATGTAGTCATTCGCCCTTACTGTTCAAGTTTTAGAACAAAGAAGCAATGATGGGAAAGAAGAAGGTTCAAGACTGGCGCTAAAATTCAAGGGGAAAGGTTCAAATGGCTCTGAGCACTATGGGACTTAACAGCTATGGCCATCAGTCCCCTTGAACTTAGAACTACTTAAACCTAACTAACCTAAGGACAGCACACAACACCCAGCCATCACGAGGCAGAGAAAATCCCTGACCCCGCCGGGAATCGAACCCGGGAACCCGGGCGTGGGAAGCGAGAACGCTACCGCACGACCACGAGATGCGGGTAAGGGGAAAGACTATCAATGATAAGATTCGCTGATGACATAGTTATCCTCACTTTAAGTGAAGATGAAATACGGGGTCTGCTCAATAGAATGAACACTCTAAGGGGTACCAAATATTGACTGAGATTAGAGGACGAAAGTAATGAGAAGATGCAGAAATGAAAGCAGCAAGGAAGTTAACATCAAGATTGATGGTCACTAAATAGGCGGCAATATGACACTTGACAGATGGAGCAAGCAGGACAACAGAAGCAGACTACCAATGGCTATAAAGTATTCTCGACCAGGAGAAATCTACTAGTATCAAACATAGGCCTTAATCTGAGGAAGAAAATTCAGAGGATGTTCATTTAGGGCACAGCATTGTGTGGCAGTGAGACATGCACTGTAGGAAAACAGGAACGGAAGATAATCAAAGCTTTTGACATGTAGTGCTAAAGAAGAATGTTGAAAACTAGGCGGACGGATAAGGTGATGAATGTGGAAGTTATCCGGAGGTTTGGCGAGGAAAGGTATACATGAAAGACACTGACAAAGAAAGGAGACAGTAAGGTATGATATCTGTTACGACACATTGGAATAGCCTCCATGGTACTAGAGTGAAGCGTAGAGGATAAAACCTTTTCGTATTATTAGCCTGAACATATGGACAAAAACCCCGGCGAGTGACACTCATAAGTGTATAGATCTGTCAGTGCGCTTCCACTGGAAAAGTCCTGAAATATTTTGTATAGCTTCTGTTCCGAATGGACAATGGGGGAACGGCTGCTCAGTATTTGAAATGAATGTTAACCTACTCAGCCGTGTATTTAAATCTCTTTATTCAAATAGAACATGTTTTGGTGATACACTGCAGCATTATTAGTCCAGCCTAGTGTCAAAAATTTGACCTACAGCCAACTATACATACTACCATAACAGGGGTTCAAACCCAGAGTGCCCATACCAGACAACTAAACTAAAAAATTGAACTCCATTTGAAAGGACTTTTGAGGCCTAACGGTATTGACCGACCGTCGTGTCATCCTCTGATATTATGTGTCACTGGATGCTGATATGGAGAAGCATGTGGTCAGCACACCGCTCTCAATTTTCGTGACCGCAGCTGCTACTTCTCAGTTAAGAGGCTCGTCTGTTGGTCTCATAAGGGCTTGCCAACAGTGCACCGTAGACCTAGACATTCAACCATCCAGGTACTTGCCAAGCCGAAGAGCGCCTAACTGACGGCAACCTGTGCTGTCCCTGCGGAAAGGCCGTTGGCTGCCAAACAACTAGTAGTACAGTTACGGTCCGAGTGCACAACGTATTTCCTACAAGTATTATTTTGATGCGCGTTACGGGCACTTCATGAATGAACAGATCTGCCGAAGCTGAGTTTATCCACCGCTACGGCAGTATCAGTAGTCGATTGAAGGTCCAATTTTTGGCAGTAGAGGGACCTGGACGACGGTTCAATGTGTCAAAAAAATCGGTTGCGTTTGAATATAAAAATTTAAACACACAGTTGAAGGTGTTGACTTTCATTCTCCTGTCACGAAATGGGCAGTGGTATTTGAAAATAAAATTACAAAATATTCTGCTATTCGTTTCGAAATATTTTATAGTTCTCTAGCCGTTATGGTCAGGTAAAATGTACTTTCAAGAGCGAGCAAGCACGCCTGCTAGCTACTTTTACCAAAGAGAATGTGACTGACAATTTCGTGAATCTGCTACTTACAACCGGCGCTAATGTAAGTCCTAGATTTCGATGTGTTAGTTACAATTCACGGGAGTTGTAAACAACTGGCACAGACTGTGTTTTTTTGCAGAACATTTTCCTACCGCTACACGAGAAACTGGATCATCACGCTGTTCGACACTGACGCCAACGGGACTGCTTCACTTGCAATGCCCATTCCTCAACTGAGTGAGTTCATTTCTTTCGCACTTATCCATTCAGTTACACTGATACGCCGAATCACTGTGACCACCGACCTACTATGGATATAAGGCCGTCCAGGCAATAGCAGCGTCACATTGCGAGGATTGAATGCTAGTTAGACACACAGCTACAGTGAATGTAGTATCAGTGAGCATGCTGTCCGTGTATACAAACATCAAAACAAGTTTTTCAATATCCCAGTTCCTAGAACTCCTGAAGTTAGATGATGACTCTGGGTATTATATCACTGGTACAGTGCCTTTGACAGTTCAGAGATGTAACTGAACCCGCCCAAAGATGTAAAAAATCGTGTATGAGCAGCGCCTATTAGACGGAGGGGGTCCAAGAGCCGATCAGTTCCAGTCATTCCACCGGGAAACAGTTACACGGCTCGCGTTGTCTGTAGTTCAACCATGCCTAGAAGGTCAATACCGTGGTTCGATCGCAACCGCATTGTTACTTTGTGCCAGGAAGGTCTCTCAACGAGGAAACTGTCCAGACATCTCGGAGTGAACCAAAGAGATGTGGTTCGGACTTGGAGGACATACAGAGAGACAGGAATTTTCGATAACATGCCTCGCTCAGGCCGCCCAAGGGCTACTGCTGCAGTGGACGATCGCTACCTACGGATTATGGCTCGTAGGAACCCTGACAATAACGCCATCTTGCTGAATAATGCTTTTCGTGAAGCCACAGGATGTCGTGTTACGACTCAAACTGTGCGCAATAGGCTGCATGGTGGTCTACTTCTCTCCCGACGTCCACGGCGAGGTCCATCTTTGCAACCACGACACCATGCAGCGCGGTGCAGATGGGACCATCAACATGCCGAATGGACTGCTCAAGATTGGCATCACGTTCTCTACACCGATGGGTGTCGCATATGCCTTGAACCATACAATCGTCGGAGACATGTTTGGAGGCAACTCAGTCAAGCTGAACGCCTTAGACACACTGTCCAGCGATTGCAGCAAGATGGAGGTTCCCTGCTGTTTTGGGGTGGTATTATGTGAGGCCGACGTACGCTCTTGGTGGTCATGGAAGTCGCCGTAACGGCTGTACAATACATGAATGCCGTCCTCCGACCGGTAGTTCAACAATATCGACAGCATATTGAGGAGGCATTCGTATTCATGGACGACAATTCAAGCTCCCATCGCACACATGTTGTGAATATCTTCCTTCAGGATAACGACATAGTTATTCTGGAGTGGGCACCATGTCCTCAGGAGATGAACCCTATAGAACATTTCTGGGATAGATTGAAAAGGGGTATTTATGGACGACATGACCCACCAACCACCTGAGGGATCAACGCTGAATCGCCGTTGAGGAGTGGGACAATCTGGACAAAAACTGCTTTGAGGAAATAGTGGATAATACGAAACGACGAATAAAGACATGCATCGATGCAAGAGGACGCGCTACTGGGTATTTGATGTAGCGGTGTGTGCAGCAGTCTGGACCACCACCTCTGAAAGTCTCGCTGTATGGTTGTACAACATGCAGTGGGTGATTTCCATGAGCAATATAAAGGACAGAAATGATGTTTATGTTGATGTCTATTCCTATTTTGTGTACAGGTTCCAGAACTCACTGAACCGAGATGATGTAAATCTTTTTTTGATGTGTGTAGAATGGGGAACGCACGTTTCTATCTGGGTTTGACAGAGGACAGGTTTCGATGGCATGGAGGTTTGGAACCAATATTTTGACAACTCCACGACTTCTCGGGTGTTCGAGGAGTGCTGTGGTGAGTGTCTTCAATACGTGGGAAAACCTAGGTTAATGCACATCCAGATGTAGAGAGTTTGGACGTCCACTCCTCATTACAGATTTCGGACGTCAAAGGCTGGGCAGGTGGGTAAAACAGGACAGGTGGTGCACTGTGGCGCAACTAACGTAAGACTTCAATGCTGGGCAGAGTACAAGTGAGTCTGAACATACATTGTACCAAACACTCCTAACGACGTGCCTCCGCTGCCGCCAACACGTGCATGTGACAGTTTAAATCACGACATCGGCAACTATAACAGAAATTGGCACGTGATCATCGGTACTGGACTCAGGCGCAGTGACAGAGAGCTGAATGATCTATTGAATCCCGATACCTCCTTCAGCATACCGATGGCAGGGTACAAAATCGTCGTCATTTTACTGCACTACCCTACAAACACGACAATCCTCATAAAAATATCAAAACCTATAGACAGTACAGAGTCACAGTGACACTTAAGGGGAGAGTTTCGTAGCACAGCAGAAATCAACATCTTAGTTTTGCTCACTTATTCTCAAAAGCATAACACAAGAGTCAGCTGTCTTGGCTCTGTCGTGGAAGAACGTCACTCCACCTCACAGGCAAAACTACGCCTAAGATAATATAAATTCGTGAATTTGTGTATTGGAAATGTCGTCTGTCCAGACCACGACGCAGACACATTTACTTGGATGTTGAAATTCTTTCGATACATCCCACGCTACGTACCGCTACGAAGATGTTGTGCACGCAGGATTGCCACAGATATTGTATATGGTTTCACGGGCTAGTGGTAGCTACCGGAGTATGATAATAAAGATATTAATAACGCATCAGCATGGTTCGTACGAATAATAACCACCATAGACGATCTCAGCTTCATTGGAAAATGCTATGCAGCAGAGTATATGTTGAATAAAGAATCAGGTAACCGAATTCAACATTCTTGGCCACAAAATAAAATCTTACAGTGTGTAACGCTACTACACTACAACGCACCTCGCTAAGCGACGGCGTAACAGAAATGTTCAGCTCTTTGATAAAAAAAAAAAAAAAATACCGGCTGTCGTTCTCGATGGAACCGTATAAATATATATCCCGTTCAAAACCACAACTAAATTACGTAGCACCAGCTAATTGCAATGTGCTTCTCTGCATTTTTAAATAATAATTATTTTTCGTCCCACTTTCAGAAATATAATTTGCTCTCTTGTTTAACTGACGTTATTAATGGGAGATGAATCCTGTACATAGCATCCATGGAAGTAAAATAAGAAGTGAGGAAGCCCTACAGACTTAACGTTGTACGTTGCTTTGAAGCCAGAGTGGGCGCCATTTTAAATAGCTTAAAACATTAGCTTAAAGTGGGTCTTGTTAACTTTATCTGTCGTGTGCGCGCACAGCTGTTTCAAATACTAAAAATTACAGAGCTTACATGAATAACGTAGTGTCAGGAAGGTAATTTCGAACGTTTTTTCTATTCTTGAATGCGTATTTGCACTAGTAATACAACACAGTAAGACTGACGTCACCGGGAAATATCACATCGGTAAAATACGGGGGTATGAATGCGGTGAACCTTATGTTGTTAGGGACAGTTACGTTAGCGGACATCGGATCGAGTTTGTTACGTAATGCTATCTCCCCTTAATTTTTACTGTCATGGTAGCAACCACGCTATAACAGTATCTTGCATAACTTGAATATCAACGTATTAATTCGGTTTCAATTCTCACACTCTCAGAATTAAGTAAATTATCTTTCTTTCAAGAATAAATCATCTTTCAGTCAAAATATAACCCTGGAGGTAGTCTATCTCCTTTCCAACTTCAGAAATATGAAATAACTACTGGCCATTAAAATTGCTACACCAAGAAGAAACGCGTATTCATTGGACAAATATATTGTACTAGAACTGACATGTGACTACACTTTCACGCAGTTTGGGTGCATAGATCCTGAGAAATCAATACCCAGAACATCCACCTCTGGCCGTAATAACGGCCTTGATACGCTTGGGCATTGAGTCAAACAGAGCTTGGATTGCGTGTACAGGTACAGCTGCCGATGAAGCTTCAACACGATACCACACTACATCAAGGGAAGTGACTGGCGTATTGTGACGAACCAATTGCTCGCCCACCATTGACCAGACGTTTTCAATTGGTGAGAGATGTGGAGAATGTGCTGGCCAGGGCAGCAGTCGAACATTGTCTGTATCCAAAAAGGCCCGTACAGTACCTGCAACTCACAGTCGTGCATTATCCTGCTGAAATGTATGGCTTTGCAGGGATCGAATGAAGGGTAGAGCCACGGGTCGTAACACATCTGAAATGTAACGTCCACTGTTCAAAGTGCCGTCAATGAGAACATGAGGTGACCGAGACGTGTAACCAGTGGCACCCCATACCATCACGCCGGGTGATACCCCAGTATGGCGATGACGAATACACGCTTCCAATGTGCGTTCAACGCGATGTCGCCAAACACGAATGCGACCATCATGATGCTGTAAACAGAACCTGGATTCATCCGAAAAAATTACGTTTTGCAAATCGTGCACCCAGATTCGTCATTGAGTACACCATCGGAGGCGCTCCTGTCTGTGATGCAGCGTCAAGGGTAACCGCAACCACGGTCTCCGTGCTGATAGTCCATGTGCTGCAAACGTCGTCGAACTGTTCGTGCAGATGGTTGTGGCTTTGCAAACGTCCCCATCTGTTGACTTAGGGATCGAGACGTGGCTGCACGATCCGTTACAGCCATGCGGATAAGATGCCTGTCACCTCGACTGCTAGTGATACGAGGCCGTTTGGATCCAGCACGGTGTTCCGTATTACCCTCCTGAACCCACCGATTCATGTTCTGCTAACAGTCAGTGGATCTCGACCAACGCGAGCAGCAATGTTGCGATACGATAAACCGTAATCGTGAGAGGCTACAATTCGACCTTTATCAAAGTCGGAAACGTGATGGTACGCATTTCTCCTCCTTACAGGAGGCATCACAACAACGTTTCACCAGGCAACGCCGGTCAACTGCTGTTTGTGTATGAGAAATCGGTTGGAAACTTTCCTTATGTCAGCACGTTGTAGGTGTCGCCACCGGCGCCAACCATTGTGTGAATGCTCTGAAAAGCTAATCATTTGCATATCACAGCACCATATTCCTGTCGGTTAAATTTCGCGTCTGTAGCACGTCATCTTCGTGGTGTAGCAATTTTAATGGACAGTAGTGTAGTTTATATCTTTTGAAATTAACGAATGTGAACTAATATTCCTATTTCTGAGGGAATTATTATATTTGATTTTTATAACGTTTCGGACTTTTCTTTATCAAAACCTCGACTACCTTTTACCGTTCAACTTTTACGATATTTGTGAATTATTCATTTGCTATAAAACTGAACTTCACTTTCAGAAATCTTTGAATATTAAGTATGAGGCAAATGAGACTAGACACCATTTTTATTTTAAAAACAGAAACTGTTCTGTCTTGATTGGACGTTTTCTTTCGTGCACTGAAACAAGTAACCTTTGATTTTACGAGCGCTATCCAATCAAAGAAACGTCTCTAATCGGAAAAGTAAAAAAAAGCTGAAAAAAAAGAATCGCGGTGTCACCGCCCCTTTAATCTGTTTGGACTATAACATATACACAAAATTAATCTCACGTCAGGCGTTCACTTTCCGCGGATCTACTAATACTGAAACTATTTAAAACACAACTCTGGAAACGATAGGAGAGACAATTATCATGTCTGCAATAACAATGGTTGCTTTGACGTTGAGTATTTTATAGGAGAAGCTACTAAATTAGAATAGTGCCTACAAATCGCCTTCTGACTTAGATATGTTCTCATTACATCGCATACAACCGTAGGATGTCCGTTCTCCTAATTACATATATTGCCATCGACTAGTTACGTCGACGCTCACGCTGAAGTCGCAAAACAAGTCCTAACACAATGTCGCAAAGCCACTATTTTCTAAGTGCTTGCTTGCACCTTCAAATCCACTAATACAACAATGCAGAGCCAGTATTCCCACCTTTAAATTCAAATAAAGACTTCACGTGATGACGTCACTTATCTCCCACAACAAAACGGAAAATCTCAAATCGAACCAAGATACGAATCGTCTGCAGTGGAGTGACTTTCAAACTACACTTCCTTTGCCCATCCGGTTAGCCGTGTGATCTATCGCCCGGCTTTCCGGACTGGGAAGGAGCGCCTAGTCCCCGGCACGAATCCGCCCGGCGGACTTGTATCGAGGTCTGGTGAGCCGGCCAGTCTGTGGATGCTTTTTAGGTGGTTTTCATCTGCCTCGGCGAACGCGAGCTGGTTCCCCTTATTCCACCTGAGCTACACAATGTCGGCGATTGCTGCGCAAACAAGTTCTCCACGTATGTGTACACCATCATTACTCTACCACGCATACATAGGGGTTACACTCCTCTGGTGTGAGACGTTCCATAGGAGAGGGGTGGGGGCTGGGGGTTTCCAGTGGGGCCGAACTGCACAATAACCCTGAAAGAGTGAATCGATGTGGGGCGGCGGAGGGGTGAAGTGGACTGTGGTAGTTGTCGTGGGATTGTGGACCACTACGGCTGCGGCGGGGATGGAGCCTCTCCGTCGTTTCTAGGCCCCTGGTTAACACACATTACAACACAATAGACTTCCTTTAGTAACTGTTCTGGCCCAAATTCGCCAACCACGAGGAACCAATCTTGAAGTATAATATACTGTAGCCACTACTGGTACATCACACAAAATTTGAAATTCCCAAAAAAAAAAAAAAAATAAATAAATAAATAAAAAAAAAATCATTCCCTTGATGCTTTCCGCCCCACAAAGTGAAGTCAAAGTTATCATATATAGGGTTAAATATCCTTCAAACAAGTGGATAACAATCTTATGGATTTCTCCACAACGAGTGTAGCGTTTGACGCAAACAGTCCCAAGTCTAACCTCGATTCGGACTGATATTAGTCCGAATAACAACAACTAACTGAATTTCTCATGGGTTAAACCAAGAACAATTTACGATGAACAAATATAGCACACCAATTCTCCCTTTTAACATTAGTTGGTTCTTCTTTGCGGCTGTCACTGGAGTCCTGCGGTGGCCAGCAGAGCCGTAGATGTTATCTTTTCCGCACGCCGCAGCTCTTTCAGTCGCTGACTGTGGCCAGATTCTGCTGCTCAGACATGACCAGGCGACGAACTAAATAATCTTCTACCACCTTCCAAACAACTAATTGAACCCTCGTTTCTTTTCGTAACAGTAAATGTTGATAAGATGAGGCAACAGGTATTCGGAATGCCGGTTTAACGCGCCAAAAATTTTGTCTCATTACATCTTCCAGAGAAACAGAACTTTAACAATCGCACTGACGGACAGAGACAAGATGGTGGCGGCTCCATTATGCTCTGGGGAAAATTCACGTGGGAATCCACGTGTCCAGCACAGTTCGTGCAAGGCACCACGACGGCCAAGGAGAATCTTACACTGGTTGCAAACTACGTACATCCCTTCATGACGATCATGTTTGCCGGCGGCTGCGCCGTTTTTCAGCTAACTAAAGTGCCATGTCACAAGGCCAAGTGTGTGTTGGAGTGATTCGAGGAACACAGTGGCGAGATTCAATTGACGCACTGGGCCCCCAACTTGCCAGACCTGAATCCGATCGAACATATTTGGGACGTGATTGAAAGTGGCGTCAGAGCTCATCGCCCCCTCCCCTCCCTCTCCGTGAATTTACGGGAATTACTTGACTTGTCCCTCCAGTGACCTATCAAGGCTGTTATCCGTGCGAAATGTGGATATACCGGATATTAGGTAGGTGTTCATAATGTTCAGGATGATCAGTGCTTTCCAATGTATGCAGTTTTTGCTTCAGTGAGGGAGTTGAAAGTATGAGCTGTTATGTGAGGCTCCCCAGATGAAATTCAGTATATCGTCCTTCATTATCTACTTTCTTTAAGCTGCCATCATTTCGGATATGTACATGCGATAATGACTCCGTTGACTGACATTATGATCGAAAAAAAAATGGTTCAAATGGCTCTGAGCACTAAGGGAGTTAACTTCTAAGGTCATCAGTACCCTAGAACTTAGAACTACTTAAACCTAACTATTCTAAGGACATCACACACATCCATGCCCGAGGCAGGATTCGAACCTGCGACATTAGCGGTCGCGCGCTTCCAAACTGCAGCGCCTAGAACCACTCGGCCACCCCGGCCGGCACATCATGATCGCTTTATTAGTACTATTACCAAAACGATCATAAGATATTTCTCACATTCTCGAGGAAAGCTTTAGTACCGTTGTCCATAAACTTATTTAAACATCTTTTGGTGGCCAATAGCATAAAGCTCCGCTTTTATCTTGTACGCAGTTCACTTCTTTTCCCTTTAAATTTATGTTATTGTGGGCGAACTATGGTAGTTTCGCGCAAGTGCTTTACTGTCGCTAACTTACAGAGGGAAAAACGGTCATCGTAATAAAAAAAAAAGAGAAACCAGATCATGTATCCAAAGAATGAAGTGTACGTTTTCCACGCGTCCTGTTAAAGAACGCTCTGCCAGGCACTTAAGCGTGAATTGCATAGTAGTCATGTAGATGTAGGTCAGAGACAGAGTACAGACGAGCTGGGTAGCATTCTAATAACGATATGGGCCGAAGATTGGAAAATCCGCTGACGTAGGCAGCTTCCAAAAAGGCACATTAAGGCCCAACACAGCGGTTGGAGCATTACAGATACGGCGATGGTAGACAACTGGCCGCAAACTACTGCTGTCAGCATGTACAGAAAGTTGTTGAAGCAAAGTGAAATCACGAGTAAACGACAACGTGTTGAACGTCCACATCTCATCACAAAACGTGGAGATCAGAGACTTGCCCGTTTCATAAAGCATTAGGCAATAATCTTTGCTAGATTTGTACAATGTTGGACCTGGTAAAAGTAGTTTGGAGCACATCGTTCTGTACACTTTCTTCAACACAGAGCTACGCATTAGAAGACCCCTAAATGAATCACATTTCTTCATATAGCTGACGGATGGTCGTGTTCAGATATGCCGTCATCCAGGCGAACGGCTCTTAAAACGTGCACCATGGCATTGACACAGGATGATGGTGGCAATTTTATGCTGTGGAGGGAGTTCACATTTTCTTCCATATGACTAGTGGTGGAAATCGATGACACAGCTTCGGAGCAATGAACTATGTAAACATTATGTACCACTTGCATCATTACTTCCTCTATGTTTTTCCCATCAGCAATGGCATATTTCAGCAAGATAACGCTCCCATATACAAGGTCAGAATCGTGCTTCATTGTTCTGTAGAGCGCAGTAGCGAAATCTGCGTCTTTGCCACCAAACTGAACCCATGTTAACACGATGAAACTCTTCTGGGACGCCACTGGGCATCATCTGTGGTCCTACAAACCATCAGCCCTTGATATACAGAAATGATGTGACCTGTGCGTGGACATCTATCAACGTAAACCTTTAGAAACCTAAGGAGGACTTGTCTCAACCATGCTAAGCAGAGTTACTGACACTGAAAAGGTGGACCAACAGGATATGGGGCAGGTTATCATAGTATTTAGCCAATCAGTGACATTTTATATTGACATGTAGCAGAGATACATTTGCTTAGGAAACATGCTTTCGGAACTTTCTGCATTTTGGAGTAAATATACCATTCTGTATTGCCCAGGAGAACGAATGGATCACGAAAAATATATGACAATGTTTGCTTAGTATAAGAAACGCAACCAAAGAGAACCAATACTATGGTGCAGTTCCATATTTCTTTGAAAAGCTTGCACTGCTAGTCTATGCAAGACATATTTTTTTACGATGACAATGCTTAATGCGAGAGGAGGATATTAGTGTTTAACGTCCCGTCGACAACGAGGTCATTAGAGACGGAGCGCAAGCTCGGATGAGGGAAGGATGGGGAAGGAAATCGGCCGTGCCCTTTCAAAGGAACCATCTCGGCATTTGCCTGAAGCGATTTAGGGAAATCACGGAAAACCTAAATCAGGATGGCCGGAGACGGGATTGAATGCTTAATGCGTCAATCGTTTGTTCTGACTTATTACAGAATAGCTGCTTCATCCAGAATTGAGAGAGCAAGTTATCGCTGCTATCACTTCCTGGCCGTATTTCGAGATAGCTTTTGCCGTTATAGTTACGGCAAAAAGTACCTACGGATTACTTAAATTACATTATGCTGCATGCAACTGTGATTTATTAGTTTATTTTTGTACAATATAAAAATTTCGGCATCAGGCTCATAAAAAATCTGTGCTGGAAAATATTGTAATTTTGGTCTTGTAGTGATACGAATATTTTAATTCCTCACACAAAGTTGGTCATGTGATATTGAGCCGGCAGTTGTGGCCAATCGGTTCTAGGCGGTTCAGTCCGGAAGCAAGCGGCTGCTACGGTCGCAGGTTCAAATCTTTCCGCGGGGATGGATGTGTGTGATGTCCTTGGGTTGGTTAGGTTTAAGTAGTTCTAAGTCTAGGGGACTGACGACCTCAGATGTTAAGTCCCATAGTGCTCAGAGCCATTTGAACCATTTGCGATACTGATGAAATGCTAGGCGTTTGCAAATATTACGTGTGAAAATGTCGGTAATGTGAGTGAGAGACATGGCAGAGAAACGGCAAGATACATATTTTGTGAAACCTGGATGTGGAGCGTGTATTGGAAGGAATTTGGTACAATGGCTGCTACTTGAAATTGGAAGAGAGAAAGACGACATTAAGTACAAAGTCGATGACGAAGACAGTCTCAGGTCTCGTACAAATACGACACTGCGAGAAAACTTAACACAGACAAATTCATCTGTTTTTCGCGTGGGCGGAGCGTGACAACACCACCTACGTGGTTGGCAACCTGGAAGAAATCATAGCAGCGTATTGTCTGAACTCAATCTCAGAAGAAAGGCAACAAGAACCCAACCATACACGCACAGTGTGAAAGATGAGGCTAGACATTCAGCCATCTGTTCCGACGCTTGCATCACGCACTGCTCGAGTCTCTGCCGTAGCAGCAAAATGTTTATCGAGTGTCATTAGGCGTGATGTGATTTTTCACTTCTTCTCACGACACCATACCAACAGCGTTTACTGTAACATCTTTCAAGAGACCATTGTGTCACTATTTGCCATTTCATCACCTTACGTAGAATATCTTTCAGGAGATAGACGACCATGTCGGCATTAATGAGCGTACACTTCTATTGATCGAACAAAAATTTCCTTCATTTTTACCTTCTTAAAACAGCCTTCGGGTTATTTCATAAACAGATCTTTAACACGGTGCAGAGTATCTTATCACCTATAATTATTAAGCAACAACATGTTGTTGAATGGTTATAAGTGACCGTGTATCGTTGTTAAAGATCAGATGACGGGGTAGACCATATCGTGTCAAAATAAGTTGAAAATAAAGAAAAATTTAGGCGACTGATGCCAGTTTATAAACATTAACATTTGCCATCCCAGCTTTGTGATGAACAAGCAGCTAACGAAAGATGCTTAAGTGTGTCCCAGTGCCGAAATTTTGAAATAGTGTGGAAAAGACGAAAATTTAGCATTTTCAAATATCATGGAATCATCTTTGCAACCGTGGACAAAAGTTTAAAGAAAAGCATCAACGGAATAGTTAATCCGGGCCTTTAGCGTGACCACTGCAGCCTCTGAAGATAACGGCCTACACCGCTTTCGATTCTCTAGATTGGTCGGCCTAGTGCCAGACCTTATGAAAATTTATTATGGCTGGAGTACAAGTTTATGGTAGTGCCGGAAAGCAGTTGCGTTGAAGTCTGCCAATAAAGTAGCGCGACTGAATTACGATGTTCTTCATGGCAATCGGCGAACGAAATCAAACGGAAGAAACGAGATTTTCGGGAAGCCCTTCCACTCTAGAAAGAGCCGACAGAGGAGAAACGCATCTCTTGTAGCAAGATCCCATCGAGAGTTACGGCAAAGGCTACGTGTAAACGGAGGAATACTTATTCCTCGAATTGCTGTGGAAAATAGAACTTGGTTAGTGCGTGACGTATGATTCCTTACCCGAGCAGGAGGAATGAGCTTTCGTGTTATCGGCGGTTAGCCGTTATTTCAGGAGATATCTGGCAGTGACTTTCGCAGAGGTACTGTACTACCATATTTCCGAGTAGTCCAGGCCAAAGCACAAGTAAGGGTGCAGTGGTTATTTTATTTCTTACTGCCAAGTCTTTTATCGCGTATTGCTCCAAACATGTAGCATGAAATATTTCCAAATTCCTAGCGAGACTAATAAAAGTGGAACGGATACCCAAAGACATACTGCAGAGGCGCAACACAGCGACGGCAAGGACGCAAATTGAACAACACTTTTATGTTGCGAAAACAAAGGGACATACCGTACGAAAGTGGTAAATTCGGTATGAACCAAATACGAAGCAACAAACAATTGTTAATGTTTATTTAAGACTGAAAGTCCTGATAGAGGCGGACAATCATGACAAATATAATAAAAATGACTCTAAAATGTTGATTCTGAAGAAATTTCCTAGCTGTTTTTGGAGATTTATTTTATTTCGACATTCACAACATGTTTCGTGCTCAGCCCATCGTTTGGTGACCTATCAGAAATTAAATTTTGGGATTAAAAACACTTTCCATAATAAAAATGCAAGTACACAATTGCAAGGTTCACAAACGTAAAAAAATAATAAAAAATCAAAGATGCCAAAATAGGCGAAAATTTACATACCATATGCAATCACATAAGCTCAGGAGACAGTTGCAAATGCCGCACATGAAGGAATACATATCGTATATCAGGTGGAATAACTAGTCACTCGCACAGACAGAAACCAAATGTACCAGAGCCAGAGCTACAGTTAACACGTGCTGTGGCCCATAGAGGGCACCTTGTGCTAACAAAACGCCATGTGGCGGAACCGCCAGTGTCATACAGAAATTTATTGTAAGTTGTATATCAAAATAACTAACAATGACAAAAGTAATGCTCAAAGGCATAAAGACTTGTTAAATTCGGTATGAACCAAATACGAAGCAACAAACAATTGTTAATGTTTATTTAAGACTGAAAGTCCTGATAGAGGCGGACAATCATGACAAATATAATAAAAATGACTCTAAAATGTTGATTCTGAAGAAATTTCCTAGCTGTTTTTGGAGATTCATTTTATTTCGACATTCACAACATGTTTCGTGCTCAGCCCATCGTTTGGTGACCTATCAGAAATTAAATTTTGGGATTAAAAACACTTTCCATAATAAAAATGCAAGTACACAATTGCAAGGTTCACAAACGTAAAAAAATAATAAAAAATCAAAGATGCCAAAATAGGCGAAAATTTACATACCATATGCAATCACATAAGCTCAGGAGACAGTAGTAAATGCCGCACATGAAGGAATACATATCGTATATCAGGTGGAATAACTAGTCACTCGCACAGACAGAAACCAAATGTACCAGAGCCAGAGCTACAGTTAACACGTGCTGTGGCCCATAGAGGGCACATTGTGCTAACAAAACGCCATGTGGCGGAACCGCCAGTGTCATACAGAAATTTATTGTAAGTTGTATATCAAAATAACTAACAATGACAAAAGTAATGCTCAAAGGCATAAAGACTTGTTAAATATGAGAGCAAATATCGTTAATGCCCTGAAATATCAGACAGAAACAAAGTGATCTGAAATTTCAGGCCGGCCAGAGTTGCCGAGTGGTTCAATGCGCTTCAGCCTGGAACCGCGCGACCGCTACGGTCGCAGGTTCGAATCCTGCCTCGGGTATAGATGTGTGTGATGTCCTTAGTTAGGTTTAAGTACTTCCAAGTTCTAGGGGACTGATGACCTCAGAAGTTAAGTCCCATAGTGCTCAGAACCATTTGAACCAATTTTTGAGATTTCAGTGGAAGTACACTGGACAAACATCAACTCTGAGATGTACTAGTACCATGCATTCCAGACGAAAAAGAAATCGTAACGCTAGAACATAATTAATGTAGAAATTTCGGGAATACGTTTGTCTAGGTGACATATTTAAGTGATTAATAACGCAAGATACAGGATAGTATAAGGGCGAGATAAGCCATTGTAAATGTGAAATGCTGAAACATTATTAACCAGTGTATCCTCCAGAATGTTGAATGCAATCATGCAAACGTGTATGCAATTTGTTGAACAGGGGCTAAAGGTCAGTTTGTGGGATGGAGTTACTTGCCTCTTGCACTTGCTCAATCATTACATGGACGGTTAACGCTATTTTGATGACGCCGAGTTGCCGTCTAATGATGTCCGATATATGGTCGATTGGAGACAGAGTAAGTGACCGGGCCGGCCGTTGTGGCATGGTGGTTCTGGGCGCTTCAGTCTAGAACCGCGCCGCCGCTACGGTCGCAGGTTGGAATCCAGCCTCGGGCATGGATGTGTGTGATGTCCTTAGGTTAGTTAGGTTTAAGTAGTTCTAAGTTCTAGGGGACTGATAACCTCAGGAGTTAAGGTCCATAGTGCTCAGAGCCATTCGAGCCATAAGTGACCGGGCAGGCCAAGGTAACATCTCGACATTCTATAGAGCATGTTGGGTTACGACAGCAGTACGTGAACGAGCGTTATAATGTTGGGATATATCCCCTTTAATGAATGGTTCCACAAGTGCTCGAATCACCAGCTTGACATTCAATTTTGCAGTCTTGATGTATAGGATGACTAGGTGAGTGCTCCTGCTGTAATACAAAGTCTCACCTCATACCATGACTCCACGTGAAGGTACAGTGTGTCTAGCACGCAGATAGGCTAGTTGCAGCCGCCGGATTGGCGTCCTTCTAACCAACACACGGACATTGCGGGCACCGAGGTAGAAACATTAGAAAACCAAACAGATCTCCACTCTGCCCTCCAATGGGTTCTTGCTTGACACCACTGAAGTAGCAAATGGAGTCAGCGGAATGCAGTTACAGCGTGTATGTCTCGGTTCTGACCTTGAAGTAATTGACTTGAAACGTTTCGTTTGCCGACTGTTGCTGACACTACTGCTGCATATGCAGTACGATGCGCCAAAGCCATACACCAAAACAATGGTCTGCCCATCGGTAGTGTCACATGGCCATCCGGAGCCTCGTCTTCCTGTCATAGTAGATTCTCGTGGCTACCGCTGCTAGCAGTCATATACAGTGGCTACATTCGTGCCTACTTTTCCTGCATTTATGCAGGAGAACCATGTAGCTTTTCATAGCCCTATTACACGAGATCCTTCACACTCAGTGAGGTGTTAATAATAGCGTCTTCGTAGTTTTAAAGGCAAAATTTGAATAGATATAATACGTCGCATGCAGAAATACAATCAATAACTTTGGTTTATGTCACACAACTTGTGGGCTTTCATATGATAAAATGGAGTGGTGGTGGTGGCCCTCAACTACGTACCCTCAAGCTCAAAGCTGAAATAATAAAAGTTTTGGCTGGTTTCGTTGTCTAGTGGCTGGGATACGTAGTTGCCGCATTACAAGTCAAATACTGCTGAGTCTACAGCATACAATATGAATATACGAATAAACCGAAAGGTTGAAGGTTCCTATAACTTGGCAATTGCGAATTATGAAAGTGCTATTTAAATTTATAAATTAAAGATTGTAATTAATAAAATCTGAAGGTACTATTTTAATGACTTTAAATGAATGTACGATAGCAGAAATACCTACAAGAGTGCCCTTTATTATTGCAAATCACTTATTGGTGTCGATGGTCCAGCAAATAAATAAAATATAAGTTGAATAACGAGGAAACAATAGATTCCTACTTTATGTAATTAGTTATGAACATCAACATTGCTCATAAGATATTCACTTGTAAATGCGTACTACGTCTTCACTGCAGAAGCCACAGAAAACTCACAAGAGCACAAGTCGGCACTACGAAATATTTCTATCCCTGCGACCATTCGCAAAACTGCATTAGTCTCCAAGCCTTTCCTGCGATCGTACGACACGCCTTCGCGTCCAGCACTTCCATGTCCTCTCCTGTACTGTTCTCCCACTTCCAACCAGTCTCCCCATTCAGAAGCGCTGTTATTGGCTAGAGCGCTACCGCCCGGTCTTCAAGCCAATGCACACTCACAATCATAATGAAACACATTCGAAATACTGGATTTACATTTAAATAGCTTGAAATTAATTAAATATTCCTACAGCTGGACAAGAAAAACTAGCTGTAACAAACATTATTAAGTACATAACCAAATTAAATAAACATATGTCAAACGAATAGCAACAAAGGTAGGCCAGTAGCGTAATGTCTCTGTGCTTTCTAAACCACAGTAAATATTTAACCAGTTTCTTCATGAATAGTATATATTGGATATAAACAAAAACATAGATGAATAGATATATTTATAAGCATGCTGCTACCGTTTTTTCTTGTAACTGTGGAGTACTTATGGACTGACGCGATCGATAGTAATCGACCATTTTGACCTCCAATACCTCATGTACTATTCAAGCTAAATGCCTGTAATTTATACCAATGTAGGTTTACACTAATAGCTTCCTAAAGACTCGCCGATCGACGAAATCGGATGAAGCGTTTAAATTTTGGAAATTCGTTGCTGGGTGTTACTCGTATAATTTACCGTCAGTTACTAAACTTTAAACTAATAAAGATACTGAAAATCTGATTACACCATCAGAGCCGGCCGGTGTGGCCGTGCGGTTCTAGGCAGTTCAGTCTGGAACCGCGTGACCGCTACAGTCGCAGGTTAGAATCCTGCCTCGGGCATGGATGTGTGTGATGTCCTTAGGTTAGTTAGGTTTAAAGTAGTTCTACGTTTTAGGGGACTGATGACCACAGATGTTAAGTAAAATAGTGCTCAGAGCCATTTTTGAACACCATCAGAATCCTCGTTAATGTAATGGTAATGTACAGGTTTCTTTCTGAGGTATCATGATTCTTATAGCTACTATTAATTTCTATACAAACTTGAAATGTCTGCCATGATGGTTTCACAAAGTCCGCCATCTTTGCCACTCTCGGCAAACAAGTCTCTTTCATCGACACAGCATCACCATGGAGTTCCCAGCCACGCGGCCGCTGGACCCCAACTAACATTCGGCACCATGTGGCCATGGCTTGCCGAGAGGCCACAGAAAAGCCACGCCAACTCACAAGGGAACCTCGCCATCGCACCCCCCTCAGATTTAGTTATAAATTGGCACAGCGGATAGGCCTTGAAAAACTGCACACAGATCAATCGAGAAGTTGTGTGGAACTATGAAAAAATAAGCAAAATATACAAACTGAGTAGTCCATGGGCATGATAGGCAACATCAAGGATAATGTTAGCTCAGGAGCGCCGTGGTCCCGTGGTTAGCGTGAGTAGCTGCGGAACGAGAGGTCCTTGGTTCAAGTCTTCCCTCGAGTGAAAAATTTACTTTCTTTATTTTCGCAAAGTTATGGTCTGTCCGATCGCTCATTGATCTCTCTGTTCACTGTAATAAATTTAGTGTCTGTGTTTTGCGAGCGCACCGCAAAACCGTGCGATTACTAGACGAAAGGACGTGCCTCTCCAATGGGAACCGAAAACATTTGATCGCAAGGTCATAGGTCAACCGATTCCTCCACAGGAAAACACGTCTGATATATTCTGTAAGACACTGGTGACGGCATGTGCGTCACGTGACAGGAATATGTTGTCGACCCACCTAACTTGTACACTTCGCGAATGGGTAATAAGATTCTTCTACCTTGCCCGATTTAGATTTTCTTGTGGATGTAATAATCACTCCCAAAGAAGTGATGAAAACATAAGAGTTTGTCACATAATCTGAAAATAAAAAATTAAACTTTTGAATTGAGGGAACACTTGAAGCAAGGACCTCTCGTTCCGCCGCTGCTCACGCTAACCACGGGACCACGGCGCTCCTGAGCTCAGATTATCCTTGACGTTGCCTATGTTGCGCATGGACTACTCAGTTTGCATATTTTGCTTATTTTTTCATAGTGCCACACAACTTCCTCCTGTTTTCTCGATTCATCTGTGTTCAGTTATTCCAGGCCAATCCACTGTGCCAATTTATAAATAAATCTGAGGGGAGTGCGATGGGGAGGTTCCCTTGTCAGAACTTAGAATATTTCCAGGGCACCACAACTCACCCGTTACCTCATACACCTCCACTTATTAACTTTCTGGCTTGTCAGAATATTCAGAAGTAGCGCCCTTCAGTTCATACAAGTTCATATAAAGTAAATTCCATTGAACAGAATTAAGTGATTAAAACCCCTGTAGTGTTTACAAAATATATGCAGTGGTGTGGCCGGCCGGAGTGGCCGAGCGGTTCTAGGCGCTACAGTCTGGAACCGCGCGACCGCTACGGACGCAGGTTCGAATCCTGCCTCGGGCATGGATGTGTGTGACGTCCTTAGGTTAGTTAGGTTCAAGTAGTTCCAAGTTCTAGGGGACTGATGACCACAGTAGTTGAGTCCCATAGTGCTCAGAGCCTTTTGAACCATTTTGCAGTGGTGTGGGAGCTACATGAATTTCGAAATAACTTAAACTAAGACAACTCATGAACAAAGCGGCATATTAAATAAATTTTTGCGTTTCAGTTATGCCTAAACAAGCATGAATTTCGAAAGAAACTTAAACTAAAACAAATTATGAACGATACGGTATAATACATAAATGCCTGCATTTCTGTTATGCATAAATAATTTTTAATGCACTTTTACTTATGTACGATTTTGTGAGCACTTCTTGTGCCACTCACTCAGTGTTAAGACGCCTTCTTGCACTAATTTTTCCGTCGCACTATACACGCTCACACGGATTTTAGCATGAAGTGTTTATCAACTCCCATCAGTATTTTGACCAAGTGCCTCGCAGAAATCATGTCTGCCTCTGAATTCGAAGCTCCACCGTTTATTGTGACAAATCTGTCTACAACGAAAACTAAAAGTAGAAACCCCTCAACAAATCATTTCCCAAAGCCAACCAGGATCCTCGCTAAAGATTTCCTCTGGTGGAAAACGATACTTTAGAAACAAAGTCAAAAGGCAAACGACTGAATCACAGTAAGCTCAAATTCCCATAACTTCTATTTAATTGACTTAAATCAATCCTTCCTACCTCCACGCACCAAAAATTTCGTGCACATACCATTACAAATTTAATACCCATCAAATTGACGCCGGCCGGCGTGGCCGTGCGGTTAAAGGCGCTTCAGCCTGGAACCGCGTGACCGCTGCGGTCGCAGGTTCGAATCCTGCCTCGGGCATGGATGTGTGTGATGTCCTTAGGTTAGTTAGGTTTAATTAGTTCTAAGTTCTAGGCGACTGATGACCTCAGAAGTTAAGTCGCATAGTGCTCAGAGCCATCAAATTGACCACTATATTCTTTGCCACAGTCATATACAAGGCATAAATCAATATTATTTTACTTAAATCCACGAAGTCACTGACCTCCAAGCACCCTAAGTGCCTAAACTTCCCCCTTTTGCACACGTACATTGCCACAATAAACTAACAAATTACTAATGAATTCTCAAATAAACATATAAATTATCCCTCCAAAATTAATACCGATAATTACAGATTATAACAGCTTTTCGCTTATGCCCTTTCTCTATATATCATTAGCAATTTTAAACTTTTCTCATTTCCACATATGGGGCAGCAACGACAGTAACGTTCAACTGTACCAACGCTAATCAGTCTCACTAGAATCACACTCCTCCTTCATATACCAATTTATATGAACTACATTACATCAACTATCCCCATCCGTGCTATTTACTTCAGCCCTCTCTAAGTTAGTTCTTAGACACATTTCGCCGATTCACTATCCACATCATGCATAACTTTACTGGAATGAGATTTTCACTCTGCAGCGGAGTGTGCGCTGATATGAAACTTCCTGCCAGATTAAAACTGTGTGCCCGACCGAGACTCGAACTCGGGACCTTTGCCTTTGGCGGGCAAGTGCTCTACCAACTGAGCTTCCGAAGCACGACTCACGCCCGGTACTCACAGCTTTACTTCTGCCAGTACCTCGTCTCCTACCTTCCAAACTTTACAGAATCTCTCCTGCGAAAGGCAAAGGTCCCGAGTTCGAGTCTCGGTCGGGCACACAGTTTTAATCTGGCAGGAAGTTTCATAACTTTACTGTTTTTCCCCTCCAAAATATCGACACCTGCCGCTTCAATGAAATTACACATCAAGTCACTGTTAAACAAGTCTTCTTCCTAAAATAATACATCGATGCCTAAGCCATCATCAGCATAACTATTCATCTCAGCGTCCTTATCTGCTGATACATCATTGAAATCACTACAAAAATTCGCATGAGAAACCTTACTTTCCTCCGTCGACAAATTAACTTTACGTGAACCGTACACAACTTTATCCTCCGCCCCTACATTACACAAATTGCTGCTGACTTGTCGTTCAATATTGGGACTTCCAGACTTGCTACATTCCGCTGTGATCGGACAAAAATCAGCACAAACTGCCATTTCTACATACGCTTTTCATCCACACTAACCCCCGTTCTCACTTTACATACATTCTCACACTCATCCATTGACAAACGTTTTAGATCCACACATTTATCAATACGTTTCGCTTCGCCTTCATTCGTGACTAGAAAAGCGTAAATTCCTTCGTCCAAAGTATCAATACCAGTAGCTTTTACATCATTACATAAATTACCATTACTCTGTTCCTTTAAATCGAAATCATCTACCTCTACCGATACAGTTTTAACATCAACTGCTGGCTAGACCAACGCTAAGCCACCCTTAGTAACATTGACTTTTTCCGCCGAAACACAATCAGCCTCACTTGCAGCTGACGAGATCAAAGCTACGCCACCTCCACTAACATGGATGCTTTTCGCCGACTCACAAATATTTGCTACTACAACACCTTCCTTACTGTAATTGCTACTATTTGCTAATACATCTTCAGAACTCTCCATACAATTTCCTTTCACAGAATTAATCTCCTCTTTAACTTTTTTTTGAACCACTGAATCTTTCCATTTATTACCATTCACACACTCATTCATTACACATTCGTAAATTACAACATTTCTCGCAAATTTATTCTCATTACATTTACTTAAATCTCTCTCAGACCTATGTTTCGAGCCACCTATATAGCCTTCCTCTTTATCACACTCCATGTTACATATTTGTTGTCTTTCTTCAAACCTATCAACATTTCTACCATTACCATTATCTCCAGTTCTTGTCATCGCCTATTCACATAGCCATCCCTGTACCCGAGATGTGGCGAACATCAGCTTCCTAACCGGTTGTTATGCGATTGCACTTCTCCCGAATTTCCCCCATCAAATATGCGATCTTAAATTCGATCTCGGTCACGGAAGTTATCACTCCTCTTCGTTCTCCTACCATTCTGCTCATTCCAGCTACTATATCCTTGATGATTCCTTTGATTTCTCTCGCAATTATTATCCTAGGGATGATTATCTGGATTCCCATTTTGATTACCACCCCGAGGTTTGAACTTCATAGCCCTCTCTAATTTTTCTACAAATTCTACAAATTCGTCCACGGAATCACATGGACTATGGACAAGATCCCACTGGAAATCTTTGGGTAATCGCCTTTTAACGTGTTGATTTCCGTTAAAAACCCCAACGGATGTTTCACATGCATAAGCTTGGCAAGTTCGCGCTTGCAAGAATCTCTCATCGTCCCGTTACCGTACCTGTAACTCGGTCCCTTTAAAAATTAATTTTGGATCTGCATCTGTTTTGCCTCACCCCAAAAATTATTCAAAAAACACTTTTCGAACTCTTCGTACGATTCTCACGAATTACATTTAAATTTTGCCCAAGACTGTAGGTCTCCCTCCAAAGCCGCTTAACATATTTCATTTTCGCTTCGTCCCTACATGTAGCCAAGAAATTTACTGGGTGATATCTTCCGTCATCTGTGTAGCATTTTACAGATCCGGTATTTGCCCAAAGCATATTTATAACCGGGCTGGCCTGTTGTGAGGCTAACGAATTTAAATCACTTTTTATCTGTAGCATTTGTTTATTAAATTCATTTTCACTAGTGATATTTGACTATATTTTATCTTTAATTTTGCCCATTTCTTTCTCCCTCTCACCTTCACGATTGGCAATGTCACTAATTGCTAAACTTATAAGGCTTTTAAGAGCGTCTTGCGCTTTTATACAGTCACTTAACTTTCCCCCAAGTTCTGCCTGTATCTTATCCGTTTTTTCAGTAAGAACTTTTTCCTCTGATTCCAATTTAGATTTTACTAGTAAAACTTCGTGTGTAATTTTTCGCATATCTACTCCGACACATTTTAATTTGTCATCAGTTGCTTTCTTTAGGTTACCCATAATTTTTTCAACTTGCTCTTTCACAGCAGAACCTGTTTAGGTTTGGATTGTTTCCGTATCTGTTAGAATTGCACTGATATAATTTGCCACTGTATTCATATTATTTCCATATCCCTGGCTCATTTGCATTAGCTGAGATATCCTATCTCCCCCACATTCATTCCCCTTGCCTTAGTTCCTATTAGTTACACATTCGCGCTCTGATTTCGGACTAACAGCCTCACTTTCGTTTTCAGAATTACCCATACTAATACTTATCTGATCTGAGATGGTTCCCTCTGCCACGGTGATGCCGTCGGTTGTAGTGGAAGTCGACATTGAAGACTACTCTGGAGTATTCGAAGACACTGCCGTCGTATTGCTGTTGGTCTGCGTCCGCCACTGGATAAGTCCTAATGTAGTTGTAGCTGAACCGTTACTGTTCCCTGCACTCAACTTATTTAGACACTGAGCTCCCACGCAAATTGCTTTTAACGTAATAGATTAGCACCTCTACTGGCAGCATGCGTTAGTTGTGAAAATTACTAGGTAATTTCACTGTTTATAGAAACTTACTTGCGGGAAAGAAAAGATCTCACACTGTGTTTTGTAAGAGATTCACTCTCCAAAGATCTCTACTGGTTTTGCAAAGGTTTTTACATTTCGCATAGTACGCTGAATAGCAGAGAGCAAAGTAATTACCACTTTGCAGGGCACAACTCCCGGATGAGCCCCCAATTGCTGGCTTTCACATAAAACGAAATGGTGTGGTGTAAATGGAAATGATGGTGGTCCTCAACTGTGTACCCTCAGGCTCAAAGTTGAAATATCAAAATTTTTGGCTGATTTCGTTGTCTAGGAGCTGGCACATAGTTGTCGCATTACAAGCCAAATACTGCTGAATCTACAGTACACAATATGAACATACACATGAATAGAATGTTCGAAGGTTCCCATCATTCGGCAATTGCGAATTATGAACGTAACATATAAATTAATTAATGAAAGATTGCAATTAAATAAAATCGGCACGTACTATTTTAACGACTTTAAATGATGAGTACGATAGAGGAAATACCTACAACAATGCCCTTTATTACTGTAAAACACTTATTGGTGTCGATGGTCCAGCAATTAAGTAAAATATAAGTTGAATAACAGGGAAACAACAGATTCCCACTTCACGTAATTAGTTATGAACAACGACATATCTCACGAGATATTCACTTCTAAATGCGTACTACGTCTTCACTGCAGGAGCCACGGAAATCTCACAAGTTCACAAGTCAGCACTACGAAATATTTCTGTCGACGCGTTCATGCGCCAAACGCTTCACTGTCCAAGTCTTTCCTGCAACCGTACGTCACGCCTTCACGTCCAGCACTCTCATGTTCTCTCCTGCACTGTTCTTCCACTTACATCCAGTCACCCCATGCACGAGTGCTGTGACTGGCTAGAGCACTCCTGCCCTGTCTTCAAGCCAACACACACTCACAATCATAATGAAACACATTCGAAATACTGGATTTGCATTTAAATAACTTGAAATTAATTAAATTTTTCTACAGATGGACCATAAACACGCTCTAGCACGCATTATTAAATACATAAACAAATTAAATAAACATATATCAAAATAAAAGCAACAAAGATAGGCCAGTAGCCTGATGTCTCTCCGCTCTCTAAAACACAGTAAATATTTAACCAGTTTCTTCATGAATAGTATATAGATACAAGTCTCTTTCATCGACACAGTGTCACCATGGAATTCCCAGCCACGCGGCCGCTGGAACCCTGCTAACGTTCGGCACCATGTGGCCGCGGCCTGCCGAGAAACCCCAGCGTGGTCACGTCCAATCTGAACCTAGCCTTAATACTCAGTGAGGTCTTAATAATAGCGTCTTTGTAGTTTTACATGCGAAATTTGAATAGATATGATCCTTTACATGCAGAAATACAAACACCAACAACTCCTTCTTAGTGCTGAGATTTTTATTCTGTCAGTGTAAAAACATTGATTTCCAGAGTTACTCTGTTGCTTGACAGTCACAAGCGAGTAGACTCAGGCTGTAACATTCAGCTTACTGTGAGACCTCGTATGGGTTAGTAAGGCCTTTCCTACGCAAAAGACATATCGACAGATTTCTTTATATGTTAGGAGAGGCTGTAATCCTACAATTTTGTAAAGGACAGGAAGTTCATAGAGATACGTCCCAGGAAAAATTTACTTTTCTTTACATTTTATGTAAAAATGCTTAACAATAGATATGAACTGCATGTTAGATTGATTAAATACAGGTATTGAGACTTAGTAATCAAGTACAATACGACTCAACCTATCACCCAGTCGAACAAGCAACTACGTTGTTGGTTGATAGTAGTTTTACGAGATAAGTTCCGAGTTCTCTAAATTTTTTTCCTCCTAAATAAATTCTCATCTAATTCCTGTGTAAATCTAAGTTTTCTAAAGCTACTACCTATATCCAGACATATACCAAAAATCCATAAGTAGAGGAATTTTAACTTTGCACTTGGTTCATTACGTAGAAAGAGCTCTCATTACCCCTTAAAGTTGTAATTTAACACTGATAACTATTATTAACAGGATATTATGTTCCTTCTTGTCAGTTATCCATGACTTTTGCAGTGCCAACATATTTCATTTAGAATTTAAGAGAGTCTTGACACAATATTTATCTGAGTAATACCTACAGCAGGTCAAAAACTGTATCAACTACTACAAAAAAAGACATACAACACCTTCCACCCAGTACGGAAGTTTTCAGTAACAAGGGCCTAGGATAAAACAGAGATTGGAATGTATCCAACGAATAAATCACGTTGTTAGATGCAAGTACGAATCTGAAACGAAGAGTTTGGCACTGGGGAGGAATTCTACGCACTACGCAGAAAATCGGTCGGGAAACTGTTGACAAACGAATCTTAATTCTAATGTCACTAATGAACTAAGGGGATGGAACTAAGGCCTTCCAGAATGATTTGATGCAGTTTTCTAATTTTTGCGTATATTATATCAGAATACAAAGGAAAACCACTGACACAATGATAACTAACTAAACATAAAATTTAATACTACATATTTTCGAATATTATAGTTAATAAATTCCTCATATAACATTTTGAGTTACTCCTCCCAATACTGGGCCGGAACTGCCAACTATTATATTTTAAGTTTTTGTCGAAAACTAATTCATTTCAATCTAAATATCCACGGGTGTACTGGCGGTCTACAATGTCCAACGGGCACAATATTTCGGGTACGCTATGGCTGCTCAGAGGGAACTGGGTTCGGTCGCGGCGGCCCTCCCTCCGCTGTCCGCGCCCCGCGCCACGGTCGCGCGGTGGAACAGATTGCGACGGCGTCTGAGATGACGTCAGAGTGATGGCTCTGTCCACCGTGGTCGCCACAACTATACGTTTGCTCGATTTACTCTTGATTAACCCAATCGCTGGTTCCCCGGCCTTGCTATGATTATAGCCACAGTCACGGTTTATGAGGTCGTCATTGGTGCGAATTCCGATGGCCTCTCTAACAACGCTGTCCCAGTATCTCGACGTCTGTACCAGAATCCTCGTGCGTTCATACTCCATAGCGTGATTTTCTTACAAACAATGTTCAGCGACCGCCGACTTGCTCGGGTACATCAGTCGAGTGTGTCTCTGGTGTTCACGGCATCGATCCTCGACGGTACGCATCTTCTGACCAATATACGACTTGCCACATTGACACGTAATCTGATACACGCCGGCCTTCCTTAACCGAGGTCATCTTTGGCGCTCCCCACCAGTGCACTAGTTTTATTCGGAGGACAAAACACAGTTCCGACCCGGTGTGTCTTCAAAATGTGGGCGATTTTACCCGAGAGTGCGCCTGTATATGGAATAAACGCAGTGCCTACCTCCTCCCTCGTGATTTCATCCATCTCCACAGGTTGTGCTGTCTGTAGTGGTTGGGCGGAGAGCACGTTGAATCTGCCACTCTGAGTACCCATTTTTGCGAAATACAGTTCTCAGATGTTCCAGTTCCTGGGGTGGACTCTCTGCGTCAGAGATATTGGGCGCCCTATGTACTAGAGTTTTAAGTGCCCCATTCCTCTGTGAAGGGTGGTGGCAGCTGTCTGCGTGCAAATACAGATCAGTGTGCGTTGTCTTGCGATACACCCCATGACCTAAGGTGCCGTCAGCCCTTCTCTTGACCAAGACGTCAAGGAAAGGTAATTTACCCTCCGTTTCAGTCTCCATAGTGTATTTGATGTTGGGGTGTATGGAGTTCAGATGTCTAAGGAAGTCAAGGAGTTTATCCATATCTTGTGGACCGATGACGAACATGTCGTCCACGTAACGGAAAAAGCAAGTAGGTTTCCGTTCGGATGACGACAGGGCTTCCTCCTCGAAGTTCTCCATGTACAAATTCGCTACCACCGGCGAGGGTGGGCTACCCATGGCGACTCCCTCCGTTTTTTCGTAGTATTCTCCATTAAAAAGAAAATACGTGGAAGTCAAGACATGCCTAAATAGTTCAGTAATCTTCTCGTCAAACTTCTGACTAATCAATTCTAGTAACTCTCGGAGGGGTACCCTCGTTAACAAGGAAACGACGTCAAAAGTCACCATGATATCTGACTCATCCGACCTGAAGCTATCAAGGCGTTTAACAAAATCAACGGAATTACGTATGGGATGAGGGCATTTACCCACATAAGGACTTAATATTCCCGTCAGGTATTTGGCAAACAAATATGTAGGTGCCCTGATGTTGCTGACAATGGGGCGTAATGGTACCCTCTCTTTTTGAACCTTCGGGAGTCCATATAGTCTAGGCGGTACCGGACCTTGGGGTAACAATTTCTTAGCGTCACCCCCCGGTAAATCTGCGTCCTTGAGAAGCGACCTCGTCATGTGCTCCACCATCTTTGTAGGGTCAACGCCGATCTTCCGGTAGGAATCGTCATTTAGCAGGCTCTGCATCTTATCAGTGTAGTCCTTATGGGAGACAACAACTGTAGCATTGCCTTTGTAAGCCAGTAAGACAACAATTTCAGAGCGCTCCCTCAGATCACGAATGGCCGCCCTCTCTTTACTGGTGATATTTGACTTCATCGGTTTGGATTTCGTCAACGCACGACAAGTTTTACGACGTGTTTCCTGAGCTGATTCAGGCGGAAGTCGAGCTGCATCCTGTTCAAGAGCACTAACAATTTCTGCGACCGTAGTGAACTTAGGGGTGGGAGCGAAGTTGAGACCTTTCTGCAAAAAGGAGACCGCATCATCACTCAACACCATGCCACTCAAATTGATGACAGTCTTGCACGGAACCTGCGGAGATCGTTTGTCAAGCAGACGTGAGAACTTCGCTGTTTGACGTCCCGTTGCCTACTTATCGGCGGAATCAGCTGCAACCCAGGTGGCACTATCAATCTAATCCTAGGAAGATGAAGTGAAATTACGAGCCAGTTGCAAATGTAGTTTGAGTAATTCCTGTGAGATAAACTCAGACGCCGTCGCAATCTGTTCCACCGCGCAACCGTGGCGCGGACAGAGCAGGGAGCACGCCGCGGGGGGAGGGTATTTAAATCGGCCGCCGCCGCGACCGAACCCGGTTCCCTCTGAGCAGCCATAGCGTACGGATCTCCGTGCCGGCACGTTCACAGGAGCTCAGTCCGTCAGTTCACCTGATGATGGCGACATGTATGATCGCCGAAATATTATGCCCGTTGGACACTGTAGACCGGCAGCACACCCGTGGATATTTTGATTATCAAATACGCCGGGAGAAACTAAAGAATCACACAATTCATTTCATTCTCACCCACTCGATAAGCACAACTGTAATCACAAAATTGTTTATATGTACTCTTCATATGTAACAATGCATTTTTCTTATGTTATTCAACTTGGGAATTAGACCCGGACACATTCTGTGAGTATGTTACTCTGTTAGAGGGACTGTCAAAAATAATGCGATCACTCCTTTAACGAAGCCTCTGGCAATAACAAAACGAAGAAAACTGGCACTGTAGATTAAATGCTTGAAGCTGCAGTTGTTAAATTGCGCTATATGATCTGCAGAAATGCTTGTTTTCAGCAATTTCTTGCAGTGGGTAAATGTTCTTATAGAATATTCACAAGAAAATTTTAAAATCAAAAACATGTCACATCTGCACTTGCAGATAAACTTTCTGTTATTGCTGCATTTTACAATAACCTCTGATGTTTGGTGTATATTTAATCTCGTTTCGGTTTCCAGTAGGGAGTTTTCTCAACCTCATTGTTGGTTTGGGTGTTGTTGGTTTGGTCCACTGTAAACTTGCCATATGAGCGTTAACTTGGCCTTGGCGATTATTAGTTATTAGGGAGCTAACGGGACCAGTACTGCTGGGGTGTGAATGTCTTGTATTAATAAGCTGCATCCTGGACTATTTTCAGACAAAATTTTAAGTTTTTGGCTGAGGAAAAATTTAAATTTTCTAATCGTTGGGTAAAAGTGTGTGCCATGTCCAGGGATGTGGCTCTAGATTTGACGTTGGACATCTACCAGAAAATCAGGCTAAACAATTATTGTACGTCATTCATCAATTGGTTTTTTTTCGGAGAAGTTGGGAGTAACACACAAGATATCAAATCAGACTGACGGATCATACGCTGGTCAGTTATCCTTATCAGCTTTCCCCCCCTAAAATTAAAGAGTTGCGTGGAACCATTCACAGGCTGTTGGAGGATGGTGTTACTAGACCATCTCTCCACTGTTTTCCAATGTTCTTGGTACCTAAACCAAAAACCGCTGTGTATGAGCCGATAACCGACTACCGGTTGCTTAACTAAAATGTCACTTTAGAATTTATTTCCCTCACTGTCGTGCACACTTGCTTTTTATGGTTTGCTGGGGCGCGTGTTTTTCAGTAAGGGATCTAAATTAGGCATACTATCATGGCCCGCTTACCGAGGAATACAAGCCACTGACAGCTTTCTATGCAGACTGTAACTAATACGAATTTAATCGTGTGCCCTTCGAATTGTCAACCGGGGCGTCGGTGTTTTCCCACCTCTTGGATTTTTGGTTTGGGACAGTTCAAGTTTAAATTCATATCTAATTACCTGGACGACGTGGTGATCAATAATAAGACTTTGAAGAGCATGTCTAACATGTTGGGCAGGTTTTGACTCGGCTTAGGGAAGGAGGTATCACTATCAAACCAAGCAAGATAACTGACCAAGAGTAAGTTTCGTGTGTAGCGCACATTGAGTCGGACAAAGAGTAAGAACTGATCCGTCTAGGACCAGTGCCATCCGTAAGTTTCCGGTACCTGTAGTAAGAAAGATGTTGCCCAGTTCAACGGAATGCGCAGCTATCCTCGCAAAATCGTTTGTAACTTTCCAGGGCTTGTAGCTCCTCTCAGCCAGCTGAGGAAGAAGGGCTAAATGTTTAAGAGGCATTGAAGAGGTTATCAGTAATGTTCCTGTCCTGCGTATTCCGCATTTTAACCTGCCCTTTTTGTATGCAAACCGATCCTTTGTGTGACGGCACCGCGGCGGTCCTGTCGCAAGAGCGGAAAGGTGAACGGCGCCAGTTGGCTTACGCTTCGAGGGCACTCTCGGGTGCTGAAACGCATTATTCTGTTTATGAACGAAAAGTATCAGCGGTGCTATTCGCTATTGAAAAGTTTGTTTTATCTGCAATATCGGTGGTTTCAGTTTGATGTGGTTCGCATCCGCTGTTCTTAAAATCAGATCGCTGGTGCGCATAGCCGCATGTTTGAAGGGGGAGAGGAAGGCGGTGGCGAAGAGTACTCATAATCGTCATCTGCTGAGGTTGCGGAGGCGCCTGGGCCCAAAAGTAGTTGCTCCCGTTCATGTGGATGTCTCGTTTTATCTATGATCTGAAGCAAGATCAAGACAAGGTTTCTAAAGGGGAACTAAAGGAAGGATGAGCTTTGGAGAGGTACTCGCTAGAGAAAGTGTGCTTTGCTACCAGGGGCGACGTGAGCTGAAGGCTAAAATTTGTCTGCCTGGGAGTCTGGTGCCGGGCGTTTTTCAGTGCTGTCACCAGTCTCTGTGTGTTGGTAATCTGGGTGTCCACGAAACAGGGACGAAAATAAGCGAGTACGTTACTTGGAACGGCATGGCAGCCGAGATTCAGAAGCTCGTCAGTAACGATCAAGGTTGTAAATGCGCGCAAAGACGACACCGGTAATAGAAAGGGACTTTTTCGATGTACTCCTCTCACCTTCGCCTTTCGGACAAGTTATTCGTAGATGTTGTTGGATCCCACACACGCGCTAAAAATGTTAATTGTTTCAACGTTTACGTTGTGAGCGCTTTTACAACCTTTTTTTTGCTCATTCCTAGCCCGGGTATCATAATTGTCATGGGCAACCACGTTTATCATCCAGTTTTGCGAGTTTCGGAGCGCCACGAAGTTTCGTTAGTGATATCGCGCCTGAATTCACTTAGAGTGAGTATCGCAAGGTTCTCTTTCGGCACTTAGAAGGCACGTTACGACCATTCCGTATTATCCGCTACTTGAATCTTAAGTCAATTTATCACTCCGTTTCCCAAAGGAAATGGAAACATTCACTGAACTGGTTAAACTTTGCGTTTGATACCACTAGCTATGAAACCTACAAAATCACTAATGCGAGATTAATTTTTGGTTTTGAACTCAACACCTCGCTAAGTAAACTCTGGTTCTTTAACGACCTGTTGCCAGAGTGTGTAGATCGCAGGAATTTGGAGGTTAGATATGAAGCCGCCTAGAATAACATATCTCTGGCACACCAGAAGGGAATCCCGACCATAAAAAAAGGGACGGCGCACTGTGTCGACTTAAGTGTGCTACCAAGTCCACGAGAAAAATGTATGGGGACAGAGCGGCGGCAAAAATGGGGTATATATTAAAATTTCGCCAAGACATAGTCGGTGTGAGGTGGTTAAAAGACTTAAAACGGTTAATTTCCTGGTTAGAAACCTCAAAACACACAGGGAAATCTAGACCCGCCTGGGCCAGCTCAAAACTGGACGGGTGATAGTAACGAAAATATATTGGGTTGCTATACAGCCCCTCCCCCCACCCCACTCCTCTCCCCTCTCCACGGGCGACTTCAGTTCAAGGGGGAGTGGGGAGGTTGATGTCTCCCAATCGAATATGCTTGACCACGATTGATTCCTGCGACATTGCTGGAAGGTTACTTGTGGACGTATGCCCTGTGGCAGAGTTTTTCTTAAGCAGCGGACTGCAGAGAGATGGGGAGAAGTTACCGAGCGAAGCACGAGATGGCACAGGAGACGGTGATGCCGGCATCCCGGCAGTGGCTGTGTGGCAGTGCGGAGTAAAAGCGACATACGGTCACTAAGCGAGAATTGAGTCATCTTGTTCTACTGAGATGGAGTGTTCGGACGTCCTTTTCCGGTGCGGGGTGCTCTGCAGCAGCTTTAGGAGACAGTTAACATGGTGAGTTGGAACACTGAACTGTGGAGGACTCCCCCGGTGTTGCGGATCATTATGAATGTTAAATAGCGCCTTCACTGCAGCCGTTCAGTTTTGAATTTGTGTCCTTCTGGATACTCCAGAGTTCTAATTGACAGTGTTATTCTCACCTTAGGGTCGTTTCAAGTGGTCAAGAGAACATTTCTTTGCTAAGTTTTTAGATTCAAAAAGAAACTGTTTTGGCAGCATGGAAACATTTATCCGCCAAGTTTAAATCTCTAAAAACAGTTGTGACTGTTGTGGGTCCCTGTATTATCGTCTATAGGGAGCATTGCAACCCGTAACAAGTGCACATATGGTGTATGTTATTTCAGTTGACTGATTTCACCTTTTTGGGTGTTGTAGAAGCCTGCATTGGTTCCCCTGTTAGAACGGGGTTGTTTGCAAGTGCGAGCGGCCTGTGGCGGGTTTGGACACTGACGTCCAGGCGATGGAGTGGTGCATTTTCTGGCTGCCGTTCTGTTATGGTGGTACCATAATTCCCGGAATTAAAATTTGTACAAAGATTGTTTTTGATTTTGCTTTCTATTTCCTTAATGTTATTGGAACTGTTTGCCAATGCTTACGGATTTTGATTAATGGCAGTATATAACTCCTAGGTTGCTATTTATGTTTTTTTCTAAACTCTGATATATGGTATAGCGCAAAAGATGATTTATACTTATATCGCAAGTTGATCTAGGAATGTTAGTGGAATTCTCGGTCAACGCTTTGAATTCCTGACAGTATCTTCATATTACGGACAGGAGTCCCATGAATGTTGTTTAGTGTTACGATTTCTTACGAGGTCTGATGCAGAAGCAGTTGAGCGAAACTGCCCTTTTTTCATTAAAGGCAGATTTACTAATTTTTGGTTCAAAAAGTCGGTTTTTTTAAAATGTGTTTTTGGATCCATAAAAGTGTTTAGTATCCATCCCAGAAACGGGTTTTCCGAATGCGGAATGGAAATGATGTTATTCGCGGTTGAACAAAAAAAAAAAAAAAAAAGCACCTGCCTGAAATCGGCCTTTCTCACGCACCATTTTTTTCTTTCGGAGGACGAGTTATTGTACCGGTGCTTGGGAGGAAACACAAAATTCAAATGAAAGTTTGAACGCGTGTGTTTGCAAGTTAGCCCCGAAGCATTTGTATTCTGGTTGCAAAGACTGTGGAGATCACGACTTTCCTGGCAGTGAGCAGCTTCAACGAGGGGTATTCAGCAATTCTGAAGACCATGACAACTATGGACGGCATCCTGGGACTCTGTTCTACGCAGTTCGCCAAGCATTAGGATGACCACCAGATTCAAGTGGCCGAAAACCGCTTGTCACCGGCCGTACGAGCGGCTCTGCAGCAGCGCAGGATGGCCCAGATCGAGCAGAACGCCATCTATGAGGAAGAGGAAGGACTTGTTTATGAACCTGGAATAGCAGATTGAACGTAAGTTGCATGATATTGCATTTATATGCAGTCAAAACTTCAAACATGTTTTTCTCGAACTGACTTTTTAATATCGCGCGGTATGCTAACTTCAAATCTACTGAACCGATTGTTATGATTCTTTGTTTCCGACAAAGCTAACTAAATTGTCCAGGAGTTGTAGCACTTTTATTCCCATCCATCAATTATAAATTTTACTTGACCAACGAAGTCGAAAAATCAACCATTTTCTTTCCTATGGACCAAGTAATTTAAGCGAGGCAAAACTCCTAAAGAATCTTATATACTCAAAATTTTGATTTCAGACGAGCCGGCTGACCTGTGACATACCGCGTGTGGAGGTCTCCTTGGAAATTTTGTTTCGTTCCGGCGGCACTTCCGCCTTTGCTCTTCGACATTTCCTGTCGAAAAAATTCCAGTTTGTAGAGCAAATATCAATAAACATTTTGACCAAGTTTGACATTGATATGTATAACACATCCTGAGAAAAAAATTCGCAAAGAACATGCTTTTTTTCGGGCCAAAGATAGTAAACCTCCCTTAACAGAAGAGGACAGCCTAAAGGTAGGCTAATACTTTTCTTTGATTAGTTTATTGCCTGTTACATTATTGTTACCTTTTACATTATTGTTAATTTTTCTGAGATATGGTCCAGTGTCTTTCGTTTAAATGAATATTCTTATTGAACTAAAGTTATACTAATGTGTATTTAAGTTCCAATGGCTCTGAGCACTATGCGACTTAACTTCTGAGGTCATCAGTCGCCTAGAACTTAGAACTAATTAAACCTAACTAACCTAAGGACATCACACACATCCATGCCCGAGGCAGGATTCGAACCTGCGACCGTAGCGGTCACGCGGTTCCACACTGAAGCGCCTTTAACCGTACGGCCACACCGGCCGGCTGTATTTAAGTACCAAGCAATTAAAGCTTTATTGAAATAAAGGTTGTGTTAATGAATCTAATATCTCGCGAGAAGGTTCAGCTTCATACGCCAAAGGAACCCTGTTTCCTGACCAACCAACACAAGTGGCCGATAGATTTTCAAGGAGAGTCCGTTTCAGTAATGGCTCTTACGCTGTTGTAGAGCATGCTCAGTATCATTATTATTAATGTTAGTGACAGCAATCGGACACAAAGCATTGTCGGATTGAAGTCTTCGAATTTCTGCCACCTCATCAGTCAGATGTCCAGCAATCTGGTAAGGTACAAACAGTGAGAATAGTGCACATATTTTAACTTGGTTTATTTTGAATGGGGATGCAGATCGCAGGGTAAGGGTGAAGCAAGTGTCACTAGGAAAGGAGACATGTTTTGTAACAAGTGTCTCCTTTCAGTGTCTTTTCTAAGGATCAATTATAGGTACGGATGCACTCAGAATTGCTTCATCATAATATATAAATATATAAAACGAAGGTACTTAGAAATAATCGGTACGAACTGTTTCATTATTTCATTAGTACGTGATTTAATAAAACACGTACAAAAAGTAAATATAATTTACCCTTCAAAATTTTGGAAATAAGTGTTCAAAGAAAGCTGTCTTTCATGTCCGAATTTAAGTCGAACGAGGGGGTGGAGATGGCAGTACTACCTAATATCTGATACAACGCAGGGATAATGGTCTGAGAAAAGTTGTGAACCACTGGTCTACGAGATGAGAAACAACGACGAAGTAGGTAACCAATACGCGAGGCAGCTATCTTCAGAGATGCCACTGATACACACGGAATGGACGTCAGTCGTGGTCTCTGACAGTTTCACGGTAGAATTAAGAAGTCCATACTGATTTCTACGCATTTTGAGGGTGAGGCATCGGTCATTTTGTGATAACACATTAGATTAGTGGCAAGGAGCATTATGCTGGAAATATCTCACTTTCATGAAATTTGAGACTACTGAAGCTCTTTCAGTACCGATCGACCTATAGCGCCTGAAGTTTTTTCTTTTTTTTATATATACAAACACACTGCATGCTTTAGTGAAGCTCCACCAGCGTCACAAATTCCAGGGAATCCCATGCCGCTTAAGTTATATGACAAGTAAAACTTGGATGAAACAAGCATAATCAAATAAGTAAACGAATACCGAAATACATACAAAACACAATACACATGTAAAATATATGAAACTACTCTTCCATTTTTAGATATCTGCGTGCAGTTATATACTAATATGAGAGCAATTTCAACAATATATTAGCTTACTAAACAAACACGAACTCACTTGATTTCAGAATAAGTGGAGAGAGACAAGTTCAAATAATAAGGAGGTAAACAGTACAACGAAGCTCCTCAGGGAACGCGTAATAACGAGACGCAGCCTATCTACGTGGGGCGTTCGATAAATAGTGCAACACATTTTTTTCTCTGCTACTTTCGACCAAAAAGTGTGGAATTTGTTGTGGGACATCGTGAAACATTATCGTTTCAGGCCCAACAGTTTCTTGAAATTACGATGCGTGGCAGCTCTGGACGTAGCCTTGAAAATTGCATATGCAACGGAGCTATATTCCAAGAAGATAGATGTCACTGCGTTTTCTTTTGCGGAAAACGAGTGCATAGCGTATATTCATAGACGCTTGCAGAATGTCTACAGAGACCTGGCAATGAACAAAAGGACGGCGAGTCATCGGGTGGGGCGTCTGAGATCATTGCAAGAAGGTCGTCCAAACGTGACCGATCTTCCGTGTTCCGCACAGCCGCACAGAGCAGTGAGTCCTGCAATACTGGGACGAATTTTTCCTTCACCATGACAACGCTAGACCTCACACACGTCCACGCACCCAAGAGGAGCTCACAAAACTTCGTTGAACTATCCTTCCTTCGAGTTGAACAACATTGTACATAAGATGCAGCCCTCCCATTACACTCTTTTCAAAACGAATTTCTTTGTATAGTTCACAGAGGAAGATAAGACGGGCGTTCAATGGGTGTTGCAGCTCATTTTTTTCTGAATGCACGTCGGTTTTATTCAGAATTCCAATACACCATATTATTCCCCTTTCCTTCGGCTGCAAAATCCTTTTTTTTTTTTTTTTTCAATATAATCTCTGTTCAATGGGACGGCCTTACGCCACCTTGCTGGAATGACCTGTAAGTCTGCAAGGTACCACCTCCACTTGGTGGTACCTTGCAGAACCAACGTGTTGCTGCATCAATAATCTCCCCTCATGCACGTACTGCTTCAGAGGAGTGCATACTTCATTGGTTCAAATATATGGAAGTCGGAAGGTGCGATATCCGAGCAGTAGGGTGGATGGGGAAGAACAATCCAATGAAGTTTTGTGAGCTCCTCTGGGACTTTTGCGAGGCCAGCTAAGCTTCGCAGACGGCAGAACTTCTGACCGGAAGACTTAGCAGACATACTGAAAGCTATGTACAGATTACTTACAGCGTAATACATCTAACGGTTAAACAAATTGAGGAAGAAAATGATGAGGAATCGTAAAGAAGATAGTAATGTCTTAGTTAACATTGAAGTTGAGAATACCTAATGACGGTACAAGAGAAGCAACTCTCGTTTCCAAAGAGTAAAATTACACATTATGACCGGCGCCAGGAAGCTTTCAGAAATAGAGAGGCTAAGGGGAATAAACTTGTATTCATCAAAAGAGCTCTAGTACGACAAACATCAAAACAAGTTTTGCATCACCGCGGTTCCGAGAGTTCCGGAACCTGTACAGAAAACTGGAATGGACATCAACATAAACATCATTTCCGCCCTTTTTATTGCTCATCAAAACCACACATTGCTTGTTGTACTACCATACAGTGTGGCCTTCATAGGTGGTACATTGCTGTACACACCGCTAGCTCTAATACCCAGTAGCACGTAGTCTTGCATTGATGCATGCCCGTATTCGTCGTGGCATATTATACACAAGTTCATCAAGGCACTGTTGGTCCAGATTGACCCTCTCCTCAACAGCGATTCGGCGTAAATCCCTCAGAACTGTTGGTTGATCACGTCATCCACAAACAGCCATTTCCAATCTATCCCAGGCATGTTCGAAAGGGTTGATGTCTGGAGAACATGCTGGCTACTCTAGTAGAGCGATGTCGTTATCATGAAGTAAGTCATTCACAATATGTGCACGATGGGGGAGCGAACTGTCGTCCATGAAGACGAATGCCTCGCCAGTATGCTGCCGATATTGTGGCACTATTGGTCGGAGGATGGCATCACGTATCGTACAGCCGTTACTGCGCCTTCCATGACGAGCAGCGGCGTACTTCGGCCCCACATAATGCCACCCCAAAACAGAAGGGAACCTCCACCTTTTAGCAGTCGCTGGACAGTGTGTCTAAGGCTTTCAGCCTGACCGGATAGCCTCCAAACAAGTCTCCAACCATTGTCTCGATGAAAGCATATGCGATACTCATGGGTGAAGAGAACGTGATGCCAATTCTGAGCGGTCCATTCGACATGTCGTTGAGCTCATCTGTACCACGTTGCATAGTGTCGTGGTTGCAAAGATGGACCTCGCCACGGCCGTCGGAAGTGAAGTTGCGCGTCATGTAGCCTATTGCGCACAGTTTGAGTCGTAACATGACATCCTGTGGCTGCACCAAAAGCATTATTCAGCATGGTGGCGTTGTTGTCAGGGTTCCTACGAACCATAATCCGCAGGTAGAGGTCATCCACTGCAGTAGTAGCCCTTGGGCGGACTGAGCGAGGCATATTATCGACAGTTCCTGTCTCCCTCTATCGTCTGCATGTCCTAACAACCTATTTTTGGTTCACTCCGAGATGGCTGGACACTTCCATTGTTGAGAGTCCTTCCTCGCACAAAGTAACAATGCGGACGCGATCGAACTGCGGTATTGACCGTCTAGGCATGGTTGAACTACAGACAACACGAGCCGTGTACCTTCTTCCTGGTGGAATGACTGGACCTGATCGGCTGCCGGACGCCTCCGTCTAATAGGCTCTGCTCATGCATGGTTATTTACGTCTTTGGGTGTGTTTAGCGACATCTCTGAAAAGTCAAAGGGACTGTGTCTGTGACATAATATATAAAGTCAATGTCCATCTTCAGGAGTTCTGGGAACCGGGCTGTTGCTAAACTTTTTTGGATGTGTGTATTATAATTTGAAACGCGGATAACAGGAAATCTTGTTAAGAAGAAACCGGGAGCATGTGAAATATTTGTCATATTTGTCATCGAATGCTGCCAAAAATGAAGAATGAAGTCCAGCCAGGTAAAATATATATTCTGCACTTTTAGTATAAATAATTCCGTTTTACAGTTAGTATACATCCATTGCCGGAAGAAATAATACACCCTTTAGAGGTTTCCAATTCACTACAGGTTTATTGTTATGTTGCATATGGAGTACATGAAATGACTACATTTACAAATTAATACCGCAAGCCGTTCTGAGGTACCAGGTATCGATCCACGTTGAAAAACCCATGTCAGTACGTAGTGTAGCCCCCTCGAGCAGGCACTAACTCTTGCATCCAGTGAATGGTAAAGATGGCGAATACTGTCCTGGGGTACGTTATGCAAGGCCTGTTAAACTGTTCATATAGTTCTGTAAGAGTTGTTGGTTAGCGAATCGCACGAGTCACTTCCCGTCCCATCTTATCCCAAACGTGCTTGATTGGAGATAAGACCGGAGTTCGTGATGGCCAGGGAAGTTGCTACATGTCTTTCCGAGCACGCTAAGTTTCATGGGAAGTTTGTGGGTGAGCGTTATCCTGTTGGAACAGAAGCAAAAGAACTTGGTTCAAATGGCTCTGAGCACTATGGGACTTAACATCTGAGGTCATCAGTCCCCTAGACTTAGAACTACTTAAACCTAACGATATCACACACATCCATTTCCAAGGTAGGATATCGCCTCCATATATTTTAATTTTAACTACTGACGACGCCGTTGGCACAATTGTTTTAAGTATCTCCACTGCAGAATGTGATTTTTGAGTATTTTTGCTTCTGATGAAGATATATTTAGATATATCGAAACCGTGGTCAAGGATTTCAATAAACCTTTAGCCTGCATCTGTCTGGCTGTTATCATTTACCGTGAAGATTTTCAACAGTTTCTGCTTCAGCCATGTTTCAAATTTTGATTTGCGATTAGTTTAAACTAATATATCACCTCCCATGTTTAATAAAAAGAAGGTAGGATGTAATTTGAATCGATAAAATAGTTTCTTTATACGATAGATACAATAAAATCGGAAAGTGGTACTATATGCCAAACAAATGAGACACTGCGGTGATCTCAATTTTATTCGCTTCAAAGCTTCCAAAACAATAACCATAGACCTTAAACACTTTTGCAAATCTTTATAACTCTACTGCAAATATTGTCTCTACCCTTGTCTCTTTAAATGCAGTCAGCAATGTCATAATAACATCTTCTACACAACGTTGATTTTTATTGGTTCCTTTTGTAAATCTTATACTTTGTTACCACCAGAGTTTAAGTGAATCTGGAGCTATTTTGCTTTTAAACACTGATAAAGAATTCACATATTCTCAATAATGTTATATTTTTTGCATGCGTTTAATTCGCAATTTAATCAATAGCTCTGCACTGTAGTGACTCGTGCAGCAATCTACATACGACAGAAGTCCGAAATGGTTCTCTTCAGTGCGTCAGGTATGAGTCAACGGGAAGCAACAGCAGAATACCACAGCTGACATCCAAACAAACGTAAGACTAATCACAAAAAATTGGCCATTTAAAGGAACGGTTCTAGTCTAAAGGCAGTGTTCACGACAAAAGGCATTCCACACGATCACGCACCGCAACAGGAGGTACACAATCAGTAGCCGTACTAACTAAGGTGATAGTGAGTCCAAATCTTCCAAACACAATCAGCAGTTGTGCTAGCTAAGACGACAGTGGGTCCAAACCTGTCACACAATCAGCAGCTGTACTGGCTATGACTATAGTAGGTCCAAATCTGTCATACACAATCGGCAGCCGTAGTAGCTAAATCGTTAGTGAGTCCAAATTGGTCAACACGGAAGGTGGCTCAGGAATTCAGCATTAGTCAAGCCTTTGTTACGATATAATGGCCCTTAATCATTTTCACCGCTGTCGAATCCACTATGTGCAGCAACTCGACGGTGGTGATACAGACGAGCAGGTGGAATTCTGTGAATGGTTTGAAGGAACACGTACACGGCAGTGGAACCATGAAATTGACATTCTCTTCAACGAAGAGGCTGGTTTCCTCTTAAACAGGAAGATGAATAGACGCAACGCCAGCTATAGGGCAAGCGACAGTGCTCACCCTAATGTCGAGGCATACACTCACACTAGCCCTAGGCTACACACGTGATGTCTTATACACGGAGATGTCTCCATTGACCCCATTATTTTTAGCGGCATGTTCTCTGTTACACAGACATCACCTTGCCGAAACATTTCTACCCCATTTGGATGATCTACCTCTACAACAGAGATGTAAGTGTTTCTTCCGATAGGACGGCGCGCCTCAACACTTCGGACTTAGCATCCGGCAACTCCTGGATGAATTCTAACTGGGCCTTGAAGAGATAAACAGGGTCTGGTGGAATGGCCACAAAGGTCGCCAGATCTGTCGCCACGGAAAGTTTTCCTATGTGGGCACATCATGTCTACAGTGCACACAAATACACCAAGAAAAGTAATTGACCTGGAGGACCAAGTTTACCAGAGCCTGAACAGAAATACCAGCAGCGACGTTACGGTCAATGTCAAGCAGTGCCCGTCGCCATGTTCAGATGTGTCGTCTGAAGGATGGCAGTCAGGTTAAAGACCATCTGCATTAGGTGCAGGTGCGAACAATTGACCAGCGATGGCGGCTACATTGTAATGTTAAGTTTCAAGTCATCGTTGACCAACGATGCAACATTTTCTGTGTAACAATTAAAGCATGCGCTCTTCTGTTTTCACTATCGTTACCTTCACTAATAACGACCTTGCCCTGTGGAAAAAAACCACTGAATTACTAAGTTGGAACTTTTCCTATGGGATATGACTATTGAATCATTCCGAATATTCACCATAATCTCATATCAGTGCTAGATTCAAAAGTTATGGGTGTTAATAAATTGTGACATTACTGTCACAAGTCACTGTGCTATGTTATTTCATTCTCTACCTCTACTTCATGATTATTGTTTTGAGAGTACTCCTCCCGTGTGGTTGGAAGACATGCTTTGCCTTTTATTTATATTGGGACATTGCACTAGCGGTATGGTTTGAGGGTCCTGTTGCTGACATAAGGCAGACAGGGAATCTCAGTAGGAGGCTGCTGCCTGATTCGTGCTATTGGGGACACAGCCAGTGCCATGACGTAGCTGTAGTCAGTGTGTGCCTTGCCACTACAGCAATTCTTAGAGAATAGTTGGATGTGGCAGTCTTGTCTTTTGTGCATGGACATTGATAGCAAGAAGCCGTGGCACCACTCAGCCAGAGTAAGAACAAAGGTTCCTTTCACTGTAACGGTTTGGTCATCCACTCGAATTGAATCACCCCACCACCAAGCCTGGCGTAAAGGCGTAAAGTCGAGGAGACACTACCATAGGTTTATACCCATCTGGTGTTAGTTATTGTGCATTTTGTACGCTATGAGTGGGAAGTTTCTGCTGTGCTCACCAACCTTATTATGAAATAAGCGGTATTCTCATTCATCACACTGGCAACAGCATGGAGTCATCCACTCCAGGTTGAGGTGTTTGAACGTAAAGACTAGAGGACTGTGAACTTTGAGTCCGGGCATTCTTCTCTGGAATGTCATGAAGAAGTAATAGTCTCCGTCCGCGGTGTAGTGTTGACTGTCGCATGCAAGCTGATTTGTAGAGATGTCAGTGTCGCAAGCTCTAGTGGTGCCATCTACTTTCTGGTAAGATGTTATTGCACTTCTCCAAACTTCTTGGTGCGTAATTTTACTGGATTTATACCACTCATCAGATTCTTCTCAGACTTGACGTAGATCTCCATTTCTCTCACTTTCCTACGCATTTTCCGTGATTAGGCAACCCACAAACAATAAAAAATCACTTGTTGTGTAATCATTTTATTTTTCTGACTGTGGCATTGTTCTGGTTGAGTACAGTGACCAATGTCAACGACAAGTTATGTTAAGAATTCAGAGACAAGAACGAGGATTGTAGTCGCTCGTTTTGTATGTTCGAAGATTTGTTTTATAACGAGCACTGCATTTACAATCCTCGAGGCAAATCTCGGGCACACGACAAAGAAGTTTCAAGATAACAAATATACTCTACATCGATTATATTTAAAACAGTAAATTTCATAATTATTTGTATTTACTGAAACATCAGACTATTGAGAGACGTATTAGTGAATTACACGTTATTTGTTCTGTGGCTAAAAATCGACTACTGAAGCTCTTTCGTGTATTTATAGTAGCATAAATTATACCATATTCCATACAGGTCACCACATAGGAAGTGATATTTGCAGTAAGCTACTAACATCAAGTGAACAATACGACAGGGGAAAGGAAAATGGAACGTAAAGAGTAAAAAAAAATTTACATATTCCGTCACAATTCTCTTAATAAGCGGCACAAGTGAAGAAGGGTGCTGCATGAGGAGAATAGCAGTCGTTAGAGAGCAGAGATAACAAAAGCAAACCGAAGGTCGTGGCGGCTGCAATCTAAAAACGGCACTGTCAAGAGAGAAACATAAATTCCGAATATAAACACGACCGGCCTGTGCACGATGTACGAGAATCCCTTAAAACCTTAGAAGAGCTCAAATTTTTATATGGCTTCCGTGATTTATGCCGGCATTAATCGCGTAGGAGATTCAGTGGCCGCTCTCGGGCCACAAACTTTGTCGCAGCACCGGCGAATAAAACTTACATTTTGCTTTATTTATCTCCGTTTTTTCTGATACATACGTAGGGTTTCAAAAAGAAGAACGAGAGACACGGTAAATTCGATAAAAACTCTATAAATTAACACAGACTCTTATACACAATGAAGCATGGCTTCTTTACCAAAATCCCCATGTGGGGTGCATTTGTTAACCGACTTATTATCTCAGGGCAATGAATTCTAGGAGTAGTTGTTGATGTGATTAATCACCGTTCCCTAATTCATTACATTTGCAATTCACTATGATCCTATCTCTTATTCTGTTCGTGCCATCACGAACGGTATATGAGAGTACCTGCTTATTTCTGATAGCCATTTCGAAGGAAGTCAATCATGGTCTTCATGTTATTGGGAAAGAGAACACACAATAAAAGCGTCAGATACGTAATGGATCGGTACCGAAAAGTTTTAACTCCGTAGGGAAGCAGTAGTGCCCAGCGACTGCATTCATTTAAAGTAGTACAGGTTAGAGCAGTCAGAAACATATTTAAATTTCGGTCACCGTGTGGTCACCTTCTGGGCAGTAAATGTAAGTTAAAATATTAAAAACGCTTGCATGTGCACATAGTCCCAGATGGACTATTCATGTCAGAGGTTGAGTTCACTTACAGTTACTGCGCTGAACATGGCCAGACTGTGACCGAAAACTAGACAAGCAATAAACGTCATTGCGACTGATTGATGTGCCCCTTATCACCAGAGTTCATACATTTTGTGATTAAAACTATCCGTACACCAGGCAGAATATGACTTACAAGTTCGTGGCGCCTAACATCGGAAATGATGGAATACAGTGTGGTGTTGGCCCACCCTTAGGTCTCGTGACAGCTTCCTCTCTCTCAGGCATACGTTCAGTCAGGTGCTGGAAGGTTTCTTGGGCAATGGCAGCCCATTCTTCACGAAACGCTGAACCCAGGAAAGGTATCGATGTCGGTCGGTGAGGCCTGGCACCAAGTCTGCATTCCAAAACATACCAACGATGTTCTATGGTATTGAGGTCAGGGCTCTGTGCAGGCCAGTCCATTACAGGGATGTTATTGTCGTGTAACCACTCCGCCACAGACCGTGCATTATGAACAGGTACTCGATCGTGTGGAAAGATGCTATAGTCATCCCTGAATTACTCTTCAACAGTGGGAAGCAAGAAGGTGCTTAAAACATCAATGTAGGCCTGTGCTGGGATAGTAACACGCCAACTAACACGGGTAGCAAGCCCCCTCCATGAATAACACGACCACACCATAACATCACCGACTCCGAAATTTACTTTCGGCACCACACACGCTGGCAGATGATGTTCACCGGGCATTCGCCATACACACACTCTGCCATCGTATGGGCACATTGTATACTGTGATTCGTCACTCCACACAACGTTTTTCCACTGTTCAATCGTCCAATGTTTACGCGCCTTAAAATAAGCGAGGCGTCGTTTATCATTTACCGGCGTGATGTGTGGCTTATGAGCAGCCGCTCGACCATGAAATCCTAGTTTCCTCACCACCAGCCTATCATAGTACTTGCAGTGAATCTTAGTCTGGAGTTCCTGTGTGATGAACTAGATATATGTCAGTCTATTACACATTACGACCCCCTTCAACTGTCATCGGTCTCTGTCGGTCAACAGACGACGTCGGCCTGTACGCTCTTGTGCTGTATGTGTCCCTTCACGTTTCCATTTGACTATCATATCTGAAACAGTGGACCTAGGGATGTTTAGGAGTGTGGAAATCTCGCGTACAGACGTATGACACAAGTGACACCCAATCACCCGACCTCGTTCCAAGTCCGTGAGTCCCGCGGAAGGCCCCATCCTGCTCTCTCACAATGTCAAATGACTACTGAGGTTCAAAAAATGGCTCTGAGCACTATGGGACTCAACTGCTGTGGTCATAAGTCCCCTAGAACTTAGAACTACTTAAACCTAACTAACCTAAGGACAGCACATAACACCCAGCCATCACGAGGCAAAGAAAATCCCTGACCCCGCCGGGAATCGAACCCGGGAACCCGGGCGTGGGAAGCGAGAACGCTACCGCACGACCACGAGATGCGGGCTGACTACTGAGGTCACTGATATGGAGTACCTGGCAGTAGGTGGCATCACGATGCAGCTAATATGAAAAATGTATGTTTTTGGGGGTGTCCGGATACGTTTGAACACATAGTGTATGTTTCAGAGCAGACATTTTGTGAAAGATGCAAGTATGAAATTTTAATAATATTCGTCGTCTTTCACGAAAACCAAGATAGCGAAATGAATTTCAAAGTCTATCAGCTGACCCTCAACAGTTCTTTATCTCACGATTCTACATTTCTAGGCGCAGTTTAATCCTCAGTGCTGCAGATTTTATCGGAGAACTTCCGTTTTACCGCAAATAGGCCAAGATGCATGTAAATAAATTTGGATTTCTGTTATATGCACTGTAGCAATGGAGAAATTTCTGAATATTCGTAGAAAGATGTAATCAACTTGTGGAAGTTTTTCGTCTTTCTGATTCACAGTGAATCCTCTATGTTTGGGAAAGGTCGGATGGAGGGGGGGGGGGGGGGGAGGAGTTTTTTTTATCAAATCAGGTGCAGCATTGATTGCAGTGTAATGTAAATACTTGGTAAATATTCTGAGACAAAGAGTAGATTATTATTACACAGATCCTGTCAACGAGTATCAAGGAAACGATAAAGTTTGTCGAATGTTCACACGCCGCTCTGGTGAACATCTACAGAAAGAGGTAAAGCACAGTGAAACTACCATTGGGCGCTAAATGGTCGGATATTCACGACTATTCACCGAATTTGGGGCTCGGAGGCTTGTCTGCTCTGTAAAGTAGGAGAGATGGTGATCTGTGGCATCTCTGTCGAAAGAGCACAGTGCTATTACGCGTTCAAGTGTTTCGGAGCGCACCGTTCATCGTACATTGTTGAATTTGGAGCTCCACAGCAGACCACCGCTACGTGTTCACATGCTGACCCAACGACATCGTCAGTTACGATTCCAGTGGGCATAGGACCATAGGAGTTCGACTGTCCGTCAATGGAAACTTCTCGGCTCTTCAGGCGAATCACATTTTTGCTACATTATATCGATGGTCGTCTCCACAAACGCGTTCATCGAAGTGAACGGCGGTTCGAAACGTACAGTGCACACGCTGACAGCTGCGGAACACCTGCATCCCTTCATGACAGAGCCTTTCGCGTTGGCGACGTGATCTCTCAGCAGCATAAATGTCCGGTCTCGGAGCCAGAACCGAGCTACAGTGGTTTGAGGAGCATTATAGTCAACTCACGTTGATTTCTCGGCGACCAGATTCCTATGGAGCCCATCTGGGTTGCTATCGGCGCCGTCAATGTTTACGCAGTTTAGCGGCCCGTTATTTACGGGCATTACTTGGCCTGTGCTTGGATCTTAATACCAGATACTTTCACAAACCTACCACCGACATATCGGATCCCTGATAAATAGAATCATCAATGTATTTCGTTCGAAAGACGGACAAACAAGATAATAAAAAGGTAGTCGTAATGTTTCCGCTTGTCAGCGTATAAAGGGCGTGAATAGCGTCAGATGTTGATTGATCACGGTGGAGGATAAGGGATGTTTCGTACTCGTATCACACAGCATTATTAGCAACTGGCTGTTTTAGAAAGAGGCACTACGTGTCTCCGGGATGCTGGACTGCTTGAGAACGTGATTCGTCGTCAATATTCCGTTCGATCACCTATAATCACCACAGGAGAAGACAGACATAGTTTGCACTAAACACATCGTAAGCCTTTCACACTTGAACCTGCCATCAGACAAGTACTGGAGTCCCCGCAACGAGTCTGTCATCCCACACCATTGGTCAGAGACTAGTAAAAGCAGGACGAGGAAATGACCGTCCCACTCGTAACCTGGCATTAACACCAAAACACGTATGGCTATGTCAGCTGTGGTGCCGAGACCTGGAAGCATGACCTCCTGATGAAAGGCATCGCATTCTGTTCAGCGATGAACAGCGATTCTGCACTGCCCCAGATGACAACCATTGGCGCGTAAGGCGGCCACCTCAAGAGAAGTTCCATTCTTCAAATTGTTTTGAGAGGAACAGCAGTGTTAGCCCCTGGGTGATGGTTTGGGGATCCATCGGGTATGACTTTAAGTCACAGCCGGCAGGACCGTCAGTTACATTAAACCCTGACGGCGCTGCTGTGCATTAGGAACATCCTGCGTTCTCGTCTGTTTCCTTTCATGTGATAGTATCTTGGGGCCATTTTTCAATAGGAAAATGCTCGTCCACATATGGCACTTAGATTCGAGATGTTCACGAACTCTCGTGGGCAGGCAGATATCCATAACTGTTCCCAATAGGACATGACGAGCTCGGATGTCAACTCCGTCCTAGTGCCAGTATCCATGTATCAATGTCCTGTTAAAATAGTTGTGTGCCAGTTGGCCTCAGTGGGAGAATACTAAGGCTTCATGCCATCATTTATCTCTGTCGACTAAATGAGTGCATGCATCCAGGCCGGAAGTGGTCCAACCTGAAACTAACTACATACTGCTCAGTTCTTTCCAAATCAAACTCGATGTAACTGGAATTTGTCGCATGCCCTATCGACACATAAAGTTACGATTCCTCCTCCCCTTCTCGGTTCTTCACTTATTTTATCAGGTTGTGCCTTACCATCAGATATCAAGCTGCACAGTGCTGGTTAAAGATTAGTCGACACATTTGTAATCAGTGCTGATAGTTCATAAGACATATCTCTGGTAAAAAATATGGAGTCTTGTTGGCGGCTGGAACAGTTGGTTTCTCCTGGAAGAAAAGGCTGCTCTGCTACCTGCACGCAGGATGTGCGGCGTTGCATGTCCAAAAGTGGCTGAGAGATCTGTATATCGGATGAGCGGCGATTTGGCCGCACATAGGCGAAAAATTTTAACATGATTCTGTGTTAGAGGAGGACGTCGTTTGAACTATTACACATGGACTTGAGCGTTGATATTACGCAATCGCTATACACTTTTACCCATGTTTCTACAGCAAACATTTTAAAACATATTTTGAGCTTCGAGTAAACAATTGTTTCAAATTAGACATTTGCGTTAGTCTCTGTTTTATGGTAGTTGCAGCTAGCTGTACCTTTCACTCTATTGTACTTGTATTATAAGCAGCGTATTAAATTGTATTATATTGATAGACTTCGTACGACGAATCGTTCCAAGCAGTAGATGGCAGGAGTCTCACTAGTAATTTAAAGATAATGAAATGAATCGCGGTGGATAGTTAGAGTACATAGGTAGTGGGAGATAAGTAGTAAGTGACGCAAAGGATATTCCCGTTTCATTACCATCGCGGAGCGACAGGATAGGTTACAGTCAACATTTTATCGCCCGCGGGCCATACCTCATGCATCTTTGTCGTAAGCTTCGAGGAAAAAAAAGGATGTTGCCGAAAATGTTCTCTAGAACAGCGGACGGCATGGGTAGGTTAGAAGAATGTGAAACACTGCATCATGCAACAGACGATTTATTACTGACAAAGTGGAGGAACTGAAATCGACATCAGCCACAATTTCTAGAGTTATAATTGAAGACAATAGTCAGATATGTCCGTTATATGAAGCTGAGGATAACCACAGGTAACGTGCAATCTGATGAGATATAACTGACATATTTTCAATTGCTACCTTGATCACATAAAAGCCCCACGCCCGTATAACATTTAGCGGGAGTGACAGGACATTTATATTTAGGCAGTCATTTATAATCTCTTTTATTTCACAAGTTAGTTCAAATGTAAAGAACACTGTTGAATGAGTTACGAATATTATTTTGTGAGTTCTGAATGTTATGAAGCATTAATCCTGTAAGGAACGTTCAATTTATGAAAAAATATGTGTAAAACTGGAAGCAACACGTGAAAGAGTCTTTCAGGGTCGTGAGTCTGATTTGCTTGGATGGACGGGGGCGACTCTTAAACAGTGAAATATTAATTACTTTTGTGGGAGGCATAATCGTTTTCGTGGTGGTTGAAGACAGAGTTTAAGATCACAGAGACACTGTACATGGATGGAGAATGCACTAATAACAAGCAGAGGCGTCAAGAATTTAGAACTCTATGGAACATGGTTGCTCCACTATTGTTGCTATAGTTTTCTCGAACTTCGAGAGGAAAACCAATTGCCGGTCGCTGTGGCCGAGCGGTTCTAGGCGCTACAGTCTAGAACCGCGCCACCGCTACGGTCCTAGGTTCGAATCCTGCCTCGGGTATGGATGTGTGTGATGTTCTTAGGTTAGTTAGGTTTATGTTGTTCTAAGTTCTAGGTGACTGATGACCTCCGATGTTAAGTCCCGTTGTGCTCAGAGCCATTTGAACCATTTTGAGAAACTAATTCTGAAATTGGTCACAGGAGAGGATACCGGAAGCGGTGAGACATGTGGGGACAAGAAGAAAACCAAGAACGAAGAGTTTGAAGAGTGAGGATTTTTCAAGATTCAACGCAGAGCCGAAGAACATATCAACTAGAAGAAAACCAGAAGCAGTATCATCAAGAGAATGCAAACTGAATATTATTTCTCTGAGCAGTATACCGAGCTGCACTTCACGTTGTTTTGGAGAGAAGAATGACTTCGGTTTTGTGTGTTCTGTGGACTATGTTACGACTTGGTTGGGTTGGTTGGTTCGGGGAAGGAGACCAGACAGCGTGGTCATCGGTCTCATCGGATTAGGGAAGGATGGGGAAGGAAGTCGGCCGTGCCCTTTCAGAGGAACCATCCCGGCATTTGCCTGGAGTGATTTAGGGAAATCACTGAAAACCTTAATCAGGATGGCCGGACGCGGGATTGAGCCGTCGTCCTTCCGAATGCGAGTCCAGTGTCTAACCAATGCGCCACCTCGCTCGGTAGTTGGTTGGGCTTGTGTACGGAAATGAGGAGGGCATGAAATGTTACCTTAACCAAAGCAAGGATAAAGTTTGAAAAAAAATAATGATTGACTACCAAAAAATAGACAGCTCGCCACTTAAAGAGACAGTTACGCTGTTCTTCATCTTTAAAGTAGGACATCTAGTCTGCCGCGCAGGGTAGCCACGTGGTCTTAGGCGTCTTGTTCTATACAATTCAACCCGACTTAAGACAGTCTTCCATCGTACTCAGAAAGTGTTCCAAAATTTCACAATGCACAATGTGCATTCAGCCATGAGCTTACGCGTCAGGGCAGAAGCAGAAGTGTTATTTCCTTTTTTTGTTAATCAATTGCACTATTGGTAAGATAGCAGTCGCCATCTTTCAGTGGTCCAATTAAGAAAAAGTTACGCTGCAGTGGTATCAAACAGCATACTACTCTGCGAACACGACACCAGGTGAGAGAGAAGGATACTCCAGCGATTTATACACCACAGCCAAGTTTGTTTCACGATACGTAGCGCCAACATTTTAAATAACTATTACGTAGACGCGGATGAAGACAAGGAAACTGTAGTAAGCGTAACTTAGGAAAGGAAGTGAACAAAATTTCGTAGTGTATCATTTCATAATCAGCATGAAACACTCTCTCTCTCTGATAGAATCTGTAACCGTACAGCTGAACAGAAACTATGTAACTATCAGTGCTTGTGTATAAAATAACAATTTGCTTCGCAAAAACAAAATTAAAGTTGTAACATCACGCCTCACACATCACGAAAATCTCCAAACATGATAATTCACTTTCTAGCTAATTTGAGTCTCAGATTTTTATCAGAAGTGCTTATGACACTTATTGCTATAAGTTGTCCTTTATATACCCCAAGAGCTATTTTAACGGTCAACGTTTCCTATATACTTCAGTCAGAAAATCTAATGAGTAGCGATCTACCAGTATACACTGAGAATGCTGTCATTTACTCAGTCTTAGTACACAACATATCTGACGTAACCATTGTTATTATGCACACAGATATCTTCTAAAGCAAACGCTTGACATTTTAAGTAATTGTAGCTACTCCGTTACATGTCAACGCTTGCTTTAATCATAAATATATGTCCGAGTGATGGTGAATGTTATAATTTTTACATAAAGAGAAATATTTTCTTCTCCATAACCTTCAAACCGTGAGCTACATCCTTAATTTTTATACATGAGTTAGTGAATTTACTCAAGACGCTGTTGTTGCCTAGGCCTGAGTTACTTTCAGATCTCAGTAAATAATCAGATTAGCTTATTTAATGAGATTGAACCTTAAACTGCTGATGTACCTATGTACCACCCCAATCAAATAAAATCGGTGAGTAGTGGAGGGAGTATAAATGAAAACAAGGGCGTATTTAAGATTACAAAATAACTCATGTTTGTAATCCTTTTGTAACTACAACTAGCTGATAAATCTTATACAAAAACGGAAAACTCATATCAGAAAAGCAATTCTGTTAGTTTGGCAAACCATACATTTTGGTGGAAGCCATACAAAATTTTCCACCGAATTAATCTCTTTTACAACGCAATCTGACTTTGTTTACATGAATCCACTGTGAAATCCAACACTACTCGAGTGCCATCAACTAAGCCAAAAACTAAGGTTCACATGAGAACAGGTAGCTGTGACTACCATTTAAGAACCCTACTCTGGTGCAGCAATATTTCAGCATTTCACCTTGATTCAGACAGCAGCAGACAACGGCGCAGTATGGGCGAGGAATGGTACCCTGCGCCAGCTGTGATGCCCTGATGCATCCACAAAAATTTGCAAACTGCGTGGTCTGGCGTTCTGATTAGCAGAACGTGGGAAATATCGCTATCAGAGTCCTGAAATCCTGGCTGATTCCAGTGTGAAGTCCACTCGTCCGCTGGTCTCGCCAAAGCAATTTGACTGACATGCACGACGGAACAAGCTGTAATTGTCAAATTTCAGATGGCTGGCTCAGGACTAATAAGTTCACCCTTGAGACACACGATAGGTCAGAGATTATATGCAGTTCCATTGTTTGTACAGTTGGAAACTACCACTGGCTCTTAGTCCACGACAAGATAAAGACCACAAATCTCACCAACTTGGGGAAGACGTTTCACCAAGCATCGGTACCAGAGCCGAATTAGGAGAAACGAAACCGCCCCTACATTGCAGAAGACAATCGAACTATCCTTTGCTCACTGAATCTCCCTCTTGAATGTTCTGTTGGCCTGGTCAGTCCAGACACAGCACCGAGGTTCCCACTTCTACATCTACATCTATCTACAACCACATGGATATTTCAAATAACTTCCGGGAATTCAGCCAGGTAACACTTCCAGCGACCGCCGATATTTCGGCGGGAGAACACCCCGCCATTTTCAAGGCAAACTGCTGTCGCAAACGGCGGTCGCTGGAAGTGTTACCTGGCTGAATTCCCGGAAGTTATTTGAAAGTTGTATACGCCAGGAGAAACTCAGGTCTCACAACCACATGGATACTCTGCAAATCACATTTAAGCGACTTCAAACGGCCCAACGATCCACCTTCACAGTTCTCTATTATTCCAATATCTTACAGCGCGCGGAAAGAACGAGCATCTATATCTTTTTGTACGATCTCTGATTTCCTTTACTTTATCATAGTGATCGTTTCTCCCTATTTAGGTTGTTGTGAACGAAATTTTTTCGCATTGGGGGGGAGAAGTTGGTGATTGGAATTTCTTTAGAAGACCACTCCACAGCGAAAAAGGCCTTTGTTTGAATGATGTCCATCGTAAATCCTGTATCATTACAGTTACATCCTCTCCTCTATTTCGCGGTAATACAAAACGTGTTGCCTTTCTTTGAACTTTTTGATTGTACTCTGTCAGTCCTATCTGGTAAGTATCTCACACCGCGCAGCAGTATTCTATAAGAGGACGGATAACCGTAGTGTAGGCCGTCTCTTTAGTAGATCTGTTACATTTTAAAAGTATCCTGCCTATAAAATGCAATCTTTGGTTAGCCTTCCCCACAACATTTTCTATGTGACCCCGTACAATTTAAGTTGTTCGTAATTGTAATTCCTAGGTATTTAGCTGAATTTACAGCATATAGATTTGACTGATTTATCGTGTAACCTAATTTTAACGGATTGCTTTTAGCACACTTTTCGTACTTAGGGTCACTATTGTGAAGCACCGACTCTTCAAAAACCAAAAGAGAAGAAAAAATGGCTCTGAGCACTATGGGACTTAACATCTATGGTCATCAGTCCCCTAGAACTTAGAACTACTTAAACCTAACTAACCTAAGGACAGCACACAACACCCAGCCATCACGAGGCAGAGAAAATCGCTGACCCCAAAAGAGAAGAGAACAGAAGCCTCTGAGATGTGGTGTTACAGAACAATGTTGAAAAAAGGTGGATTGATAGTAAGAAATGAGGAGGTTGTCGCTGAATCGGTGAGGAAAGGGACATACAGAAAACAGTGACAAGGAAGATAGGATATCCGTTAAGGTATCAGGGAATAACTTGCACAGTTCTACAGAGAGCTGCTGAGGGTAAAAACCGCAGAGGAAGACAGACACTGGGATACATCCAGAAAATGATTACGGACGTAGGTTGCAAGTGCTACTCTGAAATGAAAAGGTTGGCACAGGAGATGAATATGTGGGGGGCCGATTCAAACCACTCAGAAGACTGATGATACACCCAAAAAACTCTTTATTTCCCCTGTAGAGTATTGTGCCTTCTTTCCTAAATCTTTCTAGAAGTTTTTCTTTTTGAAAGAGATCCTAAGAGCTACGGCGACCCGCTGTTTTTCAACATCCCTGGTTCAATGACCAGAGCTTTTTAACATACTGGTACACGAGGGTTCCATAGTAACCGCTCCTCGATAAAGAACCGACGAGGATCGTCAAAATTTTGATTCAGAATCATACAGGTAATGAGTATACACATATCTGATGGGACGTGGTGTTACCTACTAAGACGTGTTGACGTTTGTAACTTCTTATGTCGTGTTCAGATCTGTTGATATAAGCGACCTCAGGTGTAGGGAGCAATTCATTCTACATATTTTATTTGCGTGTGAAGACTGATATCTGTTGAACGTAACTTAGAAAAATGAGTTCGACTTGTGGGCCCCTGTATTAATTAGCGTGGTTGCTAGGAGACTAGAAGCTAATTTTGTAGAAGTCTTTCTTGTAATCAAATTCGGTTAGGTCGCCACAGTACTAATTCCGTTTGCTTTGAAATCAGCGCTGAAACATTTTTATTATCGTTCTTGCCATGGTATTAGACGCCAGGTGGCCGCTGGCCACCTTAGTTTCTACTGTAAACTAACTTGTTGGAAAGAACTCAGGGATATTTGTCTGCTGAACTCCAACAAACATAGAATAAAATAATTTTCATTCAGCTCTCTGAAATTTTACTCTACCTTTGGATGATGGGCTGTCCACTCTTGTTACTTTCCATCTCTATGGCATTCGCATGTGGATACATGACCATAGAATTGTCGTAGTAAATCATTCAGGCAAATTTATGAAGGGATTTTTCATCATGAAATCAATCTTTTCGGTATACATAAGGGACTGATGTACATCAATTTGCGTGTGTCCCATGCATTAGCAAACATCGTAAAATATGTCAGTTTTTTTTTTTATTGCAGCGAGCTCGTCAATTAATATAGTCCGTCGCTGCGTGGTAGTGCCGGATTTTAACGTTTCCGTCGCTTTATCTAGCTGTTTTGTATTACAATATGTTATATCAAGTAATTTATGTAGTGCCTAGATGACTTATCAAAGTCATGATCCTAGACGACTCCGGTACAAGCAGTGAACGGCTTCTCCGCCCACTATGCACTCCCCATTTCTGTTCAGCGAGTCCGCTCGGGTTTGTTCATTTAACTACATAGAAGAAGCATATGTCAGTACCATGTACCCCTTTTCATAGTGTGGTTAAAAGTGGACATAGTTCATAAACTAATATACGTTACTTTTGAATACATTATGGGAAAGGCAGTGATCAATGTCTTACAAATATATACTATTAAAAACAGTCTTGATCACGATTTATTTATCAAGGTGACCGGTTTCGACCACTACTGTGGTCATCTTCAGACCATTGAGTAGGAACCTCTTTCTGTTGGAGAATCTGATTCTCTAACAGAAAGGGGTTCATACTCAATGGTCTGAAGACGACCGGTCACCTTGATAAGTAAGTCGTGATCAAGACTGTTTTTAATAGTAAATAATATACGTTAGTAGAATTTCAACATCGACATCAGCATTTCAAGAGTACGGAGGAGAGTCATAGGACGGAAACTACCACCTGGAAAAAAGTTACATAATAAATTATTTATTTGTTTTCAGGCACATGTGTCCAGTCCCAGTGAACAGTGAAAATCCTGTACCAGAGAACGGTAGCACGTCCCTAGAGAGAGCAATAAAAAATGGCACCGTGCACTGATAAAATGCAATATCTCGAGACAATTTCCTTTTCTCATCTTTGAAAAAAACGCAATTCGACGACAATCCATGCTGAACTGTTAGAAATTTTCGATAATAATGCACCATTATAGGACACAGACTTTAGATCACGATAACTCTTCCTGTATGGTCAACCAAGTTTGAAAGCCCGAGAATGAAGTGGAAGAACACCTGTCTGTTAAGTGTCGTGAGTGGAATAAGTAAATGTCAGGTATGGATAACTTTGCAACATCGTACACGACATTTTCAACATGACATAGGATGCTGTGTACTGGGTTATCGACCACTTATGATTTTTCCTACGTGGGGAGCAAACTCGAAAACCGATTGTCCTAGGTCATAGTCAATTAACATTAATTTTTATTACACATAAAAGATGACTTAGCGCGACACTCTGAAAAAGAGACAAATAAATGATAAACAAGAAATTGTCATTGGCTATGGACACCACAAGATCCTGAAAAAAAATCCCAGGAGACTCTAAACGTCGACCACATAGAAGAAATATGGTGCGAGCTAACAGACGGTTTTACCATCAGTGACAAGGATCGCGAAAGTTTGCAGACTTACAAAAAGCCATATAAATAACTTAAGACACTGTCCATCAAAGCGATTAATATAAATTGTGTGTAAGTTCTTAGCTTTCTTCCATAAGTTTAATAAACATTACAGATACACGCAACAGAGACTTTGGTCGTGAAGAAAATATTCTGCATCACGATCTACAAGCCTTGCCAACGCTAGAATATCTTCCCGATTCCGCTACTGTAGAGATTGCCTGGTTTAGAGGTGAAGATCTCAAGCTTGTTCGGAGCGCGTTTTCATTCGGGAAGGAAGAGCCTTGAAGGTTGTTCGATAGCGAGCGAAAAAGACGAAAATTTTAGAGCGCAAGATCAAGTGAATAGGGTGGACGCGGAATGACTTTCCAGCCCAGTTCCTGGGTAGAGTATATTGCATTTCCCGCAGAAGGCGGGCGGGCGTTATCGTGAAGTTTCAGCACTTCCCGCGCTCATCCTGGTCGCTGTTCTTCGACTGCATCTGCAAGACGTCTCAGTTGTTGACGCTAAATGTCAGCAGCGATGGTTACACCTCGGGAAAGCGGTTCATAGTACAGTTCCACTTGATGAATAAAATTATATTTTGTGGATGCGCACAGGTCCTTGTACGAGGAGTGCCTGCTTTGTTTGGGATCCACTATACTTTTCTTTTCCTTACGTTAGCTTAAAACTCCATTTCTCGTCACCAGTAACGATACAGCATAAAAATGGTCGTTGCTCTCAAATCATTTGATGACGAGCAAACAGAGATCCGCACACAGCCACCCGCTGAATTAAAGCTTGCAGTATCCATAAACCCGGTATTTGAACCTTGCTCATTACACGTAAATGTCGCACGATGGTGGAATAATCACAGTTTATTACATTTACCAGTTTTAGAGTACACTGACAGGGGTCATTGTGGACTAATGCATTTAAATGATCTTTATCCAACTCAGACTCTTCCCGAACTAATGCCAAATCGATCGTCGTTAAAACTAGAAATTGTTCGATGGTATTATACCCATCCACGGCGCCAATGTCGCTAGCTGCCTACCCTGTGTTCAGCCCTCTGTTGAACTCAAACAGAAGAATATGTTGTACATGTTTCAATTTCTCCACTTAGTTCTCCATTTTATGGCGTCCACAGCCCCACACACTACCTCCAAATGACAAAATGACAATATGTAAACTCAAATAACATTGAAGTAGAAATTAAAAAAAAAATTGCAGTCGATAAATGAACCCACAGCAACAGGAAAAGCAACATGGAGATCAAAGCGCTATGTACTTATGCACCAACCTATCTATAAGTCCGAAAGAAAGAATTGCGATGAGTGGAGCCACTGTACTATGTTAAGACAGGGATAATAAATCTCACGTTTCTTCGGTACTGACGCCCTATTATGAAGTGCTACAAAGTAAGACCCCCTACGGCCGTGTAGGAAGCGCAATTAAAGACTGTCCACGTTCCACAATGGAATACCATTATTAGAGCACAGAGTCCGTGGAAGGCAAAGTTCCCAGGCGACAGCTGTGGCTGCAGTGCGCTACTGTACGCGTGGTGTAAATCCTAGTGGTCGCTCTGCTTCAGAACCGCCATCCTAAATACGTGTTTACCGGAGTGATGTCTGCTCGGTGCTTGGAGGTCACGTGATTCACAGAGGCAAACTACTGCTTCATACTGTGGCGCTAGTGTCCGGGATGCACGTGCCATTGGTTATAAGGCAGGCGCCTTTTGTGGTGAAGCTAGCGTTGGTGGCTTCCATGGTATTGACTAGCGTCCACTACGAAACACACCATCGTGTTTTGTACAAGATCCAGCTTGTTACCGCTGATACACCGCGTTTGGTCTACCGTTTCCGTCTGTTACCGCTTCCGTCTTGTTACCGCTGATACACCGCGTTTGGTCTACCGTTTCCGTCTGTGTCTAAAAAAGGGTGCGTCACCTGTCGTTTTGGAGTATGTTCAACTTCTAAGCCAATAGCTTTATCTTGGAACTCTACCGTTTGGTCCGTGTTTGCATAGAAAAACAACTATACAGGAATTGTGAGTCAGCCTCAATGCCAAACACTTTTTGTTATTTATTTACTTATTAATTCGCCAAACTACAAATAATTTCAGCGACAAATATTGCCATCATCAGTACATTCCTTAAATCTGCATCTTGCATAGAATGTGATAGTTATAAAACGCTTTAACACATTATTACATTTGTGCTGTATCTTTTTTTAATAATGTTTTCTGTGGATCCTTTCGTACTATCTTATATATTGTGCATTACAGCATGGTTTTAAGAATTTTTGTCGCTGTTTGCGGCATATTTTCAGTGCTTTTTCTATTGCTGTTAATCTCAGCAAACACCATGTCATCTGCAACTGTGTGAGTGGCTGTCAGTAAATAAATGCTAAAGCGTGAACTTACGTAAATCTTCGTTATATAATGGGGATTGCTATACTGTTGTGGATCCAGTTTTGGTGTATACTAGGCCATTACTTAGTTTGTCGTACACCCATATTCGTTGGGTGACTTACAGCTAATTTTATACATGAAAATACAAAACTTTCGCACTTCGTTTATGATCCAAAACATTACGCCATCTTACTGTTCGCGTGTGTCGTGACAAATGTATCGCATGTTAGGATTAGATTATGAAAACTGTAGTGTGAGCTCTGACGACTTCCGTGCCTTATTTATGTCTTTGTGTGCGATGGGGGAGTGGCTCTTTCCCGTGTGTGTGCTTTCTGACCTTTTTCCTGGGTCAGTTCCCTCAGAGCGGTAAAAATTGTGTTGTTGCAAATTGTTGTCTTTCCGTTTATTAATTTTTCCCCGGCACTATAGCCGTTTGTATGTGGTAATTTTCTTGTGTTGTTAGTACGCTGTAACGTGCAATAAATAAGGTAGTATGAAAGTATCCAGAGTAAACAATATTCAAAAACAAGCAGTGTTACAGTGTTTTGTAACTATCCTATTTTATGCATGTTTTAGATTTACAAAACCCACTAATTATGGCGATATTTGTCGCTGAAATTAGTTTGGGGAATAAATAAGTAAGTAAATAAATTGAGGACCATGCATGTAATGCAGTTAGCTTTTATCATAGCGAAAGCCTTGTACGAATCAGGTCAATACCATTTTAATAACCTGCCAAACAAAGGCAACAGCGGACGTTTTGCATACTTTCTCAGCTGCCTAATTCACATGGACGGGTGTTAGGTGTATCATTATTATCTAGAAAAAGAGATTACCAAAGAAGCAGTGGAACACTGCTGATTCATCATAGGTGGAAAAGACGAAGATCCAAAGTGATGCTGCCGTAGTATGCTGCTATCAGATTATGCGTAAACCATATCAGCAGCATGCAACCAACATCTGAACAGAATACGGGAGGTTAATGAAGTGAATTATAACACCAAACTGTGCGAGAAGATGTTTGTGCTCCATGACAATGTCCCAACTCCATCTCCATACGGCATACGCTGCTTCGTTGGGGTATGAATGTTTGCTCAAACTCCCCAACCAATCCAGCAAACCAAATAGCCCAACAGTTGTCCTGTTTCCTTAGATTACGAAAATTCTGTGTGACTGACATTTCCATACACAAATTTCGAAGAGACATCGTTAGCTGCTTTCATTGTCCTAAACTGTCACATGTCCTGCTACCCAGCAGAATGACACCCCCTTGTCCTGCCTTTGTGGGTGAACCAGGGATTCGTAGATTTTCTGGATTTGTTTTCTACTATCATGGATAGAGTATAGGGCGTCTATAGAGTACGGATAGGGATCTACTACCATGATTACACCTCATCTGCACCACGACCCTCAAGATAGTACATAATTCAATACCCTACACTGTGCTTTCAGTAGGTAAGCGAATGCTGATAGCATGTACAAGTATACCAACTAAAAACATAACTAATGCAGATGGCGAAATTTCTGGAATACATTTGTTTAATATTAATGTAAGCACCAGATAATCCATTGTAGGTTTGAAGTCCTAGAACATTAATAACTGGTGTAAACGGCAGAATGTCGGATACAAGCATGCAAACGTGCATACATTGTGTTGTACAGGTGCCAGATGTGAGTGTGTGGAATGATGGACTTGTATGGCTGAAGCACTTGATCCATCAATACAGGAACGGTTAATGCTGGTTGTGTATGACGCTGGAGTTGTCATATGATGCTTTCCCATGTGTGCTCGATTGGAGACAGATGTGGTGATCGAGCAGGCCAAGGCAAGATCTCGACATTCTGCGGGTCATATTGGGTTACAACATAGGTCTGCGAGAGAGCGTTATTCTTATGGAAAATACCACCTGGAATACAGTTCATGAATAGCAGCACAACAGTCGAACCATAAGGTTGTAGGTCTTTCAGTCAGGATTCATGGGATAACAAACAGGGTGCTCTTGCTCCCATACGAAATCGATCCCCAGACCTTCATTCCATGCGTAGGCCAAGTATGTCCAGCACACATGCAGGTTGGTAGGAGGCCCTAAACTCTCCTTCTTCTAACTAAACACACAGCCATCACTTCCACCGAGGCAGAACAAGATCTTCTCAGAAAACACAACAGATATACATCCAGCCCTCCAATGAGCTCTAACTTGACATCACTGAAGTCTAAAATGGCGGTGGTTTGAGGTCTGTGGACTGCACGCTACAGGGCTTCTGGCTCGGAGCTATTTTTGAAATAACCCATTTGCAAGAGTTCGTTGTGTTACTGTAGCGCCAACTGCTGCTCAAAGTGCTGCTGCACATGAAGTACAATGTGCCACAGCCACAAGCCTAATACAATGGTCTTCCATCACGGTAATGTCGCGTGGCTGTCCGGAGCCCGCTAATCTTAAAGCCGGACATACTCGTGACCACCGCTGCCAGCAGTCATGTACGGTGGCAGCGTTCCTGCCCAGTCTCTCTGCAGTATAGAAGAAAGAACATTTAGCTTCTCCTAACTCTGTTACACGATCTCGTTCCAACTTATGAAGAAGTAGGTAATGGAATCTTCGTAACCTTAAAGATATTCCTAAATCACATCCACTCACGCTGTTCAGTCTAAAAGGTAACTAACGCTCACGACCGTTACAAAGTGTATTTAAAGCAGAACTGATTTGCATCCTCTTATACAAATGGTTGAAGTGGCTCTAAGCACTATGGGACTTAACATCTGAGGTCATTAGTTCCCTGGTCTTAGAACTACGAGGGTGAGTCAAATGAAAACCTTAAATATTTTTTTAAATATTATTTATTGTGCAGAAGTGTAACAAAGTTGTCACACTTTTGAACATAATCTCCCCCAGGCTCAATGAAAGTCCTCCATCGTTTACAAAGCGCATAAATTCCTTCAGAAAAAAATTCTTTTGGAAGTCCGCGTTGTTTACCTCTTCATCAGAACGGAACTTCTTTCCTCCCATTCCGTCTTTGACTCGTCCAATCATATGGAAATCACTTTGGGCCAGGTCTGGTGAGTATGGTGGATGAGGAAGACACTCAAAATTCAGGTCTGTGATTGTTGCAACTCTTGTACGAGCAGTGTGGTGCCTCGCATTGTCATGTTGCAAAAGAACACCTGCTGACAGCAATCCACGTCTCTTTGATTTGATTGCAGGTCGGAGATAATTTTTAGGAGATCTGTGCATGATGCACTGGTGACAGTGGTTCCTATGGGCAAGCAATGCTCCAAAATGACGCCTTTTTCTTACCAAAAGGGAGTCAGCATAACCTTCCCTGTTGATGGTTCTGTTCGCCATTCCTTGCTCGCCCTCTTCGTTTCCGGTTGGTGGAAGTGAACCCAGGTTTCCTCCCCAGTAACGATTCTTGCAAGGAAGCCATCCCCTTCTCGTTTAAAGCACCGGAGAAGTTCTTCACAAGCATCAGCACGTCGTTCTTTCATTTCAGGAGTCAGCTGCCTTGGTAACCATCTTGCAGACACTGTGAAACTGGAGCACATCAAACACAATGTGGTGTGCTGACCCGTGACTAATCTGTAAACATACTGCAATGTCATTCAGTGTCACTTTGCGGTTTTCCTTCACTATGGCTTCAACTGCTGCAATGTTCTGTGGAGTTACAATTCGTTGTGCCTGACCTGGACGAGGAGCACCTTCCACTGAAGTCACACCATTTGCCAACTTCCTACTCCATTCGTAGACTGGCTCCTGTGACAAACTTGCATCACCCTACTGAACCTTCATTCGTCGATGAATTTCAATAGGTTTCACACCTTCACAACGCAAAAACCGAATAACAGAACGCTGTTCTTCCCTAGTGTAAGTCGCAAGTGTGGCAGCCATCTTTATACTGATACTGAGACGGTATGTGTGCTTCTGCACTATGCTGCCACCTACCGGCCATTCTGCACGCTGTTTATAGCACGCTTACCAATTTACTGGATAACGGCGCGAAATTTCGATTAGTTATAACAAATTCAAGGTTTTCATTTGACTCACCCTCGTATTTAAAACTAACTAACGTAAGGACATCACACATTCATGCCCGAGGCAGGATTCAAACCTGCTACGGTAGCAGCAGCGCGGTTCCGGACTGAAGCGCCAAGAACCACTTGGCCACAGCGGCCGGCCCTCTTATACAATTGGTGCGAAATTTGAACAGAAATCATCTTTCAGATGTAGAAACACGTGTACCAACATTCGTTTATGTCACACAATTCTTTCTTGGCGATGGGATTTCTTTTCCATTAGTGTATAATAGTTACATAGAGATGAAACAATTAGCACTACACTGAAGAGTTTGGAGCCATCATTCAGCCCATCGAAAAACTGGAAACAATGAGAAAACTGTATTTTCCGCGTAACACGGCGACTGGTGAAAATGAAGGAAACGGCAGTGGTGTCTGTAGTATCCACCGCCACACGCCTTTCTGTGGCTAGCGGATTATAGATGTAGATGTGGCCTGTGAAATATGGAAGTTGTGACACTTGTATTTGTCTTCGCAGAAGGAGAGCACCGCTCCAAGACAATCTCCGCGGGTGGGCTCCTCGTTTGCGGCGTGGAGGGGGCGTGGCGGCGTCGAGTGGCGCCGAGACAGCATTCCTGTCAGGGGATTCCCCCACACTGCGCGTCGGCGCGGCGGGGCACGGCAGTAGCGGTGGGCGCCTGGCGACCGGCCGGGAAGAATCACGCGTAAAACTTTACGACCGGAGGCATTCCCAGGCCATAAATTACCCGGCCCGGAGGAGCGGAAGATGCCGTACGGCTGCCCATTCCATTATAAGGCCGTCCGTCGCGGCATCGGCCCGTGAGGGAGTCCGCCGTGGCGCCGGCGCCAGCGTAGCCGCATTCTGAAGATGCGACCCGCCCCACGGCTGAAACTGCCCATCGGTCTTCGTTTCGGATCCGGCCTCGGCCGCCCCTCTCGGGGAAAAAACTACGAGACTGCGAAATTTACTGCCGGAGATACTCTGACACGCCGTCTTATGTGCGCCACAAATTCTGCTGTACAGCTCCGCTGACATCTCCCCCTGTGTGTATATCTTATTTGTCGCTTACTGAAAATACTTGCAGCGAACAGTGTTTCATAATTCAGAACAGCTGCCCTCCGATGCTTCACTCGTTCCACCATATTCTGCTCCTGTGTGCCTTTCTTCATCGTAGCAGCAAGAGGTTGCGTCACAGCGAAATGCTAGCCATAATTCTTGCTCCATACTTTGCTTGTGAAATGTTGTAGCTACCGAAGAGCTGGGAGTGATAGGGTGCCAGGTTTCAAAAAATAACATCTGAACCAGAAAAATAAAGTATTGCAAATATTTATTCATTTATTGAGCAAGTCCTTAATAATTACTACACATTGCAATAAAAGCAAACAAATGAACAAGTCAATTTTAGAAAGTGAAGCATCTTTGGGCTATATAAGGCCACTACAGAAACAGTTTTGTCATCAGTTGCTCCTGACGAAGACAATGGAGGTAACTGTCGAAAAGGTCATGGTTTTGCTCTGAACTGTCTCAGCAGGAAATCGGAGAATGTTTTATACAACAGTACCGTCAGGCGTCGATGCCTGTGAGAGCGTCGTTGTATTTGCACTGTCCTCACTGGCCGCCAGATCGTTGTGTTTGATGCAGGTCTTAATTGGACCCAGTGCTGCTGCCCAATCCGTGCTTCGATTATAGCGACAGTCCCGATCGATAACATTATTCCTGGTGTGAATTTCAGTGGCTTCTATAACAGCACTATCCCTGTGTTTGGAAGTCTGCGCTAAAAACCTGGTACGATCGAATTCCATCACATGATTCCCTGGCAAATAGTGTTCTACTACTGCCAACTTGTTGGAGTACATTAGTCTTGCGTGCCACTGGAGTTCTCGGCATTGATCCTCGATGGTGTGCATTGTTTGCATAATATATGTCTTGGCACATTGGCAAAAAATCTGATATACCTCGGCCTTCCGCACTTCGAGGTCATCTTTGACACTCCACAGTAATGCCCGTGTTTCATTGGGCAAGGAAAGGATAGTTTTTACGCAGTGCTTTTTCGGTATGCTCCCGAATTTTTCTGATTCTGCGACGGGTATGATATAAAGGTTTTGGCTACCCCTTCCTCTGCGATTTCTTCCGTCTCCGCAGGTTGTACTGCAGTTGTGATACGAAGAGCGTACTTAACCTGACATTCTGAGTACTCATACAGCAAACTATTTTAGCTTCTCCTCACTCCGGTGGTTCTGTTTCAACTCAGATTAACGACCACAGTATTAACGAAAACAAAGGGGAAAGCATTTCCATGAGCAGATGTCGCAAACAAATAACCTTAAACAAAAGGATTGTTAGACCGTTACCAGCCCAGTGCTGGCAGTCAACAATTACTAAGGAATACTGTAAAACAAATGGGCAAAGATAGAAGATGAAAAAAAGAACGCCCAGATAACTTCAACTAAAGCAATATATTCAATGCTGCATACCCAAGACAGCCAAATCACGCTCGAAAGCAATGAAACGGAATATATGTAATAGAAATAGGCAGAAAACCTCAGCAGTACACCCAGCTTTCCCTTTGGATAATAATTCATATAAAATTATACATGGTGATTCAACTGCCGTACTGATATAGCTTTATGCAACCCCACATGACACAACATTTTGTTCTCCACTCTGGAGCTGTGAAGCACATTTTAAAAATGGCGCAAAATAACTGGTAAAGTACGCGAAGACACCTTAGTGTCATTAAAAATTTTCTTTATGAAATAACTTTAGTTAGCACATTAAAGTGGCGAGTCATATGTTAATCTTTTCAGTTGTTTACACACCAGAATGTTATTACTTCTACACTTCCTATTTTGATATCATCTGTTAATTTCGTGGTTTGAGAGTGATAAACACTTTTTATAAGGCAACTTTTCTAATCCTATTAAGAAAGATTAAATAGCATAAAGGCAATATATTTACAGAGACATCTAATACCCGTATGACTACACCGGTAGTTACACAAAGGAGGTTTGGACGCACTTGGATATGCGTGTTAGAACCTAGGTATAAATTAGTCCAAAAAAAAAAAAACTGTGTAGCTCTTGGTCAATGCTCACTTGTATGTTTTACAGTACAGGTCTGTTTTCTAGCATTTCCCCAAAGCTCTAACAGTAAAGTTATATCGATTACGTGGCTGTCGCCTGTCTGGATACTGTTCATGAGACACATTGTAATCCCTGACACAGTACTCGTTAAAGCCTGTGCTATGGTAAGTGAGTGGGATTCACCTTCTGAGAAAGGATTTTCGTATAGATATCGACCGCGTGTACCTGAATTGTGACAAATCAGACTTACATCCACTCTGTAATAACAACGATACGCCAAGTAAGTTCGAAATGCAATCACACGTCAGGATGGATCAAAACCAATCCAGAAGATGCTACCAATGTGACAATAATACGGTCGCCAGCCTAATTAGGCATAAACTGAGTTTCTTCCCTGTACAAGTTGGTATATATTCATGCAAAACAACAAATGTAACACTGCATAATATAGTAGAATTTTAGAACCCGAAAAATCTATTGAACTGATAGTTTCACATTCTGTACTGATATCGAAAATCATGAATACATAAAACTACACTATAATGTTTACTACAAAACTTTATACTGTCTATTAATCTAATTAAAATCGGGCATAGGTTACCCTAGAAATTGTACTTTCGTGCCACACACAAAGTGCCAATTTTGATAAAGATAAAACACTGATAAATTTTGACTTTTATATTGACTTTAACTTTTGCTAGTCAAACCAATTTAGAACACTTCAGAATTCAAATGAATGAGAGGGGTGAGGGGGGGGGGGGGGGACCCGAAACTGTTATGATCGCTGTATTTAAAAAAATTGATTACTGAAAATTTATTACATTTCAATTCTATTACAATATTACTTGACATTTGACATAAACATTAATATTCACATTGAAATTTATTTACAGTTTTCTTAACATAATATCATGAAACAAAAAGAAATGAAATCAGAACATCAATTACACAAGTTTATCGTAAATCAGAAAGAAGGAAGTATCGTGTAAAGACGATTTTCATACCGACAAGGAATGTCAAAGAGAGTCTTAGATCGACAAAGCAGGAAAGGGACCCACTTGCAATGTCTGGAATATACTGTATACTACGGAAAAAATGGTTCAAATGGCTCTGAGCACTGTGAGACTTAGCTTCTGAGATCATAAGTCCCCTAGAACTTAGAACAACTTAAACCTAACTAACCTAAGGACATCACACACATCCATGCCAGAGGCAAGATTCGAACCAGCGACCGTAGCGGTCGCGCGGTTCCAGACTGTAGCGCCTAGAACCGCTTGGCCACTCCGTCAGTGTATACTATGCACATCCGGAAAAGTTTATGTCGGATGGCTGGACGATCAATCAACACCAGAATCAAAGTATGTAAGCGACATTGCAGGTTGGGGCAGGTGGGGAAATCGGCCGTGGCAGAGCATTCACTGAGTGAGATCGACCACGTAATAAAATTTGCCTACACGGAAGTTCTGGCTGTAGAGAAGCACTATCACATGCGCTTGTTCAGAGAAGCTGTAGAAATACAAAAACGCGCGAACAGTTTCAACAAGAAAGAGGAAAGCCTTAAGGTAAACGGATCCAGGCTTCCCGTACTGCAGCGAACTACCGTCGCAGGTAGCAAGAGGAGAACCGCACCGGAAATGACCGCGGACAAGCCCTCGGACGTTGGTGCGCCAGGTACATACAGTCTACGGCCGCGACCTCGGCTCCAGTTCTCTACCGGCAATGGAGGATGAAGCTTTGACAATGCCAGCCACTCGCGCAGGCGAAATGTCAGTAAAATCGTTAGACGAACGTCAGCCGAAGAACCCGAGATAGAAGCCAATAGCAGTTTGTCAACAAGTGGCCACGACGGCCTTAACAATTTTTTACCCTTTATAAAACATTATGTGAAGCAGAATGCCCACAAGGCTTCAGTTAAGACAGGAAAATTTAAGTTGCCTTTATAGGCACAGACCTTAATTCTAAATATCCTCAGCGCGTAAGGCCAACAGGAAGAAATAAGCAAGCCGGCCGCTGTGGCTAAGTGATTCTAGGCGCTTCAGTCCGGAACCGCGCTGCTGCTACGGTCTCAGGTTCGAATCCTGCCTCGGGCATGGATGTATGTGGTGTCCTTAGGTTAGTTAGGTTTAAGTAGTTCTAAGTCTAGGAGACTGATGACCTCAGATGTTAAATCCCATAGTGCTTAGAGCCATTTGAACCATTTGAACTCTTTGCAGAGGCTTGGAATTTATTTCGCGACATCGGCGCAAAGACTGTATACAGTTCCGCATGTGTAGGCGAGCTAATCGGCCACCATGAATTATTACGAGGCGAGGTGTATTCGATGTAGGGCTGAACGCTGGCCGGCCCGGGGCGCCAGGCGGTCTGCAGAGACCGCTCCCGGTCAGCCCGGGACGAAGGCTGGATGTGGGTAAATCCCAGAAGAAGGCAGCTGGACAATGGTCGCTCGCTTAGTAGAATGCGGAATGACCAGCAACAGCAGACTGTGAGAGAAGGAGAAAGATGGTGTCTTACAGCTCTTTCGGAGTCTACAATAATTTACAGTCAAATATTAATGCAATTCTGAGTACATCGGCAATCCCAGAAAGGTCAGGTGCATCCGAAGACACAACAGTAATTTCATAATTATTAAAACAACAAAGTTAATACTTCGCAGTGAATAAACATTTTCGCAATGAACCGCTAGGTTAGTAAGTTTTAATCACTTCATGCTGTGAGCCTGCACACTAGCTAGAATAGCGCATTAATAAAATTAATCCGTAATATAAAGGAAAAGATAAATGATTAATTTAATCACAAATGTTTTATTCTAAAGTCTATAAATGATGTACACAACATAGTATTAGGATGAATAATGTTCATTCAAGAAAGGTCACCTCAAATTAACGGAAACCGATTCTAATATATACAGTTTAAATACCGACAGAAAATAACCTTGTCAAATGCAGTAAAGTTACGTTGAAAGCGTTACGAGAATCGTAGCAAAACCCTCTAATTAAATAGTCATCACATATCAGCGAAAACTAAGTACATTTCGTGACCATAATACACGAAATATTCACCAGCTCGAAACAGTTCAGAGTTCAACATTACGATTACAGATTAACGCATGTGACACAAAGAATTGTAACTCATACTCTGTATATTCTCTGTTCCGTAAATCAAGCGGAAAAAGTTAGAATCATTCTGAGGAGTATAGTCAGACCTCTATAAATATAGGTTTCCCTCAAAAGTATTGATGTAGCAGCCGATTACTACTCATAGTCAAAGGAAATTCTTGCTTTTTCGTACAGTACTTATAACTAAGTCGCCACATCCAAATTACACAGATGACACACTCAGTGGTCACGGTGACTACAAGCCACACCACAAGTTGGGAAACGGGGCCAAATTTCTAGTAGTTTACTGTCGAGTTGAGATTTTCACAAATGTTTTATTCGTATCTTACAGAAACTAGCAGTACGGCAATAAACAGCCTTGTAAACTCGCCGCTGACGGCAATCAAATAATTTATAGCAATACAACAATTAAAAAAAATTTAAAAAATCACAGAAGCTAGCAGTGCGGCAATAAACTACCTTTTAAACACGCCGCTAACGGCAATCAAGTAATTTATAGCAATGTAACAGTTTAAAAAAATTTAAAGAACATTAGTAAACATGCTACTAAAGTATGTAGAGAACTTTGTTAATAAGATACGGTGAAGTAGTGAAGCTACCAACAACGAACAACGCCATTAAAAAAAAAAAAAAAAAAAAAACAAGAAACAGGTCTCAGCAAACACATGATTAATGGCAATAAAAGGAATTTACAAACTTGGAGGAATTTTAAAAAAATGTTGAACAAAAGTATCCTGGAATATCATTAGAACATAACATATATGACGGATCCGTGTAAGGCGGCCACAAATCACCCACTCGGGGATGCTCAGGCTAGACAGAATACTGACCAATTTAAATACGCCTGTAAACACAATTTCCACTCTCAGGCTGGTCACTGCACCGACTTTTAGCCAGCGAAAACTTGTTATAAGATTGCTTAACTTGTTGACAGAATTAGAGCTAACCTCGTTCAAGGAAACATTACACCACACAGTCCTGAATGAGCGACCACATGATCAACGAACAAGAAGCGTGAATTTACTCATAACCCACGACAGAATAGTGAAACAGTTAAACTGTCAAAAAGTACACCTCCCATCGGACAGTAACGAGAGGAGGAGGAAAGATCACTGTCTTCAATTGCACCGATGCCAGGGACAGGAAACCCGGTCGCCGGAGGCCACAAGGCAAAAGAGACGCTGCTTACACAAAATTATTACTTAATGATTAGACCTTCCACGAACATAACTTGCAATTATGCTCGAACAGGCAGTACTCGACCTCCGAGGGCAAATATCCACACATCCGACCGCGCACGCGTCGCCAGCGTGCCCAACACGCCACGGTCACGCGACAACACGCTCTGTCACCGGAGTTCACGTCTTCTCTGCAACGTTGACGGGTAGTGACCGCTCCTTCGTGTTAAGTGTCTCCTTTTATACTCTAGTGTTGAAACGGAGGATTTAAAGGAACTTGTTAATGTCCCACCAAGGCGAAATGAACATCAACTACTCGTGGGGCGATTCTGTATACAACCAACAAGCGGGGAGCTCTTCCGTCAACTCGACCAGCTCGTTACACACAACCGACATACATCACGTGGCGACTCGGTACAACCGATCATGCCTGCTTCGTGCTGGAGAGCCACACTGCCCTCCCGTGTCCACCACACTCTCTCCGCGCAACGCCTTTTATTCCGCTCCACCACATGAGGTTACCGCCGGTCAAAGATCTCACTTCCTCCATAGCAGTTTCCCGGAAGCAAAAACGCAGATTTCGATAGCAGAGGGAAAAGACAACAAATCAGCCACTTAATGACAGACAACATATCAAACAAACATGTCAGGGGAAGAAAAGGGAAACCAATGCAATCCAAACACAAGGTGTAGCACGGCTCAGCAGGTTAAACACGTAAAATAAAACCAAACAACCGACTTTAGCCACAACGTATCAAATCTTCCCCACAACAAAATTTCAAGTCAGATTAACAAGTCACAGACCTTCGGTTAAATTTCACACGTAACCTTTCCCACAGGCCTACCACGTAATCTGTAGATTTATGCTTGTCTCCCACTGCAATGTAACCCTCATAGTGTTGCTGTGCAGGTGGCTAACTCACCTCTTTCTCTCTCAGAGCATCAAAATTTCTAACATGGCTCGCACGAACGTAATTGTTGTTGTTGTTGTGGTCTTCAGTCCTGAGACTGGTTTGATGCAGCTCTCCATGCTACTCTATCCTGTGCAAGCTTTTTCATCTCCCAGTACCTACTGCAACCTACATCCTTCTGAATCTGCTTAGTGTATTCATCTCTTGGTCTCCCCCTACGATTTTTACCCTCCACGCTGCCCTCCAATACTAAATTGGTGATCCCTTGATGCCTCAGAACATGTCCTACCAACCGACCCCTTCTTCTGGTCAAGTTGTGCCCCAAACTTCTCTTCTCCCCAATCCTATTCAATACTTCCTCATTAGTTATGTGATCTACCCATCTAATCTTCAGCATTCTTCTGTAGCACCACATTTCGAAAGCTTCTATTCTCTTCTTGTCCAAACTATTTATCGTCCATGTTTCACTTCCATACATGGCTACACTCCATACGAATACTTTCAGAAATGACTTCCTGACACTTAAATCAATACTGGATGTTAACAAATTTCTCTTCTTCAGAAACGCTTTCCTTGCCATTGCCAGCCTACATTTTATATCCTCTCTACTTCTACCATCATCCGTTATTTTGCTCCCCAAATAGCAAAACTCCTTTACTACTTTAAGTGCCTCATTTCCTAATATAATGCCCTCAGCATCACCCGACTTAATTAGACTACATTCCATTATCCTTGTTTTGGTTTTGTTGATGTTCATCTTATATCCTCCTTTCAACACACTGTCCATTCCATTCAACTGTTCTTCCAAGTCCTTTGCTGTCTCTGACAGAATTACAATGTCATCGGCGAACCTCAAAGTTTTTATTTCTTCTCCATGAATTTTAATACCTACTCCGAATTTTTCTTTTGTTTCCTTTACTGCTTGCTCAATATACAGATTGAACAACATCGGGGACAGGCTACAACCCTGTCTTACTCCCTTCCCAACCACCGCTTCCCTTTCATGTCCCTCGACTCTTATAACTGCCATCTGGTTTCTGTACAAATTGTAAATAGCCTTTCGCTCCCTGTATTTTACCCCTGCCACCTTTAGAATTTGAAAGAGAGTATTCCAGTCAACATTGTCAAAAGCTTTCTCTAAGTCTACAAATGCTAGAAACGTAGGTTTGCCTTTCCTTAATCTTTCTTCTAAGATAAGTCGTAAGGTCAGTATTGCCTCACGTGTTCCAGTGTTTCTACGGAATCCAAACTGATCTTCCCCGAGGTTGGCTTCTACTAGTTTTTCCATTCGTCTGTAAAGAATTCGTGTTAGTATTTTGCAGCTGTGACTTATTAAGCTGATAGTTCGGTAATTTTCACATCTGTCAACACCTGCTTTCTTTGGGATTGGAATTATTATATTCTTCTTGAAGTCTGAGGGTATTTCGCCTGTTTCATACATCTTGCTCACCAGATGGTAGAGTTTTGTCAGGACTGGCTCTCCCACGGCCGTCAGTAGTTCCAATGGAATATTGTCTACTCCGGGGGCCTTGTTTCGACTCACGTCTTTCAGTGCTCTGTCAAACTCTTCACGCAGTATCGTATCTCCCATTTCATCTTCATCTACATCCTCTTCCATTTCCATAATATTGTCCTCAAGTACATCGCCCTTGTATAGACCCTCTATATACTCCTTCCACCTTTCTGCTTTCCCTTCTTTGCTTAGAACTGGGTTTCCATCTGAGCTCTTGATATTCATACAAGTCGTTCTCTTATCTCCAAAGGTCTCTTTAATTTTCCTGTAGGCGGTATCTATCTTACCCCTAGTGAGATAGGCCTCTACATCCTTACATTTGTCCTCTAGCCATCCCTGCTTAGCCATTTTGCACTTCCTGTCGATCTCATTTTTGAGACGTTTGTATTCCTTTTTGCCTGTTTCACTTACTGCATTTTTATATTTTCTCCTTTCATCAGTTAAATTCAATATTTCTTCTGTTACCCAAGGATTTCTACTAGCCCTCGTCGTTTTACCTACTTGATCCTCTGCTGCCTTCACTACTTCATCCCTCAAAGCTACCCATTCTTCTTCTACTGTATTTATTTCCCCCATTCCTGTCAATTGCTCTCTTATGCTCTCCCTGAATCTCTGTACAACCTCTGGTTCTTTTAGTTTATCCAGGTCCCATCTCCTTAAATTCCCACCTTTTTGCAGTTTCTTCAGTTTTAATCTACAGGTCATAACCAATAGATTGTGGTCAGAGTCCACATCTGCCCCTGGAAATGTCTTACAATTTAAAACCTGGTTCCTAAATCTCTGTCGTACCATTATATAATCTATCTGATACCTTTTAGTATCTCTAGGGTTCTTCCATGTATACAACCTTCTTTCATGATTCTTAAACCAAGTGTTAGTTATGATTATGTTGTGCTCTGTGCAAAATTCTACCAGGCGGCTTCCTCTTTCATTTCTGTCCCCCAATCCATGTTCACCTACTATGTTTCCTTCTCTCCCTTTTCCTACACTCGAATTCCAGTCACCCATGACTATTAAATTTTCGTCTCCCTTCACAATCTGAATAATTTCTTTTATTTCATCATACATTTCTTCAATTTCTTCGTCATCTGCAGAGCTAGTTGGCATATAAACTTGTACTACTGTAGTAGGTGTGGGCTTCGTATCTATCTTGGCCACAATAATGCGTTCACTATGCTGTTTGTAGTAGCTTACCCGCATTCCTATTTTCCTATTCATTATTAAACCTACTCCTGCATTACCCCTATTTGATTTTGTGTTTATAACCCTGTAGTCACCTGACCAGAAGTCTTGTTCCTCCTGCCACCGAACTTCACTAATTCCCACTATATCTAACTTCAACCTATCCATTTCCCTTTTTAAATTTTCTAACCTACCTGCCCGATTAAGGGATCTGACATTCCACGCTCCGATCCGTAGAATGCCAGTTTTCTTTCTCCTGATAACGACATCCCCCCCCCCCCCCCCCCCATGAACCATGGACCTTGCCGTTGGTGGGGAGGCTTGCGTGCCTCAGCGATACAGATAGCCGTACCGTAGGTGCAACCACAACGGAGGGGTATCTGTTGAGAGGCCAGACAAACGTGTGGTTCCTGAAGAGGGGCAGCAGCCTTTTCAGTAGTTGCAAGGGCAACAGTCTGGATGATTGACTGATCTGGCCTTGTAACAATAACCAAAACGGCCTTGCTGTGCTGGTACTGCGAACGGCTGAAAGCAAGGGGAAACTACGGCCGTAATTTTTCCCGAGGGCATGCAGCTTTACTGTATGATTACATGATGATGGCGTCCTCTTGGGTAAAATATTCCGGAGGTAAAATAGTCCCCCATTCGGATCTCCGGGCGGGGACTACTCAAGAGGACGAACGTAATTAATAAGGGTAATTTAGTATCATGATTACTTAATTATCTTACACACGGATCCTGAACTGAAAGTTTGCACGAGCACTTGTGTTTTCCATTGCCGCTTGGTCAGAATGAGACAAAGTCAGTACTCACCATGTGGAAGTGCTTGTTCCTAATTCAAATTCTGTACACGCAACTCTTAAATATCCTCAGCTTCAGTTTTCACACGCAAGTAACTCACTTTAAAATTACCACACCCAAGAATCTCAGCTTAAAATTACCATACGTGGTTTCATTGTGACCTTTGGTCACTACCAACGAATCGTAAGTTCCCCATGAGTTTTACCTGCCTACCTTTACATGAATCTCGCACTAAAACGTTTTGTTCTCGTCGATATTCTGAAAAGGGAAATCATTATTTTAGCTACTCTTAAATATTCCACATGCAAACCATTGCCATTATTCTTTAGTTTTACGGAGCGCACTGAAAATAGGTGTTTCAACCTCAGGAACCAGCGACAGAGTGTCGGAACATGGCCGTTCACCAGGCAATCCCACGCTTCCTCAGAAGTGAGTGAGTATCATGTTGTCGTGTTGGTCAGCCACTCTCCAGGCCCTCTAGTGCTCTGGAATACTTCCTTTCTTTGGTTCTGCCAAAGGGGGCCATAGGACTTTCTCAAAGTTAGTTACAGGTTCTAAAACAAACAATTCACTCATTTCTCAAACATCTCTAAACTGGATATAGGGATCTATTTTTTGAAGTAGATGCACGTATGAATAATTAAATATAAAAATTGTCCTTATTTTCTACATCAGGATTGAATAAAACTGCGTTACCATAAAACCGCTGTTCTGACAATAACAACGAATTATGTTGTTATACAACTGACATTACTGTACCCATTGAGGCAAATCATTTATGTGTCGGGTAGTACTGTCCCCTTTTAATTTCAACGCACCGCATATGGTAATTACTGTATTTTCGAATGAATATCGTACGTAGTACAGTGCAGCGGATAGATTGGAGTAGGTAAATCTAGAAATAACATCTGAAACTTAATGTCACTCTAAGGTTAACTTCGTATTTTATTTATGTATGCCATTAGGTCGTACATGGAGATCGATTATAAAGGTTCAAATTAATTCAAATTAGTAATTTTTAAACAATTCCCATTACATAATACAACAGAAAATTGACTGAAAGGAATTTCATGCTGCTAGTGTAACTCATACGTAATGGAATTCTGCTAAGTAATATTCTTAAGGAATGCTCTGTTATTCTAACCTCATCTATGTCTGTTTAGTTGCCGGTTCAAGATTCCGTTTTTCACACGACGTAAATGAAAGATGGCAGATGAATGACAATTTCTGAACTGCTGATATGGCTCACCTTGGGTTATACCGCAGTAAAGGAACAGCTTTTCAGTCGTCGCAATGCTGCTGATTTTGAAGATCGCTGGGCCGCAACGGAATAGGAGTTGATATGTTGTCAGTCAGAAAAATAATCACCAAAATTCAAAAATCTTAACATGCTTGTACATGCCACACATACCCTCCACCTCTTTCAGCGCGCGCTCCGTGTAGCTAAGAATTACAGCAAAGAAAACATAGACGAACCAGCTGTAGACATAAATAGTAACATAAGCGTTCACACTTGTTACGTCACTTGCTGACAAAATACATACAATAATGCTAAACAGATCTTGTCATACGAGGCATTCATCTTATAAAAACACACAGTCACAAGCCAGGACTGAGGACTGCAGCAATTTAACGTTTCAGGTGTGGCCCAATAACATAAGGCGTTTGTCTTCCATAAGTCTTCTTATAAAAATCAAAACACAATGAAGGCATCTGTATTATAACAGTGTACTTATGAAAATTAGTAAAAGTCAGCTGCTCAAATGTACAGACACTAGCGTTAAGGAAAGCTACATGGAGCGGACGCTGAAAAAGACTGAGAAAACCTTAGGAAGACACTAACGCACATGTAAAAATTGTCATAAAATGAAAAACGGCATTAAATAACAGTAGAGAAGAAGTGTTTTCAGGAAAAAAACATGCTCGTCGAAACTAGCGGAGACCGGTGAATTTGCACACATTAAACAAGTAGACATCTTGCATCATATCCGATTTCGCAACATGACCAGTCAGATAGCATCTCTGTACTGAAAGGCGTGAAAATGAACTAATTTCATTCATTACTCCCAGACATGACCACAATTCAATGGAGCTCTAGCGAGTTTCAGTGTTGATGCTTTTTGTTAATCTAAACCCCAGCTGTTCGCAAAACAGCAACAGGTTTCAATTCATAGCTCGACGTGTTGAGGAACACGTTAGCAAGGTGAGTCACCAACTCCCGTACGCTATCACAGTTCAGTTACACACGGATTGCCATACAGCGTCCATTTAAGCTTCCTGAGAATCTTGTTTGGCAGGTTCGCTTCAGTCACCTGTGAGGTGTCGATTTAGCAAATTAGCAGACTCCTGATATATTACACAATCGATCACAGGAGACCTACAACGATACATAACTCACCATAATATCATGTGAATTAAGAGAAAACAAGGTAACGCAACGGATAACTACTCGTGCAATTAAATAAACAGAAGTGACTGACTGAAGCATTCAGATACAGGTACTGCTCCTCACACGGATGTAATAGGCTCCATCAAACTACAAACAGAAATTAATAGTCACTATGATTGTCGGATTCATTTGCTAAATGACGTCAAAATTATTTAAACTTTGAATTGAGAATTGAGTCAGTTATTAAGTGAAAAACGGATTGCAAACACATACTGTGTTGATAAATATGAGTAATGATTGCGGAATAAGCTAATGAGTCAAAGAAAATTCCCAGTAAAGCACGACCCAACAACAGTACTCTCGCCTAAGTGGGTACTGGGTACGGCTAGATGATAGTGAAAATAAACACAACTCTGATTAAGATAAATGACTTAGCGCTCACCTAGTCTCCGTAAGTACAGACACGACTCGTGCTTACCACTGTAACGACGGACGCGATCAGAATATGGCTACAGCATGGGATGAGAATTATAGGTTCAACTTCAGCATCTGAGTTCTGTTCTGTTGGAGATACCTCGCTCTGCAGAGGACGGAGCATACTGCATCAAGCTCTGCAAAGAAGTGTCTTCTATGACACCCCTTCTACAAAACTTAGCCAGCATTGGAATCTCCCCAACCAGCTGCGAGTTGTGAGCAATGATAATGTAATAAACATACTGTGGGGCCTTGCCTACTCATCTCGCATAAGGCGCCTGAAGGTTGCAGCGTTATGCCATACAACAATTCAAGAAAATGACATTAATAGATTTTATTACAAATAACAAGATGGACAATCCTTAACTTTGAATTTGCAACGGTGTCGCAAGCGATGGGCGATACAAACAGTGAAAGTCCTTCGCTGTAATGAAAATGAAATGAGCATTTGGCGTCATTGGCCAGGAGGACCCTTGCTGGGCAGGTCCGGCCGCCTCGGTCCAGGTCTTATTACGTTCGACACAACACTGGGGGACCTGCGCGCCGGATGGGGATAAAATGATGATGAAGACAACACAACACCCAGTTCCTGAGCGGAGAAGATCTCCGATCCAGCCGGCGGGAATCGAACCCGGGCACGTAGGACGGCAATCCGTCACGCTGACCACACAAAAAATGGTTCAAATGGCTCTGAGCACTATGGGACTTAACAGCTACGGTCATCAGTACCCTAGAACTTAGAACTACTTAAACCTAACTAACCTAAGGACAACACACAACACCCAGCCATCACGAGGCAGAGAAAATCCCGCCGGGAATCGAACCCGGGAACCCGGGCGTGGGAAGCGAGAACGCTACCGCACGACCACGAGATGCGGGCTGACCACACAGCTATCGGGGCGGACTCCTTTGCCGTATACAAGGTCCATGTAAGTAACAGATATGGATCACATATCACTGCTGTCATAGTGTTCTCCTAGTACTGTTCTAATACTGTGCGGCCGAGGCTGGCAGGAGCTGCGCTTATATTCTCTTCGGCTAGAGGGCGCTCCTGTCGTGGTGTGGTCCTCGTCAGCGGGCTGTTGGCTGGCGTCGTCTGACGGCATTCTTTGCTCCTGCGTTCTTCATCTTAGTGCCGCCGCTTATCGTTACGCCGGAACATTCCTCCCTCCAAAGCGACGGACCGTCGTCGTGTTCGACCACGTCGGGGCCGGCCGTTGGGGCCGAGCGGCTCTAGGCACTTTAGTCCGGAACCCACCTGCTGCTACGGTCGAAGATTCGGATCCTGCCTCGGGGATGGATGTGTGTGATGTCCTTAGGTTAGTTAGGTTTAAGTTCAAAAATGGTTCAAATGGCTCTGAGCACTATGGGACTTAACATCTGAGTTCATCAGTCCCCTAGACTACTTAAACCTAACTAGCCTAAGTACATCACACACATCCATGCCCAAGGCAGGATTCGAACCTGCGACCATAGCGGTCGCGCGGCTCCAGACTGTAACTCCTAGAACCGCTCGGCCACTCCGGCCAGCAGGTTTAAGTAGTTCTAAGTCTGGAGAGCTGATGACCTGAGATGTTAAGTCCCATAGTGCTTAGAGGTATTTGAACCATTTGAACCACGGCGAGGGAAGCAGGAGTGTAGGCGCATTGCCGGGCCAGCTGTGGTTGCTGGGGACGTCAAGCATCCGGCCGTACCCCGCTATCCGGCCTGCACTCTAGCGGGAACGTCCTACGGAAAACGGCCAGAAGGGTAGACATCCACCTCCTGCTGCCATGAACCAAATCAAGAAGGCGGCGACTGCTGCGGTGTGGAGGGTTCCAGCTCCATCGGTAGGACGAGAGGAGGCGGAGGAGGCGAAGGCTCCGTGTCCATGGGATCGACTAGCGGCTGCTGTGGCCGCGCTGTCATCAGGACCTGTGGATCTGTGGGAAGAGACACTGCAACATCGTCGTGCATATGACACAGGCGAAGTTGATTTTGATGTCGCTGAAAACCATCTGGACCTGAAATAAGATACATGCAAGCGCCATGTCTCCGCACTACCTCACCTCGTGCCCACCGTCTACAGCCGCTATAAACTCTGTAAAAGCGATGCTTGCGGCCTTTCTTCGGCGCCTATGCTGAGGAGGGTGGAGCGGGTGGAGCAGTGTCCGACGGCAGCTGCAGTGAAGCAGTTCGCCGCCGATGACCCATCTCGTGGGTGCGGACGATATGAGGTGAGAAACAGTTGCAATGGTTGATCCCTGGTGTGTGTGTGGACTGAAGTTTGGACAACTGCTGCTTGAAGGCTCTGGCAAAAGGTTCCGCTTCGCCGTTAGACTGTGGATGGATTGGTGCATCAATTAGATGCTGTATGCCATTGCGTTCACAGAATGTTTCATATTCAATTGACGTGTATTGAGGTCGTTGTCTGACATCGTTACTTTAGGTAAACCTTCGAGGAAAAACATGACAACATCTCACTTATGTATGTGATGATGTAGATTTCACTGGCACAGCAACAGGAAACTTGCTATACGTGTCAACCACAATCAAGCAGCGAGTGTTCCACAAAGGTCGCGCAGAGTCAACGTGCACACGTCATCATGGCGATTTCGACTTAGGCCAAGAGAGAATTTTTGTGGTGGAGCCGACTGATTTTCCCCACAAGCGTGACACCATATGTTGAATTTTTTGTCCATACCCTGCCAAGTACAATGTCGACGCCCTAACTGTTTCATACGAACAATCGCCCAGTGCCCTTGGTGAAGTAATTACAACACTTCTCTTTGCAAAGCCTTAGGGATCAACACAGGTGACTGGCCACTGTCATTTTGAACAAGAATCGCACCTTTTTGCACAGCGAGGCTATGCCGACGTGTAAAGTATCGGCGCACTATGAGTTCTTTGTGCTATGGAACGAGTGAACGTACGTTAGCAAGAATCAGCTTCCGTGGCCTGTGCAATTATCCTATAGTTCGGCGGAAAAGACTGAAGCAATTCAGAATCTTGAGCATCGGTGTGACAACAAGTTGAAGCAGAAGCGTCAAAGTCAGTATCAGGGCGAATCGGAAGAATTGAAAGTGCGCCCCACTACCATGTTGAGCAGTCGGACGATACACATTCGCCCGCCGATGTAGCCGAGCGGCTCTAGGCGCTTAAGTCTAAACCACGCGAGCACTACGGTCGCAGGTCGAATCCTTCATCGGGCATCGATGTGTGTGATGTCCTTGGGTTAGTTAGGTTTAAGTAGTTCTAAGCTCTAGGGGACTGATGACCTTAGAAGTTAAGTCCCATAGTGCTCAGAGCCCTTTTTAGTATTTACTACACAAACTCATTGATATTCTTCATCGAGCGCTATTTAAAGATACGCGTCACGTGAATCAGGTTTTGAGAAGTAGCGTCCAGCGCCTAATTTGTCCATGAAGACCTCTGGGCATGGCAATGGATAAGTATCGGTCACAGTTTGTGTGTTGACTGTGGTCTTAAAGTCAACAGAGAGGCGAATGCGACCACAAAGTTTGCGGAGCAAAAGCAGTAGACTTGCCCATTGACTAGCTGTTATGGGCGCAATAACTCTCCTATCTTGCAATTCTTTAAGTTCAGCAGCGACTTTGTCCTGTAATGCAACGGGAACAGTTCTGGCGCTGCAAAATTTCAGCTGAACATTGTCTTTCAGCGTAATATGTGCAATAAAATTGATAGCTTTGCCTAAACCTTCAGAAATGAGTTCTGAGAATTCTTTTATCAAGTTAGCTACACTGTCTTGTGCATTGAATGCAGACACTGACAATACATTGTCATGAATATTAAAGCCGAACAAATCAAAAGAATCAAGACCAAATATGTTCTCACACTCGCATGATAGCAGCTTTGTAAAAGTCACTGTTCGCGTATCTGATCTATTCATGACAGACAATGTAAACGTTCAAACAGGAATGTCTTGTCCATTATACGCCGTCAGTTGCGTGGTAGTTTTAGACAGGCATGGGGAGCCTAATAGTTCATATGTGTGACGGTTTAGCAGGCATCCATCCCCAACTGAAATTTCACATGAAACTTCCTGGCAGATTAGAACTGTGTGCCGGACCGAGACTTGAACTCGGGACCTTTGCCTTTCGCGGGCAAGTTTTCTACCAATTCAGCAGTCCAAGCACGACTTACCCGTGAAAGGCAAAGGTCTAGAGTTCGAGTCTCGGTCAGGCACACAGTTTTAATCTGCCAGGAAGTTTCACATCAGCCACACTCTGCTCCAAAGTGAAAGTCTCATTCCGAAATTTCACATGTTTCCCACAAAGAAGTAACTGAACAAAACGTTTGTTCGACTGTCGTATAACTTAAGAAACTGCTCTTGTGCTAGTTTTGCGAATGCCTCTAGCAGACTTCGAATATACTGCATTAATGACATAGGCCTTAGTTCAGATGGTTCAAATGGCCCTGAGCACTATGCTACTTAACTTCTGAGGTCATCAGTCACCTAGAACTTAGAACTAATTAAACCTAACTAATCTAAGGACATCACACACATCCATGCCCGAGGCGGGATTCGAACCTGCGACCGTAGCGGTCGCCCGGTTCCACAATGTAGCGCCTAGAACAGCACGGCCACTCCGGCCGGCCATGGGCCTTGACACTAGGTTTTTGTGAGTGGACCGAATTCTTGTTTGTTCCATTGGAAACATACGGACTGTACACGTCCTTTCGTACCACAAGCGCAACACTGAGTTTATCAAGAGGGGCAGTCTTTGTCGCCTGTGTCGTGAACCGCTGACGCAGCATGGAAGGTTGTTTACTCGGTGCGGCGAGCTGCTGCCGCTGCCAAATGGCCCGATCGCAACGAAGGGACTCAACCCGACAAATAGCTGGCCGCTCAAATTTATGAGCTGAGAAGACAGCTGAATCGTATTGGTCTAGTATTTGCACTACCTGCTGAAATGATGGATCGGACTGTTTCAAATTGGTTCTCAGTTTGACATCAGATACATTGTACACGATCGCATCCGCAACGTAATATCAAAATATAAAGCACCACGAGCACATTGAAATTTGTATTTCCTCGTCATACCCTGCAAATCTGTCACCCAATCGCGATGAGTTTGTTCTGACCGTTTTCTGCAAGTTATTTAATTGATACCTAGCTGCTGCCACTTCCACTTGTTGGTTCAAATGGTTCAAATGGCTCTCAGCACTATGGAACTTAACTGCCGAGGTCATCAGTCCCCTAGAACTTAGAACTACTTAAACCTAACTAACCTAAGGACATCACAAACATCCATGCCCGAGGCAGGATTCGAACCTGCGACCATAGCGGTCGCGCGGTTCCAGCCTGTTGCGTCTAGAACCGCTCGGCCACCCCGGCCGGTACACTTGTTGGTAATAATAGCGGCGTCAGGAAAGAGTTTGTTGATGAGGCGGAACACTGCACTTCCTACTGTGAATGATAGATATCGAAGTTTCACAGTACCTGGTATGTTGTGATCTAGGCGGTGTGCTTCAAACTGTGACAACCACTCGAGCCATTCCTCTTCTTTGTCACGAAAAAGTCGAAAAGGTGGTATAGCAGCTGTAGTAGGCAGTGCGTGTTCCGGCGGGCGCGCAGCGTTGGCCAGTAGCTGCTGCACCGTGTTGAGTAACGTGGAGATCTGTTGCGTCTGGCCGGCCGGTGTGGCCGAGCGTTTCTAGGTGCTTCAGTGTATAACCGCGCGACCACTACGGTCGCAGGTTCGAATTCTGCCTCGGGCATGGATGTGTGTGATGTCCTTGGGTTAGCTAGGTTTAAGTAGTTCTAAGTTCCAGGGGGGTGATAACCGCAGATGTTACATCCTATAGTGCTCAGAGCCATTTGAACGATTTTTTGTTGCGTTGGGAACTGAAACATCTGCATTAGATGTGTGACATCTAACACTAGCAGCTGTGGCGCCTGGTCAGGGGGCGGGACAGGCGGGGTAGGCATTTTGAAACACAAAAAAGCAACAAACAGACAAGGTAAGCAAGCAAAGAAATTTTCTGCATCACCCAGCTTAAAACACTGATTAGGAAAAACGACAAGAAACTTTTAAAGCAAAGATAAGCTCCTGAAAAGAAAGACGGGAGAGAATTAAGGCGCCAGCAAACAAAAAACATCTGTGGCCATCAGGTGCAGGGTTTATTTGTAAGTCCTCGTCGCCAGTTGTGGAGTCCTGGCCACTCGTCTCGTATAGAGTGCCTAATGGATGCTGCGTTTTCGGAATGCTATACAACAATTCAATCAAATCACATTAATAGTTTTTATTACAAACAAGAAGACTGACAATACTTAACTTTGAATTAACGACAGAGTCGCATGCGATGGGTGACATGCAAATAATCAAAGTCCTTTGCTGTATACAAGGTCCTAGCAAGCAATTGATATGGATCACACATTACTACTTCGTACTGCTCTCCTAGTACTGTGCTAATACTGTCTGGCAGAGGCTGGCAGGAACGTAAATTATATTGTCTTCGGCTAGAGGGCGCTCTTGTCATGGTGTAGTACTTGTCAGTGGGCTATCGGCTGACGTTGTCTCACAGCCTCCTTTGCTCTTGTGCTCTTCGTCTTCGAGCCGTCGCTTATCTTTACGCCGGAACACATGCTAACAAGATTCCTAATCTTCCGGGTTTTGCTGTGGTTAATCAGTGAGGTGTATATCGCTCTTGGAGAGGGGAAGATGGCGGAAAATGTCTCCCGCTATGTAACAGATTCCCAGATATGGCCCCTGATAAGCGGTCCACGTAAATGTGTGTGGGCAAACTCCCTTGCTACCAAAATAATTACTAGAACGAATCAGGGATAACTTTACTAAATTTTGGAGAGAACATTCCAGCTGTCCTCCTTCGGGCTAACGCTGGTACCACACTAGTAGCGTGGTCATTTTTCCTGTTTTTCATGTCTTCACTTTCGCCAAAGAAGCTTTTTTCTCATGCACAATGAAGCTTTTTGATAGGTTGGCCAACCACACTAGGATTAACCGCTGCATTCCTTTCGTTCCAGGGTTTATCTGCCCAAGACTTAGACTTTCAGCGGAAGGATATTCACGACCTGTAAGAAACCTCTAGTGACTCTTAACTTTTGCCAGTCAGCCTAAAAGCCCTTGTCTATAGTACAATATAAGGCCCCTTCACCATACCAAAATGATAAGAGATAGAGATAATTTGAACGGCAATCATTGGCATTTGTTATCATTAGTTGGAGTTTTCATGTAGCGTTAGTGATCTGACTTGATATACTAGTTGGATATTCGATTAGTAAACAGAATAAGGGACAGTTCTGGACAAAACCGCCACATCACATGCTGCTGAGTCTGATGACTGTAGCCATATTCGGTTTTTTTTTGTGGTTTTAGGGCGCAAAACGTCTATGGTCATTAGCGCCCAGAGCCATATTCGTAAGTGACCGCATGAGTGTAGATCTTTGATCTCTTCCCACTGAGCAGTGTTGGAGTTGGTCAGAAAGAATAGGAATTATTTAATGGTTTAAGAAAGATCTGGTAGCCATGGTAATGTGCATGCTGTGCTGTATGTTGAAAACGCATAATTCTCCTCTCTGAATGACATTGCCTTACTTGTTAAAACAAAGGTACGAGATAGCTGACAATCACGGATCGTTATGTGCGTTTAAATCTGCTGAAAACAGGAATACTTGAATACGCAGTGTAATGTGTTTAGATATTTGATGTACAGACTTTCGTTGGGGGTACATTTACAGGGAGCGTGTAGTGGCCATGCATGGCACGTGGAGCATTTCAAGCAGCTGCTTGCAAATGGGCATGTACAGAGACAAATGGTTCAAATGGCTCTGAGCACTATGGGACTTAACATCTGAGGTCATCAGTCCCCTAGAACTTAGAACTACTTAAACCTAACTAACCTAAGGACATCAAACATATCCATGCCCGAAGCAGGATTCGAACCGGCGACCGTAGCGGTCACATGGTTCCAGACCGAAGCGCCTAGAACCGCTCGGCCACACCGGCTGGCATGCAGAGACAGTTGACGGATTAGTATTCGTCATAGACTAAAATCTCCTACCACCAGTACAGACACCTCAATGATGGTCCACGTCCGAGGAGGATCGAATCCTGACCACGGTGGCATCACTGTCGTTGATATTACCAACTTCGACATATAACTACTCTGGTCTCATAGGTGATACATGCAATGTGAACCCAAAAATCTTCCACTGAAGTATGAGAGCGACTTTTTGAGGCTTTCATACTTTTATTCCATCATATTGTTGCAGACAATTTGAATGGAATTTTATGATATTGACGCTTTGGTTTTCTCTCAACGCCCTCGTTCGGAGAGTTGGACACTTTCATACAATGTGGGCAATTTTGGTGCTTCCTGTTGGGTTGTTACTATAACAACCAGCTGCACTTACATTATATCTGTATTGAGTAAACAATGACCTTCCAAGTGCTGCGGCAGGAATTTGAAGTTTGTATGTACTACTTTTTCCGAATTTTGTCCCTATATTAAGCTTTACCACAACCTACTTGACCACGGAAGCGAATGACTAAGTGAATAATGCGACTTACACCGAAATTCAGCCGTGCTGTGGCTCGCGTTGGTGCCGTGTGTAGGTTTCTGCCACTTTTGTTGGCACGGTTGCGTTGTGTTGTTTTCTTCTCGTGTTCACTGGCGCCACTCGGTTTCGTAAGCGTTGCCTGTCTGCTAGCGGGAGCAGCGGCGCTTATCGATATGTAGTTCTGGTGCCCTACCGTTGGGGCGACCTCGTGCTTCTTCATTGTTGTGTGAGTGGGGAGTTCGGTTGGCGACGCAGGAGCAGCTAGGTCCAAGCAGAGCGACAACATGCCGAGACCACTGGGGGCGTGTATGCACTGCCGCATCGAAGGGCTCTGTGGTCGTGAGGGAGCACGACCTCCTCGGAACTGGATGCCCCAAGTTTAAGTTGAGGGCGTTTTCAATTCGCGTAGAGAAACCTTCACCACTGTGAAATCTCGCGATTCTCCTCTGACTGTGGTTTTATTTGTACTGTGGTTTTGGGCCACAGGTTTTAATCAACGTACTCTTTTGGCGAGGTGACAGTTGTGTTTGTTGGTTGGTTAGCGATTCTTCTACCTCGGTGGTAGTCATTCCGTCTTGTTCCGGGCGCTCTAAGCACAATATTCTGCGGGCGTAGTCTAGACTGCCGGTTCCGGCTTTGGCGTAATTTTACATTTGTTTTGTTGGACGTCAGGTAGACTCACCAAGATTATCATCAGTCGCTCGTCAGACTGACACTAGTTTGAGTTACCATCTTGTGATCTGAATGCAACTCTTGGCTGCCTTTCTCTTCGCTCGCGGACGTGTTTTTGGCGTGACCTATTCAGAGGTCGATTCCTGGAGCACCGTCTGTCACTGGCCTTTGTGTATTTATTGTATTATTAAGTTACCATCATTTATCTCACCTGTTTGCTGATCTATTGTGTTTTTTTTTAATTAACTTTTACTATGCCATACGCCGTTTGACAGTATATTTGTTAATTTTTTTATAATTACCATTTTGGCGTTAAGGGACTGCAGGCGTGATTGTGGTTATTTGCCTTAAACGTCTCATTGCAACTCCATTGACCTGTTTCCGAAATTATTTATTAAAATGAATGAATGAAATTGCAAAGCAAACCAAGAGTAATTGATTCTGGCCCCGTATACAATAGTAACCGAATCCTGCATTCCTTAATTACCAGGTTTCAGAAATATTTCCTTTATTCGTTATAAAACGATCTCTTGGCGCTTTTAGTTAGCCCCAGAATCTATTCTTGACGGATACACTGCAGTGAAAGTTCTATGTCATGTTGTTGTTTGAACAATTCACACAGATCTCATTCATCAATTGCTCTGGTACAATAGCCACGCTTCGCTTCTGCGTAACATGGTAAATGACATATGAGTGTACATTCGTTATTTGGAAAACCGTGACGGTTTATCACTGTCGGCACTTGCTAAACGCCAGCTCAAGAACTCTAGTTTCGCCAAATGCTATTTCCCTGGAATGATCGCTTGTTCAGAATAACTGAATACAATGTCTGGCGTATCAAATCCTATCAAATGCCACACACATTACCTGGGATAACCACAGAACCGTTGCTTACAGTCAAAGGAAATTAAACAAGTACAGTATATCTTCGCTGAGCCGATGTCTTTCCTTCATGTGCCTGTGTTTAACCGGAAATGAAGACTCCTTGTGAAGACGAGTCTAGTGGAACGACGTCTTTTAGTTTGAAAGCGGAAACGAGGTGAGATACTACAGTATTTCAAATCCACAACTGCAGACACATGAAAATGACTCCAGCTTTTCCTAACAAACCTCGCGTAATTGAAGAGCGCCTCAGTTGAGTAACAACTCTTATTTTTCATAATTATCATATTTATCAATTTAATTCACATCAAACTTCAATACGACGAATAACAAGTGTCAAATCTATGGATTCTTCCGTTCAAGAGTTCCTGTCTGAAGGTTCCAATTCTTATGAAGATTAAGTGTTCAATTTACACCCTCTTCCTTAGAGAAAAGCTTATTTTTAATGCAGTTGTTTACGTTCCCACAGAAACATTAGGACGTTTGTGACGCTTTCGATGCAGACGAATACAAATGCTTCATTTTTGCTTGTTTTATATTTGTACCTCTTTCAGGAGCATGTTACGAACGTGCCACCTGTCTCATAAAAATTTAGTAATGAACATGTAACGTCGGAATTAGTGTAGATCTCAGTCTCAAGCGTTCTCAGGATAAAACACCCGTTTAACGTTGTCCCTTTGCGTTGTCCACATTTGCCCCACCATTGAACACAGGAATCATAACCAGTCTGGCGGTGGCCAAGCGGTTCTAGGCGCTTCAGTCCGGAACCGCGCGACCGCTACGGTCGCAGGTTCGAATCCTGCCTCGCGCATGGATGTGTGTGATGTCCTTAGGTTAGTTAGGTTTAAGTAGTTCTAAATTCTAGGGGACTGATGACAGATGTTAAGTCCCATAGTGCTCAGAGCCATTTGAACCATAACCAGTTTGAAGAAATTCGGGATTTGTTTCCTGACCCCTGACTTTAAAGCTGTTTTACCCTCGTAGTTGTCATAGAGTTTGGAACAACATATGTTGTCTTTCATATGTCCAAACAAAAGTTAGAGGAGGCCAAATCAAGGGTGTACGGTACATTAGGCACCTCTGACCAGTCATTTTTGCAATCGGTTTAGTTGTGAAAAATGACAGTTATGGGCGTGCGTTATCCTGACGAAGCTCGAGGGAATGGACGCCTGTTAGTGGTTTCGCTGTTGATTGTGAAGTCAAAGGTGTCTGTTTCCTCGAATCACTTTAATACGTTGTCGACTAGCACCTGCGACATTTGCTGGCTAGCCACAGTGTTGTTTATGTGCAATACCCTTTTCTCCGTTAGAAAATTTGTTCAGCACACTGCTGGTATCCATTACAGGATTCCCATTAGCTTTCTTCTCGGTTGATGTTGAAACAGATTTAAAAGAATGGTTAAAGCAGTAAAAATTTTTATTTTTCGAAACTGCTTGTGATGCCTGGGTTCAACAACGATGCAAATGTGTGCAAATGCATAGTGCCAATGTTGAATGGTAGTGTTGTTAAGAGGACAGTTTAGGATAGGATTATTACTATTTCCTCTAATATATGTTTATCATTAAATTTTGTGTGACACAGGAGCCAACACTTTTCGATACACCGTGTGTTTGGTAATACACAGTTCTGGATAGAATGTAAATTTTGAAGACAGTGTGAAACACGATTTGAAATCCGAAAGTAGCATTCGTGGGACGGGACGATGATGAGCGGTTTCCCCACAGGTCACCGTTACTGAAATTTTGAGGGCATTACCGCGCAGCTGTGCAGTGCATGATTCATTACACGTATTCGATACCTGTGCGAGAGCGAATTCGCGGTTTAGCGTTTCTGGTACAGGTATTTGAACCAGCTCTGTGCCCAATTGCGGATGGATACCACAATCCACATACCTCTTGAGATATTTGAACATTTACACACGCACACACACACACACACACACACACACACACACACACACACACACACGCACACACACACACACACACACACACACAAACACACACACACATACACATAATCATACACACACAAATGCTCACAATTATCTGAAATGTGTGCATGTGATATGAATGTTGGACTGTAACTTCTTAGTCTATCGCTTGTAGAGTTTTTTACCTTATTCTGAGTCATGTACCAAGAAATTAAATAACTCCTTAAGAACAAACAAATATACGCTTCGAGCATAAAAATGCATCAATGTGTCGACGAAAATTTACTGATATACACGTAGGTAGAAGTGCAGTTGGTGGTAGCGTATTATAAAGCTACACTAAGTAATTAAAAACGATTACATGTTACGGTAGAACTGCAGAAGATTATAAATAGGACCATATTACTTAGCAAAGAAATTTTGTACAATTAATTGCAATCATCATACGAGGAAGTAAATGTCCCAAGTAAAGTTGGTCTTATGTTACTTCCTGAAAGCTGTTAACAAGAGAGGCAAAAAAGAACATGTTCATTCATTGCACTTACGACATACGTAGATTTACGTATATCCCACAGATATGTATTTGACAAAGAGAGCATTAACACTGAATTTTCACTTAAGTACATTAATGGAGAAGTTTCGAGAAGGATAAGTTCGCTTTGGTTGTAAACATTCTGACTTGAGCGTCCATATTGCTTCACTCATTTCAGCTGATGCGGTGTGAGGGTCGTGGCAGAGTATTTCGTCATTTGTCAGGACAGATTTAGATGCAGTAGAGAGCAGAATACATCGCTCTTCCATTTTACTTTCGAATGTCCAAGTTACTCGAAGAACCGAATTAATAAAAATAGGCTCATAGGACAACAAGTTTACGAAGTTATTAATTTTCTTGATAGTAACTTAATATACAACAATACCACTTCACAAAAGCCCAATGGCGTCCTTTTTTGCATTAAACTGTCTAATTAATACACTTACCTCAAAATATTATACCACAGAAATAAGCGAATGCAAATATGCATATTTTAAAGGACTGTTCTCTGTGTCCTGTGGTCTGGCAATTATTTATAAGGTAAACAGTACTTTAAACAGATACTTAGCCCTAAGGTCAATGGCATCGTTTTGCCACTGTACATTCTCAGAACAAAATTACCCCATGCTTATTGAGCTTCAGACGCTAAGCATGTCGATAAAACTTTAAACCTTGGGCTAGACAGAGTACATTTCACCACTGCCTGGTAAGATCATTGTTATTCGACAGAACAAGCATAATATTTTTCCCAAAGCTATTATACTTTTTTTCGTGAAATGTTAGTTTCCATTCTTACTTTGTATTATCAAGATTATGGATATGATTGTTCTTTTCTCTTTCAAACAGAGACCATTTTCATATGGCATTCTATTAATTGCTGCAGGATTCTATGATATGGTGTGATTAGATTCTACGGACCCTTTTATTGAAAGTGCTTTCAGAGTAGCAAATAAAATCAAAAGCAGCGTGATGAACCTTAAATTATTAGGCCAATACAGCACAAGGCAGCAAACGAAATTCTATGATATCCGAAATCGTGGTTCTTCAGCGATGAATTATTTTATCCATTTTTCTTCGGATGTAGCTCACATCTCTCATTAGTTTCGCCTTAGAGGTACTGAAGTTTATTACATACCGTAACTGATAAGGTGGATGTTGAAATGGTATTGAATGAAAGCCGCCTAATTTAGATATCATCGAAATGATGATGACAAAGACATTTTGACAAGATGCAATAATTTGACTCTTCATTGGTAAGATGCAAAAATAAGATGATATAGCGATGACGAAAGTCAGTTTTACTCTACACTTGCTCGTATCAGTCATTAAGTGCTCTGAATTGGAGGAGTACGTTGAGTCAATTACTCAATGGGAGGGAGTGATAACCACAACCCGTACAACTTGTTTAACACAGTAAATAGATATGATGAGTCGTTTATTTGCAAATGAGCGAAGAGTGAGGGCCTCACTTGCCTGGTGGGGGTAAGGATAGCAGATTACTTTAAAAATTTGTATTAAGACGTCGTAATTTTTTGCTACAAGCTTGGATGCTGGGCTCGCTCCCACAACCTCCCTGCTTCCTTACGCGCCACTAATGTACACGCCATTTGTCTGAAGTAAACACTTCACGATTCATCTTCTTAGTTACTCATTCAATCACCACGATCAGGTTGTCGACTTCCTGACCATTCCTCCATTTATTTTAAATGCTGACTCAGAGAAATCATGTCAAGAACTACTGGAGAGTATTGGCAGCAAACACTGCATAACATCGTCATTCCGGCGACGAAGACTAAACTCTTGGTATACGTGAGCCATTAACAATGAATTATTGCAAACTACTTTTTAAATAATGATAAATTCTCTCATCTTTTTATAAAATTTTTTAAATACATACTTGACAAATAAAGAAATTTGCACATGCTTACCAAAGACATTTAGAAAATAAAGCACTAAGAATGAGAACAGTGAAATTTTGCCAGTCAATGAATACTGTTATTCAGTTGCAAGTGAGGCATGTCTTCTACCTAAGGAGTAGGAAAGGATGCTACAGGCTACAAGAGTGAGCTACAGTACTGAAGGAATTTTAGAAGAGAAACAGTGCAGGTTACAGACACAAGTAGGTAAAAACGGAAATAAGAAGATACGTGTCACTGCCACCTGGAACAGAGTTCATTCGCCTGTAAAAACACAAACTGATAAATAATATAGAGAGACCAGAAAAATTTCGAATTCCTAAAAACACATCATCCAAGTCGACAAAGACGACTTGGAAAGAACAACGGTATGGTCGGCACACCAACCCCACCAATAAGAACCGCTAGTGAACTAAACGAATAACGTGAAGATTTATTAGCTGCTTACGTTAGGATTATCGGAAAATAAATGTTGAGACTGACATGATGAGCTAAAGAGTAACCTTGACGTTTCTATATAACCATCGTATATGAAGTGAATTACTTACACATTTTTTTCCTCCGTTTCTTCCATTTCGATTGCGTGTGTGATCGTTAAGGCAGAAAGAGAGAGAGAGACAGAGAGAGAGAGAGAGAGTGCGTGTGAGTAAAAGAGGGCTATAAGGACATGCTCTGACCTCGTTCTCAGCCGATCTGTAGACCAGTCGTCAATTTCATGACCCTACAATATGTTGGCGTCGGTTTTATTAAGGGCATCAGGCGAACTCTCACGTCGACTGTTGTAAAATTTTACCGCCACTCATTGTCTCAAGTCTCATGACATAAGGCAATAAACTTTTAGTCTTCGACAGTACGACCTATCGCGGACCACAAGCATGGAAGAGCGTTAATAAACGAAAAGTAATTCGGCATTTGCGGTAGTTATTTTCTTTGTTCCTCGACAAATCAGCGTTAGGCTTGCTCTAAGATATGGAAATAAGCTCTGTATTTGGAATGAGCCGCCAAATGACCTACCAAGTATCGTATAAGGGCCATTTGTTCTTATTGGTAAGTTTTCCTTCTTTTACACTATAACCATTTTACTGACAATATTAGAGTTCGTAATCAACGTGTTTCGTCTGTTTCCTTTCGGGATGTCCCAGTGCCATAACTTGAGATATTGCAGAGCATTCTCACTTCTGATTCGGCGTCATGCCACTTAATGTTCTTAGGGAAGATGATTTTTATTACTTGGTTGCTAAACCTGGATACCATCTGGCTTCATACATCACGATGAAATGGTGGGCAGTAGATAACGCTCTTCCTTGTGTGCTCTAGTAAAGGAAGAGTGGTAAGCTTTACGTCCGTTCAAAGGAACAGGGTGCCGACTTAAACGACTTCAGGAAAAGTGTACGGTGGCTGAGGGCAAAGGGGAGCGTGTTTCCTGTGGAAGGGTGAAAACCCTTCCGGTCTGCCGACTTCCACTATGTCATTGTGCAGACACGTTGAAATGTGCCGGTCGGTCGGCGGCCACGTCCAGGTAGAGGAACTATCTGCAATGGACAGAGCGTTGTGGACTGGTAATAAAGCAGAGAATGGAAACTTGTTAGGCAGGAAGCCGATTAGACCAATGTGAGCTTTCTACGAATTTTCGTGGGATAGGTAACTGGAGCCCAGATGTCCATACCTCATACGAGACATACTTGAGAAGGTACCAGGATTTTAGCGAGTTTATAGCCGTTCTTTGGAAAATTCCAAATGGGCACAACAGGGGAGATTACGATATTTTTATGGAGGGCTGTGGTTCCATCCAGGGCACGTTTTTAGCAAAAGACACGGCGTAAGAGCGTGAGGAAGAGGCCGCGAAGATGAATCTTTCTTTCCTTTTCTCCCAATTATCTTTAAAGTCTCTAATTGTTCAAATCTGTGTTTCCAGAGCAAGGAGCAGTCTCCCATCTTCGAATGCGGTTTTCCAGCTCGTGATTGTCTTGTGCTTAAGTGGGAGTACTCTAAGATGTAAATGCGATTTGCTACCGAACTGGCGAAGAAAGTGGAGAGAAAGAGACGGACACTTTTGTACTGGCGCTTCACTTGTGAAGAATGGCAGGTCTTTACCTGAATGGTGAGACTTGTGTCCTTTGCTAGTGAGCCACTCAGAGCCTGTGGCAGTCACCTTCCGAATCGTCATAGGTACTGCTTCTAGTATCACGCCCACAACGAGTGATGCGTTGGTGTACTTATTTGTCCTGAGTCGGCCGTCTAAACATTTTACCTGTTCCATCATGCATAGGCGGGGGACGGAGTCAAATTAGTTTGGCAGACCAGCAAACAGTTTCACCTGCACACTGGAATCCACTTGGGTTTCAAAGACTCATAGGGAAATACCTCCGTTCCGAATTAGCCGAATGCAAGACCGTGTACTTGCATTTTCGGGCGAGCACCATTAACAACAGTCTCCTGGCGTCTATGACTTCAGTCACCAAACGCATCGTGTTGTGCCGCACTGAGCAGTGAAAAGGGAAAGAATTCGCTGCTATGGCTTAGGGAACCAATATATGCTTCTCAGCACCCTGCTTTTTCGAACCACATTTTTCTTTTTGGAATATTAGAGTATATATGCGTGATTGTGGAGTAGTTTTTGGGCCATAGCCCAGATTCACACGTATGAAGTTCGATAAACCGATTAGTGTTCTGGTTAGTATCGCGTGTCGATCTCCAGCTGATCACTTTTTCCACTTTAGACGCCATATTAGTGAAAGCTTTTGTGAAATAAAAATGTTTGTGTTTGTGTGACATTTGTTTAGCCATATTTTTGTATTGTGATGTTAAGAATGAATAAATCGATTCTCATTTAGATCACAAATCCTCCTCGTGTTCTGATTACATTACCTTGCCATTTTTATTAAAGTCCTGATTACAAAAGGAAGTAGGAAGTTTGCAATTGGTGAACCTCTGCCAGGACCTGGGTCCTTGGCACTTCTGTAACGATGTCATTAGCGTCCTTGCCAAATATGTCCACATTATGATCAAATAAAAAAGAAAAAGAAAAATATGGTTCATTAGTACGTTGTAGATACTTAATTCTCTGATAGTGTTGTTTAATTAGGCTGTTTAGGTTTTTATGTTGGTAACGCCACGTAGCGCTCTGTATGAAAATCACAGGCTCTTTAGGTTTTTTATGTTGGTAACGCCACGTAGCGCTCTGTATGAAAAACCATTGACTGTGCTGTGTGCAGTCTGTGATTTTGATAAAAAGCGCTACGTGGCGTTACCAACATAGAAACCTAAACAGCCTACTTACAGTTGTTTGTGTATTGATTTGTTTTATTTATAGTGCATTTGTGTCAGTGACTTCTGTGTCATTTGTCTACCGTTTTATCGTCAGTGCTAACGGCGTTGTCGTGTTATATTTGTGGTGTTTACAATTGTATTTGCTTTGTATTTGGTTGTTGTTCATTCTGAATCTCGTGTACTATTGTCATAGTCGCGGACTGCATACTGCTTTGCTAAATTTTTTGACGTCATTGTGTTGTCCTACGTATATCTTGTGAGTTAGCTAATACGGTTGTCCAAGTGTTGCACGGATAATTAAAGTTTGTTGTTGAAAGAGGATTTCAACGATAACGAGATGTAGGGCAAGGCAAGTAGACTGGGAACGGGAAAATAAAGCGTACTTCATGGAGGTAGAGCGCAATGAAACGGTTGAGGCCCAGTTTGAACGCAGGGAAGCGTTGCTGTTGAAAGGTGTCAGCAACAACGATGACGTGCAACAAGGAAATCAGGGAGACGAAAGCGCTATGGCTTTTCTTCAGGGGACTAACAGTTTCAGATCGCGTATGATAGAAGATGTGAGCGTACCACAACATATAGGAGCAGAGGTACTAATTAGAAATCCGGACAGAGAAGACAGGGTGGTATCAGAACGCAATGATGCGGATACAATGCCACAGACATCTAGTATGAGTTCGGTCGATCACGATACTGAGGAGAAGGAAGGGGACTTCAATCTGGTGGAAGTTGTGATGGGAATGAAATAGAAACTTGATAGACTAAAGGGAATTTGAGGTTCGACTTAAAGGAATAGAGCAAAAGAGTAATGGACTAAAATGAATTGAGGAGAAATTTGATGAGTTAGCGCGAGATAATAACGAGACGAGGACGGACATAAAAAATATCGGTGCTCAGGTAAATCAGATGCGATAGGAACACAAGTCTTGGGCAAACTCCAGGAAAACCTACCTAAACTCCAAATCAATGAAACAAAATAAAACACCTACAGCCGTCCTTACGATTTTATTTATACAGCCGTCATGGGCAAATTAGAGTCACTGCTGCGCAAGTTAAGAACTGGTTCGGAGTTTACAACTGCAACTCCAGTGAGCGAGATTGAAGAGGTCCTGACTCTCCTTTCTTTCAAATCTCAACAGGAAGCTATCAAGACTCGTATGGAGATGAAATCTGAGGAGGCGCTAAGGAAACAATTTCAAATGCGGCCAATCGCGAATGCAACAGAGCCAGAAACAAATTCGGACGGGACGGATAACTGCGTACCGTTAGCAGAGAGCAGAGGCCATGGTGAGATGAACGTCGCCTTTTCTCCAAGCCGAGGAGGGAGCACAAATGAGGGGACGTCGAACGAGAACATCCAAAGGACTGATATAATCCGTAGGACGGAAGATTTCGACGAAATGCCATTTGATTTTCAACACTTTTTTACAAGTCCGAAAATTTGAAAAGTTCAGAGATGAGGGTAATTTTACTCATCCGCGCATTTGGATATCACAATTTGACCTCTCTTTACCTCCGAATTCGCCTTTAAAATTTAAATTATACTTTATTTGCGAACACTTGCAAGGGTCAGTTGCGGGGAAAATGCGCGGAACATGAGCGACGTGTAAAAGTTACCAGGAGTTCGACATCTTCCTAAATATCTACTGACCCAGGGAGACGCAAGAGCCCATATAATACGTGGTGATTGTTGGCAAAGATTTCGAGAATTCAGGCTACGAAAGCCCAGTCGAGATCCTTGATGTAATGATTGACAAGAACCAGTATCTTGACGTACCATGCTCTACCAGTGTAATCATACGTCACGGTTACACAAAACTTTGGTCAGTATATCAACAAGTATTCGGTTGCAGGTGTAATGTGGAGCTCAGTACTTTCGGTAACACTCTTTACGAATTACAGTACGCATTCCGAGCAGCGAATATCAGAGAACACAGAGGAAAATCTGATACATACGTCGCAGGCCCTACGTCGCGTCCACAATAATACCATTACAATAATAGGAACTGAAATGTACGGAATGGAACACCTTACGGAAAGCATTCCCGACGGGAAATTTCGGGAGCAATGAATTTAAACAACAAAGAGACTGGAATGGACTCCGTCTTCAGGCTCAAGTAGCCCATCGGGACCATCGGACCGCCGTGTCATCCTCAGTTGAGTATGCCGATAAGAGGGGCGTGTTGTCAGCACACCGCCGCCCCGGTCGTTAAGATGGTTTTCTTTGACCGGAGCCGCTACTATTCGGTCAAGTAGCTCCTCAATTGGCATCACGAGGCTGAGTGCACCCCGAAAAATGGCAACAGCGCATGGCGGCTGGATGGTCACCCATCCAAGTCAGGCCACACCCGACATCGCTTAACTTCGGTGATCTCACGGGAACCGGTGTATCCACAGCGGCAATGCCGTTGCCTAAAAGAGTGGAATGGGTACCGCAATAATTATGTACTACGCAACAGAGGCTGGAATGGAAGGGGGGTAAATGCTACGGACTACAAAAGAACAGATGGTGAAACCACGGATCCGGTTTCATTGATATGGAAGAGGTGCGCGGATGATCAACTGAGGAAACGGAAATGGAGCGCAGGTCGAGGAAATTCAGATTCGGGGACAGATCCCAATTCGAGGGGCGCGAGGAAATGACTACCAACGTCAGTGACTAATTTAATATGCAGAAGAGGCCGAAAACACATCTGCAACTGAACTCGGACCTAGCCTCATCAGTAGTGTTACGCGTGGATACGACGATCTTGAAGAAACGTTGCCGGAAGCCACAGACAGTTTAGTGGTCGGTGACAGCCGAACTAAGCACCGTAGCATAAGATTTGTTTAGTTATAATAACTTTAAAGCTACACAGGAACTAGCCGTAGGAGTTAGACATTGTTAGAATTTCACTGTACAAGTATTTCTTTGTAATATGTATGAAGTATTGATGTACAGTTGGTCATCCCAGACTTAATAACAATTACTGAGAGTAGAAATGTGCCGATTTCACGATGGAAAATTCGTTGTTTATTTGAGTCCTATTTCGCGCTAGTTAATATGTTCTCATAGAAGTTTTGCAGTTTAGGTGTCACAATAACGACAGAATTTTATATCTTCGAGTCCGAAACAAGCACAAGAGTATTGGGGACGGAATTCGCCTCGTAAGAGGTTAGAGTTGAGCTACAATCATGTTTATTCTGTTTATTGTGTATGCATCGTAGTATACGCCCTTGTACAATCCTGTATATAATTCGTAGTATAGTGTGTGAGAGGGGCATCGATGAGATTAATTCGCGAGACACATGGAGCTATTTTGCAGGATGGTCGTGTATTGCCCATGCGATAGGCGTGTTGACTTTCTTGTGAGTTTCGCCGTGGTTTGTGACCATTGCCCAGTGCAATGTGTCTTCTCTGTGGGGTGGTTATTGTCATCGCCAGTGGCGCGATGTATTTGTGGTGTGTTTTTTGTCTATGGATGTCGCCGTTAGTGCAATGTTTCCCGCGAATGGGATATTTTATTCGAGTGTAGTTAGACAGATGAGCTATCGCGTCTTACGCCATTGTTTTTCACTGTGGTTATTCGCTTGACGTTTTCGCATGTGGTTTTCCACTCTGTTGTGCGATAATATTCGTGTGGGCTTTCACGAGCAATTCGTGAGCGCCTGAGTGGTAGATCTTGGGCGATAATTTGTACTTTGTGGCGTGAGCATGGAATGCACGAGTAACTTTGATTTGTTTTTTGCAGAGTGAACGAGGCACACCATCAATTTGTGAGAAAGAGATGAAAGGAAGAAACGTTGCTTTTCTGTCAAATGTCGATAATACATTGTGCCTTTTTATGTTTGTTTCAGGAGTTGGAGTGGAAAATTTGTAGATCAACCTCAGAAAATTTTGTGTAAGTTTCAGCGAAAAGAGAATTTCGCAGCGGCTGTTTTTCACACATAGGACAGCGAGCAGACTGATGATGTCGCCCCTCATTGAGGTTCACGTCATGCACCAGCGTTAGGACCACCGTAACGAAAAAAGACGTAATGGGAAGTACAGTAGCTCTGTATCTTTTATAATAGTTGGGTTGCATGAATAACTAGTAGACTTAGATGGACTGAGAATGACTGAAGTGAATGTGTAATCTAAGTCGGCTTAGTACTTTGAGTGCATGAAAGCTCTTGGGAAATTACTACTACACTATCACACAGTACAACAGCTAAACACTACTTAAGATTATAAAGATTTAGACACAGAAAATTAATCATTCAAAATTAATGCTGTAATAATATCAAATAATATTTGTGGATTATAATAAGATTATGTTTTTGTCAAAAGAGCTCTTTAAATCATTTTATTTTTTTGTTCTTGGAGTAATCATGTAAAGCAACCCCTTATAGTTTCATTATAATTCTAATTATGCTGTAAACGTAGTTTTAAAAACATGGCACTAATTCCCCATATCAACATTGTGCATACTACGGAGGCTGAGTTGATATCAACGTATCAGGCAGTTGGAGAGGTCACAGACACAAGGGCGGCTGTAGCAACTGAGCAGACAGGGCACCAAGAACTGAAGCAGCAGTTAAGGTTGTCCACCAGCCCTGTGAGCTACGGGGTGACGCAGAAGGCGGAGGTGACCCACTTAGGACCGCAGGGCAGCTGGTCTACATGACATCGTTGGGATATGTGAATGGAGGCAGATGGGTACTAGCCCCTTCGTGGCACTAGCTGTCAACAAAGGGCTGGTGCCCTGCCGATGCGACCAATTCTGCCGTCGCTTCCGACTCAAGGGTCCCGAGCGACCTACCATAGGGGGCCGCTGTGGAGCGCTGAATCGAGGTACTCCAGTGTCTGGAGAAACGTATCAATGCAGACGGCGACGGGGGGCGGTGATTCACCTCAAACCTGTGCCCAAATGCTGCCCGGGTCATCCCATGATCGTCTTTAACAGCAGCAATTCATTACCGACTACCACGTCATCCAAGAAAGTCAGCAACCGAGATGCCAGTGTTTGCTGCCGACAGTCAAGGTCCTGCCACACTGAGGGTGCTGCCTCTACTGCCAAGTACATACCAAGTAAAGAGAGGTAACCCACCTTGGCAAACTCATCCCCCATAGCTGCCAGATCTAACCCTTTACGTGACATGTGTAGTGTGGTGTTTATTCACGTGACAATTTTAAAATAAAAAATCGGACGCCCTAAAGACCTTTCAGAAGGGAGCTTATGAGATACTTCTTGTTGTAGTTAATTTGTTTTATGTATGTTTGTTTTAAATATGTTTTATATACGTTTTATATGTGTCTCACTGTTTTCGTTTTTACACGATCACATGTATTTTCTGTGTTTTCTTATCAAGGTTTATTTTCTCCTAATGGACTCGTGTATTATTTTATTCGTTTTGTTTAAAGATTCACTTGGTTCACATCATTCATATGCTGTTTTGTTGTGTTGACACTTACACGTTTGTGCATAAGGAACAGACTGACACATTTCAAAGAAATAAGCTGAATATATGACACATGCAAAATTAAAACTAGGAATCTGTTATATTGGGTGAATGTGTGAGCATTTGTGATCGATGTTCTTTCAAGGAATGAATACAGCCATGTGTATAATTGAGCAGGGGTAGTAATTTTCCAAGGGGCAGAGAATCGTTGGACGTCGATGTTATATTCTAGTTAGGGAATAACCTTCTCTGGCCCCGATTTCAGGATGAATGAGTAGATAAATGTCAGCAAGACCTGGTAATCGTTTAGTAATTGTCAATTACGTCTGGTTCTTCAAGAATATGACCCATTGGTACGCTCATAACATTTTTATTTCTCGTTTTAATTTTGTAGGCATAAAGCAGAGAGTGTTGAATGTGGTAAAGACTAGGGATAACACTGTGCGGGGGCATATTGTGAACAAGGATTAATTTATGTTTATTTCTTTCATAATGACCCACCTAAAGTGTCACAGTTTATTCTGTTCCATGTCAAACTAACATTTTGAGGTGTGACAGTCAACAAGAATAAATTCGACAGGAACAGGGATGTTGTGAGAGATTGACGGGCACTCTCACTTCTGATTCGGTGTCATGCCACTTAATGTTCTCAGGGAGGATGATCATTATTACTTGGTTTCTATACCTGGATACGACCTCACTTCATACATCATGATGAAATGGTGAGCAGCAGATAACGCTCTTCCTTGTGTGCTCTAGTGAAGGAGTAATGATAAGGAATGGTGTGCCGACTTAAACGATTGCTGTCAAAGCATACGGCGGCTGAGAGCCGAGGGGAGCGTTTATTCTACGGAACCTGGGTGAAAATATTTCCGGATGTCGACTTCCACGATGTCATTGTGCAGACACGTTGAAGGGTGCCGGTCGGTCGGTGGCCACGTCCAGGTAGACGGACTATCGCCGAGAAGCCGCTGCTGCAATGGACAGAGCGTTGTGGACTGGCAATAAAGCAGATAAAGCAGAGGATGGACATTGTTCGGCAGGAAGCCGATGAGACAACTGGGAGCTTTCTGCGAATTTCCCTGGGACAAGTCACTGGCACCCAGACATTCAGTCTCTATTACAAGACATATTTGTGAAGGCACGAGGCTTTTAGCAAGTTTATGGCCGTTCTTTGGAAAATTCGAAATTTTTATGGAGGGCTGTGGTTCCATCTAGGGCATGTTGTTAGCAAAAGACATGGCGTATACGCGAGGGTAAGAGGCCGCGAAGATGAATCTTTTTTTCCTTTTCTCTCGGTGAACTTTAAAGTATCAGATAGGTCAAATATGTGTTTTCAGAGCAAGAGGCAGTCTCCGATATTCGAATGCCACGCTCCAGCTCGTGATTGGCTTGTGCTTAAGTGGGAGTATTTTAAGATGCAAATGTGCTTAGCTGCCGAGCTGGCGAGGAAAGTGGAGACAAAGAGACGGACACTCATGTACTGGCGCTTCACTGGTGAGGAATGGCAGGTCATCACCAGGTAACTAAATGGTGAGACTTGTGTCCTTTGCTAGTGTACATCTTAATGCCTGTGTCAGTCACCTCCCGAATCATCAGAGGTACTGCTTCTAGTATTATGCTTGGGTGTACTTATTTGTCCTGAGTCGGCCATGTAAACATTTGACATATTCCGTCACGCATAGTCGTGAATCAAATTGGTTTGGCAGACCAGCAAATGAAAGGGTTCACCTTTACACTGGAATCCACCTCGGTTTCAAAGGCTCATAGGGTAGTACCTGCTTTCCGAATTATCCGAACGCGAGACCGCGTACTTGCATTTTCGGCTGCGCGCCATTAACAACAGAATGCTGTCGTCCATGACTTCAGTCGACGAGCACATCGTGGTGTGCCGCACTGATCAGCGAAAAGGTAAAGTATTCGCTGCTACGGTGTAGTGCTCCAATATATGCTTCTCAGCACCCTGTTCTTTCGAACCATATTTTTCTTTTTGAAATATAGACTATATATGCTTGTATGTGGCACAGTTTTGGGGCCGTATCCCGGGTTCACGTCGGTAAAGTCAGATAAAGCGATTAGTGTTCTGGTTAGTGTCTTGTGTCGATCCCCAGCTTATCACTTTATCCATCATATTCCGCATATTAATGAAAATATTTGTCAAATAAAAATGTTTGAGTGACGTTTCCTTGGCCATTTTTTGTCTTGTGATGTTAAGACTGAATCAATGTATTGCTGTTTGCACCACAACTCCTCCCTGTGTTCTGACTAACATTACGTTGCCATTTTTGTTAAAGTCCTGATTACAAAAGAAAGTAGCAAGTTTGCAAAATATGTGAAGCCTGAAAGTTATATTTTAATAACGGGGGAAATAATTATAAAAGCAGCCTACAGGAGTGCTATAAAACATATAAGAACCACCCATTATGAGGTACTCATTAAAAACTTAAATTTTAGGTAGGAAGAAAGTAAAATTACTTGATTCTTTATATGAAACTACTATGATTTGAACGTCGGTCACTGCATGAGTGTAATTTTTCAAATTTAGACACGTTAGTTACGGCTCATAGGTACTGATACACCTAAAACATATGTTGCCTCAGCTGTCATATGAGTCGTGGATTGTTTCATCGAAGAGAAATGTATTCCTTAGCACAATAACGTATCCTGTCTTACGATTCAGTGTCAGTAACAAGAACCATCAATGGGGATTTTGTGCCTAAATCGAAGTCATGAAGATGTTAACTCACTTTTTGCTGTAAATAGTAAAAAACGTGTCTAATAAGCAAACTTTCAGCGTCCAATTCGCGTATAAACCAACAGTACATTCAGTTTACTCAGTTCATCATTTTGATATATGTGTTGCAATCTGATAACGGCTTCGGTCACTCACATTTCAAAAAAATCTTGAACAGACAGAAGGGAACAGACCTGATCACCGGCAAATCACAACAACTTCTCTATAACCACCCTTAAGGCCTTTGAACAGTCGGCTAAAAGTACGTTTGCTGAAAAGAATAAAATAAGAGGTAGACAGCACGGAGAGGGGCTCTAGCCGTGTACGTTATACTATCTGTATCTCCTAACAACAAGGAATATGATGCTAAAGATGAGAATAGTTTTTTCTTATATAAAATATACCCCGATTCTGTGCCTCAAATAACGTGGGAGCGTGAGGATTGTCAAAATAGCAAAAGACATCACTGGAAGGCCTATTCGTCGACCATCCATCACAGTGCGGTTTGTTGTACACTTGTTTCCAGCGTGGCAAAGTAGAATGAAGAAAAGTTCACCCGAAGATCCTTGCATGTAGTTAGAGGAGGCAACTCTGCGGTAATGACAGGGACATGTACCGTTCTTCACTCGTTTTAGCAAGGGAATTTAAGAGGTTTATATTCGCATGTCGTATGTCCAGGACTAGCTCTCAAACATTTCATCTGCAATTCTATAGGTTGTCGTAATGGAGATCGTGGATATAGGAAACTTTCGCCACTCTCTACCATTGTTCTGTGATCTCTCAAAGATTTATGTTGTAGAGAAATTCGTGCCACATTCTCTTCTTTTATTACATATTTATTTAATGGTTCTAACCTCAGGCTGCCTCAAAGGCTCCCTGGTCCTTAGGAGATAGTCTGTAGCTAAGGGCCTGCAGTACTGCATGTTTTTCTCCGCCAAAATGGACAGATTGTCTTCCAGGCTGTATAGAAAATGATACTTGAGTTTGGTGGCGTTGCGGAAAATTGTGGTGATGACTTCATCCTGCTGACTCTGCTCTCTCTGATAAAACGCAACTGTATGGCCAAACGGGGTCCAGTTTCTCTTACTGAACATCCATCGTGGCAACTTTATTCCTGGCATTACTCTGAAAGGTGTATCTCGATAGATCATTACTCGCAACTGTTTCGATCATCGGCCACTTCCAACAGAAGTGCATGTGAGAGCAGGAGCGAATAAATAGGAACTATTGACACAGTACCATATCTGACAATGTAATAACCATTCCTAGTGTTTCATCTGAGACTACTCAACCAACTTTTCTTGACAGGAAACAATTACTTACCACGTGGAAAACGTTCTGAATGTACTAGTCACAGACACCGAAGGGAAGGTCTTGAATTCCAAATGACTCAAGTGGACACTAATATGTAACAGAGAGAAGGCGTTCATGCGATGGCTCATGATTATGAGGCATTTAAGCGGGGATTAACTTGAATCTTCGGTCTGCAAAACTGTGATAGTATTAGGAGCGATGGGTTTCCACTCAGGGTTAGAGGTATTCCAGTACACGGGGAAGAAGATATTCTTAATATGCTGCTGCTCGTCCTAATTAACAAAATGCCGTTACTCCGTAGCGTGGTGTTCAAGAATGTGACCCATAAGATGGCGTCTTCGTCGCAAATCATTGTTTTCTTCGATAAAACACCGTATTAAGCGTGACATTATGATAATTTCCAACTTTACTGCCTGGGAGCACAACATGTTTTCTTGTAGTCTTTCAGTGTATCGTTGTGCGAGGGAAAGCGCACTAGATATAACCATAAACAGTTTCCGGAATTTTTTACCACACTCTATGACAAGAACCAACCGCGTACCACGAAGGAATAGGACGGATATCGGCAGATATAATGTGTGTGCTCAGACAAATGAGTACAGTTTCAGCCACATTGGATGATTTATTCAAATGAAAGAGCTCCAGATATTGTGCAAGTCAGCAATGCATTGGTCCACCTCTGACCCATATGCAGGTAGTTATTCGACTTGGCATTAATTGATAGTTATTGGATGTCCACCTGAGGGATATCGTGCCAAATTCTGTCCAACAGGCGAGCTATACCGTCAAAATCCTGAGATGGTTGGAGAGCCCTGCTCATAATGCTCCAAAGAGTAATTGGGCAAGGATCCGGCATTCTTGCTGGCCAAGTAGCGTTTGGCAAGCAGTAGAAACTCTTGCCATTTGGGTGTGGGTGGGGGGGGGGGGCGTGTAAAGGGGAGGGAGGGTATTATTTTGCTGAAATATAAGGCCAGGATGGCTTCCCATGAAGGACAACAGAACGGGATGAAGATTAACGTCGATGTACCAATGTGTTGAAAAGGTGCCTTGGGAGATAGCCAGAAAGGGTCCTGCCATGAAAAAAAAAAAAAATTTGACAACCCTGACCATCACTTATTTTGACGGGCTGAATAGCAGGAGACAGGTTGCTATTACACCGCTGTCTAGTGCGTCTCCGGACACGTCGTTGGTCGTCTTCGGGGCTCACTCCAAAAAATGGCTCTGAGCACTATGGGACTTAACATCTGTGGTCATTAGTCCCCTAGAACTTAGAACTACTTAAACCCAACTAACCTAAGGATATCACACACATCCATGCCCGAGGCAGGATTCGAACCTGCAACCGTAGCGGTGACGCAGTTCCAGACTGAAGCGCCTAGAGCCGCACGGCCACACCGGCCAGAGGGGCTCAGTTCGAAGCGGGGCTCATCACTGAAGAGGATTTTATTCCAGCCAATATCGGAGAGAAAATGTGTCCAATTTCGCTCCAGACTCAGGTGGGATACCAGCCTGACTATCGCTCGCTTCAGGGAGCGACGACAGTAAGTAATGGTCTGGTATTCCATTTCTTTCCATAGCAGGACCCCTTTGATTGTCATAACGCCACCCTTATACCATAGCAGTATGACGACGGTTTGCTACGCCCCATTTTGCTGGCTTAAAAGCAAGCTGTCCTGGGCTTGCATTTCAGCAAGATAACGCCCGCCGACATACGGAGAGAATTTTTTTGCTTGTCTATGTGCTTGCCAAAGTTTGCCGCTTCCAGCAAGATTGACGAATCTCTCACTAACTAGGAAAATTGGGAGCTTAATGGGCAAGGCCCTTCAACCATCTCGAGTTTTTGACGATAACATGCCGAATGGACTGCTCAGGAATGACATCACGTTCTCTTCACAGCTGAGTGTCTAATATGCCTTCCATCAGACAATCGTTGAGACGTGTTTGGAGGCAACCGGGCCAGGCTGAACGCCTTAGACGCACTGTCCAGTGAGTGCAGCAAGGTGGAGGTTCCGTGCTGTTTTGGGCTGGCATTATGTGGGGCCGACGTACGTCGCTGGTGGTCATTGGAGGCGCCGTAACGGATGTATGCTACGTGAATGCCATCCTCCGACCGATAGCGCAACCATATCGGCACTATATTGGCGAGGCATTCGTCTTCATAAACGACACCTCGCGCCCACATCGTGCACGTCTTGTGAATGATTTCCTTCAGGATAACGACATCGCTCGACTATAGTGGCCAGAATGTTCTCTAGACATGAACCCTATCGACCACGCCTGAGATAGATTGGAAAGGGCTGTTTATGAACGACGTAACCCACCAACCATTCTGAGGGATCTACGCCGAATCGCCGTTGAGGAGGGGGACAATCTGGACCAACAGTGCCTTTATGAACTTGTGGATAGTATGCACGGCGAATATAGGCATGCATCAGTGCAAGAGGACGTGATAGTGGGTATTACAGGTATTAGAGGTACAGCAATATGGACCACCACCTCCGAAGGTCTCACTGTTTGGGGTTACAACATGCAATGTGTGGTTTTCATGAACAATAAAAAAGGCAGAAATTATGTTTATGTTGATCTCTCTTCCAGTTCTCTGTACACGTTCCGGAACACACTGAACCGAGGTGATGCAAAACTTTTTTTATGTGTGTATGTATGAATTTTGAGACAGAGGCATCCACTCGTAATGACACGATGAAATAAATAGAAAATTATAATACGTATGGACAATGCACTCCATTGGAGAAGGCTCCCTCTCAGATCACGTTTCATTACCATCCCTTCCCCTTTGTGCAGATTTTAAAAGAAAAAAAGAAAAGTGTTCAAACATAAGCATCGACCTGAAATATTTTCCGATTAACGTGGTCAGTCACAAGGAATACGTTAGTTTTCAATGAGAACATTTATTTTGCAGTTCACATGTAAGAAGTAAGGTGACACATCCTAACTCATTAACTTTCTTGTGCCTGAGGTAAAAGAACTCAGCAGGCCACGTTAAAATAAGAAAACTATGTAAATCTTAATTGATCGTAAGGGAGGTGAAAGGAGAGAGAAAGGAACATACAGCTTTATGCACTTACACTGGTTTCACTCAGCAGGATAAAGTTCGGAGAGAAATTAAATGTCACCATAAGCATTCAATTATGGCAGAGAGATTTATACCAACTGAAACAATTTTACTGATACAGGACACGGGAACTGGCACCCACAATATAATAGACAAGGGGAAGAACTCATGGACGAAAGAATCACTCATCGAGCAACACCTTGGAGAAACAGATAAAAATCACGAAATTACTGATGAAAGAGTACACGACTAATAAAGTTAGATTAACTCACGAAGAACCACCCATAAATCAACGGGACCAGGAACAGTGAAAGTCCCACTTACAACACTTGATCTCCCAAAACAATAGAGGTTACTAAAATCTCCCAAAACTACGAAAATACAGGTACTCTAACAACACGTTAGCCGCTAATAATTTGGTCTAAATAAGATCACACATTAATATACGAAAACTACAGCGAAGATTCATTGAACGAGGAACATGTGGAAATAGTTGTAACGAAGCACAGTGGAAATCGGTATATCTAAGCACAAAATTAATCTGAGGCTGGAAAAGACCTGTGAATTAGACTAGATACAAAAACACAAGTACACGAACAAAATTTTTTCTCATTGACACAAAGTAAATATCATCTAACTACGCATTATCATTATACGCCGTAGAAGATTATACGCCAAAATGTTCCAAAGGAACAAAGCAAACTCAGAATACCGAATAAATCGAAATGTCTAAGATTCCCAAACATTAGCGAAGCATTATGTTTTTAACTGAATACATCCTGGAAAAAGAAGATAAAACGCCTCATTTAGGCTGAAGAACTAACATATTTACAACGACTTAAAAGCAGCAAGAGCGCGTTGAAGAACTACCAATCGAACTCACCAACAGGCAGCAGCCACGTGCTTCCCAAGCGGTAGCACCCAGAGACCTAAACACATAAAACGGAAAAGGCCAGAGGGGTCGTTCTCGCCACCACCGCAAGAAACAAGAAGACACGAACAGTGGGGATAGATCTCTTTATCAAGATAAAAGAACGCTAAGCTGGTTACCTACAACACCCACAGGCGGATAGTAGCTAGTCTACCACAAACCCTGTAAACCCGAGCAGACATATATACTCTAGTATACTTTCATATTAAAGGCGAGCTGAAAGCGGAACCATGATAATATAGGATGCGATTCCTCATACATTGATGTGGATTACGCTGGATGCGCGGGTTAATAAACTGAATTACATGCTATATAAAAGTTCAGTTGATTATAAAATTTATATCAGTGTCACTACTCAGTCTGTCTGGGCGAGCATGAAGTAGTACACCGCGAAAAATCGGTGCAGAAAATGAAACAGGTGCTATGGTGAGCCGTCACGTGTGCTGCACTGCTTTTGAAATTGCTCGTTAATATTTCATAAAGTTTTTGTCTTCAGTTACTTATTTTAAAGTTTATTTGTGTTCATCTTTGCTGTAAAAGTAACTTATTATTGTATTTTCATTAATCTCAGTCTTTCTTCCTGTGCTATTGACTCGAATGGTCTACTATTCGTGAGTGTGCCTACGTCGTTCGACTAAGCCTCACGCCTCAGTAGCGTGTTTATATTTTGCGGCGTGCACTGCAGCTGTAGCGGTTATAAAGCTAATTACTGACAAATTTATTTGTGCACTGTTATACAATAAGCAAATTTAATAGTTCTCAGTGGTATTTCGTCCAGTTTGTGGCGAAATAAAGAGTTAATAAACTTTTGGAAACGTTCACTCATTGCGTTTTTCAGAGTTTTCTGTGCGTTGAAGTCGTATAGTAAATTTCGTGCTTTAGTTTTCAACTGACGTTTCTTACTGTTTCTAGTGAAATATTGGTTTAGTGATCCAGTGGCCGTTTGAGTCATTTGGTTTTAGATAATAATTTTGTGAAGTTTTGTTGGTAATGGTATTACCTCTGGTGCAGCCGTTTTAATACAAATAGTTGCTTTCTTAGTAGGCAGAAAATTTCGAGACCATTATTGTAAGTTCTATAAACAGTTCTACTGGTGTAACTGAACTTTGATAACGTAGGCGTATAGTTTTTTTTCAGAAACTGGAAAATTTTACCATGAGTGAGAAGTGTCGGCTTTGTTGTAGGTTTGTGACTAGTGGATTACAGTATGGGATATGTTCAAACTATTTTCATTGGGGGGAATGCAGTGGGGAAGCCAGTGGGCATTTTAGTAAGATCCTCTCCTGGGAATGTAGAATCTGTAGTAGAAATATGTTGATAGAAGAGCAGGAGCGTAAGACCTGTGCCCTTCAGGTGCAGTTACAACACGCAAAGGAGGAACTAGATAGGTTGATGAGGGTGAAGGGTGGTGGGGAACGGGAACTGGCAGTTGGCGAGGGCAGCTAGAACGAGGAGGTATTCAGATAGTTTTACTTTCCGTTTATGCAAAAGATTTATTCAACTGTAAAAGTTTAGTGGAGAGGAGCCTCGTGTAGCTGTAGATGTAGAGAACACGGAGCAGTCCTCAGCAGTTAGGAGGCCTAGGTTAGTTGCAAAGTCTAACAGAAAGAAGAAGGTTCTGCTGCTAGGTAGTTCTCACGGTAGGGGTGTGAGCCAGCAGTTGCAAGAAGTTTTGGGAAGTGACTCCCAGGCCACCAGCATTGTGAAGCCTAGTGCAGGGTTGGCTCAAGTGACTGACAGCATAGGGGAGTTATGTGGGAATTTTACGAAGGAGGATCAGGTAGTGATAGTTGGTGGAGCAGGGAAGAGTCTTGATAGGGATGGGGAATATGATGTAGGTGGTGACCTGGTAAAAATAATTACTCAAACTGGTGGAACCAATGTGCATTTCGTGCAACTGTTTCAGCATCATGATCGGCCTTACCTTAATGCGGCTCTTTGAGGCGTTAATATGGGGATGGGGAGGGCGCTGATACACAAGGCATGGGTCACATCTCAGTGGTGCCAGGTGGGTCTATCAGTAGATCGGGTTTCAGTGGGTATGGCCTGCACCTCAATAGGTGTGGGAAGGGGAGGCTGGCTAAGCTTACAGGTGAGAGTGTACTGGGTGGTGGTGGGGTCACTCATGAAAAATTCCTGTAGTAGTTGGTGTTAGAGCTCCACCATTTTTAGACTGAAGTCAGCTAATAGGTATACCTGCTTAATGGAAGTGCCTCTAACTAAGGGCTCACCTCCAGAGGATGTAATGTTTCCAAGTAAAGAAGGATTTAGCATATTTCATCAAAATATCAGAGGTATTAGAGATAAAGTTAGTGAACTGCATATAGATATTGACTCTGAAATTAATGGTATATCAGAGCACCACTTTAATAATTTCACAATTCAGAGGTTCCTTTACCAGGATACAGATTAGTTGTCTGTTTCTCAATGTGTTCCTTGCGGGGTGGGGGAGTGGCCAAGTACGTAAAAAACAGTATTCCATTTGAGTCCATAGAAGTATCAGGACACTGCACTGAACAGATATTTGAATGTTCTGTAGAGGCAGTTGAATTTAGTGAAACTAAACTTCTAATTGTTGTTGTTTATAGGTCCCGTAAATCCGACTTCAGAGCATTTCTGCTCGAGCTAGTGTGGGTTCTTGATTCACTTTGTAGGAAGTACCAGAAATTAATTATATGTGGTGACTTCAATATTAATTTTGTATATGATGGTGCAAGAGAAATGATGTTGGTAGATCTCTTAAATTCATATGATCTGATGCAGACTGTATTTTTTTTTCCAACTAGGGTGCAGAGGAACAGTAGCACAGCCATAGACAATATTCATATTCGTTCTTCATTAATAGATGGGAATTCTGTTAGTAAATGAGTGAATGGCCTTTCAGACCATGATGCACAAATTTTAACACCAAAAGGCTTTGTTACTCAAAGAAATGTCATATTTAATTACAAACTATCTAGTAGATTTTAAACCTTGTCAAGGAACAAGAGTGGCAGGATGTTTATAGTGCTGTGAACATAGATGATAAACACAATGCTTTCCTTAACACATTTCCTATGCTCTTGGAGAGTTGCGTTCCATTAGAACGTTCTAATCGGGGTACTAGCTGTAATAGGCAGCCCAGGTGGCTGAGTAATGGGATAAGGATGTCTCGTAGAACAAAGCGGGAATTATATCAAAATGTCAGAAGTAGTCACACTCAAGCTACAGTAGCCCATTACCAACAGTATTGTAAGGTGCTTAAACATATTATTAGGAACGCAAAGAGTATGTGGCATGCGAATAGAATAGCTAATTCACAGGATAAAATTAAAGCCATATGGTAAGTTGTGAAGGAAGTGTCTGATCAGCAGCACAAGGTCGACGTTATAAAGTGAGTTCGCAGTAAAAATATTTCTGTTACTGATAAATCATATATATGTACAGTATTTAAGAATCATTTTCAGAACACTGCTGGTGAGTTAAATAAAAATTCAGTTTTTACAGAAAATCATATAACTTTCTTGGCAAATACCTTTCCGAGATTGACTTCTGAAATACTCTTCTGTGTTACAGACAAGAGGGAGATTGAGTCTATAATTACATCACTGAAGACTAAGGACTCTCATGGTTATGATAGAGTTCTAGCAGATTATTAAAGTACTGTGCTGCACATGTAACCCCAGTATTGAGCCACATTTGTAATTTTTACTTTAGGAGTAGTCAGTTTCCTGAGTAATTAAAGTACTCAGTAGTAAAAGCGCTTTATAAAAATGGAGAAAGGGATAATGTAGATAATGTTACACCTATTTCTATGCCATCAGTGTTTGGAAAAGTTATTGAAAAGGCTGTGTATGTAAGGATAATTGATCATTTTATATCACACGATATGGTATCATATGTACAGTTCGGCTTTAGATGTCGCTTAACAACTGAAATTGCTATACTCTCTATTCTCTGTGAGGTACTGGATGGGCTAAACAAAAGGGTTCGAACGCATGGCATAGTTTTTGATTTAACTGAGGCATTTGATTTAGTTGACCACAAAATATTGCTCCAGACGTTGGACCATTTACGGAATACGGCGAGCAGCTCACAATTGGTTTACCTCTTACTTTAGCAACAGGCAGCAAAAGGTCATTATTCACCATGTTGATAGCGGCTGTGAAGTGTGGTGTAAGTGCTAGTATTACAGGCAACTGTAAAATAATTCTGTTTGCTGATGACACTAGAGAATGTTGTGTGCAACATTGGCTCGGTTTCAAATAGTGCAGTACAGGAGCTAAGTTCTAGCCTTTTACAAAACAAATTAACGGTAAACCACAGTAAGATTCAGTTTTTACAGTTTCTAACACACAATTCAACAAAACCTGACGTTTTAATTTCACAGAACGGGTATACGATTAGTGAAACTGAACAGTACAAAATTATAGGCGTTCAGATAGATAGTAAGCTGTCGTGGAGAGCCCACGTTCAGGATCTTGTTCGAAGACTTAATACTACCAGTTTCACTGTTCGAACGGTATCGGAAGTGAGTGATCGTTCGACATGAAAATTAGTCTACTTTGCTTATTTTCATTCGCTTATGTCGTATGGAATTATATTTTTGGGTAACTCTTCCCATTCTAAAAGGATATTTTTGGCTCAGAAACTGTCAGTTCGGGCAATAAGTGGTGTAAGTTCACGAACCTCTTGTCGACACCTGTTCACGAGTCTGTGTATTTTGACATTGGCCGCTATATTTTTATATATATTCCCTAATGTCATTTCTTGTTAACAATATTACCTGATTCCCAAGAATAAGCAGCTTTCACTCGATTAATACTTGACAGAAATCAAACCTGCATTGGGATCGGACTTCCTTAACTCTTGTACAGAAAGGTGTGCAGTATACTGATGCATCGATTTTCATTAAGCTACCACTCGAATTCAAAAATCTTAGCAGCAATTAGGTGGACTGAATGGTAAGGAATAAGAGGTACTTCACAGAATCGGAGAGGAAAAGGACTATTTAGAAAACACTGGCAAGGAGAAGGGACAGGATGATAGGACATCGGTTAAGACATCAGGGGAAGACTTCCATGGTACTAGACGGAACCGTAGACGGCAAAAACTGTAGAGGGGGACAGAGACCGAAGTAGACTGGAATACATCCAGCAAATAATTGAGGACGTAGGTTGCAAGTGCTACTCTGAGATGAAGAGTTTGGCACAGGAGAGGAATTCGTTATGGGCCACATGAAACCAGCCACAAGACTGATGACTCAAAAAAAGAAGGACGAATGAGGCAGACTCCGTCTTTCCACCCTGATTGGTTAGACTGCCTGCGTTGAAGCTTTTAAGCTGCTGACCATCTCACCCCATCTAACTGTCGACTGGACCACCTGTATACAAAGAAAACCATACATTCTCATATAAAAATTCGTTTTTGTGACTGCACTCACGTCATACTGCCACACCTACGAATTGGGAGAACCTGGAGGCTGCTCTTCATCTGGTACCATGGTTTGGCCAATTCCATGGCCAGAACAGCAGTTCAGAGAGTTTGGATACTGTAGAACTTCTTTCCATGAACGAAATCCAGTCCCTCTACTGACAGAATAAAGTAATGCACTTAAAATTGGATATGGATCGACGATTATTTTCTTACTATCCTCGACTGTGTGTGATTCTGCCACAGTGAACAACGATCTGTGTGATATAGTAAGAAGAGTCACTTCCCTAAATTTTTTTCTCTTTTTTGGAACTTGTCAACGAACACTCTTTGTTACTGATTGGTATCTGTATGATAATTTTCAAAGATTTCCACAATTCAGGAGAACAAGGACAGCTGCATGTGATGAGTACACGTTTGTAACAGTCTGCTGTTATAAAAATGTTTCGCTGAGTGCTTCTCAGCTGGAGGTGGGTGGGGGTGCAAGCGATCTAGGTGGGTAGCCTGTTGCTAAACTCCTCATTAGCAATCGTATTGCAAGCCTGTTGCCAGAGGCCTTATGGGCAGTCATACACTTGCGTAGATTAAAGCATCTGCAGCAGGCAGACAGCAGATGGTCGGCAGCGATCGACCGGGTAAGCCTGTTGCCAGACGCCTTATGAGCAGTCATACACGTGCGTAGATTAAAGCATCTGCAGCAGGCAGACAGCAGATGGTCGGCAGCGATCGACCGGGTGGCAGCCAAGAACAGGTGGACAAGTCAAGCAGAACTGCGGGGTGGGAACATGGAATGGCAGGTTGGAGCGTGACAGTGCGAGATGGCCTTTGCTGTGCTGTCCTGATCCCACGGCTTGGCCTAGGCCATCGAGGCAGCGGTAGGTGCTAGCGACCCAGCATCAGTCAATCTGACTCCAGTCACTGATTCACTGCCCAGAGAGAGCAATAGTCAGAAGTACAGTGACGATTGACATGGGCTGTGTGTCACAGTGTTACCTTATTGTAATGATGACGGCGGGATGGAGAACGATGACCACAGTCCGGCTGTAGTTGATGTGGCAGTCGGTCAAACTGCAGAACCTTCCAGAGTGCTACACGGGTTACTGCTCAAGACATCATGAATAATAACCAATTGGCTGACGTTGTAAATAATTTTTTTAACTACTGATTTCATGTGATTCTTGAGTTTCTCCCGGCGTATTTGATAATCAAAATATCCACGGGTATGCTGCCGGTCTATAGTGTCCAACGGGCACAATATTTCGGCGATCAAACATGTCGCCATCATCAGGTGAACTGACGGACTGAGCTCCTGTGAACGTGCCGGCACGGAGATCCGTACGCTATGGCTGCTCAGAGGGAACTGGGTTCGGTCGCGGCGGCGGCCGATTTAAATACCCTCCGCCCGCGGCGCGCTCCCTCCGCCGTCCGCGCCCAGCGCCACGGTCGTGCGGTGGAACAGATTGCGACGGCGTCTGAGATGACGTCGGTGTGATGGCTCTGTCCGCCGTGGTCGTCACAAATATACGTCTGCTAGATTTACTCTTGATTAACCCGATCGCTGGTTCCCAAGCCTTGCTAAGATTATAGCCGCAGTCACGGTTTATGAGGTCGTCATTGGTGCGAATTTCGATGGCCTCTCTAACAACGCTGTCCCAGTATCTCGACGTCTGTACCAGAATCCTCGTGCGGTCATACTCCATGGCGTGATTTTCCGACAAACAATGTTCAGCGACCGCCGACTTACTCGGATACATCAGTCGAGTGTGCCTCTGGTGTTCACGGCATCGATCCTCGACGGTACGCATCGTCTGACCAATATACGACTTGCCACATTGACATGGAATCTGGTACACGCCGGCCTTCCTCAAACCGAGGTCATCTTTGGCGCTCCCCACCAGTGCACGAGTTTTATTTGGAGGACAAAACACAGTTCCGACCCGGTGTTTCTTCAGAATGCGGGCGATTTTTCCCGAGAGTGCGCCTGTGTATGGAATAAATGCAGTGCCTACCTCCTCCCTCGTGACTTCATCCATCTCAACAGGTTGTGCTGCAGTGGTTGGGCGGAGAGCACGTTGAATCTGCCACTCTGAGTACCCATTTTTTCGAAAAAATGGGTACTCAGAGTGGCAGATTCAACGTGCTCTCCGCCCAACCACTGCAGCACAACCTGTTGAGATGGATGAAGTCACCAGGGAGGAGGTAGGCACTGCATTTATTCCATACACAGGCGCACTCTCGGGAAAAATCGCCCGCATTCTGAAGAAACACCGGGTCGGAACTGTGTTTTGTCCTCCAAATAAAACTCGTGCACTGGTGGGGAGCGCCAAAGATGACCTCGGTTTGAGGAAGGCCGGCGTGTACCAGATTCCGTGTCAATGTGGCAAGTCGTATATTGGTCAGACGATGCGTACCGTCGAGGATCGATGCCGTGAACACCAGAGGCACACTCGACTGATGTATCCGAGCAAGTCGGCGGTCGGTGAACATTGTTTGTAGGAAAATCACGCCATGGAGTATGACCGCACGAGGATTCTGGTACAGACGTCGAGATACTGGGACAGCGTTGTTAGAGAGGCCATCGAAATTCGCACCAATGACGACCTCATAAACCGTGACTGTGGCTATAATCTTAGCAAGGCTTGGGAACCAGCGATCGGGTTAATCAAGAGTAAATCGAGCAGACGTATATTTGTGACGACCACGGCGGACAGAGCCATCACACCGACGTCATCTCAGACGCCGTCGCAATCTGTTCCACCGCACGACCGTGGCGCTGGGCGCGGACGGCGGAGGGAGCGCGCCGCGGGCGGAGGGTATTTAAATCGGCCGCCGCCGCGACCGAACCCAGTTCCCTCTGAGCAGCCATAGCGTACGGATCTCCGTGCCGGCACGTTCACAGGAGCTCAGTCCGTCAGTTCACCTATGATGGCGACATGTTTGATCGCCGAAATATTGTGCCCGTTGGACACTATAGACCGGCAGCATACCCGTGGATATTTAGATTACTGATTTCATAGCCGAGAAACTAAACTATAAGGTCAGACCCGTTAATTTAGAAAAAAATCTTTCACTACAATTATGGTCTATTATAGTTATAATCAATATTCAGAAGCAGAGCATGTTATTTACATGTGAAATATAGACAATGTGAACTGTTTAAGAGTCAGGCTGTGACAGTTAAACTGTTTCTTCCATTATCATTTTTATACTTGGCGTTTTACTGCACGAAGAACTGAAACACTTTTCCGTTGCTCTCCCCTTCGCGTGTTTTCCACCCGTGGAAATTACTCCCTGAAGTCTTAATAGATGTCCTATTATCCTGAAACTTCCTTGCGGATTAAAGCTCTGTAGTGCCCGTGGTCTAGGGGTAGCGTCTTTGATTCATAATCAAAACTTCTTCGGTCCCGGGTTCCCGTATACAACTGGAGGGACGAGCTACACACCATAAGAGGTCTCTCCAGACAGCACGCGAACCGAAAGCTAACAATCCACCAGAAAACAGAACTGATAAACACGACGATCCTGTCGAAAGCTTGGTACCTGGCGCAAATCTTAAGCATCCCGACAGAAATTGCGCGAGCACTAACGAGCGCAGTGTACTACCTGTTGTGGCGTCGAAATATATTCGAAGTGGCGCAAGCAACGTGCTCGCTGCCAACAAAAGAAGGGGGACTAGGTCTAGTTGATATAAAGACCAAATGTGCAGCCCTTCTACTGAAACGAACGCTCGCCATCCAGGACAAAAACCCTGACAGCGTCACAGCCAAGATAATTGGAAGATACAAGCCCGCATCACAAGAAGCGCCGGTCGACACGAGACACATTCCCTGCAGAATGCGACACGTCAGGCTGCACTACGCCAACAAAAGTTACGTTCTGGACACCGTGGCGAACCCCAGCCACAGAACAGCCAAGAGAATATACTGGGCCCTCAGGGGGAAGCCGGCAAAAAACAAAATTGAACAAAAACTCCCGCAATACCATTGGAAACAAATATGGGGGAACGTCTCAGAAAACGTGTTACCTAAACATGCGAAGGAGATATGGTACCAAATAATTAACAGAACGGTACCAACCAACCAAAGACTGGCGGAGATAAAACTCGTCGCAAGTGACAAGTGTGACGTATGTGGCATGACTGACACCCTCGAACACCGATTCACGTGCGGGAATGCCATCAACATCTGGAAAGCGTGCCAGCAGATGGTGGCCCACATCAACAGAACGGCGCCGGGAAGCATCGCAGTGGAAGCAATCACCGCCCCAGACTGCAACCCATTTCCACGACCCAAGCGACTGGCGACTCTCTGGATCCTCGCCATGACGGCACACGCCATCGTAGCGCGGAGGCAGACCGACCGGCTGGCCTTCCTGATGGACCTCTGGGAGGAGAACAAGACGGCCCAGCAGCACAGGCGATACCACGAGAACTTCAAAAACTTCCTGCAGATTCCACTGCAGACAGCAATCGCCAGAGTCCTCCCCAGCCTGTGACCCTCAGCACCGCCACCAGCCACCTCACCACACTCACCACAAGAATAACGGGTGCAGTGATAGTGAACAAGTGCAACACAAAAGATAAAGAGCTTTCTCTTCTCGCATGAAATAGTGAAGTATAATAGTATAAAGTGTTTCTTCCTAGTGGAATCAGTGACACAAAGTGCTCCTTAGTGGAAAGTGCCAACTACTCATCATTATTAGATATTTTGATTTCCTTTACTTTGTGCCTATAAAAATCTATTGATTACTAACACTATCCTTTCTGCTTCTCTTATGTAATATGACAAAATTTTCTCACTTCTTCAATTAGGTATATTCTGTAGTATATGTAAAAAAAAAAAAGTTTCCTCCACTTCAGCTCCACCTATCATGGTGACGTTCCTTCATACTGTCCCACTAAACAGTGTAACTAGAGGAAGAGATCAAACCAGAATACACAATGTGCTTGTGTCATCACAAGTGCATCACATACAGAAACATAAACTCAAATCTCAAATCAATGCAACGATGCCAAATATAAACTGTTATGCCTGTCCTGCAATGTCTACCCCCCTCAAAAAAAAAAAAAGACGACAAATGGCCATGTAAAAGGGTTTAAGGAACAAACAATAAGAGAAAAACGAAAACATATAAAATGACAATAATATTAACCATCACTAGGATAATAGATTAATAGAATAAAATGTCTTTTTTTTTAAATGTATCGTTGTTAAATTATTTAAATAAATATATATGGTTACAAAAAAAAACATCCCCGCAACTGCATAAATTTTGCTAAATAATCAGCATTGGCAGCTGAAGACTTCTGGCATATGAAGTCAGCCTCATTCTGCCAATGGCCTTGTCAAAGAGGGCGGAGGGGCGGATAGAGGTTCAAGGCACTCTCTTGTCCTAGGGGTGGGATATTGCCCCTAAGGGCGGAAGAATCAGCAATGATCAACGACATGAGGATGCAGAAGGCAATGGAAACCACTGCATTAAAGACACGTAACGTGTATCCACAAGACATGTGGCTGTATTTGAAGAAGTGTCATGATGATCCGTCCATTGGCAAAAGATTGCGGAATAGTCCCCCATTCGGATCTCTGGGAGGGGACTGCCAAGGGGGCGGTTACCATGAGAAAAAGATTGAATAATCAACGAAAGGATAACGTTCTACGATTCGGGGCGTGGAATGTCAGAAGCTTGTACGTGGTAGGGTAACTAGAAAATCTGAAAAGGGAAATGCAAAGGCTCAATCTAGATATAGTAGGAGTCAGTGAAGTGAAGTGGAAGGAAGACAAGGATTTCTGGTCAGATGAGTATTGGGTAATTTAAACAGCAGCAGAAAATGGTATAACATGTGTAGGATTCGTTATGAATAGGAAGGTAGGGCAGAGGGTGTATTACTGTGAACAGTTCAGTGACCGGGTTGTTCTAATCAGAATCGACAGCAGACCAACACCGACAACGATTGTTCAGGTATACATGCCGACGTCGCAAGCTGAAGATGAACAGATAGAGAAAGTGTATGAGGATATTCAAAGGCTAATGCAGTATGTAAAGGGGGACGAAAATTTAATAGTCATGGGTGACTGGAATGCAGTTATAGGGGAAGGAGTAGAAGAAAAGGTTACAGGAGATTATGGGCTTGGGACAAGGAATGAAAGAGGAGAAAGACTAATTGAGTTCAGTAACAAGTTTCAGCTAGTAATAGCGAATACCATGTTCAAGAATCACAAGAGGAGGAGGTATACTTGGAAAAGGCCGGGAGATACAAGAAAATTTCAATTAGATTACATCATGGTCAGACAGAGATTCCGAAATCAGATACTGGATTGTAAGGCGTACCCAGGAGCAGATATAGACTCAGATCACAATATAGTAGTGATGAAGAGTGGGCTGAAGTTTAAGGTATTAGTCAGGAAGAATCAATACGCAAAGAAGTGGGATACGGAAGTACTAAGGAATGACGAGATAAGTTTGAAGTTCTCTAACGCTATAGATACAGCAATAAGGAATAGCGCAGTAGGCAGTACAGTTGAAGAGGAATGGACATCTCTAAAAAGGGCCATCACAGAAGTTGGGAAGGAAAACATAGGTTCAAAGAAGGTAGCTGCGAAGAAACCAAGGGTAACAGAAGAAATACTTCAGTTGATTGATGAAAGGAGGAAGTACAAACATGTTCCAGGAAAATCAGGAATACAGAATACAGAAATAAATAGGAAGTGCAGGAAAGCTAAGACGAAATGGCTGCAGGAAAAATGTGAAGACATCGAAATAGTTATTATTGTCGGAAGGACAGACTCAGCATACAGGAAAGGCAAAACAAGCTTTGGTGACATTAAACGCAACGGTGGTAACATTAAGAGTGCAACGAGAATTCCAATGTTAAATGCAGAGGAGAGAGCAGATGGGTGGAAAGAATACATTGAAAGACTGTATGAGGGTGAAGATTTGTCTGATGTGATAGAAGAAAAAACAGGAGTCGATTTAGAAGATATAGGGGATCCAGTATTAGAATCGGAATTTAAAAGAGCTTTGGAGGACTTACGGTCAAATAAGGCAGAAGGGATAGAACGCATTCCATCAGAATTTCTAAAATCATTGGGGGAAGTGGCAACAAAACAACAATTTACGTTGGTGTGTAGAATATATGAGTCTGTCGATATACCATCTGACTTTCGGAAAAGCATCATCCACACAATTCCGAAGACGGCAAGAGCTGACAAGTGCGAGAATTATCGCACAATCAGCTTTACAGCTCATGCATAACGCACAGAAGAATGGAAAAGAAAATTAAGAATGCGCTAGGTGACGGTCAGTTTGGCTTTAGGAAAAGTAAAGGGATGAGAGAGGCAATTCTGAAGCTACGGCTAATAATGGAAGCAAGGAAAAAGAAAAATCAAGACACTTTCATAGGATTTGCCGACCTGGAAAAAGCGTTCGACAATATAAAATGGTACAAGCTGTTCGAGATTCTGAAAAATGTAGGGGTAAGCTATAGGGAGAGACGGGTCGTATACAATATGTACAACAACCAAGAGGGAATAATAAGAGTGGAAGATCAAAAACGAAGCGCTCGTATTAAGAAGGGTGTAAGACAAGGCTGTAGCCTTTCGCCCCTACTCTTCAATCTGTACATCGAGGAAGCAATGATGGAAATAAAAGAAATGTTCAGGAGTGGAATTAAAATACAAGGTGAAAGGATATCAATGATACGATTCGCTGTTGACATTGTTATCCTGAGTGAAAGTGAAGAAGAATTAAATGATCTGCTGAACGGAATGAACAGTCTAATGAGTACGCAGTATGGTTTGAGAGTAAATCGGAGAAAGACGAAGGTAATGAGAAGTAGTAGAAATGAGAACAGCGAGAAACTTAGCATGAGGATTGATGGCCATGAAGTCAATGAAGTTAAGGAATTCTGCTACCTAGGTAGTAAAATAACCAATGACGGACGGAGCAAGGAGGACATCAAAAGCAGACTCGCTATGGCAAAGAAGGCATTTCTGGCCAAGAGAAGTTTACTAATATCAAATACCGGCCTTAATTTGAGGAAGAAATTTCTGAGGATGTACGTCTGGAGTACAGCATTTTATGGTAGTGAAACATGGACTGTGGGAAAACCGGAACAGAAGAGAATCGAAGCATTTGAGATGTGGTGCTATAGACGAATGTTGAAAATTAGGTGGACTGATAAGGTAAGGCATGAGGAGGTTCTACGCAGAATCGGAGAGGAAAGGAATACGTGGAAAACACTAATAAGGAGAAGGGACAGGATGATAGGACATCTGCTAAGACATGAGGGAATGACTTCCATGGTACAAGAGGGAGCTGTAGAGGGCAAAAACTGTAGAGGAAGACAGAGACTGGAATACGTCAAGCAAATAATTGAGGACGTAGGTTGCAAGTGCTACTCTGAGATGGAGAGGTTAGCACAGGAAAGGAATACGTGGCGGGCCGCATCAAACCAGCCAGTAGACTGATGACCGAGAAAAAAAACTCACAGAAACTCGACCTCAGGACCTTCGCATTCGTCGTGAAGTGCACTAACAACTGAGCTACCAAAGTTCGAATCATTACCCGTCCTCATAGCTTTACTTCTTCCAGTACTTCATCTAGTACCTTCCAAACATCACAGAAGCTGTCATGCAAAACTTGCAGTACTAACAATCCTGGAAGAAAGAATACTGCGCAGCCTTGGCGTAGCACCGAGCGAGGTGGGGCAGTGGTTAGACACTGGACTCGCATTCGGGAGGACGACGGTTCAATCTCGTGTCCGGCCATCCTGATTTAGGTTTTCCTTGATTTCCCTAAATCACTCCAGGCAAATGCCGGGATGGTTCCTTTGAAAGGGCACGCCCGACTTCCTTCCCCATCCTTCCCTAATCCGTTGAGACCGATGACCTCGCTGTCTGGTCTCCTTCCCCAAACCAACCCTTGGCGTAGCCACAGCCTGGGGGTGTTTCCAGAGTAAGATTTTCACTTACTTGAAACCTTCTGGCGGATTAAAACTGTCTGCCGGACCGAGAGTCGAAATCGGTATCTTTGCCTTCCATGGGCAAGTGCTCTACCATCTCAGCTGAGAAAGGCTAGGATTTCGAGTTCGATTTTCGGTGCGGCACACACTTCTAACCTGCCAGTAACTTACAAGTCAGCGTGTACTTCGCTGCAGAATGAAAATCTCATCCTCGTCGAATCACCCTGTCCGTTTTTCTTGTCAGGGTTTCCCATTCATTTCTTTCCTCGCCGATTCTGCGGCGAATGTCTTCATGCCTTACCATATCAGTTTACGTAATTTTAATCATTAGTCTGTAGTAGCACATCTAAAATGCTTCGATTCTTATCTGTTCCGTCTTTTACCACTTCCCATGATACACTATCATATAATGCTACGCTCCAAACGTACATTCTCACATATGTCGTCTCCAAATTAATTTCTAAGTTTCATACCAGTAGACTTCTCATGGCGCGGAACGTCCGTTTTGCCAGCGGTAGTCTTCCTTTTACGTTCTCCCTGCTACGTCCATCATGAGCTATTTGTTGTCCGTTATTGTTGCAGTGGTCTTCAGTCCTGGGACTGGTCTGATGCAGATCTGCATGCTACTCTATCCTGTGGAAGCTTCTTCATCTCCCAGTACCTACTGCAAACTACATCCTTATGGATATGCATAGTGTATTCATCTCTTGGTCTCCCTCTATGATTTTATCCTCCACGCTGCCCTCCAATACTAATTTGGTGATCCCTTGATGCCTCAGAACATGTCCTACCAACCGATCCCTTCTTCTAGTCAAGTTGTGTCACAGACTCCTCTTCTCCCCAATTCTATTCAATACCTCCTCACTAGTTATGTGATCTACCCATCTAATCTTCAGCATTCTTCTGTAGCACCACATTTCAAAAGCTTCTATTCCCTTGTTGTCCAAACTATTTATCGTCTATGTTTCACTTCCACACATGGTTAAACTCCATACAAATACTTTCAAACACGACTTGCTGACACTTAAATCTATATTCGATGTTAACATATTTCTCTTCTTTAGAAACACTTTCCTTGCCATTGCCAGTCTACATTTTATATCCTCTCTACTTCGACCATCATCAGTTATTTTGCTCCCTAAATAGCTAAACTCCTTCGTTGCTTTGAGTGCCTCATTTCCTAATCTAATTCCCTCAGCATCACCTGACTTAATTCGACTACATTCATTATCCTCGTTTTGCTTTTGTTGATGTTCATCTTATATCCTCCTTTCAAAACACTGTCCATTCCGTTCAACTGCTCCTCCAAGTCCTTTGCTATCTCAGATAGAATTGCAATGTTATCGACAAACCTCAAAGTTTTTATTTCTTCTCCATGGATTTTAATACCTACTCCGAATTTTTCTTTTGTTTCGTTTACTGATTGCTTAATATACAGTTTGAATAACGTCAGGAAGAGGCTAAAACCATGTCTCACTCCGTCCCCAACCACTGCTTCCCTTTCGACTCTTATAACTTCCATCTGGTTTCTGTACAAATTGTAAATAGCCTTTCGCCCCCTGTGTTTTACCCCTCCCACCTTCAGAATTTGAAAGAGAGTATTCCAGTCCACTTTGTCAAAAGCTTTCTCTAACTCTACATTTGCTAGAAACATAGGTTTGTCTTCCCATAATCTATCTGCTAAGATAAGTCGTAGGGTCAGTATTGCCTCACGTGTTCCAATAATTCTACGGAATCCAAACTGATCTTCCCTGAGGTCGTCTTCTACCAGTTTTTCCATCCGTCTGTAAATAATTCGCGTTAGTATTTTGCAGCAGTGACTTATTAAAGTGATACTTCGATAATTTTCGCATCTGTTAACACCTGCTTTCCTTGAGATTGGAAATATTATATTCTTTTTTAAGTCTGAGATGATAGAGTTTTGTCAGGACCGGCTCTCCCAACGCTGTCAGTAGTTCTAATGGAATGTTGTCTACTCTCGGGGCCTTGTTTCGACCCAAGTCTTTCAGTGCTGTGTCAAACTATTCACACAGTATCATATCTCCCATTTCACCTTAATCTGCATCCTCTTCCATTTCCATAATATTGTCCTCAAGTAAATCACCCTTGTATAGACCCTGTATATACTCCTTCCAACTTTCTGCTTTCCCTTCTTTGCTTAGAACTGAGTTTCCATCTGAGCTCTTGATATTCATGCAAGTGGTTCTCTTTTCTACAAAGGTCTCTTTAATTTTCCTGTAGGCAGTATCTATTTTACCCCTCATGAGATAAACCTCTACATCCTTATATTTGCCCTCTAGCCATTCCTGCTTAGCCACTTTGCACTTCCTGTCGATCTCAGTTTTGAGACTTTTGTATTCCTTTTTGCCTGCTTCACTGGTTGCATTTTTGTATTTCCTCCTTTCATCAACTAAATTCAGTATCTCTTCTGTTACCCAAGGATTTCTACTAACCCTCGTCTTTTTACCTACTTGATCCTCTGCTGCCTTCCCATTCTTCTTCTACTGTATTTCTTTCCCCCACTCCTGTCAATTGCTCCCTTATGCTTTCCCTGAAACTCTGTACATCCTCTGGTTGTTTCAGTTTGTCCAGATCCCATCTCCTTAAATTTCCACCTTTTTGCAGTTTCTTCAGTTTTACTCTACAAGTCATAAGCAGTAAACTGTGGTCAGAGTGCACATCTGACCCTAGAAATGCCTTACAATTTAAAACCTGGTTCCTAAATCTCTCTCTTACCGTTATATTATCTATCTGATACCTTCTAGTATCTCCAGGATTCTTCCATGTATACAACCTTCTTTCAAGATTCTTGAACCGAGTGTTAGCTATGATTAAGTGGCGCTCTGTGCAGAATTCTACTAGGTGGCATCGTCTTTCATTTCTTACCCTCAATCCGTATTTAGCTACTACGTTTCCTTCTCTCTCTTTTCCTACTATCGAATTCCAGTCACCCATGACTATTAAATTTTCGTCTCCCTTCACTATCTGAATAATTTATTTTATCTCATCACACATTTCATCACTTTCTTCGTCATCTGCAGAGCTAGTTGGCTACTGTAGTAGGCGTGGGCTTCGTGTCTATCTTGGTGTCAATAATGCGTACACTATGCTGTTTGTGGTAGCTTACCCGCTCCTATTTTTTCATTCATTATTGAACCTACTCCTGCATTACCTCTATTTGATTTTGTATTTGTAACCCTGTATTCACTTCACCAAAAGTCTTGTTCCTCCTGCCACCGAACTTCACTAAATCCCATTGTATCTAACTTTAACTTTTCAATGTCCCTTTTCAAATTTTCTAACCTACCTACCCAATTAAGGGATCTGACATTCCACGCTCCGATCCGTAGAACGCCAGTTTTCTTTCTCCTGATAACAACGTCCTCTTGAGTAATCCCCACCAGCAAAAATCCGAATGGGGGACTATTTTACCTCCGGAATATTTTACCCAAGAGGACTCCATCATCATTTTAGCATACAGTATAGTTGCATGCCCTCAGGAAAAATTAGGGCTGTAGTTTCCCCTTGCTTTCAGCCGTTCGCAGTACCAGTACAGCAATGCCGTTTTGATTAGTGTTAAAAGGCCAGATCAGTCAATCATCGAGACAGTTGCCCCTGCAACTACTGAAAACCTCTCAACAGATACCCTTCCGTTTTGGTTGCACGTACGGTACGGATATCTGCATCGCTGGGGCACTCAAGCCTCCCCACCAACGGCAAGGTCCGTGGTTCATGGGGGGATTACTGCCCATGTAACTGAATTCTGTAACTTCGGATACTTCGTGATCCCCAATTCCGATGTTGAGTTTCCTGCAGTTCTCGTGTCTGCCACTTCTTATTATTTTGTCTTTCTTCAATATACTCTCCACTCTCATTCTGTGCTCATTAAACTGTTTATTACATTAAAAAACCCTTATCCTTATTCACTTTCACTGACGACAGCAATGTCATCAACGAAACATATCATTAGTACCCTTTCACCTTGTATTTTAATCCCACCCTGGAACTTTTCTTTTTTTATCCTCACTGCTTCTTCCATGTAAACGTTGACCAATAGGGGCGACGAACTGAATCCCTCCCTTACACCCTTTTAATCTCAGCAATTTGTTTTGGTCTGTCACATTGTTCTTCCTTTGTTCTTGTATATATTGGTATATATTGTATGTTATTTATTTTTCCCTACACCTTAACCCTATGCTTCTCAGCATTTCTAACATCTTGCAGCATTTCACTGTGTGAAACGCTTTTTACGGGTCCACAAATCCCATGAACGCCTCTTGATTTTCCTTTAGTCTTGCTCCCATTATCAACCATGACGTCGCAACTGTGTGTCTGGTGTTTTTACCTTTCCTAGTGCCAAACTGATAGTCATCAAATAGGTCCTCAAATAAATATACTAAAACAATAGTTTTACCAGTCTTCTCATCTCGATAGTAAACTTGGGATGGACACCGTTCATGTGACCGGCGTAATGCTTCAGTGCAGAAGCCAAACAAAAGCATTGCCTTCCGGTAATTGGAGACGTTCCTTATTGCATCCTATTTTCCTCGGTTTATGGTTCTCTCTTTGTTGTGAGAAAGTGTTTCCGGTCAGTGTAAGCTCGTGCCCTTTCGTGTGACTTGTGGGTGGAGTTCGTTAATTTGAATATTTAACTAAATATCTTAATTTGGCCCTGTATATTTGACTTAAGTAACTCATCACCCATCGAAACAATGATAAAAGTATTTACCTGACTGAGAAATTAGACAAAGATCTCGATGTATTACACATTTACCCAATTAAATTCACAATAAGCATATGGAACAAACATTTAAGAGAGTAGAGTAACGCATTGGCAACGTGAATGAGTGATGTGGCAAGTGATTCATATGAATGTACGGCTAGACAAAAGAAATTTTGTTCGTAGCAGTCATGCCGTGATTCCGAAGATTAATGCACAGAGACAGAAAATCCTATAGAAGGAAGTGCGTGTACATCTATTGGTGGAGTTGAAAGCATTTTGGACTTCTAACTGCTGACAAGTCCCTGTAATTAAGATTGAGATTACTGAACGGCGCTGCAAGTGATTCGTCTTTCCCTGCAGTTCGCCTCACTGTTGCTCTATCTCCACTTACACATCATCTGCAAGTGTGTGGCTGACATGGCTACAAAGTCAGTCAATGGTTCTGTTCCAACAACTACTGTGTCTAAGTTCAGCTCAGCCAGATGAGACCCTCTCGTCACAGACCAGCCTGGAGACGTCTTCTAGAAGTGAAGTCAGTTCACCTGTCCTTGAAATAACTAGCTGCAGAGCGCTTCCGACAAAGAAAAATCGGTGCTCTGCGTTTTTCGGCGCCGGGTGATTTGTGATTGGCTGGATACCTATTCTTGTGAGTGCTAACCACAAGAAGTCTTCCTACAAGACGCTGGTCTCCCTTCCTTACTCGTACTTCAGGTGGTCAACCAGTTAAAAAACATGTTTGACTTTGTACTCCAAATCGTCTCTGACTTTCTCCCTCTCTCTGTGCGTTCTCGTGAGCTGGCTAATCCGAAAGAGCGTCTGTGAGCACTGCAGCACTCCTTAGCCCTACTTCTGAGGTGTTTACGTGAACCAGTGTTAGCCGGTTTTACATTTCCTTAAGGGTATACGGAACGCCCTATGCTTTCAATGTTAAAATGAGCTAAAATTAGGAATATTTTCTCATTTGTTATATGGACGATACTCTTGATTTTTTCACAGAACGCAGAGATATCTTCTGCTTTTAGGCTGAATAAATAATTTTGAAAAATGATGTATAGTTTTTCAGATATTTTATTTTTTGTAAATGTTAAAAAAAGTTATACATTTTAACAAGTATTTTAAAATTTACATCCATTAATACAAAATAATTCCACATATCTTTAATTCAGATATATTAGAAGGTCTTAAGGAACAACTACAGAAAATTTCATCTTTATACTATAAATAGGCCCTGAGAAAATGTACCTCATACACAAAAAAACTAAAGTTACGGGAAATTAGCTTCAAGGTTTTTACTTCAGTACAAGCCTGCTCCATAGCTTGTATCATCAGAATCGTCCAACAGCTTCCTCCTGATGGCTCTGCTATGCTGTCTAGCCATCTTTGAATATACTTTTATGGCACTATCTGAAGACCTCAGCCGTTCCTTGTCCAAACAAAGCATAGCTGCGGCAGTTCGTAGTCCTACACAGAGCCCCAACTTCTGCAGAACTTAGCACTTTGTTATATTGCCCTGATTGAATGATGAAACAGCATCATAAACGCCAAAGTGAAGTGTGTTTGTACCTACAAACACAGTTTTAGGTAGTCTATTCCATATCACATGGTTCGCACACTCATTTGGATTTTGAGTCCGGCCATGAAGATATTTCTTTAGTAGACTAATATCTGCGAGGTCTCGGAAAATAGGTTTTATTTCATCCATTACGGCAGGTGGCAGGTGATGAGGGTGATTGTATTGTTTCTTAGTTACCTTGCCTCTGTTGTACTTGCACTAACTATCGTCTCCTTTTGGACATAGCCCATGTTGGGGATTCTCATTGTTTGAAGCTGTATGAAAAAACAGAGCCCAGACTGCTCTTCTCATTAATTCTGCATCTCCTGTATTGTGCCTTGTTGCTAGACCATAGCACTTCATAATATGATCTATTGTAGCATCTGTCAGTCTATTTTTCCCATCTAAAGTTTTTCCATTGCTCAATTTCTTGCCTTTCATGCTAGCCTTGAGCCTTCGAAGTCTTGATCCCATCCTTTTCTGAACATGGCCCACACACTCCAGTTTGGAAATTTTCACATCGTTACCATAGAGTCTCGGTTCCTCAATTTCTTTGAAAGCCTTTGAGTCACCATCTCCAAGATAATTTATGTATCTAACGTAGTACTATTTTACTGAGCGTTGATAAATACTTCCTACACCAGCAACTTCCATACCACCACTTCACCTATAGTAATTTGTCATGCACTCCTCTTCATGTTTATTTTTCATTTTCTCCTTGCATCTACAATGCTTGGAAAGTATTGCCACATCAACTACCTTACCAGTGTCCTCACTTGTAGCTGTTACTACACCATCCAGAGATGTGTGGCCTCTCTTCTGCCAGCTTCCATCAAAAGCTATGGACAAGTCTCTGCTATTATTATTTTCAACAACTGCTTCCTCAACAGCATCTTTCATGTTTTCCTGTACCACATCTACTACAGCAGAGCCTATTGCAATTATGTGTTTGTTAAATTTTGAAGGTGGAGGAGGGAAGTTCATCACACCACACAACATGGCACCTGCAGCCCTGCCCTCTCCTATACACCGTAATCCATAAACCAGTCTAATGTTTCTATCGTTAGTTTACCTGTATCTGCAGTAACATGCGAGGAATTGAAGAAAGTAACACTGTGTTTGCAATAACTGCTCATCAACTCTAATTCACAAGCAAGTCCTACATGTAAGTTGGTTTTCAATGGAACACCAAATTTTCCACATTGTTTGCAGCACACATTGTTCTCCAAAACGTCTGATAATAAAGAGACGTTAATTACCTCATATTTTGTAGTCCCAGCATTTAGTTTCTAGTATTCTTCTTCAATTACAGCTAGTTTTCTTCTTGAAGCACTTTCCGGTGTAGTGGCAGCAGCATCACTCAATGTATCACTACCAGTGTTGAGGTTAGTCGCTACTGGAACATCAGATACTGATGAAGATGAATCAGACGAATTTTAAGTACACTTGTACCAATGTACACGCTTCCTAAATACCTTCAGACTAGGTCTTGGCATGTTGAAGGAAAGAAAACTCAATGACTTCTCCACATACGACTTTCACAACAATGACATGGATTTACTCACAAAGGAAACAATACAAATGGATCAGAATCTATTGTCAACTGTCTAGCAGTGTAGCCAACAGAAAAGCTAACTCTCTTGCGCTCAATTATGTCTCTGGCAAGGCTGTCTATATCAGGTATATTTCGCGTCTCATATACAAGGTGCGGAACATCGTGTGTCGAAATTATTTTAAAAAATTATTTAAAATAGTTCTATTCACGTCATCCAAATATTTTATACATGGTATTCAACGGGAGAGTCTAAATTTTTCGAAAATGCATTTACCCAAAAATCGATTTTTTCATCGAGAAACTCAATCCGTATACCGTTAAAGATTCAATTTAGCCGCACCTGAGCATGGTGCTAGTGTCCCAGGCTTTCCCTTCCCATTCCTCTATCTAGGATCTTAGTAGTTCGTGTTTCTCTGCGAATTTTGACTCCCCACTGGTTTCTCAACAATGGCAGCTCTTCCCGGTCTCTGCCATTCAGCGGCACGTACCTCGTGACCGCACACATCGTGGAAAACGGCCTTTGTTGTCCTGCACGTCCTGTAGATATAATCTGCCATGCATGGCGTCAGGCCAGGGCTATATCCTTTATAAACACTGCCTGGTATAAAACTGTCCTTGCTTATCGTTTCCCGTCACACTGTAGTGAGCAGTGATTCTCCAATTGGGGAGAGGGACTCACTACCTGCAGTTTATGGCCTTGCTACGGGTTCTTCAGTCTCTGTGGAGTCCAACTAGCTTTCGTAGTGGATTCTCATTGAGCTGTCCATGCAGTTTATCATAGGAAATGGTAATGTAAATAACTACAGGATGAAAAGTATTTAAACCGACAAACTCTGGGAGGTTGTAGGGGACATGAAAACAAATATTTTTCCCTAATATCATATTTACCAATGAGGATTATTTAAACCGGTGGAGGTCGTATTACACTTTTCAGTTGTTAAGAGTCTGTATTACGGTCTTCAGTTGTTAAAGGGCGTATTACGCTCTTCAATTGTAGACGACTGCTATCCACCAGAGTAGTAGTGCATTGTCTCTGTTTACTAATGGAGCGATACACCTGGAGTGAGTACACTGATATGGTTGGTGCGTACTGCATAGCGCACCACAACGGACGAGCTGCACAGCGGGTTTATCAATAACAATATCCTAATCGCCATGTCCCACATCATAACGAACGTCTGCGTGAGACAGCGTCATTTAGCATATTCCCTTGACAGGGACGCCGTCGCACGGTAAGAACGCTGCAATTTGAGGAAGCTGTCTTCCAACATGTGGAGCGGGATTATTTAATCAGCACTCGTGCAACTGCACGTAACATGGGGACGAATCAGACGAATGTAAGAACAGTCCTTTGAGAGCAATTGTTACGTTCATTTCACTTAGAGCGTGTCCACGACCTGGAACAGGTTGATTATTCACCCAGAGCACAGTTTTCGCAGTGGTACGTGGGACGGAGTGAAATTCATCCTACATTTCCATCCTGTTTACCGATGAGGCAACGTTCGGTGTGATGGAGTCTTCAACATGCACAATTCGCATGTTTGGAGTGAGGATAACCCTCATGCCACAGTTACTAGCCCTCATCAAGTGCGGTTCTCTGTTAATGTGTGGGTCGGTGTTGTTGGGGACTGTTTAATTGGGCCGTATCTGCCTAGGCCATTAATTCGCAGGCACTATTACAACTTTCTCGCCAGAATTGCTGGAAGACGTCCCGCTCCCTACAAGACAACGCATGTGGTTCCAACATGTCAGGGCGCCGGCACATTTCAGTGGTTGTGTGCGTCGATTCCTGGACAGACAGTTCCACGAAACGTGGATTGGCAGGGGTAGTCTTGTACCATGGCCTGCTCGATCCCCAGATACGTCCCCTCTCGACTTTTTTGTGTGGGGAGAGATGAGCAACCTTGTTTAAGCATCTGTGTTGCATCAGAAGAGGATCTGGTTGCCTGGATAGTAGCAGCAGCAGGAACAATTCAGGACACTCCTGGGGTTTTTGCCTGTGTCAGACAGAACAAGATCCGACGGTGTAACATTTCTTTACGTGTCAATGGAGGCATTTTTGAAAATCTGCTGTAATTGAAATTGGGTTGTGTTAATGTGTTGTCTCTTGCTCATAAAATAATGAAAACGTGTTTGTTGGTTTAATTGATTTGCAGCCAGAGAAATCTTCCTCTATCGGTTTAAATACTCCTCGTAGGAAGAAATGACATTAGGGGAAAATATTTATTTTGATGTCCCCTACAGCCTCCCAGAGTTTGTCAGTTTAAATACTTTTCACCCTGTATATGTTGGCAATCATTTATACTGATTCGAATTTCATTATCCGGTGTGCATTAATTTATCACAATTTGATTTCACTCTTTCTCATGGGTTTTACGAAGTTTTCAGAGCAGTCTGGCAAAAACGGTAGCTTAGCTCAGGGCTCCTGTATACTTTGGAGTTAACTTTTTGTAAACCTGTCATTGAGAGTACCTCCACTTGAAAATTTACCGAAGCATTCTGTACACAGTACAGTATTTGACTTGTGCAGTATTTCAGAAAGGCTGCAGTGCATTTTTACCGAGGGTCCATGTCAGGAAAGGTGCCACCAACGCACCGTAGGAAGCATGACGCCTACGACGTCGCCAAGTTCACAGCCAGCTCCTCAAAGTGTTACATGAAGGAATTCGCGACTGCCCAGAATGTGCTGGAAAGTCTTCCTGAGACATTTGGGTTTTGCTAACAGTCAGCCAACATCTGCTGTGAGATTAACAGATAATAACGAAGTGGTGTTGTGTCCTATGGTAGGCACTAGCGTAATAGACTCCGCTAATTGAGGAAATCTTCGGAAAGAGGGAAATCCCAAGGATGCAACATAGATGTTCACTGTTTTTATAGAGTAACAGATCAAAAGTATGTGAAACCTTTTAGTAAACGTTAATATGTGCCGTCATCTCGTAATATTCGTCGAGGTTCATGAAGTACGTTCTCGTTAGAAGACAATGGAACAACATGATGATTTCAGGTGCCAACAGTTGGGCCAAACATTCCAGCTCGTCTTACAGTGGCAATCAACAACTAAAAGGAGAATTTGCCTACGTAACACGTCGGGCGGGGGTTAATTTTAAGGGTTCAATAACCCTTACTTGTAGAAAGGAAAAACTTTAAAGTTCATTACTGTTACTAAGGACCTTACGAATTATTCGAGATGACGTCTCGAGTTAATCTCAAACTACAACTTCCGACCCGAAGTACAGTAATGCATGTAGGAAGAATCATTCCATTTCATGGTGACCGTGAAGCATTGCCTAAATTACCGACAGGTCCTTCTGAAAGGGGAAGGGATGTGGTTCGAGAAAATAAGATATAAGAAAGTAGCAGTAAGCAGGTGAAGCAGGATTTATCTGCAGTCGGTCAGTCACATCCATACACCTCAAGAAGTTGAGGTGATCTTGCGAGCTACTTTCTTATGTTTTTTTTTTTAAATTGTTTTAGGGATACTGGTAAATACATATTATGATTCTGTCTATGATTCGTTGCTTTTGTGATGGACGCGTGTCTAGGTTTAGGTAACAGGTCGACAAGTCCGCAAGGAATTGGTCATTGGGAAGATACTTTGTAATCATAGGACTGTCAGTAAGGTTTACTTTTACGATAGCTTATTTACTGGCATGGCGTTAGCTACATTCGTTGGCCACACGGGGCGCTATTATTTATGCCAGTTTGGTTAACAGGGTACTGTTGATAATACACATCAGGATATGTACGTCTGTAAATACATAGCTCTAAGGAAATAAATTCGAAGTCCAAATCCAACCAAATAGACAGTTATGGTCCCCTCCGTTTGTGTTCATTACCGTTCATTTCGGTACAATACTGAAGTAGTATCACAAGCTAATAGTACGGCGTTCCGCTTCGTATAAATAACAGAAAAACCACTGTCGTTATTATTTCGGAACACATATCGATGTATAAGAACGGTATTTGCCTGCGTTAACTTCTGAAAACAGTCGATTGCCTATTGTGGTTTTCGCTAAGTTTGATTGAATTTTCACTGCCTAAACACGATTGTCTCACTCAATGTTCTCTACAAGACATCGTTATTTTCGCCGTTTCTGTTCAGGTTTCTATTTCTACGTTCGTAAAACAACGATTTCTGCTTGTTCGTTTCTTCCGGCCTTTTTATCCAACAACATCACTCGAAAATTTTCAGTGTCCATGCACTTCCCTCTTATTTAGTCCTCGTGATTTACTTGGAAAACGCACACTCTGAGAGATGAGTAATCATTCTAAACATTCTGTAGCACTAAATAAGGAGGTTGTCAGTTATAGACATTCAGACGTGTGGAAAATTAGAATGGCATCTTCATATGTAGCTATTCGCCTGTCAGCGAACACGTCCATAGTTTCTCTCACCCAACTTAATTCGCGAAAGAATCTAAATACTAACGTCTTGCTGAAACGACTAGTATGTTGTAGGAAGCATTTTCTAATACGTCATTGGCAGAAAATCTACCGTGGAGCCCGGAACGTCGCAGTTTTCTTCTTCCGGATGAGTTTCGGGAAAAATCTGGAAAACCTAATAAACCACCAAATAAAAAATTAGAAATACTTCCTGATAATAATTTGTAAATTTCTGTTTTTTTCGTCCAGTCGTCTCTCTAATTGCTAAGTTACCCACGACGCCAGAAACTACTGAGGCCTTCCAGTTGTGACTTTACAGCTGTTTACTGTGGATAACTGTTCCTGTTAAAGAAAGATTTAGAGGTCATCGACTATTTTGTTGTACATAAATATCCATTTTAAAGGATGGAATATTCTGTGGTGCCTATAACTTTCTAGACACGCCTCGGTATCACCATGAAATCGGCAACTACGAGTGAAATTGGCACGTGTCCATCGGTACTGCACGTTGGCGCAGTGGCACAGCGTCGCATTGTCTGATGAATCCTTACACTTTTTTCATGATGCCTATAGGAGGGCGTGAATCCGTCATTTTCCAGGGGAACTGTTCCTAGACACCTGTGGCGTGGTCTGGAGACAACCTGGAGGCAGCTCCATTACGGTGTGGGAAAGATTCCCATGGACATCCTTTGGTCCAGTTAAGCTCGTGGAAGGCACCATGAAGGCTAAGGAGTGTCGTACACTGGTTGCAGACCACGTACACCCTTTCATGACAATTACGTTTTCCACGGACAGTAGCATTTTTCAACAAGATAATGTGCAATTTCACAAGGCCACGAGTGCGATGGAGTAGTCCGAGGAACACGGCGGTGAGCTCCAGTTGAAGTGCTGGCCCACAAAGTCACCAGGTCTGAACCTGATCGAACACACCTGGATTGTGATAGAACGTGGCGTCACAGGTCATGGACCCCTTTTCCGGAATTTACAGGAATCAGGTGACTTGTGTATACAGATGTAGTGCCAGCTCCCTCCCGAGACGCATCAAGGCCTCATTGCTTCCATGCCAAGACGCGTAGATACCATTATCTCTGCCGAAGGTGCCCATACCGGCTATTGGGTATGGGTCATAATGTTCTCGGTATACATGAACAAAGTGAAGCACATGGCCAGCACATGAGAGCTCCTCATATGCCACAAATTTCTGTAGGAAATTGAAGGTTGCGCTTGAGGCTCTGTGAAGAGCGATGCGATTGACAATGCTTGACACAGACATTTCCACATTTCACTGAAAACATCCCCATTTCGTTTGAAGACATTATAAAGGCAAATGTTGGACGCACCATGTTTTAATGCCCTCTGATAGACGCCTGATTACCTTTGATCACATTTGTTGTTGTTGTGGTCTTCAGTCCTGACACTGGTTTGATGCAGCTCTCCATGCTACCCTATCCTGTGGAAGTTTCTTCATCTCCCAGTACTTACTGCAACCTACATCCTTCTGAATCTCCTTAGTGTATTCATCTCTTGGTCTCCCTCTACGATTTTTACCGTCCGTGCTGTCCAACAATGCTAAATTTGTGCCCGCATCTCGTGGTCGTGCGGTAGCGTTCTCGCTTCCCACGCCCGGGTTCCCGAGTTCGATTCCCGGCGGGGTCGGGGATTTTCTCTGCCTCGTGATGGCTGGGTGTATTGTCTGCTGCCCTTAGGTTAGTTAGGTTTAAGTAGTTCTAAGTTCTAGGGGACTGATGACCATAGATGTTAAGTCCCATAGTGCTCAGAGCCATTTGAACCATTTTTTGCTAAATTTTAGATCCCTTGAAGCCTCAGAACATGTACTGCCAACCGGTCCCTTCTTCTTGTCAAGTTGTGCCACAAACTCCTCTTCTGCCCAATTCTATTCAATACGTCCTCATTAGTTACGTGATCTACCCATCTAATATTCAGCATTCTTCTGTAGCACCAAATTTCGAAAGCTTCTATACTCTTCTAGTCCAAACTATTTATCGTCCGTGTTTCACTTCCATACATGGCTACACTCCATACAAATACTTCCAGAAACCACTTTCTGACACATTAAATGTATACTCGATGTTAACAAATTTCTCTTCTTCAGAAACGCTTTCCTTGCCATTGCCAGTCTACATTTTATATATTCTCTACTTCGACTATCATCAGTTATTTTGCTCCTCAAATAGCAACACTCCTTTACTACTTTAAGTGTCTCATTACCTAATCTAATTCCCTCAGCATCACCCGACTGAATTCGACTACATTCCATTATCCTCGTTTTGCTTTTGTTGATGTTCATCTTATATCCTCCTTTCAAGACTCTGTCCATTCCGTTCAACTGCTCTTCCAAGTCCTGTGCTGTCTCTGACAGAATTACAATGTCATCGGCGTACCTCAAAGTTTTTATTTCACCTCCATGGATTGTAATACCTACTCCGAATTTTTCTTCTGTTTCCTTTACTGCTTGCTCAATATACAGATTGAATTAAATCAGGGAGCGGCTGCAGCCCTGTCTCACTCCCTTCCAAACCACTGTTTCCCTTTCATGCCTCTCGACTCTTATAACTGCCATCTGGCTTTTGTACAAATTGTAAATAGCCTTTCGCTCCCTGTATTTTATCGCTGCCACCTTCAGAATTTGGAAGAGATTATTCCAGTCAACATTGTCAAAAGCTTTCTGTAAATGCTAGAAACGTAGGTTTGCCTTTGCTTAATCTTTATTCTAAGATAAGTCATAAGGTCAGTATTGCCTCACGTGTTGCAGTATTTCTAGTGTACACAAATACCGAACTTCAGCGTTGTCACCTTGAAATGTCCTTCTTTTCGAAGTTTTACTCAATTAGCGAGTCCAGTACTTGTGCTCCTACTACATAACTGTAAACCACCATAATAATTCGAGTTAACCTCGTAGCAGACGTTAGTTACCCGCTAACAACACCTAAAGATCTCATATAAGCACTTTCTGGGCACAAAATTCTAAGTTACATTTAGTTAACGTGTAGTATTAATTTACATACCAACTGACGTCATGGGGTGATATACTGTTGTTGTCGGTTTTTTGTGAATATACGTGTCATGGTTGTATGGATACACGATAACTGTTTTTCTTTTTGGGTTTGTGATCATTTTGCCAGATTACTGAAAATTTAATTTTATAACTGGATGGTCTTCCGTTTGACACAATGTGGTAGTTTTATCGAAGTGGGATACAGCTTTTGTGCTAAATTAATATTTTCCAGAGATATTTCTCTACCTACTTTTCTGCTAGTGCTCAAGTCGCCTTTCTGAATTACTACGCAAGGTAAATGCTGTACTGTGTACAGAATGCGTCGATGGACTTTTCCTTGAATCCTTCATTTCACGTTTGTAAAACGTTATCTCTAAAATATACAGCAGCCTGGCAGAAAAAACTTGCTCACGGTGTCGAGAGAAAAACGAGATGAGAAATAAAAAGTTGGCAACGCAGCCAGCAAGAACATTTCCACCTAGTAGAAGCGAATGCTTTTGTTTCACTTGTGTAACCTCATCTTCAGCTGGAATGCATCACTTTAACCGCCGCTGCAAAGGTACAGTGAAACCTGTTTGCTAGCTGCGACGCGGGACACGGGTTCCCGTTTTTAATACGTGCATTGGCGGCGCTTCGCAAGGATCTCCGGGCTGACGACGCTCCGTGGCGGCGGGTCGCCTTTGTCTGCCTGCACGGAACGTACCAGCATGCGTCGCAATTATCTGCCCGCACCGCACGGCTTTCACCGCGGTCATTTACACAAGTAATTGGACGCCTGAGCAGCCACACGCTACAGGGACGGGGGCTGCGGAAATAATGTGCAAACGAGACGAGTGCGAATGCGACTGCCGCCCACAAGATCACAGAATACCACAGTGTCGCTGGCGCTGCCTGAATCCCACTTCGTAACTTCACCGTCCTAATGCCGCACGTTTTGGACAGTTCCCCTCGCAAAACACTATTACCTTCTCAGAAACGAAGATCTCGTCACGCAATCATAATCAAAACACTTTATCACATGATTTAGGTTACTATTTATAGCTGTGCTACATGCATCATTTAAAGCGGTGACAATGTTAACGCTTGGAAGGTGTGTGTGCGTGTGCGTGTGCGTGTGTGTGTGTGTGTGTGTGTGTGTGTGTAAGTGTGTGTTAAATTTTACAAGAATTTTTCTTGTGTTTAGCATCTAATAACGCCCTCGTAAGGTCTGAATTGCTTAGACATGAGAGCACACCCTCGGCAGAGAAGCTACCTTTCATAGGGACTTTTTAGACGTGATCTTTGATCCCAGAACGAGATTTTCACTCTGCAGCGGGGTGTGCGCTGATATGAAACTTCCTGACAGATTAAAACTGTGTGCAGGACCGATCTTCTGCAAATTTTGGAAGGTAGAGACGAGGTACTGGCAGAAATAAGGCTGTGAGGACGGGGCGTGAGTCGTGCTTGGGTAGCGAAGTTGGTAGAGCACTTGCCCGCGAAAGGCAAAGGTCCCGAGTTCGAGTCTAGGTCCGGCACACAGTTTTAATCGGTCAGGAAGATTCATATCAGCGCACACTCCGCTGCAGAGTGAAAATCTCATTCTGCAAACGTTCCGCAGGCTGTGGCTAAGCCATGTCTCCACAATATCCTTTCTTTCAGGAGTGCTTGGTTCGCAGGAGAGGTTCTGTAAAGTTTGGAAGGTAGGATTGGTACTGGCAGAAATAAGGCTGTTAGGACGGGGAGTGAGTCGTGCTTGGGTAGCTCAGTTGGTAGAGCACTTGCCTCCGAAAGGCAAAGGTCCCGAGTTCGAGTCTCACACACATTTTTAATCTGCCAGGAAGTTTCGTGATCTTTGATCTGCAAAGATGCGCTCCAGGTGAGGAGAGGAGAGGAGACAGACAGCTGAGCTTTGATGTTGGAAATGTACAGTCGAGTTTTTGTTTAGTAGCAGCAAGCAGCAAACAACGAGCATTTTTGGGAAATGTATTATGGATTCATGGAAGATATATTGTAGAGAAGAAAAGATTTGATTTTAACATTGGTAGGATTATACGTTTCGAAAGAATGGCTGACAGGTAATGATTAAGTTTGTTTTATTTGCCGCGGCGATTTGCTAATGCAGCGTTCTTGATTTTGTCAGATAGCCAAATCAGATATCATTTTGCTTTTCATTTTCTTGTTCGGATTTATCGATCATTTTGAGAGAAATAATTTGAAGAATTAGATTTTCGAATTTTGTTTAAGGAAATATTATATACGTGAATTTTTTTGTAATTCATGTGGTATAGTTACATGATTTCAAAGAAAGCTCAGTTGTTATTGAATTTTCGTTTAATATTATTAAGTCAAATGACATCAGATTGCTACTGACTTCATTTATCCCAGTGTCATTGCCTATATCCCAAGGGTCAATTAATTTCCAATTTATTTCAGATCATTATAAAAATCTATGAACCTAGAAGATAGTAATGTTTTCAGAGAATGCATAGCACCTTTTTGTATCTCATAGACAGATTTTGCAGCTCTTTTATAAAAAGATACAGGCTGTAACTTCGAGAGAAATTTGCATGGGTCTATCTAGTGCGATGAAGTTATCCCCGTAGTGTAGACCAAAGATTATTTATTAAATTAAATTTGACAGAGACCAATTTCAGCTTAAAGGGAATGTGTTTTTCATCAAAGATTATATTCAAATCTTGTGATAACAGTTAGTTTGAGACAAGGCATGATTCTGTTAGAGTTGTCGCAGTTAAAATTCTCTACGCGATCTTGCAGCTCAATTTTGTCACCAACAGCGTTACGCAAGCTCTCAGCTTCAAGGTATGCTATGTACTCCATTCAGAAATAGAGACCTAAAATTTAGCGTCTAAGAGACAAATTAACACTGAAACACAGTCAACGTTACAGATCCACCCAAAGTTTGGTATCTGACAGAGAGTCTAACAATATAAACACAGTCAAATTTCAGGTTCCGACCTAAGATTTAACATTAGAACCAAAGTTACAGATTCACATCATAAATACAGTCAACGTTACAGATCCACTGTCACCAAAATAAATTTAAACTGGTGACATTCACTCACTTCCAGGACGATTTTGTCATTCATCAATGCTCTGTCAAGAAAATGGTAGATTAGTACAAAACCTTGACATTAAAAAGTAAGATGCACATATCTGGAGATGTTGACATTTGCTTCCGCCATTTTTTCTCTGTGGATCAATAACACCAGCATCGCCTTCATTGGTACCGCTGCTGCATTCATCAGAACTCGGCAAGCTACACGCGCAAATAAGGTAGGTGATGAAAGTAGCCGGACACATGGCTGAAAATGACTTACAAGTTCATGGTGCCCCCAATCGATAATGCTGGAATTCAATAAGATGTAGGCCCACCCTTAGCCTTCATGAGAGGTTCCCCTCTCTCAGGCATACGTTCATTCGTGTGGTGGAAGGTTTCTAGGGGAATGGCAGCCCAATCTTTACGGAGTGCTGCACTGAAGAGAGGTATCGATGTAGTTCGATGAGACCCGGCTTGAAGTCGACGTTCAAAATCATCCAAATGGTGTTCTATGGGACTGAGAACTCTGTTCAGGCCAGTCAGTTACAGGGATGTTACTGTCGTGTAACCACTCCGCCACTGGCCGTGCATTATAAAATGGAAATGTCGTGTGGCTAGGGCCTCCCGTCGGGTAGACCTTTCGCCTGGTGCAGGTCTTTCGATTTGACGCCACTTCGGTGACCTGCGCGTCGATGGGGATGAAATGATGATGATTAGGACAACACACACCCAGTCCCTGAGCGGATAAAATCTCCGACCCAGCCGGGAATCGAACCCGGGCCCTTAGGATTGACAGTCTGTCACGCTGACCACTCAGCTACCGGGGCGGACGCCGTGCATTATGAACAGGTGTTCGATCGTGTTGAAAGGTGCAACCGCCATTCCCGAATTGCTTTTCGACAGTGTGAAGCAAGAACATGAATGTAGGTCTGTACTGCGATAGTGCCACGCAAAACAACAAGGGGTAAAGCCCCCTCCATGAAAACACGACCACACCAAAACACCATTGCCTCCGAATTTTACTATTGGCACTGCACACGCGGGCAGATGACCTTCACCAGGCATTTGCCTTACCCATTCCCTGCAATCGGATCGCCACATTGAGTGCCGTGATTCGCCACTCCACACAACGTTTTTCCACTGTTCAATCATCCAATGTTTACACACCTTACACCAAGCGATGTATCGTTTGGCATTTACCGGCGTGGTGTTTGGCTTACGAGCAGCCACTCGGCCATGAAATCCAAGTTTCTCACCTCCCGACTAACTGTCATATGGCTTGCAATGGATCCTGATGCAGTTTAAAATTCCTGTGTGATGGTCTGGATAGATGTCTGCCTATTACACATTACGAACCTCTTCAACTGTCGGCAGTCTCTGTCAGTCAACAGACGAGGTCGCCCTGTAGGCTTTTGTGCTGTACGTGTCCCTTAACGTTTCCACAACACGTTCATATCGGAAACAGGGGACTAGGGGTGTTTAGGAGTGTGGTAATCTCACGTACAGACGTATGACACAAGTGACACAAATCACATGACCACGTTCGAAGTCCGTGAGTTTCGCGGAGCGCCACATTCAGCTCTCTCGCGTTGTCTAATGAGGTCGCTGGCCCGCCCGGTTGGCCGCGCGGCCGAACGCACGACTTTCTGGGCGAGAAGGAGCGCCGGGTCCCCGGCACGAATCCACCTGGATTAAAAGGTGGCTACACTGAGTCACAGCGCCAGAGATTGCGCCAAAGATTATTACTTCGCCGCCTCCACTGGCAGCACTTGTTGAGAGGATGTCGAGAGCAGTACTAGTTCAGAGGATGTCGAGAGCAGTAGTAGTTCAGAGGTTGCCGTGGGGGTGCTAGTTCAGAGGATGTCGAGTGCAGTTGTTGTTCTGTTGGGCGAGAGAGTAGATGCTGTTCGGTTGGTGTAACGTATAGACGGAAGGTGTTGCAATGATCACAGTGTATTTTCGTCAATATATATTTAGATAAAAAAAAGTTTATTTCACATTTCTTTAATGACAATGCCTCTTTGGTCACAGGTTCAGTCAACAAATAATCTGGCTCGTGTTCATGCATTAGACTTCTAATTCTGGTTTCTATGTGCAATTATAGTGTTTCTGGTTTTTCAATTAGTTCATTGTAAATAGTGTTTAAAATATCCCGTCGTATTAAGGAAGAACCGTGCCAGATACATGTACGTTGAATCACACTACCACACACAGAACAGTTACACTTGTGCTTTGTTGTTTCGTAGCTTTTATAGTTGCAGGGGACTTAATTAATCAATTGTGTTAACGGAAATTTCTTGTCTTTCTTTATTTTTATTTTATGCACTCAGATTGCGTACTAATACTACTCAGGGCCAACTGTTTACGAGACTTCGTAACCGGACACGCAGCTACTAAAATTATTGCTTTTTAATTAAGCCCCCAAGCACGTGTCGACCGCTGCTTCCAATCGTCCTTTGAAATTCTTTTGACAGTAAAAATGGCAGACAGTAGTACTGTTGTAGTAATTTGTAGTTTAGTAATCGTAGCCTATATTGCATGTGTAGATTTGGTAACTAAACATTTGTATTTGTCTTGTTATTTGTCTGCATTTTTTGCAGAATTTCATTTTTGATGTCTCGTATACGGGTTTGACAGTTTTGTGCAATTGTGAAGGTTTTAATTGTTCGTTAATCGTGTTTGTCGGGAAGCATTTCGTGTGATGGTATTGTTGGTGACATAGTGTTATATTGTGTGTAATTTTCGTATAGTGACGAGTTTTGTATGTTTTGTAAATGATTACGCTATCGATGCAAAAGGTAAAAATCATGGGTAGTCAGAATGACAAAATTTTTAACATGGCGATCTCGCCAACACAGGAGAACAGTATGATGAATAATGAAGTAGAAAACAATTTAAAGAGCCGGGATAATAGTCCGGAACCAGTTCAAAATTTTTCACAGTCAAAAAATTCTCAGAATACGAGATTAACGACAGAAGATACTGGAATAGTATCGAACACAGATAGCTTGACAGCTATGACGAAGGAAGTTAGTTTTACGGAAAATGTTAGGGGCGAAAAGAATTTCGTACCAGTTAATATGGAGCAGTTTATGAGTGCAATATTAAATTTGGGATCACAAATAAGAACAATTAAAACTGATATTGGAACAATGGAAACACGGTTAGACCCACGAATAGGGACATGTTTTAAAAACATGAAAGATGAATGAAAGAAAGAAATTAGAAAAGAAGTACAATCGATTTTGAAAGCTCACAATAATAGATTAATTTCAATAGAAATTAGACAAAAGGAACTGGATAGAGAACAGGCAGAAAGAGATTCTGTGATAGTACAAAAATTTTCAGAGTTAAATTTACAACGTGCACACGATAAGGAAGAAATATTTGAAAGAATCGAGGAATCCGCACCAAATGACAGAATAAGTCACCTAACGCAACAATATGAACAGTTAACTACTAAATGTGTCAACACTGAAACCCGAGTGGCGACACTTTCGGACGACGTAAACAATCAGAAAGAGCAAATAGGTGACATATCGGAAAAGTTGATAAGATTTCAGATAAATTTACAAGTCTTAGTTTAAATGGGGACAGAGATTCAGATGATACAGCTCCATTGCCATCTGCAGAAACAGAAGAGTACCAGAATATAAATAAACATGTTGAAAATCAGGGAAAATTTAATGAACGCGTTAAAAGGGAATTTGAGGCGTTACGAAAGCAAGTTAAACAAATCGAAAGCGAAGTCGTAGGAAAAGACAGTAGAAGAAATTCAGAATCACCGACAGCAGCGGGTTTTGAAGAAAAGAATTTATTTCATTTACGAGATGCAACAAGAGAGCGCCAGGCGCGCTAACTTGACAATAATCGACATTCGGACTGGGACACACGCAGTAGGTCTTTGTCGCCACGAGACGAAAACTTTGACTATAAACACTTTTTAACTGTTTGGAAATTTAAGATCTTTCGCAATTCTAAGAATGACATACATCCATGTTCATGGTTAGATCTATTTATGTACGCACTTCCACCAAATTGGCCACTAAGTCACAAACTGGAACTTATGTGTGGATTTTTAGAAAACAAACCGACGACGCGCATGCGCGCACTTATTAGAGATTGTAATAATTTAAATGATTTTTATCATGCTCTCCCATCGGCATATTGGTCCGAAAACACGCAAGAAAGAGGCAAACATAGTCTTATTACGCAGCGTAATTTTAGACAGTCTGAGTTCCGCGCGCCGGCAGAATACTTTGAAGACATAATTCGAAAGAATCAATTCCTTTCCAACCCTTATACCCCGACTGAATTAATTCGCATTTCTTTAACTAAGCTGCCACAATCGATAAGACACGTTGTATTAGCCGGAAGATGTAAAGACGACATTGAAACTTTTAAGACTTTGCTACAAGAGCTTTGACTAGAAGAAGGGATCGGTTGGTAGGACATGTTCTGAGGCATCAAGGGATAACCAATTTAGTATTGGAGGGCAGCGTGGAGGGTAAAAATCTTAAAGAGAGACCAAGAGATGAATACACCAAGCAGATTCAGAAGGATGTAGGTTGCAGTAGGTACTGGGAGATGAAGCAGCTTGCAAAGGATAGAGTAGCATGGAGAGCTGCATCAAACCAGTCTCAGGACTGAAGACCACAACAACAACAACAAGAACTTGAGTATGACAAAGACGACGGAACTTCTTGTAATTTTTTCAGTAACGGTAATCACAATAGATTTTCAGAGAAAAGGGATAATGATCGGAACTGAGGTTATAGCGGTAATTTTGAAAATGACAGACGAAACAGACAGGGAAATAGATACCAGCCTTATGACAATAACAGACGTTCCAACAGAAATTACACAGACAATTACAATACCTACCGGAACGATCAATCATACGGAAACAGTGATCGGTATCATCAAGACAGAAATTATTCATACAATAATAGAAATTCTTACTACAGAAATAACCAGAGTGGTAGATATAACAATAATTTCAGAAGTGATGTCGAAATTACACAAGCAGTAGTCACGCAGATAGCTAGGAAAATAGAAATTTTAATAACAGACACATCCAAGAATTGACATGTAACAGACAGGAGGGACCTAACTGGCATCCTCCACGTGACAGAAACTCAGAGAGACAAGTGCAAATCGTAGAAATTGAACCGCAAAATGACGCGAATAATCAAAGACTTGACGCAAACAATCGACAATAACTTATAGATTCGGTTTCTGGCAGCAAGGTAGACGGTTCAGAAAGTAATGACGCTACGACTTTACACTTTGTACGCTTGGAAGACATGAGAGATATTTTGCTAGACAAAAAGGAAAATAATGTAGACGCATTTTTACATCCTGTTATTGAAGTATGGGTGAGTAAGAATAAATTCACTGCAGTTTTAGATTCTGGGAGACCATTGAATGTTATTAGTGAATCAGTTTTTGTATATGTGTAAGAACTGTTGCTTGCCCTGTGTTACCTGTTTCTAAAACTACAATGCGAGGAGCTATTTCTCGAAAAAGTGCGGAAGTCAAACAACAGACCAACTTAAATTTCAATTGTCTAGGATATGAATTTTCTGCTAATTTTGTTATTGTTCCATTACTCAGTAAACAAATTATATTAGGTATGGAGTTTCTTAACACACATAAGGCAATTTTAAACTTTAAGAAAGGAAGTGTGAACTTGACTGTTGCCGGAATGCCGAAATGTTTGAAATGTTTCGAGTGTGTAACGAAATCTGAATCAGGCACAAATTGTTTAAGGTTTCTTACTTCTGATGTTTTCGCTGAGTATTATGACGACAATGTGTTAATCCATGACAACGACAATAGATACAGAGACGCGATGGATGATATAATTAATAGTGAAGAATAATTTAATGAAAAGGTTAACAAAGCCGAAGTGACAGATGACTTTGCAAGAGAAGAATTGCACCAAATTTTGACTTCACATACTACAGTATTTAGTCATCATACAGGAACTATACAAGGCTTACAATATTTATTTAAAGTAAAAGAACATACGCCATTTCGGGGGAAAACGTACGCCATTACTTTGGCTTATACAGACAAGGTTAAGAGTGAACTTCAATGCATGTTAGATCAAGGCATTATTGAGCCAGCAGTCAGTCCTAATACCAGCCCATTATATGTCGTTCTTAAAAAGGATGGGTCAATTCGTTTGGTTCTGGATTCCAGACAGATAAATAATATAATCATACCTGAAACTGACCGTCCACAAAATTTATATGAACTTCCTCAACATTTCCATTGAATTAAAGTTTTATCCACAATTGATAGGCGCGCAAGTTTTTGGCAAATAGAACTCCACACTTATTGTAGAAAATACATAGCTTGTTTAGCCTTTGGTAATTGTTATCAATTTATGAAATTACCGTTTGGACGTACTGTATCTTCAGCAGCATTCATTCGTGGGTTAAATGAAATTTTACATGTTTATCTTCGTGACAATATTACTTCATATGTTGACGATATTCTTATTGCTAAACATTCTTAGAGTGAGCATAACAAAATTTTGTATTCATTATTACGTATTTTTGCAAGAGTTGGCATTACAGTGAACTTGGAAAAATCTGAATTTGGTTGTTTTCAGGTGAAATTTCTTGGTCATATTGTTTCTACGGAAGGTATTCTTCCTGATCCAGAGAAACTAGACGCTATTCGTAATTATGCCGTTCCTACTACAAAACGTGATGTTCGTAGTTTCCTTGGTGTCACCTCGTTTATGTGAACTTTCTCGACAGAATTCAATTTGGTGTTGGGATGAGGAAGCTCAATTAGAATTTGAACAACTTCGTGATGCTTTAGTTGCTGCTCCACTTCTTTCACACTCGGATTTATCTAAAGATTTTTGTTTGGCGTCGGACTCATCATACAAAGGCCTAGGTGCGCACTTATTTCAAGTGATAGAAGAAAACGGCGTTGTAGTACAGAAAGCTATTGCATTTGGAAGTCGTGTTCTCTCTAAGCCAGAAAATAATTATTCGATTACGGAACTTGAAGCCTTGGCTGTTGCTTGGGCTTTCACAAAATTTCGCATATTTTTGTATGGCAGACATACTAAGGTTTACACCGATCATCGAGCTCTGGAATTTCTTATGTCAGCAAAATTAACACATGGAAGGTTGTCACGATGGGCGCTGTATCTACAGGAATTTGAATTTAGTATTGTTTATATGCAGGGTTCTTCAAATGTTATTGCTGATGGTTTATCACGTGCACCTATGGGTTTGAAACAAAGTGCTAAGGAGGACTGCAACGAAAACAATTTTTGTTTGATGTATATTCAAGGTGTTGCGTTTGAAAATTTTATTTCGTCTTCACTCCAGGCCATCGCTAAGGAGCAAAACATGGATCAAATCTGGAAGGGCATTAAGGAGAAGTGGATGAGAAAGGAAAGCGAAGCGATTAGACAGTATTATTTAGCTCGCAATGATATTCTTTTTAAACGAAAATAGATTGACAACTCTGTTTGGTTAGTTTGCATCCCTTATGAGTGGGTTAATAAATTGATTTGGTATACACACTTCAGTTATGCACACTTTGGTCCCAGAGAATGCTTCCATAAATTACGAGAAAATTGCTACTTCAGTAGTATGGAAAAACGTATTCGATTTGTTCTTGCCAAATGCCGCCAACTATTTCTCACAGAGCACCGTTGTTTCCTATCATTCCAGCGAAATTAAAGGAGATGGCTGCAGTCGATTTGTTCGGTACAGTGGTTCGTTCTACTAATGGTTTTGCGTACATTTTGGTAGCAGTGGAATTGACATCAAAATATGTGTGTTTTACACCCTTACGTAAAGCAACAGCTCGTTCAGTATCTAATGCTTTCATCAAACATTTTGTTAAAGAAGTGGGTCATGTTGATAAAGTTATATCAGATAATTAACCACAGTTTCGCTCTAAAATTTGGCTTAGCACTCTACGGCGTCGTAAGATTAAACCAATTTTCATTTCAGATTTTCACCCTCAATCTAAGGCTTCAAAGAGATAGATGAAGGAAATCAATAAATTGTGTCGTCTTTATTGTCCTCGTAATCACAGAACGTGAGATCAGTATCTTCATATTTTTCGAAAGATTCTGAATGAACTCCCTAATGATTCAACTCCTTTACCGCCTATTTTGATATAAAAAAATAAAGCACCGACAATTCGCATTTTTGAAATAGTTCCCTTTCCGCCCACACGGAAACTGCGGCATTCTGAAGTTGTGAACCTGGCTCTGCAAAATATTGCATCTGCGGCTGCTAGAAAAGAGAAATCGGCTAAACGTCCAGGTCGTTTAAAAACATGGTTGCTTGGTCAAAAGGTGTTAATTAAGTCTCATCGTTTGTCTCCCAAAGGAAAAGGCTTGTGTTGCAAATTTTTTCTGCTTTATAACGGTCCATATAGAGTTCGCACAATTATTCATGATAACACTGTCGAAGTAGAAACTCTTAAATCACGGCGCTCTAAGGGAATACATTAAACGTTAAAATTTTTATGGTATGACACACTTTAGAGATATTAACAGTTACACGTAAACACGCAGAGAATTCAAGGATAGCGCTCCGTGTTTTGGCGACGGCACATACACAAAGCGACAATGAATCTGCGCGCCGCACTAGGTAGTCGTTGACCGCAAACAATTACTTCCTACATCACGCTGGCGTACAGCTGATCGAGCGCTCAGTGCGAATGCACTGACAGTCGTAAACAAATACGCAGTCTAATTTCTCCGATTAAATTCAGTATAAAGCTATAGTGACTTGATAACTTATGTTATTAACGTTCAGTTTTTTCCAGGATAGAGTTGTATAAAATATTTAAGAACTTCAGGTAAATTCTGTGCGTGTCCGACGTTAAGAGGACTTGCAATCGAGAAAATTTCAGGAAGAAGTAATTTCGAAGAAGAAAGTAATAAACTAAAAAGGTAACTATTAATTGAGTTTATTTTTCAGGTAACATATTTCTACTTAGGTATGTACTATATACATAATTTGCTGCTCGCGGTTACGTGATTTATACTCTGTGTTAACCGATTTTGACAATGATTGATTGATGAACAGGGTTGTTACTTATGTATATTATGCATCGTTTGGCTGCTCTGCCTTTTCATTGATGGCAAATTTTTTGTTATGTGCCTGCCGTCCCTATTTATTTAAATTATAATTTTCACCTGATTACTTGTGCTGATATGGTTATGTATGTAAGTTATACTTTGTGATTTATCTGCTTGCGTCTTCATGTTTACTTATTAAGATTACATATTAACATTTATTTGCTTATGCTGATAAGCTGCTATTAACCTGTTTATTATGTAAGATATATATTTGCTGCTTTGGGTGTGGATTGCGTATTTACACGTTTCTGTTTTGTTGTCATAACTGCTCTTTAATTTGGCATATAGAAATGCTTATATACTGTGTATGAACATGGAGTTTAGGTTACACTATGGTATTAATTATAGTTTGTTCGCTTGGCAGAGCCTCATTGTAGGGATTGTGCTACATCCACTTTTTGACATTCTGTACCCTACTGGTATATTTACTCCGTATTGCATGTTTTGCTTGCGCTCAGTGCTTTATATTTTAAGATCAGAAAATGAACTGGTATAATTGTACGAACTATATTGGTACAAGAAACATCATTGAAGTCACATGAGCTGTAGGTTTTATGGAAGCTGTATAAATTTATGCTAATAGAAAGGAAGCTAACGACATGAAATACCAACATTAGCTTTAGACCATTGACAGTTATTACACCGCATTCTTCGTGAGCCATTGAAATAGCAAGTGACACTGGAAACAAAGAAATACTCCACATGTTTGCTTCTGTTTTGCCATGATTCTTGAAGTGGTGTACCCACTGTGAAATACTACGATTTATTAATTCAAAGTCTTATATGATCATTCATACTATGTACTCGCGCATACTTACTGATAGTTATTGAAACTGATGACTGTTACAGGTCATGTATGCATTTCTTTCATTTTGTGATGGACAAGGTGACCAAATGTATTTTATAATTCATAATGAGTAGAAGATTTGGCTCAGGTGGATTACACAGACGTTGTGTGCGGTCATTGTATCTTCGGGTTGCGTGGGATGATGAATTGAAGTTTTCACTAGGATTTTATCTGTACTTCTTCGAGGAGACTGACTAGAGGATAGAGTTGTTATGGAAGTGAAATGATATTGGTGATAAGGTTTATATGTATCGACGTATTGAAGAGGTATTATTGAAGTATTGAGATTGTATGATGTTGGTGATTATTGGAGTTCTGGTGGATAAGAGGTAAGGTTAATGATATTGGTGATAAGATTATGTATCGACGTATTGAAGAGGTATTATTGAAGTATTGAGATTATGTCATGCTGATGATTATTGGAGTTTTGGTAGATAAGAGGTAAAGTAAGTGAGGAGCATTTTTTTTTTCTTTGTTGATTTATATGGAACAAGAGGGATGAATATGACAGATTAGAACACCTCAGTGGAAGGAAGATTGTCTACACACACACTTTGTTAAATCAATAAGCAGTATATACTTTTTTTGGAGAGAGGAAGTATTTGCATATCTTGGCACACTGACAGTTGTTCAGCAACCGTACATTTTGATTTGGCTTGGCAAACATTGGTCTTGACATGATGACTATGACGTTGACTAACTATTATTGACTAATATACACTGCTGTCACTACTACTTGATACACATGTTGAACATCAAAGTTTGACAGAATTGAATTTACGCAGTTAACACTATTCAATTACACAATAGTACTTAATATGTGGATGTAAGATGAGCGAGTGTGTTTTGTGTGTTTTCCTTTCCTTATCCCAAAGAACTGGTACCGACCTACCTCCTAAATATTATTTTACTTGTTTGTTGTGGCTTGCACTGATGCCCATAAATATTATAGGTTTACTGATATTTGTGTATTTGTAATAGTTAATATAACGATTATCTGATATCATTTGTGTGTTTATTATAATTTGTATGTTTAGTGTAAGAGCATTGATAATAATTATGTGGAAGCAATTGTGTGTGCATTCAAACTGTTGTCCGTGCTTATACCTATTAACATTGGTGGGTTGCCACACCGAAATGTTTAATTTCTGCTGAGGAACTCTGATGAACTGTGTAACTGTTGCTGGTGAATATTACTGACTGTTACGTGCACCTGTTCAACATTACTGTGTGCCACTGTTGGAACTGCTAAACCAGTGATGATGTCACTTGTTGCTGTCTGCATCTGTTCAACATTACTGGGTGCCACTGATGGAACTACTTTTACTGAAATGATGTCACTTGTTGCTGTCTGCACCTGTTCCACATTACTGGGTGCTGCTGATGGAACTGCTGCTACTGAGATGATGTCACTTGGTGCTGTCTGCACCTGTTGACCATTGCTGGGTGCCACTGTTGAAGCTGTTCAAATACTGCTGATGAAATGTTATGGGACTGCTATTTCCACCTGTTGACCATTGCTTGGTGCCACTGTTGGAAATGTCAACTACTCTGAGGAGTGCTAATTGTTTATTGAACTAATGAAAAGATTTTATTTGAATATTTGTATAAACAGATTTTTTGTGTATTTACTGTTTATGAAATGTTATGAGACTCTTACCTGCACCTATACGTCATTGCTGGTGCCATTGGTTGAACTGTTTAACCACTATGACAAAAGATACTTGAGTAAGCTATTATGTAAAATTACATGTATGCAAGCATTTGTATTCCTTACTGTATTTTATATATTTGGTTATTGAAGGGTCAGTGCAAAGCCAAAATTTATTTAGTTGTGTGATATTTACTTATTAATATCATCTTTCATTATTGTCTGTGTTTTTTGGACGCATTGGGTGGTATTTTCACCACCAATGCTGGCAAAAATACCATCAAATACTAGCCCGTGGAGGAGGGGCATATGAAATGTGGCTACTATGAGTCACAGCGCCAGAGATTGCGCTAAAGATTATTTTTCCGCCGCCTCCACTGACAGTACTTCTTCAGAGGATGTCGAGAGCAGTACTAGTTCAGAGGATGTCGAGAGCAGCAGTAGTTCAGAGGTTGCCGTGGGAGTACTAGTTCAGAGGATGTCGAGTGCAGTTGTTGTTCTGTTGGGCGAGAGAGTAGATGCTGTTCGGTTGGTGTAATATATAGACAGAAGATGTTGCAATGATCACAGTGTATTTTTCGTCAGTATATATTTAGGTAAAAAAATTTGTTTCACAATTCTTTAATGACAATGCCTCTTTGTCACAGGTTCAGTTAACAAAGCATCTGGCTCGTGATCATGTATTAGACTTGTAATTCTGGTATCTACGTGCAATTATAGAATTTCTGGTTTTTCAGTTAGTTCGTTGTAAATGGTGTTTAAATTATTTTGTCGTATTGAGGAAGAACAGTGCCAGATACATGTACGTTGAATCACACTACCACACACCGAACAGTTACACTTGTGCTTTGTTGTTTCGTAGCTTTTATAGTTGCAGGGGACTTAATTAATCAATTGTGTTAACGGAAATTTCTTGTCTTTCTCTATTGTTATTTTATGCAGTCAGATAGCGTACTAATACTACTCAGGGCCAACCGGTTATGAGACTTCGTAACCAGACACACAGCTACTAAAATTATTGCATTCTAATTAAGCCCCCATGCAATATATATATAAAGTTAAGGAAATATTACGTCTTAAACACTGCGATGCGTGAAAAACTGCCGCATCTTGCATTATGTTTTCATTTAACACCTGTTTACTACAGAACGTTTTGCAGGCGATAGCCACATACAGAACTGGCTGTACCAGCAAAATTATTTCATTATATGACACACAGTTCAGGAGTTACGACGTCAAATACTCATAGCTGCGTGAAAATGAAACTGCAGGGCGAATTTCACTAGAGATGCAGATTAAATATGTACGCAAATACACGTGAAATATGTTAAATACCTTTGAAATATGTTTGACATGTGCGTATGCTGGCAGATTCACGGTTGTAAGGATCATCATAAACCCCTGGAACGATTTCAGCCACATAATCGTTACGATATGGAAAGAAAAACTGTGAGGGTAAGATCCACCAGCCTTCTAATTGAGTCAGAATCGTAACGAGGGGAGAGAAGAGGGCAGAGATAGTGGAGACGAGGATTTGAGCAGAGAAAGGGAATAGGAGGTGCTCCAATGGAGAAAGAGACAGGCAGAGAGAGGGGGAGAAGGAGATGAAAGATGAGTGTGTGTGTCGGGGGGGGGGGGGGGGGGGGAGGGTATGGACAGAGAAAGGTAAGCGTAAGAGACAGAAGAGTATGGACAGTCATGGAGGTGAAGGAGAGAGAGAAAGAGGGGAGGAGGAGGAGTCAAAGAGATGAGGAAGAGATGGAATTAGAGGTGGAGGAGAAGATGGACCGAGTGGGACGAGTAGAATGGCAGAGGGCCGAGAAAAAAATGGATGAAGAGCGGGGTGGGGGTGGGGGGGCCAGAAGCAGCTGAACAGAGACAGGAGTAGTAGGAGATGGAAAGAAGATGGGGCAGGAGTAAGTGGATAGGATGTGGTGGAGAATGTGGACAGAGAAGGAATGGAGGTTATGGACATAGAGTGGATGAAAGTGAGCTGACAAAAGAGGGAAGGAGTTTATTTTGATTCAGTCTTGTGTAAATCGGCCGTTCCGCTTCAATTTTTGCATAGTTGTCTGCCAGGAATTTTTGGAATAAACGACGAGTGTTGAGAATGTTTCATTGACTGTGGTAATTAAGCATAGAACTCCTTAGAAGTGACTTTTTTGTTTTTTTCTACACCAGTTTCAGGCTAGATTTCTTTCACATTAAAATGATATTCGTCCACTCCGTGCAGAAATATTAATGGATGTTGGAGGGAATCACATGAACTATATGTCTCTGCAATGCGTTTTAGTCCTCCTCTTTTTGTTCGTACAGTTATATCACACCTTGTGTTTTTGCTGTCCACAGCTACAATGGTGACTTCGTCTATCTGATGTGCTGTAAATCGATTTTCGAGTTCCCCATACGATCATTTGTCGGCCCATATTATAACTTATATCTGAAGTCGTCCGGTCTAGCGCTGTTTTGAATATGTGAATCCGCTGATTGTACGAGGGCAGTTCAATAAGTAATGCAACACTTTTTTTTTCTGAAACAGGGGTTGTTTTATTCAGCATTGAAATACACCAGGTTATTCCCCAATCTTTTAGCTACACAACACTATTTTTCAACGTAATCTCCTTTCAATGCTACGGCCTTACGCCACCTAGAAATGAGGGCCTGTATGCCTGCACGGTACCATTCCACTCGTCAATGTCGGTGCCAACGTCGTACTGCATCAATAACTTCTTCATCATCCACGTAGTGCGTCCCACGGATTGCGTCCTTCATTGGGCCGAACATATGGAAATCCGACGGTGCGAGATCGGGGCTGTAGGGTGCATGAGGAAGAACGGTCCACTGAAGTTTTGTGAGCTCCTCTCGGGTGCGAAGACGTGTGTGAGGTCTTGCGTTGTCATGAAGAAGGAGAAGTTCGTTCTGATTTTTGTGCCTACGAACACGCTGAAGTCGTTTCTTCAATTTCTGAAGAGTAGCACAATACACTTCAGAGCTGATCGTTTGACCACGGGGAAGGACATCGAACAGAATAACCCCTTCAGCGTCCCAGAAGACTGTAACCATGACTTTACCGGCTGAGGGTATGGCTTTAAACTTTTTCTTGGTAGGGGAGTGGGTGTGGCGCCACTCCATTGGTTGCCGTTTTGTTTCAGGTTCGAAGTGATGAACCCATGTTTCATCGCCTGTAACAATCTTTGACAAGAAATTGTCACCCTCAGCCACATGACGAGCAAGCAATTCCGCACAGATGGTTCTCCTTTGCTCTTTATGGTGTTCGATTAGACAACAAGGGACCCAGCGGGAACAAAAATTTGAATATCCCAACTGGTGAACAATTGTGACAGCACTACCAACAGAGATGTCAAGTTGAGCACTGAGTTGTTTGATGGTGATCCGTCGATCATCTCGAACGAGTGTGTTCGCACTCTCCGCCATTGCAGGAGTCACAGCTGTGCACGGCCGGCCCGCACGCGGGAGATCAGACAGTCTTGCTTGACCTTGCGGCGATGATGACACACGCTTTGCCCTACGACTCACCGTGCTTTTGTCAACTGCCAGATCACCGTAGACTTTCTGCAAGTGCCTATGAATATCTGAGATGCCCTGGTTTTCCGCCAAAAGAAACTCGATCACTGCCCGTTGTTTGCAACGCACATCCGTTACAGACGCCATTTTAACAGCTCCGTACAGCGCTGCCACCTGTCGGAAGTCAATGAAACTATACGAGGCGAAGCGGGAATGTTTGAAAATATTCCACAAGAAATTTCCGGTTTTTTCAACCAAAATTGGCCGAGAAAAAAAATGTGTTGCATTACTTATTGAGCTGCCCTCGTACTCGTGTAAGAACATATGTACGTCTTGGGCTACTTTTCACCTCAGTCCACTGCTACTTGTGCGTCTTTTATAAATTTCTATTTCTTCATTTTCGATTAAATATACTTCCAGAACATTACGGTCCTCGTTGGGCAGTGGTAGTAATGAACTCATAATGTAATAGATCTGTTCTTGGACGTAGAAAAACGTTATGGATCTTATCTTTATGTGTGCTTTCTGAAGTGACACCAAAACAAGTCATTTGGAAGCAGAAGTTCGACGCTTTTATATTTTGAAGGAAGTGTTTTGATTCTGGAGTTTACCGGGTCATGTAAAATTCCTGTGGAGGTGCTTCCAGTGGTGTTGATCGAATTTTTCCGTTTATACAAGGGAATCCTGGTGTTTCTCTATTAAATTCCTACGCGTTGCAGAACTGGCAGATGTTACCATATTTTCCATTATGTCGTTTTTGCGTTTGTTATATTCTTTCAGTACCCGTGGTCTAGGGGTAGTGTCTTTGATTCATAATCAAAACGTATTCAGTCCCGGGCTCGATCCCCGCCACTGCCTTAATTTTCATAAATAATCAGCATTGCCGGCCGAAGACTTCCGGCATAAGAAGTCAGCCACATTCTGCCAACGGCCTTGTCAAAGAGGGCGGAGGAGCGGATAGAGGTTCAGGGCATTCTCTTGTCCTAGGGGTGGGATATTGCCCCTAAAGGCAATCAGCAATGATCAACGACATGAGGATGCAGAAGGCAATGGAAACCACTGCATTAAAGCCACGTAACGTGTATCCACAGGACATGTGGCCTGTATTTGAAGAAGTGTCATGATGATCCCTTTATTGGCAAAAAATTCCGGAATAGTCCCCCATTCGAATCTCCGGGAAGGGATTGCCAAGGGGGAGGTTACAACGAGAAAAAGATTGATTAATCTACGAAAGGATAACGTTCTACGAGTCGGGGCATGGAATGTCAGAAGCTTGAACGTGGTAGGGAAACTAGAAAATCTGAAAAGGGAAATGCAAAGGCTCAATCTAGATATAGTAATGGTCAGTGAAGTGAAGTGGAAGGAAGACAAGGATTTCTGTTCATATGAGTATCGGGTAATATCAACAGCAGCAGAAAATGGTATAACATGTGTAGGATTCGTTATGAATAGCAAGGTAGGTGTGTTACTGCGAACAGTTCAGTGACCGGGTTGTTCTTATCAGAATCGACAGCAGACCAACACCGACAACGATAGTTCAGGTATACATGCCAACGTCGCAAGCTGAAGATGAACAGATAGAGAAAGTGTATGAGGATATTGAATGGCTAATGCAGTGTATAAAGGGGGACGAAAATCTAATACTCATGGGTGACTGGAATGCAGTTGTAGGGGAAGGAGTAGAAGAAAAGGTTACAGGAGAATATTGGCTTGGGACAAGGAATGAAAGAGGAGAAAGACTAATTGAGTTCTGTAACAAGTTTCTGCTAGTAATAGCGAATACCCTGTTCAAGAATCACAAGAGGAGGAGGTATATTTGGAAAAGGCCGGGAGATACGGGAAGATTTCAAATAGATTACATCACGGTCAGACGGAGATTCCGAAATCAGATACTGGATTGTAAGGCGCACCCAGGAGCAGATATACACTCAGATCACAATATAGTAGTGATGAAGAGTAGGCTGAAGTTCAAGACATTAGTCAGGAAGAATCAATACGCAAAGAAGTGGGATACGGAAGTACTAAGGAATGACGAGACACGTTTGAAGTTCTCTAACGTTATAGATACAGCAATAAGGAATAGCGCAGTAGGCAGTACAGTTGAAGAGGAATGGACATTTCTAAAAAGGGCCATCACAGAAGTTGGGAAGGAAAACATAGGTACAAAGAAGGTAGCTGCGAAGAAACCAAGGGTAACAGAAGAAATACTTCAGTTGATTGATGAAAGGAGGAAGTACAAACATGTTCCAGGAAAATCAGGAATACAGAAATACAAGTCGCTGAGGAATGAAATAAATAGAAAGTGCAGGAAAGCTAAGACGAAATGGCTGCAGGAAAAATGTGAAGACATCGAGAAAGACATGACTGTCGGAAGGACACACTCAGCATACAGGAAAGTCAAAACAACCTTTGGTGACATTAAAAGCAACAGTGGTAACATTAAGAGTGCAACGGGAATTCCACTGTTAAATGCAGAGGAGAGAGCAGATAGGTGGAAAGACTACAATGAAAGCCTGTATGAGGGTGAAGATTTGTCCGATGTGATAGAAGAAAAAACAGGAGTCGATTTAGAAGAGATAGGGGATCCAGTATTAGAATCGGAATTTGAAAGAGCTTTGGAGGACTTACGGGCAAATAAGGCAGAGGGGATAGATAACATTCCATCAGAATTTCTAAAATGATTGGGGGAAGTGGCAACAAAACGACAATTCACGTTGATGTGTAGAATATATGAGTCTGTCGATATACCATCTGACTTTCGGAAAAGCATCATCCACACAATTCCGAAGACGGCAAGAGCTGACAAGTGCGAGAATTATCACACAATCAGCTTAACAGCGCATGCATCGAAGCTGCTTACAAGAATAGCGTACAGAAGAATGGAATAGAAAATTGAGAATGCGCTAGGTGACGATCAGTTTGGCTTTAGGTAAAGTAAAGGGACGAGAGAGTCAATTCTGACGTTACAGCTGATAATGGAAGCAAGGCTAAAGAAAAATCAAGACACTTTCATAGGATTTGTCGACCTGGAAAAAGCGTTCGACAATATAAAATGGTGCAAGCTCTTCGAGATTCTGAAAGAAGTAGGGGTAAGCTACAGGGAGAGACGGGTCATATACAATATGCACAACAACCAAGAGGGAATAATAAGAGTGGACGATCAAGAGCAAAGTGCTCGTATTAAGAAGGGTGTAAGATAAGGCTGTAGCCTTTCGCCCCAACTCTTCAATCTGTACATCGAGGAAACAATGATGGAAATAAAAGAAAGGTTCAGGAGTGGAATTAAAATACAAGGTGAAAGGATATCAATGATACGATTCGCTGATGACATTGCTCTCCTGAGTGAAAGTGAAGAAGAATTAAATGATCTGCTGAATCGAATGAAGTCTAATGAGTACACAGTATGGTTTGAGAGTAAATCGGAGAAACACGAAGGTAATGAGAAGTAGTAGAAATGAGAACAGTGACAAACTTAACGTGAGGAATGATGGTCACGAAGTCAATGAAGTCAAGGAATTCTGCTAGGACATCAAAAGCAGACTCGCTATGGCAAAAAAGGCATTTCTGGCCAAGAGAAGTCTACTAATATCAAATACCGGCCTTAATTTGAGGAAGAAATTTGTGAGGATGTACGTCTGGAGTACAGCATTGTATGGTAGTGTAATATGGACTGTGGGAAAACCGGAACAGATGAGAATCGAATCATTTGAGTTGTGTTGCTATAGACGAATGTTGAAAATTAGGTGGACTGATAAGGTAAGGAATGAGGTGGTTCTACGCAGAATCGGAGAGAAAAGGAATGTGTGGAAAACACTGATAAGGAGACGGGACAGGATGATAGGACACCTGCTATGACATGAGGGAATGACTTCCATGGTACTAGAGGGAGCTGTAGAGGGCAAAAACTGTAGAGGAAGACAGAGATTGTAATACGTCAAGCAAATAATTGAGGTCGTAGGTTGCAAGTGCTACTCTGAGATGAAGAAGTTAGCACAGGAAAGGAATTCGTGGCGGGCCGCATCAAACCAGTCAGTAGACTGGATACAAAAAAAAAAAAAATAAATAAAAAAAATAAAAATAAAAAAAGTAAAAAAATAAAAAAAAATTTCTGTCGTCGGTCGTAGTGGAATGCTTCATTCGTTAGGTTGCACTGTGTACTGGTCCTCGTCTCCTCTTCTCGTAGGTTGATATTTTCATGGCTGGCTTGATTTCGCAGTTTTTTATTACAATATTGTGTAGCAATTCTTGATTCTTCAATCCGTTCATTTCACTCTTCTTCAGTTCCTCTGCATCTGACGGTGCTCATTTTCTTTTGTTGGGAACTTAAAACGTGCTTCGTGTTCTTCGTCTAGTTTGTTTTTTCACCGTTCTCTTTGTTTTCGTCGTTTTGGTTCAGAACTGGCAAGACCTCCTCCTCTTTTACGTTTAGGTATTGCCTATAATACAAAACAGATCAAATCAACTTTCCATTAACAAATACTCTAAGTACACTTTACACACTTCTCACACCTTATTTTCGATTTATAGTCAGGCACTACATCTACATCTACATTGATACTCCGCAAGCCACCCAACGGTGTGTGGCGGAGGGCACCTTACGTGCCACTGTCATTACCTCCCTTTCCTGTTCCAGTCGCGTATGGTTCGCGGGAAGAACGACTGTCTGAAAGCCTCCGTGCGCGCTCTAATCTCTCTAATTTTACATTCGTGATCTCCTCGGGAAGTATAAGTAGGGGGAAGCAATATATTCGATACCTCATCCAGAAACGCATCCTCTCGAAACCTGGCGAGCAAGCTACACCGCGATGCAGAGCGCCTCTCTTGCAGAGTCTGCCACTTGAGTTTATTAAACATCTCCGTAACGCTATCACGGTTACCAAATAACCCAGTGACGAAACGCGCCGCTCTTCTTTGCATCTTCTCTATCTCCTCCGTCAACCCGACCTGGTACGGATCCCACACTGATGAGCAATACTCAAGTATAGGTCGAACGAGTGTTTTGTAAGCCACCTCCTTTGTTGATGGACTACATTTTCTAAGCACTCTCCCAATGAATCTCAACCTGGTACCCGCCTTACCAACAATTAGTTTTATATGATCATTCCACTTCAAATCGTTCCGTACGCATACTCCCAGATATTTTACAGAAGTAACTGCTACCAGTGTTTGTTCCGCTATCATATAATCATACAATAAAGGATCCTTCTTTCTATGTATTCGCAATACATTACATTTGTCTATGTTAAGGGTCAGTTGCCACTCCCTGCACCAAGTGCCTATCCGCTGCAGATCTTCCTGTATTTCGCTACAATTTTCTAATGCAGCAACTTCTCTGTATACTACAGCATCATCCGCGAAAAGCCGCATGGAACTTCCGACACTATCTACTAAGTCATTTATATATATTGTGAAAAGCAATGGTCCCATAACACTCCCCTGTGGCACGCCAGAGGTTACTTTAACGTCTGTAGACGTCTCTCCATTGATAACAACATGCTGTGTTCTGTTTGCCACAAACTCCTCAATCCAGCCACACAGCTGGTCTGATATTCCGTAGGCTCTTACTTTGCTTATCAGGCGACAGTGCGGAACTGTATCGAACGCCTTCCGGAAGTCAAGAAAAATAGCATCTACCTGGGAGCCTGTATCTAATATTTTCTGGGTCTCATGAACAAATAAAGCGAGTTGGGTCTCACACGATCGCTGTTTCCGGAATCCATGTTGATTCCTACATAGTAGATTCTGGGTTTCCAGAAATGACATGGTACGCGAGCAAAAAACATGTTCTAAAATTCTACAAGAGATCGACGTAAGAGATATAGGTCTATAGTTTTGCGCATCTGCTCGACGACCCTTCTTGAAGACTGGGACTATCTGTGCTCTTTTCCAATCATTTGGAACCCTCCGTTCCTCTAGAGACTTGCGGTACACGGCTGTTAGAAGGGGGGCAAGTTCTTTCGCGTACTCTGTGTAGAATCGAATTGGTATCCCGTCAGGTCCAGTGGACTTTCCTCTATTGAGTGATTCCACTTGCTTTTCTATTCCTTGGACACTTATTTCGATGTCAGCCATTTTTTCGTTTGTCCGAGGATTTAGAGAAGGAACTGCAGTGCGGTCTTCCTCTGTGAAACAGCTTTGGAAAAAGGTGTTTAGTATTTCAGCTTTACGCGTGTCATCCTCTGTTTCAATGCCATCATCATCCCGTAGTGTCTGGATATGCTGTTTCGAGCCACTTACTGATTTAACGTAAGACCAGAACTTCCTAGGATTTTCTGTCAAGTCGGTACATAGAATTTTACTTTCGAATTCAATGAACGCTTCACGCATAGCCCTCCTTACGCTAACTTTGACATCGTTTAGCTTCTGTTTGTCTGAGAGGTTTTGGCTGCGTTTAAACTTGGAGTGAAGCTCTCTTTGCTTTCGCAGTAGTTCCCTAACTTTGTTGTTGTACCACGGTGGGTTTTTCCCGTCCCTCACAGTTTTACTCGGCACGTACCTGTCTAAAACGCATTTTACGATTGCCTTGAACTTTTTCCATAAACACTCAACATTGTCAGCGTCGGAACAGAAATTTTCGTTTTGATCTGTTAGGTAGTCTGAAATCTGCCTTCTATTACTCTTGCTAAACAGATAAACCTTCCTCCCTTTTTTTATATTCCTATTAACTTCCATATTCAGGGATGCTGCAACGGCCTTATGATCACTGATTCCCTGTTCTGTACATACAGATTCGAAAAGTTCGGGTCTGTTTGTTATCAGTAGGTCCAATATGTTATCTCCACGAGTCGGTTCTCTGTTTAATTGCTCGAGGTAATTTTCGGATAGTGCACTCAGTATAATGTCACTCGATGCTCTGTCCCTACCACCCGTCCTAAACATCTGAGTGTCCCAGTCTATATCTGGTAAATTGAAATCTCCACCTAAGACTGCAACACTTTGACCACTCACACTTCACTGTTTGTTTTTACTCATCCACTGAGTTACTTTTTCATTTCCTTTCTTCTTCACTGATAAGAAACTGACGTCCGAACCCACGACGGGTCTTACTTTATACGCTCCTACAAATTGGTAACCCCACCAGTAGCGAATTCCAGAATACACCTAAAGGGTTTCGAATGGTTCACAATGTTCCAGAACATTCCACAACATTGGAGAGGTTTTTAAAATGTTTAATTGTCACCACAAACAGTCGTCAAGCCACAGCTACTGAAACAATGAAATTTTTAAAAGGTTACATAACTGAGTCGTTATTTTGAAATGTAATCACAAATCTGGAAAACTGCTTTAAAGATTGTAGCCACACTTCTTTCAAGTATTACGAAAAATACACTAAAACCAGTAAACTGAAACAAAGGCAGCAGAAACGGATCACAGGACGCCACGCCACTTTTTGGTTGACCAGTCATTTCACACCTTAATGCAGTGTGGATGAAATCTGCACCGGGATGAAAGATATTATATGCTTTCGCATTATGTCCTGCAGTGATGCTACATCATGTTTCAACAAAAACTCACACGTTGTAACGTTACAACGTGCAGCAAGCCCAATAGTAGATCGCAGCACGCAGCCATGCTGTGTCCTGCTAATGAAATGTTAAGATACCATGTGTCAGTGTCAAATAAACATTTTAAATTTCATTCAGTCACGCTCCTTGACGACAGTCATGTCAAAATACAAAAACATTCGAGAATGTTCCACAGTGATCTGGGACGTTCCGGGATGTTCTCGAAGATTCTGGAATCATTCCGAATGTTCCAGGCTGTTCCCGATTATTCCACAACATTCCGTGATTGTTGTGGAATGATCTCGAATGCTCTCTAATGTTCTGGAATATTCTAGAAATTTCTAGAGGGTGCAACTTTCCAGCCCTTATATCTTAAAAAGCACGCCATCCTTGTAAGAAAGGGAACATTCTGCAGATGGTGGTGGGAGCGGGATACAGGCTACCATACAATATAACTCCCTTGATCGTACCGGCGGGACACGTTCTTAGTTTTAGCGGCACGCACATTGTACACTTACTTTTATGATATACATTGATTACTAAAACTACTAGCTGGCCAGATATGGGGATTGCACCTTTAGACGATTCTACACATCGATAAACCCCTGATCCAACCCATTCTCTGTTATGCAAATATGACGTGAGCCTTTGCTCCTCCCTCCTTGTATCATCCCCTGCAGATCATCGAGTGGCAAAGAGTCTGATCAGCACCTCAGATCTGTTAACCCACCTGTAGACGAACCGTCTTCCAACTTATAAAACTCCCGCCCTGCTCTTCCATCTTGAGCACTAGATTCAAGATGCCTGCTCCTTTTCCTCTTGTTCATTGATCCAGGTATTCTGCCGCGCCTCTGACGCCACATTCTCCCAACACTCTCTTCCACCACGCTCCCCACATCCTCTGTAAGTGCAACTATAATCGTCTTCCCTTTCGACCCTGATATCTGCCCTGGCGCACAACCGTGCTACCAATATTTCCTTGTCAGGGCGCCTTTCCTCACCACGTCCCTCCAAACACATCTGACAGCTAGTTTCGGAACCACAACCCGCTTCATTCTCCCAAATCCTTTTCCAAAGACCAAAACACGTAATACTGATCTACACACGGTCCCAAATCAAATGTTACCATTCTATGATGCTTATCTCCCTGACAGTCTACATCCATTCGTCTGTGTACCTATTTTAATCAGTTTACATACCGGACTTGTGTCTTTTAAACTATTCAACTGATAGTTTGTCTTTTGTAACGTGTGACGCTTTAATTATTCATGACTATGTAGACAGTAACTGTTCTCGAAAGAACAGATACTGTTGATGACCGTGCAGCTTTTCCGTGGAATAAATTATGACTAACTAAAACCCTCAGCTGCCAACAGGTGTTATGGATATACCTCGATGTGGACAGCTGAAAATATGTGCCCCGACCGGGACTCGAAACCGGGATCTCCTGCTTACATGGCAGACGCTCAACCCATCTGAGCCACCGACGACACAGATGAATAGCGTGACTGCAGAGACTTATCCCGTGAACGCTTCCCGTGAGACACATTCCCAACTGTCCTCAATTCTACATATGTAATGTACCTTATAGACATTTGCCCATCCACTCATTACTCGCACACGCTACATTACATACGTAGAATTGTGAACAGTTGGGAATGTGAGTCTCACGGGAAGCGTGCAAGGGATAAGTCCCTGCAGTCGCGCTATTGAACTATGTCCTCGGTGGCTCAGATGGATAGAGCGTCTGCCACGTAAGCAGGAGATCCCGGGTTCGAGTCCCGGTCGAGGCACACACTTTCAGCTGTCACATCGAGGTATATCAACAACACCTGTCGGCAGCTGAGGGTTTCAGTTAGTAATCAATTACTCATCTATGTGTGTAAACTGCCGGAAAAAAACATTTGTAACCAGGAAAGGTGACGTCGATTTTGATCTGATGACGGAATATGCTGCCTTAGGACAGTATACGTACTGGTGATGGTATCAATGTCGTCCTCCAACACACAGCGTAATGGCGTAGCTACCAGAGTGCCATGTGTATCTCATCTTTAACAAGGAATGCTGCCAGCCAGAAAGCTCAGTGTGATACAAACGTGTGTAGCAAAGAGGCGACCATACCATGGAGACGTACACGTGCATTCTACAGCCAACGAAGCGAGCCTGAAAGAGGTCAAATGGTGGTGTTCTGAGTGGCGGGCTGATCCTTTCGGAGGATGGCTGCACAATTTGGACATAGTGGGTCACTTGTGCAACGATGCTGGTATTAGAAGTCACATGAACATTCTCATATCCGAAGACAAGTTTCTGGACGTTCTACACAGCACAGGTACCCGCGAGGATCGTCGTCTTGTAAGGGAGGTAGCGTCAGGTCGTACAGCTACCATAGCACAAATAAAAGGGCTGGTGAGCCCGTACGTGTCAACAGGAACTTTTGTGTACCGGTTATTAGCGGAGGGACTAGGGGCTCACACGCCTCTAGTCAGTCTGCCACTCACGCCGCAACTTCCACGTGCACGGCTCGAGTGGTACCGCTAGCGGATCACTTATAAGATGGAATGGTGCATCGTTGTCTTCAGCGATGGAAGTATATTCAGCCTGCCCGCAAGTGCTGGTTTTTTGCGCAGATGGCGTAGACATGCTGTGTGCTGTCTTGTAGAGCACATTCGTTCATAGTCTGACGTGCGATAAGCTAAAACTCAACTACCTTTGATTTTTCTGGAAGGGGCTCTAACCGTCTTCGGCACATGAAGAATGTTGCCAGACGCGTTCTTGTGCCGCTCTTGCAACTGGAGATGATACGTAGTTACAACAGGATAATACTCGCCCCCACACTGCTTGGTAAACTCAACGTGCAATGCAAGACATGCAACAACTTCCATGGCAGCATCATCTCTGGACTTGTCTCCGATCGAGCACGTGTGGCATACAAAGGGAGAAGTGACCAGTGTGACATGTCATCCAAGAACTCTTACATAACTACGTCAAAAGGTTGAGCAGATGAGGCACAACATTACCCAAGACATCGACTAGATGGCATAGTCAGCGCCTACATATCCCTCTGTAGAGACTACACCACATACTAATATGGGTGTTTCAGCATGGATCAACACCTGGTTCCTCAAAAAGGTTGTGCTACTGATGTGTAAACGTAATCATTTCAAGTACTTTATTCACTGCTTGTGAATGCATTGTTTAGTAATTATAATCTTTGGTGTGATACATTTATCATAATATGCGTTGTGTCTAATTGTAGTTTATTGCGTACGCTAAACTAGCAATTTATTGATACACAAATATTGTGACATCAGTATGAATATTATAGTTAAAATTAAATCAGTATTAAAAGTAGTCGCATTAGAATTTTTGCTGGTGTGAGAATGGCAGTAAATAGCCATTTCCAGTGAAATTCACGAGGATAACTGAAATAGTTCTACAGAAACAGGAATATTGCAAAACTCTCTGGCTGTTCGAATCGAATGAGGATTCTCTCAGGCACGCCAGCGCGGCACAGATGCTGATTTTGGGGCAGGGTGAGGACCGCTTGAAGCGGCGACAAACCGATGGCAGCAGCACCGGCACCAAACAAAAACTTTTTAATTCCGTTGGTGCTGCGGCGACCGCTGGGAACCGCCCCGCCCACAGTATCGGGCACGTGGCTGTACGCAGTTCTACATTTCTCTTTTCTGCCACCCAACACACAACAGACTTTCAGCAGACTCAGGCAGAGCATTTCGCTATTACTGCAGATGTTATTTTGGTGAACCTGTGGCCTCACGTGAAGCAGAATACTGGCAATTATTTAATGAAATGCACTCGCAATCATTCCACTGTTGACAAGCAAAAGACTATAAAATTGGAAACATGTGAGTGACTGACTAAAAGGTGCCCACTGAAGACAAGAGACAATGTAAAGTTTTTCTCTTTACATTAAGATTCTCGAATTAGTTACTGACAGCTAAAGTAGCTTTCGTAGCAATTAGTGCCGTAGCTATAAATTTGCAGGTAATACGGCATATGTGTTTTGCGAGGAAGGAAAAAATGGCCGAAGCGAGAATCACGGCCAGCCGAATTTTACAGTCGTTATTCAGGTTGAATTTCTCGTAAACCGCACTAAGATGTACCTCGAAACTCCCTCTGTTCCGCAGAGATGATTTCGCACAGTCAACGCGGACAGTAATGAGTCGATTATGGGAGATAATCGTGTAGTAGCTAACTTCCGCACAACGTTAGGACTGAATATCCTAAATTTTCCCTCTGTGCGGTCCGAGTGTCAGACGATAATCGCATTTCCATCAGTTGCGAGTGTACACATTTTTACGGTGAACGTAGTAATTTTTGAGCTCTGAGTTGGAGGTGTTTATATTTCCATGTATGGGATTTCTGTGACAGTGTGGGAGAAAAATGGCAATAAGGCAAACATGTGGTATTAACTTTCCGGCTGTGAAATGCGAGTGTTTGCATTGTTATGTACGAAACCCCTGTGACAACATGTGAGAAATAGGGCAAACATGGCGCAATAACTTTCCGGCTGTAAATTGCGAGTGCTTATATTGTTATGTATGAAATTCCTTTCCAGAACTGAGGATCAAATAAGGCAAAATGGATAGATAACTCTCCATTAGAATTAGGGGAAGTGGCAACAAAACGATAATTCACATTGGTCTTTAGAATGTATGAGTCTGGCGACATACTGACTTCCGGAAAAAATGACATATACACAATTTCGAAGACTAGATGGGCTGACAAGTGCGAGAATTATCGCACAATCAGCTTAACAATGCATGTATCCAAACTGTTGACAAAAATTATATACACAAGAATGGAAAAGAAAACTTAATTTAAGATCAGTTTACCTTTCAGACATGTAAAGAAACCAGAGAGGTAGTCCTGACATTGCGATTGACAATAGATGCAAGATTAAGGGAAAATCAAGACACAGTAATAGGATTTGGCGGCCTGTAAAATAGTTCGACAGTGTAAAGGGATGCAAGCTGTTCGAAATTCTGAGAAAAATTGGGGGGAGGGGGGGGGGTGATGTATAGGGAGAGACGGGTGACAGACAATATGTACAAGAGGCAAGAGGGAATAATAAGAGGGGACGACCAAGAACGAAGAGCTCCGATTGGAATGGGTGTAAGGCAGGGATATAGTCTTTCGCTCCTATTGTTCAATCTGCTCATCGAAGAAGCAATGATGGAAAAAGAGAAAGGCTCAGGAGTGCAATTAAAATATTCAAGTTGGAAGGATATCGATGATACTATTCGCTGATGAAATTGCTATCCTGAGGAACGTGAAGAAGAATTGTATGACCTGCTGAATGGAGTGAACAGTCAGTATGGAATGTGGATTGAGAATAAATCTAAGAAAGATAAAGTAATGCTAAGTGCAGAAATGAGAACGGTGATAATCTTAACATGAGGATTGATGGCCACGTAGTAGATGAATTTGAGGAATTTTACTACGTAGCCAGCAAAACAACGAATGATGAACGGAGCAAGGAGTACATCTAAAGCAGGCTAGCACTGGCAAAATAGGGCATTCCTGGACAAGAGAGGTTTGCTACTGTCAAACATATGTAACAATCTGAGAAAGAAATATCTCAGAATGTATGTTTGGAGCACAGCATTGTATGGCAGAGGAACATGGACTGTGGGAAAATCGGAACAGAAAAGAATCTAAGTTGTGGTGCTACATACGAATGCTGAAAATTAGATGGACTGTTAAGGTAAGGAATGAGCAAGTTCTGCGCAGCATGAGAGAGAAAAGTACTATGTGGGAAAAAACTCTGATAAGGAGAAGGGACAGGACGATAGGACATCTGTGTAGTCAATAGCGAATGACCTCCATGGTGCGAGAGGGAGTTGTAGAGGGCAAAACTGTAGAGTAAGACAGAGATTGGAGTGCATCCAGCAAATAATTGATGGCGTAGATTGCAAGTGCTTCTCTGAGATAATAGGGGCGGCACAGGAGAGGAGCTCGTGGTGGGCCGCATCAAACCAGACAGAAGACTAATGGCTGAAAAAAAAAAGATCCTGTGACAACGTGTGAGAAATAGGTTAATCATTCCGGCTAAACTATACGTGAAACAATTCTACGTTACAGACCATACTGATTTCTGATTGCGACAGAGGACGTACGCGGTCTGTGGCCCGCACCGCTAGTATGCAATGTATGCAATGGAGCATTATAAGTCAAAAAGAAATTCCACGTATAAGAAGTCTCGGGCACAGCTGTAAATGTGTAAATGTCAGGATCACACAGGGTTTCTCGTCTTTTAGTAATAATAATAATAATAATAATAATAATAGAAAAGGCCCGGGAAAAGAATAGGCCTCCGGTATGTTCTGCCAGTCGTAAAAGGCGACGAAAAGAACAAACCACTAATAGGGCTAACTCCCCTTTTAGTGTGATTAGTTGGTTCAGGTCAGAACTAAAGAAGCCTCGGACAGGCGCCGTCATGGTCGGGCACGACGCTTGAACCTTATGCCCGCCCACAATGGTAACGACACTGCTAGCCAACTGTAAAATGATTCAAATCCAAATAGAGGTGTTTTGCAGGACATGCTTCCTGCAACCACCCTAGAAGGAAAACAAAGACAGAGGATGAGATGGTCAGATGAAGTTAATCGACACCTTATGTTCTGTTATTACCAAGCAACAAACCTAGGAACTAACACAACTGGATACAGATCACAAGTATACACAACATTTATTACCAGATACCCATAATTAAAATTTTTAACAGAACAACGACTAGCTGATCAGATCTGTGTAATAATAAAATATAATGGGATACCCCAGTCAGAATTAGAAAACATCAAACAACAAGTACAACAAATACTGGAACAAAATAATGTGCAATCAGAAGAAGAAGAAAATACAGTAATGGACTCAAACATCCTAGAGCAAACAAACAAAGAACAACACGCACCAATTAAACAGTCAGAGGAAAACGAAATCTTAAGACAGCCACCAGAACAAGCACAAATAGAACATGAAGTGACACACATGTTAGATATAGAAGAAAAATTTCAGCTGACATATATAGAATACAAAGACACAAATACAGACATTAGACCATTCTTGCATAGACCGCCAAATTACCCACAAGTGGAAACAACAATAAAAACTATCAACACAATCATACACAACAAAATAAATGAAAACACAACTATGGAAGAGTTACAACTACTGGTTTATATAGGAGCACTCACTACACTAAATATACGCACTAGGCAGAGATCAGAACCAACCAACACACAGAAGAAACCCACAAAACCAGCATGGCAACACAGGCTACAGATCAGAATAGAAAAACTGAGAAAAGACATCGGACAGCTAACACAATTTATAAGAAATGAAATGTCAGAAAAAAAACGAAAAAGGTTAGGTAAAATCTCACAACATGAGTGATAGAGCAATTAGATGAAAAGAAGCAGGAATTACAAGCATTGGCCAAACGACTTAGAAGATACAAAAAAAGTGAAAATAGAAGGAAACAAAACCAAACATTCAACACAAACCAAAAGATATTTTACCAGACAATAGATAACACACACATTAAAATAGACAATCCACCAAACATAACAGACATGGAACACTTCTGGAGCAACATATGGTCAAACCTGGTACAACATAACAGGCATGCACGGTGGATACAAGCAGAAACAGATACATACAAGATGATACCACAAATGCCTGAAGTGATAATTTTGCAACATGAAGTCACCCAAGCAATTACTTCTACTCACAATTGGAAAGCCCCTGAAAAAGATAAAATAGCAAATTTCTGGCTAAAGAAATTCACCTCAACACAATCACATCTAACTAAATTATTTAACAGTTACATTGCAGACCCATACACATTCCCTGATACACTTACACATGGAATAACTTATCTGAAACCTAAAGATCAAGCAGACACAGCAAACCCAGCTAAATATCGCCCCATAACATGACTACCAACAATATACAAAATATTAACTTCAGTCATTACACAGAAATTAATGACACACACAACACAGAACAAAATTATAAATGAAGAACAAAAAGGCTGTTGCAAAGGAGCACAAGGATGTAAAGAGCAACTGATAATAGATGCAGAGGTGACATATCAAGCTAAAACTAAACAAAGGTCGCTACACTATGCATACATTGATTACCAAAAAGCTTTTGATAGTGTACCCCACTCATGATTACTACAAATATTGGAAATATACAAAGTAGATCCTAAATTGATACAGTTCCTAAACATAGTAAAGAAAAATTGGAAAACCACACTTAATATCAAACAAATTCAAATAATGTCACATCACAGCCAATACAGATTAAGCGTGGAATATACCAAGGAGACTCATTAAATCCTTTCTGGTTCTGCCTTGCTCTGAACCCACTACCCAACATGCTAAATAATACAAATTATGGATACAATATTACTGGAACATGCCCACAAAAAATCACACATCTGCTATACATGGATGATCTAAAACTACTGGCAGCAACAAATCAACAACTCAACCAATTACTAAAGATAACAGAAGTATTCAGCAATGATATAAATATGGCTTTTGGAACAGACAAATGTAAGAAAAATAGCATAGTCAATGGAAAACACACTAAACAAGAAGATTACATATTGGATAACCACAGCTATTGCATAGAAGCGATGGAAAAAACAGATGCCTATAAATATCTAGGATACAGACAAAAAATTGGAATAGATAATACAAATATTAAAGAAGAACTAAAAGAAAAATATAGACAAAGACTAACAAATATACTGAAAACAGAATTGACAGCAAGAATCAAGACAAAAGCTATAAATACTTATGCTATACCAATATTGACCTACTCATTTGGAGTAGTGAAATGGAGTAACACAGACCTAGAAGCACTCAATAAACTTACACGATCACAATGCCACAAATATAGAATGCATCACATACATTCAGCAACTGAAAGATTCACATTAAGCAGAAAGGAAGGAGGAAGGGGATTTATCGACATAAAAAACCTACATTATGGACAGGTAGACAATTTAAGAAAATTCTTTGTAGAACGAGGAGAAACTAGCAACATACACAAAGCAATGACTCATACAAATACATCGGCTACACCACTGCAATTTCATAACCACTTCTACAACCCTTTAGATCACATAACATCAACAAATACGAAGAAAGTAAATTGGAGAAAGAAAACACTACATGGCAAGCACCCGTATCATCTAACACAGCCACACATCGATCAAGACGCATCCAACACATGGCTAAGAAAAGGCAATATATACAGTGAGATGGAAGGATTCATGATTGCAATACAGGATCAAACAATAAACACCAGATATTACAGCAAGCAAATTATTAAAGATCCCAATACCACAACAGATAAATGCAGACTTTGCAAACAACAAATAGAAACAGTAGATCACATCACAAGTGGATGTACAATACTAGCAAATACAGAATACCCCAGAAGACATGACAATGTAGCAAAAATAATACATCAACAGCTTGCCTTACAAAATAAACTTATAAAACAACATGTTCCCACATACAAGTATGCACCACAAAATGTACTGGAGAACGATGAATACAAATTATACTGGAACAGAACCATTATAACAGATAAAACAACACCACATAACAAACCTGACACCATACTCACCAATAAAAAGAAGAAATTAACACAACTAATCGAAATATCCATACCCAATACAACAAATATACAAAAGAAAACAGGAGAAATAATTGAAAAATACATCCAACTGGCTGAGGAAGTCAAGGACATGTGGCATCAGGATAAAGTTGACATTATACCAATTATACTATCAACTACAGGAGTCATACCACACAATATTCACCAGTACATCAATGCAATACAGCTACATCCAAACTTATATACACAACTACAGAAATCTGTAATTATTGACACTTGTTCAATTACCCGAAAGTTCCTAAATGCAATGCAACATATACCGTACAGTTAAAAGGAAGTCATGCTTGATCAAGGTCCGTGTCACCTTCCATTTTTAACCAGACATAACGTCTGAGACAAGAAAGAAATAATATTGGATATCAAAAGGAACTACAATAATTACCTTAAATAATACTTATAACTAATAAACAATAATTTATTATTTTCATACATTGAGAATGTAAACATACCGTATAACTGCGAAGCAGACAGCCAGTCATAAGAGCCACGTGACAAGAAGACTGCAGTATGGATCATGAAGGGCGGAATGACTTTCAAAACTGGTGGAACCACCTACCGAGTTCCAAGGAGTACGTTTAAGAGGAGAATTCTGAAGAGAAGTCAGCGCCCTGCTGATAACAGGTAGGTGTCTAGAGGTCTTGAGGGAGTTTTTACTTCAGAACAAGCTAAAGAAATTTTACGACGATCATAAGTGGTCCAGGATAAGTATTTCCGCTTTAACAGTAAGCGATCTGCTAAGCAAAGCATTTTACCTGACTTAAAGGAATAATTTGCCTCATAATTTTAATAATGAGATCAGAATAGATTGCTGGTTTCTGGAAGGAATTCCAACACCGAGGCTCAGGCCACGTGAATTTTAATTGTTGATAAAAATTGAAACACCATTCCTTAAACTCTGACGACGAAGGTTTTAACTTTAAGTGATGGATCATAGGCTGGCCCCTTACGTGTGATGGTACGCTGATTATGCCATCTTTAATGACATGTACACCAGTTATGGGTCTCTTCATCCATCTTTTCATAATCGTTACGCACATTCGGACGAATCCTGAATGAAGAAAAAATGGCCCCTCGCAGAAGTGAATTTACCTTTCCTCCTTCCAGGTGCATGCTGAAAGGTTTGATTTAGAGGTCTAATTATTTTCTTGCCCACGCAAAGAACGCCAAATATAATCTAGCGCTACCGATACTGAATGGGCACCCCACCCACACCAAAAACGTTATATTCATTCAAATGAGCAAGGCTAACCATTGAATTATCATGTGCCTCACACTTCTTGGACACTTCATTCTTTGGCGCCTGACCAAGTTCACACTGCATACTTCTGCACGATTCTTATGTCACTACCATCGGCGATTGGTGACGCAATTCGAAGGAAGTCGTCTCTTTGGTAAATGTATCTTCAAGGCAACTGTTTCATTCAATGCTATGAATGGATTAGGGAAATATCGCGTTGAACTGCTCAACAAACACATTTTCTCCGAAAGAGATTTGGCTGCAGTAGAAGTAACAGACATCCTCTTACCTACCCCTACGCCTCCAACTATGAGACTGCCATTCCTGTAGCTGAGATTTATAACTAGAAAAGTGCGCTATCAGGCATCAAGGTGAAACCTGGAGTACTATCAAGGCCTTTCTGCTACTGGAATCTCGGTACGCGAGATGAAACTGAAGATCCATTACCAAGGTAATCGCTTAACGTCAGCCTTGGAGATGTCACCCCTTTGCTTTAAGAATCGGAGGTCAAAAGCAGGGTCGGTGGACGTAAAAAGGGAGCGCTGCATTATTAACTGGAACCCTTTACGAAATTAAACTTGTAGTTAAGGAATTTGAGAAGGAAATCAAAGAGATTGTGTATATAGTGAAACGGAGAATATGTGGCGATGAAAAATGGAGGCGAAACTGAATGTCTGTTGTTTTGAGAAAGTTTCACTTGGAGTTTCTAATTAACTTTGGATGAAATGTCCAGGATGTGTAGTGCGGGCTCCCGAACAGTGAGTTATTGTTGTTGAGGACCAATAATGCCTATTTCTGAGAAAACTCTGCTTAAAACTTTTTCAATCACTTTAGTTCTTCTCGATAGCAATTATGAAACTTGTTGACAAAATAATTATATTATGCAACTTTTTTTACTTGCAAAAAAATTATTTATTCTCTAATTCTCAACGTATTGACCTTGTTGAACTAGTGGCATCTAACTTTTATGCCTTACTCCGTCTTGTCTAATGGCCACATTGGTATTTCTCGGTTTATCTTTGAGTTAAGTACGCTCCTTTTGTGTAACGAGAATGTCAATGTTCAGGCAGGTAGACAATAATTTGACTGTACATATTTCTTTTTTGGGGTTCCTTGATCGACTGCAACTTATCTGACAAAAATCACCCAAACATTATATTGCCAATTATGCTCGGCCTTCCCGTAACAGTAGCTACATCCGAAACTTTCGGTTAACCTCTGAAATAAAAATTGAAAAAACAACTAATATGTAAACGTGGCTACAATTTTGCTTCCACACGTATCTAAATTGGTGACAGCATGACAAAACGATACATGCCTGAAAGACTATTGGGGAAAAACCATTGATTTAACATCTCTTACCTAAGTCATATATCAACAGAAAGAACATTTGGAAAAATACTGGAGAAATAGCACCTACGCTTGAAAAAGACATGCTGGTGTCCTAGTAATTATGCTGACATTTGACGTGATGTAGGAATGAAGAATGAGAGCAAACAGGGATCCTTTCATTGTATTGATGTGTACAGACCAAACTCCCGGCAGTGTCAAACATCACGTGGCACTTGAAATTCTAGTAATTTTTATTAGGTGCTACAATATTATTATCGATCAATTGGAGCGGAAACGCCAGACATGTAATATCATGAAGGCGACGCAGTTGCAAACTACGGTTTATGTCACAGTTGTATGTGATCCACCATTGCTGCTACATTTTTGTATTAACAGGCCTTTTGTATAAGGACCAATTAGTAAGACCAAATATAAAGTAGCACGAAAACCATCACCACTTATGATCACAGACTGCAGCACAGTATAACAGTAATCTCAGGATTCTGAACAACTACAACGGGTGAACAAGGTATAATCCTGTAATCTGAGCAGCAAGCAGGTAAATTTCAGAACACAATCTAAGAATGATATCTTAACTACCGGAACTGTATAAATCTAAATTGCACTGAGGATAAAATTTCTATAACTCTTCAGCTAGAACACAGTACTAACTCATTGTGGGACTGCAAACTGGCACAAACGAAAGCAGTGGTAGAGGACATTAAATGTGAGGACAGTCAGTATCAATAACGGTTCACAGTATTCTCAGGATGCTTTAAAATTGTATACATGAATGCCGCAGAGAAGCAGCTGCCCTTGAATTGTTTTTGAATTGCACCCGTTCATTTAAAATGGATCCATCTTAGTGAGTAAAACGTTTAAAAATCTCTAATTCGTCTAGTGAGTCAAGCCTATAACCTTTACTTTCTTTATGCAAAATTCTAGGTCTTCTAATGCCTAGTGTGGGTTGAGGAAAAGCAAGCTTTTCCGAAAAAATGGAACTGTAGACATTCCCCTCGCCCCCTCTCCCCAAACCACACCATTACTTAGCAGGTGCTCTTTATATCTTACTTTCAATAGTCTCCCTGTCTGTTCTACTTGATAAATAGGGCAGTCATTACATGTAACTTTATAAACACAAGACTTCGTGAAACGCTCTTCTCGTCTCGTGATAAAAAGGATTAATATTTGTTTTGAAACTTCCTGGCAGATTAAAACTATGTTCCCGACCGAGACTCGAACTCGGGACCTTTGCCTTTCGCGGGCAAGTGCTCTACCAACTGAGCTACCGAAGCACGGCTCACGTACGGTACCCACAGCTTTACTTCTGCCAGTACCTCGTCTCCTACCTTCCAAACTTTACAGAAGCTCTCCTGCGAACCAAGCAGAACTAGCACTCCTGAAAGAAGGGATATTGCGGAGGCATGGCTTAGCCACAGCCTAGGGGATGTTTCCAGAATGAGATTTTCACTCTGCAGCGGAGTGTGCGCTGGCAGAAGTAAAGCTGTGGGTACCGGTAATGAGTCGTGCTTCGGTAGCTCAGTTGGTAGAGCACTTGCCCGCGAAAAGCAAATGCCCCGAGTTCGAGTCTCGGTCGGGCACACAGTTTTAGTCTGCCAGGGAGTTTCATATCAGCGCACACTCCGCTCCAGAATGAAAATCTCATTCTGGAATATTTGTTTTGCTTATTTTTTACAAAAAAAGCAACTATGCTGCTACATTACTTATTTAACAGTCTACTTATTATGTGCAATTGCTATTCCAAGAGTAGGTATAGAAATAGACATATTACAGTCACTTCTTGGTGGTGTTCAAAGAGGCACATTTAACAGCTCTTTTTTTTTTACAGACTGGTCAAACAAACATCCTAGGGTCATATGTGTTGAATATTGCAATGGATTTAGTTGATATTTAATTCCTGGTATTTCGTTTTGGTAGCGTGCTATTCTAAAGGAGTGCGCACTCCGAGATATATTGCAGAGTGGAAAAATGTATGTTTTTCTGAATTTCATGAGTCGGCTGGAATGATTTTACCTGCAAAAGTACGTTTACGGAAACTGTCGAAACTAATGTTGTTATCAAGTAACCTTAATTTCAAGTCCAAGATATTAAGTTCTCAATTATCAGTTTGAATTTTTTTGTGACTGATTTTCTCATGATATTTGTTAAAAGCATGCAACATTTGTTGTTGATTTGATCACTGCCATTGAACGCTAGGAGTATGCCGTCTACGAAAAGAACGTACAATGGATTCATACTCTTCATAATTGGATTACTCATGAAAATATTCTGTTCTAATGAATTTATAAAAATATGTGTTAAATGACAGGTAACAGAGATCCCATGCATAAATCCAATGGCTTCTAACAGAGATTCCATTGAAAATAATTGTAATTCAAAAGTGTCGGTAATAAAGTCCAAAGTTCAGGTACTTGTAGCTCTGTTAATCTTTAATGTCACTGAATGTCATTTCACATAAATTTTCTCTGCATATTATAGTCTTAGGTGGAGATTTCAATTTACCAGATTTAGACTGGAACACTCAGACGTTTAGGACGGGTGGTAGGGACAAAGCATCGAGTGACATTATACTGAGTGCACTATCCGAAAATTACCTCGAGCAATTAAACAGAGAACCGACTCGTAGAGGTAACATCTTGGACCTACTGATAATAAACAGACCCGAACTTTTCGACTCTGTATGTGCAAAACAGGGAATCAGTGATCATAAGGCCGTTGCAGCATCCCTGAATATGGAAGTTAATAGGAATATAAAATAAAGGGAGGAAGGTTTATCTGTTTAGCAAGAGTAATAGAAGGCAGATTTCAGACTACCTAATAGATCAAAACGAAAATTTCTGTTCCGACACTGACAATGTTGAGTGTTTATGGAAAAAGTTCAAGGCAATCGTAAAATGCGTTTTAGACAGGTACGTGCCGAGTAACACTGTAAGGGACGGGAAAAACCCACCGTGGTACAACAACAAAGTTAGGAAACTACTGCGAAAGCAAAGAGAGCTTCACTCCAAGTTTAAACGCAGCCAAAACCTCTCAGACAAACAGAACCTAAACGATGTCAAAGTTAGCGTAAGGAGGGCTATGCGTGAAGCGTTCAGTGAATTCGAAAGTAAAATTCTATGTACCGACTTGACAGAAAATCCTATTAAGTTCTGGCCTTACGTTAAATCAGTAAGTGGCTCGAAACAGCATATCCAGACACTCCGGGATGATGAAGGCATTGAAACAGAGGATGACACGCGTAAAGCTGAAATACTAAACACCTTTTTCCAAAGCTGTTTCACAGAGGAAATCCGCACTGCAGTTCCTTCTCTAAATCCTCGCACAAACGAAAAAATGGCTGACATCGAAATAAGTGTCCAAGGAATAGAAAAGCAACTGGAATCACTCAACAGAGGAAAGTCCACTGGACCTGACGGGATACCAATTCGATTCTACACAGAGTACGCGAAAGAACTTGCCCCCCTTCTAACAGCCGTGTACCGCAAGTCTCTAGAGTAACGGAAGGTTCCAAATGATTGGAAAAGAGCACGGGTAGTCCCAGTCTTCAAGAAGGGTCGTCGAGCAGATGCGCAAAACTATAGACCTATATCTCTGACGACGATCTGTTGTAGAATTTTAGAACATGTTTTTTGCTCGAGTATAATGTCGTTTTTGGAAACCCTTAATCTACTATGTAGGAATCAACAAGGATTCCGGAAACAGCGATCGTGTGAGACCCAACTCGCTTTATTTGTTCATGAGACCCAGAAAATATTAGATACAGGCTCCCAGGTAGATGCTATTTTTCTTGACTTCCGGAAGGCGTTCGATACAGTTCCGCACTGTCGTCTGATAAGCAAAGTAAGAGCCTACTGAATATCAGACCAGCTGTGTGGCTGGATTGAAGAGTTTTTAGCGAACAGAACACAGCTTGTTGTTATCAATGGAGAGACGTCCACAGACGTTAAAGTAACCTCTGGCGTGCCACAGGGGAGTGTTATGGGACCATTGCTTTTCACAATATATATAAATGACCTAGTAGATAGTGTCGGAAGTTCCATGCGGATTTTCGCGGATGATGCTGTAGTATACAGAGAAGTTGCAGCATTAGAAAATTGTAGCGAAATGCAGGAAGATCTGCAGCGGATAGGCACTTGGTGCAGGGAGTGGCAACTGTCCCGTAACATAGACAAATGTAATGTATTACGAATACATAGAAAGAAGGATCCTTTATTGTATGATTATATGATAGCGGAACAAACACTGGTAGCAGCTACTTCTGTAAAATATCTGGGAGTATGCGTGCGGAACGATTTGAAGTGGAATAATCATATAAAATTAATTGTTGGTAAGGCGGGTACCAGGTTCAGATTCATTGGGAGAGTCCTTAGAAAATGTAGTCCATCGACAAAGGAGTTGGCTTACAAAACACTCGTTCGACCTATACTTGAGTATTGCTCATCAGTGTGGGATCCGTACCAGATCGGGTTGACGGAGGAGGTAGAGAAGATGCAAAGAAGAGCGGCGCGTTTCGTCACAGGGTTATTTGGTAACCGTGATAGCGTTACGGAGATGTTTAACGAACTCAAGTGGCAGACTCTGCAAGAGAGGCGCACTGCATCGCGGTGTAGCTTGCTCGCCAGGTTTCGAGATGGTGCGTTTCTGGATGAGGTATTGAATATATTGCTTCCCCCTACTTATACCTCCCGAGGAGATCACGAATGTAAAATTAGAGAGATTAGAGCGCGCACGGAGGCTTTCAGAGAGTCGTTCTTCCCGCGAACCATACGCGACTGGAACAGGAACGGGAGGTAATGAGAGTGGCACGTAAAGTGCCCTCCGCCACACACCGTTGGGTGGCTTGCGGAGTATAAATGTAGATGTAGATGTAGATGTAATATTATTTTCAATAATTTTGAGAGTGAAATTTACCGAAACATTACTATACAAACTTGTAATGTCAAGGGATATCAGTTGGGAGGAAGGAGCGCACATTATAATTTTTAACTATCAGCACTGCGTTTAACAGAAAATTGATTTCAGATTCAGAACTTTCTTTGATTTTGGGGTACAAATGTCTCGCTACTCTGTGATGTGGACTGTTTATCCGGTTATCGACCGTGCGTATCCAGTGGTTTCCTTTATGTGCTTTGAATGACTTCCGAAATTAGGGGCCTTAGGGTTAATATTAACTTTTTCTTTTGAGATTCTCTCTTGATATTTTTCATTGTACCTAAAATATTCCTAATTTATTTTTGTAATTTAGAGCTAAGTTCATTAATGACGACAGTTTCATTAAAAATGCTAATGTTTCGGATACGCATTAGCCTTTTTGGGCGACAACAAGTGTATTTCCTATTATAAAATTGCACTGCGTTCATGAGCAATTCTGGTCTCCTGAGATTTCTCTGTTTTAACAGTATTTAGACCAGTTTTACAGTATTTAAACCAGTTTTACGGCCAACAATAAAATTATCTACCACCGGAAAGTCATTTAGTCCTAAGCATACTTTTATTAATCACTCATTAGTAATCGGATATCTGTTACCTGGAGTTTTGGCAGGTACCTTTGTAAATGCGTCAGAAGAAAGTGTCTGCGAGAGTGATCCGGTTATGAAGAGTATGTTTCCCTTGTATGTTCGTTACGTAGACGGCTTTCTTATATGTTTAATGGCAGTGACTTAAGATCAACAAATGTTATATGCTTTTAACAGCTGTCATGAGAATATCCACCTCACAACTGAAATACAAACTGGTAATAGAGAAAGTTATTTTAGATTTGGAGGGTTACTTAACAACAAAATTAGCTTTGACAGTTTCCGCAACCCTACTTTTGCTGCTGATACAATTCCAGCTGGCTCATGTCGTCCCCCAAACCCATTAATTTTTCAGCTCAGCAAAACATTTAACAGTGCGCACTCCTTTAGACCCATATGTATCTAACAAGAAATATCTTTATTTAAATCCATTGCAATTAAAAATGGATATGATTCTATGGTTGATCATGTCGTAAAGAAAAAAACAGATACTAAATGTTAAACTTTGGCCAACAGCAGCTTGAAGGCAGGAGGTGAGAGAAACAAATTTTTATATCATTTCTAGAAAATGTCTCACACATGGTAAGTAGACTGATAAATAAGAAATTTGGCTGGAAACCTGCCTTTTTTTCTAAGAAATAGTGTAAAACAAAAATAAATTAATTCTATCAGAACACAAGAAGAGCGTTTCACAAATTCAGGTGTTTATAACATTACATGTAGTGACTGCCCTCTGTATCACATAGGAGAGACAGGGAGACCGTTTAGAGTAAGATATAAAGAGCACCAGGTAAGTAATGGTTGGGGGGGGGGGGGGGGGGGAGGAGAAAGTTTACAATTCCACTTGCACTGAAAGTCTGCTTCTTCGGCAACACACACCACGAGGACACTGAAGACTTACAACATTTGCGTAAAGAAAGTGAAAGGTACAGGCTTGACATAGTAGAAGAATTAGATTTTTAAACATTTTATTCACAATGATGGATCCATTTAAAATGAATAGGTGCAACTCAAAAATTGAAATTTTCTGGATACTTTCTGAAGCCTACTTTCGTTAAAGTAGCAGATTAATGGCCTTATCTTCCATATGAAAATAGGATACGTCATTTTCCTCACCTGTTAGTGATAGAAGTACAGTTGCTTTTCTTATTTTTTGTGATGTAAAGTATATTTCTAGAGATCTGATAGACATTTCGGGTGTGTAGTATTTGAGAGTTATAAACGACTTACCATATTCTCCAGCACCCCGTACCACACTATCACTCTCCATCCCTCGCCTTTCCTTCACTCCGTCTACCTCCTTTCCTCTCTCTTTTCACCCTCTTCACCCCCCTCCCACTCCTTGAAGCCTTTAGCAATTGTTTCTGTTGGCGCCATTAAGTAATTGGTTTTTACCACAAAGAGTTTTCTAGATGGTAGCTTATTATTAGTTACCATTTTATTAATTTTATGTGTGCACACAGCTAGATATTATCTAATGATTGAGATCATAATTTGAAGTCTTAGAAGCAAGCGTATCGGGATAAACTTTCATAGTGCTGGAACCGTCTCCTGCCAGGAGCATAGCTCATCCAAGCGCTGTGTACGTGACGCTAGTGCATTAGCTGTGCACTGGTGAGGAAACACCATATGACAACAATAATGTTTTGCATGTTCTAATTTACTGTGGAGGTAAAACTTATTACTACACAAAAGCCTATGAGTTACATTTTAACGTACCTGCACCACAACATGTAATCTAACAAGTATGAATAGGTTTTCCTATTCATAACGAGATGTGATTGCACCTCTGTAATGCAAACATGTTATCACTATACACTTACGTAGGTTGTCTGTATTTCTGTGTTTACTCGTGAAAATGACGTTTTCTTAAACTTAGAAACCGTGGTAAGGAAGTTTTAATAAGCCTTTCAATCTGCAACTGGCTGGCTCTTTAACATTTCTACAGGGTGAGGCAGTGAAACGGCACGATTTTGTAAAACCACCAAAGATTTATTTACAAGTAAAATCATAATAGTTGAACATGGATCTCAAGTACAAGAGTGGAAATTAAAGATTTAACTTAAAAACAATCATTTTTTAAATATGGTGTCAGTGAGGTGTCGTCCTTGGTTTTGCACACATTGTCTAAGCCTGAGATGAAATTGTCCCATGACGTTTCGTAGCATCTGTACTGGAATGTTGTTAATTTCCTGTCGAATTCGCTCCTTCAGGTCTTCTTTTGTTCTTGGTGGATTTTCCTGGAAGACTTTGCACTTGAGGTAGCCCCAAAGAGAAAAGTCTGGTGCCGTCAGATCTGGTGAACGGGCAGGCCAGGGGAAATCGCCATTCCTGCTGATTAGACGTCGTGGAAATGCAAGTCTGAGCAATTCCATTGAGACATTAGCAGTATGGCTTTTTGCACCATCTTGCTGGAAGAGTGTTTCAGCATCTCGATCATGTCGATCAATTCCAGGCAGACCAAAAATGGTCAACATGTCAGCATAACGTCCAGAGTTTACCGTCACTGTGTTGCCATCTTCATCTTCAAAAAAATAGGGCCCCACGATTCCACGAGATGACATTGCGCACCAGACTGTTACTTTTTCAGAATGGAGAGGTTTTTCATGAAGTTCGTGCGGGTTATCTGAGGACCAATATCTGAAGTTTTGCTTATTTACGTACCCACTAAGATGAAAGTGGGCTTCATCACTCATCCATAAGTTATGCACTCTTTCCTCATTTCGTTCAATAACGTTAAGCATTGACTGGCAAAAGCGTATACGGTTATTGCAGTCATTAGGTTTAAGGGCTTGCACTACCTGAATTTTGTATGGATGATAGTGAAGGTCACTCTTCAAAATCCGTCTTACTGATCGATTGCTGAGACCAAGTTCTGCGCTGTGCCGTCTCGCGGATTTTCGCGGACTTCGTCCCAACGCTTCGCGCACACGATTAATGTTCTCGGGTGTCCGGATTGTTTTTGTGCTGCCGCCTCTTTTCTTTGTTGTGCTAGCAGTAGCTTCAAAGGTTTTAACCCAAAGGAGAATGGCTTTCCTTGATGGCACGGGAGCCCGTGGCGGCAGGTTGAATTCACGACGAAAGGCGCGTTGAGCACCAACCACACTATCCGCGTTTTTCTAATATGCCTTTACGGCATATGCACGTTGCGCACTCGACCAACGCTCCATGGCTACTGAAACTTCCACCACTCTAGACGCCCAAGGTCACTTCCCCCACTCTCGCAACCCCCCTCCGCGCCCGACAACCACTATCGAAATCGTGCCGTTTCACTGCCTCACCCTGTAGAAGAACAACTAGGATGCTTGTATGTGTAGTTTATATGCGAAAATGAAGAAGTTTACAAAATATAATGAAAATTGGGTGTATTTATCTCAGTTTATCTCGGAAAAAGGCCCGCGTTCTAAATTAACTAGTTGGTCCTGGGGAAGGAAGAGCTTGTCAAGCAAGTTATGTGGCGCTATCACCAAAGAAACAAAAATGATAATTAGCTATGAATATATGCATGAAGAATTTAAGTTAAAAGTACGCAAATGTTCCACTACGGATCGCATGACATAATTAATGTGAATAATAGCAAAATAGCAGACGTAGATCTCGTTATCACCTCAACGTTACTCGTTTATTTGAATCTAGTGCTTCTCCTCTACACAACGTAAACTCACCACAATGAAGCAATGTCAGAAAAATACAGCTGGTTATATTTGTTATTTAAGAGTCGTCCAACCATGGGGAAGTTGGAGAGAAATAGGGATCTCAAAAACTAGGTCAGTAGTGTGAACGCGATACATTGTTTTGCTCTAGTCAACTGACAAGAAAACACCACAGAGCAATGTTTTAGGATAAAACTGGATCAGTGATGATTCTAAGCACTGTGGGCCTTGCTTTTCACAAGAAGACTGCTGGATGAAAAAGAAAAAAGACCTACTCATCTGGACAGCTTGCGAATTCAGGTCAAACGAGACAAAGAACTGACCATGTCAGATGCATAAAAGAGTTAGTTGACTGCGAGCTCCTCAGATCATGGACTGCACGAAGACCTGAACGACACTTACATTTTCCAAGTAGAAAGAGTCGGCGCCAGACAGGGCGAGACCGGAGTGGGAAGTGAATTTATAGCAAAACGAAGTTCTCTCTAATGCACTGTCCACAATTCCCAAACTCCACTTGGAGGATTTTTGAGAACTTTCTTTCCCCACTTAAGGAAAGAGTAACGCTACAGAAATTTCCCGTTCAGGGCATACAGAGATAAGTATAACCATTCATCATGCTAGCAGTGGCACTGAACAGTCTCTCTCCATAGATTAGTATAATTCGCGCATGGGGGCTGGTCTGTAAACTGGGGGGAAAGCAACGAAGTTTGTCACGCGGCCACGTTAGTGACGCTAGGCAGCTCTTTTGAGGTGCTGGCAGGAAGCATATTTCACACTCAATTACCCAAGGGGGTGGGGGGGGGGAGTAGGAGGGGGAGCTGTCAGAAGCTGTGGCACCGCGTCTGGATTAGCGCCAGGGGCTGACCACAGTAACATCTGCTTTTGAGACACTTTGAAAGCCTTCTGCTGACTAAATGGTACACCGCCGTGCACTCCACAGCCACCCTTTCCTGTGAGAAATCGAGTAACTGTCCAGTCCCAGCGGAACTACGATTTTCACATTGCACATTATAACCTAACAGTAACAGCGATACGTGACACCAAACTAGCGTTTTTCCCGAAACTTATGGAGACCCGCTGCTAAGCACAGGTTGTTGAACAGAGAACGCTATTCATTAGCGTTGTTGTTGTTGTCTCCAGACTAGTTTCATGCATCTCCGAATAAATATTGAGACCTACATCCTCCTCAATCTGCTTACTGTATTCATCTCTTAGATTCCCTCTACCATTTTTAACTCCCCGCCCCACCAACACTCTTTTCTCCAATACTATACTGGTGACGCCTTGGGGTCTTAGAAAGTGTCCTACCAACCGATCCCTTCATCTGGTCAAGTTATGCTACTTATTTCTCGTCTTCCAATTCCGTTCAGTACCTCCTCGTTACTTACGTGATATACCCATTCAATCTTCAGCATTCTTTTGTAGACCACATTTCAAAACTTCTACTTTCTACCTATTTAAACTATTTATCGTCCAGGTTTCACTTCTATACATGGCTAGACACCATACAAATGCTTTCAGAAGACTTCCTAACTCTTAAATCTGTATTTGTTGTTAACAAATGCCTTTTTCTCAGAAATGGTTTCCTTGGTATTGCCTGCCCACATTTTATATCCTCTCCACTACGATAATCATCAGTTATTTTGCTGCCCCAAAGAAGAAAACCCACCTACTACTTTAAGTGTCTCGTTTCCTAATCTAATTCCCTTAGCTCCACCTGATTTAATTCAACTACATTCCATCACGCTTGTTTTGCTTCTGTTGATGTTCATCTTATATCCTCCTTCCAAGACACTGTCCATTCCTTTCAACTGCTCTTCTAAGTGCTCTGCTGTCTCCGACCGAATTACAATGTCATCGGGAAACATAAAACTTTTTGTTTCTTCTTCCTGAACTTTAATTCCTACTCCAGATGTTTTTTTGGTTTTCTTTACTGCTTGTTCAGTGTAGAGATTGAACAACCCAGTCTTAAATAGCCTTCGATCCCTGTATTTTACCCCTGCAACCCTCTGAAGTTCAAAGAGGAATTCCACTCATCATTGTCAAAAGCTTTCTCTCAGTTTACAAATGCTATGAACCTGTGCTTCTCTTTTCTTACCCTATCTTCTAAGATAAGTCGTAGGACCAATATTGTCTCGCGAGTACCTAAATTTCTCCTGATTCCAAACTGATCTTCCCCGAGGTCGGCTTTAACCATTTTCTCCACTTTTGTAGATATAATCCATGATTATATCGAGACAATAGCGTGAATGAGTTACTTTGTAATCGTGTTACACCAAAATGAAAGTAGGAGGATTCGCAAAATAAGATTTTAATTACTTCTTCGGAAGCGACCAGTAAATAAAACTTCTAATCACTTACGAATTTTATTTTTGTGTTGAGTAAATAGTCGATAGTCGACGTGTATTCGTTCCTATCATGTTTCGATTTACTTCAGAACTCTGTATCTCACTGAACAGAACATTATGACATCATTTTATTTTACCAACACTGCCACTAATGCTTATATGAACTACAAATATTCAGTTTTACGCATCATTTTTCTGCACTTCGGATGTGACACGAACTATTTGTTGTTGTAAATACCCAATACTCAGCGACTGACTTTCACACAAATCCAGCGCTTCGGTGCGACTCCTGCGTAATCAGTGTCATCTTTCAACTCGGGAAATGGTACGTCATTATTAATCTCAATTTGGCAGTTATCTGTATCTGTCTGTTCCTAATGTCGGACGTGTTAACTTACATAACTAATACCAGTTGCATGGATCAAATTAATCATTGGAGATTTTCTCCACTAAAGCCTGTCTTCGTCCAAAACGCGCCCGGGTAGCCGACCACGTTAAAGCGCCCACATCCGGGACACAGCACATGAGCTGACTCCCGATCGAATCCTTCTGGCAGATTAATGACGAGGACTGGGCATGTTGGTCAGACAGGATGTGGTTGCTAGGCGGCTACCCACAACCGACTAGGTAGATAACGGGCTGGTACCCACTTCCCACCTATACGCTATACATTTAGAGAACGTCATCACCCCCAGGATGTGAGATATCCCTAGGTGGAGATCGATTGTGTACACAGTTCCGTCCCTGCGGGAAAGTGTTGGCATCGGGAAGGACATCCCGCCATCCACCATTCTACCGGTGCCAGAACCAAAATAACCCGTGGAGACACGAGAAACTGTAGGAATAAGGAGAAATTCGTTCGTCATTGTCAAAAGACATTAAGTAAGAGTCGCCTATCACTCTAACAAATGGTTCAAATGGCTCCGAGCACTATGAGACTTAACTTCTGAGGTCATCAGCCCCCTAGAACTTAGAACTAGTTAAACCTAACTAATCTAAGGACATCACACACACCCATGCCCGAGGCAGGATTCGAACCTGCGAACATAGCGGTCGCTCGGGTCCAGAATGTAGCGCCTAGAACTGCTCGGCCACCCAGGCCGGCTATCACTCTAACATTCCAATTGCAATTCTATTACTTAAATGCAATCGACTGGCGTTGTACCAGAGATACCGCACAGAAAATAGTACGCCGTCCAAAGCCGTTCACTCTATTGGAACACAATATTAAATCGTATCAGATACACCGGTAACCGATAGCAGGATGCTAACCTCACAAAGTAATTGGAGATTATCGTGTCATCTTGATCAAATATTTCAGAGGCTATCAAGGTCACTTAAATCAGATATTGGTTCTGACGTTTATACGTGGAGTGCGAGTACGAAAAAAAAAAATTCTCCTAAATACTGCATCTTGTTCCCATGAGTTTGTAGGGTTGATATTGTTCATGGGTTTGCAGCCGGATCATGTCGTCGTCCAGACACAATATTTCGGCGGACCAGCTGGCTGCCATCTTCAGGTGAGTTAATGCTAGTGCACCGCCTGGCCGGAACTGCATTCCAAAGGTTTATAGACACCACGAACAGAGCACCGCGCGTGCGTGAGATGACAGGCAGCGCCTCCAGGCAGCAAGTAGACACGCAGCGTTCCGGTGGGAGAAGATGGCAGAAACGATAAATTGCAGCAGCAGTAGTTGGAAGAAACCAGTGATCGAAAAGAAGACCGTTGTTGTTTAAAGTCGGACAAAATCGGATTCCATATCTCACTCAGAGGAAAACTTTTTCCCTGTTAATAATATTACCGGATAATCTAATTTCAATGGATTCTTTAAGAACACATTCTCAATAGCAAGAAGCAGGAGAGATCGATTGCGTCTTGTCATTCATCATCCTGTGCCCTTCGTTAAGACAATGCTCTGCCACTGCCGACTTCTCAGGCTGCAACAACAGAGTGTGCCGAAGATGTTACAGGTACCGGCCCTGAATAGTTCGAATAGTTTGACCAATATACTTCTTTCCACAGTGACACGGAATTTCATACACCCTGGGCCTCCTCAAGCCCAAATTATCTTTCACTGAGCCAGGAAAGGCTCCAGTCTTGGCCACCGGCGTAAAAACACTTTTAATATTATGTTTTCTTAAAATTCTTGAAATTTTGAGTGATGTACTTCCCGCAAAGGGTAAATAAGCAACAGATTCAAAAGTATCCTCTATTGGCTCGCGTGGCGGACCAATCTGAAGAGCACGGCATATTTGTTGATCCGCATATCCATCCTGTTTAAAAACAAACTTCAAATGATCAAGTTCTTCTTTCAAATGTTCGTCGTTCGAAATGGCATAAGCTCTTTTGACGAGAGTCCGCAAAACTCCTCTACGTTGGTGTGACGGATGACAGCTGGTCGCATGAAGATAGCGGTCAGTATGAGTGGGTTTCCTATACACACTATGTCCAAAAGTCCCATCATTCTTTCTTTGCACAAAAGAATCAAGAAACGGGAGTTTACCATCTCTTTCAATTTCCGTAGTAAATTTAATACTTGGATGTAGACAATTAAAATGATCTAAAAAACGATTGTAAGCTCTGTTCATGGTGTATAAAGGTTTCCGTCGTTGTGGCTGGAATTCAGTTTCGGCGAGGCAGTGCACTAGCATTAACTCACCTGAAGATGGCGGCCAGCTGGTCCGCCGAAATACTGTGTATGGACGACGACTTCATCCGGCTGCAAACCCGTGAGGAATATCAGAAGTTATTACGCCGGGAAAGTCTAGGAAATCAGTATGTAGGGTTAATGTGTGACCAAACTTCACAGAAACTAGCAGCTGCAAACTTGCACCCAAAGTTTCTGATTGCATGCAGAGTGGTCTATTGGTACAAGTACGCACAAAACAAGTAAGCACAAACTTGTTAGCTATGTTCCTGCTTGCTTACGGTGTAATCATTTGGTAGTGGCAAAGGTATACATGTCCGTGATGTCCTGATTGTGTAAACGGCGGTTTGTCGTACTAGTGATGACAAACTTGTTAGCGACGTATGTGATAGCATGTGAGACAGTCTCGTGGTGCTATTAATGACAAATTAGTCAGCGGCATACTTGTTGCCACGCAAGGTGGACTTGTGTTATTAATATAGACCTCCGTTATACAACTTATTGTATAATGGTGGTCCTGTAGTAGTTGCAAAGACAAATTTGTCAGCAATGTACTCGACTGCATACCATGTGGTCTTGTGTTGCTTGTAAAATGTTCCACGTTTCAGTATATCTACTACGTTTAATTTTATGACTTATTGTTACATGTAATAAAGCAGTTGCCCTGTTATCTGAAACTGTTCATTCAATGTTGTTTCTTTTGTTTTAATGAAATAAAAGCTGTCAGCATGTTAAGATATAATCCATGGCAATACCAACGCTTTTCCGTAACTTTGACTACCAAAGGGGAACGGTGCGTTATCCCCAAGACAAAATATTAAAAAAAGAAAAAATCGTTAACTGTTGTTAAATTCTAATGAAATCATCCTTTCAAATAGGTGCTAGTGTGTGATTTCGGTTCAGAACTTTAAAATATCGTTTTACACAATCTTACCAATACCAACACATTTTTCTTAATGTGTACACCAGGGGGAGAAATATTTTATAACCGACACAGTTTTTTTAAATACAAATTTTGTTAGTTTTCTTTGAGTTTTATTCCCAACATTCTTTTCAAATATCTATAGATGGGTAACAAGGGCTCTGTAAGTGAACATATAGATATGATATTTGCCGTCAAAAGTGACGTTCACTACTAAGATTTACGTTTCTAGTTTAAATTTTACTAAAAGTGCTACAATCATTACGGAATTCGTATAAAAACATTAAAAACATCATTCTTCTAAAAATTTCAAAATATAAATTTCATGACTAGATTGCGATATTATCAACAGGCGGAAATAAAGCACTCGGCCGATCGTCTCGTAATTTGAGGGTTACAGTCGTAAGAGATGATAAATATGTAAAATACATCTCTTTGTACCTATAGCAAACTATGATATCCTAACGTCATTTACACGGTACAGACTACAGTTAGCAAGTTGGCAAAGCTGACGCAATAGTTACACTGTCACCCACTGTTCATCATTTATGTTCCGTCCACTAGACTGCCGCGGGCTGTTGGCATTTCAGCAGACTTTCACTGTAGATATGCCAATATGGGTGACTTAGGCGAAACTAATAATGATTTGCATTGCACTATGCCTTCCAGTGCTTCTGTATGTCGAACTCAAACTAACACAATTACTCACACATTTACAAGCACACTGTACGTCATGAGTTTTTGGCGTGTTTTTTGAAGTCAGCCTCGTATACACAGCAGCACCAACTGTACGATTTGAAATGCCATTTTCTAGAGTTATATGTAACTTGCCACGTCTCTGGGTTTTCAACCGTTATGTATAACCGATATTCTTAACCGTCTCTGGTCTCTACGTGTAACGTATAACAGGCAATGAAATACAACGTCAATAGGCTATTTAACATTTATTCCCCCCTCCCTGTTGACAATGGATTCTGTGTAAGAGCTAAAGACAATTGCAGAGCTCAATGAATAAGTCACTTACTGACACATGCTCTGAATAGGTGATACATGGTGCCTCATTAGCATTGTTTCTCCGTTCTTAGGTCAATTGCAACCGTTTGGCGTTTGAGTAAGCCCTCCTGTAAAGCAGTCTAGTTTTTCTTCTCATGTGACAAAAAATTTTACGATTACAAACAGCTGAAAAGTATGAGGACAAAGCAGATACCTATCACCGATATACATCTGTGTCGCTTCCCCATTGACAAACAGTGCTTTGATCCTCAAACTGGAGAAACACTGCAGATCACTACGCTTGTTTCACTAAGTTTGACTTATCTGAACACTCTCAGCCACCTGGGACCGATGACCGTAGCAGTCAGGTCCCTTTACTTCCTCAAACCAACGAACCAACCTCTCAGCCACCTACCGATACTGAATACCCTCGTTATCAGTCACGCTAATAAAGTCCCATACACGTCTCAGAACATGTGAGGTGGCTCATAACTTTGAAGTATTTTTTCCACAGCTCACCATAGCAACGACAGCATTATCTGCACCATTGTACGTGATGGAGAATATTTTTTCTTGCTGTCGATGACTTGAGGGTCTAATTTGCTTACGGATTCTACACTAAACTATTGCCTCAGTACTCAGTGTACTGTAATCACCAAACTATGTTTGACAGAATGAAAGTCAAAATCAGTCGTAAAACGTAATGATATGGTGTTACTGAATATCTGGTTGTAATGATTACGATCCACTCAGAAGGATATAGATTAGAATTAGATTTTTTTCTTTATGCATCTCCTTACGAATAAATATCTGAGTAACTGTAGACCTGTACTTCTGAAAGGAAACATATTCAAAATCTTCGTATCGGTTACTTCTGCTGTACGGCGGCTTAAAAGCGCAGCATCAGCTTGGATACACGCACACATGAATCAACCAAGTGTGGCAGTACCGCAACTACGTACCAGGTGCATGTTGCGCTTATGAGTTAAAGAATTCTGGCATTGTGAACTTCGTATTACATTTTTCATCAACAATGCTTGTCTTACGACTGATGGTACTATCACACCATATGTTTCATTAATGGGAACTTGAGCTGCTATGTCGTATCGTAACTGTTGTGAATATTTAATCTGGGCCAGATTGACATGTAATGCTAGGCTCGAATTGTCCTGTATCCAGCACATTTTCTCATACATCACCATTTACCCCTTCAGCTGATTATTTACTCTTCTGAAATGGCATTGCACCATTCAACAGAATTTGGTTAATCCTTTAGTTTCCATCTGGACTTGGGCCCAACCCATCACCCCCCCCCCCCCCCCCAAATGCCATTTCTTCAGAATGGCCTTTGATCAACACACTAGTCACTGCTTCATTAACTCAAGTTTATAAGTTATTTATCATTCATTAAATTTTGTTTAAATAATACTGTCTATTTGTTAGTCCTTCTCACAAATTTATTTAGACAGTTCGTTGGATATTTGATACCTGTGTACATCAAACTACTACGCCAACTTTCTTTCCTCCTAAACTGAAACACAATTTCCTTTAACTGTAACTGGCAAAAAGTTTCTGTTGCTAAAATTTATGCATGCGTAATTTCAGAAACTTGGGTTGATAATTGGCGGATCGTTTCTGCTACCTATGTCAGTATCGCAAAAAGTAACGTAAGTATGCCCTGACAGAAAGCATTGTTCGGCTCGGAAGAGCTGTTTATTTACTTGAATATTTCCGCCATGTGATACACCGGATTCTTTATTTGAAAAAACAGTTGTTCAGATTTTATATAATCCTTAGTATTAGTCAATTTCGTTGCATCCATCTCTTCTTGTTTGGAAATCTTTGCCACATTCATCATCAATCGGTAAGAAGAGTCAAAATTTTTGCTTATGAAACAAATAATGGAAAATGTGTATAATTACGAATAAATCATAAACTCTTGCATTTAATTACTTCGTCTTTGCTTGCGTAGAAAATTTTACAGCTTAGTGCAGGTTTCTATTTACCGTCCTGAAAGTTCTGGAGTCATTTCTTATTTTTAGAATTCTTTCTGTGCGAAGCAGTTGATTGAACACATAATGAATTGGAATCATAAAATTTCATTTTTGGTCGGTAAAAGGCAAAATAAATTGTAAGACCTACAGAAATGTAAATTAATTGAAGTCTTTAAACGATGACTATGAATTAGGCAGTGGTCTACGGACAATGTGGTCCTAGTAGCTGATTAGAAAGGACGTTCTGTGTGTTTACACTTGCAGCGCAAGAGCGCTCGCCTTGTTTAATTTTCCCGGTGGAAACTAATGTCACGCCGTAGTGCGACAAGATCGTGTCGAATTAGTACAAAAAATAAATATTTCATTCGCTTTTAGAAACAACTTCGCTAGACGAAAACTACTCGGTGTAGAGTAGATGGAGGCCAATACCGAGGCTACCGTCATCGTCAGCATTCGCTGCAGATTAGACACATATTCGGACTATCCTTCCAACTCCCGTTGGCAGACGTCGTGGTGGAAAAATGGACCCAATTTAAGACCTATATAGTCCTCAATGGAGGACCCCAGGTGCGCACTGAATTACGATGACACAAATCATCCTGCTTCCAGATAGGAGGTTGCTCCGCCATATTTATGACGGTCAGCCAAGAACGTTTTCCGGATGCAAGAACGGCGGTCACCTATTTTCCGAGTGCTTCGAGCTTTTTATTTTTTTTCCTCCACCGACTCCAGTGACTTACGCCGCGGCGCTCATGACGTGTCAGCCTGTCCAGACACAACACACCGCTGTTGACGTACCAGAATAACACTCCGCAAACAGCTCCTGGCTGGTCAGACATCGTGGCCAGTGGCAGCAATCAAAGCTTTTGTGGCAGCGAGGTGTGGGTCAATGCCATCATCCGACACAGAAGGCTACGCACGAAAACTGCATTTACCGAAACGTCGAGAGCGACAACGTAGGGCCGTCCTAGAAAATGGCAGCTCCCTCTTACCGAAAGTAGAAGCACTGGTCCCAAAGATGCCGAGCACGAAGCTTACACCGTTGCTACCGCCTCAAAACGGACGGCGGGGCCGTAGATGTCATTCCGCCTGTCCTCTGAGGTGAACAGTCAACAGCAGGAAGCGTTCAGTGCAGGCTGCGAAGCCATTCGTTCCCGTACTATCAACCACGACCACTTCTACACACATGTTAGGGGCCAAGGACGACGAGACCAGACAAGACCTTCACCCATAACCCGCTGATTGGACCATCTAATCTGAACAACACTGGGAGGGCCGCAGTCACTATAGATAATCCAGCCCTGCCACCACACCGCTAGGTTTACAACTTCGTGGCGATGAGTATCGTCATGGATAACTCTCCTGCGAGGATCAAATCCCTGAGAGGAACAGCACGAGCAGCGATGGTCGACTTTGCATTCGTTCAAGAAGTGTGAAAGAAACCACTACCGCACTTTTATGGTTAAACAACAAAATGCCCCGTGGCCCCGAAGACACCAGCGTCGCGATTTGTTGCACAACTGTATGAACGCCACCGACATCACATATCTCCCCTCTGCTGAAGGATTAGCAGTAATGGCACTCGATATTCAATTCATTAATGTCTGTGCAACGTCGGGCACCAACAAACGTTATGACTGGCCTAGTTTCTACTCCATGGATGTCGCCTAAATAATCCTAGGATAGTATGAATACGGGTTCTCTGCTGGCAATTTTATCTGTGCCTTTCATCCCGCACTACATGCCTTGTTTCGAACTGGGTATGGTGATTCACGATCTTCAATTGTGTGACACCTGGTAAAAGGTACATGGCGACAGCTCTGGACACACGCCTATCACCAGTAATTCTGACACACAATGTGTCACAAGATCTTAGACAGGAAGTGGTGGCTACCAAACAATTGCCTCTGGCCTTCTCTGACATGTTTGCTTATGTCTGTTCTATGCATTGCGTTCCCAACAACGTTGTCATAGTAACGGCTTTTGGAAGATAAATGTAACTCCCCTCCAGGACCTGGACTGCCATTGACAAGTTGCCAACTGCGAAGAACGTCACTCGTGATTCCCACCGACTTTAGCGTGGTGGCCCTCTGTGCCAAACTGGAGCTCTGCAAGACACTTGTTTGGCAAGGTCATGGCACTGTGGCCCTGGTAGACTGTGGATTCGGACATAACAGCACTCAGCGTTGTCCACACACTACCCTCATCAACAGCCAGACAATAAGAACGACACATATTAAGAAGTCTGCCCTGACAGCTGAGTGGTTTGCTTGAGAGATTGCCATCCTACAGACCCCGTTTCGATTCGCGGCTGGGTTGGGGATTTTCTCCCCTCAGGGACTGGGTGTTGTGCTGTCTTCATCATCAGTTCATCCCCATCCGGAGCGCAGTTCGCCCAATGTGGCGTCGAATGTAATAAGACCTGCACCAAGGCAGCTGGACCTGCCCCACAAGGGGCCTCCCGGCCAATGACACCAAACGCAGATTTCCATTTCCATATTGGGAAAGGACTGATTACTAGACCCTGACATCTCCTTATGATGACACCACCAAATGCCCTCAGGGGGATTCGCCATGCACCACACTGTGGCCAACAGGACCCAACATCACCAATAGTTACTCACACACCTTACAATGCGAGATGGTCGTTTCTGTATGACTCAAGCAACCATAGCGATAGCTGCTGTTGATGCGGCCACTGTGTAAGCATTGTGAGACGTCGTGGCCTCCTGACCTTCATTGCTTACATATTCCGCCCCCACAATCATATTCCGCACATCAAGGCACTTCATTCAAACCCAAACTCGATAAGATAAAACCAATGTTGTATGAATTCATGTAAACCATATGCAAATAACAAGTAAATCGCAATTGAGCACCGAGATTGAAATACTCGAGGCTGGCGTACACACACACATTCAAGACACAACGGTCACAAAATCTTTTAGTCTGGGAGAGGCAAACTGCACCGCACACAAGGAGGCCGGTCCCTTCAGAGGACAAGTTAACCTATCTACGTCGGCCGGTGACTGCCCATAGAGCAACAACATTTGCCCGAGTGAAAGGCAGAATGACCCCTTGTTTAGCTTAAAAACAAATTCCGCTACATTGTGTGGGATTGCCCAGCCTACGCATTCTTTACAAAAATAGCATGCAGTTTCAGAGGTTTTCACAGGGAGACAGCAAATGCCAAACGCCAATGCTACAGATTTCCGGATAGGTCACCTTAGACGAAACGTCATTCTCCCGTTTTAGAAGAGCAATTTTGATTGGCAGATGATTTTCCTGACGCCTTGAGCTGAAGGAGTAATGGAAGAGACCGAAAGATATACCCCTTCACATCTGGCATGGATAGGGGCCGTTCCATTGTCGCTCTTGGAGCGAGAACACGTAATGAGAGCTTGTGCACTCCTATGTGTACTCAAAGAGCAAGGAACAAGTCTCTCCTCAGTACTTCACTGGGAGAGCACCTCTGTTGAGAGCAAATCTCTATATTTGGTCCTTGCGATTAAGCATTGTTCACTGTGTTGGCCGCCACACTTATTGTGCGGTGTAAACGGACAGAGTTATAGTTAAATGTTTGCGATCGAATTTTTGAGTGGCATTGCGGTGGACTGGTTATCCGACAGGTGTACCACGCCAATTGTTAGCCTCGGGGCGAATAGGAGTCCTTGGCTTCATCAAGGCATAGGGAGACTTAGATTGGCGAAGGTCAATCCAGATTGAATGAGAGTTATCTTATTTGTCAGCAGCGAGCAGCGCAGACAGCAGCCATCGCAGCTTATGGTATCGTGCACCACAGCTCTTGTGAGCCTCATATTTCCTCCACAACAGTATACTTCATGGCATTTTACACACGACAACCTCGACTGCACTGTGGTGTGCGTACTGTAAGACATTCAGTACACACTCCTTCAGATTATTTGACTTGTCGCTCTAACAAAGTAGGCAAGTGTCAGCAATATGTCTCGTGGTCTTATCGTGGCGTGTTTATCTTCTGCCATAAGGTCAGACGATAGAAATGCCATTCACACACTTAGAGTAGCACATTGACGGTGACCAACTTTAAACAGTACTTGATTAATTTTCACATACATTTATTTAAATAATAACAAGCATAAAAATTACTTAACTTGGTTATGGATGCTATTTACAATTGGCAATTTGAAGTTCCTTTGGTATTGGTACGTTAGTCTAATTCTCACATATATCTCGGATACTTGACAAAAGTTTCTATGCATTTATCTTCATGGCTATGTACAGGAATATGGTAATCTTATTAGGTGCAGAGTGAAACTTGACTATAGACTGGCACAGACAAATGTAGAACTCGCACAGACTGGTACAGACTAATGCAGACTGGTATAGACTGTGTAGACAAATGCAGACTGACTAATCAGAGGTCTGTACACTCGTTACAATACCTCGCGCGTTCATGTATCACTGCGCGAGTGTGATCAGCGTGGAAAAATAGGTTCTATGGTAGCAGAAATCTCATTGGCTGTGTTACTTACTAATACGCAGATCGGCGGAAGCAGAATTTGGTCCGTCTCTATGGCAGCGCCATCTCGTAGTGCGGAGACGGACGTGCGCTGCTCCTGCACTGTTGTGCTTAGGGGGGCGCGCTCTATTGGGAAAGTTGTGTGCGCGCTGACTACACGTGCGCTGCTCCTGCACTGTTGTGCTTAGGGGGGCGCGCTCTATTGGGAAAGTTGTGTGCGCGCTGACTACACGGAACTATGTACACAACACGTATCTAGCACCATTCTAACGGATTATTATTCAATTTGAGTAGGCGCAGCTCTCAGCCATTCTGCCAAGTCAATAACAATCTTAAACTTTGTATAGAAATAACAATAGCGAATACTATCCTTAAGAGGTAACTTCACATTCCGAAAAGAACCCGGAAATAACTTGTTCAGTTCATAACTAAAAGTCCCATTGTGGTTTCTCAGAATTTTAGCAAAATGAATAATAATTTTCATTAGTTTCACATTTTTCTTACACGAAGTAGCACTACTTCAGTACCCAAGTATCCCACTACTTACGTAAGAAATTTTGTGAATTTTTGTGTCATTTCCTTACAGCGGACAACTCCAGAAGATGTTTATTGCTGAAAGTTTTTCCGGCATTTCTCTTTAGAACGTTAAGAGCCTCTGACTTCTGTAGTAGTGTGGAGGTGGAAATTTCATCTAGCAGGAGCCCCAAGGTAAAGGGTACATCTCAGATTAATCCATTGCGCAGAATGACAGAATAGCACCCACACGCTCACAGCATTACAGTAGGTGATGTGCAGTATCGGAACAACTAAACGTTGCCATTAATGGAGGAAGTTTTGCTTTAAGAGGTTGGAACGCCTTAAAGATGAATACATATGTCGAAAAAAGGAAATCACTGCAGTTGGAAAGAAAACATAGGTACAGGGAAGGTAACCGCGAACGACCTACTATTGATAGACGAAAGAAGGAAGTAAGTCATGTTTAGGGAAATTTAGGAATACAAAAATACAAGTTATTAAGAATGTGAACACACCGTAAGAGAAATGCTTGTCAAAAGGACTCACTCAGCATAATATAAGTCAAAACATCCTGATGTGAAACTGAAAGCAAGGCTGACATCATTAAGTGTTCGGCGCGCAGGTCGCCAAAGTGGCGCCAAATTGGAAGACTTGCACCCGGTGAACGGCGTACCCGACGTGAGGCCCTAGTCACACGACACTTACTTAATCATTAAGTATGCAATGTCTTTTCGATTGTTAAAAACACACAAGAGGGCGCATAGGTGGAAAGAGTGCACAGATGGCTCCTTTCAGGGGGAACACTTCTATGACGGCCTGATAGAAGAAGTAACAGTAGTCGATAGGTTCGAGAAGCCTTGGAAGACATGAAATGGAATGAACAGAAGGGACAGACCATAATCCTTCGGAATTTCTAAAATAATTGGACAAATTGGCAACAAAACGACTATTGAGGACGTGCAGAATGTATGAGACTGGCGCGGTAGGTAGTGCGGAAATGTAATTTCGTTTCAAATGCAAGGGCGTTCAAAATGCAGTCACCAATGATACCTTCCGCTTACTGGTGCCACTTCAAATTTTTAGTGAGCTACGTGACCGCCAGTGAACTGTCTTTCACTTCCTTATCCGACCCAGTAACATCAGTTTAACTTTTGCTCAAATGGCCGACGAGTATAATCCTGAAAACTGTAGTTAGAGGCCAGACAACAGCGACCATTATATGCAGTCTTCTCTCGCTGACCAACATTTGTAAGTACAGGCTGACTTCTTTTCAGAGAAACAATTCCGTATAAATGGTGTCACTTGAAAATCAACCGCAATGTAGATTAAAGTCAACCAGGCGGCCTCAAACACAGTTATAGGCTAAACACACTCCCGGTACTGTGACCATCCAGCACTGTAGTAGGCAACTTTCTTCTCCTCGTTGCGGGATCCACTTAAATCGCCTTCCTCGGCCATGGTCTCTCTCGGCTGGCCAGGGAGGTCACAGAATCCTCAGAGCCAAAATAGGCGAGCGTAATAACTATCGATATCTGTGTGACTTATACAACTACAAAACGAAATCAAGCGTAATTTCGTGATTACTTTCTCGCAATTTATTTGGGAGAAAATAGAATTACGGTATCTTCTACGGTTCAGAAATATCTGAGATGAGTGAGGAAGCTGTGTCTACAAATGTGGCAGAAGTGTGGACCAATTTCATTGTAACACAGTGTAGCGATTTAAGGTTTTGAGACACTAGATCTCGAGCGTCAGTGACAGAGGGGAGCAAAGGTCATTATTTTGTCAGGGATGACGGGAGGGAAAGCGACACTTGGTAAACGATGGAATGGGTCCTCTCCTTGGCTTAGTTGGTGAGGTATGAGTGGTGGTTCCACCATCAGTCATTTATTTACACATAAGACCATTTAAATAAAGAGACTAATACATTCTGTATCAACTCGAAGTCGCCTGCATCTCGTGGTCGTGCGGTGGCGTTCTCGCTTCCCACGCCCGGGTTCCCGGGTTCGATTCCCGGCGGGATCAGGGAATTTCTCTGCCTCGTGATGGCTGGGTGTTGTGTGCTGTCCTTAGGTTAGTTAGGTTTAAGTAGTTCTAAGTTCTAGGGGACTTATGACCACAGCAGTTGAGTCCCATAGTGCTCAGAGCCATTTGAACCATTTTTTTTAACTCGAAGTCGTAGAGTGCAGATTCCCGTGACCGCTGATGCATCGGCGACTCGTGTTGCAGCGGAGCGCCAGGCGGCGTATTCTTAATTTAAGTACCTTACCTGTGACCCACCGCAGCCGCAGCGCGGTCTCCTCCTTGCGAATTCGCTCATTGCGTTATTAACAAGCGGCTATGGCGTGGCACTGAGTGCTCTGTCCTGGAATGGAAGCAGCGAGCCTCAGGATCGGCGTCTTCTGGCGGAATTCATCATTCTCGAGTTTCACATGTGACCCGTTTGGTGAGGCCGCAGTCTCTTGATCCTCACCAGCAACCTGGGTAAGTACCACATGAACTTCTTTCTGCTAACATCTGGGATGGCATCTTCTGCGTTGACCTATTGGCGCAGTACCGAAATCTTCTTCTGTCGAGCAGCGTAGTGGTTAAATCGTTGCAGCGAAGTACGACATACGCTGACTAACCATCGGTCCCTCCATCCAGGCGACGTTTCTTGTCTCTTCTTTCTCTCCTCAAAGGACCCTCTCACGCTCGTTCGTTGGAGGTTTTTATTCGGTGTTTTCCCCAGCGTCGCGAAGTTTCTCGGGCGGCGACTGACTCTTCGGTCGTTGATCTATATTTCTTCCGTTGGGCAGAAACGTGACCAATGTCGACACACTTGCCAGAATTCCTTGTCTCATCTCTATGGTGGCGTGGTCGGCCATTGCTGTGTCGTCCTCGTCCGAATCGCCAGATACGTCGCACACGTGAGTTCAGTATACAGACAGTTCGATGGAACGTTGACCGCTGATGTGCGAACTGCGCTGGTCTTTGTTCACCTTGGCAGCATTGTGCATCTGCTCTGTCGCTTGTAACACTCCAACTCTGTTAATGATCATACATTTTCTACGTGTTTTGCAAAGTTTGTTTTTGTGATTGTTCTGAAATTAGTTGTTGTAATTATGTTGCCAAGTTACAAATGCTATTTGTTATTTAAGAAAGATAATACGCATGGAATGTTAAGATTTTGTAAGTAGACACGCTAACCAAGTCATGGAAAAGGTATTGTCAAAGATTGTAATTAATTGTAAATGCATTATCACTGGGCTTGCGAGCGCGACAGAAAAGTAGATAGCAGTTCCAAGTAGCGGGGAGACGATGGGTCTCGCTGGTTGTGTGTATTCACCAGTGTTGCTATGCAAAAGTGCGGGGTTAAAAAGTCTGTTTCCGAAGTGCGGAGCAGTGAAAAATAAAATGGTTGGTTTGGTGGATGAAGCTATGGAATTTATTGGGCCCAGTACAAATGCAGCAAGAGTAATTCACATAACATCAAGAGGACTGTGGGCCCTTGTTATTGGCTATGGTATGGAAAGAAGATCAACCTGTGCCCTATTTACCGCTAAATGAAGTCACTCGACAAACCAACGGCATCATGAAGTGAAGTAAGATATAGACTTTTTATACCTAGAAGTGTAATTGGCTGACCAGCGTAGCTGGAGTTTTATTGCTTAAATAACCTCGTTTTCGCGCATATTGGCACGTAAATATATTTTCTATGTCATCATGCAAGTAGTATTCATCCTATCCCTTTGTACGAACCGAGGTAACCAGAAAATGAACTGAAAATGAGTGAACATTAATTTATTAGATTATCTTAACATACTTTTTACAACTTTCGGATACTTACGTAATAATGACATCTTTTGCTGTAGTATGAATAATTTAAGAAACAGAATGATGCGAAAGCCAGTATTAATTCATTTGCTAAAAGCAGTCTAAATTTCATAATGAATAATTGATAGTAAAACTTTACGTAACTTGGATACTGAATTTCTTTGTCAATTTATAGCTTGTGGCATAGTTCATAACTTTATTACAAAGAAATATTATAGTAACTGCTAGGTAGGTCACAGTCCTTACCAGTGAGTAAATTCAAACAATCTTTCTGATTGCTACAATTACGACATCCCTATTACGGTGAGTAATGTATAAAAAACTGTCTGCCCACAGGCAATAAACCGTATTACTTTAATTCACCGCTGAAAATTAATTCAATATGTTGTATGTGTTTGCTGTTTGATTATTATTTGACTACTGTGACATGTCTGGTATGAAGTACTGTAACGTGTGCGTTAGGTACTGTTCCTACGTTATCAAGCCAATAACTATTCTTACGAAAGGCTGCTTAACAGTATAAAATTCAGTTTCAATTTAATTATGATTGTTCCGGTGAGAAACTGGCGACCGTTGGTTGTTTCCATTAATAACATACTTTGAAACCTTTTTTTCCCAATTTTCCGCGAACTACCGTTAGTTAAAAACTAATTTACATATAAAAATATATAAAGTTAACCGATGTTTGTTTCTAATATTCATTGCTAAAGTACTGAGTAATGGCGATTCAGTTATAACATCTACGTCTCTCTGGTTTGCATTGTTCTTCAGAGTAGATGTCTTTTCCCCACAGATTACGGACTTCAGGTACACGGTCACACAGAAAAGCCTAAATATGGAACTTCTTGGCAGATTAAAACTGTGTGCCGGACCGAGACTCGAACTCGAGACCTTCTGTCTTTTGCGGACAAGTACTCTACCAACTGAGCTACCCAAGCACGACTCAGGCCACGTCCTCACAGCTTTACTTCTGCCAGTACCTCGACTACGTAGCATAATTAGCCGGAGAGTTAATAGGGCTATAGGCTGACTGCTGCTGTGCAAACACCGCTGGTCATTGGCGTTCTTGTTCGACTGCTGCCGCTCCCGAATATTGCGGATTAACGTGTCGAAATCTCTAAACTGTTCACTTAACGGGTAATAAGTCTTTACGTATTTCTCTGCCGGATCTCCGCTTTGAACGACCGTAAATAAATTTAGTCACTATAAATTATTATTACACAGCCTATAAATGTGCCTTGTGTGTGTTTCGATTGAAATAAATGTGAAAAATGAGTTTCAAAGCGATCCTTCTATTGAGCCATCGCCCTGTCGAGTCCTCTCTGCGCCTCAGATGTTAAACCTTTTGTCCCCTACCCCCACATATCATCATTCGTTCGCTCGTTCTAAGCGCGACCCCGCTGCTTTCACTTCCCTGGAAAATCGTAGCTCACGTGGCAGCCTCATAACGCCATGAGTGCGTTAAACATTCGTTACGGTTCGCAGCGCGCGTTCTCCGTCGGCCGCCGACAGGGCGGCAGGTGAATCTTAATCAGTGGCAGGCAGCAGGAGACGCCCCCTGCTGCCGGGCTGGCAGCCCGGGCTCGCGCGCGCCGCTGCCGTGCGCCCACACGCTGCCGCCTTTGCCGACCACGCCGCCTGGCAGCCTCGCCGCGTACCACCTCGTGTCGCCGGTTAATTAGCCTTTCTTTGCTCCCAGGGACGACTCGCACAATAAAACGTAATTAGTTTTATACAATTAGCACGGCATCGTATCACAAGCCTCTTTCTTTCCACCCCATTTTCGTTTGTTTCGTTTTAGAAAAAAAAAGCGGGAGTACAAAGGACATTCTTTGACGTAAAACGGCTCTTTACACAAAGCCAGTTCCCACAGTACCAATTGTGCTGCTGGCGTTGCGTGGAGTGAGCGTTACGAATGCTCTATCTGCTCGTTTAGCAGCTACAAGGGGCGGTAAAAAAGTTTCCGTTTCAGGGCGTTGCTGCAACGTATCTGCAATGTAACGCGACTTCGATGTGGATTTGTAAGCACCGACATGTGGGAAAGGGGTTAGTGTGGTATTCAAGCGGAATCGTGCTCTATGGCGACGTTATTACCATGTGCGTCCAAACAGTAGCAACGAGCTATTATTCCTTCCTTGACTGACGAAGGACCTACACCAATAAGCACATAGACATCCACCAGAGATAAGTTATTTGTATGAGACAGCTGGTGAAATTAAGGTGTCCAATTAAAGCGAAACGTTGAGGAAAACTGCGTCGGGGTGTACTACTTGTTTCTGATAAAGCGCCACTCTTACGACTAAACAGAAATGTAACGCAAAAGTTACGTCAACTCAGACTGGAAAACCCTCGAGCACCCACCTTTTTATCCTGACCTCTCCCTGTGTGACCATTACGCCGGCAGTCTCTTAAGAGAGGCCTTACAAGGTAAACGTTTCCTGTTGGTTGAGGATAAGCAGCAGGCAGTTACAGACTTCCTCACGAAGCATGACGCGCTATCTAACTAAAGTGGTATCTTCAACCTGTTACGTTGATGGGCTGATTGCTTCGGTGTTCATAGCGATTCAACCTGATTCACATACCGATTCTGGACTTTAAGCACACTTTCATATCGCTCCTTATAAAGTGTGGTATCAGCTCTCCTATAATAACCACAACGGAAAAATTTCCCGTTTAAGTTATGTCCCGAGGTAGCAATGTTTTACCTGTGTTACAAGACCTCCTTATAGGTTGTATTCCTCGATATAAAGATCAGTATAAACTCGAAAGATGAATGTCTGTATATCCATACCAACAACTTAAAGTATGAGGTTATAAAATCGCCAACAAGTAAGTGTAGAGTCACACGGCAGCCCGCCGCCCACGTCTGCTAGTACTGTTGTGATCCTTGAAAGCTGGATTATTAGTTATAAATTAATGAGTGTGGAGACCGGATGTGTCAGTGTCTGACGCATCATTATAAATGAGGTCGCTCCCAAACACTCACAAGCAAAGTAAAAATGGTTCAAATGGCTCTGAGCACTATGGGACTTAACTGCTGAGGTCATCAGTCCCCTAGAACTTAGAACTACTTTGACCTAACTAACCTAAGGACATCACACACATCCATGCGCGAGACAGGATTCGAACCTGCGACCGTAGCGGTCGCGCGGCTCCAGACTGTAGCGCCTAGAACCACTCGGTCACTCCAGCCGACGAACAGTAAAAACTGTCTTCTTCTTCAGCCCATCTTTAATAACTTTCAGTATGGTGCACTTTTATTCAGGATATGGCTTTTTTAACTTATTTAACTTGGTGTGGGAACGCCCTTTCGGAGGCCCCGGTTGTCAACGTAATTAAGGGAGAGAAGTCGTGTAGGTCATATGTGTGCGTGTAATCTTTGTTCTGTATGTTATTGTATTTTAACTCTAAATTTTTCTCATTGCGTTCGGTGGAATTTGCGGACAAACCCAGCATTCCCATAAACGAGCGTGAGAAACCGCTGAAGACCCCTCTCAGGCTGGCCGATGAAACAGCTCACAGTGGTCCATCAGCGGTGCTTATCGTTTCTCAGTGTTACTCACATCCATGTATCGCAAGATAAGTTGCTGCGTGTTCGCTGTATGAACAGGCCAATATAGCTAAATGACGTAACATTCAAATAGCAGATAATTTCGCCCCTTCAGAAATATGAAGGTGCGAGAGGAACAATAATTGTGGTAGTAGGTGGTAGGTGGTAGTGTTGACGAATTCTAAGCAAACCTTAAATAACATACCTCTAATAATTGTCCGTTTAAAGAGATACAACTGGTTACGGAGGTAAGACTCCAAGTAGCTTGTTTGTACATCTATTTCCATAGGTTTATTGGTCGGTTGCCAGTTTTGTTTTGATGTTCAAGCTGCAACGGTTTTGTTAATTATTTGCTATTTTCTTTTAGTGTGTTACCTAGATAAGGTAACAGAACAAGTGTTGCAAAAGAATTGACATGAATATGGCACTTAATATTGTAACATAATTTCAAATGTATTGGTATAACTGAGCATTATGAAGTACCAGGCATGATGTTCCAGTGGAAGGGGGGGGGGGGGGGGGGAAGGAGGGGCTTGTACATAAAATATCTGCATTGAAAGAAAAAGACTAACAATAATTCTTAAAGGAAGGATAAAAAAGCACACACACACTTCAAGCTTCTCTTTGGCCGTGTGGTGCACAGATATCTGTTCATCCCAATACAGAAAACATACGCTAATGTTCTACTGCACTATTCGGCATTGTTAGACCACCATCTTTTTAAAAATTTGTAATTTATAATACAATACTATACTATAAAGTATCTTACTACACAGCACTATACTACATTATGCTACTGTACGTACTTGATGTCAGAACCGATCTAGATATCTCATTTCTCTGGACAGTTGGCCTCCAGCACGCTGAGCACAGCTCGGGATTCACAGGGGCCGTACTGCTGTGTCATTCAAGCTGTAGAGCCTGTTAGGTGGCTGGAAGGTCTCAGGAAATCCTTCTTGGGCTTCCGTGATAATTACTTCCTCTCTGTTCGCGTAAGGATGTAAGGAGGTGCTTGTGGTCGTGATTTGTCAGACAGTTTCACTGTGCCTTTCAAGTACGCAGCACGTGTGGGAAACTGCTGATTAAGCTGAAACACTACTTGCGTACGGGTTATGTCATGGGATGTTTGCTGCTACTTGTCGACAACTTTGTATACGAGTACCTGGATAACTGTTTTCATTTGAAGTGTGAAAGATCCATGCAATGCCCAGTAGTCACATTTCATCTTACTGTGCAACTGAATAGACTCTAGACGAAGTAGAAGATGTTATTTTATTGATATAATGTACTTCTTCAACAACAATAAGCAGAATTTTTGCAAGTATAGGTGTTCAAGGAACAAGCATATTTTGGACACCATTTATGCACGACCTGTATCCCCATCATTGACAACGGATTCAGTACCTCCGAGAAAGGGACGAAGATAGACGATTGGAGCTTTATTGTTGTATAACTACAAATAACAATTTAACACCGTTATCACTCTTTCCCTTGTGAGAACAGCACTTAAATTCGTAAAAAACGTCGCTGTTCCTGCGGAAATTCAGACGCCGTTGAGGACACACACTTTGTAAAAAGATGCTCTGCAAATGTTTTGTGTTCTATGATCGACTTTAAGTTAACAGGGCCTGTTGCGTTAACGTAGCTTCCTATAGGGCCTGAAAAAGACCTTGAACCGTTATGGGAAAAGGTTCCTTTGGCGACCAGAAAAAATATGTTTTTCCGGTTTGGAGGAGCCCCAGCGAATTCTAGCCGTCCGGTGACACACTACTTAAATCTAGCATTTCCCGAAATATGGATTGGCAGAAGTCGCTTTTGTTAGCTACTATAGTTTGTGGATTATTTCCTTTTATATTGTAAAAAAATGAATTGCCTACAGCCTATAGTTTCAGCGCTTCAACACGCCGTCCTCAGGCCGTAGTTGATGCTGAAGGGGTTGACACGATCCGTACATATACCGCATTAGCGGCCAACAAAACTGGTTACGCGACTGTATGTAAAGTTTGGTGTCAGCACTCCAACTATCAACTGGTAACTGGTAGCTACAAAAGAAAAAAAATCATAACGATGAAACTTCCTGGCAGATCAAAATTCTGTATATTATGTATAAACTTGAGCAACATGAACCCGGGTGGCACCCATAGCTTTTTACAAGGAAAGGTAGTTCGTGTAATTAAACACGGAAAGTCACAGTAAACAAAAGATATTGTCAATGAATTATCTGAATTTACTTGAGCAACGGTTAACGTGCGACCGTACACAATGTTCAAGAACAGTAGTTCACGGCCTGTGGACAATGTCCTACGTTACTTCAGTTAAAACCGACCAGGTTTTGCTAAACTATACAAAACTTGACCTTTTAAATATTACTAAGGCATTAAAAGAAACAAAAATAAGCTAAACTCACAGGTGCGTGTTACTGGAACATCACAATCAGAACATGACCTGAACATAAAAATTAAATTTAATATCATGTCTTATGCTAGAAAACCTTAGCAAACTTTTGTCAATTGGCAAAGGGAAATGGTTTCACGCCGAGTCGTTTACAATACCAGCGCCTGACTGTGGCGCATGAGGGTTACAACACATTCAGCAACAGCAGATGCTTCTGAATCCACTGGTCTACACAGGTCCCTTGCAGGCTTAAGTTAGTACACACAAATAACAGCTCAGCACTGTACAACAAAGAAATGTAAATAGACAGGCCGTCTCATAGGAAAGGAATCATGCAGGTATCAAAAACTGAGTCCTTATGACAATTTACTGCACACGAAATTGGGAGTAACTGACTCATTAATAAACTCCATTCAACTGATTGCGGAATGATAAGCTCTTTTCCCGAACGTGGCTGGTCATATGCCTGCAGTTCAGTATTCACAGTACCTATATATAAACCTACACACTAGAACATTAACATGTAATTCCACAAGGCGATACCTAGGCTCAAACAGTGCAATTCGGTACATCAGTTAAAGAATAAGTTTCAGAGGACAGCCGCTGTTGAGCTGCGGCAGGATCAATGAGTCCACTTTGAACTCAGCGTGATATATCTGCGGTTAATACAGTTAGATACGAAAGCTCGTCATTTGTCCTAGCAGACTAAGAGGGTTGATGTCTAGGAGTCTTGCCGGCACGGTAGCTCAGCGTAACGTTCAGAGGGCTGGATGCTGTCTGCAACAAAAAACCTGAGTGAAAGAGTCTACGAGGAACTTCAGCGGGTGTCATGTGATGTCCGCCACGACCAAATGCAACGAATAACAATGAACAACATGAACGAAAAAAAGAGGAGATAACGTCTTTCATTAGTAACCAAGACGTTCTCGGTCAAGGTTCGAACCCTGAAGCCGATTAAATTTTCAATAATCATCAGCAATATCGGCTGAAGACTTCCGGCAAAAGCCATCCTCATTCTGCCAACGTCCTTGTCAAACAAGGCGGGTTAGCGGACAGACATTCAGAACCCTCTCTTGCCCTTAGGTTGGGAAACTGTCCCTAAATTCGGAAAAATTAGTAATGAGCAGCGGTATGCAGAAGGAGACAGGAAACCGCTGCATTAAACAGACGTAATGTGTATCAACAGGACATGTGTCCGGTAAATTAAAATGCATCTTGATCTTATCTTCATTGGCAACCCACCCCACCCCGCTGCCCTCTGCGCCCCACCCTGCCCCCCTCCACTCCCCGCCTCCCAGCGCCCGCCCCACACGGATCTTCTGGAGGGGACTGGAAAGGGGCAGGTGACCATGAGAAAAAGACTGAATAACCAATGAAAAGATAACGCTCTATGAGTCGGGGCACGGAATATCTGAAGAGCTTGAACGTGGTAGGGAAGCTAGCAAAATAGAAAACGGTAGGGTAATATCAGCAGTAACAGAAAATGGTATAACGGGAGCAGAATTCGTTGTGAATAGGAAGGTACGTTACACAGTGTGTTACAGTAAACAGCGCAGTGATAGGGTTGTTCTCATCAGAATGAGCAAGAAAGCAACGCAGACAGCAATATATCATGTACACGTGACGAACTTGCAAGGTGAAGATGAAGGAAAAGAGAAAGTATATGAGGATATTGGACGGTTAGCGAAGTACGTAAAAGGTGATTAAAATCTGATATTCCTGGAGGACTGGGATGGTGTTGCAGGGAAGGAGTAGAGGAAAGGGTTGCGGGAGAGTATGGGCTTGGTACTAGGAATTAGAAAGATTATTTGAGCTCTGTAATAAATTTCAGCTAGTATTAGCGAATACTCTGTTCAAGAATCACGAGAGGAGGTGGTTTACTTGGAAAAAGCCGGGAGATACCGCTAGATTACGTCACGATCAGACAGAGATTCCCGAACCAGATACGGATTGTAGGGTTAACTGGGAGAAGATATAGACTCAGATCACAATGTATTAGTCATGAGGAGTAGGCTGCAATTTAAGAGATTAGTCTGAAAGTATCAATATTCAAAGAAGTGCCATACGTAAAGACTAAGGAGTGAAGAGAAATGCTTGAAATTCTCTAATGCTATAGATACTGCAATAAGAAATAGCTCAGTACGCAGAAGACTTCAGTTGATCGGTGAAAGAAGTAAGTACAAAAATGCTCAGAGAAGTTCAGGAATACAGACGTACAAGTTGCTGAGGGTTGAAATAGATAGGAACTGCAGGAGAGCTAAGACGAAATGGCTGTATAAGAAACATGAAGAAATCTAAAAGGAAGTGACTGTCGGACAGAAGAAAAGTCAAAGCAGGGGTGATAATACTAAGAGTGCAACGTGAGTTCCACTGCCAAGTGCCGATAACGGCGCCGATAGGGGAAACAGTACATAGAAGGCCTCTATGAGGGGTAAAATTTGTTTGATGCGATAGAACAAGAAACAGGAGTCAATTTAGAAGAGACAGTGGATCCAGTATTACAATCACAATTTATAAGAGCCTTGGAAGGCTTAAGATCAAATAAGGCAGCAGGGATAGATAACACCAAACTTTCTAAAATTATTGGGGGAGGTGGAAACAAAGCGAGTATTCACGTTGGTGGGCAGAATGTGTGAGTCTGTCGGTATACCATCTGACTTTCGGAGAAGTATCATCCACTCAATTAGGAAGACTAAAAGAACCAAGAAATGCGAGAATTACACTACAAACGGCTTAATAGCTCATGCATCCAAGTTGCTGGCAAGCATAATATACAGAAAAATAGGTAACAAAATTGAGAATGTGTCAGTGTTTAGGAAGGGTAAATGCATCAGAGAGACAATTCTGACAGTAATGTTGATAATGGAAGCAATACTAATGAAAAATCAAGACATTTTGATTAGCGTCCGAGAAATAAAATGGTGCAAGTTGTCCAAAATTATGATAAACACGGGCGTAAGCTACGGGGAGCGACGGGTGATATACAATATCTACAAAAACCAAAAGGGAAATTTCGGAGTGGGAGACCGATTGCGAAGTGCTTGAATTAAAAAGGGTGCCAGTCAGGGATGTAGTCTTTCGTAGGTGACTACTGAAGTGGTCACTGCCTCAACAATCTATGGATACCAGTAGTTGACTGGAACAGAGGTGGGAATCTTCCTACAAATTGGTCCGGGGCCCTGAAGAAGGCGTAATATATTGCTGAAACTAGTTACTGAATAAAATACTCCGCGCGGGGTAGTCGCGTGGTCAGGGCGCATTGCCACGGTTCGAGCGGCTCCCACATCGGAGGTTCGAGTCCTCCCTCGGGAATGGGTGTGTTTGCTTTCCTTAGCGTAATTTGGTTTAAGTTAGGTTAACTGGTGTGTGAGCCTAGGGACCGATGATCTCAGCAGTTTGGTGCCATAGGAACCTACACAGATTTCCAAAATTTGAAATAAAATAACAAGTTGGAAATTTAGACAGCTGAAAGTTGTTTTAATTTGACATTCTATCCTCAGCAGCCGAGGTCCCGCAACTTTCCTATTAACGTAGATGTACAGGAAATTGAGATCGGATGGGAGTCGACAATGCATCCTCGTGTTCACAAAATCAGCCCTCGACGATGCGACCAGTTAGAACAGGACCCTGTGTCCTAGGAACACAGCGTAGGTATTACGGAGAAAAGTTGTACGAAGGGATACACCTGGTCAGCTAAAATGACGGCTTAATCCTTGTTAGTAATCTGATCTTGCGGAGTAACTGTGGGACTCACGTAATGCTACGGCGTGGCTGCCGAAATCACCGCGAACCCCCGGCATATTTAACTCCTGGAATGAAAACTCGGCTAAAAGCTGCAAACACTGTGCAACAAGACTCGTCCGACCAAACAACTTTCTTCATTTTATCCACAGTCTACATTTAACGGCATCAGCATCAAGTTTGTTAGGTATTTCCATCACTGTTGGGCAGTTCTCGAATATCAACTCTCACTGCAATTTCCTGCTTACAGTACGCCCTTCCTGTTTTTTTTTTTTGGTACTGACAAGGTTTACGAGTGCGACATTCATTTCTGCATTGACTTTTGCAACTGTCGCTCTTCGTCACAGTCACCTTCGTTGACCGTCCGTCACGATCACTCAAAAACCATTTTCGTCCGCGTTGTGACTTAGCGGAGATGTATTTCCACTATCCCTGTATCACAATGGCTGGCTTAGCTATGGAAGTTCCCACCATACGAGCACCAAAAATTGGCCCACATTCGAATTCATTTAGCTCTATCGTAACGCAGTTACATCTGCACCAACACGTTTATGCACGCGGGCGACACCTGCACAGGTGCCATTCGTGATCAAATACTGCAGCACAACCTCGTTAGCATCTTCGTTTACGTTCTACCAGCATTTCTTGCGACGTTTCCGTTTTTTGTCCGACCCCTACGAGTCCCCAGGCAGGCAGTATCAGTGGTCCCCAGCAGCCAGCTGTGAGAGGACGCTAACACCCGTTTGCTATTAGAAATGGTGAAGCAGAGGCTACTATCCACAATAAGTCGGAATGGTGTCCCAACTAGCAGGCCATCATCCGCATACTACTAGCCTCCTACGCTGGCGTTCCATAGTTTGCGTCTGGTCCGTACAGCTGCCCCACCGTCATCCTCTGTGTGGGTTTTCCACACTGAAAACTGTGATGCTGTTCGCTATCATCTGTGCAGGCACCTTTCACCGATGTGAGCCACCGCCTCTGCACCCACTGCACAGAGATGTGAAGCAGCATCGGTCATCGGGGCTGCCCACTGCAACTGCCGCATACCGCACTGCTTTTGGCCCTGAGTCAGCATCTCCTCACCCGGCCACTACCGGCTGTCCATGACAAGAGATACTAGCTTATCCCAGCACGCTTCCACGACTGACTCTTGCCTGCGCCTTGGGGCTGTCGACGCTGTCTAGCTCCATCTTCGACGTATTTCATCATGGATTAAATGCTTGTGTATAAATGCTGTTTCATGGCATCTATCCACCTCATCGCTGAAACTACATCTAGAGTAGTGAATGGCAGGCCATCCTGACCACTAGCCGCCCAGCTGCACCAACCACCGTGGAGATTATTCAACCCCTACCACTACTGTAGGGTGTCTCAGAATTACTAGCGCAAATCTGACACAGGTGGAGTACCCAGCAACGAAACAAAAACGTTCCAGTGAAAACGGATCTACAGGTGAGTTGTAATGCGTGGTTTGAGCCGCTATTAACTTCATATGAAATACTGATCTAGTTACAGTTAGTGTATGGTAAATCTAAACTTATGCATTAATTTCACACGTAACTGGGCACGAAATACACAATTGACCTCCTTTGACATCTCTTCTTCACCCAATATATAACGAGGTAGCGAAAGTCATGGAATGACTCTTAAAATCGTGTCGGCCCTCCTTTTGCCCGACGTAATGCAGCAACGCGAAGCGGTATGGACTCAACAAATTCGCTGCAAAAATATTAAGCCATGTTGCTTCTATAGCAATCCACAATTGCGATAGTGTTGACGGAGCAGGATTTTGTGAACCAACTGATCTCTCAATTATGTGTCACAATTATTCGTTGGGTGGTCAAATCATTCGCTCGAATTGTCCGTAATGATCTTTAAACAAACCAGAAACAGTTATGGCTTGGTGACATGACACATTAACATCCAGAAAAATTCCGACGTTGTTAGGGAACGTAAAGTCTATGAAAGGCCGCTGATCGTCTCCTAGTAGCCGTACGTAGCCATTAATAGGTAACTATTGCCTCAGTCGGACCAGAGGACCAAGCTGATTTCATGTAAAGAAAGTCCACACCATTATAGAGCCATCGGCAGCTTCCACAGTGCCCTGACGACAACTTAGCTTCGTGGCTAAGTCGGGTCTGCGCCACACTTGAAGCCTACTGTCAAAACTTATATTTTATAGTGGGGGGAGTCATCAGTCTTCTGACTGGTTTGAATAGGGGACCGTCACGAATTGCTCTCCTGTGCCAACCCCTTAGTAGTAGTACCTTTATTTATCGGTAGATCTCTTTTTACAAGGATATAGGACATCTCAAAGTATTTACAAGTTTAGACCAATTTAAAATAAGCTAATTCGTATACACATACATTTACAGACTTCTAGTTAGAGACAATCATTAGATTTACTGTTGGTATACAATACTTTTTCACAAATAACTTATTAAATAATGTAATGCCACACTGTTCACTCATATCTCATTATAGTCACTGCACACACTATACACACATTGTTTCATAACACTTCACTCACTACACACACAGACAAACTGGTGATCTCTGGGACATTTTCTGTACCGCAACTTCTCATTTGCAATCCTGAAAAACTTAGTCAGCATCCCTCTAAAATGCGTGAGATGTTGAGATCAGAAAGAGGAAGAGGTTTTGGCATTCTGCTATGCATAGCTTGGAGTAAGTATTCCTAGGTAAGGAAAAGAAGGGAAAGAAACGTAGTGTGAAGGTGTTATGTGGAATTTTTGATGTCTTATAATCATTTTCATTATTTATCTGTGTAACATTTTTTTACCAAACCCTTATTCTGTTTTTTCTAAGTAATCCTTCAATGTATAAAATGTATTAAGTTACAGGTACTTTTTAGCTGCCTTTTTAAATAAGTATACTTTTGCAATTTCTTTAATCTCTTTTGGTAATTTATTGTACAGTTTTATTCCTTGATAGAAAATGTTGTTGTGAGTTTGATGTTTATTTTTTCTTGGTAAATGTAAATTGAGACTAGCTATTGTTCCATGGTCAGGGATAGAGCTGTTTGTGCAGTAATTACCGATGTTATATTTATGTGTACAACTGACTGGTAAGTGTATTCACATGGAGCAGTTATAATCCCCTGTGGTCTGAACAGATCTTTACAATGAGCTCGACTACTTCATCTCTGAGTAACACTTGCGACCCGCGTTCCCGGGTTCGATTCCCGGCGGGGTCATGGATTTTCTCAGCCTCGTGATGACTGGGTGTTGTGTGATGTCCATAGGTTAGTTAGGTTTAAGTAGTTATAAGTTCTAGGGGACTGTTGACCATAGATGTAATGTCCCATAGTGCTCAGAGCCATTTGAACCATTTTTTGAGCACTTGCGACCTACTTCCTCAGTTATTTGCTGGATTCATTCCAATCTCTGTCTACCTCTACAGTTTTTCCCTCTACAGTTCTCTCTAGTACCATGGAAGTCATTCCCTGATGTCTTAACAGATGTCCTATCGTCCTGTACATCCTCCTTGTCAGTGTTTTCCACATATTCCTTTCCTCTCCAATTTTGCGCGGAACCTCCTCATTCCTCACTTTATCAGTCCGCCTCATTCTCAGCATTCGCCTGCAGTACCACGACTCAAATGCTTCGATTCTCATCTGTGCCGGTTTTCCCACAGTCCTTGTTTCACTACCGTACAATGCTGTGCTCTAGATGTAAATTCTTAGAAATTTCTTCCTCAAATTAGGACCTATTTTTGATAATAGTACATCTACATCTACACCTAAACCTACATGGATACTCTGCCAATCATATTTAAATGCCTGTCAGAGGGTTCATCGAACCACCACCGCAATTCTCTATTACTCCAATCTCCTATAGCACGCGGAAAGAAGGAACACCTTTATCTTTCCGTACGAGTTCTGATTTCGCTTATATTATCATGGCGATGGTATCTCCCTATGTAGGTCGGTGTGAACAAAATATTTTCGCATTCGGAGTTGAAAGTTGATGATGGGAGTTTCGTGAGAAGTTTCCGCCGCAACGAAAAACGCCTTTCCTGTAATGATGTCCACCCCAAATCCTGCATCATTTCAGTGACACTCTCTCCCCTATTTCACGATTATACAAAACGTGCTGATAATCTTTGAACTCTTTCGATGTACTCCGCCAAACGTATCTGGTAATGATCTCACACGGCGCATCTGTATTCTAAAAGAGGACGGACAAGCGTAGTGTAGGCAGTCTCCTTAGTAGATCTGTTACATTTTCTAAGTGTCCTGCCAACAAAACGCAGTCTTTGGTCAGCCTTCCCCACAAAATTTTCTGCGTGTTCCTTCCGATTTAGGTTTTTCGTAATTGTATTTCCTAGATATTTAGTTGAATTTACGGCCTTCAGATTTATTGAGTAACCAAAGTTTAACGGATTCCTTTTAGGACTCATGTGGGTGAGCTAACATCGTTATTTAGGGTCAACTGCCAATTTTGGCACCATATAGATATCTTTTCTAAATCGTTTTGTAATCTTTTTTGACCTTCTGATGACTTTATTAGTCGATAAACGACAGCTTCATCTGCAAATAACCTAAGACGGCTGCTCGGATTGTCTCCCAAATCTCTTATAGAGATAAGGAACAGCAAAGGGCCTATAACACTACATTCGGGAACGTCAGAAATCACTTCTGATTTACTCGATGACTTTTCCGTAAGCACGCAGTTTCACTAAAAGCCGCTTGCGTGGTACAGTGTCAAAATCCTTCTGGAAATCCAGAAATACGGAATCAATCTGAAACTTCTCTTGGCCAGGAAAGCCCTTTTTGCCTGTGATAATCTACTTTTGATATCCTACTTGATCCGTCCGTCATTGGTTATTTTGCTGTCTCAGTCGAGCAGCGAGAAAATTAACATCGAGATTGATAGTCACGAGGTATACCATCAATCCTGATGTTAATTTTCTCGCTGTTCTCATTTGTGCTACTTCTGACTACTTTCGTGTTTCTTCGATTTACTATCAATGCATATTCTCTACTCATAAGACTTTTCATTAGATGTAGCATATCATATAATTCTTATTCACTTTCACTCAGGATAGCGATGTCATCAGCGTATCATATCTGTCATATTCTTTCACTTAGAATTTTAATTCCACTCCCGAACCTTTCTTTTATTTCATAATTGCTTCTCAGATGTACAGACTGAACAGTAGGAGCGAAAGACTGCATCCCTGTCTTACACCCTTTCTAATTCTAGCGCTTCGTTCTTGGTCATCAACTGTTATTATTCCCTCTGGGCTCTTGTACATATTGTATATTAGCAATCACTCCTTGCAGCTCACTTATATTTTTCTCTCTTTAGTCTTGCTACCATTATCAACTTCAACGTCAGAGTTGCCTCTCTGGTACCTTTAACTTTTCTAAATCGTCATCTAGCACTTCCTCAATTTTCTTTTCCATTCTTTCATCCTCATACCAACTGAAATTCGGACTCATCTGATCATCCACGCTTTCCTAGCTGTCTATGGTCCAACCTATGTGGTCACCAGGACAAGAGAGGCGCTGCAGGCGATATCGTGCGGTTAGTAAAAGCACTCCAGTAAGTCGTCTGCTGCCATAGCCCATTAATACCAAATTTCGTCGCATTGTTCTAAAAGATAAGTTCGTCTTACATCCTACATTGATTTCTGCGATAATTTTCAGCAGTGTTGCTTGTCTTTGAGCACTGACTATTTAAACTTCGCTGGTCTCGGTCTTTAAGTGAAGGCCGTCAGCCACTCCATCGTCCATTGTGCGAGGCGCTCTCTTGACACTGTGGATGTCGGCATATTGAATTGGCTAATGATTTCCTAACGGGATGTCCTATGCGTCTAGCTCGAAGTACCAATGTTCGTTCTAAATCTGTTAAGTCCCGTCGTGCGGCCACATCCACGTCGGGTATCTTCCCACGTGAATCACCTGAGTACAAACGACAGCCCTGTTAAAGCACTGCCGATTTATACCTTGTGTACGCGATACTACTTCCATCTGCGCATGTGCATGTTGCTATCCCATGACTTTTGTCACCTCAGTATACAACTGATTCGCCCCTACTTGTTAATGTAGATACTACACTCGTCTCCGTAGTTATTTGCAAATTCCATCAAACACCCCCATGTATAATCAGTGGGAATGACAGATACTTACGTTGTGAGCTGTCTCCAATCACGAATATGCAGAAGTCTGACATTATGCCTATTCGGCCTATCCATCTTGAACCATACTGACGCGTCAGATGTCGTCTTAGATCAGCAGTAAATTGTGCCAGTGTCCGAACATGATTGCTCCACTTTTCCCAATCAAGGGACGCAGTTTAAGTTTCAGTCAACTTAGATTGAGTCTAATCTCAAAACTTAACATTACAAAACCATTTGAACAAACCACACATTTGGAACTATCTTACGAACAGCTGCATATCATAAAAGCCTTTACTAGACTGAGTTTGCTTCTAATAGCACGTATTTTTACCTGTTTTAAGCTTCGCTGTTAATTATGATACAAATTGTCTACTGGAATTATTTAGTCTATTGAAGTTCTTGCTAGTCTTCTAACTGATTTCGCAGATTCGCCCGGCGAGTGGCATTTTCAGTCCTTGAAAACCACCTGCCCAGAATTATTTAGGTATTGATTGTGTTCTCATTTCAGTTTATTCGACCTCGAAATCAATCTCAATTATGACCTTACTGCTAATTGTATATACATCCCTCTTGTCACCATTTTACCCATTTATCGTCTGATCTTTCCCAAATCTGTTCTCATCACATTACAATGCGAGTACTTACATATAAGATAGTTTAGTTTTTCACGAAAATTGTCTTGGGTTTCTAGTACATATTATGTGATCTTAATTGGAGATTACATCTTCTAACAGGACTCTATGGAGAGAGAGAAACATGAATTGCACACGCTTGTCAAATTGTCCTTTCTTAGTCCTATTTTGACTGTGAAAAGAATCTTGCATGTTAGGTGAGTACAGTCCTTTTGGTATCATAAGCAGTAATAGTCAAAATACTAAATATTACCTCTGTTTTAAAGACAGCACTTATTTCACATGAAGTTACTGCAAATTTGATATCCCCTTGACTCAGTAAGCTCAACCAATCACTGGAAGGAACGTTGTGTCACATGGTCAACAACAACGGATGATGCAATACACACTACAGTGGTCGCACATTCGGAAGAAGCCGCGTTTAGATTCTCATCCAGCCTTCCATGACTTCCTAAGACCATTGTGGCGAATAACAGAACAAGAAGCATATATGTGGTGTCTTTCCTTTCGGATATAACCTAAAAAACAGACAACACGTATAACGACGGTGATGGAGTCCCGTAAAGTACAGTGATGCACAGGAATCTCTAACTCTTACGGGAATCGGCGAGATCTGCGAGCAATGAAGCTTATGAGCAGGGATTCTGTGTCAAAGTGTATGGTATAAATTCAGATTTTGGGTGTGAGGGGAGATGTGTTAGGGTAGTCTCTGCTGTTGTGTTAACAATTGTGATGACGTAGTGGTCATAGCATTTCACGAGTAAGCAGATGACCCCCGTTCGTAACCACTGTGTGGCGAAAGTTTTCAAGTTGCTCCATTGATACAGATCTTTGCTCACTGCCAGACAACGTCTTTAATTACTTTGTGTGTTAGGAACAAGAAATACCCCACGAAAACTCCACGACCGGTATTATGCTGCACACACCTTCAGTCCGAATTAGGCCTGCCTCAAATGCACAACATCGCCAATATCTCCTTTGGCGGATAATTTTACAATCAGGTACCCTTACGTTCATGTTAATCACTAGCCGTATACAGATTTCATACAACGTCATTACTCTTACCGTACTCATTCAATGAGTACTCAACGAACATGTACTATACACGTAATTTTCCTCACACCGCTCCGTTCCGCGACTCCTATCATTAACTAAAATAGCCAGAGATATTTCAGTGTATAAAGGGGGACTCGCATTGAAGCAGTTATTTCTGTATGGAACAACGAATCTGTCGGATGAGGCATTACATGAGATATATTTCGTGTCAGAGTAGGCTTTTCGGCGTTGTTCAATAAACAAATCCAGTTATGAACACTTCCTTCCAAAAGTCAAGAGACAAAGTATTTCCTGGTACGACCGTTAACAGATCCCATCATTACCATCGTTCAGGGCTAAGATTAATAAACCATTTAACACAAGCCATATGATGTAAGACGTTTCAGCTACATTTAAATTCTACGGTACCAAATTTCGAAAGACACATACACGAAATGCGATCGTGATATACCGCAGCTTTCTTCACTTATAAAACGTAATTATTAAGTTCCATGAATGCTTCATTATTAATTTGAGAGGCGGGATGTAAAATATCGTTCGCTGCTTTGAACACCAGTATGAGCTCTGAAAATACTACGACCATGTGCCATATAAAGTAACTGAGCTGCTGCAGGGAAGCAGGAATATACATTTTATAATATTTATATTCACAACGCGCCACAGAATTTCGTGTACTTCATGGAAACACAGGAATAAAACAACTCATACAGCGGAGAGAGGTAGAGCGTATCAGTTTTTCTTTCGGACGCAAAGTTCTTTATTTTATTTTCCGAGCTGATGCACGCTAGATATACAGGGTGAGTCACCTAACATTACCGCTGGATATATTTCGTAAACCACATCAAATACTGACGAATCGATTCCACAGACCGCACGTGAGGAGAGGGGCTAGTGTAATTGGTTAATACAAACCATACAAAAATGCATGGAAGTATGTTTTTTAACACCAACCTACATTTTTTTAAAAGGAACCACGTTAGTTTTGTTAGCACATCTGAACATATAAACAAATATGTAATCAGTGCCGTTTGTTGCATTGTAAAATGTTAATTACAACCGGAGATATTGTAACCTAAAGTTGACGCTTGAGTACCACTCCTCCGCTGTTCGATCGTGTGTATCGGAGAGCCCCGAATTACATAGGGATCCAAAGGGAACGGTGATGGACCTTAGGTAGAGAAGAGACTGGAACAGCACATTACGTCCACATGCTAACACCTTTTTATTGGTCTTTTTCACTGACGTACATGTACATTACCATGAGGGGTGAGGTACACGTACACACGTGGTTTCCATTTTCAATTACGGAGTGGAATAGAGTGTGTCCCGACATGTCAGGCCAATAGATGTTCAATGTGGTGGCCATCATTTGCTGCACACAATTGCAATCTCTGGCGTAATGAATGTCGTACACGCCGCAGTACATCTGGTGTAATGTCGCCGCAGGCTGCCACAATACGTTGTTTCATATCCTCTGGGGTTGTAGGCACATCACGGTACACATTCTCCTTTAACGTACCCCACAGAAAGAAGTCCAGAGGTGTAACATCAGGAGAACGGGCTGGCCAATTTATGCATCCTCCATGTCATGGTAATGTACGTGTGCGTCAGTGAAAAAGACCAACAAAAAGGTGTTAGCATGTGGACGTAATGTGCTGTTCCAGTCTCTTCTCTACCTAAGGTCCATCACCGTTCCCTTTGTATCCCTATGTAATTCGGTGCTCTCCGATACACACGATCGAACAGCGGAGGAGTGGTATTCAATCGTCAACTTTAGGTTACAATATCTCCGGATGTAAATAACATTTTACAATGCAACAAACGGCACTGATTACGTATTTGTTTATGTGTTCAGATGTGCTAACAAAACTAACGTGGTTACATCTAAAAAAACGTAGGTTTGTGTTAAAAAACATACTTCCGTGCATTTTTGTATCGTTTGTATTAAACAATTACACCAGTCCCTCTCCTCACGTTCGGTCTGTGGAATCGGTTCGTCAGTATTTGATGTGGTTTACGAAATATATCCAGCGGTAACGTTAGGTGACTCACCCTGTATAGTAAAGATATATCTGTGTTGTGCGACACTGAAGTTTTACAGATAAGTCCTTATGTTTTATCATACAATATTTGCTTTGACGCTTTATTCCACGAAACTTTAAAACGAGAGCGTAGTTAATGTACATTGACAAGCGGGGCGACACATTTCACGTGCCCGAGGTTTATCGACGTTTTTACTCACGTCGGTTGACAATGTCTTACTTTCGAAATCATTGAACGCTTCTCTCATTGCTCTCCTTACGCTCATTTTCGCTTCATTCAGCTTTTGTTTGTCAGCTAAGTTTTTACTTCTCTTGTATGTGAGATGAAGTGCACTTTGTTTACGTAGCACTTTTCTGACACGGCTATTAAACCATGGTGGATTTTTCCCATACCTTAAAACCTTACTCGGAACATACTTGTCTGTGGCATGTTGAACGATGCATTTGAATTTTCTCCATTTCTTCTCCACATCTTCGTCCTCATCACCGAATGTTTGATGCTGACTGCTGTGATAATCTAAATGGCTCAAATGGCTCTGAGCACTATGCGACTTAACTTCTGAGGTCATCAGTCGCCTAGAACGTAGAACTAATTAAACCTAACTAACCTAAGGACATCACACACATCCATGCCCGAGGCAGGATTCGAACCTGCGACCGGAGCGGTCGCTCGGCTCCAGACTGTAGCGCCTAGAACCGCACGGTCACTGCGGCCGGCCGATAATCTAAACATGGTATCCTTTCACCCTTGCTGAGCAAATATAGCTTCCTACCCTCCTTTACATTTCTTGAAGGACCCGTCGTCATAGATACTGTCACAGCCTTATGATCACTGATACTTTCCTCTACGTTAACTGATTTGATAAGTTCAGGTCTGTTTGTTGCCAGGAGGTCTGAGACGTTACCCTCACGAGTTGGTTCTCTAACTATCTGCTCAAGGTAATTTTCGGACAAGACATCCAGAACAATGCCACACGATTCCCTGTCTCTGGCACCAGTTTTGATGGCATAGCACTCCCAGTCTATACCTGTCACGTTGAAGTCACTTCCTATTACAACGGCATGATCAGGAAAATCTGCAAGCTCTGTGTGAAGCTCTCTACAACTATAGATCCTGACCTAAGTGGTCTATAAAAGCATCCGATCACCATGTTTGACCGTCCGTTGATACTCAATTTTTCCCAGATTAATTGACAATCGGAATCCGTGATTACCTCGCTAGAGTTTATCGAATTTTATTCTCTTTATTCCATACTAATTTCGTTTCACATTTCTTTGCTGATTGACTCTTCCTGACTAATCTCTTAAAATCCAGCTTAATTTTCAACGCTACTATTTGCTTTCTGAGTCCTGGGTACGCCTTACAAGCCAGTATTTGATTTCGGAAACTAACTGGAATCTTGCCGTATCTCCCGGCCTTTTCCAAGTATAGTCTTCATTTTGTGATTCTTGAACAGAGTATTCGTTATTATTAGCTGATATTCATTGCAGAACTCAATTAGTCTTTCATCTCTCTGACTCCCAGTACCAAGCCCATATTCTCCGGTAACCCTATCTTTTATTCCTTCCCCTACAGCCACATTTGAGTCCCCCATGACTATCAGATTTTAGTTTCCATTTACGTACGGAATTACCCGCTCAATATCCAGATATACTTTATCTCTTCCTCTTCAGCTTGCGTCGTTGGCATGCATACCTGAACTATAGATGTTGACGATGGTTTGCTGCCCGCTCTGACAACAACAACGCCATCACTGTACTGTTCACGGTATCACGCCCCCTGCCCTTCCTGCCCGTTCATAGCGAATCCTACTCCCGTTTTACTATTTTCTGCTGCTATTGATATTGCCCTTCACTCATCTGACCGAAAACCATTGTCTTCATTCCACTTCACTTCGTTGACGGGCAATATATGTAGATTGACTTTTTGCATTTCCTTTTTAATATTTTCTTGCTTCCCTACCACGCTCAAACTTCTGATATTCTACGCCACGAAGCGTATAAGGTTATCCGTTCGTTGTTTATTCAATCCTTTTCTCCGTCGCTGTGGTGGCTGCCTCTCCTCCCCCCCCCCCCCCCACCCCCCTGCACTTCACCCGAAATTCCACATGGGATACCAATCCATAATCTTTTGCCAAAGATCATCATGATACTCCTTCAATTGTAGGCCACATGTCCTGTGGATAAAAATTACGTGTCTTTAACGCAGTGGTTTCCATTGTCTTCTGTATCGTCATGCCGTTGATCATTGCTGATTCTTCGGGCATTTGGAGCAGTTTTTCCCACCCATAGGGTAAGAGAGGGCCCTGAAACTATATCTGCTCCTCCACCCTCTTCGACAATGTCGATGGCAGATTGGAGGAGATTTCTTATGCCAGAAGTCTTCGGCCGCAAATTCTGTTTATGCGGTGGCGGTGTTAGAACTACGGCCCGAGGACACTTTTATTAATAGTCAAAGACGCTACTCGTTGATCAATCATTACAGCACACTATTTCCAAATGTGTATACCATTTGCGGTTCGTAATTAAAAATGGAAATATTTGGACGGCTCTATGGACTTTGCAGCGATGGACTCCTATAAGCAGCTGCGGAAGGATTCGAGATGCAGACGATCGTACTCATCCCAAATTTTGTCCCCTATTATGAGCCGGCCGAGCGGTTCTAAGCGCTTCAGTCCGGAACCGCACGAGTGCTACGGTCGCAGGTTCGAATCCTGCCTCGGGCATGGATGTATGTGATGTCCTTAGGTTAGTTAGGTTTAAGTAGTTCTAAGTTCTAGAGGACTGATGACCATAGCTGTTAAGTCCCATAGTACTCAGAGCCATTTCCAAAGAATCGGTGTACAACAGATCCCTTGCAGAACATGGAGCGAAAACCGTCCCTGTGTAGCAAACAATGTGAACAATATTAGTCCTACCTTCACACCGCAATATACTACAACTGCGTCAGGAAGGATATTCCCTTACATTTCATTATGTATAAAAGAACCATACGGGAAGTTTGATACTGTTGTTCAAAAACGAGTGGACGATTAGAGTCTTAAGTTACAAAATGTAACTGATTTGGACGAAGCGAGGGTAGTTTACGAAAGTGCTATGCGAAGAGCTTTTAAAATCTATCATTCTTCGATAACTGTGACAACACAAATTTCTTTACGTTGTTCATTCATGGAGAGGGTAAACCAATTGGATGCTTAACGATGCTTGTAAATGAAATAAAATCATGCATATACACCGTGGAAATTATCCCACCGACCTCGTTCAAACTCGGTGAGGTTCTTACAATCTGACAATGGCGTCTTTGTCGCCTTAAGGGGAGCCGGAGGTGGTCAAATCCAAAAAATTACGATTTTTTTTTTTGCTACCGAAAATTAATTGGAACATTCCTCTTTAATGTAAACTTTGAATTATTGTTCTACTCGCCCTAGAAGTGGATTTATTACCATTTTCCCCCACGCCTGCAGAGGAAATGGGCGGCCACTGAATGCATCTAACACCCTCTCGTGACTTCCTGGCGAACTGCTTGGGATTTTCTCGGCCTGTTACGCATACAACGCCTTATGTTACGCATACAGCGAGTGTGCAAGGGTTGGCTACATTGTTTTCTGTGATAAATATTACCCGTATTTCCTTACAACTTACTCCTATTTTCCTCAGAATTTCGAACATCTTGCTCCATTTAATATTGTCGTACACTTTTGTTCTGGTTACGATGCCACGTTTTAGTAATAGTGTATATAAGAAGAGGAAGAACGTAGGTAAAAGAAAATTAACACTAATACCAAGTTGCGATACTACAATGAATAAAAGCGCGAAACATCGTCTCTTTGCTGTTTACCGTTTCGAATTAGTTCAGTGTTGCGCCTATTGTTTGTAGTATTATACTTCTTGTGTAAAGCGGGTAATATGCAGTATGTACAAGAATGAGGAGGGAACAATAAAACCAATTTTTCATGACTTAGCACAGCCAGAATTGTTACACAAATGTCTACACAGAAAGACGCAGAATCCTAATGAGAGCGTAAACAATTCGATTTGGAAAGTGATTCCTAAAAGGGTGTTTGTAAGCATAAAAACACTGCACTTTGGCATTTATTATGCAATAGCAACCTACAACCAAGGGAACAGTGTGAAGTGTGAAGTTCTGAAGGTATTAGGATTTACAGCTGGGGTGAACACTGTACGAGCACTAAGAAATATTGACCGAGAAATGATAAGAGGAGCAGAAAGAAGAGAATGGCATATGAAGTATGATGGAACAACAGTCCAGAAAAGAAGACAGAAGAGGAAGCTTATGGAGGATGAAGGAGAAGACCCTGATAATCCATCCTATAGTGCAGGTATGTATTGAGAAACTTTGATAGCCATTTCCCGTAAATCAGAATTTTTCGAATATAAGGAACGTTTTCTCAAAATCCACTCAAGCTAGAGAGATGAAATTTTTATACAGTACTCCTAGTGGTCAAACTTACATTGTAACACAGCCATTTGGCAGTATGTTCAGTAGCTTCATTTCAGTCTAATTATAAAGCAATTATTTGTAAAAAAATTTGGGTCATGAATAAAAAAAAATAACTGGGAGGAAACTAGAAAACATACTCCAAAATCCCTGTGTCATAACTGCAATACTAAACCACTCTATATGTAAAAAAATTCAAATTTTTCTATTTGGTAATTTATTCATAAATGTTCCTCAAACTTAGTGATTTTAACATGGGCAGCATAGGCACCTCCGGCTCCCCTTAAAGGCAAGCTTGAGTAACGTCTTCTTTTCACGTCCAATCTCAAACCAACGATCACCACCGTTACAGCATGTATTTAAAGGAAACCTGACTTTCAGCCTCCTAGTGGCGATACCAGCGCCACTCTTTTGTGAATGGTGCGAAATCTGAATAGACGTCATCTCTGTGATGTAGAAACACATCTATCAACTTGTATTTTTATAGCACCACTCCTTCTTTGTGCTGCGATTTTTTCCCACCACTATATATTTTTATAAAGTCATGACAGGCCATGGCCTCGATTGTTCTTGAAAATTCGTTAGTGATAAATACGGTATCCACGGCACAATTATAACTGGGTCAGTCCAGGATGAATACACGGCAGCTATTGACTATTTCAACGTCCAATTTCATGTTTCTTTTTGAAAACAACAGCCAGTCTGATGTGCATTGCCTCTTAGTCCGGTCTTCGACGTTATCATCGCATTTGCTCGTGGTTCCAGAGCTCTGCATTTCCCGGAAATCAAAGCTGTCTGACGGCTTAGACGTCCTTGGCAGTGGACCTCACTTGAAGGCAGTGGTGCACATACTTTCGAGTAAAACAGAAACGTATGTCCAGACACTGGAACACGTTATTAATCAGTCTTGTACTTTCCAGTTCTTAAGTCAGACCACCTACAAATTAAATGTCATAACCAACTCCATAACCAGTTCGAGATTTATTACGACTTTTGCAGGACTATAAAAAAAAAGTGATTCTTGAGTTTCTCCCGGCGTATTTGATAATCAAAATATCCACGTGTGTGCTGCCGGTCTATAGTGTCCAACGGGCACACTATTTCGGCGATCATACATGTCGCCATCATCAGGTGAACTGACGGACTGAGCTCCTGTGAACGTGCCGGCACGGAGATCCGTACGCTATGGCTGCTCAGAGGGAACTGGGTTCGGTCGCGGCGGCGGCCGATTTAAATACCCTCCGCCCGCGGCGTGCTCCCTCCGCCGTCCACGCAACGCGCCACGGTCGCGCGGTGGAACAGATTGCGACGGCGTCTGAGATGACGTCGGTGTGATGGCTCTGTCCGCCGTGGTCGTCACAACTATACGTTTGCTCGATTTACTCTTGATTAACCCAATCGCTGGTTCCCAAGCCTTGCTAAGATTATAGCCTCAGTCACGGTTTATGAGGTCGTCATTGGGGCGAATTTCGATGGCCTCTCTAACAACGCTGTCCCAGTATCTCGACGTCTGTACCAGAATTCTCGTGCGGTCATACTCCATGGCGTGATTTACCGACAAGCAATGTTCAGCGACCGCCGACTTGCTCGGATACATCAGTCGAGTTTGCCTCTGGTGTTCACGGCATGGATCCTCGACGGTACGCATCGTCTGACCAATATACGACTTGCCACATTGACACGGAATCTGGTACACGCCGGCCTTCCTCAAACCGAGGTCATCTTTGGCGCTCCCCACCAGTGCACGAGTTTTATTTGGAGGACAAAACACAGTTCCGACCCGGTGCTTCTTCGGAATGCGGGCGATTTTCCCCGAGAGTGCGCCTGTGTATGGAATAAATGCAGTGCCTACCTCCCCCCTCGTGACTTCATCCATCTCAACAGGTTGTGCTGCAGTGGTTGGGCGGAGAGCACGTTGAATCTGCCACTCTGAGTACCCATTTTTTCGAAATACAGTTCTCAGATGTTCCAATTCCTGGGGTGGACTCTCTGCGTCAGAGACAGTGCGCGCCCTATGTACTAGAATTTAAATACCCCATTCCTCTGTGAAGGGTGGTGGCAGCTGTCTGCGTGCAAATACAGATCAGTGTGCGTTGTCTTCCGATACACCCCATGACCTAGGGTGCCGTCAGCCCTTCTCTTGACCAGGACGTCAAGGAAAAGTAATTTACCCTCCGTTTCAGTCTCCATAGTGGCCGCCCTCTCTTTACTGCTGATATTTGACTTCATCAGCTTGGAATTCGTCAACACACGACAAGTTTCACGACGTATTTCCTCGGCTGATTCTAGCGGAAGTCGAGCTGCACCATGTTAAACAGCACTAACAAATTCAGCGACCGGAGTGAACTTGGGGGTGAGAGCGAAGTTGAGACCTTTCTGCAAAACCGAGACCGCATCATCACTCAACACCATACCACTCAAATTAATGACAGTCTTGCACGGAACCTGCAGAGATGGTTTGTCAAGGAGGCGAGTCACAGAAATTCTTAGTGCTTTTGAACAGGTTGCAGCTCGACTTCCGCCGGGATCAGCCGAGGAAATACGTCGTGAAACTTGTCGTGCGTTGACGAAATCCAAGCCGATGAAGTCAAATATCAGCAGTAAAGAGAGGTCGGCCATTCGTGATCTGAGAGAGCGCTCTGAAATTGTTGTCTTACCGGCTGACAAGGGCAATGCTACGGTTGTTGTCTCCCATAAGGACTACACTGATAAGATGCAGAGCCTGCTAAATGACGATTCCTACCAGAAGATCAGCGTTGACCCTACAAAGAAGGTGGAGAACAAGACGAGGGCGCTCCTCAAGGACGCAGATTTACCTGAGGGTGACGCTAAGAAATTGTTACCCCAAGGTCCGGTACCGCCTAGACTATATGGACACCCGAAGGTTCACAAAGAGGGGGTACCATTACGCCCCATTGTCAGCAACATCAGGGCACGTACATATTTATTGGCCAAATACCTGACGGGAATATTAAGTCCTTATGTGGGTAAATGCTCTCATCACATCCGTAATTCCGTGGATTTTGTTAAACGCCTTGATAGCTTCAGGTTGGATGAGTCAGATATCATGGTGAGTTTTGACGTCGTTTCCTTGTTTACGAGGGTACTCCTGCGAGAGTCACTAGAATTGATTAGTCAGAGGTTTGACGAGAAGACCACTGAACTTTTTAGGCATGTCTTGACTTCCACGTATTTTCTTTTTAATGGAGAATACTACAAACAAACGGAGGGAGTCGCCATGGGTAGCCCACTCTCACCGGTGGTACCGAATTTGTACATGGAGAACTTCGTGGAGGAAGCCCTGTCGTCATCCGTATAGAAACCTACTTGCTTTTTCCGTTACGTGGACGACACGTTCGTCATCTGTCCACATGGTATGGATAAATTCCTTGACTTCCTTACACATCTAAACTCCATACACCCCAACATCAAATTCACTATGGAGACTGAAACGGAGGGTAAATTACCTTTCCTTGACGTCTTGGTCAAGAGAAGGGCTGACGGCACCCTAGGTCATGGGGTGTATCGGAAGACAACGCACACTGATCTGTATTTGCACGCAGACAGCTGCCACCACCCTTTACAGAGGAATGGGGTACTTAAAACTCTAGTACATAGGGCGCGAACTATCTCTGACGCAGAGAGTCTACCCCAGGAATTGGAACATCTGAGAACTGTATTTCGAAAAAATGGGTACTCAGAGTGACAGATTCAACGTGCTCTCCGCCCAACCACTGCAGCACAACCTGTTGAGATGGATGAAGTCACCAGGGAGGAGGTAGGCACTGCATTTATTCCATACACAGGCGCACTCTCGGGGAAAATCGCCCGCATTCCGAAGAAGCACCGGGTCGGAACTGTGTTTTGTCCTCCAAATAAAACTCGTGCACTGGTGGGGAGCGCCAAAGATGACCTCGGTTTGAGGAAGGCCGGCGTGTACCAGATTCCGTGTCAATGTGGCAAGTCGTATATTGGTCAGACGATGCGTACCGTCGAGGATCCATGCCGTGAACACCAGAGGCACACTCGACTGATGTATCGGAGCAAGTCGGCGGTCGCTGAACATTGCTTGTCGGAAAATCACGCCATGGAGATTGACCACACGAGGATTCTAGTACAGACGTCGAGATACTGGGACAGCGTTGTTAGAGAGGCCATCGACATTCGCCCCAATGACGACCTCATAAACAGTGACTGTGGCTATAATCTTAGCAAGGCTTGGGAACCAGCGATCGGGTTAATCAAGAGTAAATCGAGCAAACGTATAGTTGTGACGACCACGGCGGACAGAGCCATCACACCGACGTCATCTCAGACGCCGTCGCAATCTGTTCCACCGCGCGACAGTGGCGCGGGGCGCGGACGGCGGAGTGAGCGCGCCGCGGGCGGAGGGTATTTAAATCGGCCGCCGCCGCGACCGAACCCAGTTCCCTCTGAGCATCCATAGCGTACGGGTCTCCGTGCCGGCACGTTCACAGGAGCTCAGTCCGTCAGTTCACCTGATGATGGCGACATGTATGATCGCCGAAATAGTGTGCCCGTTGGACACTATAGACCGGCAGCTCACCCGTGGATATTTTGATTATAAAAAAAAGTACTCGTCTCGCTCGTGTACCAAACCTATTTGTTTCTAGAATATGATGCAAAAAGGTAGAAAAGTAACTAAAAAACTACATTTATTAGCACTGTACAGGTTAATGCACATTATGAGGCGTGAAAATTACAAAAATGTAACAACCCAATAAAAATCATGTGTGGAAAGTTAATAAGAAGATCATTGTTATTCTCCCTCTGATGAATTGCACGCAGCTTCTGTAACAGTTCTTTCCTAGACCACCTTACTATGAAATTCAGTGTATGAGGCTGCCGCATACTTCTTGGCAAGCTTCATGTCATCTTTATATTTCTCAATTTTAACTGGAAGAAGCGCTTTATAAATATTTTCCCCAATAAAGCTCAATATAGTTGAGGCTTCCTGGATGACAAAATTATGATAGGTAAGTTGTGATAATGATGCACTACAGCGAAATACATGCTTGTATGCAGTGCAATACTTAAGGAACCTTTAAGATGAAGCAGTAAACCTCTCATCATCGTCTTTTAAGCTTAGGCCGAAACAGCTTTTCTCGATGGAACAAGAAATCATGGAACAAAAAATCTAATAACAGACCTTGTCTAGTATCAACCGCAGTTGACTTCCTCAATTTAATACTCTTAGAAAGCTTTGGATGGATATCCACTGAGCGTTGTGATGCCAGTGGGAAAGTTTCTTGAACGTTGAAGTGCCGACATTAACACACAAGTCGCCGAAGTAGTGTTCATTGGAAAAGCTTGCATTGAAGTACGTCGTAAGATCGCATGTACTTGTGAATAGTGGAAATAACAGACAGGAAGAAGCGTAGCTTAATACGACTGTGGATAAATTATTCTTTGCACTGTTCTAGCCACTTTCTATAGAATTTAGGTCTAGTAGTAAGGAGGCAATACGAAAATTAGTATTTCCCTGGAAAATGTTTTCAAATGAATGAAGAAGGGAAAGCTAGTGCTCCTTAGTTATTGTCAAAAGCTTTCCTTGTCTCCAAGTATTTTTAATTCTATCTTTCCATTTGTATAATATAGTCCAAAGTTTCCTTGTTTTAGTCAAGAGAGAAGTGACTACAGAAGGACTCCCAGCGTTCACGTTAATGATATGCGGCATGTCACCATTGTCTGACCGATACTCTTAACACACTCTCACTCTTCAACATTTATTCACTGCCAATCTACAATCTGAGTGTTGGTTGTTAGATCCCTAAATCGGGTAGGTAGGCTGGAAAATAAAAAGAGGAAAATGAACAAGATGCAGCTAGATGCCGGCCGGTGTGGCCGTGTGGTTCTAGGCGCTTCAGTCTGGATCCGCGTGACCGCTACGGTCGTAGGTTCGAATCCTGCCTCGGGCATGGATGTGTGTGATGTCCTTACGTTAGTTAGGTTTAAGTATTTCTAAGTTCTAGGGGACTGATGACCACAGATGTTACGTCCCATAGTGCTCAGAGCCATTTGAACCAATTGGCAGTTAGATATAGTGGGAAGTACGATGGCAAGAAGCAGTTAAGTTCAGGTCAACACAGGGTTATCAACATACAATCAAATAGGTGCAATGAAGGTGCAGGCCTAATAGCGAATATGGAAACAGGGATGTTATGAACAGCATGTTACGAACAGAATGGTAATCGTAATTTCGTACTCTTGATACGCAAGAAATGAAAGCCCACCACAGTAGCACAGTCTGATACGCCAACTAGTTCTGCAGACGATGAGGAGATAAAACCAATTATTCCGAACGTTATTAAGATAGATATGGGAGAGGAAAATTTAATTCTTACGGGAAGACTGGAGTTCGACAGTAGAAAAAGAAAGAAAAGGACAAATTGCAGAAAAATATAGGCTCACGAAATAAATAAAGGAGAAACTCGTTTGGTAGAAGTTTGCATTCAGTCATCGTTGCCACTTTCTGCAGTTAGTGTTCAAGTGGTTGGACTCGCTGCTTTCAGATAGCAAGATACAGAGTTCCATTCCCGGTCTGGTTGTAGATCTCTCAGGGACTTGGTGTCCTAGTCATGTCACGTCATCTTCATCAAAACCAAGTCGCCAAAGTGGTGTCAAATATAAAGACTTACAACCAGACGTCCGAAAAACAAGTTACAGAGTTTCCTAACCATTAATGTCGTACGTCATTCCCTTTTTCATCGCTAGGTGAGACTACGGTTTAGCATTTGACATACCAGTGAGATGTTCTGAGCCAGACGACATACACAGTGAACAGACAACTCTCCATAAGGTCATTGAACAGGTTCCCGTTACATTTTTCTTTGGGTAACTTTAGTTCTAATTGTTCTCGAAGATGAAGTTTTCTACGTTTATTTATTTATTACATTTTTTTAGTCCGTTACTATTTTCAACTACTCGCGGCATAATAATTCATTAAAAAATAATACAATATTAAATTTCGGGAGTGCAGCCACAGAAATAGGCCACTGATATTTCGGGTGCGTATCGTCCAGCCATCCTCATAGTGAGTGGCAAGACTGACGACAAGGTGCTAAGCGTGACCTGATATGTTCCAAGACGGCGGTACTGCGCATACGGGTCCATACCCTGGTCGCCGGCAAAGAGATGCGTTTACACTGCCGCCGCCTGTGGCGAAGGCATGCAGACATTCGATTCAGCCGGCCGGAGTGGCCGTGCGGTTCTAGGCGCTACAGTCTGGAGCCGAGCGACCGCTACGGTCGCAGGTTCGAATCCTGCCTCGGGCATGGATGTGTGTGATGTCCTTAGGTTAGTTAGGTTTAATTAGTTCTAAGCTCTAGGTGACTGATGACCTCAGAAGTTAAGTCGCATAGTGCTCAGAGCCATTGGAACCATTTGAACATTCGATTCACTTACCGATGTTCGTCCGGCGGCGGTGACACCACGATGACTTCTCTGCAGTTTAATTACCCCAAAAGCCCGATTCCATGCTTTGTCCAAATTAAATTAAATTATTAGCTGATCTAACCTCTACAGCTTCGTTGGAGACAGAATCCCAAAAGGAAAAGGTGGATGTGAAAATCTTCGTATCACTATAGTTCACGGAATGCCCTGTATCAAGAAAATGTTCGGCCACAGCTGACTTCTGTGTGATAAGCGTGTGTATCTTTGATGTTACACACGTCATGAACGGCGCGTTTTGTTTGGCCTATGTATGACTTCTCCCAATATCCGCAAGGACTCTGATACACACCCGCCTTACGAAACAATAAATCGTCCTTTACAGAGCCGAGTAAAGCTGCAATCTTCGTGGGAGGCAGGAAGATCACCGTAACACAGTGTTTCTCGAGAATACGGCCTAGCTTTGAGGAAAGAGCACTCACATAGTGCAAAAATGCACTTGATCTGAACGAATTACTATCTTCTTCCTCATCGCATACCTGCCTTTTGGGTTTTAGACTGAATGCTCTACGAATCTGTTGCGTAGAAAGTCCATTCGCTTTAAAAATACTCTTAAGGTATGAGAGCTCTTCTTGCAAATTATCTTTATCAGATATACAGGTCTTAAGGACATCTGTCGTCTGTGAAGGATGATGGCAGCTACTGGCATGTAGATATAGAATTGTATTTGTTGATTTACGATGTACAGCACCTCCTAACGTGCCATCAACTTTACGGCGAACGACAACATCCAAAAGGGGAGGCAACTGTTGTTTCCCATTTTCAAAGTAAATTTGATACTAGCATGGATAGAATTCAAATGCTCAAGAAACCGATATAATTCATCCATCCCGTGCACCATATTACAAATGGGTCGTCCACGTACCTCCAGATGACCGTTGGTTTAAAACTAGCTGAGTCCAGTGCCCTGTCGTCGAAGTCTTCCATGAATAAATTAGCTACCAGAGGGGAGAGCGAACCGAAATTTCAGTGGAAGAAATTTTGTTTGCACGGCTGCATGACAGAAATTTAATGAACAAAGGTAAATGGGGTTAACTATTGAGGATTTCTCAAATAATTTGAGCTGAAAGTATTAGTGTGTTCTGTTGTTCTGTGCTATTACTGTCCTTCCAGGTACTGTGATTAGTAGCTAGCCGTGTAGGATTTACCAGATACTCAGCTAGTTACAATTTTAATTCCATGTGCTTGGTTTAACAGTTACTAATTGGTTTAACGGTTACTTGGAAACTTCCAGGTAACATTATTCTATGTTAAGATTTCGTGCTGAATTCTGGAAATAGCATTTGCTTGCTCCACGCAACGAAACAGGCTCCCATTTCTCTGCAGATTCATTTCCTAGAACCCATCCACGAACAGAAAAACGAATATGCGACATAAGCGCGAGCACGCACAAACGTACATTCACGGACGCACATGCAGACGCAATCGCTGGCGCACATGCACTGTTGCAGGCGTTGTGCGCGCGTGGGTTTTCGCGGTGGCAGATGAATTGCATCGACGACCTCTCCCCGCGAAGCGTTCTTGCGCTCGGGCAGTTGTAAATATCGGTTATCACGCTAATAACGGCTGTCATTAACTTCAGAGCGCGCGTAAACAGATTGGGCCGGCGATTAACGGGGGCTGCGCGAGGCGATACATCAAACGGCCCGCGGCTCGCTCGTGCGCGAAATAACGGGCGCGCTCGTTCACAGGGCCCTCCAGTCACAGCGCGGATACCGGTCACGTTTTAAAGAGACAACAGCGTCTCGGAACGTTTAATATTTAATTTAAATTGTTAAGCGCATTTGCTGTGACAGGTCAAGAGGGAAGGGATATACATTTCAACTCAAGCACGACATTCGCCTTTCCAACGTATTCTGCCCGGTATAGGCTGAAAATACCGCTTCACTTTTGTAAGGTTCTTTTTATTTAAAACACGACTGGTGATACACCGCGTCCTGTGCTCGTCCACCGCGACGCTTGGGGTCACAGTTCGAAGCTGTAACACCTGATGATGGTCACATAAGAGTCCAAAACCGATCATGTTTGAAATACGAAGAACCTTACAACTAAAGCGCTATTTTGAACCTCTGCCATAACGCTCAGTTGCGGATGGTACTCCGACAGGTGTGTTTATATTCTGCCCGATTAAGGACTTTGTAGGAGGGCGTCCAGAGCAGAGCTATACCGACACGATCCTACCTTCCTTTACACGGCAACCCCTCATCCCCCCCCCCCTCCCACCAGCCCCCCCCCCCCCACTCCAGTAAAACTACCACCTCATAACTTATAAAACTGAAGAACATTGGAAAACAATAGTTACATGAACTACGTTGTTGAAAGTTTAGCAAAAAATATTGCACGCTGTAACATTTGATTTCATTGCAGGTAGCCAGACTGAACATGACGCTTCGATATTAGATATAAGCTTAAGGGGAGACGAAATGTTTCCATTCGAAGGCAATACTAAAAACTTGCCTACATGTCGATGCTTATATACCGGCATCGAGGCGCCCTGGGTTGCATGGCCGGCCGCGGTGGTCTCGCGGTTCTAGGCGCTCAGTCCGGAACCGCGCGACTGCTACGGTCGCTGGTTCGAATCCTGCCTCGGGCATGGATGTGTGTGATGTCCTTAGGTTAGTTAGGTTTGAGTAGTTCTAAGTTCTAGGGGACTGATGACCACAGATGTTAAGTCCCATAGTGCTCAGAGCCATTTTTTGGGTTGCATATATGACGCAATAACGCTTTTTGATAGTCTCTTATATATAAATTAAGTGTAAAAGAAATTATCCATCCTTTTTTTTAAGTAATAGGACAAAATTTCTTTCTTGTTCTCCTTCGAGTGTTGGCGTTACAAGATTGTATCATTCCTGTAACGTACATTCTCTGTTTAGTAATAATGTTGTTTCAATTATTTCTTCCGTATTTAGGTGGCCTAACACGAAACGTTGCATTTTCGTAATTATGAAGTTCATTTAGTATAAATTTTGGCCCGTAAATTTATTGGAGGTAATCACTACCATGATGCGACGTTCGTGCGTGATAAGTGCGCTATCGTCTATCCTATTTCAACATTTTTAAGTCGGACCTGCAGTTCATGTTCTAAACGAAACCAACTGTAATTATTACTGTTATTCAAAACTAACTCTTTGCATTACCGATTAACCACAACATGGTTTCTCGTCCTCAAGCTCTGTACATTACCATGGCGAGTACTTGGCTTGAAGCTAGTTCCTGTATGAGAATGAAGTAAATTCAAACGAGTAAAAACCATTTTCTTCCGTAAAAAGAAACTAAAAAGATAGTACCCTATTGACAACTTTATAATTACATCTATAGTGAATATACAAAAAAATTTCTCATTGGGATGAAATATAGAATAAATTAACCTTTTTTCTAACACTAAACGTGAATTCACGGAAGCAACACATTCTGTGGTACTGGGCACAACACTAAATATTTGACAGCGTAATTCGAGACAACTAACAGCTGTCGTGGCACAATAGATTGAATCACAGCGTGCGGCAGTATTCACTCGTGTATCATCGCACCGTTATTAATAACGCTAAGCTCGGCTGCATGTTGGTGACAGTGATATCCTCCATTATAGAGCCTGCAAAAATTCGAGGAAATTGCAGAGACTGTGACATGTCATTGCATCGTCAAGCAAATTCCCCGGAAAAAATTGCGCGAAACTTTCCAACGCATAGCAGAAAGTTTATATACAGATGTCTGAGTAACTCTTCCTAACATACGAATGTCGTACAGGACTAAAACATTAACATAACTTATCAATACCACAGTATCTACTAACGCTTCACTTTCTATAGAAAAGCCAGTGCCCATCAGTGAGATTTTATATGCTTCTGAGTCAGATGTTCATCTTACCATGGAATTAACAAATTATTGATATTAGTTCTTTATAACAGATCACAGAATACATTTTTGAAAGATTTATTTACTTAGTTTACATTGCTTTTCTACGAAAGTGTGGAAAACCAGGCTCCAGACATCTCAGCAACAGAACTTACACTGAAAGTTAAATTTCCTACTTCCAGCAAGTAATTTTTTTCTAGTATATTTTCTGCTCTCACATTTCTGATTTCCACACACATTTCCAATCAGAATTACAATAGATTTCTGAAGATAGAGATTTAAATAACATTTGTAAATGTATTTATAGTTTTTCTTATATTTAAATATAAGAAGTTTTGTAGTACACTTGCTTGATGTTCCGTTATTAAGATCGTGCTCTAAATTCAAACTCGTTTTGCAGTGAAGTCCTTCGAGCACTTTTCTTGCAATATTTAATTTCTTTTATTCCAGTACAAGAGAAAAACGGGACATTTATGAAAGATGTTGAATTTCATGCCCTCTTTTATTTCCGCAAACTAGGAGTAGTTATTATGACACATCTTATATAATGTTCTGTGGCAATGAAAATCATTTGAATTGTAGTAAAACAAAAAACTCGTGACCCTGTCTTCAATTTCCAAATGGCGGCTTTGAAAGAACTAGTGCACCAATAGAATGAATGCTGAGTAAGTGAGCGATGGTTACATCTATCGAGAAAGAGTATCAGCGCCATGAATCTTTCACGTTGTAGAAGGCTGAAAGTATGTTAATAAATACTGATTTTAAAGACAGTGATGAAGACAATTATCAAGAACCCAGAACCACCACTGCTAGGAAACTGGATGATAGATCGGCTGAGACCTATAACGCCCCAGGGAATACTGGTGCGACGAACAAATTTACCATTTCGATTTCAAATACATTTAATAATGAATTATGTACACTATTTGTACCCACCATTTGATTTTATTTCCTAAATTGGTTTAATTTATTTTCAGTTGACTTTAAAATAAAGTCTAAGCTGCATGTTATCTGTACATCGTCGAAATGTCTGCGCCAGTAGCTCTGCGATATGGAGTGTTCTGTCCCCGCTGATTCTCTGGCTCGCCCACACGTATCAGCAAACACACGTAAGCGAGTTCGCATGTAAACAGCAATCAGTAGAGAAACTGAAAGCGTATTACAATCTAATTGCCTATAACACTGTCAATGGCGCTTTACGAGCCTTTCGTTCAGCAAATGTTTGAATCACATCATCAGAGTCTAGTTGCTGGCATGTTATGTTAAGTTGCCAGGGTACCCAGTCTGTGAGATGTTGTTTACAGTTGATCTCAGACAAGTTTAAGATAAGCCGGAGTGCGTAACGACCTTCCTGCTTCAGCTATAACCACTGGAAGTGTGTTATAGATAATCTTAGCTACACATACATATTGAGATAAGCTTGAAATTTAATGTTTGTCTACCTTATTCTGAGAGTTCTAAGGATTCCGAAGTAATATATCCAAAATTTGAAGTGAAAATTACTTTCAGATACTTAATTTCTTCCTCAGATATGTTGTGGTGTCGTTATCGTATTCATTGATAAATATTTTGCGTGTCTCAGCGATATGATTGTCAGACACCTTTGAATATGTACACAAAAAACCAAACACTACACCTAAATTTTTACTGTATCATATGATGTTTTCAGGGTAGACACTATGTTTCTAATAATAACAACAAAACATTTATCTTGAATAAATCTTCTGAATTCATAAGAGTCGCTTCATTCCTGATTTCATCAGAGACTTCTTCTTCTTAGTGCCCATCTCAGGATGTTCTACATTAACTGCTCCGGCAACAACATTACATTAAGGGAGAATGATGTCCCAGTTTTTGGGAAAATATTTTGAGATATTTAATAAACTCCAAGTGTCTTACCTCAATATCAATGGCAGTACTTTGGGCTTGTGGTAAATCGCTTCTCTAGGCAGCTTGTACCGACCACTTTAGCAAAATTAATGCCGTGATAAAACACCTGAAAGATCTCACACAATCCAAACCACCACGGGCAACGGAAAGTGTTTCAGCAGACAAATTTAAATTACTCTGATCTGGAGTTGGTGTCATAGTGTCAATATTAGTACTGCACAGCACAGCACCTGAACAGTTCATAAAGAAGTTGAATCATTTCGAAAAAGTATCAGCTTTATGACAACTCTCAGCTGCATGTTCTCCACGAAAGTCTGTTACAAGCACAAAGAAAAACTTTTCCAAGAGTACTCCACTTATGACGATGTGTCTGAGCTACTTTATAAGACCTTCTTATAATAATTCCGGTTATTGTAACCTTATATGTGGCATTAACTGATAAGAATTGAATGTTTCACAAGTACTGAAGGAATGAAATATGCAATAGGAACTCGTGTTTCCTGATTAAAATCTTCAGGTTCCCAAAACCGCTCATTTCTTGCACTCTTTGCGGCGGGGCGGGTTGCTCTCTCACTATCCTTTAAATAATGGAGTTTATATACGACTTTAAATGTTCACATACGAAATCTCCTGAAATAGATCACTCACAATGTTTAAACTTTCACAAAATATTCGACACTGTAGTCGCTTTTCATCAACTACTCGAGAACCGACCAAACGCACGGACTTCCCCATTTCGGTATAAATTTGATCAGCGCGATTTAACATAGGTGTCAACGAGAAGACAACTCCCGAGCGACTATATCGGACTAATAATCTGAGCCATAATACCTACAGAAATGCGCGAGAAACGCTAAATTCCTATTGGCTAGTATGTTAAGGAATCAGTCAGATCATCTCGAGCATTTCTATACTCGCGGTAATTCTCGTGACAGCCAATCAGATTACCACACGTAATTTATGCTATAAATCTGGTAATTCTGAAACTACATAAAATTTAATGTAAACAAAATACGATTCCATTCCACAAAATAAATTACTAATAAATCTAATAGTCAATGCCCCTTCTAGCTGCCTTTTACAAAATCAAGCGCGCTCTGAGATATGTCACAAATTCCCCTATTGTACAACTACTTTCTTGTGATTACATTTTGATAGTTTTAATAAAATATCACATTCTCACTTTACGTATGTCCTACATCCAGTGTCTCAGTTTCTCTAAAACGCTCACACAACCAATACATAATGAAACAATAATTTTCCAATGTATTATCAATTACGACAAAAAATCTATGGTAATTTCAGAAAATTATGTTACATGAACCTATCCTCTTAGTTCTAGTTTAAATTGACACTATTTACGAGTACATTACAATCCCTAATTGAGTTTGATAATGACAGCAGGTTATTATGTATTTTTGGTAAAAATTTGTATCCTTGGAAGTAAGGAAGTTATTGATTTTAAAGTTTAATAAAGTGGTTTTGTTATCCATAGAATTTGTTATAATAAGTACGGAAAAGATCTATTAATATTTAATAGTACTTCTTCATATTCATGAAGAGTATGTGTAACGTACTGCACGCTGCGTTAAGCACGTGTGCGGCCCCTCCCGCCGGAGGTTCGAGTCCTCCCTCGGGCATGGGTGCGAATGTTGTCCTTGGCGTTAAGTTAGCTTAAGTAGTTTGTAAGTCTAGGGACCGATGACCTCAGCACTTTGGTCCCTTAGGAATTCACACACATTTGTACATTTGTTAAGCAAGTACTACGGTTCGCTCGCCCTATTAGCCGGCGTCAGATTCCCCCTCGGTTCCACAGCAAGTTACGCTTTCAATGCAAGCTGACAACTCTTAATAATTTGCTACGTTACAACTTATAGATTTCCTTATTGATGTGAAAGTTACACCGGATGAATGTTGTTCATTTAACATGATTTGAATCATCAGTTGAATCAACAATAAACGAATAATACGTCCCTTCTTCTCTCTTTTCCAAGCTGGCACTCCTGATATAACGGGCACAACTATAAATAAACTCAATCTGAGTGTAATTTACCAGACAGTGTATTGTAAACGCTTTACAGCTTCCTCTGCGCCTAAACTTGCTAATATAATTTGGAAAAACGAGGTCATAGTGACTCAAGAGCTCTAATATTCCGAGGAAATTTCCATAATTTGGTTCTCCATTTCCTGAGACGAATCTCTGAATACCGAACCTCTTTGACCACGAAATAATGTCGTATCAGATAACATGACAGTTGTCATGTATATTGTCTATTTTACGGACAAACAAATGCAAACATTATTCTTTTTTTCCGTACATGAGTATCGTCGATATACCAATTTCAAGTCACTTCATTTCTTCACTTTTACGATGGTGAGTCAAATGAAAACCTCAAATTTGTAATAACAAATCGAAATTTCGCGCCATTGTTCTGTAAGTTGGTAAGCGTGCTACAAACAGCGTGCAGAATGGCTTGTAGGTGGCAGCATAGTGCAGATGCACACATATCGTCGCAGCATCAGTATAAAGATGGCCACCCCACTCGCTACTTGCACCAGGGAAGAACAGCGTTCTGCTATTCGGTTTTTGCGTAGTGAAGGTGTGAAACCTATTGAAATTCGACGACGAATGATGGTTGCGTACGGTGATGCATATTTGTCACAGCAGCAAGTCTACGAATGGAGTAGGAAGTTCGCAAATGGTGTGACTTCAGTGGAAGATACTCCTCGTCTAGGTCAGACACAAGGAGTAGTGACTCCTCGGAGAATTGCAGCAGCTGAACCCATAGTGAAGTAAAACCGCAGAGTGACGCTGAATGACATCGCAGCATGTTTATAGATTGGTCATGGGTCAGCACAGTACATTGTGAATTATGTGCTCCAGTTTCACAAAGTGTCTACAAGATGGGTGCCACGGCAGCTGACTCCTGAAATGAGATAACGACTTGTTGATGCTTCTGAAGAACTTCTTCGGCTCCTTGAACGAGAAAGTGATGGCTTCCTTGTAAGGATCGTTATTGGGGACGAAACCTGTTTTCACTTCCACCAACCGGAAACGAAGAGAGCGAGCAAGGAATGGCGCCATTCCCCATCACCAAAACCAAAGAAGTTTCGAACAGAACCATAAGCAGGGAAGGTTATGCTGACTCTCTTTTGGGACGAAAAAGGCGTCATTTTGGTGCATTACATGACTAGAGGGATCACTGTCACCAGTGCATCACCCACAGATTTCCTAAAAATCATCTGCGGCCTGCAATCAAATAAAAGCGATGTGGATTGCTGTCAGCGGGTGTCCTTTTGCAACATGAAATGCAAGGCCCCACACTGCCCGTCCAACAGTTGCAACAATCACAGACCTGCATTTCGAGTATCTTCCTCACCCTCCATACTCACCAGACCTTGCCCCAATGATTTCCATATGTTTGGACCACTCAAAGATGCAATGCGAGGAAAGAAGTTCCGTTCTGATGAAGAGGAACGCCACGCGGTGCATGAGTGGTTGCGAGGACACCCAAAAGAATTTTTTTTGTAAAGGAATTTGTAAGCGCCGGAGGACTTGCATGCCACAGGGGAGTGTTATGGGACCATTGCTTTTCACAATATATATAAATGACCTAGTAGATAGTATCGGAAGTCCCATGCGGCTTTTCGCGGATGATGCTGTAGTATACAAAGAAGTTCCAGCATTAGAAAATTGTAGCGAAATGCAGGAAGATCTGCAGCGGATAGGCACTTGGTGCAGGGAGTGGCAACTGACTCTTAACATAGACAAATGTAATTTATTGCGAATACATAGAAAGAAGGGTCCTTTATTGTATGATTATATAATAGCGGAACAAACACTGGTAGCAGTTACTTCTGTAAAATATGTGGGAGTAAGCGTGCGGAACGATTTGAAGTGGAATAATCATATTCAATTAATTGTTGGTAGGGCGGGTACCAGGTTCAGATTCATTGGGAGAGTCCTTAGAAGATGTAGTCCATCAACAAAGGAGGTGGCTTACAAAACACTCGTTCGACCTATACCTGAGTATTGCTCATCAGTGTGGGATCCGTACCAGATCGGGTTGACGGAGGAGATAGAGAAGATCCAAAGAAGAGCGGCGCGTTTCGTCACAGGGTTATCTGGTAACCGTGATAGCGTCACGGAGATGTTTAACAAACTCAAGTGGCAGACTCTGCAAGAGAGGCGCTCTGCATCGCGGTGTAGCTTGCTCACCAGGTTTCGAGAGGGTGCGTTTCTGGATGAGGTATCGAATATATTGCTTCCCCCTACTTATACCTCCCGAGGAGATCACGAATGTAAAATCAGAGAGATTAGAGCGCGCACGGAGGCTTTCAGACAGTCGTTCTCCCCGCGAACCATACGCGACTGGAACAGGAAAGGGAGGAAATGACAGTGGCACGTAAAGTGCCCTCCGCCACACACCGTTGGGTGGCTTGCGAAGTATAAATGTAGATGTAGATGTAGATTGAGAGTGGGGGAGATTATATTGAAAAGTGATACAGCTTTGTACCACTTCTGCACAGTAAATTATATTTTAAAAAATATTTAAGATTTTCGTTTGACTAACCCTCGTATCATTCTTCAAGGACAACTGTATCCAAACAGACAAATTTTATCTCGTGTTTACTCTTGAATGCAAAACACTTTCTGTGCATTTAGTGGAAAATCACGTTATGATGGAATCAGAAGTTCCTTTTCTTTGAATGTTGTTGGCAATCCCATCAAATTATAACGACATTTCACAGTTGCTGCTGTGCACATATGTTGGGGATATCTTTCTGTAGGAGTTCCAACAACATTTAAAGTTCATTTTCGAGCCTATCACGCACGATGTCTAAAGAAAACATTGTGCATTCACTATCAAACAGGAAATAGAATAATTCTTTGCTGCTAGCCTGTAATAATCAAAAAGGTAAAAAATTGTAGCGGAAAGCAAGGACTAGTTTACCTGTGTTCGTGTAACATTTATTTTGAAGAACATAAATAAATATGATACGAATTTATTCTATAATAGCAGTCTGATATTTGTGGACGGAGCACCGTAGGGTATCTCAACCCTTCAGACCTTCTGAGACTTGCGCCTGGGCAACTGGGATTTTACCCCCCCCCCCCCCGCCCTCCCCCCCCCACCCTTCCACACCCGCTCATCAGGGATGGGCATGATAATTCTCTATCGAAAAACTGTCGTTCTCTTTACTGATTTTCCTGAACATTCACTTTTTACTTAACAGATGAAGTTTGTTAGCCCTCTACATTTCCTCGCGGTTCACCAGTTTCTTACTGAAGCAACATATCAAACTTACTTATCCCATTTACCACAAAGGCGTCACATGAACCTCTAAACCTGGATCTTCTGTTGCCCGTTCCCAGATCGTGCCTCCGTTCACTCCTTCCCCTCCTTAACCTGTCCAGATGTCTCCTACATGTGTCTAATTTAGCTTGAAGAGAAGCCATTTTCCCATGCTGTCCCACTATTTTCCTATCTCTACTACATATGTTACAAAACCATTGAAGAACCTCATTTACATCCCTCATTTCAACACCAATACAGTCAACATAATGCAAAAAATACAGTCCTCATCACCACCTCGAACAAAAAGTTCTAAGGCAAGCCGGCCGTAGTGGCCGAGCGGTTCGATGCACTAAAGTCTGGAACCGCGCGGCCACTGCGGTCGCAGGTTCGAATCCTGCCTCGGGCATGGATGTTTGTGATGTCCTTACGTTAGTTACGTTTAAGTAGTTCTAAGTTCTAGGGAACTGATGACCTCAGCAGTTAAGTTTCATAGTGTTCAGAGCCATTTTTTTCTAAGGCAAGAGAAACACTGTCCACTGACAACAGACAATATATTACGTACATACGTAACGTTTCGCATCCGTAGCATTGTTTTCGGCTGAGAAAAAAAATGAGGTTTATTACTTTCTGGGCAACCCTCGTAAAAAGAATAACGCCTTTCAATTACCGATAATCATGAAAATAACCTTTACCAAAAGTTGTGCAAATGCATGTAAACAACCTACTAGTGCACAGATTCTGAATCAAGCAGCTTGATATTTGTGTTACGTTCCGAAAATATTAACTAAATAATGAAAGTATATGCTCGACTTCAACCGCTAGAAAGAAAACAGAACAATTAGACCAAAGTATCTAAGTTTTGCATCAGCGACTTTTCTATACTTTTGCTTTATTTGGAATGATATGCAAACAAAAGTGAAAATAGTGAGATTAGATAACACACTGTTTAGCGACTGATTTTCACTGAATTAACTGTTATTAATATCAAGAGCAAGGCTACAGCGGCATAATATCAAAAGGATCACAATCGTTGTAATATGTTCGTCAGCCGCCACCGTGGAAAAAACGAGACGCCATTTCACACAGCTAATTTTCTTTCATCGAATAACAGTTCATCCTTAGTGATGCCCGACATTTTCAGGGAGGAGTCAGCGGTCTTAATGCGGTTTATGAAATAATTTATTTTGTTTGCAATTTTTTAATACTCACATCGCTTTATTTCTTTATACAATTAATGCACGAAAACTAGTTCCGAATGTTTTCCACCGAAACCGTGAAAGAGCGGTGAACACGCAGTAAAAATTGTCATCATTATCTGTAGTCATGCTGTTACATTCATCCTCATTGTGGGCCTACAAGAGTATGACATCACGTAATTACAAATTTCATCGTGAGCGAGCCAAGTTGTAAGTCATAACCTCTCAAGACGACTATCATAAAGAAGAAGAATGGCCAGTTGCATTACTAAAAATTACGTAAAAAGTGTATTATTTGCAGTTACACAGCAGGTATTATGGCAACGACACGTGCCTGATTGGTCTTCTGGCATTTCACATTTTTTCTTCAATTGGTGCAATTTTTATAATGATGACTGTTTTATGGTTCAAGCTGGGACATTTCTTTGTAAGGCACGGTATGGAACAGCTGATAATTCTAGTAACCGTTTTATACTCTGTTCTCACTTTAATACATGTCGTGCAATTGCGGTTAATGGGCTTTTGGTGCACGTTTTACCAGTGAAGTTGGCTACTAGAATTACTAATTACCTCATATTGCGAGATTATTGGTTACAACCTGGCTCACTTACGATGAAGGTTGTAACTGCATAATGTTACGGTCTTGCTGATCACACTGCGAATGAGTGTAATCACATAACTGCCGCTGTTGATGATAAGTCTTACTGCATACACATGCTTTTTTACGGTCTGAACGACCTGAAGTCGACTGCAGAAAGAAATCGGAACTGGTTCTCGAGCTTTGTGTAAATAATATTGTTATCGATGCATTAAAAACTTATAAAATGAAAAAAAAATTATAAACAGCTTAAATCTGTTGGGTTTACGCATGAACAGGGTCATTACCAGCAGAAACGTTAAAGGAGGATCCTATCTCCTTATACCTAATGTGTGTATGTGTGTGTGTGTGTGTGTGTGTGTGTGTGTGTGCAAGCTTGGGGTAACTCCTGATAACATATTTGGTCTCTCGAAGCTGTGTGTAAACGTTGTCCAGATCTTCCTGTCTCAGACAGATCTGAAGTAGTCCTGGGAATCTGCCCCAGGTCTTTCTGCCCAAAAGGCTGTCGATTACGGTGGTGGTCGATATTATTGTGTATATATGTGAAACACCTAAAAATTGTTAAACGATTAACTTAGATAATGACTGGTTTCATCGTGTATGTGTGAAAAAATATAATACAAACATGATGACTAATTTTACCGTGTAAGCGCGAAGAATGTAGATTGTAAAAACATTGTACATTTAAAACTCTGAATATGCTTCGTCATAGCTACAGTATATCTAAATGTTGTCAGTCAACAAAGAGTGTATCTAACTTCTCTTCGGGTTATTATCTTTTTTATAATAAATTTTATATCTATGGTATTTTATTTCGGCTTCCTTTCTCTCGTCCCCTCCGTTCATTTGTGCTTAATCAGAAGAAGAGAGAGAGAGAGAGAGAGAGAGAGAGAGAGAGAGAGAGAGAGAGAGAGAGAGAGATGGAATTTAACACAATATTAGTGGAACATTACACAGAGAGTGATGAAATTTACCAGTGAGGCGGCGTAACATCTGACATAAAATTTATTGTGGAATATAAAACAGAGAGAAGTGATTTACTGAAGGCGCAGATGAAACAGTGAAAATTTGCTGATAATGTCGAATTTTAGGTGTTTACGTGTGTGTAAGCATGTATATTGATGCGCACATGTTCACATACTTTTAACTTTCATATTATCCTTACAGTAATTTTTGGAAATAACCCCCTGTTGAAAGCACTTCAGTTGAAGCACATATACTTATTGACATGGAAATAGTGTGAAACTGGAAATCTCTTTTTTCAACATGGTGCCATTGTACACATTTCAAGTGTAGGTTACTTATTTTTTATGAAAATGTTCTTTACTGGCCAATATCTTTGCACACAGGGCGATTTTTACTCGTTTTGGCAACTACATGACGATTGACTGTTTCATTTTAATACCTGCTGACATACTAAGAAGTCTCCAGAGTGAAAGTTCCCCCATGCTGTGGCAAAGCCATGTCTCCGCAATATCCTTTTTACCAGGAGTGCTAGTTCTGCGAGGTTCGCAGGACACCTTCTGTGAAGTCTGGTAGATAAGAGACGAGGTACTGTCGAAATGAAAGCTGTGAGGACGTGTTCTGAGTCGTGCGTGGGTAGCCCAGTCGATAGAGCACTTAGCCACGAAAGGAAATATCCCGAGTTCGAGTCTCGGACCAGCACACAATCTGCGAGGAAGTTTCATACTAGAAAGTGATTGGTGGAGAGGGCTGAAGAACGCAGCTGCAGGAGGCGCGGGATGTGAGTATGATTATGTAATGTTATCAAGGCCATTGACCACGCTCCTGATTTTTTTTCTTTTCCTTTACCTTTTTTTGGGGGTGGGGGGGAGGGGAGTCATCAGACTTCCGGCTGGTTTTATGCGGCCCACCACGAATTCCTCTCAGAGTAGCACTTACAACCTATATCCTAAATTATTTGCTGGATGTAGTCCTATCTCCGTCTTCCTCTTCAGTTTTTGCCCTGTACAGTTCCTTCTAATACCATGGAAGTCATTCCCTCATGCCTTAACAGTCCTATCAACCTGTCCCGTCTCCTTATCCCCGCCTTCCACATACTCCTTTCCATTCCGAATATGCGCAGAAACTCCTCATCCCTACCTTATCAGTCCACCTAATTTTCAACATTCGTCTATAGCACCACATCTCAAATGCTTCGATTCCCTTCTGTTCCGGTTTTCCCACAGTCCATGTTTCATGCTGTACTCTAGACGTACATTATCAGAAATTTCTACCTGAAATAAAGGCCTATGCTACTAGTAGACTTCGCTTGGCCAGGATTGCCTTTCTTGTCATTGCTAGTGTGCATCTGATGCCCTCCTTGCTCCGTCCGTCATTGTTTATTTTACTGCCTAGGTTGCAGAATTCCTTAATGTCATCTATTTGGTGACCAACAATCCTGATGTTAAGTTTCTCGCTATTCTCATTCTTGCTACTTCTCATTACTTCCGTCTTTCTTCGATTTACTCTCAATCCGTATTTTGTACTCATTAGACTGTTCATTCCGTTCAACGGATGATGTAATTTTTCTTCACTTTCACTGAGGATAGCAAAATCATCAACGAATCGTATCTTTGATATCCTTTCAGCTTTAATTTTAATTCCACTCTTCAACATTTCTTTTATTTCCATCATTGCTTCTTTGATGTACAGATCGTACAGTGGGGGCGAAAGACTACATTCCTGTCTTACACCCTTTCTCATCTGAGCACTTCGTTCCTGGTCGTCCATTCGTATTATTCCCTCTTGGCTCTTTAACATTTTGTATATTACCAGTCTCTCCCTACAACTTATTCCCACTTTTCTCAGAACTTCAAACATCTTGCACCATTTTACGTAGTCGAACGCTTTTCCCATATCGACAAATTCTATGAACGTGACTTGATTTTTCTAAGTCTTGCTTCCATTATCAACCGCCAATTCAGAATTGCCTCTCTGGTGCCTTTACCTTTTCTAAAGCCAAACTGATCATCACATAGCACATCCACAGTTTTTTATCCGTTCTTCTGTATATCATTCTTATCAGCAATTGGATGCATCAGCTGTTAACTGATTGTACGATAATTCTCGCGCTTGTCAGCTCTTGCAGTCTTCCGAATTGTTTGTTTGTGGTTCCAAATGGTTCTGAGCACTATGGGACTTAACATCTATGGTCATCAGTCCCCTAGAATTTAGAACTACTTAAACCTAACTAACCTAAGGACACCCGGTCATCACGAGGCAGAGAAAATCACTGACCCCGTCGGGAATCGAACCCGGGAACCCGGGCGCGGGAAGCGAGAACGCTACCGCACGACCACGGGCTGCGGACTTTGTTTGTGGTATTCATTTCTTAGTGCTGTAAGTATTCTGTTATCGGCCAGCGGAGTAAGTATTACTCGTGTTGATTGTCATTATTAGGTCTTATAGGGCACATAAGTGATGTGAGCAGTTTAAGAAAAATCACAGTTCTGCACTACTCTGGCAGGGCAGTCATGTAGTGGTAGCTATTAGGAACGAGTTCAGGCCATGGCTGGTAGTGATTGAGGGAAGTCCAACGGGCACTACGGCGTTTCCGAAACATCCTGCGTACTTATGTGTTACCTTCCCTGTTGCAGTATCGTGGTGTCATTTTGCAAAAGGACAATGTCTTGCCGCTCGCGGCATGTATCTCTATAGATTGTGTGCTTGATGTTGAGGTACGCAAGATCAGAAAGGCCCGTATATTTGTCCCACATACAACGTTCTCGTGACCACCTCAGATGGTAACTGTGTACTAGTGCCAGTGCCAGCACAGGCCAGCTTGCCTGACGAGACGGTACAACACCACTACGACATCCTATTTAGCCGAACCAGTGCCGGCATCCAGGCCAGGCGGGGTAAGACTTCATATTCATGGTCTGCCTCAGACTACCAATTTCTAAGCGAATTAAACTCAATATTGTTCAAAAATGTGTGTGAAATCTTACGGGACTTAACTGCTAAGGTCATCAGTCCCTAAGCTTACACACTATTTAACCTAAATTAACCTAAGGACAAACACACACACCCATGCCCGAGGGAGGACTCGAACCTCCGCCGGGACCAGCCGCACAGTCCATGACTGCAGCGCCCCAGACCGCTCGGCTACACCTGCGCGGGAAACTCGACATTGTAATCACTAAAATAACACCAAATACGCTCTCATCCAGTGGACTTTCATTTGGTTTCCTTCTCCGCTTCTGGATCATTCAGTTTTCTTGTCAGGAGGTTTACTTGCTTCTGCACTTGTTTACTGGTCATTGAAAGTCTACTGAACTGCAACTAAGTAGCAGGAAGAACTTCACTGTAGAACATCGGTGAGCTGTGTGGGCGATAGACAGGTGAAGCGAGCCCACTGTTCGCATATAAACCATTTTATTAATAGACGTCAGTTCGGTATCAGTCGGCTGCTACTTGTATGACACGCCATTGTAGGAATGATACTTTGAGTACAGCTTTCGTATAACTCAAATACAGTACTTCTGTCTGCTAATGCTTAAACAGTATTGAGCTGTGGTAAAAATTGCTGTTTGAAGAGCGCGCCGCAGCGCGTTGTGCGAAGCAGTCGCCCTCCGTTTCTGGCGGTGGCGCCACTGTGGCAGCTTTGGTGTCTCCATCTGGTGGGAAAGGGGAAAGGTTGCCTGTTCACGTGCATTTAACTGGCGCTATGAGCTCGCCAGTTGGTCAGCCTGGGTGAGTCTGGAGTCAGTCTGGGGTCAGTCTCTCGTCCCCAGCTTGGTAGTCTGCCCCTCGTCCGAATTTGTGGCTCAGTGAGAGAACTCAACGAGTGGGGGGTTAGTTCCTGCATCTGAGTCTGCGCGTTAAGCCACCAGTCTGCTCGAGTTGCTCAGGCAACGGTCATTGGCGGTTCGATCGATCGGTTGGTCGGTCGCGCACTGAGACACAAGATTACTTGTCCGCCTTGAGCGTCGGTGCAAGTGAGGTCGCCACGTGAGTCCAGTGGGCCGCGCCGTATAGCGAGGGGTAGTGACTTCGCAGCCAACACGAGAGCAACAGGAGTCAACCCACGACATCGGTCTGGCCGGTGCGAGCTGCGACGTCTTGAGACGGGAGATCGGCGCGCCTTCCTGCGTCCGTTGAAGCGGCTGGCAGCGGACGGTTCGGGAGAACATTTTGGGAGTTCAGCGCCAGGTCTTCGCCAGAAATCGCAGTTTATTAGAAGTTAAGTGATTGGTGATATGTTCTTTCATTTACTTGTTAAATTCTACTTGTTTTCTTGGTGAGGTCACCAGCCGCTTTGTTTTGCGGTCGTCCCACCATTCTTCTCCGTTTGCCCACCCGCGGAAAGGTGGTTATTTATGGATTGGGTAGTCCGTTTTTCCCTTGTGGAGTAGGGGCGGGTTAGAGCTACCTGCGGTTCGGGCTGTTCGGTAATCTCCCTATCAATCTGTCGTACGTTAATAGCTGCCCCTGTTACGTTTGTCGGATTCGGTGTGTTAACGAATTTATTGCTTGAAGTGTAACGGCCTCATTCCTGAAGTATGTTTTTCTCTTGCCTATCATCTAGAGAGGCCGTATATGTGTACTGTAGAGCATGTCTGGCCAACCTTGTACAGTTTTATGCAAGATTGCATTTCATGGGCTTTTATTTAAATGGTCATTTTAATATATAAAGTTGCCACCCATCCACCGTAAGACTTTTCTTAGAAGTTAAAATCAAGTTGCATCTTTTAGAGTTTTGTACCATTTCCATCCCTCCTACGGGGTGCATAGTTTGTGTGCTTGGAATTTTTAAAACCTTTACTTTAAGGTAATCTGGTGTGTTGCAGATTTGCATCTGTGTAGTCTTTCAGAGGTTGTTGTGAGCGGTCGTGCCTAAGGCGGTGCCAAAAGGGAGCGGCAAGGTTCTCAGCCCGAAAGCTCATAAATTCAAAAATTTGTTTCTTTCTACCTTTGGAAATTTTAACTTCATATTTAGAGGGTGCTTTCTGCTTACAATATTATATCTGTTTCTTAAAAAAAACTTTTATAAATAAAATCCCCATTTGTTAAAAGCAATTTCATTTTGATTTCATCAGTTACTCCCTGGCAACTACTTCCTCGCTCACATAGTGTGATTAAATGCGTTAATGTTCTTGATCAATCGGTAGTAAATAAAGTAAATTCTTAAGAAAAAGTTTTGAAATAAATTCACGGTTCAAGTATTTCTTTTCTGTTTTTATTTCAGCCAGTTTTTGTGTCCCCTCTGTACTTGCCAAAGTAGCGGGGCGCAAGTTGACAAAGTCTCGGTGCGGCACTGGTCTTGGGAACAACTGTAGCAGGAAGTGGGGCTGGTGCAGAGGGCGCTGAGGAGAAGCTAGCATAGCGGAAACCAATCTGGAGGCAAGTGCTTGCTCAGATGCAAAATCAGATCCGCCTGCCTTCCTCCCTTACTGAGAAATTGTGGTCGTTAGTGGGACGCGACAAAGTCCTCGTTTGACTCTCAGATGCGGCGCCGCTAAACGTTAATCACGGCGCAACGTACGGACTCCTCAAGTGCGGCGGGGAAGTCGCGCGTCGGCGCTCGCTACCTTTGTCTGGTAACGAGAGATGCTGAAGGGAGCAATCTCGGAATATTGCACCCTCGTCGTAGCATTGCTTCAATAACGTCCTACCCTGGAATCTCACACAGCATTCCAGATGCTCAGTCAGTAGAAAAATGTGAAATAGGAAGCCATTTTCATTCTGCAACCACTTACGAACGAATCCTCACGTAAGATGAGGAAAAGTGGGAATAAGCATATTTGCAAGCAAATAAGTGTGATAGTCTTTTATTCGTATATGGAATAAGTCTGGTAAAAAATCTTCGAGCAGGGAAGTTCTTACAGTTTCTCAGCAGAGGAAAACGAATGAAAGAGGAGAATCCTAAATTAGAGTAGAAGGTACACGCGATCTATCAGTAATGAACCCATTCATGAACTACCTATTCAGAGAAACACTGCAATCTCCTGTCTATAAAATTATTCTAAAGCCTTGACAACTTACAAAACAGTAAAACAGATATAACACATGTGCCTGCGTCACCTTAAACAGAGTACTGTTTCGCCCTTACTTTATTTCGTCCGGCATGTTAGAATATAGAGCCAATACGTGGTTTTGTTTCGGAATTGCTGCCGATCGTCGTTTGCTGAAACATACGATATTTCATCTGGGTGCCTGCCATATATCATTTGGTGGTTTTAAGAAGATGGTGTCCCTCAGCTAGCAAATAATTGAACAACGACACGATTTACGGGCAGGAGCTGCTGTATAGTCGGCAGTGTGTAGAATGCCACCGTTCGTAATGTCAATAGCGACTTCTGAGTTAATATGAATCACGCACTGTTTTGCATATTTTTATAGTTGACGATTTTATTTTTTACTGTTGAGCCGAGTTCATGGATTTTATCATCTCACGCCATTCATTTTATCACCTTGTATGGTGTAAATCTTTTTATGATCTTAGTGTGTGGACCGTAACTGCTAGTTCAATAAAGAAATTTTATCAGCAGCTGTTTACAGCACATCATGTCATTCTTCGAATCTTCAGGTAACCCGTTGGCAACCGACATCAACTCCCTACGCTGCTCAATTTGCTAGTGCACGCTATGCAGCAAGATCCTGTTGTGAGACCTACTACACCACCAAGGAGATGGAAATGTGAAAGTAAGCGATTCGGTATTATACCGATCACTATTGGCCACGGTATCTATCGTCTCTACAGGGAGAAAATACTGAATGTAATGGGATTTCTCGCATTAGCCAATTGACAGCGCTCTCCCGATAATGTTTTCCGCCAAGAGTGTCTTCAAGGACCCTTTACCAAGAGAATAAAAAAATACTTACCACTAGCGAAAATGATCACGTTCCACTAAATTTACAGTGGACACACAATCCTCAAGAATAGCCGAGTTCATAGTTTACACATAGGGCAGACATCAGATTTTTTCCTCGGTGCGTTTTGTCTTATTTCTACAAGCCAACGACCGGATATTTTGTACATAAGAGTCTTTTACAGTAACAAATGTCGATTCTCCTATCACTGATAGTCTCCAAATTTAGACGACTATCGTCAAATGATTCGAAAGATCCGAGGGGTCATGTCTAACTTGAACGAGACGTTACCAGAATAGCAAAAAATAGCTGTTACTATTCGTACAGTCGTCCGTAAACGTGTGCTGGGTATTTCCTTCGGTAATGCTGTCCTAATACGGCGGACGGAATACCCGTTTTCCCTGAGCGCCACACCTACAGAAAGTCTCGGCATCGGGGCTAGTGTGTTCTAGACTAACAAGTGTCTTAACCACATTCATGGATTGCGATGGCCGATGAAAATTTTCTCAGTGCAGATAAAAATTAATGTTAAACGAGCTTGCGCTAAATTCAGTACTCCAGAGAGCCAAATTTTGCCATTTAACCAGGATATCGGAAAAATGCAGACTGTTTTCCTTTTGGCATGATAATCTATATGTTCTTATAAATGAAATTAAGGTACAAAAGTTCCGTTAGAAAGTCCTCTCTGCAGAACAATAGAATACACGCGTGACCAATATATCTCCATAAAACATATTGATTAGGGGCTACTGATTCTAGTTAATAAGGGGCGTCCCGTGGAGATTGCAACACATTATTAAAAAGTTCCTCTTTAAACGGAAACCCACATCTGAAATGCACATCGCTGTGACACCTATAAATATTAATGCCACATCAAACTAAATAAATTATCTATGTGCTTATACATAGTCCTGTGATGTCATCAGCCGAGTTCCCATTTGTTACGGCGACATTTCTCCATAAATCATCGAAGGAAGATATTTACCTCAACCATTTATAGGAGCATCAACATTGCTTGTTACTGGACATACAATGAGAAGCTCTTTATAACTTTAGGAAGGCCATACGGTCTGAGGGGAACAAAGTTCTATGATGTTAGTCTCTTGACGATTTCTTAAGCTATCGAGGCCGACAACGATAGCTTTTCAGTAGTGTTACCTCGTAACCTTTTGGTTGGTAACAAGTGTTACGTGATTCTGCCTAATGGAAGATGTACAGTGACGTATTGGATGAGTGCCATGGATAACTTTAGCACTCCTGAATTATTCCCTCGCAACCCGCAAAACCAACGACAGCTGCCTCGTTCTCGTCTGCATCAGGCAGGTGTTGGGAAGGTGAAATGCAGTACGTCCACGTGCACCATCAACCATCCAGCACTTGTCAAACGCGCTGGTAGAGGAATTGAAAGTCCTAACACAACAACTCCTTTCTAGTCTTGTGGCAAGCTTGGAAGCGCGTTACAGACCCGTCTTAATGTCCAGAGGTCCTTCATAAATCACGGTGACTTCAGTGTGATTATTGCCTTTCAATAGAAGTGTATTAAACTGTAGCAGCTCTTTTCATGAACGATTCAAATTTCATGTGTTACTTAGCAGTGACAAGATTACGATCTTCGTCAAAAAGATGAATATAGCGATTCAATTCAAATGTAGGTACTCTATTTTAATTATTTTATTTTTGCCGTTAGATATAAGTTAAGTTTTTTGTCAAGCCTGCCGGAGTGGCCGAGCGGTTCTATGCGCTACAGTCTGGAACCGCGCGACCGCTAAGGTCTCAGGTTCGAATCCTGCCTCGGGCATGGATGTGTGTGATGTCCTTAGGTTAGTTGGGTTTAAGTAGTTCTACGTTCTAGGACACTGATGACCTGAGAAGTTAAGTGCCATAGTGCTCAGAGCCATTTGAACCATTTTTTTTTTTTTGTCAAAAGAAACTCAAAACCATGTTCATAAGTAGTGTTTGTTTCTCCGCTAGACATGCCACAAGTTCCTCCAAAAAATCGTAACAAAACACACACACACAGATATCATACTAACAAATGTAAGTCCACCTGATGATGGAGGTTCAAACCTTAGAAACGCGTCGTGGAGTTAAATAAACAGTGACTGGTAACAGTAAACTTGTTCTTTCATTTTATAGCGATTCACGTGCACAACATTAAACATTAAACAACTGCTCGACGTTTCTAATAATGCCGCAGTGGGCAGCACTCCAGCTCGTACTTGTTCACTAAATGACACGACGTCTTAAATAAATTGCCTACTGGTCTTTTCCACAGGCTTCAAAAGCTCACATTACTTCTTACTTGACGAAGATACCCCACCCAATAAACACGGGTAAGGATAATAGTCCAAACCTCGTAACCGAATTCAAAATTGTATCCAGAACGTTGAACGTAGATCATTGTTGTTCTGGATACGGATAGCGGTAATGTTCTTGAGGTCGGGGTTCCTCTTCTGGACAATCTCCTCCTCTGTGATCTCGGGATTAATGTTATTATGTCGGTATTGTGGGTCCTCGAGTGGTGGACGAAGCTTATTAAATTCAAATGGCTCTGAGCACTATGGGACTTAACATCTGAGGTCATAAGTCCGCTAGAACTTAGAACTACTTAAACCTTAAGATCCAAACGACATCACACACATACATGCCTGAGGCGGGATTCGAACCTGCGATCGTAGCAGTCGCGCGCTTCCGGACTGAAGCGCCTAGAACCTCTCGGTCACAGGAGCTTATTACACGTAAGGCGGGGGGAAAGGGGATGACAAGGAGGTAAATTTCGCCAACGATTCCAAATGCATGAATTTGGGAGGTTATTTTTATGTGTGCAATCTGGTATGTTTGGATGTTCTGACAAAAACGTTACAGAGAATGATTTGAAATATTTGGTGGTTAAGCGCGTTAGTTGATCCCTGTATTACTAAGAGACGTTTGCTGGTAGCTGGAATCGGATGTCTGGTTTTGATTTGCGCTTGATTCTCTCTGTTTCCTATATGCTCTGTGGATAACTCGTATTGTAAGCAGTGTCTGTAACATGTCTCATCATCAAGGCAAGTCCTATTTTCCTGTCTTAATTGAACCCTTATGAGGGTTTTCGATCTAATTGCTTCATACATCTTGTAAGATATCTGTCTTTTTACGTTACAAGTATTCCTGTTATTGGATTCGAGCTTGATTTGTTAAATGGGTGTATTACTTGTGGGGGCTTGGGTACACAGGGGTAAATATATTACTGTTAGTTGAAGCCAGCTGATCGTTGTTACTTAATTTTAATTGATTATCTTTCGTCGTTGCCCATTTGTTTTGCTGTGCTCTATAATTGTGGCTCAGTACCTACTGTGACGTGGTAACTAAATGTCTAAACGTCCATTCATGTTAGTTCATTGGTACGCAACATCTGCTAATGGAAAGATACTTGCTAAAATGTGTTGAAACAAATCGAAAGCAGTGATGTGAACGTTAATAGTTTGCTATTTTCAGTTATATGGTTAAATCTATCATTCTAAAATTTCACTTTTCATTACTAAAGTTTTTCAGCATGATTGAAGGCTTGCTAAGGAAATACATAAATATTTGTAGAATCAGTGTTGTCAATAAATTCTCACTTCTCGTTGAAATCTAATTTTTTTGGAACCTGGCACCTTGCCTTTCGAAGCTCCTCGCTACATACAGCCTTTCAAAAAGAAGTGGATTTGCTAATCAACGTAAATTCATGAAGCCTTGATGGTCTAGCAAAAGCAAACATCTCAGCAGGGTTATGTGAGGTTACTTCGAATCGTTACGATTTGTTGCTCAGAATTTTTGATTCGAATCTTCCTCAGTGCACAACTGTGATATTGAAGCAAAATGAAGTGTGTACCTTCACGGATAGTTTGCATATAACATTTTACTGCTTCGGCCAAAATGTTTTGTAGGAAACACACAAAATGGTTGAAATGGCTCTGAGCACTATGGGACTTAATTGCTGTGGTCATCAGTCCCCTAGAACTTTGAACTACTTAGACCTAACTAACCTAAGGACATCACACACATCCATGCCCGAGGCAGGATTCGAACCTGTGACCGAAGCAGTCGCTCGGTTCCAGACTGTAGCGCCTAGAACCGGTCGGCCACTCCGGCCGGCCGGAAACACACACAGAGTAATAACACTAGTTAACAGCCATTTAACATATGGGATGTGATACATCAACTAGTATGTATTTTGGTGTGTCGAATCCGAATATACCTCTCAAAATGTTCTAGCACGTGCCATTTTTGAGATTTTAAAGATTATTTCTATTTTTCGTATTCAGTATTTCGCTTTTTGCTGTTCTTCTGTTTTCTTGTTTAATAGTTTGTTTTTCATTTGCAGAGGAGAGTTAGAAGATCTACGAATCGTCAGTAAATTGTTTGTGTGGTAATCCAGTGCTGTGAAAGAGATCCTCATTGAGTGTTTCCTGTGAAATATGCTGCAAACGTTTTGTGTTTAAAACTTACAATAAGAGAAATGGCAACCCGTAAATCTCGTTGCTGTCCAAACCACCCAAACAACATTTCTTTTGTGCGTGGGAAATTCACTCCAAAAGCCCACAGAAAACCAATCACTGATTTGGTTATGCAGGTACATAAATTGCGCTTTGATCGTCCTGTTGGTGATCAAGATAAAAGTTTTACACCTCATATTGCCGGCGTAACCTGTACTACAACATTAGCCGAGTGGCTGAAAGGAAAACACCGAGCTATGCCATTTGCTGTTCCGATTGTGTGGTGTGAGCCTTATGACCATTCTTCAGACCGATACTTCTGTCTTACAAATATTTCGGGACAATCAAGCAAAACTAGACATAAAATAAAGTATTCAAAGGTATCTTCTGTGCATTTGCCTGTGCCCCAAGACGAAGGGTTGCTGTTTCTGTCTGTAAATTGAAAGCCATAGAACCTGACGATTTCGTTCTCGATCTAAAACTTTCGAAACAGCAAGCTGAACTCTTGGGGTCGTGACTGCAACAACAGAACCTTCTAATTGCAGTGACAAAAATTTCCTGTTTCAGATCAAGAGGTGCTTCCTCAGCTTAATATTTTGATATGCAGAATTCAATGTGTGTATGTACAGATGTCAATGGTCTAATGATGCAGCCAGGTGTACAACATAATCCACAGGAGTGGCGACTATTTATTGACTCCAGAAAAACTTGCTTGAAAGCAGTACTACTGCATAATGGCAATGCATTTCCATCGGTACCTTTGACTTACGCAGTAGACATGAAAGAAACTTATGAAATCATGGCTTTGCTGCTAGAGGCAACAAAATACAAGGATTAGGAATGGCAACTTTGTCGTGATTTAAGAGTTGTTGCACTCCATACAGGATTACAGGCTGGATTCACAAAATACTGCTGGATAGCCGTGAGACTAAGAACCAGTATACAGTCAAGGAATGGCCTATAAGGAAGTAATATGCTCCTGGAAACGTAAATGTGAACAATACCCCATTAGTTAAGCCCGATAAAATCTCTTTGCCTCCCCTTCATACCAAGCTGGGCCTTATCAAGAACTTTGTAAAAGCCCTGGATAAAGAAGAAAAGGCCTTCAATCACTTAAAAGAAAAGTTTCCCAAATTAAGTGAAGTAAAGCTGAAACAGGGTATATTTGTTGGACCACAAATAAGAAAATTGCTGAAAGATCCAACCCTTGATACCAAACTCAAAGATATCCAATTACCTGCTTGGTTTTCCTTTAAAGCAATTGCAAACGGCTTTTTGGGTAACGGAAAAATGTCGAAAACTATGTTACCATTGTGAATAATCTGTTGGATAACTATAAGAACATGGGGTGTAGAATGTCGCTTAAAATTCACTTTTTACATTCTCACCTTGATTTCTTCCCGGAAAATTTGGGAGCCGTAAGCGATGAGCGTGGTGAACGCTTTCAAAAAGACATTCTTACCATGGAACACCGATACCAAGGCCATTGGAACCCTTCGATGGCGGGTGACTATGGCTGGGGTCTTGTTAGGGAGAGTGATGAAACGGCCAACAAAAGAAGAGCTCCGCAGTCGCATTTTTCAAAAACTAAAGACGATTAAAGGTGAAAATATCTTCAGAACTAATTTGGACCTTTTATTGCCATCATGTTCACATGTAAATACAAAATAGTATTGAAGGCAAATGTTCTGAATGTATATTTTTGTTTGACTTAATTGTGTCAATTTTCGCTCTTACCATTTTTTATTCTGTTCTGTATGTAAGAAATGTGACGTCATAGAGAAAAATTGATTATACCAGTGTATTAAGCACCCCAAAGTTAGGTAAATCCACCCATTTACAAATCAGATACAGAGAAAAAAATTAATTTCTTAATTATTGTAATAGGTTAGCTTTATATTTAAAAGTGAATTATATGGCAAAACGAGTGATGTACAGTGCCCACTCTGGAAGGTTAACTGCCTGCAGAATAGTTTGGAAATGTGATTATGTAATATTAGCTTCATGTATCACCAGTAAGACTTTCCTATACTTACTTTCAGATTTTAAACCTGCTCATTCAATTAAATATTGATGACGTAGGTTTCTCAGATGCGTTATTTGGGACAAATGGGTGTGTAATGATGGAAATTAATGCTGTTAACGAAGAACTGCACATGGCACTCTCCTTTCGACTAAGACATTGGTGGTAGAAGGCTATGTGAAAGTTAAGATTGTGACAACAAAAGTAGAAATGTTAGATGAAAGATTGCCTCAAGTTGTAACGTGTTCAAAATCACACACTGACCCACGAAATTTAAATAATGCTACATTGTATAATATTACTGTGAAGATAGATTTAACGATTTCCGTAATATAATCGATCCAAATTACCACGAAGTGTAATCAGAGCTCTCATTACTACAGTCGAATTTAGAGTTTCATTGAATCTGTCAGTAGCTGTACAAAGGATGAAGTTCATGACGATCTTCATAAAGATGAATACATATGGCCGGCCGATGTGGCCGAGGGGTTCTAGGTACTTCACTGTGGAACAGCGCGACCGCTACGGTCGCAGGTTCGAATCCTGTCTCGTGCATGGATGTGTGTGATGTCCTTAGGTTACTTAGGTTTAAGTAGTTCTAAGTCTAGGGGACTGATGACCTCAGATGTTAAGCGCTATAGTGCTTAGAGGCATTTGAACAATTTTTTGAATCCATATGTTAGTCTGTGGTGAAAAACGGGAAGAAATTAAACTCAGCAAAATCTGACACCAATTAATAAATGGGAAATGTTTAAATTAAACTGAAGTATCCTTGGGAAGATGGCCACCACGTATATACTATAAGACAGACTAAAGTGCAAATATGAATTTCCATACCCACTTTCAGCATGAAACAATTAAAGATTATTATGATGTTGTTCCATGACACAGTCTGAAACTTTCTGGAGCTCAATAATGTCATACATATTTCACAGACTGGAATAATTTAAAGAGCGATAGGACATAATATCCTTGGTCGAACAAGGCCAACTGGTGCTCCCCTAGAACGTTAGTTATCTCCCATTGTGGGTTGGCGGGCATCGTCTGGCCCGAGTGCTCCGCCTCCTGCTAATCTCGCCAGTGGTGCCAACAACTTTCCGCCGTTTCGGATGGTCGCTATTCAAAGAAACTTGCCTAATTATCGGCCGGCAACGACGAGGCAACTGCTGTAACAAGCACGGCCCTGGCCTCGTTCGGACACGGGCCTCGTCACAGTCTGTGTGTGTGTGTGTGTGTGTGTGTGTGTGTGTGTGTGTTTCTGGTTGTGCGTATGCGTTTGCAGGAGAGCGGTGGGGCCTCTGCCCTGCATATTAATATCTCGGCGAGGCCCGGCCCGGAGTTCAGAATAAAAATAAAAGAAAAAGGGCAGCCTGCTGCAGGAGCAATGGAAGCAGCGCAGCCTGCCCTGAGATACGCGCTCAAGCGCGTGTGTGAGTGCATGTGTGTGTACATGAGTATTGTGCGTTTTACTGTCCTTAATATGAACGTTGACAAAAAGTAGGGAAAGAAAGCTAAGAGTGTGGTCGCTATTCTTTACATGATAAAAGTTTTTGTGTTGGTGTGTAGCACGTTCATGGCTCATTTGCATTTGGTCGCTTATTTGAGACCAATTTTGGTTGAACTCTTTTATCATTGGAGATTGCAACCAGCGAAGGCGTTTCAAATTCAAGAATTGACGAGATTTTTGCTGTAAAATTCTCATTTTTATTCCAGCCCTTTTGATGGCCCTACTTCGCACCTTTCAGATCATAACACTTGCTTAGGGAATGACCAACGGTATGATTCACTAAGAACGAACTTCATCATCGCTACAGCCAGTGATGACAGCAAGTTACTTATATAACATTCACAACCGGATTCATCTGACATGAATGTTTAATCGGTATGGCAGTGCGTCATATTGTAATTAACTATTACTGATCAACCAGTTTATTAGTAATAGCTTTTTTTCCCAATATGATGTAGTACCATTCTGAGAAAACTTTCATGTCAGCAAGTTACATGTATATTACGTATGGAAAAACATGACTTACTGTAAACTCCGAGACAGACTTGCCGAAAGTGACGCGTTTGTGGAAAGCGAGTGCTCAGTATTGCGCCCTGCTCGAGTTCAAACATGGCGCCCGCCACACTGACAGGTTGGTGCAGGACAAGACGTTGCGACCAGCTGCACTCTTCTCACTTTCGTCTCCCAAGAAGTGTATTTCCGCTCACCGTCTTTGCCATACTCGTATCTTCGACAGGTTTGGAGACATGACACGGAAGAACATCAAAACTCATTTCAATCGCAGCATTTATTATTCCTTTTTAGGTTCATGTCCAACTACAAACTATGAAATCGCGACATACTGGTAAATAAATAGGAGAACATTTGTAACAAGAAGAAAATGAATTTTATTGTTGCAATTTCTCTCGCAGCAATTTAAAATTAGAACTTACAGCCGGCCGAAGTGGCCGTGCGGTTAAAGGCGCTGCAGTCTGGAACCGCAAGACCGCTACGGTCGCAGGTTCGAATCCTGCCTCGGGCGTGGATGTTTGTGATGCCCTTAGGTTAGTTAGGTTTAACTAGTTCTAAGTTCTAGGGGACTAATGACCTCAGCAGTTGAGTCCCATAGTGCTCAGAGCCATTTGAACCATTTTTTTGGAACTTACACTACTGGCCATTAAAATGGCTACACCACGAAGGTGACGTGCTATAGACGTGAAATTTAACCGACAGGAAGAAGATGCTGTGATATGCAAATGATTAGCTTTTCAGAGCATTTACATAAGGGTGGTGCCGGTGGCGACACCTACAACGTGCTGACATGAGGAAAGTTTCCAACCGATTTCTCATACGCAAACAGCAGTTGACCGGCGTTGCCTGGTGAAACGTTGTTGTGATGCCTCGTGTAAGGAGGAGAAATGCGTACCATCATGTTTCCGACTTTGATGGAGGTCAGCTGCTCGCGTTGGTCGAGATCCAATGACTGTTAGCAGACTATGGAAACGGGGGGTTCAGGAGGGTAATACGGAACGCCGTGCTGGATCCAAACGGCCTCGTATCACTAGCAGTCGTGATGACAGGCATGGCTGTAACGGATCATGCAGCCACGTCTCCATCCCTGAGTCAACAGATGGGGACGTTTGCAAGACAACAATCATCTGCACGAAGAGTTCGACGACGTTTGCAGCAGAATGTACTATCAGCTCGGAGACCATGGCTGCGGTTACCCTTGACGCTGCTTCACAGACAGGAGCGCCTGCAATGGTCTACTCAACGACGAACTTGGGTGCACGAATGGCAAAAGGTCATATTTTCGGATGAATCCACGTTCTATTTACAGCATCATGATGATCGCATCCGTGTTTGTCGACATCGCGGTGAACGCACATTGGAAGCGTGTATTCATCATCGCCATACTGGCGTATCACCCGGCGTGATGATACGGGGTGCCATTGGTTACACGTCTCGCTCACCTCTTGTTCGCATTGACGGCACTTTGAACAGTGGACGTTACATTTCAGATGTGTTACGACCCGTGGCTTTACCCTTCATTCGATCCCAGCATGTTGCAGGTCCTGTACGAGCTTTTCTAGATAAAGAGAATGTTCGACTGCTGCCCTGGCCAGGACATTCTTCAAATCTCTCACCAATTGAGAACGTCTGGTCAATGGTGGCCGAGCAACTGGCTCTTCACAATACGCCAGTCACTACTCTTGATGAACTGTAGTATCGTGTTGAAGCTGCATGGGCAGCTGTACCTGTAGACGCCATCCAAGCTCTGTTTGCCTCAATGCCCAGGCGTATCAAGGCCGTTATTACAGCCACAGGTGGTTGTTCTGCGTACTGATTTCTCAGGATCTATGCACCCAAATTGCGTCAAAATGTAATCACATGTCAGTTCTAGTACAATATATTTGTCCAATGAATACCCGTTATCATCTGCATTTCTTCTTGGTGTAGCAATTTTAATGACCAGTAGTGTGAGTTCCTGCCTAACGACACAGACGGAAAACCCATATATTCGAAAATGAACAGCGAAATACCACAAAAATTGTTCCAAAAACGAAAAAGGGGCTCTGTGGCAACTATTTTATTGATAATTGTATGTCTCGCCAGATTAGTGGATCTTCAGATCATCTTCAACAGCGGAAACCACATTAGTCATGAATCCCAAATTGTGTGAATATGTGAGCACTGGAGTAGAGCCGATACGAGGGTACTCGTGATATCAAATTTATATCATTGATTAAATAATTAGAGGCACCGCACACATCCCTTCATCCCTCCTCTCACCTCCTGCTAAATCGCCAGAACTTCCCACCGGTTCCACCCCTCCCGGCTTCACTCTCCTCCCCTCTCTCTTTACCTCCCCACCTGGGAATTGGTGAGTAAAGCTTAGTCTCTGATAAGCTGCCACTGTCGAAGGACACAGGCTTTTCTTTTGGATGTGCAGGTGTCATCCTGTCAGCAGAAGAATTTGGAAGACCACACCCTAACCCCGCTTTCCGCTGCACCCCACCATCACTTTTTTCTTATTGTGTGTGCTTGCCTTGTCGTGATGGGGACGACTGGCCTACTTCACAATACCATCACTAAAGGGCACAGGGCTGTCTGCCTATTTATATTACAGTGAGGAATTCTGGCTGAGTAGATGTCGATTGCCTAGTTCACAATACCAACTCCATCCTCACTTTCTCTGACCCCACACGCAAATTTGTGGGAGACGTTTAGACAGTGTTGGAGAAGGTGCGAGTGTTATCCTGTTGGATGGAGAAGTCGCAATACCGCCCCCCAACCCATTTACCACAGCACCCTACCCCCGCTTTATTCTGATTGCTCGCACGTTCATGTCTGGAAGAACGTACCTTTCACAATACCACCATTTGGGGGCACTCCAAATTGCGGCATCATTGGTTTCCCCCTCGAAAATTAGGAAAAGCTGAGCAGTTGCCGTGGGAGTTACAAGTATTATCCTGTTTCGGATGCCCTAATTATGTACAGATCATTAAAAAAATCATAGACGTCTATATGCCCACCTAATGATTTAAAAAACATTGCACATGCTGTGAAGAACCTCGCATAAACTGCACCTATAGATCATGTGAAGGGCCAAGACACAACTCAATGGCCGTGAAAAACGGTACCCAAATATATGTTTAATACCTATATCTACAGATCGTAAACATGCACCCTATGTACTACAAATGGCATGCTAAAGGGCGTCTTCCTCAGAGCTGTGGCTGAAGTAGCCGATCGGTAACAATTCATGGTGTCAGCTACTTACATGATTGTTGCCGCTGGAGGTTGCTCCACAAACTTGGAGGATTGTACAGACACCATTCACTAACAGTTCTGAGCTGAAACACCGTTACTACTCTATGCTGCGACTGCTGACAGGTTAACGCAGATCTGCTCCTCAAATGTGGTAACTGCCAGGGATCTGGAGGTGCAAGAGCCTGATGCGATCCATCTTGCAGGTCGGTAATATTAGGCTTGGGCGCTACGGTACATTGTGTGATGGACAGCACTCCGACAGTAGTAATATGCTGAACTAATAATGATTCTCCTTGCAGCGAAACCAATGGGGTTTCAGCATCTCGTCCTCTTCCACGACACCAGATCAACTAACCTCGTCCACAATACCCATACCAGAAGGCGCTCGAAATTGTGATGATACTGCGTTTTCCCACAGCTATCCGCCCTACTCGGCAGACCCAAAGAAAAAAAAAAGGATTGGAGGGAAAAACCGCTCTGTATCCGCTGAGCTGAAAGAATTCAAGGACCTCACAACATGAAATTGGCGGAAATTCAAATCAATGTTGAATACATTGAAGAAGACATACTAATTACATTCCTTTATTTATATGAAAATGTTAATTGTTTAATCAATTTACAGGACACTTGAAAACAATTTTATGGAAAGGGAAGTTGACGGAGATGAAGATGAGATGGGAGATATGATACTGCAAGAAGAATTTGACAGAGCAATGAAAGATCTAAGTCGAAACAAGGCCACGCTAGTAGACGACAATCCGTCAGAACTACTGATAGTCTTGGGAGAGCCAGCCATGACAAAACTCTTCTGTCTGGTGTGCAAAATATATCAGGGAGCCGAAATACTCTCAGACTTCAAGAAGAACATGATAATTCCAGAATTAACGAACTGTCACTTTAATAAATCATAGTTGCAAAATACAAACACGAATTCCTTACGGAAGAATGGGAGCAGAACTCAGGGAGCAACCGTTTGGATTCCAGAGATATGGACGAACACGGAAGACAATACTGACCCTACGACTTATCTTACAAGATGGATTAAGGAAACCCAAACCTCCGATTATAGCGTCTGTACAATTAGGGGAAGCTTTTGAAAATGTTGAATGGAATACTCTTTTCCAATTCTAAAAGTAGCAGGGAAAAACACAGGAAGTGAAAGGCTGTTCACAATCAGTACGGAAACCAGACTGCAGTTACAAGAATCGAGAAACATGAGAGAGAAGCAGTGGTTGAGAAACGAGTGAGATAGTGTTGTAGTTTGTCGCTGATGATATTCAATCTGTACATTGAGCAAGCAGTAAAGGAAACAAAAGAAAAATTTGGAGTAGGAAGTAACATTCAGGGAGAAGAAGGAAAAAGCTTCAGGTTTGTCGATGACATTGTAATTCTGTCAGAGATAGTAAAGGACTTGGAAGAGCAGATGAATGCTAATGAACAGTGTTTCGAAAGGAGGATATAAATTAACATCGACAAAAGCAAAACAAGGATAATGGAATGTAGTCGAATTAAATCAGGTGATTCTCAGGTAATTCAGTTATGAATTGAGGTAACTTGAAGTGGTAGATGAGTTCTGGTATTTGGGCAGCAAAATGACTGATGATGACCGATCTATTAACATCGAATACATACTTAAGTGTTAGGAAGTCTTTTCTGTAGGTATTTATCTGGAGTATGGAAATGAAACATGGACGACAAGCATTTTAGATACAATGAGAATAAAAACTTTCGAAATGTAGTACTACAGGAGAATGCTGAAGATTAGATATGTTGATCACGTAACTAATGAGGAAGTACTGAACAGAATTAGAGAGACAAGAAATTTATGGCACAATCTGACAAAAAGAACGGATTGGTTGATCGGATACATTGTGAGACATTAAGGGATCGCCAGTTAGGGAATTGTGGGGTGTAAAAATAGTAGAGGGAGACCAAGAGACGAATACATAATCAGATTAAGAAAGATATAGGTTGCATCAGTTATTCAGAGATGAAGACGATCGCAGAGGATAGAGTAGAGCTGCATAAAACTAGTACTTGAACTGAGGACCACAACAACAGCAGCTGCAACAACAACAACAACAACAACAACAACAACAGGAAACAAAGCAAAGGTTGGACTGGAAGGCTGTGTTTAATGTATAATTGTTTCTTTATCGTTTATCTCTGGAGAATTTCGCGTGAGCATACAGTATTACCGCAACAAACTGAGTCTGTAATTACACTGCTACTCCATCAGCCACATAAGCATCTGTTGTGAAGTGGTATATTTTAAGTAATTCGAAAATATCTTTATATTTTCCCAGTTTATCCTTCACACTGCAAACGGATTGTCATTGATAAGCCTAAATCGGATACCTTGTATACACCAGTGGTAGGTTCAAGCTACGTTTCGAAGGTTAATCCACCTGTGATATGACTGCGATGGCATCTGAAGGTGGTGGTAGGTCTGACGTCGGTTTCGAAGGAGCATCCAACCATGGTACGACCAGGGTGCCATCTAAAGGTGCATACATTGGTGGTAGGTCCAGAATTGGGTCTGGGGGCCCCCTACAAGAAGTCAATACACACAGATACAGAAAACTAATAACTCATGATTGAACATGGTGTGTGGTTTTCCAAGTGACTGTTTGCGCTTATTGCGAGAGGTAAGTATTTTGTGGGCAATATTTGTCGGAACAGATATGCAAAAATGGCAGTAAAGGTTCCAGCTAATATTAAACCTCCATTAATTCTTCCGAAAGCAACATCGGATCACCATGTCACTGTGAGAGCTTCTGACAAGGCTCTCGTGAGTAAAATCTGCTTCCAGAAAGAGGTAGGAGTACTTTTGTTTACTTCTAGACGTATTGCTGCTTGCGTTAAATGTGAACTAACCCTCTCCTCGTGTGCAGTGTGTCAGTGACCCGTTTTAGCTACAGTAAGAGCGTATTTGAAGAAGGTAACGATGTTGTAAAAGACACTATTATTTAATGATACATTTTTAATACTTCTTTAATACGTATTGTGAAGAACAGTGCCTATCGTTAAAATGGTTCTTTTCTTGTTGTTTCCTACATCAGTCACACTTAGGTCTGCCCTCAGTGTGATAGCTATGATTACTCTGTGATCTGTGTCGAAGAATCGTGATTTTTTTTACTTTGAGCACGGAATTGACATATAACACAACCGTTCTGTTATGATACACTATGTGATCAAAAGAATCCAGACTACTGGCTGAAAATGACTTACAAGTTCGTGGCATTCGTCATCGATAATACTGGGTTTCAGTATGGTGTTGGCCCACCCATACATTTGATGACAGCTTCCACTCTCGCATGCATACGTTCAGTCAGGTGCTGGAAGGTTCCTTGGGGAATGGCAGCCAATTCTTCACGGAATGATGCACTGAGGAGAGTTATCGATGTCGGTCGGTGAGGCCTGGCTTGAAGTCAGAGTTCCAAAATATCCCAAAGGTGTTCTATAGGATTCAGATCAGGAACTTGGTGCAGGCCAGTCCATTAGAGGGATGTTATTGTCGTGTAAACACTCCGCCACAGGCCGTGCACTATCAACAGGTGCTCGATCGTATTGAAAGATTCACTCGCCATCCCCGAATTGCTCTTCAACAGCGGGAAGCAAGAAGGTGCTTAAAACATCAATGTAGGCCTGTGCTGTGATAGTGCCACGCAAAACAACAAGGGGTGCATCACACACAGGAACGCCTGCGATGGAGTACTCAACGACGAATCTGGGTGCACGAATTGCTAAACGTCATTTTTTCGTATGAATCCAGGTTCTGTTTACAGCATCATTATGGTCGCATCCGTGTTTGGCGACATCACGGTGAACGCGCATTGGAAGCGTGTATTCGTCATCGCCATAGTGGCGTATCACCCGGCGTGATGGTATGGGGTGCCATTGGTTACAAGTCTCAGTCACCCCTTGTTCGCAATGACGGCACTTTGACCAGTGGACGTTACATTTCAGATGTGTTACGACCTGTGGCTCTACCCTTCATTCGATTCCAGCGAAACCCTACATTTCAGCAGGATAATGCACAACCGCATGTTCAAGGTCCTGTACCGGCCTTTCTGTATACAGAAAATGTTCGACTGCTGCCCTGGCCAGTACATTCTCCAGATATCTCACCAATTGAAAACTTCTGGTCAATAGTGGGCGAGCAACTGGCTCGTCACTACTCTTGATGAACTGTGGTACCGTGTTGAAGCTGCATGCGCAGCCATCCAAGCTCTGTTTGAATCAATGTCCAAGCGTAACAAGGCCGTTATTACGGCCAGAGGTGGTTGTTCTGCGTACTGATTCCACAGGATCTATGCACCTAAATTGCGTGAAAATGTAATCACATGTCAGTTCTAGTATAGTATATTTGTCCAATGAATACCCGTTTATCATCTGCATTTCCTCTTGGTGTAGCAATTTTAACGGCCAGTAGTGCAGCTTTAATGGATATTTTTTTAGTGGAGGGAGTACTACGCACAGCATAACTGTACTTAAATAGCTCTGACTGAAGTTTGGAGAGGAATTTGGATGCATCTCATTCCACTGCACCGCTGGATTAAAGTATACTTGTTTCTTCCCAAGGAAATTACATTTCGAAACCATGAGGGGTTCTATATGGATGTATATACACCATGAAAGACTGTAGTTTTAGTGGAACATTTGTTAATGGTGGGAGGGAGTAGAATATACAGTACTGTTGTACTTATATAGGCTTCACTTACGTTTTTGTTTACTCTTAATTCCACGTTTATCGTATCCAATACCTGCTGGAGGATCACCGTTTCACTGTAATCACAAACAGCACATCGCCACCTCAATGCTCTCACTACCTTAAGCAAGAGAGCACCACAGAGCTACTCTCGCTCCACTGCAGCACATGCTACATCCAGCAGATCAAGTATGTGCATGACACTTTCATGCTTTAAGAATACACTCTGCAATCATTCTCCAGCTGTTAATTTTAAAACAGAACCACAGAGCACATAGAGTAATGATGCTATAAACCTGCTGCTATGGGAGATGGGAACACCGAGACAGGATACGTCATACTTACCCGTCAACTGCCCCTCGATGTACGTGTCAGTTAACGCACAGCTTCTCCCACTCTATTTAAACGACCGAAACCATTGTACCTCACCACACATTCTCCACTTCCACTATAATTTTGAGGTCATTGTCAACTGCCATCCTGACATGACATGCACAGAGACATTCGTGGTTAAATGATATGTACCAATGAACATTAACACTGATCTGATACCCAAACGCTACAGAGTCGCTGTCCACCAATCATTTAAACCGACATCAGTTCGTGTTACGTGGCTAATCCACAAAGAAACAGCGTAATATAGGTTGCCGTATTAGAATGTACGTAAAAGAAAGAACAAATTTTTACTGACGACCTATTTCTCCTGGAAGCACGAGGGTTGATTATGGTGTGTACGTAAGTATACAGACTGCCATTTTTTTATTCGCTCAGTGTGTGAGAGTGGGGTGGAAGGGTAATCGATAATACTGGTGTGATGTTCCCTCCACCATGCACTGTACAGCGGCTTCCGGATTATTTATTTTATATGTTGTATGTACGTATATGACGATGTTGTCTGCAAGCAGACGGGAAGACCTATGGTGGGGATGGTATTTGACTTGAATATAACTAAATCTGTTGCACGTTAATAGGACCAGAATTCCCATACACAGTCAACGGAAGCATCCAACTGCAGTGAAGTACCTACCGGTAAGCAACCGCAGTGAGCGGAAGAAGAATGCATATTTAAGGGTAGATTCACTAGCTGGAAGCGACTCAAACACCAACAACTGACAGCTTGTCGAACTAAGGCAGAAGAGTACTTGTAGACATGCTTGAAATTCACAAAGCGACTCCACATAGTTGGGGCGGTGCAGCTACGGGCTAGAGATGCCGTATCCCCTGTCAGGCGCCTCCTATAAATTGCAGCACTTGCTGATTGGCGACTGCGGTCTCGCGATTTCCGCACCCCCTGTTGGCTTACGTTTCGCAGATAGCGCTCCAGGGCATACAGTCGAGCACAAGTGGTCCTTGTGGACTCTTTAAGTCCTGTGGCAACGGTGTGCATCGAAAAGTTGAGTGGTATTTGGCTGGATTGTTACTGCATCTCACGCGACGGAACTGACAGCCACAGCCAGTGCACGAGAGAAGTACGAGGAAAAGAAATACAAGACTGCGGATTTACGCTTCTCATATTACAAACCGTCTGCAGCGATTTTTCTTTTGATGCTCTGTGGCATTGTAATTACACATGAGAATTCCGTGATCTATTTTCATTGCGTCCGCAGCTCGTGGTCTTGCGGTAGCGTTCTCGCTTCCCGCGCACGGGGTCCCGGGCTCGATTCCCAGCGGGGTCATAGATTTTCTCTGCCTCGTGATGACTGGGTATTGTTGTGTCGCCTTCATCATCATCATCTCATTACGGTCGGAGGAAGGCAATGGCAAACCACCTCTGCTAGGACCTCGCCTAGTACGGCAGTGCGGATCTCCCGCATCGTCCCCTACGCTCCTCGGAATATGGGACCCCATCATCATCATTTTCATTACATGTTCGCAATAAGTCTTAGGATCCAGATGTTTATGTTGATGATGTGCGGCAGTGTAATTAGAGACAGAGATTTTCGTGGTGATATTGCACACGCAAGCAAAATTTTCAAGAATTAAATAGTAAAGATGCAATTGTACAACACCCACAACTTGCAGACCAACACCAGCCTTGTCTCCTGTGAACTGATTAAATAAAGAACACGTAAAAATTAATTTTGTACATAAATAAATAATGTATGTTATCATGTCCTCTGGAATGTAATGAATATTGACTGGAATTTCCATCATTTTCATATTGTGAGGCCCTTCAACTCCTCAGCAAACACACTGAGCAGATTTTCCTGACTTTTTTTTTGTGAGGTCTGAGGAAGAAGGAGTGGAGGTGGGAAAAACCAACGATGTTACGATTTAGAGCGTCCTCTTGTAGCAGTGTTGTGAACTAGGTAAATTGAAATAGGGTTATGGAAGAGGACAGGTTACTGCAATCCCCTTTGTTTGGTTTCAGGGACGGATCGGTGGCCGTCACCTCTAGCGCCGCCAGACCCTTGGCGGTAACCTCAGACTGTAGACTGTGGGTAGCTTTGAGGTGGCCTTTAAGCGGTACTGGCGCATTGCGGTTACGGCTTCTGCCCGGAGGTATTAGCAGGCGGTGTCTGCACAGCCCTTACGATAGTGGAATAGCCTCCAGCGGAAATTCAGTTGATATAGCAGCCGTGTAATACCTGAGACGATTAACCGTTACAGACTGGTTACTTCAACAACTCTGAACCAGTGCCCAGTGATGAGCACCTTGCACTACGTAGGGTGCGTGTTTATAATCTGCAGCTGCAGGTTTTTTTTTATGTACTGGGATACCGTTATTCATAAATTTTGCTTTGAAATTTAGATGAGGTTTCTCACGATATTTGAGGGATGTTTGGAGCTGTAGCTGTGCATATAGATGTTTATAATTTTTATAGTAATCTGTACGTAGTTGGGTGACACCCAACAGAATATCGCTTGCGCTTTCCACACCAAAAACCCAGCTTTTCCCGCCAATATACCCATGACTTCACAATTTTCAGCACTGTCTGGTTGCGGCATTGTAAAGGAGAAATTGTTGCACAGATATGCACACATGCAATCAGAGAAAAGTGCTGACAGGGAGAGGTGTTTTGTCTCAAGTACAGATAGCGTTGAGGATCAGTGGACAAAGTTCAAAACCTTCGTACAATATGCGTTAGATGAGGATGTGCCAAGCAAGATCGTAACAGATGGAAAAGAGCCACCGTGGTACAACAACCGATTTATAAAACTGCTGCGAAAGCAAAGGGAACTTCACAGCAAACATAAACATAGCAAAGCCTTGCAGGCAAACAAAAATTACGTGAAGCGAAATGTAGTGTGAGGAGGGCAATGCGAGAGGCGTTCAGTGAATTCGAAAGTAAAGCTATATGTACTGACTTGGAAGAAAATCCTAAGAAGTTTTGGTCTTATGCCATAGCGGTAGGTGGATCAAAACAAAATGTCCAGACACTCTGTGACCAAAATGGTACTGAAACAGAGGATGACAGACTAAAGGCCGAAATACTAAATGTCTTTTCCCATAGCTGTTTCACAGAGGAAGACTGCACTGTAGTTCCTTCTCTAGATTGTCGCACAGATGACAAAATGGTAGATATCGAAATTGACAACAGAGGGATAGAGAAACAATTAAAATCGCTCAAAAGATGAAAGGCCACTGGACCTAATGGGATACCAATTCGATTTTACTCAGAGTACGCGAAGGAACTTGCCCCCACTTCTTGAAGCGGTGTACCGTAGGTCTCTAGAAGAGCGTAGCGTTGCAAAGGATTGGAAAAGGGCACCGGTCATCCCCGTTTTCAAGAAGGGACGTCGGACAGATGTGCAGAACTATAGACCTATATCTCTAACGTCGATCGGTTGTAGAATTTTGGAACACGTATTATGTTCGAGTATAATGACTTTTTCGGAGACTAGAAATCTACTCTGTAGAAATCAGCATGGGTTTCGAAAAAGACGATCGCGCGAAACCCAGCTCGCGCTATTCGTCCACGAGACTCAGAGGGCCATAGACACAGGTTCCCAGGTAGATGCCGTGTATCTTGACTTCCGCAAGGCGTTCGATACAGTTCCCCACAGTCGTTTAATGAACCAACTAAGAGCATATGGACTATCAGACCAATTGTGTGATTGGATGTGATTTCAGGTGTGCCGCAGGGGAGTGTCGTAGGACCGTTGCTATTCACAATATACATAAATGACATTGTGGATGACATCGGAAGTCCACTGAAGCTTTTTGCGGATGATGCTGTAGTATATCTAGAGGTTGTAACAATGGAAAATTGTACTGAAATGCAGGAGGATCTGCAGCGAATTGACGCATGGTGCAGGGAATGGCAATTGAATCACAATATACACAAGTGTAATGTGCTGCGAATACATAGAAAGAAAGATAAAGAAAGATCCCTTATCATTTAGCTACAATATAGCAGGTCAGCAACTGGAAGCAGTTAATTCCATAAATTATCTGCGAGTAGGCATTAGGAGTGATTTAAAGTGGAATGATCATATAAAGTTGATCGTCGGTAAAGCAGATGGCAGACTGAGATTCATGGGAAGAATCCTAAGGAAATGCTATCAGAAAACAACCGAAGTAGGATACAGTAAGCTTGTTCGACCACTGCTTGAATACTGCTCAGCAGTGTGGGATCCGTACCAGATAGGGTTGATAGAAGAGATAGAGAAGATTCAACGGAGAGCAGCGCGCTTGGTTACAGGATCATTTAGTAATCGCGAAAGCGTTACGGAGATGATAGATAAACTCCAGTGGAAGACTCTGCAGGAGAGACGCTCAGTAGCTCGGCACGGGCATTTGATGAAGTTACGAGAACATACCTTCACCGAGGAGTCAAGCAGTATATTGCTCCCTCCTACGTATATCTCGCGAAGAGACCATGAGGATAAAATCAGCGAGAGGCATACTGACCGTCCTTCTTTCCACAAACAATACGAGACTGGTACAGAAGGGAGAACCGATAGAGGTACTCAAGGTACCCTCCACCACACACCGTCAGGTGGCTTGCGGAGTATGGATGTAAATGCAGATGTAGGTGGGAAGTGAGGGTGGGGGAGGGTGGTGTTGTGAATTCTTCTTCCAACAGGATAACACTGGCTCCTTCCTCAAATATGAAGGAAAGAGTACCCTACGCCCTGCCTCAGAACAGACTGGAAGTATCCCATGAATTTCCAAGTGGGACTGTGAAAAGTGGGGGTGGTTAGTGACATTGTGAACTAGGCCAGTCGGCTGCCAGTCAAGTCACAGCCAGAACTCCACACTCTTGTATAAATAGCCAGAGAGGTTTGAACTGGCAACAGGCCCGTTTCAGGCGGGGGATACGGAAAACCTTGTGACGTCACAGTTTTGAATGCCCTCTCGAAGTAGTATTGTGAACTAGGATAGTTCGGCTCCAGGAATGTCAAGGACAGCACACATGATCGACAAAAGTGGTGGCAGAGGGTGGCGGAACGTGGTGGCAAGTGGTGGTATTGGGAATCTTTCTTCCAACAGAATAATACTTGCACATCCTCAAAACGATGAAATTCCACTCTATATCTTTCCACACCGGCAGCTCAGCACAGACTGAGCTTTTCTCATCAACACCCACTTGCAGGAGGGAGCGGTGGAGGTGAGTGAAGTGAAGTGAAAGGGGGAGTGGTGGTCAGGGTTGAGGATTTCCACCAAGAAGGAGTGGCCGGAGAACTTCGGGAGGAGTGGGGGAGCATTGAATGCAATTAATTGTTCAAATTAATAAATTAGTCTATTAATTTAATATCGACAAAGGCCTTGCCGCAGTATTTACACCGGTTCCCGTGAGATCACCGAAGTTAAGCAATTTCGGGCGTGGTCGACACTTGGATGGGTACCATCCAGGCCGCCATGCGCTGTTGCCATTTTTCGGGGTACACTCAGCCTCGTGGTGTGAAATGAGGAGCTACTCGACCGAATAGTAGCGGCTTCGGTCAAGAATGCCATCATAACGACCGGGAGAGCAGTGTTTACCCCACACCCTCCTATCCGCATCCTCCACTGAGGATGACACGGCGGTCGGATGGTCCCGTTAGGCCACTCTGAGCCTGACGGCGGAGTGTTTTATTAATTTGATATCAAGTTGATGTAAAAAGTCCCCTCATAGTGACGTGCTCCTCTGCTAGTGTGTAGCCAAATATTTATTTCAACTTCGTTTACTAATCATACAGAAATTAGGATAGCACCGAATACTGCAAAATATTCTTGCATTATATTCGTTGAAGGAATTGATAAGAAGCTGCACAAAGATTGTTTCTGTTACTTGGTCCAGACACACAGTGCTCCTTTACATAAGATTATAATTATCGCACTATAAGCGAGTGTCAAAATAAGCAGTTGTATGCAGCATGTCACTGCATGCATCTCCTTGTTTTCGATACTCAATAGTAATGCCATGATTAAAATCTCCTTAACAAGAGCACTATATTTCTGAAACCGGTAAAGCAATAACATTTCTTTCGTGCAGCTAGTTGCTGAATATTTCAACAAACAGAAATAGAGTTGCTGAACACAGGTAACAGACTGTACCCGCCCTCCCCCCCCGCCACCCATCAACAATGGACGTTGCCGTTGGTGAGGAGGCTTGTGTCCCTCAGTGATACAGATAGCCGTACCGTAGGTGCAACCGTAACTGAGAGGTATCTGGTTGAGAGGCCAGACAAATGTGTGGTTCCTGAAGAGGAGCAGCAGCTTTTCAGTAGCTGCAGAGGCTACAGTCTGGATGATTGACTGATCAGGCCTTGTAACATTAACCAAAACGGCCTTGTTGTGTTAGTACTGCGAAAAGCTGAAAGCAAGGGGAAACTACAGCCGTAATTTTTCCCAAGGGCATGCAGCTTTACTGTACGGTTAAATGATGATGACGTCCTCTTGGGTAAAATATTCCGGATGTAAAATAGTTCCCCACTCGGATATCAGGGTGGGGACTACTCAAGAGGACGTTTTATCAGGAGAAACGTAACTGTCGTTCTGCGGATCGGAACGTGGAATGTCAGATCCCTTAATCGGGTGGGTAGGTTAAAACATTTAAAAAGGAAAATAGACAGATCAAAGTTAGATATAGTGGGAATTAGTGAAGTTCGGTGGCTGGAGGAGCAAGACTCCTGATCAGGTGACTGCAGTGTTATAAAAACAAAATGAAATAGGGGTAATGCAGGAGTAGGTTTATTAATGAAAAAAGAATATGAGCGCGAATAAGCTACTACGAACAGCATAGTGAACGCATTATGGTAGCCTAGATAGACACGAAGCCGCACCCCTACCACGGTAGTACAAGTATATATGCCAACTAGATCAGCAGACGACGAAGAGATTGAAAAAATGTATGAAGACAAAAAAGAAATTATTCCGATAGTGAATGGAGACGAAAATTTAATAGTCATGGGGGACTGGAATTCGATAGTAGGAAAAGGAAGAGAAGGAAAGGAAGTAGCGCAATATGGAATAAGGAATGAAAGAAGAAGCTGACTGATAGAATTTTGCATAACTTTATCATAGCTAACACTTGGTTTAAGATTCATGAAAGAAGGTTTCACACGTGGAAGGGGCCTGGAGACACTGGAACGTTTCAGATAGGTTGTGCAATGGTAAGACAGAGATCTACGAACCAGGTTTTAAATTGTAAAACGTTTCCATGAGCAGACGTGGACTATGACCGCAATTTATTGGTTATGAACTATAGACTAAAACTGAAAAATGTGCAAAGAGGTAGGACTTTAAGGAGATGGGACCTGGAGAAACTGACAGAACCAGACGTTGTAGGGATTTCAGGGAGAGCATTAGGGAAAGATTGACAGGAATGGGGGAAAGAAATACAGTAGAAGAAGAATGGGTAGATTTCAGAGATGAAATAGTGATGGCAGCAGAGGATCACGTACGTAAAAAGACGTGGGCTGGTAGAAATCCTTGGGTAACAGAACAAAACGGCCAAGCAGGGATGGCCAGAGGACAACTGTAAGGATGTAGAGGCATATATCACTAGGGGTAAGATTGATACTGCCTACAGGAAAATTAAGGAGACCTTAGGAGAAAAGAGAACCACTTGTATGAATATCAAGAGCTCAGATGGAAACCCAGTACTACGCAAAGAAAGGTCAAACAGAATGGTGGAAGGAGCATATAAAAAAGGGGGGTCTATACAAGGGCCATGTACTTGAGGCGAACATTATGGAAATGGAAAATGATGTAGATGAAGATGAAATAGGAAATTTGATACTGCATGATGTGTTTGATAGAGCACTGAAACACCTAAGCCGAAACAAGGACCGCCCCGGAAGTAGACCACATTCCATTAGAACTACTGACAGCCTTGGGAGAGCCAGCCCTGACATAACGATACCATCTGGTCAGCAAGATGTATGAGACAAGTGAAATACCCTCAGACTTCAAGAAGAATATAATAATTCCAATCCAAAAGAAAGCAGGTGTTGACATATGTGAAAATTACCGATCTATCAGTTTAATAAGTCACGGCTGCAAAATACTAACACGAATTCTTTACAGACGATTGGAATAACTGGTAGATGCTGACCTCGGGGAAGATCAGTTTGGATCCCGTAGAAATGTTGGAAAACGTGAGGCAATACTGACCCTACGACTTATCTTAGAAGACAGATTAAGGCAAGTCAAGCCTATGTTTCAAGCATTTGTAGACTTAAAGAAAGCATTTGACAATGTTGACTGGAATACTCTCTTTCAAATACCTAAGGTGGCAGGGGTAAAATACAGGTAGCGAAAGACTATTTACAATTTATACAGATACCAGATGGCAGTTATAAGAGTCGAGGGTCATGAAAGGGAAGCAGTGACTGGGAAGGGAGTGAGACAGGGTTGTAGCCTATCCCAGATTTTATTCGATCTGTATGTTGAGCAAGTAGTAAAGGAAACAAAAGAAAAATTCGGAGTAGGAATTAAAATCCACGGAGAACAAATAAAAACTTTGAGGTTCGCCAATGATATTGTAATTCTGTCAGAGACAGCAAAGGACCTGGAAGAGCAGTTGAACGGAGAGGACAGTGTCTTGAAAGGAGGATACAAGATTAACATCAACAAAAGCAAAATGAGGATAATGGAATGTAGTCGAATTAAGTCAGGTGATGCTGAGGGAATTAGATTAGTAAATGAGACACTTAAAGTAGTAAATGAGTTTTGCTGTTTAGGGAGGAAAGTAACTAATGATGGTCGAAGTAGAGAGCATATAAAATGTAGACTGGCAACGGCAAGGAAAGCGTTGCTCAAGAAGAAAAAATTGTTAACATCGAGTATAGTTTTAAGTCTCAGGAAGTCGTTTCTGAAAGTATTGGTATGGAGTGTAGCCATGTATGGATGTGAAACGTGGACGATAAATAGTATAGACAAGAAGAGAATAGAAGTTTTCGACATGTGGTACTACAGAATACTGCTGAAGATTAGATGGGTAGATCAGATACCTAATGAGGAGGTATTGAATAGAATTGGAGAGAAGAGAAATTTGTGGCACAACTTGATTAGAAGAAGGGATCAGTTGGTAGGACATGTTCTGAGGCATCAAGGGATTTGAGGGCAGCGTGGAGGGTAAAATTCGTAGAGGGAGACCAAGAGATGAATACACTAAGCAGATTCAGAAGGATGTAGGTTGCAGTAGGTACCGGGAGATGAAGAAGCTTGCACAGGATAGAGTAGCATGGAGAGCTGCATCAAACCTTTCTCTGAACTGAAGACCACAATAACAACATTTATAGTTCCTAATGCAAGTGATATAATACAGTTCCTGATTCGCTGCTAAACAAGTGCCTGTTCTTGATGCCGCTGTGGAAGTGATAAAACGGCTGGTCTTCAACTGGGCCGCGGCCATGAGTCGCGGAGCTTCTCTTCGCCAGAGGACGGTGCTCTCTCGTTGTCGCCCTAGCCAGGGGCCGGTCAGCCCTCCCTGCTCTAACGTACCTGCCCGGCGTGCCGGCGCTTGACTTTACGCCGGCACAAAATCGATATTAAGGGTTGTTAGTGCAGCTTCTCAATATTGCTGACCAGCACATAGCTACATTTAAACTAAAGTTATTTCCTTTGTTTCTAAATGTATACGAGAGCTGCACAGAAAGTAATGTCCCACCTTTTTTCCACAATATATTCCACACAATGAAAACGACACTACATACCCTATTTTTCCATACAATATCCTTCCAGATCTGTGATCTCCCTCCAGCGAAACACAAGGGCGTTTATACTCTGCTGGTACCAGTCCTTGTTCTGGTCACGAAGCCCTTTCTTAACTGCGCGAATCACCTCCTCGTCATCCTCAAAATGTCTTCCACTAATGGCATCTATTAATGGTCCCAATAAGTGGAAGTCTGAGGGAGTCAGTTAGGACTAGCAGGGTGGATTAGGCAGCTGCGGTCCAAACTTGATTCCTGATGTGTTCAGAGTGAGGGCGAGCCTTATCGTGATGAAGCAAAACATCCCCTGAATTGTTATGACAGCGATGTCGCTCGAAACGCTTCTAAAGTGTAGTTAATGTGTTAAAGTATGCCTCGAAATCAGCCCGCCCGGTTAGCCGATCGGTCTAACGTGAGAAGGAGCAACTTTCCGGAGTGAGAAGGAGCGACTGGTCCCCGGCATGAATCCGCTCGGCGGACTTGTGTCGAGGTCCGGTGAGCTAGGCAGTCTGTGGATGGTTTTCAGGCGGTTCTCCATCTGCCTCGGCGAATGCGAGCTGGTTCCCCTTATTCCGCCTCAGCTACTCTATCACTCAAACATAGGGGTTACACTCGTCTGGTGTGAGACGTTCCCCGGGGAGTCCACCGGGGCCAATACACACAATAATCCTGGGTTCTGTCTGGGGAGGCGGAGGGGTGAAGTGGACTGAGGCAGCCGCGCGGCCTGTGGTGTCTTGTCACGGTCCTCTCGGCTCCCCCCGTCGGAGGTTCGAGTCCTCCCTCGGGCATGGGTGTATGTGTCGTCCTTAGCATAAGTTGGTTTAAGTTAGTTTAAATAGTGTGGAAGCTTAGGCACCTATGACCTCAGCAGCTTGGTCCCATAAGACCGTACCACAAATTTCCATTTTCCATAAATAATACTACTCCCTCTATGCCTTCTTTTTCTGCTGTTGATACTAACCCGTCTCGTATGGCTATAAATCCCTGTCTTCTTCCAATTTCACTACACTGACACCTACTAAACCAAGACCAAATTTCTCTTACCAAATTTCCTAGCTTCCCTACCACGTTCAAGCTTGTGACACACCACACCGCGACTCACATAACGTTATCCTTTCGTTAATTATTCGCTCTGTTTTCCGTGGGCACCTCTTCCTTGGCAGTCCCCATCCGGAGTACCGAAGAATGGGTTGTCGAGAATCTTCTGCCAATGGAGAGATCATTGTGACACTTGCTCTCTTACAATTCCTGTGGACACAGCTTGAGTCTTTAACATTGCGTTTTCCATAGCCTCTAGCATCCTCATGCCACTTATCATTGCTGATTCTTTCACCTTTTAGGGTCAGATCCTTACGCCAAGGGCAAGAAAGCGTCCTGAACTCTTGTCCGACCCTCCGCCGGTGTCATAATTAGGGTGGCTTCTAATGCCGGAAGCCTTCAGCTGCCATTGCTGATAATTTGTATTCAAAATTTAGCAGTGGTTATGCTGGAGCCCGGCACCCATGACTTATTAGTTAGTAGTCGAAGACGCTACCCGTAGAGCATGGGCCAATATTCACTTAGTATCTACCAGGAACAGGTTCGTCTTGAGCTCCTAGGTGCACTTGTCGGAGCACGGTTACTAATATATTTGTGCACAGCTGAAGAGTACGACTTTACCAATGCAGTGTAGTCGACGGGTGCTGCAATGATCGTAGTTTGGATATGCATGGATGCAAATTGGTAGAACACTTTCATTAGTAACAGAGTCAGGGAAATTCATACACACACGTCTCCTAATGGAGACATTGTCCTGGACGTGATATTCCAGTGGACCGCCTAGCCTGGGGACTTCTAGACTATGAAATACAATTTGTGCGAGGACCTTCATCGCTTGTGCACAAGGAATAACTTTAGCCATCCAGTATTCCACATATGTGCCGTGGCATCCCAGAAGAGAAGTATTGGCGCTTACCTTTCCAGCCAGCCTCATAAACAGTTCCAGATTCAGTTTTTATAGGAGACTAATTAACTGGCTGGATATTTCACCTCACATGTAACATTCTTTTGAAAGACAAACCTGCTGATAAGTTAACAGCAGCTGATCTCGCAAACGCACGAAGTTACTGAATCAGAACAGACCAATGACAGTGGTTTGGGCTGGATATTCATAGACTCCAGGACCGTAAACCGATAACGCAAGACTCTAAAACAGAACACTTTATACATTCACCGAAGACGAACACCTTGGTGTAGTAGGTAGATTACAGTTTCCAGGCCTCACCTGTAAGCAGCTACATCCAGTACTACTTGATGTGTCACTTCTTTCGAAAATCCAGATCTTCGTCTACATGGATACTCTGCAACATAGGGTTCATCGAACCACTTTCGCAATAATTGTCTGTTATTCCAATCTCGAACAGTGCGCGGAGAAAACGAGCAGCCATATATTCCAGTGTGAGCTCTGATTTTCCTTACTTTTTGATAATGATCGTTCCTCCCTATGTAGGTCGGCGTCAACAAAATAGTCTCACATTCAGGGAGAGAATGTTGGTGATCGAAATTCCGTGAGAAAATTCCGCCGCAAAGAAAAACGCCTTTGTTTTAATGATGTGCAACCCATATCCCGTATCAAGTCAGTGACAGTCTCTGCCCGATTTCTCGATAGTTCAAAACGTGCTGCTCTTCTCTGAACTTTCTTGATGTACTCCGTTAGTCCTATCAGGTTAGTATCCCATACCACGCAGCAGTACTCCAAATGACGACGGACAAGTGCGGTGTAGGCAGTCCTTTTAGTGGATCTGTTTCATCTTCTATGTGTTCCACCGATACAAAGAGTCCGAGGTTCGCCTACCCTAAAAAGTTTTCTATGTCTTCTTTCCAGTTTAAGTTGTTCGTAGTTGAAATTTCTAGGTATTTAGTTGAATTAACGACCTTTAGATTTGACTGATTTATCGTGTAACCGAAGTTTATTGTATTCCTTTTAGCACTCACGTGGTTGACATCACATTTTTCATACTTCAGGGCGAATTGCCAATTTTCGCACCATACAGACATCTTTTCTAAATGGTTTGCAGCCTATAACGGTTGCTTAGACTGTCTCCTAAATCGTTTATATAGATAAGGAGCAGCAGAGGGCTTTTAACACTTCTTTGGGAAATGCCAAAAATCACTTCTGTTTTTCCGTCAGTTACTACGAACTGTAAACTCTGACAGGAAATCATTAACACAGTAGCGTAACGAAGGGAATGTTCCATAAGCACGCAATTTGACTGCAAGCCGATTCTGAGGACCAGTGTCAAAGGTTTGCTGGATATCAAGAAATACAGAATCAATTTGAAGTCCCTTGTCAATAGCACTCAACACTTCTCTTGTTTAAAGAGCTAGTTGATTTCACAAGAAAGATGTTTTCTCAATCCGTATTTACTGTGTATCAATAGACCGTTCACTTCGAGGTAATTCATGAATTAATGGACCGTTCTCTTCGAGGTAATTAATCATATTCGAACACAGTAAATGTTCCAAAATCCTGCTGCATATCGACGTTAACCATATGGGCCTGTAATTTTGTGGACTACTCCTACTACCTTTCTTGAATATTGGTGACTTGTGCAACTACCCAGTCTTTCGGTACGGATCTTTCGTCGAGCGAGCGGTTGTATATGATTGTTAAGTACGGAGCTATTGCAGCACCACACTCTGAAAGGAAGATAACTGGTATACAGTCTGGACTGCTTTTATTAAGTTATTTAAATTTTTTCACCACTCCGAGAGGGGATATCAACGTCTAAGTTATTCATGTTGGCAGCTGTTCTTGATTCGAATTCTGAAATATTTACTTCGTATTCCCTGGTGAAGGAATTTCGATTTCAGAAGGTTGGATCTATTAACTTTGCTTAAGCAGCACTGTCATCGCTAGTATTTCCACTGTTGTCGCACAGAGAAGGCAGTGACAGTGTCATGTCCTAGGATATTTTACATACGACCTCAAACTCTTTGGATTTTCTGCTATGTTTAGAGACAAATTTTCGTTGCAAAAACTATTATAAGCATCTCGCATTGAAATCCGCGTTAAATTTCGGGTTTCTTTAAAAGATCGCCAATCTCAGAGATTTTACGTTCGTTCACATTTGGCATGCTGCTTTCGCTGTTTTTGGAACAGTTTTGTGACCCGTTTTATGTACTATGGGGGATCGGCTCCGTTGTTTGTTAATTAATTTGGTATAAATCTCTCAGTTGCTGTCGATACTATTTCTTTGAATTCATGCCACATCTGATCTGCACGTACTTTGTTAACTTGGAAGGAACGGAGACTGTTTCTCAGGACGGCATGAAGTGAATTTTTATCCGCTCTTTGAGGAGATATATTATTCATTTACTGTTGAAGATTTTGGAGCTACAGTATTGAGATTCGCTACAACAAACCTGTGTTCACAAATTCTTATATCTGTTTCCATGCTCGTTATTAGCTAAGGCTTATTTTTGCCAAGAGGTCAAGTTTACAATTCGAGATGGTTCATGAACTAACTCCTCGATATAATTTCCAGAGAATGCGTTTAGCACAATTTCAGACGACGTTTTATGCTCACCTCCGGATTTAAACATGTGTTTTTGCCAACATATTGAGGGTAAATTGATGTCACCAGCAATTATAACTGTATGAGTCGAGTGTGAAGTGCACATAAATACGTTCTTTTATTGTCTATTCCCTCCATACACCTTTCTATTTTCTTATATGTTGAACCCCACCATCCTGGTGTCCTAGTTGAGTTACCTGAACTTCGGAAACAACTTTAGGTACTTAAAGATCTTCAAATTTCCCGGCATGTATATTTACTATCCAACATCACGAAAACTCCAAGAGAGCAACAAACTGAAGCTCCCCTATCTGTGGGTCGAATGAGACGGTCAGACAGAGATTCCGAAATCGGATACTGGATTGTAAGGCCTACCCACGAGCAAATATAGACTCAGATCACAATATAGTAGTGATGAAGAGTAGGCTGAAGCTTAAGACATTAGTCGGGAAGAATCAACATGCGAAGAAGTGGGATACGGAAGTACTAGGGAATGACGAGATACTTTGTAGTTCTCTGAGGCTATAGATACAGCAATAAGGAATAGCTCAGTAGGCAGTACAGTTGAAGGGAAATGGATATCTCTAAAAAGGAACATCACAGAAGTTGGAAAGGAAAACATAGGTACAAAGAAGGTAACTGTGAAGAAACCGTGGGTAACAGAAGAAATACTTCAATTGACCGATGATAGGAGGTAGTACAAAAATGCTAAAGGAAACTGAGGAATAGAGAAATTGTCGGAAGGACAAACTCAGCACACAGGAAAGTCAAAACAACCTTCGGGGGCATTAAAAGCAAGGGCGATAACATTGTGAACGCAACGGGAATCAGACTGTTAAATGCAGAGGACAGAACGGATAGGAGGAAAGAATACATTGAAAGCCTTAATGAGGGGGAAGATTTGTCTGATGTGATAGAAGAAGCAACGGCAATCGATTTAGAATAGATAGGGGATCCAGTATAAGAATCAGAATTTGAAAGAGCTTTGGAGGACTTAAGATCAAATAAGGCAGAAGGGATGGATAATATTCCTCAAAAATTTCTAAAATCATTTGGGGAAGTGGCAACAATACGACTATTCACGTTGATGTGTAGAATGTATGAGTCTGTCGACATACTATCTCACTTTCGGAAAAGTATCATTCGCACAATTCCGAAGACGGCAAGAGCTGATAAGTGCGAGAATTATCGCACAATCAGCTTAACAGCTCATGCATCCAAGTTGCTTAGAAGATGGTTCAAATGACTCTGAGCACTATGGGACTTAATTTCTAAGGTCATCAGTCCCCTAGAACTTAGAACTACTTAAACTTAACTAACCTAAGGACGCCACACACATCCATACCCTAGGCAGGATTCAAACCTGCGACCGTAGCGGTCGCGCGCTTCCAGACTGTAGTGCCTAGTACCGTTCGTCCACCCCGTACGGCTGCTTAGAAGAATAATATACAGAAGAATGGAAAAGAAAATTGAGGATGCGCAAGATGACGATCAATTTGACTTTAGGAAAGGTAAAGGCGCCAGAAAGACAATTCTGATGTTGCGGTTGATGATGGAAGCTAGACAAGAGAAAAATCAAGACTCCTTCATAGGTCTTATCGACCAGGAAAAATCGTTCGCCAGTGTAAAATGGTGCAAGGCGTAAAAAATTCGGAAAACAGTAGGGGTAAGCTATAGGGAGAGACGGTTCATATACAGTATGTACAACAGCCAAGAGGGAATAGTAAGAGTGGACGACCAACAACGAAGTGCTAGTATTGAAAGGAGTGCAAGATAAGAATTTAGCCTTTCACCTCTACTGTTCTATCTGTACATCGAGGAAGCAATGATGGAAATAAAAGAATGGTTTAAGAGTGGAATTAAAATTCAAGGTGAAAGGTTGTCAGTGATACGATTCGCTGATGACATTGCTATCCCGAGTGAAAGTGAAAATGCATTACATGAACTGCTGAACGGAAAGAACAGTGTAATGAGTACAGAGTATGGACTGAGAGTAAATGTAAGAAATATGAAGGTAATGAAAAGTAGCAGAAATGGTAACAGCGTGAAACTTAATATCAGGATTGGTGGTCACGAAGTAGATGAAGTTAAAGAATTCTGCAACCTAGGCAGTAAAATAATCAATGACGGACGAAGCACGGAGGACATCAAAAGCAGACTAGCATGGCAAAAAGGGCATTCGTGGCCAAGAGATGAAGAGGTCAATACAGGACAGGAATTCGTGGAGGGTCGCAAAAATAATAATGATAATAATAATAATAATAATAATAATAATAAGCTGTTAGGGAATATTTTGCAAGGTCTGTAATCGATACGCGACCGTCTGCTTTGGCCGTCGCTGCAAGTCTCCACCTGTCGTAACAATGCCATCCCTTGCCTAAAAACTGTTCAGGTAATGAGGGTCTTGGTTCTTCTTACGCCAATTTCTGTTTCGATTGCTGTCTGCCAATAGCAAGCCAGCACGTTTTTCCCAGTTGGGTGACGCTGCGCCACGACAGTAAGTGCTGCGCTGGAACCTACACGTCATGCCTGTTTGGAGACTCCACGTCACCCTAACATCGTTTGTGCGTCTACGGTACCTAAAGGTCTGGTCCATTTAACATAAATGTGAGAACTATTCATGAAAAAATATTTCTAAAATAACAAAATTTCTTAATGACTGGTCTCCAGGTGATATGCTGTTGAAAACGGAAAGCAGTGCCACCTGTAAACTACACATTTCACAATGAATGTAGTTCCAGCTGAGCAACCGAAACAAATTAAACAAAATGCACATGCTACAGGTTTTAGGCATAAAAAAAGAAAAACAACCATGAAATTTGCAGGTTATTTTACAGAACTAAATCGTGTCCCTCAGAAGAAGACACATAGCTGTCGAAACATGTCTGGGTAACAAAAAATAAATACATTGCGTTTTGCATAATACGGAGTTTAATAAACAGGAACAAACAGGAACTAGTACATAAGAGTAATTGGTAAAATAAACATTAATAAAGCGAAAATAGAACTAACACTGCAAAAAAATCTTTGAAGTAACATGAATATGAAGAAATGACTCAGAAAGACAGCTTGTCCACAATGAGTTAGTGCCACATGTGGTGTACAAGTAAGGTGTACCAATGTATGCAAAACTCTAACTTGCGTGCGTCGAATCGGTGTGGTGAACGGCAACTGCGAGAATCGGACGTTCCGTGCGTGCTACGAACGCATCACTGTGGCTTACCGAGCCAAAGAATTGTTCTAAGGACTCTCTTTGTGAAGAAAATGGAGAGATCGGACGTGTGAGAGGAGGAGAGAAATTGTATTGTTGTGAGACGCCATTATCGAACAGAGTAAATATTGAAATAGTTTTTTGCACAAAATAGGATCCAGTAACTAACATCAAGTATTCAAGGCATGTATACCTCCATATCGAAATTAGTTAATTATCACGGTACAGATATTACGGGACGTAGATCTGTCGGAGGTGAAGTTCGGAACGATAGTGTTCAAATGGTTCAAATGGCTCTGAGCACTATGGGACTCAACTGCTGAGGTCATCAGTCCCCTAGAACTTAGAACTAGTTAAACCTAACTATCCTAAGGACATCACAAACATCCATGCCCGAGGCAGGATTCGAACCTGCGACCGTAGCGGTCTTGTGGTTCCAGACTGCAGCGCCTTTAACCGCACGGCCACTTCGGCCGGCGAACGATAGTGTGAACCCGCATTTTCCACGTTCGGAATTCGTCGACAGATTATCTCCGAATTGATAAACTAACTTGCTAAATCGTTGGACCTATCATCCAGACTCATCAAACAACAAAGCACAGAGCAGTTGTGCCGAACGACCTGCGTAGCGAGCAAAGGTTTTAGACACTGCAAAAAAAAAAAAAAAAAAAAAAAAAAAAAAAAAAAAAAAAAAAAAAAAAAAAAAAAAAAAAAATAATTAAAAAAAATGGTTCAGATGGTTCTGAGCGCTATGGGACTTAACATCTGAGTTCATCAGTCCCCTAGAACTTAAAACTACTTTAACTTAACTAACCTAAGAACATCACACACATCCATGCCCGAGGCAGACTGTAGCGCCTAGAACCGCTCTGCCACACCGGACGGCTTAGACATAGCAGATAGAGCAGATAACGACAAGGAATTTCCGCGATATCACCGCTGCGGAATACATCTCTTGTTCATCTGTGGTGTTATTTATATTTATATATTTCAGGTTTTCAGGAGAGTAAAGACAAAACAAAATAAGGAACCAAGCTGAACCAACTAAAACCAACAATTAAAATAAAAGCACATATAGAGAATATTTATATGTAATAATAAATAAATAAAAATATTTTAATTAACTAAATAAAAATAATACGAGTATATTAAACAAGCCACTTGAGAAAAAAAGAAAGGAAAAGTGGTTGGAGAATATTTCATCTCGACGGAAATGGTTGAGGCAGGAGGGAAAATAACAGAGCAGGAACTGCCTAAACTGATTACAGAATGTCTGTGGAGGATGACAGTTCCTAAAATTGGAACCATGAAGAAAGAAAGGGGACTTAAAACTTAAAACCGAACAGTTCGACTGAAAACTAACTTCGATTTATTCCACTCACATTAATTGTTTTGGTTTGGCCACTCAGCTATCTTTAGTGTATTCCTTTTTATATATTATTGATATGAACCCAGAAAGATTGCAAATCGATGTGCGATGGGAAACAAAACATTCAATCTGATAAAAGCACGAGGCAATTGCTTATCCGTTCATGTGTCAGTAGCAACGAATATAACTCAGATGAGCATTTAAGCCAGCAGTGGGTGATCAGTAGCTAATGATAAAGACCGTAAATTTTACAATTACAGTTCAACTGTTGCTCTGTCGGAACTATCTAATATTTGAAATTTTCTATCAATTTACAGTTGTTTTTGTATAACGGGCCTGGAACGCCTCTCTCGTAGCGTCTAACACTGGAGTTTGCTGAACATCTCTGTAATGCTCTCGTCCCGACTAAACGATCCCGTGAGGAAAGGCGCAGCTCCTCGTTGGATTTTCTCTATCTCCTCGATCAGTCCTACCTGGTAAGGGTCCGAGATGGATGAATCGGTAGTACAAGCGCCTTGAAAGTCACTTCTGTAGTGGATAATTATTTTGATTAATCTCAACCTCTTATCGTCGGCCGCGGTGGTCTAGCGGTTCTGGGCGCGCAGTCCGGAACCGCGCGGCTGCTACGGTCGCAGGTTCGAATCCTGCCTCGGGCATGGATGTGTGTGATGTCCTTAGGTTAGTTAGGTTTAAGTAGTTCTAAGTTCTAGGGGATTGATGACCACAGATGTTAAGTCCCATAGTGCTCAGAGCCATTTGAACCATTTTTTTTCAGCCTCTTATCTCCTATTCCTACCATTTGTTTCATGTAGTCATTCCACTGCAGGTCCCTCCGGGTAGATACTAATAGATTTTTACGGCAGTTGCTGATTCAAGAATTTTGTCATCAATAGCGTAATTGAACACCAGTTGATTTCTTTTCCTATGTATGCGCCTTATGTTACAATTATTTATGTTGAGGATGAATTGCAAGTCCCTGCGCCACTCATCAGTCCTTTGTAGGTCCTTCTGCAAATGGTTTCTGTCCTCTGCCATTGCCGTGTTCTTACAGTCAACCGCACCATCTGCGAACGGGCTTAAAGAGCTTCCGACGCGTTTTGCTAGACCATTTAGACACACTGTACACAGTAACGGTCCTATTACACTTTCTTGGAGTGCCCCCGATATTACCTTCACATCTGTAGACTTTGTTCCGTTAAGAGCGATGTGTTGAGCTTTCTCTGCAAGGAAATCTTCAGTCCAGTTGAAAATGTGGTCCGATAATAAGTTGGCTCTGTATTTTTCATTAATGGCCTAGCAGGACAGTATTAATTACCTTCCTGACGTCGAGGAGCACGGCATCAACCTTTGTGCTGATATGTACAGTGCTGTGGATCTCACGGAGTAACACAGTAACCTGAGTTTCGCAAGACCTCTCCTTGGGGAATGTACGTTGATTTTTACGGAAGAAATGTTCGTTCTCCAGAAAAGTCGTAATGTATGAGCATAAACATGTTCCCCAATTCCATAAAATTTGACGTTAACTATACAGGTATGCTTATGATAGTATATGTCTGTCGTATGACTCCTTGTAGATACGGGAATGAGCGGCGCTTTTATCCAGTCACTAGTACTCTTCGCTGCCTCAGGGAACTACGGTAAACCGCTGCTGGAAGTGGAGCAAGCCGTTTCGCTTAATCTCTGTAGAATATCACATGTATTTCCTTTGGCCCTCATCTCTTTCCACTTCTCAGCGTTTGCATTTGTTTATTAGTTATGCCAATTTCTGCCATTTAGAAGTTCGTACGACTATTAAACTGAGTGACAGCGTTACGAGCTTCCGCTGTGTAACCGTTTCGGAAACACGAATTCAGTATTTCGGTCTTCTCTCTGTGACTTTCCATTTCAGTGCCATTACGCTCACTCAGTGACTGAATACGCGACTTCGAAAAGCTTGCTGACCTTACGTATGGCCAAAACCTGTTAGGGTGCTTACTCAGATCGGTTGACAAAAGTTTGCTTTAAGAGTCACTGAACATTTCTCCCATTGCTGTCCTTACGCTGACTTTCGCTTCGTTCGGCATTTGTTTGTCTGTTAGATTCTGAATTTATTTGAAACTGTGACGAAGCTCTCCCTGTTTACAGGACGAAAATTATTGAACTACGTGAAATAACATCGTTATAACTCCTGAAGGATTTGAGTTAGGACGTTGAAACTGCACGGTTGACCTCGGGGCATGATCGGAATTTAAATGCGCTGTATGGTGTGGTTTAGCGACTAAGCCCACTTTAACTTCGTTGGGTTCGTCAATAAGCAAATTTGACACATTTGGGAGACTGAAAATCCGCATTTCGCGATCGAGAAATCTCTTCACACACAATGGGTGACGGTATGGTGAGCAATGCCCCGTCACGCAATAATCGGTGAGAAATTTGTCTTGATGGCACGGCCACTACAGAAAGGTACGCGAAAGTTTTGGAAGATGATTTCATCCCATTATCCGAAGTGACCCTGGTTTCGACAAGACGGAAATCGACTCCATCGAAGCAGGAGAGTGATGTCCTGGAGGAGCACTTCCGGGACAGCATTTTGGTTCTGGGGTACCCCGCGTCGCATGGGCCTCGATTCCCGCCATATTTTCTGGATTTGAACACATTTGACTCTTTTTTTGTGTGGCTATATTAAATAGAAGGTGTACAGAAACAACCCCAAAACCATTGCTGAGCTGAAAAAAGGCATTCAGGACGTCGCGATAGCCTGTACATCCCGACACTTCAGCGGGTCATGCGGAATTTCGCTATCCGACTGCGGCACATCATCTCCAATAATGGCAAGTATATAGAACATGTCGTAACCTAAATCCGAATATCTGTAGCGACGATAACATGTCGAATAAAGTGTGTGCACGCGGTAGTTTGTAACAAATTTACGTTTTTCATATAGTTCAATGATTGTCACTTCGTACGTAGCAGTTTTTCTAATGCGGCTATTAAACCACAACGTGACGTTCCCACACCTTAAGACTTGTTTAAGGCACACTAAAAGATGCTTTAGCTTTTCTTTCTGTTTATGCTTCGCATATTCGTCCTCGGCTCTGAATATTTCATGTTGACTATTTAGATACTTAGCAGATTGTATCCTGCCAGTCTTGACATTCATAGATGCTTACAGTCATAGATGGTATCTCAACCTCATGAGCGCTGATACACTCCTCTGCATAAAATGATTCGAGTAGTTCGGTCTGTTTGTTGCTAGGATCTTAGATGTGACCTCTACGGGTCGTTTCCCTACCTGCTCGAAGTAATTTTCGGACGAGACATTCAGATTAATCCCACAAGAATCTCTGCCCCTGTCACTAGCTGTGATAGCATGACTCTCCCAATATATAAATGGCAATTTCAAGTCACACTGTATTACAGCAGCATAATCAGGAAACTTAAGCACGATATTCTTCAAGTTCCCTCTGAAGCGCTCTACCACTACAGCTCCTGCCGCAGGAAGCATTCGATTACTATTTTTCTCCTACATTTGATGCTTCACTTCACCCATATTGATTCTCATTCGAAATCGTTGGCTAGAGCGCTAGATATTATACAATTCTTATTGGAATATACACGCCGCCACCAATGCGACTGTCGTGCCATTACGATAAATATTCCAACCTGAATTTAGAATTTCGTTGCTATTCACTTTTTATTCGTAGCACTATCCGGTCATTGCAACATTTACTAAGCGATACAAATTGTAGCAGTTTACTAATTTTGTATCCCGCCTGGCTAGGCGGCATGTGGGTCTGCTCCTGTGCACTACTTCTACATCTACATTGATACTCCGCAAGCCACCCAACGGTGGCCGAGAGTGAAGGAATCTCAAAAATGGTTCAAATGGCTCTGAGCACTATGGAACTTAACATCTGAGATCATCAGTCCCCAAGACTTAGAAGTACTTAGACCTAATTAACCTATGGATATCACACACATCTATGTCCTATTCAGGATTCGACCCTGCGACCGTAGCAGGCGCGTGGTTCCAGATTGAAGCGCCTGGAACCGCTCGACCACAGCGGCCGGCAGTGAAGGAAGGAAGTAGGAGCAGGAGAGGTGAAGCACTTCGGTGCTGCATGTAACTTTAACACTTTTAATAGAGTCAAAAACACAAGTAAATATCAAATGCATACATAACTTTGGCCAGGATGAGCACATAGGTGTGAAGCCGTAGTCAATATCTAATCCTGTGAAGTTAGAAGGACTGTTCTCTATAATCTCAAAGCTAACAAATACTCGTTGCTGTCTGAACGTAACTCATACAATGTCTCAAAAGAAAGCTAGCATAGTCGGTAGTAGAAGCGGTATTTCCAGGACGTCTGCTCTTGATGAAATGGGCCGAAATCCATACGGCATTCCCTGAGCTCCACAGCGTCGGCCAGAGGGCGCTGTGGTTGGCGTAGTTAGTCTTCTCTCGTAGTGCCAACTTACGAGAGCGTGCACCTACGTTGTGGCGTAGTAACTATCGACGGCACAACTAATATCATTTTCCGATCTGTGAGGATGAGCATTGACAAACTGCCTATTGGCTTCTGTCTCGGGTTCTTCGGCCGACGTTCATCTAATGATTTTTCTGACGTTTCGCCAGCACGTCAGAAAAATCATTAGATGAACGTCGGCCGAAGAACCCGAGACAGAAGCCAATAGGCAGTTTGTCAACAAGTGGCCACGAAAGCCTTAACAATTTTGTAGGATGAGCATTGTTTGCGAATAAGGTGGCTTATATATTTTCAATTTCGAAAGGCAATTCATGTATGATGCCAAGGGGTGTTCCTTTTATCCAAAAAACCACCATGGGAGTGACGTACTCCGCTACCTTAGTAGACACGCCCCTCGTGCAGTGCACGACTTTCCTATCAAGGGAAACCCTACAACTCCTTGCTCGATAGCGGATCGAGCAGTTAGCATCCGATACCATCGCAAAATTTTCTGAGCCTCTGGTATAGACCTTCCACTTGGCTCCTAACCAGAAAGCTGCCATCTAACATGAGTACAATGCAACAAATAGTCAGCTTAGGTGATCAACGCGTGCAACGGCAACTGTCTTCACCAAATTAGCCATCAACCTTGTAAGAGGTCCGAGCAGATGTAATTTCGATATATTGCTCACGCGCTGCCTGCGATATGTAAGGTATAAGACAATCTCAGACCAGAGAGCAGTGTTGACTGGAGTAGGAACTGTGTAGCTGAAGGAGTAAGTTGTTGCTAGCGAGCAGTGTGGTCTGGTGTATCGTGTTGGCTGCGCCGGACGTGGTGCAGCGATGCCGAAGCCTGAGCATTATTGTATAAGGTAGAAGCAGCCTCGCGCATATGTAGTATTGTTATCTCAAGTCCCATGTAAATGTTTTAAAAATGTCCTAATAATAATCTTTCTCATAAAAAGTAACTTTTAACAACCATTCACTTCAATTTACAGAATTTACTAATTTCTCCAATCCGTGATCATCCCGATTATCGCAAAAAGAAAAATCAGTTGTTTCCTTTCATAAATGAGAAATCTATCGGCCAGCATTGCACAGGGCTGTGCGAGAAAAATTTATTGTAAGAGCAGATATATATGCGTTATCCGGCGACTTCATTGAGGTAATAATTTTCCTTTTTTTAATTCAGAACGATCTTTCAGGGCCATGACGCAGCACTGCTGACGTCCAAAATTTACCAGGGTTAAATTCACAGTCAATTACTGAAAAGTTATAAGTGAGCGACAATTTAATTGAGAGGTTAGTTACATTGTATTATTAGCAGGTTACTGAATTTATTTTTTGTTGGGACGTTACACTGTATGTGAACGACATAATTATAATTTTTACTGTTTTACTGTTTTGAGGTCACACTAAATGAGAATCAAAATATTTTGTGGGGAGGTTACAACCTATAGGAACTGAGGACGACCTCAGATCCCACGATCATTCGTGACCACACGCACCACCATTTGCAGCTAATTGCACCCAGTGTGCTCCGTAGTCTTGAGCAGAGCGTCATCCACGTCTCTGCCCAGAGCCCTCGGCACACATAACGAGTGTACGTTGGCATCCTTTCCCTCCCTGTCTGCTATTTCCCTTGTAATGCTGGAACTTCCAATGAGTAACATACACAGCCTCTCCACTTGTCTGTAATAGGTAGGAAAATCTGCCAATGGCCCAACAGGAGATTGCATGCTGTCTCAGATGCGTTATCAATGCTGGATAGCACATCGTTTCTGTTGCTAAGGCGTGAGGAGCCAGTCGCGTGACCAAATTCCTCATTAACCTTCCATCCAGACACACAGGAACCCAACTCTGTTTTCCAGTTACTCTTGAGTGAACACAAGCAGGTAATATATTGACTGTCGCAAGTCGCAGCAACAGCCGGGTCACAGTGGGACCCACCGGCACCAATAGGTTCGCAGGTCTCGTCTCCAGTGCTCAGATATCACTGCAGCTTTGAGCAGTAGCCAGAAGCCTGTTGACTGTGGTCAACTCAGCTTCCAGATATTAACTGACAATGGCCAATCCCCCTTGCGACCGCACACAATAATCACAGTCCCTATCCACAGTGTTAAAAACGGCACGAGTTCTCAAAAAATACAAACAAAGCAGTATGGACTAACTGAGAAAAAAACAAGCAAACACCTTCAGCACAGAAAAGTAAACGACTGTCGCACTACTGAATTTGCGGTGTACACGAAATGTAAATGCAAAGAATAAACAAACGCTAAAATCTGCTGAGCCGTGGCCGGCTCGCGTTGATGCCGTCTCTTCTTTGGCATTTTCTCACACCCGAGTGGGATCTTATTGTTCCCTGAGTTACTACCATAATGAGTTGCTGACTTGCCTCCGTCAGTGGCAGCAGCAGAGCTTATCGTTGCTAGTATTGCTGTACCATCTTTGGTGTGACCTCTATATTTCTGTGTGGTGGTGTGTGTTGAGGCAGTCAGTCGGTTGCAACAGAGCATTGAGGAAGTCTCTGCGGTGCAAGGTCAGACCGGGGCCACTGTCAGCGTGCATGCGGATTTGTGAGGCACTAGCTGCAAGAGGTGCAAAGTTCGTCTCCCACCGAACCTGGATACGGGAGTTGAGTGATCAGTTAACCCGTTATGAAACCTCAAAGGCAGAGACATCTCTTCGTTCATTGCCAGCTGTTGCTTCCTGGGCTGTTCCCGTAAGCAGCAACATATGGTGTGCTGGAATCGACAAAATTTTGCAGCTGTCTTCCTGTATAGTGTCTAACTATTTAATTGATTGTAACTTATTAGTGATGTGCACCATCGGTGTCTTCTGCCTTGTGGCCGTTAACATTTCGGTTACCTGTCCTGGTCGTTTGCGTAGTTTTCCAACAGTGTGTTTTCCTCGCCATGTAGATGCTGTCCGGCACGGCGTGTAGTTCGACAGCCTTGGTGTTGTTAATTTTTTCGAGTGGGTATTGTGCCTTGACTGTATTTAGACGCCAATTGTCAAGACGTAGTGCTGCTAGTATCTTCGTCCTGGCTGATATTTTCGGTTGTCGTGCCGCTGGCCGGGTGGAAGCGAGTTGATTAGGTTGTCGGTGAGTTCTTCAGCTGTCCCTAGGTCGTGTTGCCATCCGATTATTTAGTATTAAGCTTGGCTGCCTGCCTCACTTACACTTATGTTAGAGTTTCCTCCCCAGACCGATCCTTGGAACACTTCTTAGCACCATTGTTCTGCTGTTTCGGACTGTGATATTGTTTTGTCTCAAGTAATGTTGAGGCCTTCTGCCGTGTGTTAATTTAGTTTGTTTTGATGTTCAGTATGTGGCATTCAGCCGAACTTCTACGTGAAATATTTTAAGATAAGTCCTTCAGCCATCTTAAATTTAAATTTTAAAAATCATTTGAAAATTTGAGAATTTTCCTTTCTATCTTAATTTTACTATCCAGGCCTTAAGCTCTGAGTTGTTCTGTGTTCAGTATATGGCCTTCAGCCGAACCTTACGTGAAATATTTTAAGATAAGCCATTCAGCCGTCTTAAATTTAAATTTTGAAAATAATTTGAAAATTTGAGAATTTTCCTTTCTATCTTAATTTTACTATCCAGGCCTTAAGCTTTGAGTTGTTCTGTGTTCAGTATATGGCCTTCAGCCGAACTTTATGTGAAATAATTTAAGACCAATCCTTCAGCTGTCTTAACTTAAAATTTGAAATGTCGTTTGTTTAAAACTTTTAATATACTGTAATTCTTGCTATCCAGGCCTTAGGCCTTCAGTTCTCCTATTTTGTAACTAAGACCTTCAGCTGTGTGTATTCCTTAAGGCAGTTTTAATAACTTGTGTTCTGGCCCTCAGCCGTATTGTTTCTGAATTCTTTTAAGTGCATGTGTGATTAAGTGTCTTAGCAAAATAAAGTTTGTATGTTTGTGCAACTAACAACTGATTTGGGCCCCTTTCCACAACCTGATCCGCTCTGTCCTGCGAACCCAGATTTCATCTGCTTTGAGGAAACTTGGGTATTTAAACTAAAATACACACAGTAAATTATAATAAGTCGCTCCTTTTCAGGTGCTCGTTACAGCTCACAAACCAGATGCTCTGCTCTAATACCCTCTTGCAGACACAGAAAGAGACTCCGGACTGATGAACTGTACAACTAACTGCCTCTGCACACGGAAAGAAACGACCGTCGTGATACAAACGGCGGAAATGTGCATAGCACCGTAATTAAAACGCGGAACTCAGGCTACTTGATACACAAACACGGAAGAACTTTAAGAACCGAAACTACAATACAAGCAATAAGTGAAAATAATTCGACCTTGTCGGAAACTCGTTACAGCTTAGTAACTAGGAGCTCTACTGTGATTTTCTGCTGCACAGGCACAATACTGATGTAAACTCTCACAAAAACAACAGTAAGCAATAACAATAAAACAGTAGCACACCCTTCAAGGAAGCTATTGGTCAAGAGCGGAAAACCAAGAAACTGACAACAGCAACTACTAACGCCCATAGTTCAATAGCGGTCATAATAAAGTAGGAGAGGATAAATTCCATTCATCGTGCAGAGACTATTAAATAGGACAGACAGATAGAGACTTCGACACTACAAATCTGAATGCTTCAAGTTTTGGCTTGCGTAACAGTTGGACTCAGACATACGCAAGACACACAATAATATGAAGGGAAGATGTTTTTCAGCTGTTCCACGTTGTTGAAAACAGTTGTTATATGGATACATGAAAAAAACTAGGGATCTGTAGAAAACCTGTAGAAAATTATTTGACAAAATCGTGGGTAATATTCAGTATTGCGACCATTTACTTCGTGGGAAAACTGGAATGTTATTTAGTACGCTTCCTGAGGCCAGTCGAAGAGCTACTGAAAAATGTAGCAATATTGGCATTGCCGGAAAGCTGACAACGGTTGGTATCAGGGTGTGCTGATCCTACGCTCTTCCATATCGCATACACTGTTGTCGAAGGCAGATGGAAATTTTTAAGCTGATTAGCACTACGTTGACTTTGGGCTTGATTGCATAATTAAGGTATATATATCACAGCACAAATCAAACAGAAGACTATCTGGGAGAGCAGCGTCATGCATATGAGTTCAGACAACAATAAATTTGCTTCAGTGGTGGTGGTGGTTAGTGTTTAACGTCCCGTCGACAACGAGGTCATTAGAGACGGAGCGCAAGCTCGGGTTAGGGAAGGATTGGGAAGGAAATCGGCCGTGCCCTTTCAAAGGAACCATCCCGGCATTTGCCTGAAACGATTTAGGGAAATCACGGAAAACCTAAATCTGGATGGCCGGAGACGGGATTGAACCGTCGTCCTCCCGAATGCGAGTCCAGTGTGCTAACCACTGCGCCACCTCGCTCGGAATTTGCTTCAGGCCCTCCTAACAGCAATAAAATTGCCGTGTAATACTGTTGTTTTGTTAGAGGATGTTTGAATATCGTGTGCAAAATTATTGCTAATTTGTGAGACTCTTTGTAGCTACGGATACTTTTGAGGTACAGGATTCAATCTTTTGAACGCAGAGTAGGTTGAAGAGACGACATATATCGCAAAATCGCAGACAAAAAACTGAAAGATATTGTCCAACACATATGCTTTTGTGTAGTATGTGACATACAGTATATTGGAGTGTCCACAATTATATTAGTAGCTAGATTCAAGAAGCAAAAACTAAACTGAATACCAACACATCAAGAAGTACATAAATTACCCTCGACGTTAATTTCCAAACTAGTTTTCAAATGTGTCTTGTGATTATAACATGCCAACATGAGACATTCCAGGGACCTTTTTCTGTTTGAAAATGCTTGTTTGGTGCTGGATTTTTACTTTTCATGGTCCCTAATGTCATAGAAGTTTTAACCATTTGATAAGGGGATAAAATATTCACGAAATCTGTTGTGATAAAGATATCACTTACTCACAACTAGCGCGTAACATTCTCAGTATCGAGTCACGAGTCAGTTGTTAAAATGGTTTCACAATAGATCATGTATCGCCTCACATTTACTCCTCTATCAATTCGACAGACACCTTCTCCCACATCTGTATTGGCTGGCAGTGAACTCTTTACATTTACCCGCTCTCTCCTCTGTATTTAACAGTGGAATCCTCATTGCCTTGTTAATGTTGACGCCCCTGAAGTGCCCTCACGAACTCGGCAGCGACCCCCATCTGTCGATCTGACTACAGACTTCATACCCTAATCACAAAGAAGCACATCACTTATGCACCTCCTCATTGATGCACTTATGCACTGTCCATCTTCTGCTAAATTCCTGACAACAAGGCATAGCTTAGCTGGAACCATTTTATCCAGAGCATCAAGCCACTAAGAATTACACATTTTATATTAGTGTCTACCACATGCACCTCATGAAATGACCACGACTAGAAACTTAAATAAATAAGAGCTAATGCAGAGGTTTTCCAATAATGATTCTTACCATGCGCTGTTCCAGAGTGGAAAACGGTAGGGCGGATTGGTTAATGACACCGTAAGTATCCTTCCAACGCACCGTTAAGTGGCTTGCATAGTATCATGTAGATGTAAGACTGCAAGCCTCTGGAAGTCTGGATCGAGTGAATTAAAACTCGTAGTATGTACAGAACAGTCGTTTAGACGTAAGTGGTTAGTACTGCAGACACCCTGAACGTAAGTCTAAAATATTCCTTTAGTGAAAGAGTTGTTATTACTCTCAGAATTAATTTCAACTCTTCAGCGGAATGTGTTCTTATCTGAAACTTCCTTATTGATTAAAACTTTGTGCCGGACCGACACTTGAATCTGTCCCCCACATAGTTTTAATATACCAGTAACTTCAGGTATTATAATGCCAAACTCTCACAGAAAAGACTACAATTGAAATTAAACTACGAAAGCAAGGGCCGGTGCACATCACCTTGGTGAAAGTTAGTGTATTTACGTTTTTGTGAGTCAACGACATTAATATCAATATCCACAAACCGAATCTGTTACACGGGGCTTCTGGAGTATACGAATTGCCGTGTGTGTGTGACCAGTAGTTCCAAGACTCATTGTCAACGGGGACGCAACTATGCGACCGCAGCAACAGTTCCTATCCTATTCGCGTGGTAGTAACGGACTGCAAGGACCGTCCACAGCATCAAGTCAATACTGATGACCTGTGGGCCAGATTGCGTCGTTTGATTCTGTCTTCTGCAGGCGAGCCTGATGGCAAGCATACCTCTGGATTGTCAGACAATGCTCACAAACCACAAACGCTTCGGACAGCAAAACAATTATAAACGCTGTTGCCAGCGCAATAAGTGTCGAAGTGTAATACTATATTTCCTTGATAGTAATAGCCCGTGGCCCAACAGTCTTAGGCCCATACATGTCAGACGCACACTGTGATGTCGGAGCAAGAAAAGCAGATAAATTCCAAATTGAGAGCAACTGATTGTAACCTGTGATAGTGGCTCCAGCATATGAAGGGAAATTATTTCAACAACAAGTACAGCAGAGAAATTTTACAAACTGCTACACTTCCGCTACTTGAAACTATTACATGTACTGTACTCCAATATCCACAGCAGAATGCCCATTTATATTTGTCAACAAGCCCTATTAGTATCCTTACCTGTAGGAGTATCAGAAATCAGATTTGATTGGCAATTGTTTGGTAGACACCTTCTTCCCAAGCTTCCGAGAACAAATTCCTCAGTGTGTCCCAGTTACGTTAGTACTGTTTCTGTGAAATTCCAAACTGTAATGCTATCTCATGGCGAGTTGCGACGTTGCAGTCGTTGAAGTTTCAATACCGCTGTTTCTGAAGCCAAAGTGCTGCAGCAGGCATCCCGGCCGCGATGTAACAAACAGTATGTGTCTTGACACTCGTCGTAAAATGGAAGAGGAGCTGTGAGACAACAGCAAGTTTCTTAGTCTGGCGTTTGTGGAGACAATTCGTCGAATTCGACCCGAATACTGAGAGGCAGATATCAGGTTTCTCGTCCATAGCGACACCCCAGCCCACAAAGTGAAGACTCCGGACGACTTTTTAGCTAGAAAATTGATCACAGTACTGGATCACCCACGGTCTTCCCCTGATTTGGTGCAATTAAGGACACCCAAGAAAATTGTACTGCAACTCCAAGGAAGGACTACACTTTAAAAACAATTACAACCGTGTTTTGTTTGAGGGGGATACTATTTTCAATAAATACACTGATTTTGTGAGCATAATAAATTACTTTTATTTTTCATAGTTACAGTCCTAACCGAACTGGGAGACTGTGCAGACGCAAACGAAGTATTTCAAAAGAAATTCACCACAGACGTGTACTCTTTGATTGGTGGTATTTCTTAGATCAGATGTCATATAAAATTCCTATGATGAGCCGATGGACAAATAACGATACCATAACGATCATTTTAGTCATGTTGTGTTTCACAATCAAATCTTCATGATCAAAATTACGTAGACACAGATGCTAAGGATCTTCAGGATAAGCAACGAATCATAGCATGTGAATCTTTCAGTCGATGCATGTTGGAGAGTGAGCTTTGTGACTGCGATACCTCTATCTGAACTGCCTAGATTTCTGAATCAATGTACATGCCGTTACGCTGCAATACAAAACTAATTGTCTTCCACAGTGAATTGGATCCTATAGGTTACGCGACGCTATAGCTGTATGAAGCCCCGGTAACTGTCCCATTGTATAACTGACAACAAAGATAGTTAAGTGTGTATCCAAGTTTTATGTTTACAGTGACCGTATGTATTCACAATCGCGGTCATCAATGTTAACAGTTGACATGAGCTAGAACTGATGCTACAAATCGTAAGTGCTCAATTTGTCAGCCTATATCATCGTTTCTAACCGAAACTATCGTTTTAGGACATTTTTATAGTAGTAGTATGATACTGTTGGTACGAGAGTTCTGGCAATATATAAGTAGAGCGCGAGTAATAGATTTGTAAACAATAGTAGCACTGCATTCTGTTGTAGTACAATAGTAAGTAGTGTAATCGTATTTAGTGCATTAGGAACCACCAAATTGTTTTTACATAGCGATAATAACTTAAAAATCTATATTGTATGTATGTTGTTGTTTGTCGAAATCTGTATTCGTATGTCTTAGTACAAACTTTGGTACATCATAACTTTTTTATGAAAAGTTTACAAGTGTAGTATGAGAAGAATGTGTTTGCTTCATCTTGTGGAATCCTCATTGAAAATTTATGAGCGGATGTTAACTTGACGCCATTCATTTGATAGTGACTGAAAAGATAATGTAAAGACTCTTACAAGGCTTACAATTAGAAACATGTGTGCCTTCTTGATCATGTAGATCCACATAGGAATATTTTTTATACAAGATGAAGCAAAATTTGCTCACTTTAGCACAAAGATACCGGTAAAAAATTGATTCGGTACAAAATGGTGTGAAAAGGAATCTGGCAACAATGTAAGCACATGAGGGACAAGCACCTACATTCGAAACTGAAAAAGTCTGTGGACCACCTGCTGTGCTGTGATAGCTTAGCATTAGGATACACGAGTTGAAGAGTTCGATATCGTGTCCGCTTTCTTTATTTATCCTGTACAGTATCCTATTTCTGAAGAAATATATTTCCTACAACTACATTTTTTGACATTTAGCATAACAATTACTATTCAGTTAGGTGAGAAAAATTTACATCCGTAATGACATTCTGGATACTACAGAAATGAACATAAATCTTATTAGGGGTTTTAAACATTTTTATTTCATGCGAAGGGGCACAACTGAAGGAAGGAAAGTAGCTTTTCCAATGAACTGGAATGAATGCAAGGCGCTGGTGGGTGAAAGAAAGCAAACTTTTAAAGTCTAATTATGTCTGCAATATTGGAATAACAAAAATGTGGGAAAGGTCTGGTTGGGTAAAACATGGAAGAGGGTAGATGGTGGGAACCAGTAAAACTCACACAACTGGTTATTTAAGTTTAAACTGAGTGTGGAAAGGAAACAGTTGTATTTTTAGAATGGTCCTGGTTGGTGCACAAATTCGTACACATGTAAAAGATACACTTATTGCAGGGAGCACCGTCTTTTCGATCCGAGTCTTGCAAGGAGACACTTCAGCTAAAAGAACGGCTTATGTAATGAGGCTGTGTAGCCTTCTGTGCAGGCTAGATGATTTAGAAAATACAACCACTACAGCCCCCACTCGCAGGCACGGCAATGAGCCACAGTAAAGCACCCAGGCTGATAGAACACAATCTTCGTTGCTGCCAAAGTTGTTCACGATGGCGAGAGTACGTGGTAACATCGCACTCGTGACGTCACCTGATGACGTCATGGAATTCCCCCTCACCACGTTCCCCCATTCCTCCACTCCACTACACTTGTCATATCCACACCTCCAACCTTATCTCCCCTCTCCTGCTAATTGACAGGAAAACTCCGTTTGTGCTGAGCCGTTAGTAGGGATATGCAGGTATTTTCCAGTACCGCTCGAAACTGATGGTAAAAGCTGAAGAAGCTTCTAATATAACCCACCCCAGCAACTGAATACCCTAATTACGTAATACCACTACTACAGACCGTCAATCGAAAACAATCATAAGCACAACTACAAATCCTATCATACTGCTAAAAACCATAAAAAACCTTACCCCTATATCATTCAAAGATTTGTGAAACACTGCAGAAACACAGCTAAAAACGTCAGGAGTACTCCACCTACAGATGATATGATGATCGAAACATATTGCAAATATTATGAAAATACATTATGCCAACACTTCTAAACTTCAGCTACAGCCGCATCAAACCAGTCTGACAGTCAGAAGACTGAGCCCCCCCCCCCCCCCCCCCGCAAAAGAAAAAAATCAGAGTTCTCCACAGGCCACCCCTTATAACCTTTTATATATTCTTCTCCCGCCTTATTTCAATTACATCGATCTTTACAGTTAAGTCTTTCACTTTCATTTCAATTAGATCAGTCTTCACAGTTAAGTGTCTTCCTTTCTTTTCAGTTACATTAGACCTAATTTATTGATCGATCTCAGATTAACCCAGTAATATGGCTCTAGTTCCCTGTGTACATCCTCAACTTCACATTCGACAGACCGATTTTTTCATCTATGTGCAAGTGAATGTTCTACCTACATACACACATTCCATCATACAAAGCGTCCATATCCACGTGAATCTGTCCATGGTGTGCTGTATGCTGATGTCCTCACCTCTTGTCAGAGGTATGTATATGCAAATTGATGGAAGTTTCTCTGTACCTACCATCGTTCAGTTTCCTTGTGTATTAGCTACGTGAAACCCATACTGAGTGTGGTTCCAGTTATCTCCACATGTCTTTACAAATTCACTGTATTACATACCAGTTCCTACTCATGGTTTGTAAATCGAATATTTCTTAAATAAAATACAACACCTATATGGTGACCAAAACAGATATATGTTCCAATTAGATCCTGGTTTTCCATAGCAACAGCATCAAATATGAACACATTGTTTGGTGTTACTTTCTCCAGTGGAGGGATATCAGTGCACAAACACCTTTTAAAACTTACAGTATCTCCTATAATAGTTGATATTTGGGCTGAAACAGCATTTTTGAAAATACAAGTTTGATCAGTGACATGAGAGCATTTGTCTTTGTTCACGTGGGTTGACCCACAATTATCACTGTTATACTATCAAGATGGAGCGTCACACTCTTCTTATTCTGCTTCTCCTTCTTCTGGTCTTCTATGCCATTACAGGGCCAGTCGCTTACAACAAAGTCCTTCTGATGATGGTGCTTCCCCCTCCCCCCCTTCCCCCCCAAGATGCCAACTACTCAGTTATTGAAATGAAACAGGCTTTTATAGAAATAAAAAATATAATATCTGTAGCTACTATACCACAATCAGTAACTAACACCTTACCAACTGAGCTCAATGACTGTACGTCAGTGAATTATAATGATTTACGGTAATATATTATTTCTTTATTTATACATCGACAATGGTAGAGAGGTTGCAGTAAATCAGCAAAACCCACTGATTCATTTTTCACACCAATACAGCATTCAGCAAATACCTGTTCCCTGTATGCATTAAACTCTTCTCATATTTCCCTCGAACTGATGGGAGCGTCACAGAACTTGGGTATTTCATCTGTAGCTTTAGTGTGGCTGGACTCCATGTGCATTTAAGTAATAGTGGCTGACTTTGGCACTGCAGTGATACACGAACTAAAACACTGTTCTAAATCATTCTCATGTATGCTATACATACAGTCATAGTTCACAATGTCACTGTACACAGCCTGAATATGTAGTAGCTGGCAGTGGTGTCTCTCTGACACAAAAGACAGCAGCACGATTAGTCCAAATAAGTTCATAGCAGTAGACTGCTGTAAACAAATGAATAGACACCCAGTTTTCAGCCCGAGTACTGCATCATCATGTACTGATGAGATAGCATCGGACCACCTCAGTAAATGTCTCGAGGAGAAATAGATGGGTTATATTCTGTACCCAACTGTGCACCGAAGTACAGCACAGCATGACACACCTCATCGCATTCCGACTGAGTAACTTATACTTTAACATCCTTCATCACATTCTCAGTCTCCATAACCACATGCCAGTCACCAGTTGCTTCTATGTCTATATTCAGATGCTTTGACCCACTAGGAGTTAAATTATGTGTTAAACTGAATAGCAGCAATGCACTGGGAGCAACTGGTATCTTCTCATCCATTACACCAACGCTCTGTCCGGCAGTGTCACTAGAATGTCCCATGGGTGAATGGATAGTGCATTTGTTGGAGTCTAGCACTGACCTGCAGCGTGCGGTTTGCGACCCCTGATACATTTCTGTGAGTCAGGCACTCGTTGGGCGTCTCCATTGTCGAGTGGCACACACAGTAGCTCATCGTTGCCCAGCTCCAACATGCTGATAGATCCGTGATAGGATTCACCGTGCTAGAGGTCACTGCTGATAGCAAGGGCTGCCAAGTTGGGTTGTTATGTTGCTTCAAGTCTCGATAAGCTAGAAGGCACTCCTGTTACTGAAGAAACAAGGAAAACTTTTACATGTGGTAATAGCAATAATAGTAGCAACTACAGACAGACATGTAGTACTGGACACAGTCCTTCAGATGAATACTTGCAGGTAATTTAAAGTCCTCTCTATTCAACGCTAACATTTCATCACTTGAGACCATAGTGCACGTGGCTGAGGCTGATGAACGAGTGAGCTTTCCCTCGAATTTCAAGTGGTATTGGAAAATTATTCCAACAGGTAACATTGTAATTCCCCATATAAAAAATCCATTGTATGTACTTCCAAATCAACAGATCGGCACAGTCTGAGATTTTCCTATCCCTTCCCAGATGGTAGAGGAGGGGGAGCGATGGTGGTGGAGTGGGGAGTGGGAAAGGATGGAGGGAGGTGCAAGTGTGGGGTGAGGGTGCAACCCATGACATAATCACATGAAACTGTGTAATGTGGTTACACCTATTGTCGCCATCTTGAATAAATTTGACAGCAAAGCAGACTTTTCTCCTATAGATCTAGACCCTCTACTAACCACTATAGCATACGCAAACCATGTGCAGTTTTAGGGCTTATAAGTTTCTAACTGGAGTACGTTTAGTGGCAATATCGAACTGAGTATGTGCTCGGTCAAGAAGGTGGCTGCATGCATGATTCTTTATGTAGTTCCTTCCATCCTGTCAGATTAATATTTGGCAACTACGAACTTCAGTGTTCCCCAGATGTTGTGTGACTTGAATGTATTCCCGTCAGTCTCATCGCCTGACCTTCGTCAAGATGCAGATATTTGAGTTTCGTTGTAAACTCGTATTAAAACTTAATGAATACAACGATTTCATATTCTTGTATACTTGTGCTTAATCTGAAGTCCACAGCAATAAATAATGTTTCACAGTGGTATTGCTTTATTCAGTACTTTGCTGAAACTCAGTATTTTATGATGTTTAGTGCCCATGTTTCACCTAACGTTGGGTCGTCCCTGTTTTGTAAATTAAATTCTTTAGGTTATCTGTTGTGCAAAAACAGCAGTTAAATTCAAGTTATTATACGGAGGGCTAGTTGATTATCACTGAGGGTACCCAGTTAAACTCTTTCTAACATCCACAGTGGTATGTTGATGGTCCAGCGGTAGCCTTGGAGCTAATGTTAAAGAATTTGCACTTGTTTTTTATAAGAAATGATTGAATTGGTGAATATCGAGTAAAAAGCCAACAACCGTTTGAGTCAGCCTCATATTAGAAAATTACATCTAAACCCGGAGTCGAACACGAGCATTATAACGTAAAATTCTACTCACTGCTCTGACTTGGCAGCGCAGTTACACAGTATCGAATTGAGAATGGTATTGTACATGGACTTACATTGCTGCCACCGTTTCTCTAGAGTCCTTTTCCTGCGGAAAACACGGACGGAAAAAATTTTTGTTAGAGGCTTTTTTGTACTGTTAGCATGCAGGGAAACATATTTTAGCGCCACATTAAGCGAATTTTGGTTCACTTTGTACATTTATAAATCAGAGAGGGGCTCGGTGTAGGTTGTTGAAAACCTCTTCCAGTTGTTCCTTCAGAATAATTCGTAATACGCCTCACCGTATGTGCATCAGTGTTGACCTCGCCACCTCGCTCCCCACGCATCCCGAAAGGGCCCCTTACAACGTGGACCGTCTGGCTTACGCCGCTGCGTCACGTGTGCATCATAAGGGGGACGGAGCTGTTACTGCCCCTTGACGGCTGTTTTACTGCCCACAAGCCGCAGATGACGCTCCACGTCCGACCGCATCCTCCGTGACCGGCGCTGCGCTCAATCTTTCACACTAGGTCTCTCCGTTGGCAGTGACGCGGCTTTCCCGTTGACATTCGTACATGTTCTGACATGCCTCTTAATGCCGTACCGTCGCTCTAAACAGTCTTCATCTCTGTTCCCGTACTTAGAAACAATTTAACATAAACCTTAACAGCTGTCGGACACAAATTACGTCTTCACTGGCACACCTTTCCCTTTGGTCGAAGGTACAAAAAAAATCTTTCCCTTCGACGTTCTCCATGTTTAATATCTAATAACACCAAATAATTTAGTCCATCAATCTCTCGACAAAATAGTTAAACCATCAATCTCTCAACAAAATAGTTAAACCATTTTGTGTCTAAACTACGAATAATAGTACCAATGGATTTGATATTTCGGGAAAATATTACCAAAGCAACTCGAAAACTGAACAGTGCATTGTAATGTATTTATTTGTTGCAATTTGTGTACAAACCGCACTCGAGAGTTCTCAGTTATTCATGATATACTGATCGCACTTATCGCATAGTAATATCAGTTTACGTTTACTAAAACAATACGAAGAGAGATTATAGAAATCAAAACATTCGCAGTTTTGGTCTTTTACGTCAGCAACCCCATATATTCTTGTGACAAAATGAACAACACAGCGCTCCGACAGTTGCTGCTTTGCCTGTACTCTGTGGGCAGAGATGTTGGTCTATCACACACGTTGAATTCCCTGTGCTACGAAGAGGTACAGAGACCTACCGCCAATATACCAGTACTTGAATTCAAATGTATTCTGCGTTATGACTCGAACGTGGACAGAACTCTAAGTCTCGTCAGGCAGGAAACAATTCAAACGAAAGCAAGCACAACACTTTTTGATTCATTGCTGGCGCCTCTAATAGCTTGCTACTGGATGTAGGCTAAACGATTATGAGCATTCAAAGAAAGGTAAGTTAAAAGAAGATGGATATTTCTATTTCTTTGATGTAAACAGAAATTCAGTTAACGAGGGTACAACAGTATTATATCTGTTAATGTACTGGCGAAGCTCAAATAAATTCATTGAGTGATAATTTAGGTGTTTCTGTACTTAAATTTGTTTAGAGCGAAATTTTAGATGAGTCTGCCTACAGTTACAGGAGAATTCCATAATGTACGATTTTCTGTTTTAGTTTCTAGATGTAGGTGTCTGAATTTGTGTGTTCTAAGTGAGCAATCTGATACTCCCGAACTATTTGTGTCTTGCTAGCATCGTGGTAATAGTGTTGACCCAATACTCAGCATATTTTAGCATCCTCGACCTAGAAACACAGCGATGGAACCCATAATTGTTCAACTGTAATATAAACCCTCATTGCATCATGATAACCGTTTGGTGTGTATAAATGAGTGAGTACTCGACATTTGGATTTGTAAACGTCGTAGTAATGAATATAACGTAGATTGCAATCTTAACATACTGTACAGTAGCTCAACAACTTGAAAACTAAGTCATATGAAAACGTTACTTTCTTGGAACATAGCGTATGCAGAAGTCTGTGTCACGAAAAGTACTATAACTCTATACGAACTAGTCTAATTAACTGAAATAAGCTAAGAACGTAATGTGAAAAATTAAATAGGTTTCAGGTCACGTCTTCTTGCCGTATTATCACCGTGGTTCTTATAATATAATTTGAGACTTCCGGTCTCAATGCGTTATAGAGCCATCTTTAACTATGACTCGACAAATCATTCCTAATCTTCTTCGTTTCTCCGATAATATTTCTTTCCAGTTTGACGTCAATGTGACCAGCGGTGTTAATTCTACAGCTTTCTGAAAGTTTAACTTTCATTGTAATCACCATGTGTATAAAAACTGGCCAGATGAATGCCTATCATGATGTTGTTGCATTTAACTGGAAAGTGTGATAAACATATCCATACCAACATGAATCTACGATTATTGTTAGTAAACTTCACCGACTGGAGGGAGGGTCAGATAAAGAAAGCTAGTACGTATCATACACTGCTTGTGCTTTGGGCAAGGGGTTTTACAATACAGTTATCATTTTACTGTAGAAATCTGTAGCTCATGCAAAATAAATATAAACACAACGATAGTCTTGAAATGCCTCAGCTAGCGGACAGAGCGGATTAGGTTGTGCAAAGTGGCCCATATAAGGTGCTGTCAGTTGCACTCAACATAGAACTTTACTTATCAACACAGAATATTACAAAAAGGATGCAAAACCCTCAGAACTTTAATCGACATCCCTTGATTAACTTTAGATCGACTGAAGGCCAAAGTCAAAATCCAAGACACAAGACCTAAGCGAGAAATTGAACTACAAGGTTCTTCTGGAGATTTCACCCAAAAATTTTTTCCAGACATTCAACATAAACAGGCTGAAGTCCTAAGTAATTTCATTTTAATGGAACTTGACTGGAGGTAGCCTATTAAGCAATAAGAAGAGTTACAATGAAAATGCAGAAGGCCTCATCTTAAAACACTTCATGCAAAATTTGGCTGAACGCCTCATACAAAAGCATAACAATCTTATGTCTCAAGGGCAAGAAATGGACATTAATTTAAGAGACATTTAAAGTCGGCTGAAGGTCGCACATCAGCAAACAATTTAACGGCTTAAGCCCTAGAAAGAAGGGTCTCAATTTTAAAAGGGAGAAGGCCATATCTTAAAACATTTCATACAAAATTCGGCTGAAGGCCCCTATAAAGAATAAAAATCTCATGCCTTAAGACAAGACAAGAACATTAATTTACGAGATATTAATACTTGGCTGAAGACCACATGTCAACAAAATATGTTTAACAGCTTAAGGCTTAGAAAAAGAGTTTCAATTTAAAAGGCAGAAGGCCTTATCTTAAAACATCTCATCTAAAATTCGGCTGAAGGCCCTGTATAAGGGCAAGGCAAGAACGTTAATTTAAGAGATATTGATACTCGGCTGAAGGATACACATCAACCGAATAATTAAAACCCAACCAGTGAAATTACTATGTAACACACAAGGAACGGCTCTCAGAAGTTTCCTAGGGTCGGCCTGAGATTGGAATACATAACGCCCGTTTAGGTGAGCCAGGCAGCCTGTCCAAAGACTTCTTAATCTGAAGGCAACCCAACCGACTGACAGACGACTGACCAATCAACAAAATCAGTTCCACTCCACGCAACCAGCAAAGCGACCACAAGATTTTAATAGAACGACACACAGAATATTGGCGTCCACAAAGACCATCAACAACTCAGCTGTCGAACTACACGACGTACTGGTCTGCAACAACACGACGAGAAAAATACACTGCCGAAAATTACGTCAACGACAAGGGCAGGTAACCGGAACGTGAACGGCCACACTGCAGAAGATACCGTTGGTCAACTTCAATAACAGGGAATACATTAAGTTAAACGTCACAGGAAGATGGCAGGAATCTTAGCCGACTTGAATCCCCACACGTTGTTGCTCACGGGAATGTCCCAAAAACGATAAACAGGATCAAACGAAGAAATGCAAACAGTTGAGGCTGGATAGTAGGTTAAGTGAGGACTCAACTTTCATGTCCAAGATCGGTGGGCGACGAACCTTGTAGCATTCGCAAACAGCACCTCACACTTCAACCGCCTATGCACACCACCAGCGGCCCCGGCCAGAGTACTGCTCCACGCCAACCGACCGACTGGTCACACACCGCCCAGCTGGAAACAATATCCGCCACACCACGATAGTACAGCAGCACTAGTATCGATACACACTACTGCTGCCATTCACAGAGAGGACAGCAAAATTACCGCGATAACCGCAGGAGAAATAAAACTACAGGACTGCAACCAAGGTTTAACCCAAGACAAGCATGACTCGAGGCAGCCAAGGCTCAGGTCTCATCAGGAGGTACAATGGAATCCAAAAAGAAGCAACATGGACTGTTCACAATTGGGACTGTTAAAACTCTGCTTTGAAAAATGTACACATTTCAGTTCGTGAACTTTCGAATAGTGTCACAATTTCTTCATAGGCAGGAGACAGTATTACGCCTACGAAGGGGAATTATCCTCAAGTACCGTTAGGGTTATCACCAGAAAACTGTAACAGGTACACTGTCATGCATTCTCTCTATATATAGCTAAATTGGCAGCACTGCTTTCTAGGGCAATATTCGCTGATGAAGGAACTGTGATAAAGTTTCGTTGGAAGAAAACTTTTTGGTATTTGACAACGAGGTTTCAGTCGGATTCAGTGAAGGATATCTTGCTCTAAAGGAAGAGAAATGTTTGGTTTGACGTAGCGGGAAAAGTATAGCTGTATATATGTTGTGATACAGTCTTAGTGAGCCAATCTAAAATCACTTTTTCTGAAAAAAAAAAAAATTACAGTAACTTGTACACGCGCACTGTAACATATAACACTGCTATGGCCAAATTAGTGAGTGTGATTCATAGATGGAATACAGTGTAATTGTAGTTAACCCATTGAAATGTTATTAAAATTCGATTACTACTAATTATATCGAGACTGACGTTTCAGCGAGTCGAGTGTTGAGTGGTAGGAGCTAGCATCCACCCAATGGTAGCTTTTTTTCCAATGCTACCCACTTGCTGTGGTGCCTATTTTGTAAGTACGTGTGACGGCTTGTGGAGCGTGTCTGGCTGCAAGTCGGCAACACTTCCCCCTACTGTAGTCTGTCAATGACAAGGGAACTTTAACCGTAGCATAACCATTCTGGAATATTGGCCTAGTAGGTACGTGTGTGTGTGTGTGTGTGTTTGTGTGTGTGTGTGTGTGTGTGTTTGTGTGTATGAGAGAGAGAGAGAGAGAGAGAGAGAGAGAGAGAGAAACAGCTGCTCTTTGATTTCACTCCATTGCCTGACTAAGTAATTAATTTCTGTGAGGCAAATATTATTACTGTAGTGGCACATAGCTGCGTCTGACATGCTAACAACGCAAGTATTTTTCCGCAAACTGCTGCGTGTGGATGGCTACGTTGCCCAACTCGTAAAGAGAATGTCCAGCTCACCTGTAAGTTAATTCAAAGCTAAGAGGTCTGAATACCTATTTCTTATCAGGTTGTCTCAATGGGTATTCTCCTCCGTCATTCATGGTACCAAAAGGAGCATTGAAAGGCAAATGGAGGAATCGGTAGCTACTGTAATAAAGCTACGTGGCCCAACTTTGGAGTACAGCAGTGTATCATTCTACATGGTATGATGTAATCTAATAAAATAACGTTTGATCATGGGCACAAATGCCATAGTGCTCGCGCGTGTGTATTTATGTGTAAGTGTGTGTGTGTGCGTGTGCGTTATTATTTATATAGTGTTGGGTTTAACATTGGCTTTTCCTCTGCAGAAAAACTTAATAGTGAATCGAACTGTTGATTAAATGACGAAAAGACCAGTCAGATTGCTTTCATTTAGAATGATTACTTTTCTAGTTATGTCTAGCATCTGGTTCGAGTTGCGGGTATAAAACAAAGTTGATCATCACCTACAAAAATGTGATGAAGCACCGAGGTTTGGATTCTGTGTCTCTTACAATAGACTGTCATTTTCATGTAACAGACCGACAAGAGCTCCACGTTATTAATGACGGCCGTTGAAAGCAGTGAAATTGGTGTCGTCTTTCGACATCCGCCGTATATCGATCATTGCTTTCTGTGTCAACAGGTGACGACAGTATCTGTTTTCCACCGATTGCAGCAGCTATGGTGTTACTGTGTAAGCATTCTGTCGTCACTGCCGACCGTTATAGTCTGTATCATTAATTCTGGAGAGAAGCTGTCGTCGCAGTCTGTTAACTGTCATTGCCAGTATCGTTTGTTGTAGTCTGTTTTCAAGCGCAAACGGTATTGTCAGTGGGGGCTCGTCTTCAATAATTGTCAGGGTCGTCTGTCATGAACCTTCGACAAAACTGCTCTCTCTCTCTCTCTCTCTCTCTCTCTCTCTCTCTCTGCCCCGCGGGATTAGCCCAGCGGTCTAGGGCACTGCAGTCATGGACTGTGCGGCTCATCCCGGCGGAGGTTCGAGTCCTCCCTCGGGTATGGGTGTGTGTGCTTGTCCTTAGGATAATTTAGGTTAAATAGTGTGTAAGCTTAGGGACTGATGACCTTAGCAGTTAAGTCCCATAAGATTTCACACAGATTTGAACAATTTTTTTCTCTCTCCCTCTCGTTCTCCCTTGTGTATCGTCGTATCCTATCTCCTCTGTCAAGATTCCTGCATTCACCAGCCTAATCTACGTTTACCTTTCTCATACAACAACCTTGTATTTATTATTATTAAACATCATATTTCATTTTCATCCTCCAGTTTTATATCCGCCCATAAATTTCCTTCAATATTTCTTCTTCTGGTAGAGGTCTGAATGCCTTGAATCCATGTGGTCAGCGGTCTCCCTCTTTCGTTTCTTTCTCGTGGCTCCCATTTCATAACTCTCTGTGGTAATCTTTCCTTTCCGTATGTCCATACCATAATAGTTGTATTTCTTCTATAAAATTTTCAGTTGACTTTATAACGTACTTTTTTTTACTGATGACAACATTTCTGATTCTTTATCTCCTAGATATTCCTACGGAGAGCCTCCAAAAGTCTACCTTCGTTGCCATCGATGTTTTTGTTATTTGCGATATAACTGTCCACACTTCTGATGTGGATGTCATAATGCTTCTGACAATTGAGTTGAAGATTTTTCTTTTTGTTTCCTTTCTAATCTGTTGGTCCAATAAAATACTATTTACTGTACCGATAGTAAACATCCCAGCATTTTTTCTCGAATTAATAACCTTGTTTTGTTTTCCCTCTTGTGTGACATTGACTCCTTGATATTTGCACTCTTCAGTGCGTTTAGTGGTTCCAATCACTTCTTCCAGAGTCAAATCTTGATTTCGTCTCCTATTACCATATATTTTGCTATAGTCTTGTTAAACTGACGTCCCCATTTTTTATACTCATCCATTAATTTCCGTGTAATGTACACTACATCTTCTTTATCTTGTACCAAAATGAGCTGGACATCAGAAATTATAGTGAATGTATGATAATATCATTTACTGGGATCATCATGGTTTTACATATTCTTTTCCAATTTTTCAATGCTATTTCTGTATATATTTGGTAAAGTGTTGTTGACAGACTGCATCCTTGAGGTAATCTCTATGTAACTTTGAAACCAGGAGAGAAATTATTTTGTACTTTTATTCTTCATATAGAGTGTTTATAAAAAAATCATAATTACTTTAATTATAATGGAACTAACATTAAACGCTTTTACAGCTTGCCACAAGTTACATGTGGGTATCTCATCATATACTTCTTCTATGTCTACAAATACTAAATTAAAGGGTTGACTTCTAACTTTTTTGTTTTCAATTATTTGGTGCAGGCAGACTATATGTTGTATAGTTGACCTCCCTGTTCTGAAGTCATCCTGTTCCTCGGTCTCCATTTGTTTAAATTTTGTTTCTAAAACTTTTTTTTATAGTCCTTCCCTTAAGTCTGCTAAATATATTAGTTATTCCTCTGTAGTTCTCACACTCATCTTTGCTTCCTTTGTTTTGGATTGCTGATACAAATCCTACTTTCCATTCTTCTTGTAAAGCCTTACCATTTAAGCATTTTTTTAAAAAGGCCTTTCAAAAGAACGTGTAATTTATATGTATCATATTTAACTAGTTCAGTTGGTACGCCTCCAATCCCAGTAGCACTCCATGTCTTAAAAGTTTTAATAAATTTTTATACTACTTCCACAGTCAGTGAAATGCTGCCATTATTTTTGGTTTCTCTTATATCGTTATTAATTCTACTCCGTTTTCAGTCACTAATTCACTGAAGTACTTTTCCCAATTCTCGATACTAATATAGTAAATTTGTTGAGTTTCTTTAATAATTTTTCTTAGCGTTTTTAATATCTTTCACGCTTCTGAGCTTCTATTATCTCCTATTAGCTAAATAACTTTATTACAGCTAGTTTACCAAAATTTTTTGCTTCTGTTCCCATTTTCTTAATTCTTGCTTGGTGTGCTCTTAGTTATATGTTTTTCCTGGATAATTTGTGTATTTAGCCTTTTGAAGTATTTTTTCTTTCTTTATTTATACCTCCCTCTCCGTTTCTGCATCAAAACAGTACATAAATATTTTCCTCATACTTAATTTCGTCGCCCAGGGCTTGTTTGGCTGCCTTAGCACAGCATTAACGATTTATTTATCTTGTATACTTTTATTGTCAAATTCTGTTTCAGTTATCGTTTCGTCTAACCTTTTTTTAAATACAAGCACTGTCCTTTCATTTTTAGGCTATGTTCATTATACTTTGGGATTTTTATTTCAGTTTAAAAATGTTCCTCCTCATTAACAAATTCTCCTTTACTTTTTATGTCTACTTATGGAAAGTTAATTTTAAGGTTAACCACTATGGGTTATTCCTCTGTATGCTATGACATCTTCTGCTGTTAAAAATCTTTTTAGGCGAATTGTTATGTAATCAATAATTGTTTGTAATTGGAGTGTTTCTTGATGCCATCTATATTTACGAATTTCCCTACATGGACCGAAACCATTATCTTAGCCCATTATCATCTGTTATATTTTCTCCATGTGGTCCTACTATTTCATTTCCTACTTGCCGCCCTGTTCTGGTAATGAAATCGCCAGCTATTATTGTTTCTCTTGTATTTCTTATCTCTTCTACTAAGTCATTTAATTTATTGAAGAATGTTTCTTCTGTTTGATGTAGTCCATGCTCATATACAGTATAGACTGCAGTTATAATAGTTTTGTCTCCATGAAAAGTTATATTTACTTTAATAAGATTTTCAACAATAGGTCCGTGACTTGTAATACGTTACTGCATTTTTTTTATTATTATCGATATTCCTCCCCTGGCCCTTTGACATTTCGCCACCGTCCTGTATAAATGTAAATAAGATCCTTTATTTTCTATGCGTTTCCCTTCCGTTTTGTATCCGATTACACAATAAAGTCCTATTTTCCGTTTTCTAACTCTAATTATTCCCCTTCTTTATTCCTCAGTTCTCTAATGTTCCACCTTCCCGTTTCCATAGTCCGTTTCTGTAGCTTTACCATTTAATTCAACTGGCTTGCATCATCTTGAGTTTTCTTTGTATTTTTTCCAATGAATTCAGGCTTGTTTTCCTTTAGCCTTTGATAAGCCAATGTCTAACTACAAGGCAGCACCTGTAAGTTTTGGTCCAGCCCAAGTATTTTATTTCCCCAATACCCACTATCTCTAGAGATCATTCCCCTATCCACCACCTGTGGAGGACCCTGACGGGAGACTAGCAACTCCACATGTGAATACGTTATTTTAGACTTCATTATACCTTTTTCCACGTGGTATTTCAGACTTAATATACATCCTTCCACTTTTCTATCAAATTTCCCACAGTTCCGTTCAGTCAACACTTACCATTGCTGTTGATAATGTGTCTTATTGTTCCATCCGCTACAACTACACTAAAACTATGGTCTGCATCAGTAACATCAATGTCAAAGTTAGAAGCCTCAACATGTCCAACAGCTCTCAATGCAGTGAATCACATACCCCACCCAAAACGATCTCGTCTTGGCTAACCATTTAGAAGACTTTTTTGCATGAAGGACGCTGAAGAATATGTCAAGGACGAAAGAAAGAAACTGCCTACTCTATTCTGCCATCAGCCATTAGAAAAGTTCTGCAAGGAAAGGATTTATAATACCAGCACGTCCATTTCAGTGTGAGTAGATTTATATTCCACGATATAGTGATACTAGCAATTCGTCTGAGGATGGACATTCCTTATAATAACTTTTATTTCATTTAAAAACCAGAAAATCCAATTAAATCCGTCAACATAAACTTCATAACTTATTTCGTGACATGCCTCCCTAAGCAGTAAGCTGAACTTCTTAGATGAATATTACAAGAACGGAATATCTTATATGAAAATACTAACATAACCTGTTTTATGAAATTAAATGTTGCGTTTTGACTGTTCTGTAAGCAACAAGGTGATTGCTGCATTTCTTTAGATAATAAACGTGTTTGTTAGGCTGAGATACATCGTGATCCAATATAATGGTGCCTCCTCATTGATTTATCAAAATGCAGACTGAAAGCAGTTTTACTTCACAATGGAAGCCAAAGCCATCTATTCCAGTTGCTCATTCAGTTTCAGTGAAAGAGACATGTAGTAAGGCGACATATCCCCCAACATCATATAATGTTTGTACCGATAAAAAATTCGTGAAAGCTATGGGTTAAGGAAGGTGATGGTTTTATGTATTTGACAGAACTTGGTCCTAAACTGAGTGAAACTGAATTCAAGGGAGAAGTTTTTAATGGATCTGTCACCAGGAAAATGATAAATTATTCAGAAACTGAGAGAGAACAAGTTTAGAAAAGCAGGCAGCACGGAATGCTTTTGTGAAGATAATGAACTACTTTCTCGCCAAAGACGTGGACAGATGAGGCAGATGCTTGTTAAAACCTTTTTGAGGAGATATAAATGCAAAGGATGCTGAATGTCTCCAAAGCTAGGCTTTCTCCTGTTACACAACCGATTATACCGAACTGTACCGTAACTTAAGAATTCATCTCCACTAGATATTGAAATGTAGTTCAGTACGTGAGATAGCACTTTACTACTTATATTAAATATTATGTTCATTTGTATGCATAGTTACATGAGGAGCCACTGTGATGGCAAGCTGTATTGTCCATAGAATGAATGATGTGTAGTAGGGCAATAAACTGTAGGGCATAAGTCCTCATTCGTAGGATCACCGCTCGAATTCACGTTAATGGCAGCGCTAGGTAAGTACAGTATTGGAAATCAGTATAAAGACATGGATATTAGTCGTAAAGTTAACACTATCGGTTGGAACACCTGCGCACAGTGAGTATGCAGTAGTATGAGATTCAGTATACTGCCAAATGCGGTCAAATGGCATCGCATTTTATGTCAGTAGTACAGTGTATAACAAGACAAGGCATCAATGATGTAGGAGGTAAAGGATGGAGCTCGGTTTTTATTGTTTTTGTACATGTTTTTCTTGTAGAAAGGGTAAATACACCATTTCTGACGGTGCTTATTGTGTACATAAACCACGACTGTGACGTAGCCACGTGGAAAACGTCTGATGAAAAAAACAGAAAATCGGTGCTTGCAGGAAATGGTACTCTCTAATCTTCAAACTTCGAAGTAGTTGAACCATTCAGACCGAGTGATATATAATTTCATTGGATTCGGCGCACGATATGGACAGAAAATATGCTACTGCCAACGTACAAAATTATCTGACGCTTCGGAAAGTTACCTTAGCGAAAGCAAGGGCCGCAAACCGTTATTCCTCTAAACTTGTTGCTGATTATATTTGTCAATAATTGCCAGACGTGTACGACAAATTTTCCCAAGTGAAAAGATCTCGCATTCAAGAAACAACTGCAGAATGTATGAAGAACTAGGGGAGAAACTTTAATGTTTCATCAAAGTAATGCATCTGCGCAGGTTTCTTCACAACCAAACAGTGATTAGAAGGTAAAGATATCGATATCTTCATCTGGCCAGCGCGTAACCTGGATTTTAAATCCAAGGAAAACTTTGGGGAAAACTTGAAAGGCATTTCTGTCGGAATGGAAGGAAATTTCGTGATGTATATGAGCTGAAAAGAGCGATAGGAGAAGAGTGTTTGACGATTTCACTGCAAGAACTACAAACCTTAATAAAATCAATACCGAATAGAATTTTTGAGATAGTTAGGAAGAACGGAGTTATGGACAAAGTGCTGACTATGCAACACTATAACACACCAGTAAGGCCCTTTATACCATTTTCCAGCCAGTAAATTAGAAAGCCTTATTTTGTTATATGTGATATGAAAGAAAAACTATGTAATTTAGTCATGACTATTTGAGCCTTATATGTGTGTACTACTTTCATAGTAAATTCGATACATGTGTTCTGTAGACATTGTATACTACTTTCGTAGGAACTCTGCCTTTATACTGATTTCCACTCCTGTATAGAGTTGGGTAAGGCTATGATCTGAAAGGAAGCCGCCATGGCGCCGACCATTGGAAGTCAAGCAATTCAGATTACATCTACAGGAAGTGGGGATGATAGTCTGTTTTCTGTGAGCTGTGAGGTCACAAGGTACAACACAAGAGACAGTCGAAATTCGCTGAAATCTAGGGGCTGTTAAGGTAACAACTAAGGAAGTTGAATGGGAACAGAAAGTTTAGGGCTCTTTTCAAATTCATGGGACGCCAACACCTCGCTCAGGTGGCTCTAAATCAGGTAGTTAAGTAGTAGTAAGAATAGCTATTATTGTTTCACGTAAATAATTTAGAACGGGGAGTAAGGGGTGGCACTTGTGCTTACAGAGGTCCTTCCGTTTTCGCCAGCACAAGAGAAAAGACAGAGAGAGGGAGAAATTCAGACACATTTTGAGCGCCAAGATTAACAAGTGTTTTTACTGCTTAAACAACCGAAATGCCAGTAAGGGAGGGAAACCAGTATTTTGTAAGAGAAATTCATACCGTCGACTATCACAACAAGTTCTATTCTATCAATCAAAATCACACATCTTTGAAAAACGCTGAGCACAGATTGTCCCTTATAGGAGGCACTCTGCAGACGGTTACTTCCCACTTCCCTATATTAACAGACAGATTTCTCCGTGGACAGACTTCACTTCTATACTACGACTCTAGGTTCGTCTGGGACGAGAGGCCGTCATATGGGTAATTTGAACTTAGACGCAGTCAGAGCCGTGTAGCTGGTACAGAGCCAGTTAATGATATTGCAACTACATCAGCTGCCACTCACAGATTCGAGTAAGCTGAAATCGATCCGTTACAGTGAAGCAAACTGTAGCAAATATGAATTAATTGATAAAACCATTCATTAATTTCAGGCTTCCTTCCAAACCCTTCTTTGCAGTTTAGTTTAACATGCCTTCAACTCTGGCATTAGATGAACATATATACCGTTCTGTATTATATTCTTTCTCTATGCACAAACTTTCGGCAGTCGCGGTGCAACTTCTTTGAACGTAGCAGTTTTCCACAAATACGCATTCGCTTGAATCACTTTCCCATTGTCCTACTCTTCAAAGGCATTACTCTACACATTTCAGTGTTTGGTCCATTTGTTTGTTTTAAATGTAATTAAATATATCTGTACATATATTTAATTACATGAATATGCAATAAATTGAGTTCAGGTAGATCACTGACTAGGTTCACAGCCATAAATTTCTTTTGTGGGTGATGATTTTCTTATGTTTGATATACTGGAAAAAATAAGACAGTATTTCATGATTCTAATTAAAGTACTCTACCCATGAGTCACACGATTAGGAATAAACTTACACTCCATTCGAGCATGGACTACTTGGTAGTAAACCTAGGAGCAAGCAGTAATGAACTAGGTGAAACGTTTCACCAAGACTTTTTAACTGTGAAAACAAGATACCAGGGGCGGTGCGATCCAGCTAGATAGGCGATTACTACTAGTTTTTCAAGAAAATAGACTCGACACCATACAAAGGAAAAATGATAAATTATTTTTTTTTTCTTTTACAATTTTTTATTCGATTTCTTTAATTGTATAAAGAGTTAAGTAAGATAACGTACTTCCATGTTTCTAATAAAAAGATGCTTGTTCAGAGTATTTTCAGCAAACGCAACTTTACTTCAAACAAAACTTCAGTACAATGAGCCATTTAAATTCACTTACTTGTATTTAAGAACCTAAACAACGTAGACAGTAGTAATTAAGAACCTAAACAACATAAAAAATAGTTCATTAGTAATACATTACAGAATAACCAGAGACGAGTGTTATCCAACATAGATTCAAAATTCTTCCACAATAAACTGTTCGTCTCAACAATAAGAAATTGTTTCCAGACTAATCTTAGGAATACCAAAGTAAATTCTTGGGATTACTTTCTCTTTATCAGAATCGCAAATCCTAAAACTGATTTTATTCCTGATGATACTAGGAAGTTAAATACTACTAATTCATTTGTTTGGATCTAAATATACACGAACAGTTAGACAAACGCTTTCAATTGCCGAAATAATATCTGCAAGTATATAAAAAGTAGGGGAAAATTGTTATCAGCAATGGAAATCAACGTTTCCCACCAGTGCCACTTGCGTCACTTTTGCTTCCACGCATCTGAAAGTGGGTTTTGAATAACTGAAATGGTTTATGTAACTAATTCTTTGTTTTTATATCAACACAAATATATACATAGTGTAACTATTACGATTTGTGTGTCACCTTATGTCTGTATCAGGTTTCAAATTTAGCTATAAAATTATTCGAAAGCTCGGGATTAACAACTGAACTGATTCGGATTAGAATTCGAAATATTTCTAACCAGAAAGGTACTAAGAAAAATTAGTGTTACTAACGTGAAATTCCTGAATATATCACAAAACAATTAGCATCAGCGTATCGTTTACAATTCGCTCTCCGCATTCCCTGTAATGCTACATCCATAATGTAAGTGTTCACAATAGAAGAAGAAACTATGAGAGACAATGGGGTTGGGTTATGGCCAGGAGACGTACACGAATAATGTGAAGGCAATCTCGTCACAGCTTCCAGCATAATCTTTGCGTTATTTGCACGTTTCTTTCAGGTCAGCCTGGCACTTCTAACAATGTATCTGCCACTGTTTTATACTGAGGTACCGTAACAGAGATAACTAGAAGATTAGATCGTAGGTGTGCTCTCTAAGGGCTCCTCAAACTTAATTGATTATGTGAACAGATAATAACAACATGAGAGGTGTTCAATAAGCAATATAACACATTTTTTCCTCGGCAATTTTCGGTTGAAAAAATGCGGAATTTTCTGTGGGACATCACAGAATATTCCCGCTTCACGACGTTCGGATCTGTGCGGGCGCTACACGTAGTTTTCAAAGTGCCGACGTTCCGAATGGCAGACCAGCCCAGGGCCTCCCTTTTTCAAACTCGCTGACAGAACATTCAAAAATAACGCCTTTTCAGAACACTCCTCCCTTGTTTAAAGAAATTTTGCATTTGACTATCCTCTGTAACTTTCTCATATGTGTACTTATATAACTGTGCATCGTGGACATTACACACCAACTTATATGCTCGTGAGAACCAAGCCATCATATGGATTTTCTCATAATTTCCCAAATCTGTACGATTATTTTTAAGTTTCGGTTTGTTGAATCCTTTACAGAGTTAAGTTGCAGTAGCCTTATTTTCGTGTTCACAATCCATAATAATTTTACAGTTTGTTAGTCTACATTTCTTGGATTAAGTTAGTTAATCATTCGACAGGTATCTGAGATGTTGCTAGATCCGGAAAAACGATACTTGTTTGTCGGAGAGAGAAGTAAAGTGCCCATATTGATGTCATAAAAATGGCAGTACTAATGGTCGTGATGCTTATCTTTACTACATTTCGACGTAGGTTCTCTTGATATTGCTGAATATGTTGGAACATTTGCCCCACTTAAATATTCCCATGCTCAGATGTTATTAGGGTGCCCACAGAGTATCAGAGATCAGGATTTAGATTGTTGTTAAGGTCGGTTAGGTTTTGCAGGGGAAATATTTCCAATGGTCTCTCTGGTCAATACAATGCACACTGCGTATGTTCCAGTACAGTCGTAACCGTGAGTGTACCTGAGAGATGCAAATTCGTCCCGGCTATCCCAGAAGTTGTGCCGTTCACCAAAATACCACTATTAAGTTACTCGAAACTTGCCATGCCTTTAGGTTTTTCCTTTTCGTTGCAATTGATGATCACAGCTTCCGGTGCAAGAACAGCGTACATCCAATGTTCTCCTACCCTCTGAAAATGATGATATAGTGCCAATGTTACTTTCTAACATTCCGTTGCCTCTGCATTATCAGAACCAGCTACATTTCCCACGTCTGTTCTTAAGTCTGCACTTCTCTGACTGAACAAATGGTGATATATTCTCTTGCAGGCCCCTTGATTTTTATTAATAGCTCTCACGTCCTTACTTGTACTCATTTACCCATTGTTCCCCACCTTACTGCATAGAGGTGAACTGCATAACATCCACACCGTGCGCTCGTTCTTACCCCTCGTAATCTTACCAATATGTACAGATTCGCTCAGTCCGTATTGACATCAGTGGTTGCTTTGTGGTAAAACAACCGGACGCTGTGGACGAGCAGCTGTAGGCGCTTCAGTCCGGAACCACGCTGCTGCTACGGCCACAGGTTCAAATCCTGCCTCGGCATTGGATATGTGTGATGTCCTTAGGTTAGTTAGGTTTAAGTAGTTTTACGTCTAGGGAACTGATGACCTCAGATGTTAAGTCCCATGATGCTTAGAGTCATTTGAACCATTTGTGGTAAAACACTGCTATGTTCATTTCCAGAACCTCTGTCACGTGTCAGCAACTCCGCAGGAAAGTCTTTTTCTGCTAGGCGCAACCTCGCCAAGAATTATTGTTGTGGTTGTAGTATCGAACTCAATTACCTCAGAAGTTAAGCCGCATAGTGCTCAGAGCCGTTTAGGTATCTCAACTACAAGATGTGTTAATTGTCGTTCATAGCTTTTCGACAAGTAGCTGACACTACAGTTTCTTTTACCTGAGACCCACGTCGCGGCTTTTGCGACCGTGCTGGGTGGATGCGCCATGGGGCTTCGGGCGCCGTGTTATTCTGCTTCGAAGTCGGGAATACTGTTTCCTATAACAATACCATTTCAATTCTTACATCGTAACAATGCTCGTAACAGTCTGGTTACAGCTAGTTTGTTGCTCCATAAACTCAGTCGTATTTGTCCTTCCCCCAAACCAAAATCCATTATTTTCATTGTATGCCGTGTGTACGGACAACTGGGCAAATTTTACCGTTAACTCAGGTGCCATTTTGATATTATTCCAAACGACTCGCTCTAAATTCGAAACTTTGTGACATGGCATTCTACTATGGTTTTGGTAGTGTCTGCCTTCGTTTGCAACTACCTGCTCGTGTTATTCAGCTCCTAGATACCTTCTTTGTCCGCCATTAAAAGAACTCTGTTTTTACTGTTTTCTCTACTGCGTAGAAGCACCCTCTATTCCTACTAACTAGCGTTTGCGGTACAATGTCAGTGATTCTACGTCAGTTGAGTTCTCAGTTTCAGTACGATAACCTAGTATTCAACATGAATAGCGGTGATAAATTTGTTTCCCTGCTCTTCTCTTTGCAATTCTATGAATCAATATTTCAATCTGTGAAGTTCATTCGTTATGTCCCACACATCGACGGTCAACCTCAGTGTTCATTGAAGACTTGTCATAATGTACCCTGTTGCCAGGATAATAACTCACCAGACTCTAACGGTTAAATGCAAACAGTATGCATTGCTGTTCCGTTGCTGACATGTAGCAAGATCTGGAAACCACCAACCGTCCGGTTACTTGCCACCTGAGGAAACGAACTTTAGGCATTTCCCGCGTCCTTCGAAAATGCGTGCACGTACAACAAAAAACAAGAAAGAATTTACACGAAACCAATACACAACTCTAACGGCCCACTGAAACAAATATAAATTCACCATACATTCTTAAAACAATAGAATAACACATACATTAAACAGATCGCAGACGTAACATTTCTAAACTACATTATTACTACTTGTTGCGTGACCTCAATGAGTGGATACGCTATGCTCATCATGCTTGTCTCCTCTGAAAGTTTTATCTCACTTAGCGGACAATAGGCGTTTTAGTCTGAAACTGCAGCTCTACGTTCAATGGCAAGGACATCTCAGTGGCCTGGTAAGGATGCTGCTACTTAGTTAAGTTTCTTCGTCCTTGTCTTAGGCGCGTAGAGGCTGTTCACTACATGGCAGACTGCTTCCTATACTGACCCCATTCGAGTTCTTACATCGCTGAGTTCATCTGCTAGCGCCCGTAATAGTCTGAGTTCAGCAAGTTTCCGATCCTGTAAGCTCACTCGATTTTGTCTTTCCTCAAGACTACTAATCACTCTTTTCTCTGATTAGCAACGTAAACAGAGATTCGTTGTTCGGTTCGCTGTCAGAAATAATTATAAATACAGTCATATTGTAGATATCTCAGCCGGCCGGAGTGGCCGTGCGGTTCTAGGCGTTACAGTCTGCAACCGAGCGACCGCTACGGTCGCAGGTTCGAATCCTGCCTCTGGCATGGATGTGTGTCCTTTCCTTAGGTTAGTTAGGTTTAATTAGTTCTAAGTTATAGGCGACTGATGACCTCAGAAGTTGAGTCGCATAGTGCTCAGAGCCGTTTAGATACCTCAACCACGTGTTAATAGTCGTTCATAGGTTTTCGACAAGCAGCTGACACAAAAGTTTCTTTTACCTGACACCCACGTCGCGGCTTTTGCGACCGTGCTGGGTGGATGCGCCATGGGGCTTCGGAAGCCGTGTTATTCTGCTTCGAAGTCGGGAATACTAACTGCTCCTACTCGTTCTGTGCGTTATAGTATTTTGTGTAATTTTGATTGTGGTAATAAGGTTTGTTTGTTGTCAGTGGTTCCGGCGGCCGTTAACTACTGTTACGTCCACCATCTTTCTCAGTAAGCTTACTCTAAGACTTGGATTGAATAAAGTAGCCCAGAGGAAAAGCAAACCTACGTTTCTAGCTTTTGTAGATTTAGAGAAAGCTTTTGATAATGTTGAATGAAAAACTCTCTTTCTGATTCTGAATTTTGTACGGGTCAAATACAGTGATCTAAAGGCTATTTACTATTTATACAAAGACCAGACGGTAGCTATAAGAGTCGAGCGGTATGAAAAGGCAGCAATGGCTGGAAAAGGAGTGAGACAGAATATAGCCTATGCCCGATATTATTCAATCTATATACTGAGCAAGCAGTGGTGGAAACAAAAGAAAATTTTGGGTAAGACTTAAAATCCATGGAGAAGAAATAAAATTTTTTGAGGTATGCTGATGACATTCTAATTCTGTCAGAGACAGCAAACGAGCTGGAGAGCAGCTGAACGGAATAGACAGTGTCTTGAAAGGAGGATATAAGATCAACATCAACAAAAGCAAGATGATGATAATGGAATGTAGTCGAATTAAATCAGGTGATGCTGAGGGAATTAGGTTAGGAAATTAGACACTTAAAGTAATAGATCACTTTTGCTATTTGGGGAGTGATGATGGTCGAAGTAGAGTCGATATAAAATGCAGACTGGCAATGGCAAAGAAAACATATCTGAAGAAGAGAAATTTGTTAACATCGAGTTTTTGAATGAAGTGTCAGGAAGTCTTTTCTGAAAGTATTTGCATGGAGTATAGCCATGTATGGAAGTGAAACATGGACAATAAATAGTTTAGACAAGGAATAAAAGCTTTAGAAACGTAGTGCTACAGAAGGATGCTGCAGGTCAGGTAACTAATCACGAGTCACTGAAAAGGATTGGGGAGAAGAGGCACAACTTGACTAGAAGAAGGGATCGGTTGGTAGGACGTGTTTGAGGCATCAAGGGATCACAAATTTAGTTCTGGAGGGGAGCTTGGAGGGTAAAAATCGTATGGGGAGACCAAGAGATGAATGCGCTAAGCAGATTCAGAAGAATGTAGGTTGCAGTAGATACTTGGAAATGAAGAAGCTTGCGCACGATAGAGTAGCATGTAGAGCTGCATCAAACCAGTCTCTGGACTGAAGACCCCAACAACAACAAAGCAACCCGTAGTGTCCAAGTTCACTGGAAATTCGTGACTGGATCGTTTATCTTTTGGCATTAGTCATGATTAGACGCATACCGCTTATTACGACTTGGAGAAATATCGGTTTTTGTTTTAAGCTGCTTTCCCCGTTGATGCTAGAACAGATTTTACGGAAATTTGAAGGGAGGCTGAATTCCGCCATCGTGGCAATTCGGTAAGAAAGATTACCATTTCAAATGCTGATGCTGATTACAAACAGATCAGAGTTTTTCATTTGCCTCGAGAAAAAGAAAACTACTGCTTAAAAGAAGTATTATCTGTATATGATGACATCAAGAAAGTCTGTTGCGAACTATGGTCAAGCCAAAACAGATTGCAGTGCTTTAGTGGTGTCTGTCGATATGCATGTCAAACAAAACAACCCATCTCATGTTTTGGTTTGTTGTTCCAAGGATTTCTTGATGTACAGAATGAGGAAACTTTGAAATGTCACATATGTAAGGAAAGTGAGTATCCCGTGCAAAACAGTCCAATAGAGCTGTTTGCTGTGGAGGAAAGTTTACAACAGTGTAAAAGATTAACATTGGCTGATCTTGTGACCGAGAATCAGATTAATGCTGGTCACGGGAAACGTTAAGGAGAGGTCACAAAATGCTGTTGAAGAATTTCTGCCTTGACTTAGGAATGACACTGTAGACAATCCGGCTGTTAGAAGTTGTACAGTCACTAACAAGGGACGTCGATCTTGTCAAAGCAGTAGTACAGATGAAGAGATAAATAACCTGTCACTGAAAGTTGCAGTCGGCATTCAGAGAGAAATACTAGAAACCATGATTTCGACAATGTAGTAAGCATACATTCAAACTGAAGAGTCAAGTATATCAGCAGACGTGCGCCAGTCGCAACCGACCAGGTCGTGGTGATGTCACAGCCCCGTTTTGTAGGTCAGGTGCTAATACGCGGGCCCTGTTGACGCCACAACCCTGCACTGCAGTACAGGCATGCCGCTCGGTGCATACAGCATCGCCAGCGGTTTCCACTGAAAGCAAACATGTCGAGGTAGCAGATGATTGTCAATAGCCGGTGACGTCACCACCTCAGTCCGACAAGGAACAAGCAGAGTTAGATGGCAGACGACAATGAACGCAGAAGTGACCGGGATTGGCAGAATGTTTGCAAACTGCATATGCGCGACGGTCGGCAGACGAGATGCTGGCACACGACAGCTCTTCAGATTCACCGACATCGCCCTCCGCGAAAACCTGGTCAGGAAGTGTGCAGAGAAGTAAGAAGAATAAAAAGACAGTTTCAAACGCAACCCGAGGCGGAAGCCTCCCATCAAATTCTCAGGAAGGATCCGGAATGGCATGAAATGACTAAGTAGAAAAAATAACGTCAATCTCCAGTGTTACCGTTAAACCGTAACAGAATACAGTCGGATGTAAGAAGAGGTGCTCTCAAACAGTTTCGGTATGAGTCAGGGACGTTGCCTCGGCCGTTTTAGTTAGGGAAGGCATTCCGGTACACGACGTTGATAAATTAGAATCGGAGCGAGGTACTGGAATAAATGTAGCAACAGTTACTATTGTCAATTTACATGCACCTTCTGGTACTTCTTACAGACTTTGCAAGAGCCACCTTTCTTAAACAAAGCATTATATATTTACTGAGGAAAGCCCCATGCAGTTCATACTCCGGAGAGAGTTTAATCGTGTATTGAATTGTAGGAATCAAACTCCAAACTCTAATTACTCGACTGCCTTAAATGGCCTAGTTGTTGATGTAAGGCTAATGCGTGGGAAATAAAATACCCAGAAATGGCGAATTTTACTCATATTGTTGAGAATTACTGTAATAAAACTGACAGAATTAACGTAACGGAAATCTCAACAGACGAAGTGTTGAAAGTAGCAACAGTTCGAGGTAATTTTTTCCATCACAGTGCTTTGTTAACCTGCTTAACTGTAACACCACAAACTATCCGAAGAAGGAGAAGCCTCTGGAATCTAAATATATTTTATTATCAGAAAAAGATTTGGAAGTTGACCTAACTAGAGCTTGGGATATTGTCTCAGTTCACTGAACAACATTCCAAGCATGCAAGAATGGTGGACTCGACGGGCGAAACTGAACTAAGAAGATGTTTTAATACCTTTTAGTTTAGATTAACCAGAGAAAGGAAACAAACAGTAGACTTTTACTACAATCTGCTAAGCGACTTCTACGATCAGAAAGGTGCAGTGCCTACAAGATAAAAAGACATCAAGCAAAGCAAAACAAAGTTAATAAACTAGAAACCTTAGGAACTGTAGCGACCTAAGGAAAATCAAAAGCCAAGTCATTCACTGAAGATGCAGTGCACCATCTTGTCAGACATAAAAGAACAGAGAAAGAATTTTCATCCATGCGTTTCGATGATAGTACCATAATCATCGCCCGAAAAGGAATAATTAAAGAAATTTCCTCGTACTATGAACTCATGAACGCATAGGGGGAAACAAACGAAGGTGATGAGGAGCTACATCTTCCACGAATATCGCAAGATCACAGTAAAATGAGAACATTTCTTGGAACACCACCAAGTAAGATGTATTGGAAATAATAAGTAGGGAAATAATATGCAGCCATCTCGCTGGGAAATCTCCAGGATCTGACGGAGTGCCCCTTGAATTTTATAAACGAATATGGACCCTAAAGGGAGCCAATTTCACCGAAATTATCAATAAAGCCTTACGGGGAAAGCCATTGCCTGTGGAGTTTAAACAATGCAAAGTTGTGTTGATCCCGAAGAATAAAGGTCCTAAAAAAACAAAACTTACCTTTGCCCGATCTCGCTTTTAAATTCGGGTTATAAACTTACAGCTCGAGTTATTAACAAACGTCTTATATCATGAACTGCTGACATAGACCAGCAGCAGACCTGTGCTTTTAGGAAAGCGATTTTACAAACTGCGGCTCTGTACCGTGATGTCAAGACGCTAACACAGCGAAGTAACATAAAATGTAGACTGCGTTTCGTAGAATTACATAAGGCATTTGATCAAATTAAACACCGATATCTGATAGTGACAACGGGCCGAATGGACTTCCTACCAAACACTGTAGACATAATCAAGAATCTAGCGGTTCTAGGCGCTCAGTCCTGAACCGCGTGACTGCTACGGTCGCAGGTTCGAATCCTGCCTCGGGCATGGATGTGTGTGATGTCCTTAGGTTAGTTAGGTTTAAGTAGTTCTAAGTTCTAGGTGACTGATGACCACAGATGTTAAGTCCCATACTGCTCAGAGCCATTTGAAGCCATTGATAGCAGCAGGAAGAATTGTAACCAATATCTCATCACCCCCATAAAATCGGCAAAAGTCCCTTTCTATCCAATGACGGTGGTCAGCCAATGGTAGCGAACAGAATTTGTAGCATATGACCATACTTACTCGGCAATAGTGGAGGAATACTTCATTTAAAATCCCATAACGATGGCCAACCAACGATAGCTACAGCTACTGTACTCAATAATTGTCATGTCCCCGGCATAAGCCTGGTAAATACGCCTTCTGTCAGAGAATGTGACACCGGTCGTTCGCACTGTTCAGTCAACCGTCGACACCAGAAGATCCTGAAAGCAAAGGGTTGAAACTTCGATCGTATGGAAGAAATGTGATGCGGTGGAACAGAAAACCTTACCTCCAACTCTCAGTTCTTCACAATCGACGTCGCAGTTGTCTTACGAACTATAGTCACACAATCAATATACATCAACACCACATTTTCTCACTTTCGTTTTCCCACGCAAGTTCAGGTGAATAACGCTCCGCCCTACGGCCTCCTTCCGTGATGCTATGCATGCTTCTGCCAGCCATTCTCTTGCATCATGCTGTGCCGATCACTCGAGGAGACCCGCAGATATATAGACTCGGAAGTCATAAAAATAAGAAGTACAGCACAAAAATCAGGACAGGAGAGAGTTATCATCTTAGCATGGCACATAACACTGTAATATCACAGAAGACCTCAGCGACGGTATATTACGAGTTGTTGTAATTCCGGATGATCTGACTATCGTGACCAGTGAGCTACAAGATCATAAAATGTTTCACTGACTACCGAGCAATCTACTATTGTCCCCTCTGGTGCATATAGTACTCAGTTACAGTGTCTCAAAATACGCTGCTGTACCTTCAACTCAAGGAACTTTTGCCACAACATTGAAAGACTACAACTAACGTAAAAAAATGATTTTTAAACATGAACAGCTTCCTGGAGCTGAACTTTTCGGTTCGAAGCGGTTAAAGGCGCTCTTTGTGTACATTAATAACATTATTGACAGTGTCTGGCTGCTGCCTTCTTATTTGCAAGAATTAACATGTACTCTGTACACAGCCATGGGCTCAAAATGTCAGTTGGCGACAAAACGCCATAATGCAGTATTTCTGTACGTATCTAGCAGAAACTGTACAATATCTTGAGGCACACTAATTCATGGTAAGCTAATTACTCAAACTACTTTAATCCAATAGTTGCGAATGACAATATTTCGCATTTTCCTAAAAATTCAGTTCGAAACATTTTCGAATTTCTTTTCTCGCTGATATATCCCTCAAAACAACAAATGGAAAATGTTTATCACTTGCTACATTTTCGCTGTTAATCCGATAATACTTCAGTATCAGGCATGACGTTTTAACTTATTACTTAACTACTACTTGGTCTATTCGCGATACATTTAGCAGACATTAGCCACGTACAGCACTGAAGGAAACTGCAAAATTGCGTTAATATACCACGCATACTTCAGTAGATATTGCGTCAGAAACATTGCGACAGGTGAAAAACTTGCTTTTCTTATGAAGGAATGCAAGTCACTTTGTGTTAGATAACCAGGCGTCTGAATATGTTTTATGTATGGCAGATCGATACTTTAAAGACTCAGGGATGACGGGTGTGGAGGTGTTACTGGTTATGTAGTAAATCGGTTATGTAGGTTATGAACAACAGGGGGTGTTCCTTGAGGCATCCAAGATATAACTTCATTTTATCTAGATAACATCCTTTCAGTTACTATGATCTGTGACTTTCTGTCAGGAAATCACGAATCGAATCTTACTGCTGGAGCGACAGGCTGCAATATATCTGGGTTCGATGAGTAGTGTCAAAAATCACCTGGAAATCTAGAAACATGGAATCGACTTCAGATCCCCTGCCAGTAAAAGTCATGACTTCATACGAATAAAGAGCCAATTATATTTCACAAGAACGATATTTTCTGAATCTGGACTGGTTATATATCAATAGATCATTTCGTTCGAGGTATTTCTTAATGTTCGTATGTTGCTAATCCCACTAGTAATCGATATCAATATTTACTGCATCTTATATCGTGAAAGCTTAACGGGAAACCGCATTTGTAACTCAACTTTAGTCGCGCTGATGATGCTAATATTATGATAGCTATTATGGAGTGTTTATATTTCCCCTTTGGAATACTTTAAACATGACTAGATTCTCTTTGGCTTTTCTGTCGGACTTCGAGACGGATTTTCTATGTGGATGGTATTAAACCTACCTCGGTTTGAAATCCAGTGTTTCGAGCATTAACCGTTGTTTTAGGTTCTCTTAAATCTGTCATGTTTGTTTAATTGCTTCATTTCTATGGGCCGTTACCCGTCCCATAAAGGACCTGATCTATCTCTTTTTCACTTAGTATAAATTTCTCGAATGCGATTAACACTTTTTGTTTGAATTAGAGTCACATTTGGTCAACACCAACTTAGACAGGCCGGAAGAATTTGAGACTCTTACCAACTTTTTCAAGTAGATATATTAACCGTTTATTTTCGGTGGATTTGGGTATTACGATACTGATTGTCGCTACATTGGACGTTTCAATTCTTGTATCTGTTTGACCATCGCTGACCTGCTGCACTTTGTATGCAGCATTCACCTGAATGATACAAGTAATATACGGAGAAAGTATTGAGGATGAGGGAAGAATTTAGTTATGGTGTTTTAGGAGAAACATTCTTAGCGTTTCTCTTAAGCATTTTAAGAAATCAATCGCAAAACGTGATGTGGTTGTCAGAACTAGTATTTTAACCGTGATTCTCTTAAAAAGATATTTGTAAGGAGAATGGAAGCTGAAATATCTGAAAGGAAAGCCAACAGCTCTTATAGCAACGAAATGTGGCCTTCGAAGGACCCCTTCCCACCACACAGGTTTATCCGTCATATTTATCGTCCAGAGAGTCACATGAACTGAATTTCTGGTGAACACCCGAAATATAACCTTAATAGATTGTATAGAATAAGCAAGAACTTTTCGTAACACAATCTGACATTTAGTTGCATTTAAATATACCAAGATGGTTGTGTAAACAATAAGTATGTGATTGCCAAGGTACGGATCGAACATTAACTGTCGTCCATGTGTGAAAAGTGGTTTTGGAAATGCAAATTTTATTACTGTCCTGTGTAATATTCTCTTTTGTTTAACATGAACTTTTAGTTTTAACTTTCTGTTCCAGGGACACTGCTGGCATCGTAATTGCAGCAGAGCCTCAGACGCTTCTTGGCTTTGTTTGATATTGCAGCTACAGCCCTGGGATTAATACAGGGCCGCAAGTTTTATTTGAACAGCACCACAATTGCTACAGCGAGATGGGGGCTGCAAAGCTAATTCACCTGGTACTGATACCATTCTTCTCAGTGGCTGCAATACGCCCTCTCTCTCTCTCTCTCTCTCTCTCTCTCTCTCTCTCTCTCTCACTTTGTGTGTGACAGATCGTAGATAGTGTAGGCTACAGTCCCGTGCACAGTAGCGATTACGTGACCAGATAGAGACCAGAAGGGCTGATGTTCCTGCTATTAATGAACTTCTCGGAACGCCTAAGCGACGCGTTACTAGCGTCACAAAGCAATCTCTCGCTGTAATAAAACGAGAATTAAAGTCAGAGATGTGGATGGGTAATGAAACAAAAAGATGAGCAGGTATTCCCACTCATTTATTTCGAAAAGTAAAGGAAAAAGCTTTCTAAAATGCTTCCTGTAAAGGTCCTATGCATCGTATGCTGAACTACAAATGACACAATGTTCTACTTATCGAAGCAACTAATGCGTCTTTCAGGAAATGTCGAAGTGGAAACAAAAGGGAAGGAGAAGTTTTCAGCATGTAATCGATGAAACAGTAACATGGATATTGTCAAAGATTTTCGATGTAAGTATCACATGGAATTTATTTTTTATTTGGCAAAAACCTGCATCTAGTGGCGCCCATCCTGTCCTTTGAGAGTAAATTATTCATATTTAGCCCTTTTGACGTCAAGAACACTTGGGACATTTAATTGACACAGCATCAGGAATATACTAAATGAACACATTACAACAATGCATTTCACATGGAACTGCACTACCTCCTAGAGTCTTACTTAATCCTGTGATAGGAGAGGTAAAATATTAAAATATTACTAAATCCCATTACACATCTAATGTATTTTTTTTTTCTGTATTCGATTTATCACACTAAACAGGAGTTTGTGGGTCCCTACCATCTGTTGAAAGCAAGTCATCACTAACAGACTGCAGAAGGTCTGTTGTCGCGTCAGTAGTGTATAAAAACAGGACTAGCAGCATAGATAATTGAAACTGCTCGATTTCATTAAAAGATCCTGCGAAAATTGGTTCAAAATCACTAAAAATATAAAAAATTGCAAAACTGCTCATTTTATTGAGAATATTACTAAAATTGGAACAAAAGCTTTAAGAATATACAAAAATACAAACTCCTCAATTTTTAAGATAAGACAAGAATTATTAAAAGCGATGAAAACATTAAAGTTACTAAAAAGTGCCAAACATTCTCTACCATATACCTTCCACTCCTTTCCGAGCTTCACGCCTCTGAACTTCTGCATGCAGCACTGCACAGAGACCTGCCTCTGAATTAAGAGAATGCTCCAATTTTCAGGCTGAAAGATCCTAATGGAGGTACCTTGCCATTGCCTTCCTCTGACCGTAATGGGGATGAATGATGATGATGAAGACGACACAACAACACCCAGTCATCTGGGGGCAGGTGAAAATCCCTGACTCCGCTGGGAATCGAAGCCGGGACCCCATGCTCGGGGTGTGAGAATGCTACTGCGAGGCCACAAGCTGTTGACTCGCTGTATTTATAATAGTATAACGAGCTCCAGTACGGCCACGCCCATCAGTCAGTGCATATACAAAGTTTGGCTAATGAAAGCAATATCAGAACTTACATTTAATCGTATAGTTTGTATTTGCTGCACAAAGGTGGTTTGAGAACATTTAAGAAATAGTAAAATAATTAGTGTATTATTATCAATAACAAAAGAAAATATCTGACAATATATTCATCTAATTTCACCACAGGAAACAGAAGCTCTTCTGTGTTCGCATCTGTAAGGTTTGGAAAATAGGGACAAGGTACTGGCAGAAGTAAAGCTGTGAGGATGGGGCGTGAGTCATGCTTGGGTAGCTTAGATGGTGGAGCACTTGCCCACAAAAGGCAAAGATCCCGAGTTCGAATCTTTGTCTGGCACAAAGTTTTAATCTGCCAGGAAGTTTCATATCAGTGCACACTCTGCTGCAGAGTGAAAATCTCATTCTAGATTCATATAAGTTTGAAAATCGAAAATTACCACCACAAGAATTTTTTGTATAAAAATTAAGTAGTAAACGAATAAGTAACGAAAATTATAAATATATTCAGCATATTCAGAAACACTTTGAACTTCCAAATTTTGGTGAATACCTCGTTCTTTATCTGAAACTAGATTCTTTTTCACTACAAGATGTATTTACAAGCTTCAGAAAATTGTGTTACAATAATTATAGTCTGGTTCCAACATATTGTTTGAGTGCACCACATTTAGCAGACAATGCTTTGTTAAAAACAACCAAAACGGAAATTGAGTTATATGCATACCAAAATACGAAAAATTTAATGTGAAAGTGTATTAGAGGAGGAATCAGTTTGATCAGCAATTCATATGCTATTGCAAGCAATTGCTATAGAAAATACGATACAGTTGTGAAGCTATCAAAAAATAAAGCTGAAGAAATAGCTATGTATCATTCTAAAAAGCATGTTAATTATATTTTATATCTCCATGCAAACAACTTCCACAGACGTGCTATGTCTAGAAGTGGATGACACAAGAAGATATAGAATATGTTAAAAATAATATAATGAATAATGATGATGAAAGTAATACAGTATATATATTGGTGGTTGATCTCAAAATACCAAAACATTTACATGATACATTTAACGATTATGCACCTGCACCAGAACATTATGTACCAAAATTTAATGATCTATCAGAGTTTCAGAAGTAAATGATTTCCAAAAATTTGTGATCAAATCCATAAGATAAAACAAAAAGCTCACATGTACTCTCAATGACAAAACAGACTATGTGGTTGATTACAGATTGCTTATCGAGTATTTATGTCAAAGTGTTCATTTAACATATATACATAAAGGCCTAAAGCATACACAAATAGCATTAATGAAACCATACTATGATAGAAATAAAAAACAGTTAGCTAAGAATTATTCTGGAAAGAAATTTTTCAAACTGATGAACTATAGTGTTTACAGTAAGCAAACAGAAAATCATATGGATCAAACAAATGTTCAAATTTGCAAAAACACCTGGTAGACATCCTAAACGTGTAAATTCAAAAAGATTTCAAGGTAGAACTATCATTAATGAAGGTCTTCTACTAGTCAATGGAAAAATGTGAGTGTAAAACTAATTGAGCCAATCTTTGGTGGATTCTGTGCACTGGAATTACTCTTAACTGCTAATCTATAAATTTTACTACACCTACTTAAAAAGTAAGTATGGTGATAAAGTAAAGTTATTACATACTAATACAGACTCTTTTACAAATTATGTAGACACTGAAGACTTTTACAAAGATATGAAACAAAATATACACTGGCTTGATACGAGTAATAGATATATCCAAAATCTATAAAAGAAGTACTAAGTATATTTAAGGATGACTTAAATAGTATGCTCATTAGAGAATTTGTTGGACTGAGATCTAAAATGTACATTTCTACATCCAATGTAATGAAAAAGAAAGTGTACAAGAAAATTAAAAAAGAAAACATTGAACACAGAAAATTTGATAACTACAAAGATTGTTTATTCAACACAAAACAAACTATATAAGAGGAATATCAAATTTGTTCTGTTAAGCTTCAACTGCACACTATATAATAAATGATTGTAGGATGCAGTTTTTATGATGATAAGAAATACATAAGTGACTAATTTATATATCTTAGGTATGATCATTATAATATTAAAAATTTTTCGGTTATAAATGGCACAATCACTTAACGCTCTACCACTTAAATAAAAGCTTAATAGATCAATAGAATGTACCAAAATAAAAGACTTGGAAATAGGTAAACCATATGCAATAGCTGATGGTGAAACTGTAAATACAAAACGTGATCAAAAGGCACAAATTACAGTCGATAATAAAGGCAGATTGTATTTATCAGACTGATATAGCAAAAAATTAACTTATCAATCGATCCAAACACTAGGTTTATATATAACTGAAATACTGTACATAGGTAAAAAGGAATTATTTGGAAACCATACCAAAGATGATATGGAGTTCATACATGTTTTGTATAAATAAATAATGCCATCAGGTATGATATGTGAAACTATATTAAAATACGAATATAATGGAGTAATTGAAGAGTTAATAATACCAACTGAATGTAATGTAAAAACACTTCAAGAATATATCTATTCACAGGTTCTATTTTGCTCAAACATCACTCAAATTGTAAAAAGGAGAAACAAGACTTTTTGTAATAAGATCACCGCTTACATTATTTTTTACAGAAAATAATTCAGTTGGAAATGTAGTTGGATTTAATAAAGTAGTAGAAATCAGTTGTATGTAATTTTTAATATATATAAATGTTTTTACACTCAGATAGTTTAATGACTGACGCAGCTGAATTAGAGTTCAAGAAACACAGTGTTCTGTACAGTCTTATTGAATATTGTGTAAAGATGTTTGATGAAGATACAAATAAATTTTTTGTGCATAGTGAAATTAATTATGTTCGTACAATTCCACTAACAGATATTATTGTAGAAGCCGAAAAGCATTCAACTGAATTGGATTATAGCACTGCTTGGGATACTATATATTTTATTTTCATTGCAATGTTTTCAGAAACAGGTGTAATTATTGTGACGTAAGGCCTTAGAAATTCGTGCATTAATCCAGTAAATTGCACTCTTTAATTAATGTTTTCGACAGTTGTATCACAAAATTGAGTACTTTTGTAATTGTTGATATTTTTATGGATTTTCAGCCAATTTTCATGGTATCTTTTAATAAAATTGATCATTTTTAATAATTTGTGCTGGTATTTCTATATTAATATTTTGAGAGATTTTGGGCCAGTTTTCATTGCATTTTTTTAAATGTAGCAGTCTTGTAATTTGTGAATTTCTTAGAGAATCTGAGCCAATTTTTATAGTATTTTTAGTAAAATTGAGCAGTTTTAAAAATTTGTTTAATCCTGTTTCGATAGTTTTAGTGATTTTGACAGAATTTTCGTATCATATTTAATAAACTGATCACTTTTGTAATTTTTTATTTTTTAGAGATTTTTAGGCAACTTTTAAAGGCACCTTTTTAATAAAATTGAGCCATATTCACAATCTGTGCTGGTATTCCTATTTTGATATTGTGAGTGATTTTGAGACATTTTTCATAGTATTATTCTAAAAATATGAGTAGTTTTCTAATTTTTGATATTTTTTGAGTTTTGAACAAATTCTCATAATATTTTCTAACAAAATTGAGCATTTTTAATAATCTGTAGTGGTATTCATGTTAATGTGTACTACTGATGTCCTTTCGGTTTTGAACTGTCATTCACCCTTGCACCAAATTTGTAATTTGAAAATGTGAACATCTAGTTATCTCTGGAATGTCTGCGTAAGTACACCACTTCATATTGAGTGTTTTAGTGTCTGACATGAACAGAAACTCCAGGGACACTTACAGTCTCCATAATATCATGGTAATATGTAATTATTAATCTCTATGTGGTAAACTGCATATCTTAAAGACTCAGGCTTCTACCATCAAAATATGACGTTAGAAATAGTAAAATTGTCGTGGATATACACTCTCTATGCAGTAAACATCATGTACTAAAGACTCAGTCTTCTTCCATAGAAGTATCACTCTACTATTACTGTTGATGGGGTATGGTGGATATGCACTAATGAGCCAGAACATTATGGCCACCTGTTTAAATTGAGCTGGTCCACATTCAGAATGTAACCCAGCAGTTATCCTGCTGGAATATGTAGTCACCTTAGAGGGAAACATCACGATGGGATTCAAGTGGTCATCAGTAATGCTAACATAGTCCACAGCTATCGGGGTACCTTACCTTTCTTTCACATGTCCCACCAAAGCCTAGGAGAATGTCTCCAATTGAATACCGCCCCCACCTACCCCCCCCCCCCCCCCCCAACCTGCGACAGTTGCACATTGTTCATTTCAAGCAGATTTTTACATAGATGATGCCATATTCCATCTCGATCTTCTACCTAGTATCACACCTGCCATCTTGCCAGATGACACGTTTTCGTTGATCCACAATCTAATGTCGTGGGTGGTGACTGACAATGTCGTCAGGTTAACATCGATCACGTAGGAACCCTTGCTGTTGATCCCCGTGGTGAACAGTGTGAGTTAACCGTAATCCGTCATCAGGCTGCCAAAGATCGGCGGGTGTTCTAGCATAGAGAGCATGCCGACTTCCGACCGCTACATTCGCTTATGGGTCACTGAAGTCGCTTTTTCTGGTTTTACTTTCTTTCAACCACTTTCCATAGATGTTCACGGAAGTAGCATATACACAGCAGACCAGCTTCACTGTTTCCAATATGTTCATTCCCAGATGCGGGTAATAAAAATCTACGCTGGCAAAAGTAGCTTATGACACGGAATTTACTCATTTGAGATCCTTACTGTCGCTAGGCCTTTACCGCAAAATCTTTAATAATCTCATTTTTGTTAATTTGACGTAAATCCCTTATATCCTACGGCAACTAGGGACAGATTTGCATAAAATGAATACCCAGCTCACAAACGTTTTAGCACTGATAGTTAAGCGTTCGGTCGCTAGGGACAATCTGGTAGTAAATTTACAGCTTGGGTGTCAAGTTTTGGCTGAAGTGGTTGGGACTAGACATCGTTTCTACTTGTGCACCTTTGGATAATCGACAACAAAACGTATGCTCTCACACTTTCTCCTGTATTGTTGTTTACGTAACACTTTAAAAAGAGAACAGCTATACTGATCCTGAATTTGACACTGAATTTAGTGGCTCAGAAAGTGAAGAAGAATGATGTCATATCTATGGATACTTAAAGTAACGACGGTTCGTCGGTTGAGTGACAAGTGTCCTATACATAGACTGTACTTCAGCCATCTCCAAGATTTATGTTGGAAGGGAACCAGAGTGAAATACATGGTTACATTTCGAAGATACACAGAAACTAAAACAATTACTTAAACTTTCAGGATATTTTAATCAAATTCCAGTGCAGAAGTCCGCTCAGAATTTTGTTATTGGTGGTCTTCAAAATCTTGTAACTCATTATTTCGAACTTAACAGGTTATCTTTATATGTCTACATGTAATGTCATTGATGGAAAGATGTTTTACAATAGCAGAAAAATATTAATTTTTGGAACTTCATCTTAGCTGAAATCGTTCCGTTCAGGTTCTTGAATGACTCTTCAGTCATCTCACCTCCACATTAATATTATCTGCATTATTTCACTTTCCTACATCAAGACCAGACTGTTTGTCTCACAGTAGGCAGTGATCACGATGTTTTGGCGTCTCCACATGGCTCTTACGACCCAAGAAGTACACAGATTTACTCTATGTAGGTGGCCACACGATGAATTTATCCTCAGCTTATTTCCCGAAATCCTCTATTTCATAAAGGGCGAATTGAGAGACCTCATCCGAAACCAAACTGTATATATTAATCGCCATAGGTTAAAGGCGTCACTGGTCTAGGAGTTTGTCAACAGATAAATGAATATTCTCATGTGGCCATTGGCCCCTCCCATACATTCCTCTCTGGGGCCAGAGACATCATGGCCAGGCCTCGCAATATGGCCCCTGTCATCTTCGACCACAGGGTCATACACTTTTACTTTTCTTCTCAAAAAAAAAAGAGTGTACGGTTTCTGATTAGTAATCCAAACGTCCTGAGTTCCCGGTTCGAACCCTGTCACCACATAAACTTTGAATAAAAATTATCAGCATTGGCGGCTGAAGTCTTTAGGCATAACAAGTCACCCTCATTCTGCCAACGGCCTTGCCAATGAACGAGGAGGAGCGAACAGAGGTTTAGGGCACATTCTTGCCATTGGGGAGGGAAACTGCACCTAAAGGCAGAAGAATCAGCAATGATCAACGGTACAAGGATGCAGAAGGCAACGGGAACCATTGCATAAGGACGCATAATATGTATCCACAGGACATGTGACCGGTAGTTGGAAAGTGTCATGACGATCGCTTCATTGACAATAGATCCCAGAATAGTCCACCATTTGGATCTCCAAGAGCGGACTAGCAAGGGTTAGTTGAACGTGAGAAAAACACTGAATAACCAACGAAAGAATAACATTTTACGAATCAGGGCATGGAATGTCAGAAGTTTGAGCTTTATACAGAAGTTCGAATATCTAAAAGATTATATGCAAAGGTTGAGTCTAGATATAGTGTGGGTCAATGAAGTTTTTGTATATATATATATATATATATATATATATATATATATATATATATATATGTGTGTGTGTGTGTGTGTGTGTGTGTGTGTGTGTGTATTTACAGTTGCAACTTTGTATCTAAAAATTCTTCCATTGAGTAGGAGGAGTTGTCATCCAGTAATTCTTTGAAGTTGCTTTTAAATGTTGGTTAGCTATCTGTCAGGCTTTTGATGCTACCTGGCAAATAAACTAAGATTTTTGAGGGGGTATAATTCACTCGTTTCTGTGCCCAAGTCAGATTTAAATCAGAATAGTGAAGATCATCCTTTCTCCTCGTGTTGTAGCTATTCTCTTTGTTATAATTTTTGATTAGGATGACTTATTAATGACAAATTTCGTAAGTGAATGTAGTTACTGAGAACGCACTCTCAGTATCCTGAGTTCCTGAAATAAATCTGTGCAAGGTGATCTACTGTGGGCTCAAGCTAATATTCTGATTGCACACTTTTCTGCTACGAATGCTTTTTCTCTTAATGCTGAACTAATCCCAAATATGAAGCCATATGAAAAGAGTGAATGAAAATGGGCATAGTAGGACAAAGTTTAAAATTTGCAATAACGCTAATAAAATAAATAGCTGAACCTAAAGGTTTCAGCAAATCATGAGTGTGCGTTTTTTCAATTCAGTTTCTTGTCAATGCACTCTACCAGGAGATTTGAACTACATTTATCAACAGTTTTATGCCCAATACTGTACAGAATTATGTGTATTGCTTTTCATCAAAAATAAGTGAGAGTCCACATGCAGAGAACCAGTTACTACTTTTCTGAAAGACATTATTATAATTTTCACAGCTAATTGTTGTTTATTTGGTGTGATTACTATAATTGTATCATCAGCAAAACTAGGAAAACTAGCTTTGCATCTTCATGAATATATAGTGAGAAGTTATTAATAGATATATTAAGAACAATGATAGACCTGAGACTGAACTCTGTAGGACATCATTCTTGATACCTCCCCAGTTAGGGGACTCAGTTGACTTTTGTAGACTACTTCTACTGTTAATTTCAACCTTCTGCATTCTTCCAGTTAACTATGATACAAACCATTTGTGCACTGTCCCACTCATACCACAATATTTAAGCTTACCCAGAAGAAGTTCATGATTCAGTCAGTCTACAGCTTTTGAGAGATCACAAAATGCCCTAAAGGCTGATGTTCGATTACTCAGAGCATTTAATATTTCATCAGTGAAAGCATATATAGCATCTTCGGTTGATAATCCTTTCTGAAAACCTAACTGACGTTTTGTTAGTACTTCACTTTTAGAAATATGTGATTCTACTCTTGAATACATTACTTTTTCAATAATTTTGGATAATGCTGTAAGAAGTGAGATTGTTCGGTAGTTGTTAGCATCAGACCTATCCCTTTTTTATGCAATGGTTTAACAATAGTATATTTCACTCTCTATGGAAAAATGTTAAAATTTATGATGAAATGACCATTTATGTTCAAAAGACCATTGTCTGGCATAGGTTGGCATGAACGGTTGGAAACTTATAGTACAATAAGAGTAATTCGCTCTTTTGAGGCCACTACAGTCGAGCAAAATTTTTTGCTATAATAGCTGTGTACAACAGCTTTCATAAAGAAGCAAAGTTCACAACGAAAGCTAGTTTCAGTGAACCACTATATACATGGATGACAATACTACTTATCTGTTGCGAACAAGCTTATAATACTCTTTTGGAAATACCATCAGTTCCGTGCAAGCTTTTACTTTTGAGTGAAACTCGCGCTTCATTTTGAGGAAGTACAAAAATGGCCAGATAAATACAGGAATGCAGAAATAACAGTCGCTGAAGAAAGAAAAAAATAAGAGGTGCAGGGAAGCTAAGACGAAATAGCTGCACGAAAAATCTGAAGAAATAGAGAATTAAATGATGGTCGCAAGGACTGACTCAGTATATAGGAAAGTCGAAAACATCTTCGATGAAATTAAAAGCAAGGGTAGTAATATTAAGAGTGCAACTGCAATTCCACCGTTAAATGCAGAGGATAGAACAGATAGGTGGGAAATGTACATTAAAGACCTCTATGACAGGGAAGATTTGTCTGGTTGATAGAAGGAGGAATGGGAGTCGATTTAGAAGAGATAGGGGATCCAGTATTAGAATCAGGACTTTAGAGAGCTTTGGAGGAGTTAAGATCAAACCAGGCAAAACAAAAAGATAACATAAGTATTGGAACAAGGCCTGTCCCATTCCATTGCCGGTACCATTCCAAAGTACAGTTATGCATGATGGCGGCCATGGCGTCAGAGACACACACCCCCACCTACATATACGCGCTAGGCATGAAACATTTTCATAACACCGCCACCATTCCGAAGCACCGTTATTCGACAACAACAAGGTCGCACCCAGTGTATCCACCACGTGGTGCGTGTCTAGTCCCTATTGCCGTGGCGCGGTACGAGAGAGAGAGAGATAGCGTCATCTCTCTATGTCACAACCCCGCGCCTACATACATGCGCTAGGCAGGACCTATATAAATCAGTGCACGGTCTACACCACTCTCAAACTGCTCGTGTACTACCTTCGTCCAGTACTTGTCACGTCTTCGTAATTAAACCTGCAAAAATGAAGCGTTCACGATGCGCCAGTGGCAGCAGCAGCAAACGTGCTCATGTGGACGATGGTCCCTCGTGGTTCTCGTCTGCTGTCCCGATCGTCGTCAGCTGGCCAGTCACCGCCACTAAGTGTAACTGCACTCACTAAGGATACGATATTTTATACATGATTACTTATTGCCTAAGCCACTTCCTCTTACGTCATCACGTACAATACATTACAATTATTTTACAGAAATACATTTCTTAAACAAAATTTTCAAAACAAAATTATAAATACAATCGTGATGGTCAGTTCCTGTGGATAAAATAAACGTTTATTTATTTAGTCATCCCATTACCACATGGTCTCTAACTACTAATTTCTGTATTTCTACGTTCTACAGTTGACGTCAACATGCTACTGCTACATGCCGTCACCTTTTATAGTAAAGTCCTTTCCCTGGTGTCGCTCAGTTGCTGCTATTATCTGTGAACAATTAAAAACATTTGTTGCACATTATTGTAGATTACTGTAACTCCGAATTTCTCCGATACTCCTTTGATGTTGTGCTTGTTTGACTGGTTATGGCATTGGTCTTCCGCCCCTAGTCTGGTTCCGTCTGTAACGGTAGACTCAATTCAACGTCAAGCTTATCTGTTGAATAAAACAAGAGTTAGTTTTGCACTTTACAGCAAGTAAAAATCAGTGATAGTGGTCAAGGTTCATGGCTGGACTTGAGAGCATCTATCTTTTGTGGTGACCTTCATTATCATCCTTTAAACTGACTGGCGTGTTGTTTTAGCGTCTCTGCTTAACTCAAATAGTTAAGCCCAGACTCGGCTAGCGTCTCTAATACGTCTCTGCAACACTCCTATGGCCCAAATCATCAATAAGCTCTGTCAATCACGCTATTGCGTGCGACCAGCCACCTGATTTACGTCTTTCTATGACGGCTCAAAACTCGCCTTTTCACACAACATCCTCATCGCACCCATTACGAATTATCCATGTTTGGTGCGTCCCTATCGCCTAATTTCGATTGACTGGCCATCGGATAATCGTTTTGATCACCGTACTCACACTATCAACACAATTGAGATAACAGGTGCGTCTCGAACACTACTGCGTCGGACAGACCACCTCATAATTATCACCCGAAACAATCACAATCGCCATACGCCGATAACGCAACGGGTGAGTCCTGAACACTACCGCGTCGGACATCATACCCAGCACTCGTCTCAAGGAACGCTACACATTCGGTGGGACGCAATATCCACCTACCACATCACAATACGCTCGACACACCCCAAATCCATCCACCACAGATCCAGATTTTGTCCTGAAAGTACTCATGTCCAATAGCCTTCCCATACAATGTTGTATAGGAAGATATCTACATAAGATAATCCCTTCTATAATTAATCTAATAGTTCTAAATAATGTTTGTGTCATAGCTAAAGCAAATTTTCTATACTAAGCGACCCAGTGGTCCCCATACAACAAAATTTAACATCAAACACATAATATACACACAATCCATACCAAAATAAGACAAGCACATGAAAAATGGGAAAATAAATACACACAACATAAAACAAACAATTACAAAACACAAATGAAACACTGCCTATACTAACTTTCTGGCAGATTAAAACTGTGTGCCCGACCGAGACTCGAACCCGTGACCTTTGCCTTTCGCGGGCAAGTGCTCTACCATCTGAGCTACCGAAGCACGACTCACGCCCGGTACTCACAGCTTTACTTCTGGCAGCATCTCGTCTCCAACCTTCCAAACTTTACACAAGCTCTCCTGCGAACCTTGCAGAACTAGCACTCCTGAAAGAAATTATTACCCTGGTTGCACCTACGTTCCTGTGGCGGAAAATTTTTGTCCTCTATTATCGCACCACTGTGGGTTGTTTCCCGTAGTTACCGTTACCGGCATAGTTATTCCTCACCTGGTTTCTGTTTCTCTCTATGTTCGCCTCTTGGCCTTCCTCATGCGGTTCCCTTTGCTTCTTCTTCTCACTCACCTGCTGCTCGTTATAGGCAAACTCCAGTTCCTTAAGAATGCCCTTAATTGCTTCTACTTCATTTCCGCATCTGCCAGCTAGCGTCTGCTGATATGTAAGTGGCAACTTCATATAGCATACGCGTATAATCTCCCGAGGGCAGCACGGCTCGTCCAGATACTGATTCTTTTTTAGCATGTTCTCAAAAAAATTCACAACACTTCGGAAAACCTGAAGTCTAGAAGTCGCGTGTCATAAGGATTTCTTGTTTAATTTTGTTTTGGGTCTCCTTTGACCAATATCTGCTCATAAATGAGTCGCGGAACTCTTCGTATGTTATGCAACCTTTAGCAATACTACGCATACTTTCCGCTAATGCACCTTCCAAGTGCGCACACACAAAGTCAAGCTTGTACATTAAAGGCCACTGTGGTGGTAACGTTAGAGCAAACTGTCCAATGAATGTTTTTGGATGTAACGTATTATTATCATCCTTATAGTGCTGGAACTAGTGTACCGACAGAAAGTGTTTATAATCAAACTGCCTAGTTTCATCTTTCTGCGGTGGTGTTTCAATGTTTTCATAAACTACCCCCGTGTGCGCCTCCTGGATATCCTGTGGCTTTTGCAAGTGCGAGGTGGATCGCCTAAGCGGGTAGCAATTGATTGCGCCAGTTGTTCTGCTACTGAACTCCGCCTCCGGCAAATCACTTACTACACGCGATACCTCCGTACGTGTGACTCGCGGTTCATAGCTGCCCTGACGTTCTAACGGTCTGGTTTCCAGCATGCGTGCTTCATTATCACGTCGGTTCAAAACTCCTGTGACAGATACTGTGTCCCGTTGCCGTACTTCCGAGGTTACCTATTCCGTGGATACCGTCTGAATATCGGCTCCAGTTTGTCCTGTATTTGTAGAAGTTCTGTCGACTGACAGTGCCTCTACCCTGCTCTCGATCTGTCGATTAAATTCGGCAAATTCTGCCATCAGTTGTGCCTCTCCGGCTTCCTCCTTCCTGCTCGACACGGTTTCTATAATCTTTTGCACTCGTGTCTGCAGCTTATTTATAACAGTTTTGCCGACCTTGGTCTTGTTCTCTGTGACCTCCTTCGTTTCTCTCGCTATTCTCTTGGCTCTCCGCGCAATTAATTTCGCCTCATTGGCGGTTCTTTTCGCTTCGACTATCTCTCGCTCTAACTTCGCGCGCAACGCTTTTACTTCATCCTTCACACCGCATGTTTCACGCTTTATGATGGCAAGCTGCGCCCGGGTTTGCTTTCTACACTCTTGTATGCTGCTGTGTGTTTCTTCGCTGATTCTTTCCAGCCTAGCTTGCCTCTCATTTATACACGTTTAAATTCTTTCCTGCATTACTTTCGTACTAGCGTCTATCTTCTGCATCATACGCTCCAAGAATCCAGCGATACCTGAACCGTCTACCGCCAAGTCTCCCTTTTCCGCATGATAACTACTGTCATGACTTGCAGGTGATCCCCTGCTCATTCTTCCGTCTCCTGTCGAGTAAGGTCCAAACCCTGCTCGGTACGACAGTGTCGCACTATTCCGTTCCGATCCTCCTGTACATAACCCATTCATGCTTCTCGTGGGCGACGTTTGCCCCCGCGGTGACACACCGCCGAACTCGCGCGTGAGTATCACCAGTTCAATGGGCCTGATTGCACCTCTTGGACTCGCCAATGGCCCACCAATCCCTGCATCATGCTCCTTGTCCTCCGGTGACGTCATGCGCTCTGTTCGTTCCCGAAAATAGCTGTTTTCTCTTTCGAATTCCGCTGCCGCTAATTCGTGTAAGCTGTCGCTGCTTCCTCTCATGACTGCCATTCTGTCAACCTCTGTTGCGCCCTGAACTGCCTCTATTAAGCGCGCCTTAGCCCTCGTAATCATCTATGTTTCCTTACCCACTAACGTAATACACTAACAAAACTTTACACACAAAGTACACACTGTAATCATTAACTCCCAATACCTCTACAATATTCACAAACAGGTTACCCAACAAATCCCACAAATCTTCCCGATATCTGCGGATCCTATTCCTAACCAATTACTCTCATTATTTCCCTAATACATAATATTTATTCAATCTGTGACAAAACAGAGAACACGAAACAACATATTTGTAACGTCCCCTTAGAAAAATTAATGAATTACTATGCTGATAAACCTCTTACATTATTTGCTTTTCAAACAACTGAGCAAAACTGAACGTACTTAGACATTCACTGAAGTGACACACAATATTTTTAGCGCAACGCTGTCTGACTTTCAGTAATCCCTACAAAAGAATGGCCCTGACTAACATTAACCTATACCTTTCACAAATCACTTACCTCACAAAAATCTTGCTTTACTCGAACTACTGCTATAGAACAAGCGCCACTACTGCTAGCTAAATAATTCAAACTACTGAACACACTAACTACTGATAGACATAGTTAGCAAATGAAAGATTTTGATAGAGAACAAACAATGTATTAACCTTAGCAGTGTTGAAAAGTCATAATATGTATAGCAGATCATGACATCAAGTCTTACAAATTTACCGTCTCTGATGGACACACGTCCAGATCATCCGCTCTCAAAACTCCGCCATTTCTCTCCTCACATCCACCACTGCTGGCGGCTCACCTCCAACTGCGCAACGCTACACGGTGTTAACAACCAGCTGCCCAACACTACAATAGCAAACAACAATGCAAACCAGCCACAGATTGCACACAGCACAGCCAGTGATTTTCATACAGAGCGCTACGTGGCGTTACCAATAAAAAAACCTAAACAGCCTACCTACACAGCAATTCCAACAACAACAAATTAACGACGCGCCGATAATACATACAGACAATGAAACAAATACACAGCATAAATACACGAACACAAATATAAAGAATTTACCGCGCACAAATAACTGCCACCGTGATTACTGATCAGAAGATTACAGCTGTCTACACATCCTAGGCAGGGTCAGCCACGTAGAAGGGGTTTCTGTCAATAAAATGCTGATTAGGGACCCTAGGCAGGTCAGCCAAATGTCGGGGGTTTTAACAAGAATGCTTTTACTTGTTCACTTTGCCTACCGGATCGGGTCACTGGATCTGGCTGAAGGAATGCTATGAGACACAACCTGTTGATTAAAACTGCCCCTTTACTAATTTTGATTAGTATTTAATAATTAAATAGTGTTCAGGGAACTGATCACTACTAAACAAACAAGGATAGCATTGAACACATTTATTTAACAATAATCTTCCTAACATCAAAGTGAACAAAGGCATACCTTTATAATTGATAAAATGAAGCTAGTAATGGCAATGGTCCTTAAATTCCAGAACTAACTCTTAAGGTCGGATAATGCATCTGTACTTGTTATTTTCTACTCTCTCACCTTGTCAGACGGCAAAAAATACGTCAGACAAACCAATTCCCAAATTTTCAGTAAGAGCGTGGCTGGAAAACTGAGCTCTGGTAATCAGAGGCATGCGTAATATCGGATTAAATTCCGAAGCTGAGCATCACGTTACCATATGCAGCGTCGTGGACAGGTCAGCAAGCTGTCGATGGCGTCTGCGTCGTCGAGGAGCCTCAACTGCAACAAAATGAATTTATTTTCGCGAACCGGCCTCCTGTTCGTAAACTCCTATTCAAAAGCTAATTCTGCTTTCTTTCCAATCGTCTCGCACTCGTTAAGAGGGGACTCACCAGCTCAAAGGCGCAATCCAGTAACGTCTTTAATAAAGTGTGGCTCAAGGAAATTGCTCTGCTCCTGTCTGCTTCCTGAGAGACAGTATTCCCAACCGTAATTAGCGGAATCAGCTTGTCACTAACAGTAAAACATGGCAGAACTCCTAACTGAATACTAGTTTCAGTTGCAGCTGGCAGACTTATTCAAAGTTCTGCACAGCACACTGAAAATAATTTACTCTCCTACAGCAGAGCCGAAAGTGCGACGTCCGCTCGCTACAGGAGCTAAGACGCTTCTCTCGATAACATCTCCAAAAGCTTCCTTCTGCAAAAATCAGCACCCCACGCTATTTTTCGAGCTGGCCAATCCCGTTGCTCTGGACCAGCACAGTTTGCTCCCACTATTATCTCCTGGCTTCTTCCAGCCAATTAAAACATTCTGCTCCGTACTGCGCCTAGAATGTTCTGGAACAAACTGAAACTCCGTTCAAAATTGAACCCACTAATCGTGTCTCTCTGTTCGCCCTCGCGCGGAAATAGGTCATTGCACCAGCTTAACCACGTTTCTTAGAAATCCCCAGAAAACGTTAAGATTCGTGGGGAGACTTCCTTAGGCGCCAGCTCATCTCGACATAGTGGCGTCGGCGTGACGTCCAGCGCCATCAAGGCGCCGTCCCTCGAAGACATGCCTGTATTGTCCGCGCAATGGGTGCTTACCTGCACCGGCGACGCGTCCCCCCCCCCCCCCCCCTCAGTGAGACGCTTTCGCATGCAGACTCGTAATGGTCGGTTGTAAACTTCCGCACCCCTATGCCCTGCCTTTGAGCAGTGCCGCTCGTCCGCTCCAGCCAAACTCCGTGAAAACATTACCTGAAAAAATAGTTCAAATGGCTCTCAGCACTATGGGACTTAACATCTATGGTCATCAGTCCCCTAGAACTTACAACTACTTAAACCTAACTAACCTAAGGACATCACACAACACCCATCCATCACCAGGCAGAGAAAATCCCTGACCCCGCCGGGAATCGAACCCGGGAACCCGGGCGTGGCAAGCGAGAACGCTACCGCACGACCACGAGATGCGGGCTATTACCTGAACCCCAACTTCATGCAGTATGCGAATTTCTTGAAGTTAATACGCATCTTATGCCATCTGATACTTCCTATATTAGTTTCAATAGGCTGACTGCCCGAGTCCAAGAGGTGCAATCAGGCCCACTGAACTGGTGATACTCACGCGCGAGTTCGGCGGTGTGTCACCGCGGGGGCAAACGTCGCCCACGAGAAGCATGAATGGGTTATGTACAGGAAGATCGGAACGGAATAGTCCGACACTGTCGTACCGAGCAGGGTTTGGACCTTACTCGACAGGAGACGGAAGACTGAGCAGGGGATCACCTGCAAGTCATGACAGTAGTTATCATGCGGAAAGGGGAGACTTGGCGGTAGACGGTTCAGGTATCGCTGGATTCTTGGAGCGTATGATGCAGAAGATAGACGCTAGTACGAAAGTAATGCAGGAAAGAATTTAAACGTGTATAAATGAGAGGCAAGCTAGGCCGGAAAGAATCAGCGAAGAAACACACAGCAGCATACAAGAGTGTAGAAAGCAAACCCGGGCGCAGCTTGCCATCATAAAGCGTGAAACATGCGGTGTGAAGGATGAAGTAAAAGCGTTGCGCGCGAAGTTAGAGCGAGAGATAGTCGAAGCGAAAAGAACCGCCAATGATGCGAAATTAATTGCGCGGAGAGCCAAGAGAATAGCGAGAGAAACGAGAGCCAAGAGAATAGCGAGAGAAACGAAGGAGGTCACAGAGAACAAGACCAAGGTCGGAAAAACTGTTATAAATAAGCTGCAGACATGAGTGAAAAAGATTGAAGAAACCATGTCGAGCAGGAAGGAGGAAGCCGGAGAGGCACAACTGATGGCAGAATTTGCCGAATTTAATCGACAGATCGAGAGCAGGGTAGAGGCACTGTCAGTCGACAGAACTTCTACAAATACAGGACAAACTGGAGCCGATATTCAGACGGTATCCACGGAATAGGTAACCTCGGAAGTACGGCAACGGGACACAGTATCTGTCACAGGAGTTTTGAACCGACGTGATAATGAAGCACGCATGCTGGAAACCAGACCGTTAGAACGTCAGGGCAGCTATGAACCGCGAGTCACACGTACGGAGGTATCGCGTGTAGTAAGTGATTTGCCGGAGGCGGAGTTCAGTAGCAGAACAACTGGCGCAATCAATTGCTACCCGCTTAGGCGATCCACCTCGCACTTGCAAAAGCCACAGGATATCCAGGAGGCGCACACGGGGGTAGTTTATGAAAACATTGAAACGCCACCGCAGAAAGATGAAACTAGGGAGTTTGATTATAAACACTTTCTGTCGGTACACAAGTTCCAGCACTATAAGGATGATAATAATACGTTACATCCAAAAACGTTCATTGGACAGTTAGCTCTAACGTTATCACCACAGTGGCCTTTGATGTACAAGCTTGACTTTGTGTGTGCGCACTTGGAAGGTGCATTAGCGGAAAGTATGCGTAGTATTGCTAAAGGTTGCATAACATACGAAGAGTTCCGCGACTCATTTATGAGCAGATATTGGTCAAAGGAGACCCAAAACAAAATTAAACAAGAAATCCTTATGACACGCGACTTCTAGACTTCAGGTTTTCCGAAGTGTTGTGAATTTTTTTGAGAACATGCTGAAAAAGAATCAGTATCTGGACGAGCCGTGCAGCCCTCGGGAGATTATACGCGTATGCTATATGAAGTTGCCACTTACATATCAGCAGACGCTAGTTGGCAGATGCGGAAATGAATTAGAAGCATTTAAGGCATTCTTAGGGAACAGGAGTTTGCCTATAACGAGCAGCAGGTGAGTGAGAAGAAGAAGCAAAGGGAACCGCATGAGGAAGGCCAAGACGCGAATATAGAGAGAAACAGAAACCAGATGAGGAATAACTATGCCGGTAACGGTAACTATGGGAAACAACCAACAGTGGTGCGATAATAGAGGACAAAAATTTTCCGCCACAGGAACGTAGGTGGAACCAGGGTTATAATAACTGGAACCCAGGCAATCAAAATGGAGGGGATCAACCAGTGCAGAACTGGAGAGTGAGTGAAGACCGCAATCCAGAACCTGCACAAATAATTGAATTACGTCCGGCGAACCCTGGCCGTACGCAAACTGCGCAAAACAGACAAGAATGACTAGGGCAGCACACTCGGCAGCGGAGGAACGCGGCCAGGAACAAAGTAGTGTATAATTAGATTAGATTTTTTGCGATTTGTTGGCGATGTTTATTTGTATTAGTATAGGCATTTTTTTATTTGTGTTTTGTGATTGTTTGTTTTATATTGTGTGTATTTTTTCCCCATTTTTCATATGCTTGTCTTATTTTGGTATGGATTGTGTGTATATTACGTGTTTGATGTTAAATTTTGTTGTGTGGGGACCACTGGGTCGCTTAGTATAGAAAATTTGTCTCAGCTATGACACAAACATTATTTAGAACTATTAGATTAATTATAGAAGGGATTATCTTATGTAGATAACTTCCTATACAACATTTTATGACAAGGCTATTGGACAGGAGAACTTTCTGGACAAAATCTGGATCTGTGGTGGATGGATTTGGGGTGTGTCGAGCGTGCTGTGATATGATAGGTGAATATTGCGTCCCACCGAATTTGTAGCGTTTCTTGAGACGAGTGCAGGGTATGATGTCCGACGCGGTAGTGTTCAGGACTCACCCGTTGCGTTATCGGCGTATGGCAATTTTGGGTGTTTCGGGTGATAGTTATGAGGTGGTCTGTCCGACGCAGTAGTGTTCGAGACGCACCTGTTATCTCAATTGTGTTGATAGTGTGAGTACGGTGATCAAAACGATTATCCGGTGGCCAGTCTATCGAAATTAGGCGATAGGGACGCACCAAACATGGATAATTCGTAATGGGTGCGATGAGGATGTTGTGTGAAAAGGCGAGTTTTGAGCCGTCATAGAAAGACGTAAATCAGGTGGCTGGTCGCACGCAATAGCGTGATTGACAGAGCTTATTGATGATTTGGGCCATAGGAGTGTTGCAGAGACGTATTAGAGACGCTAGCCGAGCCTGGGCTTAAAAATTTGAGATAAGAGAGACGCTAAAACAACACGCCAGTCAGTTTAAAGGATGATAATGAAGGTCACCACAAAAGATAGATGCTCTCAAGTCCAGCCATGAACCTTGACCACTATCACTGATTTTTACTTGCTGTAACGTGCAAAACTAACTCTTGTTTTGTTCAGCAGATAAGCCTGACGTTCAACTGAGCCTACCGTTGCAGACAGAACCAGACTAGGAGCGGAAGACCAATGCCATAACCAGTCAAACAAGCACAACCTCAAAGGGGTACGGAGAAATTCGGAGTTACAGTAACCTACAATAATGTGTAACAAATGTTTTTAATTGTTCACAGATAATAGCAGCAACTGAGCGACGCCAGGGAAAGGAGTTTACTATAAAAGGTGACGGCATGTAGTAGTACCATGTTGACGTCAACTGTAGAAAATAGAAATAGAGAAATTAGTAGTTAGAGACCATGTGGTGATGGGATGACTAAATTAATAAACGTTTATTTTATCCACAGGAACTGACCATCATGATTGTTTTTATAATTTTGTTTTGAAAATTTTGTTTAAGAAATGTATTTCTGTAAAATAATTGTAATGTATTGCACGTGATGACGTAAGAGGAAGTGGCTTAGGCAATAAGAAATCGTGTATAAAATATCGTATCCTTAGTGAGTGCAGTTACACTTAGTGGCGGTGACTGGCCAGCTGACGACGAGCGGAACAGCAGACGAGAACCACCAGGGAACTTCGTCCGATTGAGCACGTTTGCTGCTGCTGCCACTGGCGCATCGTGAACGCTTCATTTTTGCACGTTAAATTACGTAGACTTGACAAGTACTGGACGATCGAAGTATACGAGCAGTGTGAGAATGGGGTAGACCGTGCACTGATTTATATAGGTCCTGCCTAGCGCGTGTACGTAGGCGCGGGGTTGTGACGTAGAGAGATGACGCTCTCTCTCTCTCTCTCGCACCTCGCCACGGCAATGGGCACTAGACACGCACCACGTGGTGGATACACTGGGTGCGACCTTGTTGTTGTCGAATAACGATGCTTTGGAATGGTGGCGGTGTTACGAAAACATTTCATGCCTAGCGCGTATATGTAGGCGAGGGGATGTGTCTCTGATGCCATAGCCGCCACCATGCATAACGGTACTTTGAAATGGTACTGGCAATGGAATGGGACAGGCCTTGTTCCAATACTAACATACCATCAGAGATTCTGAAATCATTGTAGGGAATGGTAACAAAATGACTATGCAGGTTGGTGGGAAGAATGTATCGGCCTTGCAACGTAATATGTTTCACAAAAAAATACCGTCTACATAATTCCGAAGAGAGCAAGAGCCGGCAAGTGCGCGAATTATTGAACTATGTGCTAAACAGCTCATAAATCCAAATTGCTGACAGGAATAACATATCGAAGAATTGAAAAGAAAATTGAGGATGCGTTAGACGACGATAAGTTTGACTTTAGGAAAGGTAAAGGCACGAGAGAGGCAATACTGATGTTACAGATGATAATGGAAGCAATACTAAAGAAAAATAAAGAAACGTTGTTAGGAGTTGTCATTGGGGAAACAGCCTTCGACAATGTAAAATGGTGCTGGATGAAACTTCCTGGCAGATTAAGACTGTGTGCCGGACCGAGACTCGAACTCGGGACCTTTGCCTTTCACGGGCAAGTGCTCTACCATCTGAGCATCCAAGCGCGCCCCACGACCCGTCCTCACAGCTTCAACTCTGTCAGTACCTCGTCTCCTACTTTCCAAACTTCACAGAAGCTTTTCTGCTGTTCCAGTCTGTGTCTGGCACACAGTTTTAGGTGTCCGGAGTGACCGGGCGGTTCTAGGCGCTACAGTCTGGAACCGCGTGACTGCTACGGTCGCAGGTTCGAATCTTGCCTCGGGTATGGATGTGCGTGATGTCCTTGGGTGAGTTAGGTTTAAGTAGTTCTAAGTTCTAGGGGACAGATGACCTCAGAAGTTAAATCCCATAGTGCTCAGAGACATTTTTGAACTCAGTTTTATTTAGCCAGGAAGTTTCATATCAGCGCACACTCCACTGCAGAGTGAAAATCTCATTCTGAAAACATCGCCTAGGCTGTGGTTAAGCCATGTCTCCGCAATATCCTTTCTTCCAGGAGTGCTAGTTCTGCAAAGTTCGCAGAAGAGCTTCTGTGAAGTTTGGAAAGTAGGAGACGAGGTGCTGGCAGAATAGAAACTGTGAAGACGGGTCGCTCAGATGGCAGAGCACTTGCCCGCGAAAGGCAAAGTCCCGAGTTCGAGTCTCAGTCCGGCACACAGTTTTAATCTGCCTGGTGGTTTCATATGAGCGCACACTCCGCTGCAGAGTGAAAATCTCATTCTGGTGCTAGATGTTCGAAACTCTGAGAAAAATAGGAGTAAGTTATAGGGAGAGACGGGTAATATACGGTATGTACAAGAGCCAAGAGACAAAAATGAGACTGGAAGACCAAGAACAAAGTTCTCAGATAAAGAACGATATAAGATGTGGATGTAGTCTTTCACCCACAATGTTAAATCTGTACATCGAAGAATAAACGACGGAAATAAAAAAAAAAAAGATTCAGCAGTGGAATTAAGGTTAGAGGTGAAAGGATATCAATGATACGATTCGCTGCTGACATTTTTATCCTCAATGAAATTGACGAAGAATTACATGAAGGAATTATAACATCTAGGGAGTAAAATAAACAATGACGGATGGAACAAGAAGGACATCAAAAGCCGAATACCACTGGCAAAAAGGGCATTGGCGGCCAAGAAAAGGCTACTAGTATCAAACACTGACCTTAATTTGAGGAAGACATTTCTGAGAATGTACGTTTCGAACACGGCATTGAATGGTAGTTAAGCATGAACTGTGTGATAACGCGAACAGAATAGAAACGAAGCATTTGAGATGTGGTGCTACAGAAGGATGTTGAAAATTTGGCGAAATGATAAGGTAGGAGCTGTGGAGATTCTGCGCAGAATAGGAGAGAGAAGTAATATGGGGAAACACTGACCAGGAGAAGGGACAGAATGGTAGGACATTTGTTAAGACATCAGGGAATGAATTCAATGATACTAGAGGGAGCTGTAGAGGGCAAAAACTGTAAAGGAAAAATGGGATTGGAATACATATAGCAAATAATCGAGGATGCTGGTTGTAAGTGCTATTCTTAGATGAAGCGTTTAGCACAGGAAAGGAATTCGTGGCGGGCCGCGACAAACTAGTCAGAAGACTGATGACACAAAAACAAAAAAATTCATTTCAAGATATGGGTCGAATTTCAGTTTTATCAAAGTGCATAGGTATTGTCTCTTCCATATACAGCCTTGCACTTTCTAATGAGTAGCTGAATCCTTTTTCTTTTCTTTTCTTTTTTTTTGCATACTTAAATACGATTATTAAAAATATTTTCTATTTCTGACTTTTTTAACCGAACTTTTCATTGAGTTTGATAGAAAAACAGTCTTCTTGTACTCTTATCTGCCCTGTTCCTCTTCTAACAATATTCCATTTTTTTAAATTTTATTATGAGAGGTTCTAGTCTCAGACATAGCGCACATGCATCTGGACATTTCAATAACTTATCTTTGTAAAGTTCAGCAGTTTTGAAACTGTTTGTCCGCGCCTGTTTCATTACTCCTTCTCGCTACAAGATACATTTCCCTTTTCTGTTTACTAGGTGTTTTTGTCCCTTTAGTAATCCATGGCATTTTAGATGGTTTCTTACAGATACGTTTCACAGTTTTCGTAGGTAAACGGTTTTCAAATAGGCCTCAACGGTATCATTAAATGGGTTACATTTTAAATTAGCATCAGATTCCATCATGTACACCTTATTCCAGTGGTGGCAAGGAGGCATTAGATAATGCTCACCCAAGTCCAGGTACGACTTCTACGTCTGGGAACGCTGGCCAACCTTGACACGGCGACCTACCGTGATACGCAGCCAGTTTCGGTGAAACAACTGTACCAGTTAATAGAAATTTGTCTTTGTGTTGGATTCGTCCTGAGTTGTCTCTGAAGTGCAGTAGCGGATTTGCATCCATGAAACCATAAACCACACTACGCGTGCTCTGCATCGTCATAAGATTGCTTGATGCCTGTTGGAATATGATTCCCGCATACCATACAGCGTGAACGTCGGGAAGTAAGAATGTTATAGAGCATAAACCTTGAAATTATACAGCATCCAGTGCAGTGTCAAACACTCCTATAACATTTTTACACTTTTCACACTTAAAGGTTACCTTTATAAAACTGACTTATAAAAATTCTGAACTTTGTCAATATCTGGACGCATTTTAAAGGAGATTTTACGAACAGATTTCAGGAAGTCCTTCAAATGGACATTCCAGATCGTTTACTGGAACCTTTCTGTGACTCACAAACGTCAGAATTAACCTTGCGGATCAGCCGGCAGAACTTTCAGCAACTAAAGAGTTAAAACAAAAATTCACAAATGAATATCAATAATTATGCCGTTAAAGGCAACTTCCTATATTATGGGTTGCAGCAAAGAAGTATTTCGTTGCTTTCTAATTTTCGTATTTAGTGGGAAGACTTGCCCGTGGTTGACAAATTAATGGTCAACAACAGAAACAGAGTGTCGCTAACAGAACGCAGCGATGGAAGTTTGTTGAAGCCAAACATAACGCCAAATATTGAAAAATTAGGTATGTTAGACTGAGTTCAGCCCTTTAAGACGTTAGTTGAGATGGCTCTGAGCACTATGGGACTTAACATCTGAGGTCATCAGTCCCCAAGAACTTAGAGCTACTTAAACCTTACTAACCTAAGAACATCACACACATCCTTGCCCGAGGCAGGATTCGATCCTGCGACGGTAGCGGTCGCGCGGTTCCAGACCGAAGCGCCTATAACCGCTCGGCCACCACTAGAAGACTGGTGCTAAATTTAATATTTATTTATATATATATAAAAACTTTGAGAAAGACACAAATTTTGTTAATGTCTTTTAAAAAATTAATTTTAAAAATATGTCTTCTTCTGTTTTAATTAAGAATTAAATATTGATTACTAGATGAAAATGTTGAATGAGCGGGAATTGAAATCAGATGCCTGCTTACTTAGAGAAGTGCCCTTACAGATTCAGCGACCGAAGCAGAACTTACAACAGTTCACAGTTTAATTTTCCATTGGCCGTAAGTATCTTCCCAAACCTCTGCACTAAGGTATTCTTGGATTAAGACGGTGGCAATCGCATTATTGTTCGAAAAGTGTGTTATGATCCAAGTGATTTAGAAAATTTTGTGTTATTAATTTACAGATCGGGAATGTGTCTGGTTTCCACTCTCTGGAAAAAAAGACTGTGGGACGCCGAGTAATTTGTTCTTCGAATAGGGGTCGGTGGGCCGGAAAAAATTGAGAACCTGTGTCGTGGAACAACGTACTGACACACAGTAACATCCTCTTATGTACGACCGCAAACTGTCAGCGTTACGTGAAGCTCATTCACAGAACAGCTATCACGCGGAGCGGAAAAGCGAAAGCAAGCATCTGTATCCCTTGTCAGTGTCAAAGAGCATAATTTCTGCATTTTAAAGTGTTCAACCGTGGCACAGTGCTTGGACACTGAAGACAAGTTTATAATACGGCGGTATTTCTGCTCGTAAAGCGTATGGTGCTACGTGCACGACACATGTGTGGGTGTAACGCATCGGAGACGTCATGCAGCTACTAACGTAGTGTTGCCTTTACAAACCAGCTTTGCGATGTTTCCGTCTGCCGTTTGTCGTCGTGTTTAGGCTTGAAATGTACAGATGACTGTTTCGCGTTGTAACGCCTCGGATAACACTGGCAGATGAAAGTCCACGCTGGCGTGTAGGGTAGAAATAAGCGTATTTTCCAGGTCGGTCCATCAGACACTCTTGTAATGTCGGCTGCTACGTCGTGACCACATTCTATAACCTGCAGTTTTGGTGTTGCGTTTTAGATAGCTGCTAAGCGGAAAATTTTGGTGTGCTGCTATATACAACTAGCTCTTTCGTGGCAATGTAGTAAGGGCATTCTGAACATCAGAGAGTTTTGGAAATCCCTCTCCTTCTTCGAGGAATAATGGGTACCACCGCTTCTTCGTTTGGCTGACCGGATGAATATCGTATTCAGATGTATTGAGGACTGTCAAGGAAACCAAATGGAAGGACATTCCTCTATAACATATTTCGGTACTTTTTTACTCCATTTCGTTCATTTTTTGTGCCCTTATTAGTTTCATTCTCTTACAATAGGCTCTCTTCCGACCGTCATTCAAGCTGTTACTGTCTTCTATTGGTTTACTACCACTCGTTCACGTAGTGTCTTACACTTTTTGCGTCATATGTCAAGCTGTTCCTGTTTGGTTAAAGTCTTATTTAAGTGCACTGATCTTACCAGTCGTTCATTTTCTGTGGCACACTGGATTCGACGATTCAAACCCGCGTCTGACCAACCTGGTTCAGGTTGCCCGTGATTTTCCCCAAGACGCTTCAGGCAAATGCCGGGATATTTCCTATGAAAAGACAATGGCCGATATCTTCCCCCACTCGCACTTGTGCTCCGTCTACGACGAGCTCGTTGTCGACGGGACGTTAAACACTAATCTTCTCCTCCATATTCTGCCTAAATATTTTTTTCTATATTATATCAATATGTGTGGTTCCTGCTAGCTTCAAATATTCTTTAACTGATCGAATCATTTGATGGTGTCAGTCTTAGCTTTACTGCGGCTTTAATAGAATTCCGCAGTCTGTCCGTTATTCTAATAATATTTTTAATTTGCTCATAGATTTAGCTTAAGTTTTTTTATTCTCTATTTGCTGTTAGTAGCAACGTTCCTTCTTCAAAACAATTTTGACCAAAATTTTCTTTTATTTGTTTGAGTTTTCGCTTTTTGGGTCCCTTCAGCGTCCGTCCGTTTGTTTGTAATGATTGTCTCAGCCCCATAAAGATACTCTGGATTTTTGCTTTTTAGTTCCTCAGTGTCGTGTATTTTGAGATGCATGTATTATTTCAAACATCTTTTGTACACATGAAACCTGTTTCCATTCTTTGACAACAACTTTCGTAACCAACTTTCCAGGTCAATTTCCTGAACAGTCTCACCTAAAAGTTGGGAATATCAAATCCTCTCGATTTTTCCGTATTTATTTTTCAGTATTTTGGGTGCCAAATAGGTGATAAATAAATTTTTTTCAAGTGATGTTAGGTGCTCTACTGTTTTTTTTCGCTGTTTGAATGTCCTGACACAGAATCACCAGGTCAAGTGCAAAACCTGAGCGGTCCTTCCCAGAAGTGAACGACAGCTCCGTCCACAGACTCTGGCGGACCTATCACAACAGCCCGACCGCCGTGTCGTTCTACATTAATGGTGACATTGAATGTGACATTCTGGGGCGTCAGGTTGTCAGACCTCTCTTCCGGCCATTGGTATTTTTTGTACCCTATAACCGATACTACTCCCTTTAACTAGTATCACGAGGCTGAGTGCACCCCGTTGCAGTATTTCTACCATGGAAAAATCTCTGGCACTACCAAGAATCGAACCTGGATTTTCTGCCTGACAGTTAGCCACGCTTAGCTATGGAGGCGGACTTATCGTAATAGTGGTTTTCCACTAATTCGATTCGCTTGTCAATTTCAAGCTCTGATTTCAGTTTTCAGAACTTACACTATTTTTCATAAGATGCAATTGAAGAGCAAAGGAAAGAGTCCATCAACTTTCTTTCCTCACTCCTGTTTCAAAATTATCCGATTTTTCTCCTCTTAACTGTATCGTAGATTTATTACAATTTTGTGTTTCACCAATAACTGGATTGGTTTAGAGAGCCACGCCTTGTTGTCCCAGAATTTAGGAGAGTAATCGATGAAACAGATACCACACTACACTAATATGGGACCAATATACAGAACGGGTACGTAAAACTACGGTTAATATAAGTTGTTTTTTTTTGTAACTGGATACATAAAGAAGCATTTCATCGACGCTATTTGTTTGGGCTGACTCCACCTACATAGTGCAAAAAGGAAATTGCAAGTGTCTGATGAACACCAGAGAAGATGCGTGGTTATTTTTAGGAGAGACATCTTATATTCTAATGTTTCTATTGAAAATAAATATTTTATACTAGGAAATAAACAGTGTAATCGAGATTGATGGAAGCGTGTTGATGAGTTACGACAAGGCCTAACCACATTTCATTTACATGCTGAACTGCATAGCAAATAATATGGCAGTAGTACGGAACCGTACACTCAACTGAAATTCGTATAAGGCTACGAAATGACTGTCGTAGCCTTCAGATTCAATAGGTATCGTATCTGTTACATGAAATGAACGCATTGATTCTTGAGTTTTAGTAACAATTGAGTAACAAATATAAGATGTTCCACTGCAAATATTTATCAAAACTTTTCCAAAATTCTGATACCAGCTAACTGTTAAACTCTCACAGTCGAATCACAGGCCTGTTACCTACTTCCACTTGGACTGCCTGCACTCCGTTTCTCATCAATCCCTCATCCCGTGCAGTAACACGTACGCACACAAACAATGTGTATACACTATATGTAATATACAGATAATAACTTTTGGCTTGGGTAAGCCCTCACTGACGAACGATGTTCCAGAGACAAAATAGTCTACCGGTTCCTGCCAAAATTTTGGGGAGTTTTACCTTACTTATAAGGTGGATAGTGGATCAGGTAAGCCCCACCCATTTGTTTCCAAGCACGAGCCTCCTCTGCTTCACTATCAGCTTATAACTGGCTGAAGAGAACAGCGACCCTTTAATGGGCCGGATCTTAAACACTCCACTTTACTCCTTGGAGTGGAGATAGAAAAAAATAGATTAGTTTATTCCATAAAAGGAAGTCAATCGTTAAAATCAACAAGCTGAAATGCCAGCAACTTCTAGTAATTATTCATTTCTAGGCAATGTGTATTCACAGGAGATACGGCTGTAATTCCATTCGCAAAAGATTCCGGACTACTCCCCCATTCGTCTCTCCGGGAGGGTACTACCAAAGGGGATGGGACCATGAGAAAAAGATTCAATAATAATCGAAATGATAACGTTCTACGGGACGAGGAGTAGAATTTCCGAAGTTTGAACGCGGTAGTGAAGCTAGAAAATTTGAAAAGGGAAATGTTAAATCTGAATCTAGATATGGTGGGGTCAGTGGAGTCAACTGGAAAGAAGACAATGATTTATTGTCAGATGAGTATACAGTAATACCAAAAGCAGCAAAAAATAGTATAACGGGAGTAGGATTCGTTATGAATAGCAAGATAACAAGAGAATGAATTACTGTTAACGGTGAAGTGGTAGGGTTGTTCTCATTATAATTAACAGCAAACAGACAACGATATTACACATGTACGTAATAAAAAGATAAAGAGATAGAAGAAGTACATGAGGATATTCAACGACTAATTTAGTATATATAGAGAGATCGAAATCTAATAGCCAATGGGGGACTGGATTGTGATTGTAGGGAAAGGAATAGAAGAAAGGGCTACGGTAGAATATGGGGGTGGTACTAGGAATTAGAGGAGAAAGATTTATTGAGTTCTACCATAAATTTTACTTACTAATGGCGAATACTCTGTTCATGAATAACTAGAAGAGGAGGTATACTTGAAAAAGAACGGGTAATGCGGGAAGACTTCAGTTAGATTACTTCGTGGTCAGATAGAGATACCGAAATCAGATACTGGTTTGCAAAGCTGCCCAGGAGTAGATATAGGTTCAGATCATCGGTCAGTTGTGACGAAGAGTAAGACGTGTAACAGACTAGTCAGCAAGAATCAATGCTTAAAGAGGTGGGATACGTGAGTACTAAGGAATGTGAGATATGTTTGAACTCCCGATAGCGCTGTCTTCACCGAATTGTAGTGTTGATATTGTTTCAACCTAAATATTGATCCCATTCCTTTACCTTCTTTTCATTTCCGCCATTGCTTCTTTGATAAATAGATTCAAGGTAAGGTCGAAATACTACATTCCTGTCTCATATCTCAGCTCTCTGAGGCTGTACATACTGCAGTAAGGAACAGCTCAGCAGGCAGTTCAGCTGATGAGGAATGGATGTCTCTTGAATAGGCAATCAGGGAAGTTGGAAAGAGATACGTAGGTACAAAGAAGGTAACTGCGAAGAAGCATGGGTAGCAGAGGCTATACTTCAGACGATCGCTGAAAGAAGGAGGTACAAAAATTCAGGAGTACAGAAATACAAGTCACTTGGCAATTAAATGAATAAGAAGCCCAAGGTACCTAAGGTGAAACGACTGCATGAAAAAAATGTGAAGAAATTGAAAACGAAGTAATTGTCGGAAGGACTGAAGACTCAGCATATAGAAAAGTCAAAACAAACTTCGGTGAAATTAAAAGCAAGAGTAGTAATATTAAGAGTGCAACGGGAATTCCTCTATTAAATGGAAAGAGTACACTGAAGGCATTTGGGACAGGAGAAGAAACAAGAGCCATTGTCGGAGATATGGGAGACCCAGTGTTAGAATCAGAATTTGAAACAGCTTCGGAAGACGTAACGACAGTGTACGAACAGACGTATTCCTATTAACTGTAAAGAAGACACTTTAGGTGGAAGACAGGCACAATTAAAAGACACTCACACATAGCTTTCTGCCACAGCCTTCGTCAGTAAAAGACACACACACACACACACACACTCACACACCGTTCACACAAACGCAAGCAAGGAAGCACACCTCACGCACGCACGACTGCCACCTTCAGCGTCTCGGGCCGGAATGCTATGTGTGCGTGCGTGTGTGTGTGTGTGTATGTGTGTGTGTGTGTGTGTGTATGTGTGTGAATGGCGCGTGTGTGTTCTTTTTTACTGACGAAGGCTGTGGCCGAAAACTATGTGTGAGTGTGTCTTTTAATTGTGCCTGCTGCAACTTGACGTGTCTTCTTTACAGTAAGTATCAACCTGTCTTTTCCTACATTGTTGATATTCTTATCTGGAGTTCGCATTGTTTGATTTTTGGAAGACCTAAGATGAAATAAGGTACAAGGGTCGGATAATGTTCCATTAGATACTCTAAAGTAATTGGGGATAATGGCAAAAAACGAATATTCTTATTGGTGTGTAGAATTAATGAGCGTGGCTAAATATCATCTGACTTTCGGAAGAGCAGCATCCTCACAGTTCTAAGGAAAGCAAGAGCGAAATAGTGCGAGAATTATCGCACAATAAGTTTATCAGCTCATGAATCCAAGTTGCAGACAAGAATAATATATAGAAGAAAGTAAACGAAAACTGCTGATCTGTTAGATGACAGTTGGTTTGGCTTTACAAATATGAAAGCCAACAGACAGGCAATTCTGATATTGCGGTTGATAATGGATGCAACACTGAAGAGAAACAAAGACCCGTTTGTAGAATATGTCGACGGAGGGAAAGTGCTCGACAATGTAAAGTGGTGCAAAATGTTCAAAATTCTGAGAAACATAGAGACAAGCTCCAGGGAGAAATGGGTAATATGCAATATGTACAAGAGCCAAGAGTGAAAGAGCAAGATTGAAGTGCTTAGATTAAAAAGGATGTAAGGCTAGGGTGTAGCCTTTCGCCCTACTACTGGGTCTGTACATCGAAGAAACACTGGCGGAAATAAAAGAAAGACTGAAGAGTGGAATTAAAATTCAAGGTGAAGGCATAGCGATGATAAGATTTGCTGTTGAGGTCTAATATGTACAGAATAGGTATTGAGAGCAAATCGAAGATAGATGAAAGCAATGAGAAGTAGTGGAAATGAGGACAGCGAGAAACGTAACATTATGTTTAGTGATCACGAAGTAGATGAAGTTAAAGAAGCCTGCTACCTAGGAAGCAAGATAACCCAAGGCGGACGGAGTAAGGAAGACATGAAAAGCAGACAAGCATTAGCAGAAATGGCGTTCCTGGCCAAGAAAGGTCTACTAGTATCAAACATAGGTCTTAATTTGAGGGAGAAATTTCTGAAAATGTGCATCATTGTATGGTAGTGAAACATTGGCTGTTGGAACACAGGAACTGAAGAGAACCGAAGCATTTAAGATGTGGCGCTACAGAAGAATGTTAAAAATCAGGTGAATTGATAAGGTAAGGATTGAAGAGGTCCTCAGAAGAATAGGTGCAGAAAGGAATATAGGGAAAACACTAATGAGACGAAGGTGCAGGATGGTAGGATATCTGTTAAGGCATCATGGAAAATGTTACATGGCACTGGAGAAAGCTGTAGAGGGTAAGAATTGTAGAGAAAAACAGTGATTGGAATAGATCCAGCAAATAATTGCTGACACAATTTGAAAATGCTACTCTGAGATGGTGCTTGTCACAGGGGAGGAACTGTGGTGGGCGACATGAACACTGATGGTTCAAAAGAAAAAAACAAAAAAACAAAAGGAAACCAAAATTCAGAGAGAGAGAGAGAGAGAGAAAGAGAGAGAGAGAGAGAGAGAGATGGCTTTACGAAGTGTTGCCTAACTGTGAAGCAGTTCTCATCATTGTTGACTTCCACAACGAGGTTCATGACAGCACACTGACTGATAGTTCCCTCGCATCATTATCAATGTCCATGAAGATATTGGCAAGTCACGTAATGAAGTGGTTTCCTCCGCAGTATTAAGGTAAAGCCCGCACATTTTAAACGACTACCTTCATTGATTGGAAACTGATAGCTTGTAAGTCGAGGTGTACAAAATAATGCAGCGTATTTGTTTGTAAATTTCCACGACCGGTGGCAAAGCAGACGAAATCGTATATTTTGTAACTATATTTCAGAAAATACGAAATATATTTTCTCAATGTTTTCGAGCAACGAAATCACGTTTAATAGAGAAAGTGAGTTGCTAATTCTCCAGTCAAATTCAGAGTAACAGCATTTAGTCGGAGACGACACGGCACTTGTACACAGTAATATAAAGGGGCCGGTACAGAACCCAACAACGTACAATAGTAAGGAAACACCGACAGCAAGAGCAAACTGTCGGTAGCCGATGTTTGGGCATTTATAAACAGTTGTAACCACAACAGGCGGGCCTCAGATCTCAATAACTGTACTGTAGTGGCCGTGAGCATCTGTAGCATTTCTATAAAAGAACCTATGCAGAACCTGACAGATTGTGAAGTCTTATATTTAATAATTGTACCGTATTGTTATAATTGAAGTGCAGCTGCTAATGGAGGTCCAATGGGGGCAGCGAAAGTTACAAGCCTGTAATTACACTCGCGCATTGCAAATTTACTCGTCACCTTCATGAAGCTAGGTCATGCCTCTTAAAACTGGACATGTATTAATACAAAATTAAATGAGATAAAATTCTCGATACAGCCGTCTGAAACACCTCGCTTACAATAAATTTGCACGTAATTTTCCAATAATCTACAATAAGTAATAAGGGGAAAGGATGAGGGCGCAGCAGAACAATCCAGCAGAAAATTTCTCAAAAGCACAACTAATATATTTATTGCGATAAAATTCGGGATCAAACAGTATCATCAAAACCCATAACCACAGAACATTGGTTTTGAGTGTACGTTGCTAAACACATGGAGCAGAAGACGATGTCTCATTAGTTTTCAGAAATATGACCGCATTGAAATTTGGACTACCTTCAGTTACAACTACGCTCTGCTTATTCTGTTTGTACCTCCTTCATCTTGGCCACATCAAGTAAATCCTGATCTGCATGAAGTGCCAATTCACTGCCTGCTAATGAATTCTGTCAATGTCTTTAGAGTCAGTGTCATATTACCAGTTTCGCTCTGCCTGTTTTCTTTCCTCTCGGTGTTTGCCAAATTGTTAACACAGTTCACTGAATAAAACGAACTTTATTTGCCACCCAATTATTCTGACTGCCAACGCGCTACACGCTATCACATTCAGAGTCCGTGGCAACATTTGTAAACTGCGGGCGGGGGAATTGGAAAGAATGGTGGGACACGCGATTCAGCAGCTTCGCGTGAAAGGTCGGCTACTAAGAAATGCAGCCGTGGGCAAATTCGTCCTGCGGGTCGATATTGGCTCCCGTGTTATCGGAAACGCCTCCTTTCAGTGGTTTTTCGAAACTTCATCGCTTCGCCCTTTTTTTTTGTTACGACTCTGGCTAACGAAAAAGTTTTTCGATGTTACGCAGACTCCGCGGGTTACACTTTATTATCTGCCGTGCTCAGACACGAACTATTCACTGGAATGTAACACAGAAAGTTCTAAGCTGTAACTGGGGAACGACTAGTTCATTTTGCAAAACTAAGAGAAAGAATCTAAACTGACAATTACGTAGAAGTATTAGCCTTACGACTCAATTATTTTTATGCAAATAAATTTGTCTTCCCGAAAATTTTCAACCAATATGGAATTGTTAAATTTACTCGCTGTTGCAGAATCTATCTGAGTTAAGCTGCATTAGTTGTGAAGGTATTACCCACCGGTGACATGTTTCTTCAGACTTTGCCAATAATAAGTGTTACAAACCCCGACGGGAAAAATGACGAGCTTAATATTAGCGTTGAAAACTTTAGTCTCTTGAAACCCTGTGTCGTGAATCCAAGTAAAGTTTCTAGCGATGGGCTTGTAGACAGAACGATATATGGCTGTTTGGGTTAGTCTTGGAAGCATGCTCGAATAGCCGATTGGTTAAGATGACCGCTCGCGACAAGCAGGAAATCCGGGTCCGATAGACGACTCAGCGCAAATTTTCGTGTGTCACCAATAAATAGCTTCGTAACAAATGCAGCTAATGTCAGAAAGATACCACATTTGCGAAAAAATTTCATTAACATAGTTCCATTGCAAGGTGGTAATCTATGTACTTTTTTTTTCAAGCATCTTTAAAAATAAATTTTTATTTCATTGTAACGAACGAAGATCGATACAGGTTGCCAATAACACTTTATGAACTTCCGTTAACCCTAGTGATGTAAATGTCGCCATTCTGAAGATACTGCATAAGTGATGCTAATATACAATTTAACCACACAATATTTTACTCAGTTCTATTAAGATAGATTCTTCTGCTTTAGTGGAGAAAGATAAACTGATCCCAGTTGCGACATGCGTTTAAAATTGTTGGCGTTTGAGATATCTAGCTATGAAGTTGCCTATAGCCACTGTGGATCAATTATTCCCGCCAGCCTTATGCCCACCTATTGAAATCACTGTACGGTTATAGTTGGTACCCATTTTTTGTGTAACTGTGGTAATGTGTCAGACTACAGAGATCAGAGAGTACCATAATGCTTTAACCTGTATCTTTCAACGATTTTAACAGGGACAGCGACATTCCCTCAGTGGTGCGTGCACAAGTTCGGCCAAATCTAATTGTATTGGACAGTTTTTACAATAACACTAACCCGCGATTGACCGTTGTTAATGAACATCACAGGAGATGCTAAAATGACCACTGTTGACGTTGATAGAATACTGGTCTCGATTTATCAAACTGTGAGACACGCCTGAAGAATAGCAGCAATAGAGATTTCAATGTTCTGCTGTAGCTCTTCCAGCACATGAGGACTATTTTAGTGTACGTGACCCTTCATTTTACCCCGAATTCACTTGGAGCCAGATCCAGTGATTGAGGTGGACAGGAGATTGTGCTCACTATGTCATCTCAAAGAACACATCATGCACTCGTGACAAGGCTGTTAATGACGTGTGTACTGTTGTGTAGCTGAAAATGTCTTTACAGTCAGTAGATCCACATGTGGACTTGCCGTTTAGCACTAATGGTACAATGACATATTCGTGCTGCGATGGGGACACAAGAGATAGTGAACCAAAGCCAACCTTTATGCAACAGTTCTTCAAAGTACTGGCGCGGATTTGCTGGTACAAAGTGCCGCATGTTCTGTTTCACTCGCTCTGAAAGGCTGATGTCGCCTTCATCTGAAGGACTGAAAAGCTGAAGACACATTATTTCCGATTCCATTTTATCCAGACACCAATGGCAGAACTCAACACGTGGAAGTTCGAAGTTCGTCAGGTACCTTTCTCTAGCGCTCAATAGAAGTCGACAATTTTCCTGATCATGAACAATGGCCAACTTGGCGCCAGTCATACAGGTATACTGCTCGCAAAAAAAAAAAAAAAAAAAAAAAAAAAAAAAAAAAAAAAAAAAAAAAAAAAAAAAACTTCATATTTCGACTGGGTATGTGATGGTATTTCAGTGATTCCAGTCACTAATTGGTAGTAATAGGCCACTAGGCCACTGCAGCCCCTCTGGCCTGAATGCTGGATGTACGCACTGATTCGCTTGGGGAGGCTGTCATTAAGTCATTAGTCATTGGGTCCACTACTGAGAATACACCTGTGGTTCTTGCAGGTCACGAGAGAACCTCAATATCACGCAGACTTTTCATACAGATAGATACGTGCCTTGTATGGATGACCATTGTTCTGCTGAATAGTGGCAGCACAGTATGGTCGCATGAGAGGTAGCACATGACTATGCAAGGATGTTAGGGATGTACCGTAGTACCGTCACAATTCCCTGAATCATTAGTAGCCGTGAGCTGATGCCATACCCGACGGTTGCCAAAATCACGATTCCAGGAGTAACACCGCTCTGTGTTCGAAGTATGGACTTTAGCCCAGGTCACCACCAATCGCCAAGGATGGTCACATAGGGAAGTCCAGGATAATCCAGAACACAAAGCGAAGCCAATAATCACAAGTCTATGCTTCTTGGTCACAGTACCACTCAAGATGCAGGTGTTTGTACTTTGGTCTTTCACAATTTTTTATTAGCTTATATGAACCTTACACGTTTCGTTGCTACTCCTTTTCAAAGGATCTAAAAAGGACGTACCGTACATGAGAAACGAAGCAATGGCGATGGGTAAGGTATGGCAGAGAGACCAGCAAGTCGAGAGCAAGTGAATACGATACACCGTGGACGTAACATAGCTTACACCCATCCGAAACACAATGCTACAAGATATCTCGTCAAAGTGACTTCCATGAGGCATCACTGAAAACTCATCGAGTGTTTTCGCAATTGGAATATGAAAAGGATCAGCTGTAGAACAGAATGACGAATATGGAAATTTGTCCCGGATGTGGACTCGATCCCGGATATCCCGCTTATCATGAGTGACGCCTTACCATTTGGCTATCTGTGCACAGCTCACGGGCAGACCCTTGCTACCATATATCGACAACCAAGTATCAACAACCTGTACTCGTATATCCATTATGTACAGTCCCGTACAGGACCGACATATTACTTCAAAGTTGCTTGCCCAGTGTCTATGGATAAATAACTTTACACTGGATAAGTTCGAATTACGATATAAAGTTCGAAAGAATTTTGCATCGTAATTCGGAATAACACACACAATGCACTATCGTATTACTGCAAACTGATTGGCGTGCACTCGCTCCAGCGTAAGGAGAGCAGCTCTGGCAGACGGAGCTGCCACACTTGACTGTTCTAAGACACAATGAATACATATATTTGGATTAAGCAAATAATTCAACGTTTTACTAATCCCGGAACACTAACGTACGACGTGCATACAATTTCATGCATACTTGTTATGTTTAAAGTACCGAAGACGTTATTTGATGCTAACATTAGTTATACGACATTATTCTAGCAAATATACATAATGGATGACCCTGATGTACAATGATGGCTGCCCTTTTTGACAGCAGTCAGCATTAAACCATTGCTTCAGGAGCCCACTATAAGTGTAACTGGTTACCAGAGCATACTTGACCTCATAGCAACAACCAATCTTGGACACATAAGGTGCATAACAAAATTACAAAAAAATACATGTATTTAAAAAAGCAGGTAAAAATTCGCTTAAAATCTTCCCAAGAGATAGTCACCATTGCTTCCAACTATGTAAGTGTAGACCAGACGTTGCTTGAATTCAAAGATACAGTTTTGACGGTAACTGGGAGATTTGTGCCAAATAATTTAATACGAGAGGCGACAGATCACTATCACTACACAAAACAGGTCAGAACACAGTCGAAGAGACAAAAAAGCAAGCTAAATTTGAAAGAACACAAAATCTCTAAAAGGGGGAGCACACGACTTTGGGATCGCCGACTTTCTTCAAACTTAGTACACCATTTGTAGACCAATAAAACAACACAACCTGCAAACAATAAGGTGCACTACAATATCAATTCCGACAAAATCACAAGAGAAGTTTTACGCGCCTATTACGTGGCTTATGTAATCGTGCGTAGGTGCCGGACGCTATTCATTGTTATCATGTAGTGCCTGCACGGTAGCTCAGAGCTGCTCTCTGTAACGAAAGAAAACTGAGCGGATTTCGTGTGACCGCCACGACCAAATATAACGAACAATAATGAACAAAAAAAGGAAGAGAACTGGGTAGCATTCGAGCTTGTTAAAGAGAACGTGCATGAAGCGATGGTTCAACTCACGTGCACTATTTATTCTTGCTACATTAGCAACGTCTCACCTCTACGCAGGTTATTTGACAAATGGGGCATCCTGTTGTGTCTGCAGCTCGAAGCGTCGAGGAACAAAGTAGTTCCGGATTCCTTATCAGATTGCATGTGTAAGGGAGGTCACAAATCACGACAGGGATATATTTCAGGAAAACTCTATCCGTTTCTTTGTTTACTTGTCGACAGTTGTCGACAGTTGTCGAACGCTGACAACTTGACCACAATGAACTCTTACATGCGGTACTTACGCACAGGTGCAGAAGGCACATAACAGATGAATAAAACTTCTCTTGCAGTTTTGTCGGAATTTCCAGAGTATCACATCTTACTACTTGTACATTACATTGTTTTAATGGCTTACTAAAGGTCTACAACGTTTGAAGTCTATCTGAGATCTCAACGCCGTGACATCCCCTTGTAAGGTTGGTGATGTTTAACAATTCGAATTTTTCCGCGGACGTGAATGTGAAATGATTTTAGGTTTTTAATAGTTTCCACAACAAAACTGGAAGAAAATACATAGAACTTCTGGCCGTATTCGAAGTTGACCAACGGCGAGATACAGTCAATACCTACACAGCACTACAGAAATGGTAAGTAACGTCATCGATGACACTACCATTAAAGTGGAAATACTAATCATGGTTTTCCGAAATTCCTTCATCAAAAAAGACGGAGAAAGTATTCCAGAATTCAAGAATAGCTGAGAACATGAGTAACGTAAAAGTAGTTTCCGTGGATGTAACTAAGCGGCTAACCTTAGTTAATTAAACCGAAACTTCCAGTTCAGACTGTATACCAGTTATCATCCTTTCAATTATGTTGTAATGTCTCCTTACTTGGCAATTATATGCGAACGCTCGCTCCACGAATTATACTTGCGGAATGAATGGAAATATTCACAGACGACGCAAATATCCAAGAAAGGATACAGAAGTAATCCACTGAATTGCGGACTCACATAAACGGCATTGATCCGCAGCAGGATTCTGGAACAAACAATGTTCTCGAAATTAGGGATTACCTCGAAGTCAACATTCTACTGACACATTATCAACACAGAGTCGTAAAAGATCGTTCTTGGGAAACACAGCTGGCAGGCTCCTTATTCACACCGAGCGAGGAGGCGCAGTGGCTAGCACACTGGACTCGCATTCGGGAGGACGATGGTTCAATCCCGCGTCCGGCCATCCTGATTTAGGTTTTCCGTGATTTCCCCAAATCGCTCCAGGCAAATGCCAGGATGGCTCCTTTGAAAGGGCACGGCCGACTTCCTTCCCTGTCCTTCCCTAATCCGATGAGACCGATGACCTCGCTGTCTGGTCTCCTCTCCCAAACAACCCCAACCAGTTATTCACACAAAGCAGTGACTGTTGTCGACAGGGGAACTCAGATTGGTTCCATATTTCTACATTTATAGAATGCTTTTCACAGCGTTCCTCACAAACGGCTTCTAATCATATTGCGTGTCTGTGCAGTATCGTCTGAGTTGAACGACTAGATTTGTGATTTTCTGTCAGACCAGTCACAGTTCTTAGGGAGGAAGAAAAGTGATTGAGAGCGACAAATGTGATATCTAGCGTTCCCCAAGGAGATTTTCTGAATCTGCATAGGCGGTGTGGGAGACAATTGGAGCACCCATCTTCGCTTCTTTGCAGATGATGCTGTCGTTCACCTCCAATATAGCAATCAGAAGGCCAAAACCAAGTGGAAAGTGAATTAGGCTATATACATAATATGGTGTGAAAGGTGGCTGACTGTAACTGGCAATGACAAGGAATTCTGATGGCATTACTGTGAACCATGGACTTCTTGCGTTGCCATGCGACTGTATCGTCCTGCCTGCATTGAACAGGACAGTTCTCGTCCATTCGTGGCACGAATATCTATGAACTGTCTGTGTGATATTAATGTACTCCGTGGCCTCCTAGATCTCCAGATTTGTCTTCAGGACAACGGCTTAGTGACCCTTCGCGAGTGAATAACTGCATGCATCCAGGGTTGAAGAGGATTGCACAGTGAATTACGCCACTCTCAAGTTTAGAATTACCAATAGTTAAAATCAGAACCATTACATGGACTATATTGTGAGGGAGGAAAACCAAAGACTGCGTCTTATTATCAGAACACTTAATAGGTGGAACTGATCAACTGAGGAGACTGCCTGAACTAAGCTTGTCCGAAATTATCTGTAGTTCTGTTGTGCGGTGTGGTTTCCTTACTCGATAGGATTGACGGGGGAGATCGACAAAGTTATTAGAAGAGCAGCTAGTTTTGCATTATAGTGAAATACACTCCTGGAAATGGAAAAAAGAACACATTGACACCGGTGTGTCAGACCCACCATACTTGCTCCGGACACTGCGAGAGGGCTGTACAAGCAATGATCACACGCACGGCACAGCGGACACACCAGGAACCGCGGTGTTAGCCGTCGAATGGCGCTAGCTGCGCAGCATTTGTGCACCGCCGCCGTCAGTGTCAGCCAGTTTGCCGTGGCATACGGAGCTCCATCGCAGTCTTTAACACTGGTAGCATGCCGCGACAGCGTGGACGTGAACCGTATGTGCAGTTGACGGACTTTGAGCGAGGGCGTATAGTGGGCATGCGGGAGGCCGGGTGGACGTACCGCCGAATTGCTCAACACGTGGGGCGTGAGGTCTCCACAGTACATCGATGTTGTCGCCAGTGGTCGGCGGAAGGTGCACGTGCCCGTCGACCTGGGACCGGACCGCAGCGACGCACGGATGCACGCCAAGACCGTAGGATCCTACGCAGTGCCGTAGGGGACCGCACCGCCACTTCCCAGCAAATTAGGGACACTGTTGCTCCTGGGGTATCGGCGAGGACCATTCGCAACCGTCTCCATGAAGCTGGGCTACGGTCCCGCACACCGTTAGGCCGTCTTCCGCTCACGCCTCAACATCGTGCAGCCCGCCTCCAGTGGTGTCGCGACAGGCGTGAATGGAGGGACGAATGGAGACGTGTCGTCTTCAGCGATGAGAGTCGCTTCTGCCTTGGTGCCAATGATGGTCGTATGCGTGTTTGGCGCCGTGCAGGTGAGCGCCACAATCAGGACTGCATACGACCGAGGCACACAGGGCCAACACCCGGCATCATGGTGTGGGGAGCGATCTCCTACACTGGCCGTACACCACTGGTGATCGTCGAGGGGACACTGAATAGTGGACGGTACATCCAAACCGTCATCGAACCCGTCGTTCTACCATTCCTAGACCGGCAAAGGAACTTGCTGTTCCAACAGGACAATGCACGTCCGCATGTATCCCGTGCCATTCAACGTGCTCTAGAAGGTGTAAGTCAACTACCCTGGCCAGCAAGATCTCCGGATCTGTCCCCCATTGAGCATGTTTGGGACTGGATGAAGCGTCGTCTCACGCGGTCTGCACGTCCAGCACGAACGCTGGTCCAACTGAGGCGCCAGGTGGAAACGGCAGGGCAAGCCGTTCCACAGGACTACATCCAGCATCTCTACGATCGTCTCCATGGGAGAATAGCAGCCTTTATTGCTGCGAAAGGTGGATATATACTGTACTAGTGCCGACATTGTGCATGCTCTGTTGCCTGTGTCTATGTGCCTGTGGTTCTGTCAGTGTGATCATGTGATGTATCTGACCCCAGGAATGTGTCAATAAAGTTTCCCCTTCTTGGGACAATGAATTCACGGTGTTCTTATTTCAATTTCCAGGAGTGTAAATGAGTGAGTGTTGAAGTTATGACATGTGAGATGGGTTTGCAATCGTTGAATAAAGGCGTTTCTCGCTGCAGTGAAAGTTTTTTTAGCTTTCTCCATCGGAACCGAAACTATTTTATTGACGCCCACACATAGGCGAAGAAATGACCATTGTGATAAAATAAGAGCTTTATGTGCTCATTTTTCCCACGTGCTATTCGAGATTGGAACGGTAAAGAAACAGTCTAAATGTGATTCGATGAACCTCCTACCAAGAATTTTAAGTGTTAGTTGCAGTGTGGTGATTCAGATGTAGATGTAGCTGTAAGAAAACCATAAAAACATGTTTTCCTAAATTCATTCGTTTTCGGCGAGTGGGTTTGTCTAGCACAACGTTTAGGACTTTACATGACATGCTGCTACGACAGTGGTGCATGGGTGGAAGCTGATAAGCGTTGTCCCACTAGTGGGCCATTCTGCGTCATCATTGCACGAGACAGAAATCAATAAGTGTATGAGGTTACAACAGAAGGTTCAGCTTAGTCCATAGAGTAGCCCGTAGCTCAAGCCTAACTTTACAGCTGAATGCAGTGGGTACCTCACATTTCATGTACAAGTCTTCAGTCTTTAACGTCGCTATAGAAAATTTCCCGATAGCGTGCAGCACCAGATGAAGCAGCACTGCCACTGCTCTGGTGCTTGCATCGTAAGTTTCAGCTGCCAAACAACGTCGGAGTGGTGAACGATACAGAACTTGGAGTTAGTGGCTCTCCTGAAAATAATGGTGACATATTAATAATGAGGATAAAAAAAATCAGAAGTAACATTACACACGTTTCACAAGAACTTTTTTCTTAATTTGCTGGCTTTTTCATGCCCCTGAAATATTCGTTCTATTCTTTCTATCGGTTACATTTTATGCGTATTACTCGGTCGACTTTCCGCATCGCTGACGGAAGTTCCAACACTGTGGCCCTGGAGGACCCTCAACTGCTGCATGTAACGTGATGATGTGTAACATAACTACGTAGGTGAGTGAGAAACTGTGTGCAGTAATCCCCTAGAAAACAGACAGCACGACTTCGAACAGTCCGTCCACACATGAAGCACCCTCTCCTTCATTCTGACAATGCCAAAACACGCATGCGCTGCATCGTCAGCAACAATCCAACGCCTTGGGTTTACGGTCATCAGCCGGCCGGTGTGGCCGTGCGGTTAAAGGCGCTTCAGTCTGGAATCGCGTGACCGCTACGGTCGCAGGTTCGAATCCTGCCTCGGGCATGGATGTGAGTGGTGTCCTTAGGTTAGTTAGGTTTAATTAGTTCTAAGTTCTAGGCGCCTGATGACCTCAGAAGTTAAGTCGCATAGTGCTCAGAGCCATTTGAACCATTTTACGGTCATCGATAATCTTCCGTACAGTCCCGAATTGATCGCATCTGCTTTTCACATATTGCCAGAATCTGAAGAGTGGTGAGGTGATGCAAGCAGAGATTGTAGCTGCGTTAACCATGTTTCTACGGTGACGGTATCAAAAAACTTTCACTCGTTGCGAGAAATGAGTTCGTTGTCAGGGTGGTATGTTGAGAAATAAATATTTAGACATGAAGAATAAACATGACGAATGTTATTAAAGTTTGTTTTGTTTAAGAAGCCTTAAGAGTTTTCGCAATAAAGAAGCAGAGGAATTACTTTTCAGCATATCCTTGTAGTTGCTGTTATCTTTAAGGTAACTAGCTTTCCTGTTTTACTTATGAATGTATAAAGTTTGTGTTTATTCTGAAATAAAAGAATTGTTTCATGTCTTGACAGGCAGTAATGCGGCACACAAGTTATCGTAACATTCATCAGAGTATACATATATTTTGACTTTAGCTGTACTGTAGTTTGAACTGAAAAGCCATGTGTAAGTACGAGGTCTATACTCAAAACCTATATTGGTCGTAATTTATTAAAAGGCATGTACAGACTTCAAAATGAGCAGCGGCTACAGAACAAGTGGAGTCATAGTAGCAGCTAGTCTAGCCCTCTGACAAAGCAAAGGGAGAGTGCCATAATAAAATTTAATCAATATCATTGATAACAGATTTTACTTCGTTTATAGATGTCGAGTCGACTGATATAAGTCCCGGCTGATCAGCCCAGTAGTTTATACGTCGAGTTCATTAATTTCCTATTAATTTTCCCCGGCAATTAGGGACCTCAGGGGGTTTGCTTAAGAACATAACTCCTAGCTCGTGAGGATATAATAATTTTCGGACGTCTGATATATTTGATACAGAACTGATGCAATATGGTATATTACTAGGCGGCTAACGTAGCCGTAATTCGAATTTCAGTTCTTATTCGCTGGGAGCAGATGGATACACCCCGTACGCCGTTTTTGCTGAAGACGCGCTATTCCAGGCGTTCCAGCCATAGCGCCACCTATTAGCTTGCCTAAAGAGCTACCCTTCCTGTCGGTGGAAGTTGACAGGGTCCCGGGATACAAATGTAATGGGAGAGGCCCTTGACATCCCAGTCGAAGTCAGTGCTCAGACGCTTCCAGTTCGTAACTATCGTTCGCGAGTAAGTCGCGCCGTTATGCACAGATGTGCATGCTGGTTACGTCGGTCGCGGCTGTTGCCCACTGCACGCAGCATAGTCAGTAATCAGCTTCCGCGTTCTAATCGGCAGTAATTCCGAAGCGACGCGATAACGTGTACAAGTGTTTGGTGCTGGAATCGTGTCATGGGCCCGTTAAAGCGGTCTCAACCGCCCGTGCCTCGGCGGGTCTTCACAAATCTTATAACTTTTAATATGTCAACTACCTCTCGGAGCACCCTCTCTCGATTGAGGGGTAGGATCATTCAACATTATTTCCCTAATTTGTTCTGTTTGATCATTATTGTGTCCTGATTCGCAGCAAGATAAATCTAGTCTGTTTCTTAACTCTGCTGGAGAGCAGTAACGGTTATTCATGTGTAACAGGCCACCTCTCATTTAACGTGTTGCAGTGACTCTACATATGTAACATCGAACTAGATCTGTCTGTTTCCTTGTTCTGTGGATTTTCCCTATTGTCTCTTTCTGTATCAGTACTCACTGAAACACATATGGACTTGATGGAGCTTGATACCAGCCGCTGTCGAGACAGCACATGTATCACAGGTGAGATTTAATACCGATAGCTATTAGGGGGACGAGGAAAACGGACGGACAAATTAATTACTCAGTCATTCTTCACTCACAGCCACAAACAAATCACTTGTAACTATAAGTACAGCAGACTGGAGTACCTGCATTGTAAGATTTGACTATTACCCAAGTATGACCATTTGACTGGTTATACTAAATACTTGGTCCGTCTCTGTAGGTATCTGGTCAGCTTGCTTCTCTGCTTTGCGGAGGACCCAGTTCCGATTCCTCTTGATGCCTGGTAATTTTAGTTGGTCGAAGGTGAACAGTGGTGCACTCATCCTCTTGAGTCCGATTGCGAAGCTAGCTGAATGCAACGTAGCGTCTCCAAGGATAAGAAATCCCGCAAACGCCAGGAGAGTTGTGTGTTGACGCGACGCCCCTCCGATACTGCTTACGATGAAGCCACTGGCAGTGGATAACAAGTTTACCTGTTTGCTACGATTAACCCATTAAAGCCAGAATGCGCTGCTTTGCTGGGCAAATTCACGCGACTTCTTTCCTACATTTTATAAAGTTCTTTGTACCAAAAAATTTTAGTGGGTGCTCAATATTCATAAACCTATCTTATGCAGTCGGGTGCAAAAGAGCTCTTCTTAGCTATTTATTCACATTGTTTATTTTAGCTAAATATTCATCTAAATCCTCACACACAAGAACGTCCTCTTCTCCAAGGAACAAGCATGGCACACTTGTAATTATTTATAACTCTACCAACATGTGTTTTTGTAGTCAGTCAGTGACAGTCTTTTCTGATTAGGTAGTTGATCATTGAGCACCATCTGGGTACATCACCTTACAATCACCGGGTCCATTAAGCGAATAAAAATTCTTCCGGCCGTTTTCCTGTTCGAATGTAACATCTGTAATACGGTACAAATCCCCCCCCCCCCCCCCGCCTTTTTTAAACTATAGAGAATCACTATTACTGGTTGTGGAACATCTAATTTCTTTTTCTCTATTCTGTATCTGCATTATGACGGGATGTCCATGTACGAGATCATTCAGAAAGTGTGTTATTTCATAACAATGAACTACATTTATACAAATGTGAACTATTTCGCAACATATAGAATAGTTAGCGAACCTCAGGCAAAAACGACAGATCCTGAGCCATAATAATTATCTTTAAATATTTCTGATTTGTAGATGCAGCCATTTCCAACCTACAACCAGCCCTGAACTAACACACTTACAGTTCCTTGAAAGATCCTACACTCTAGTGTTGAAACTAAGCCAAAGAAACTAATATATGAATGCGTATTCAAATAGATAAGTAAACAGACAGATTACGGCGCTGCGGTCAGCAACGGCTGTATACGACAAGAAGTGTCTGGCGCGGTTGTTAGACCGGTTACTGCTGCTACAATGGCAGGTTATCATAATTTAAGTGGGTTTGAATGTGGTGTTATAGTCGGCAAACAAGCGTTGGGGTACATCTCCGAGGTAGCGATGAAGTTTGGAAACACCCTGCAAGAACGGGACGAACGACGACTGAACTGAACTGTTCAACGTGACACAAGTGCAACCCTTCCGCAAACTGATGCAGATTTCAATGCTGAGCCATCAACAAAAGTCAGCGTTCGAATGATTCAGCGAAACATCGTGGATATGAGCTTTTGGAGCCGAAGGCCCACTCGTGTACCCTGATGACTGCAGTACACAAAGCCTTACGCCTCGCCTGGGTCCCTCAACGACATTGGACTGTAGGTGACTGGAAACATGCTGTCTAGTCGGAAGAGTCTCGTTTCATATTGTATCGAGCGGATAGACGTGTACTGGTATGGCGACCACGTCATGAATCCATGGACCCTGCATGTCAGCAGGAGACTGTTCAAGCTGGTGGAGGCTCTGTAATGGCGTGGGGTGTGTGTAGTTGGAGTGATACGGAATTCCTGACACCGCTAGATAGGACTCTGGCAGATGACGCGTACGTGAGCACCCTGTCTGATCACCTGCATCCATTCACCTCTACTATGCATTCCGAAGGCCTTGGGAAATTCCAGCAGGACAATGCGACACCCAACACGTCCAGAATTGCCACAAAGTGGCTCCAGGAACACTCTTCAGAGTTACGCTTCCGCTGGCCACTAAATTGTCCTGTCATGAACGTTACTGAGCATACGTGGGACATTGAAATGTATTGCTCAGAAGAGGTCTCCCCTCGCCCCCGCCCCCACCCCCTCGCACTCTTATGGGATTTATGGGTAGCACTGCAGAATTCATGGTGGCAATTCCCTCCACCACTACTCCAGAGTGTAGTCAAGTGTATGCCACGTCGTGTTGCGGCACTTCTGAGTGCTAGGTAGGTGTACTAGTTCCTTGACTCTTCAGTGAATAAGGTTGCACTCGTGGACCACCGTTCAATAAAAATGGAAATTCTCGTGTTTAGGGATAAAGAATGAACGTCGGTCCACGTTTGTGGACCTAGGTAACGAAAAGTACCAGAAAATGGCAACACAGCCCAAACTGAACAGTAGAGAAAAAGCCGAAGTAAATAGATATTCTAATATTAAGTGCGGTTTTGGATCCTTCCTCAATCAAAATATAGTTACATTGGCCCGTCACATATCTGACAAGGACTGCAAATAGCCCAAACTGGTTATTTGATTCAATAGATTTAAATACGACCATGAGCAGCACAATTTATTTAGTGCTAAAATTAGTAGAATCCATTCCAGTCTCTGAGTGTACGAATTACCTGTGTTTATCTCGCTGTGTAGTAAGGAGCAGTATCTGCTGGTATTATGAACCAGTGCATTAAGTTGGCGCTGAATAGCCGGAGGGGAACGCGGCAGGGCGTAGCGCTGGTAGCTGTTCCCGGCGCAGGGCTGCAGCGCGGTGAGTTCGCCGGCACGGGGAACCCCCGGGGCCGACATGAAACCGCAGCGTGGGTCCCGTGGGCCGCGGCCAAGTTTACTGCCACTGCGGGAAGGCGAAGCAACGGAAGGGCGGAGAAGGGCGGCGCAGGCGCCTCCAGCCGCACCAGCCACTAGATCCACTCCCGCGGCTGACGCTTTCAAACACTTTGTGTTCAATGCTTTGCTTTCTCATTTTGGTTGCTTTGTCTTCTTATTGGTAACCAGCCATTAGGGATGGAACAGCTCACGTCCATATGTGTTTGCTTGAGATAGGCGTAAACCAGGATACGATTGTGTGGTGTCAAATGACGGTAATGGAAAAGTGTTTACCAAGACGCGCCAGTCCAATATTTATGAAACTTTCTCCCAATATTCATCAAGTAACGTGTATGCCTTATAACTGAAAAACTTACAGTTCTACCAGTCGTATCCAAACACATATTCTCCAAGATACCACCGGGATAAGGATGAATAATACGGTTAAATACGGTACTCTAGATCTGAACCGAGTGGACTCATGTGATATGCAGATCACCGCTTACAACAGAGATAGATTTGCGAGGGAAACGGAAGGAGAGTGCGTGGCTCTAACAAGTGAGTCGAGGACATGGTTTTCACTAAATTTCATAGTTCCAAATGGGATCAAGGCTTTCATGTCAAAAAGGATTAAAAAGTATTCTGCATGGTGAACAGTAGGTCATAAACGATGTGATAGTTAGTTCTCCCACAGACTGGAAACGAAGAAATAATGACATGAACTCCGTACAATAACACAGTTACCAAAAACTCATCGGCAAATTCTGTGGGAAGGGCAAGAATATTGTCTGGTAACTACACTCATGCTCATAAATAAAGTATAATGCCGATACATTGCTAAACAACGCTCTGGTGGGAGGTTTGCGGGTTTATATCACCTCGGGGTATGACCATGCGGTGCATTTGACCTGCGGTCCTCGCACGGTGGCGCTGGCAGCAGTCCACATACTCAGAGGTGTGTTGGTGCATGTCAGAGTACGGTGCAGCGAGTAAGTGTGTAGACGTTTCCAGACGTGCTAATGGTGACTGTGCGTTGAAAATGGCTCAAAGAACACATATTTATGACGTTATGAGGGGTAGAATACTCTGGCGTCTAGAGACTGGTCAAACACAGCAGGTCGTAGCGTGGGCCCTCCATGTGCCACAAAGTGTAATCTGAAGATTATGGCAACGACTGCAGCAGACATGATACGTGTCCAGGCGCTACAGTACGGGGTGTCCACAGTGTAAAACACCACAAGAACCATCATTGCCCTCAGACGGCCACGGAGTACTTCAGGTAGCCTGGCTCGTGACCTTACCGCAGCCACCGGAACAGTTGTCTCCAGACACACAGTCTACAGACGACTGAGTAGACATGCATTCCACTGACCCCCGGCCACAGGAGAGCCCGTAAAGCCTGGTGTCAAGAACACAGTACATGGTCATCGGAACAGTGGTCCCAGGTTATGTTCACGGACGAGTCCAGGTATAGACTGAACAGTGATTCTAGTCCGGATTTCATCTGGTGTGAACCAGGGACCAGATACCAACCCTTTGATGTCCTTGAAAGGGACCTGTATGGAGGTCGTGGTTTGATGGTGTGGGGTGGGTTAATGATTGGTGCACGTACACTCCTGAATGTCTTTGACAGAGGAACTGTAACAGGTCCTGATGGATGATAACGCAAGGCCCCACCGAGCAGCCATCGTGGGGGAGTACCTTGAAACAGAAGATATCAGGCGAATGGAGTGGCCTGCCTGTTCTCCAGACCTAAACTCCATCGAACACGTCTGGGATGCTCTCGGTCGACGTATCGCTGCACATCTTCAAACCCCTAGGACACTTCAGGAGCACCGACAGGCACTGGTGCAAGATTAGGAGGCTAAACCGCAGCAGCCGCTCGACCACCTGATCCACAGTATGCCAACTCGTTGTGAGGCCTGTGCACGTGTGCATGGTGATCATATCCCATATTGATGTCGTGGTACATGGGCAGGAAACAGTGGCGTTCTGTAGCAGATATGTTTCGGGACGGTTTTCTCAACTTATCACCCTTACCGTGGACTTACAGATCTGTGTCGTATGTGATCCCTATGTGCCTATGCTATTAGTCCCAGTTTTGTGCAGTCCCACGTTGTGTGGCACCACATTCTGCAATTATCCGTGTAACACACGGAAGTACTCACGCAAATTAAGTTATTGCGAACATGATGATTACGTCGTTCAGGTGGTATTACGAACGTGCATGCAGGAACCCAAGAAACTGAAGTGTCAATTGACGACACACATTCTGAAAATGAGTCCGTGATCATATATTTGCCCACAAAGTTGGGAGCAACAGCAACAAATATTTGGAATCTTGGGTCAATAAAACCAGTTGCAAGATTGTGACAAGTTTTATATCGGTCAGACAGGAAGGAACATCGAGACTCGTTTTAGAGCATAAGTATAACCGAAATAAGAGCGCTTTCGGTACACATTTAGTAGGAACACATTCAGTAGGAAGCATAGAGAATAATAAGAATGTTGTATAGGACGCCAAAGTGGACGTTACTGTACCTACTTGAGAAAATTGAGATATATGTGCACAGAAAACGACAACCAGAATTACTGCTGAATGAACAGAATGAGTTTAACGTAAATGATAATTCTGATGTACTCAGAAACCTACTAGTTGGAGCAGCGCCGAACTCCACAGAGGATTGGCGTGCGGTCGTGTGCTCGGGCCGCCGGCGACCATGAGACTGGGCCTTGCTCTAGAAGTTCCGCAGCAGGAAAACAAGAACTTCATACTGACAAACCACGACGTGCCGTCATTGAGACTACACTCCGATTGTATTATCGACAATCGATATTTTTTAATTTTTATTAATAGTCACTGCTTCGTTAATTACCTTACAATTACGTTTACCGTCATGGACCTGTCAGGCTGGAAGATTCTGTTTTATAGATGTTTTTAACTTTACATTTTCTATACTGGCTATTATACAATTGAATTTTTTATCTTGCCAGGTTAGGAACTTCACACTATTAGTATTTGCTCTTTTAAATGGATTTTAAGTATGAATCTAATTCCACGTATGTTTTATTGTCAGATGCTCCTTTTGCCATGTGAAGTAATTTTAATTAATGGCTACGCATACCGCATTCTAACCATTTCATTTGCGATACTAGTTAATCACGTAGTTTCTTATGCTGGCCTCAGTTTCCTTTCGTAAATACCTGACGCATTCTGATCATCACCAGCACTTACTATGTACCTATTTAGACTGACGTTGATACTACATCACAACATCTTATGGTATGTGCGGCTGGTGTACATGGCTGTTAATCATGTAAACACTTTCTATCTTTCTTATGTAGTACCAGACCTTTTATAGATTTAGCGTCAGCAAACTGAACTTACTTGGTTACACAGTGTTTTTGTTTGTGACAGATTTGAAGATGGCAGTAGCCGAAACCAGTAATAGTGAAGTGTGAAAGTTTGTGTGATCAAGAGGGACCTGTAAAATAAACAGAATTGTGTATTTTATGAGGTTTCAGGTTAGGTATCCGATTGCGTTGACTTATTATCACAATATTTCGGTTGGAAACCGTTCAGCCATCTTCAGGTGTACACCGCTGGAGACTGCCAGTTCACGGTGTCGGCTTTAAAACAAAAAAAGGTGTGGAGACGTACGAGCATAGGCGGCGGTCACAGGAGCGTCCTCTCTCGAAGTCTGCACTCTCTGCAGGTACTGTTCCAACTGGTCCGCAGCTCGTGGTCTCGCGGTCGCGTTCTCGCTTCCAGAGGGCAGGGTCCCTGGTTCAATTCCCGGTCGGGTCAGGGATTTTCACCTGCCTCGACATGACTGGATGTTTGTATTGTCATCATCGTTTATGAAAGTGGCGAGACTGGACTGAGCAAAGGTTGGGAATTTGTACGGGCGCTGATAACCGCGCAGTTGAGCACCCCGCAAGCCAAATCAAACATCATCATCACCATCATCATGTTCCAACTGTGACATTCTGGCGCACGCGAAAAGGGGAAACTACACGCGGCACTAAAAGCCAACGTCAGGTGTCTCCAGAGGCTTTCTAGCTGAAAATATTAAAGGGATCAGCTACCGTCACGATTTACTAGCTCTTCTGCTAGACGTAATTCCACAGATTCTTTAATTACAGGAGGATGTTGCAGTGACCAAGATTTTTCTGGCAGAATCATCCTTCCTCTGGTAATACAATGCTCAGACCACCCCCAATGTTGTCACTGCCTGTGCCAACCTCCTTGGGCGTATCGCCGTCGACATCCCTGACCCCACAAATAGCGACAACCTCCGTGTCGTTCTCACCGCAACGTCTGCACAACACCCGCCTACGGCTCCCCGCCCTACACCTCCTCCCAAGGTCGTCCATGACTACCGTCGCGCCAACTAGGATACCTACCGGGGAATCCATCTCCACCAAGGTCGAAAGCGACCCTCTCACCTATCACCATGCTGACGACATCATGGATGCCTCATCCTTCCTTCAGAAGGCCATTACTGACGCTGTCGAGGCCCATGTACCTACTAAAACGATCCACCCCCACCGTCCGTCTCTCCCTCCGTGGGCTGTCCTCCTCCTCCTCGAATCCCGCCGCCTCTATCACCCCTTCCTGTGCACACATGACAAGGATACACAGTGACTCGTTTGGAACCTCATTACACCAATGAAACACCCAAACTTGCGCCAGACCTGTACACGATTGAATGCCACCCACCCTATAAATTCCTCCAAGTACTGCTCAGCTTTCCATCGCCTTACTGGTTCCCATTCCGCACCCTATTAACCCCTTCTCCATAATGACTGCTATCTTGCCGACAACCTCAGTACCGCTATCCTGCCGACTATCTCAATAAGGCAAAACACTACAAAAAATAGTTCAAATGGCTCTGAGCACTATGGGACGTAAATCTGAGGTCATCAGTCCTCTAGAACTTAGAACTACTTAAACCTAACGAACCTAAGGACATCACATGCATCCATGCCCGAGGCAGGATTCGAACCTGCGACCGTAGCAGTCGCGCGGTACCGGACTGAAGCGCCTAGAAGCGTGCTATGTCAGTATTGTGTATGCTACCGAACGCCACTGTTCTCCCACGACGTCAAGAACTGTGAGTTTAATCGTGTGCTGGACTTGTATGTAGTGTTTCTGTCAGTGATTATGAGCTATGCCGCCCATCGCTAGTTTTGTGCACCGGCCGTACATCGCCTTGTGTTTCTTTTTACTCGTCATTGTGGGTTGCTTTTTGTGTTCAAAAAATGGCTCTGAGCACTATGGGACTTAACATCTGAGGTCATCAGTCCTCTAGAACTTAGAACTACTTAAACCTAACTAACCTAAAGACATCACACACATCCGTCCCCGAGGCAGGATTCGAACCTGCGACCGTAGCGGTCGCGCGGTTGCAGACTGAAGCGCCTAGAACCGCTCGGCCACTCCGGCCGGCTTTTGGGTTCAGTTTTTAGATTTTTATCATAATTTTTACAGTAACACCCTTCTTTACGCTGTCTTCCATTATGTTTCTGCTCTTATATATCTCTTTACCCGTATTTCCTCCTTTATGTTGTTTTAAATATCTCCACGTTCTGCACTTCCTGTCTTCTCTCGGCTGAAGAGCGGCGACTATGTTGCTGCACGCCCGCCCCGTATGGAGCATTGATACACAATAAAGAAAAAAAAAATACAATGCTCAGCTACAGCCTACTTATTGGGCTGCGAAAGCCTGTGTGGCACTCATGTTCAACACACCTTTCATGTATTGTGCGTATTGTCTGACCTATAAGCCTTGCCACACTGGTAACGAAATTTGCATATTGCGGCGTTTCGCAGTCCCAGATCACTAATCGTTGCCGGCAGCCGGAAGATTCTTCCAAGTTGATGTTGTCTTAGGATCATGCCTACCTTAGACGGAATGTTGCTGATATATAGCAAGAGCGCCCTGGTATTGAACAGCTCCTTATCCTCTGGTTGGTGGTCACGGTTCTTAGTCCTTAGCGCTCTTCTAAACTACTTTGGAGAGTTACCATTATCTTTTAACACTGACTGTATACGTTATAGCTCATTTGTAAGGCTGTTTCCATCAGAAACAACAGGCGCACGGTGCACCAAAGTTCTAAGGACGCCGCTGGTTTGTGGAGAGTGATGGCAGCTCGACGTTCGCTGATAGAGGGATGTGTACTTACGGACTTACGTTACATGGAAGGCCTTGTCCACTTTCCTGCCAACCAAGACATCCAAAAACTGTAAACAACCGTCCTTCAATATTTCTGTTGTAAGTGGGTGTTCTTGCAGACTGAATTCTGGTTGTGAAGAAACGTGGCAGTACCTCTTCACCATGTAGCCACACTACAAAAGTGTCATATACGTATGGTCAGAAGACACTCGATATAAGTTCTGCCGAATTAAGTTCTCTTTCGTCAAAGCGTTCCATAGAAAAGTTTGTTACCAGAGGGGAGAGAGGAGTTACCATAGTAGCGACGTCAGTTTTCTCCGAACATTCATTATAAAATAAAAAGTAGGTTGAGGAAAGGACATGAAAAAAGTACTGTTGTATCAGCTGTGAACTTATTGCTAATGCTTGACAAAGAGTTCATAAGAAGAATCTTATTGATAAGTGAGATTACATCGAAACTCACTAATAAGTCAGTTTCATTGAGCTGAAGTGACTTCCGTCTACTGATAAAATCATCAGAGTTGCCAACATGATGTACGCACTTCCCCAGAGAAGGTCTCAGTAAAGAGGCAAGATGCGTAGCGAAATCGTATATGGGGCTGTTGATATTACTGATGATCGGCCGTAAAGGAACTTCTTTTTTATGAATCTTCGGAAGACCGTATAATCTGGGCGGCACAGAACTATGAGGCTTTAATCTTTTGGCCACTTCTTGCAGAATAGAAGAAGAATTCAGCAACACAGGCGTTTAATTTTTCACTTTTCCTGTGCTGGCTTTGTCTGTCTTTCGATACTGTGGTTCACTCAACGAACTATAAATCACTCTTCATAAACCTCACGTGGCAACAGCACAGTGGCGTTTCCTTATTTCGCAGTGCGGCCCTTTCCATGTTACAAATGTCACTGTCCTGAGGCAGAGCTTTCGTGAGTGCACGACAAGTTTCACGTCTTATTTCTTCTGCAGCATCACTAGGAAGTGACTGGGTGTCACTTGTGTCATACGTCTGTACACGAGATTTCCACTCTCCTAAACATCCCTAGGGCCGTTGTTTCCCTTGTAATAGTGAAGTGTAAACGTCAAGGGACACGTACATTACAAATGCGTACAGGCTGACTTCATCTGTTGATTGACAGAGGCCGCCGACAGTTGCTGAGGGTCGTAATGTGTAATAGGCAGACATCTATCCAGACCATCACACAGGAAATCCAAACTGCATCAGGATACACGGCAAGTACCATGGCAGTTAGACGAGAGGTGAGAAGACTTGGATTTCGTGGTCGAGCGGCTGCTCATAAGCCACACATAACGCCGGTAAATGCCAAACGACGCATCGCCTGGTTTAAGGAGCGTAAACATTGGACGACTGAACAGTGAAGAAACGTCTGTGTGGAGTGACGAATCACGGTACACGATGTGGCAATCCGATGGCAGGGTGTGGGTTGGTGAATGCCGGGTGAACGTGTCGTGGTGTGGGCGTGTTTTCATGGAGAGTTGTTGTTTTGCATGGCACTATCACAGCAAAGGCCTACATTTATGTTTTAAGCACCTTCTTGCTTCCCACTGTTGAAGCGCAATTCGAGGATGGTGATTGAATCTTTGTACACGATCGAGCACCTGTTCATAATGCACAGCCTGTCACGGAGTCGTTACACGACAATAGCATCCCTGTAATAGACTGGCCTGCACAGAGTCCTGACCTGAATCCCATAGTAAACCTTTGGATGTTTTGGAACGTCGACTTCGTGCCAGGGCTCACCGACCGACATCGATACCTCTCTTCAGTAAAGAATATGCTACCATTCCTCAAGAAACCTTCCAGCACCTGATTTAACGTATTCCTGCGACAGTGGAAGCTGTCAACAATTGTAAGGGTGGCCAACACCATATTGAATTCCAGCATTACTGATGGAGGGTGCCAGGGACTTGAAAGTCATTTTTAACCAGGTGTCATGATACTTTTGATGACATAGCGTATCTCTGACCGTGAGCGTCATGCATTACCTCACTCCTTAAAGCCCAAAACGTCCGTGCGTGTGTTCCAGATGACATCTCTTGGCATGAAACAAATAACGGAAGGACCGGTCACGCCCACCTTTGAAGTTCGGGACCAGGCTTACCACATTATCATTACTTTTCTGCCTGAGAACGACTGAAAGCCTCCTAAGATATGTTTTATTTCTAAATATGAAGAAATATTTGGAACTAAAACTTTCCACAACTTAACAATGATCTGATTGCTCTGCTGCAAAACAAGCTGCAGCAAGAGAATCAAGATATTCACAGTTTAAAGCTACTCTAGAGCGTATTCCGCAAGAGAAAAATAATGATTATAAATTTGATCTTAGTGGAGACAAGAGACCGGCTACTGGACATAGATGCAGGTACAATGTCCTTGTCACAAATGAAGTTGCATCTGTTTTGGTTGACCAGGAATGTGCAGGGCGTGGTATGGTACTGAGCACTCGAGACTATCGTCATCAAAGCATTTATGAGACACACTGCTCTTACGAAGTCCTACAGTACCCCTTAATTTACTGCGATGGAGAGGATGGGAAATATGTTGGATTTTGTCACGTCAACCCTACCACAACTCTGCCAAACATAAACTAAAAAATATCATCGCAACAATTTTATATTCGCCTGCAGCAAATACGACGAAATCGATTTCTGTACTTGCAAAGATTTTGTGGATCGTTTTGCAAGATAATTATCAATACGTATACCAAAATCGAGAGTGAGATCTTAGTATAAATACTTAAAGACGGTTACGCGTTGAATAAGATATGCACTTGAGGGACGTTATAAAGCAGGGTAACAGCGCGGGAAAACTTAAGCCGTTTGGTAATTCTTCCTTTTAGTATTAACTGGTGACCCACACAATAAGCACAAGCTAGCGCAGGACGCTTTCAGCTATGTAAGAAAATGCTGAAGGCCAGATGTCTTCGTTACATTCACAACACATCCATAGTGGAATTAAATTAGACAAGAACTTTTTGCTGGGAAAGCGTTGTATCATAAACGTGACATAACACTAAGGGTTTTTCGCTTGTAATTGAAGTTGTTGATCAAGTTTACCACAAAAGAAAGCATTTTTGGGTTAGCATACAGATCGTTTAAAAAAGGAGAGAAAGGGCTTTGTGAAAACGATGATTTTGCAGAAACTCTGTCGTATGATGAAGTTCCTTCATGCTAATCTTACAACGAAGAGCAGGGCGTCTTCAGTCGTAGAAGGCAAGACAGAGCTGTCAATGGTTGAGACCGGGATGTTTAAAGAACACGTTTGAGACGCCCCTGCTTTTCCCGCAGGACAGGACAGGTAGTTCAAATTAAGGAAAGGGGCAAAAACAAGCGGCTCTCAGTTACACTTGAACATAAAACATTATTATTTGATCAAACATTACAGGAGCCCAAAAAAAAAAAAAGAATTTAACACACAGTTGTAATCTTTGGGACTTAATTACTGGCTGAAGGCTACTTTAATTTAAAAACGGTTCAAGGCTGATAACTTAAAACCCAAAAATTTAAAAGGCCAACCTTATCTTACAACAGTTTTTTCTTTAGACTGAAGCCCCAAAGAATCTGAGATTTTGAGAGCAAACAGTTTGAATTCAAAATCGGCTGACAGGCCAACACTTAAGGCTAAACAACATTTTTTTTTAAAAAAAGAAAGACAAAGACCTTACGAAAAACAGTTCTTAATTAGGCGAAACTCAACCAAAACAGAAATTTAAAAGGCGGAGCCTTATCTGGAAACAGTTCTTTAGTTAGGCCGAAGGCCCAAAGAATCAGACACTTCAAGAGCAAACAAGTTAAATTCTAATCGGTTGAAGGCCTAACACTTTAAACTCCATAACATCAATCTTTTTTAAATACCAGAGGCCTTACGTGAAACAGTTCTTTAATATGGGCAGAAGGCCTTAAGAGCAAAACAACTGGAATTCAAAATCGGCTGAAGTCCCAAAACTTAAAATTCAACAACATTAAAATTTTTAAAATGCTGAAGGCCTTACGTGAAACAGTTCTTTGAACTAGGCTGAAGGCCTAAATAATCTTACGCCTTAAGGGCAAATCAACCTTAATTTAAAAGAAAAAAAAATCGGCTAGAAGCCATACAAGTACAAAAAGCAAGAACAAATAAAAAAGGTCAGTACACCCAAGGGCGCTCAGATGTTCGACGATCGCCTTGCAATTCAAACGCTAACCCTCGCTTAGGTGAGTCAGGCAGTCGTGTCAAACATTCACGATCCGACGACAACCCAACCGACCTACAGTCAACGGACCCACTCACAACCACCTCACCCGATCAGGGCACCACAGCGAGTTCAACGGAACAACGTAGAAGATATTGGCACCCACAGCCAATCACACATGGAGCTGTCAAACTACACACCGTGTTGGACAGCAACAATATGATGAGGAAACTACACAGCCTGAAATTTACGTAAACGGCCAGGGTAGGTAAACGGAACATTAACGGCCACAAGGCAGCAGATGCCGATGGTGCACTTCAATTCAAACAACCGAATAAAGTGACACTCCACCGGAAGGTGGCTAAATTTTGCCAACTTGAAAACACACGTTGTTGCTCGCGGGAATATCCCAACAGCCGACAACGAACTCCAAACGACACAGTGTGAACAGTCTTGACTTGCTGGTAGATTAAATCAAAACTCAACTTCGTGTCCAGGGTCGGCGAGCCACGGACCTCGTAGCAATTGGAATAGTTCCATACACTCCGACACGCGTAGAGACCGCCAGTGGCCCCGGCCCAACTACGTTCCGCAGAGAATTCCTCGCTGCTCCACGCCAACCGACCGACCATCAGGCCCCGAAACGACCAAACATACATCGGCCGATGAGACGACCATCCGAACGACCAACCAATGGTCGTCCCGCTCCAATCTCCCTCCGTCGAACAGTTCATGTGTGTGGCCAGAGGTCGGGGAGCACTGGCTGTAGGCGCCTCACCAGCGCTCCGTCCCCAACTTCACTGCTGCTCGACCCGACTGCACTGCTGGTCCGTCTTCAGCTGACTGCCAGACACACGACGACCCGGAATTGCTATCGGTCGTTCCAGCGATGGTACGACAGTGCATTTATCGATACGCGCTGCTGCTGCCGCTCACGGGCAAGTAAGGCTAGAAGTTAGTGACGCCAGTAAATGGAATGAGAAAACGAGGCGGCAGTACCGTTATAGAAGATGACGATGAATAAAAGGTATGAACACGAGCCGTGCACAGCACAAAGTTATTGGAAAAACGTGGACGATCCATCCAAACAACGTCGAATGTTTCAACTTGGGCTTGATTGCATATACAGTTATGGGACCTACTTCTTTTGCCCAACTACGGTTAACGAAGTCGAATATCCCACTGTCTTCCGATAACAACACTTAAATTGAAGATAACAAGCATTGGATTGTCGCTCTGGCTCAAGCATGCGTCAGTGACCTTCCCCATCGCTTGTGTCGTTTGTTTACCGTTCTGGTGGTATTTCATGCCCTTTCAGATTCTGCTGTGTTGTGCCACAAGTATCGGGGTAAGCTGTTGAATTACTTCTACAGGAATATATAACGAAATATTGATGGCGAACTCAACGGTAGATTGCGTAATACGGTTGTTAATTTGGTTACGTCTGTTGGATGAAAACTCTCTCTTAGTACGACGTGCCACCGCATTGGAAGGCGAAAGCACGAACAGAAAGCGTACAACACAAATAAGCTATAATCCGGAATATCTAGCGGAAACCCTAAACAGCGTCGTCCAAATTCTAACGGATGATTAGCAAATAATATTTCAGCGTGGACAGTAATGAGGACAACTTCTGTTACTGGATGCAACTTGTGCAACTGGACAAGCGTTCCTCACTGAAATCGTGTTGACACAGTTACGAGCCCAAATAAAAGTAGGACTTGCCGTTAAAAACATAGTGTGTGACATCTCCACAGCTTTGACAAAGTCAGGATTCTACGCTGTTTCTCGGTAATAGTACGGAAGAGTGCACCACGTCCAGTCGAAAAGCATTACAGATAGTTGACAGAACCCTTAGAGATGATCGATTAGATGAACCACTTTTGGATGGTGTTACAATCATTTTTGTGGCGATTTTAGGCAGACATTGGCAGTTTACCACGGGGAACAAGAGATGATAAGATACGGCCAAGCTTGATGATTTCAAGTCTCTGGAGAAATATCAGTGGATGCATTTAACGTTGCACATGCTCCCATGAATAGGAAGCTACACAAGTACGCGGGAGCTTTCTGATTTTTTTTGTGTTTTTGTGAAAAATGGCCTGTGGCACATATCCGAAAGGAAATGGTGAAATCGTTTTGTCTGATAATTTGAGTCGTACAGAACTTTCATTTCAAAACGTTACAGACATGAACGAGACATGAACTCCCAAAAACTCCTGACATTGCGAAAGAACTATATTGTCACCTGAATCCATCGAACTGCAAGAATTAACTTGGATGTACTTACTCATAACGAGGGACAAAATGTAGAGTATACCTCTACTAACAGGGTTACTGAGCCATGTGACTCTACCAATTACGCAATGGAATTGTCAAACTTGTTTAGCGCACTTGGCCTTCCATTACACAAAATTAATGTGAGAAACGGCGTCTCCATTATTCTGTTGTGAAATTCAAGCTCACCGAAGTTATGTAATGGAACGAGTCTTAAAATTACTTCTCTCCCACGCAACATCATATAAGCGGAATTTTGAAAAGAGCCACTGGTGTGCCACTTTTTATATACCAGCGCCCGCTTATTCATAAAACTTTACCATTTAGCTCTCATCATGCACATTTCACGGTAAACTTACGTTTTGCCACGAGCATAAGCAAAGCAGAAGGCCAGACGCTGCGTGTTGCGGGCATGGGCGTCAGTGTCAGAAGCTTCTCGCACGGTTTGCTCTACGTGGCACTCTCCCGTAATAGAGAGGCAAACAAGCTCTTTGTCCATGTCCCCAATCATATTACATCAAACGTGGTATACAATTAAGCTTCATAAGTCAAAATTAAATCCCATTTGTACGAAGTCTCGACCACAGCTATTAATAATACCCTAGTAACACAGGGTTTCTCAGCAAGGGCGATGGAAAACAAAATACAAAGTTAGTTTGCTGTGAAGTAGCAATGCAGAGGTGCGATACCAGACTGATGGCAATAACGACAGAAGCCGAAAGTCACTATCCCTACAACAGCGCAATGACACTCATTTAATGTAACTGAATGCAACACTGTCAGTGGTAGCATGGACGCCTTATCGACTGCCGCTCCATCAAACATTTTCTAGAATATGTATATATTTTGAAGTTATTCGGCTTTAGGCGATGATCGATTTTTACGAAATTGTCTATTTCTGGCCACCGTTTGGGTGGTGCGACGGTCAATGCTTCTCTTCTTTGTCTGGACGCAATGACCGTTTTATTAAGGAGACTGTGCCAACTGAATGTCTGGTGTAGCAAATTACTACTCTCTACGTCATGCATTCCAAACTCCTACAAAAATTAAATAAGTGAAATGTCATTTGGCGATCGACATGTCTTTAGAAAGCTTTTAGTTTAACCCTAAATTGGTATGAATTAACACACATGTAATTTGAATAGTACATTGGAGGTCAAAGTGGCCGTTTACGATTGATCGCGTCAAGGTAATAAGTACTCCACAATTACACACAAAAAAACGGTAGCAGCATGCTCATAAATACACTCCTGGAAATTGAAATAAGAACACCGTGAATTCATTGTCCCAGGAAGGGCAAACTTTATTGACACATTCCTGGGGTCAGATACATCACATGATCACACTGACAGAACCACAGGCACATAGACACAGGCAACAGAGCATGCACAATGTCGGCACTAGTACAGTGTATATCCACCTTTCGCAGCAATGCAGGCTGCAATTCTCCCATGGAGACGATCGTAGAGATGCTGGATGTAGACCTGTGGAACGGCTTGCCATGCCATTTCCACCTGGCGCCTCAGTTGGACCAGCGTTCGTGCTGGACGTGCAGACCGCGTGAGACGACGCTTCATCCAGTCCCAAACATGCTCAATGGGGGACAGATCCGGAGATCTTGCTGGCCAGGATAGTTGACTTACACCTTCTAGAGCACGTTGGGTGGCACGGGATACATGCGGACGTGCATTGTCCTGTTGGAACAGCAAGTTCCCTTGCCGGTCTAGGAATGGTAGAACGATGGGTTCGATGACGGTTTGGATGTACCGTGCACTATTCAGTGTCCCCTCGACGATCACCAGTAGTGTACGGCCAGTGTAGGAGATCGCTCCCCACACCATGATGCCGGGTGTTGGCCCTGTGTGCCTCGGTCGTATGCAGTCCTGATTGTGGCGCTCACCTGCACGGCGCCAAACACGCATACGACCATCATTGGCACCAAGGCAGAAGCGACTCTCATCGCTGAAGACGACACGTCTCCATTCGTCCCTCCATTCACGCCTGTCGCGACACCACTGGAGGCGGGCTGCACGATGTTGGGGCGTTAGCGGAAGACGGCCTAACGGTGTGCGGGACCGTAGCCCAGCTTCATGGAGACGGTTGCGAATGGTCCTCGCCGATACCCCAGGAGCAACAGTGTCCCAAATTTGCTGGGAAGTGGCGGTGCGGTCCCCTACGGCACTGCGTGGGATCCTACGGTCTTGGCGTGCATCCGTGCGTCGCTGCGGTCCGATCCCAGGTCGACGGGCACGTGCACCTTCCGCCGACCACTGGCGACAACATCGATGTACTGTGGAGACCTCACGCCCCACGTGTTGAGCAATTCGGCGGTACGTCCACCCGGCCTCCCGCATGCCCACTATACGCCCTCGCTCAAAGTCCGTCAACTGCACATACGGTTCACGTCCACGATGTCGCGGCATGCTACCAGTGTTAAAGACTGCGATGGAGCTCCGTATGCCACGGCAAACTGGTTGACACTGACGGCGGCGGTGCACAAATGCTGCGCAGCTAGCGCCATTCGACGGCCAACACCGCGGTTCCTGGTGTGTGCGCTGTGCCGTGCGTGTGATCACTGCTTGTACAGCCCTCTCGCAGTGTCCGGAGCAAGTATGGTGGGTCTGACACACCGGTGTCAATGTGTTCTTTTTTCCATTTCCAGGAGTGTATATTTATTAGTCTATGTCTTTGATTATATCCAATATATACTATTCATGAAGAGATTGGTCAAATATTTACTGTGTTTTAGAAAGCACAGAGACATTAGGCTACTGGCTGGCTTTTGTTTTTATTCCTTTGCTATATGTTGATTTGATTTGTTTATGTATTTCCTACTGTGTGTTAGAGCGTTTTTATGGCCCAGCCGCAGACGTATTTATTTAATTTCAAGTAATTTAACTGTAAATCCAGTATTTTATATGTGTTTCAATATGTTTGTGAGTGTGCGTTGGCTTGAAGACATGGCGGGAGCACTCTAGCCAATCACAGCGCTCGTTACAACGGTAGGTGGCTACCGAAGTCAGTGGAGGGGGAATACTGAACAGGACAGCGCGACGATCGGGTCGCTCAGGACACGGGGGAGTGCTGGAAGGGAAGCCGCGATGGAGAGTGGATCAGTTTGCGCGTGGTCGCGGGAGATAGAAATATTTCAAAGTGCCGACTTGTGCACTTGTGAGATTTTCGTGGCTTCTGCAATGAAGACGTAGTATATGGTCAGAAGTGAATATCTCGCGAGCTATGTTGTTGTTCATAACTAATTACGTGAAGTAGGAATCTATTGTTTCCCTATTATTCAGCTTATATTTTATTTAACTGCTGGACCATTGACACCAATAAGTGTTTTACAGTAATAAATGGCAATCTTAAAGGAACTTCTGCTATTGTACTCATCATTTAAAGTCGGTAAAATAGTACCTGCAGATTTTATTTAATTGCAATCTTTTATTTATGAATTTCTATGTGGCATTCAAAATTCGCAACTGCCGAGGGACAGGAACCTTCAACCATTCGATACTTGTGTATATGCATATTGTGTACTGTAGACACAGCAGTCAATAGCTTGCAATTCGGCAACTACGTATGCCAGCCCCTAGACAACGAAACAAGCCAAAACTTTTAATATTACAACTCTGAGTCTGAGGGTACGTACTTGTGGGCCAACGTTTCATTTTTCTTTTTGAAAGCCCGCATCACATAGGTTTACTTTTTGTGAATCACTTCTTTTATTGTCCAGACTGTAGGGTGTTAGACGTATTTTATTCATATTTGTGTTATTACTTTTGGAAAGTAATTTATTTGGAACCTACGCTCATTGCTATGCTGGTGTCAGAATTCTTTTATATTTCCCCATGTCATAATGTTACATTTATTAATAGGCTCTTTAATGTGGTTTTGTGTACTGATAGTGTGTAAGTCGTATGAAGTTTCTTATCCACAATGTTTTGCGAACTCACTTTTATGTTGGTGATTCCACATCATTTGTAGGGCATGATGATGGCATAACGGATGCCAGAACCAGTTGCCTCTGGAATAAACCATAGATGAAAAAAAGTTATTGGTTTATTTATTGCTAATTGTATTAATGTACTCTTGTCCTCACTGCACCTACGGGAGCGATACACAGGGGTTTTAGTATAATCCTAATGATTCAGAGCCGGGTCTTGACACTTTCAATGTGAGCTTTCTCGAGACAGTTTGCGTCTGCCTTAATACATTTGCCTTTTACGTTGGTTTAGCATCTCTGTGGCACTCTCCAATTGGTCAAACAAACTTGTGATCAATCGAACTGCCCGTCCCTGTATACATTCAATACACTCTCAGTCCAATTTCGTACATGTCCCACACATCTGAATAGTATTACATAATGGGTCGGACGAGTGATAATCCAACCAGTCCCCCTTGTAGACTTATGGCCTTTACGTACACGCCACTTTACCTCTAGTTAGGTCTAAGTGATCGTTCAGTCGCAAATCTTTACAAAGCTTCAACAATAAGTATTTGTGTGAATTGACGGGTACCACTCTGAATTCTTTTCACAGTCTTAATGAATATTTGACCACCTATTTTTCAGACAGTACCACCTTACAGACAACATCATCATTTGCGAAAAGGAGGAGGTTACTATTAATACTGTCTCCAAGGTCAACAACATTATGTCTACAGCTGCTACACGCAAAATTAAATAATAATAACATCGGTAGTAAAAAACTGTAAATTACACCTTACAAATGAGCATCTTGTTCTAAACTCTTATATCTTGCAGTTACAGGTTAACAAGTTGACAAAGAGAAGCATGTATAAAATAGCAATAAATCCTCAAGATGGTACAAAATTATTTTCGATGTATGGATGTTTAATTCGAGATGAGTGATCGTCACTGGTACTTTTTCGGTTACTGTCGCCAGTGACACGAGAATGTAAGTTCGAACACATGGTATTAACGTTATGTTACGGCAAAGAACTTGTATGCAAGTTGCCGATCAACCTGTCGTCCCCCACTTGGTGTTACGAAGAAGGAGAGGAGCTACAGTCCGAGACAACTAGCGTTATAAGTAAAGACAAATTGCCGACCAGCTATGTGAAGGAGATAGTCGTGCACTAGGTTAGCTTTTGCACGTAGACGATAAAATTTTCGAGCAGGCGAGATACACCCTATCGATTTTCATATACAGAGAAACTTTCGCAGCACAGCCTGTTGGGTAGACTAATACTCCCAAGGTGGATGAGCTACTAGATGATGTTTTAAAATCGTAAATGGTAAGATCGTAAATGGTAAAATCGTAAATGGTAAAATCGTAAATGGTCTTCGGTCACCGGACACCGATCTTGAAAATCACACATTGTTCTGTCTCGAGCAATAAAAATTCGGTACACGCTACAGGAAAATTTAAGCCGATAAAATATCGCTAGATCGATATAATGGCCGATTTCTATGCGACTTAATTTTCTTTAAAACGCTACTAGCAGTTTCTAACGTACGTGTTAGAGCGTCCTTTCGCGACTGCATTATCTTAGTGTTCAATTACTGTCCGACAGCCAGTATTATTTTTCTAAAGTTGAGAATTTAGACTAAGCAGTTGAGCAGAGACTTCTCTTTCATGTTATGTCTTCAGATGGCAGACTCAGATTTCATATATTTACTTTCAGGATTTTGGTGCAATGATACCAAAATATGAATGACCTGAGAGGATTATATGCACATAGTGTAACTTATCGATCTAGATGAAAATCTAACGAGTCAGCATCAGCGAATGCTAAAGTCGAAAGTGTGCAATGACGGAAAATTTAGGAGTTGGATTAATTGAGTTTGAAAGTCTTTCGTTTTTGCAACAGCAAAACATGACCGTTGTGTATCAATGCTTCGAGAAAATGTGACGTTTGTAGATACCAATCGTGATAAAACTTCCGCACGTATGGCTTTTCCATCAGGAAAATTAATCCAAATGGTCACCTCACACTGGTACAAATGTACAAAGCGGCATCCGTATTATTGTTACGCTGCAGGGAGGCAATCTAGCGACAGTTAACATTTTGATTTCTCCCGGCGGCCTTTCACCAATGTAAGGAAACTGCTACACAAATTTCGGAAAAGAGTGATAACAACTGACCTGATTGAAGGAACAACAACTGAAAGTGGGTCGGTAAAATCCTACGAGTGACACTGTTTCCTTTCCTGAATACATATTTCATTTTGTGTTTTTGTCAAAAGTGAAAGCTCGAATGAAAAAAGACGACTAGAAACGTGCTCATATGAAATGTACTCGTGTGCTAGCGAAAGTGCGAAGGAAGTCACTTGAAGCAACTGCCCATGGCTGCAGCACAAAAATTTACATCCTGCTGAATTCTGTTGCAAGGGGAGGAATGATATGATATGAAATGTATGTATTAAGGTGTCAAAAAATCCTGAGATGACATTGGCTTATTATTTAATGCACGATGGGGCATGTTTTTATACGCAGAAATGTTGTGATCATGCTTGTTGAGAATTACTGGAAGAGACAAGAAATGAATTAGTCAAAGAACAGAAGGAATGGAGGATATACTAAAGCTGAATGAAAATGAAGTGACAGTGGACGGAAGAAAGATGGCAGATGGAACAAAAAACTTTGTTACTGTACTCCAAGATCTAAGAAAGACTCAGATGACGACAGAACGGGTTGTGTGTAGAGATCAATTTGGAATATTGGAAACAAGATGTCCTCGTCACTTGAAAAACTGTTGCTCTGGACGGTTGCTTATGTTGTACTGGCTCCTAATTTGTACCACTGACACATTATTCGCACCTCTTGTAATGACCGACATTCAGTGAGGTCAGCATGAACTACGCCCTTGTTCTTAGAACTACATCATCAGCAATGTGCACCTTGTGTTTAGGGACAGAACTCCTGAACGCAGCCCTAATTTTGTTGTAATTTTCATCCAGTTACTTTTGTGTACGTGGCGAAGAAAATTAGTTACAAGATAAGTGGATACTTAATGTTGAAATTATGCGTGATACTAAGATAGTTATGAATCTACATTCCTTGCCTTTCGTTTGTGGGAAACTAACAAAGGGAGAATGGCAAATGGTCTATCTATACCGCTATACGTTTCCGCTGTTGTGCCGGTAGAGTTTGACAACCTAGTGTAGTGGGCTTTAAAAATGCTTTTATCGCTTTCAGTGTAACATAATGTTTAAAAATGATCTAAATGTTCCTACATGTTCTTCATTTTAAATTATTATTTAGATAATCATTTTATTACATCTATAATAATGTACTGTTGTAGATGTACAGAATTTTTGCCTAAGTAGTTATCCAATGAAGAGAGATAAAACTGGAAGAGCATATTCCTTTACCTGAAGTGATGATGTTCGGTTTGAGCATGTCAGACGTAAGGAAACTTGCGTGCTACATCAGTGAAGGAAACGGATTTCGTCATAGTTTCAACGGAGGAGAAATTATGGTAATGAAAAAGGGGAATGGAGATGTTCACTCAAAATGTTTATTCGAATACAAGGGAAACGATAACAATTCCAAACACAGCATCCAAGGCCTAGTCAGGGAAGCCTGTGATCTGAAGAGCAGTCTATGTTAAAAATAAAACGCTAACCGAAGCAACAGAGAATAAATCTAGAACTAAAGTTCCACCTGTCAAAAGGAAGAATTTTGGAGACACTGTGCAGAAGTCACAACAGACATGCAATCGTAAAACAGAGGAATGGCATACCGAGAAATCGGCTCTGTGAAACGAAAAATGTGGATTCCTGCAAAGTGTGCCGAGGTGGAGGGAAAGGGTGCTAATATTCTATTGTATTCACTGAAAATTGTGATAAGAAAACTAAAATATGGAAAATTTGCTTAAACTGAGCCTACTAGTCTTCTTTAAGCTTGGAGACGTAGTGTATATTGGTGGTACAATGTACGCGCTCACTGATACAAATTAGGAAAGCTGACTCCTAATTTGTACAGCTTACAGATATTTGGAAAATTAAGGTTAGTTGGTTTATTTTTCTGGGCGTTTTCAGTCATTTAACCGGATACCAAGACCACATCCTACAGTTGAAGATGACATTGGATAGACAATTTTGTAACTCACTGTTTAGGCTACAATTAAAAAATTCTTAGTAGGGAACAATTTGGGTAACTCTCCGCTACATGGAAAATTGTCTAAGAGACTTCTTGCGACAGTGGATGTGGAACACCTGCTACTGACCATGATGTCGTTCATGTATGGACGAAGTGGGAAATACGTTACTGACGAAATGTAGCAATATCTAAGTTGTATCTAAACTTCGTTCAAGGTAAATACAGTGTTGACATCGTTGAGGAGACTCACGGGGAGTACACGACAAGTGCCATAACCTTGTTTTGTAGAAACTTTTCTTACAATTAATGGAGGCGAGGTCAAAAGAAGCGAACACGTATCTTTTCATATTCGTAGACACTCTTCCGTTTCTGAGAAAACCACAGTTAAAGTTTTCAGGGTAATTTTATCAAGTCCGTAGAAGATAACTACAATAATTCGTCCCAAATATGTTGGAGTAACATTTCCCTTATTCGAGTACTAATTATATGTACGGAGAATGAATTTTTGTAAAAAAAGGAAATTTTACAGTGGTCGTAAATTCCTATGAGGCCAAACCGCTGATATCATCAGCCCCTAGGCTTACATGCTACTTAATCTAACTTAGAATAATTTACGCTAAGAACAACACACACCCATGTCCGAGGGTGGACTCGAACCTCCAACGGGGAGATCCGCGCGAACAATGGCAAGGCACCCAAGACCGTGCCGCTACCCCGCACGGCAATGAGGAAATTATTAGAAATTGTTTTCGGTGACATTCCTGTAGGTTACCTCGATTCACAATCAAATGTCAGTGCCACTTGTCGTTTAGGTGATCCATTATCGTTGATTTCCCGCAAAATTATTGCCAACGCGTGAAATCGTCAGCACTGTTAATGACGTTTCTTTCTGAGGTGCGCTCCTTAGGAAGAAATGTCAGTGTGGCAACCCTGCCTTCGGGCGATGTTCGTAGTGTTCGAAATTTCGATGTTTTGAATATTTCTAAGGTCGGTATAATACGAGGGAATGCACCAATCTTCCAGATGACTGAACATCAGAATAAAATATAAGTATTAAAATGAGAACTGCTATGAGAATTAAATATAAGAATATGAGAATTTAAAATTATGTACTATGTAATAAAAACCAGTTGTAGTTTTTGTATTACTATAACGCCCTCGTACCCCCTAACTAGGTAAGAGTAATTTCTGTAGTAACGTTCTACGGACGTTTGCAGATAAAAGAGGCGGTAACGCTACCCACTGTGCCACCATTTTCGGATCTGATTATTGAGCGCCCGCATCTCGTGGTCGTGCGGTAGCGTTCTCGCTTCCCACGCCCGGGTTCCCGGGTTCGATTCCCGGCGGGGTCAGGGATTTTCTCTGCCTCGTGATGGCTGGGTGTTGTGTGCTGTCCTTAGGTTAGTTAGGTTTAAGTAGTTCTAAGTTCTAGGGGACTGATGATCATAGATGTTAAGTCCCATAGTGCTCAGAGCCATTTGAACCATTTGATTATTGAGCGCTGAAAGGTGTCTAAAGTACGTCTAAAGCTTTGACCATCGTTTTCTCAGAAACATGTGTTTTGATTTCTCTTCCACTGGAAGAAATTTCTGGAAAATCATGTTATGCACTTGCTGTGCTCTCCTCGTTAAAATTTTAACAATTTTTTTATTATTAAAATTTATCATTGGTGCAAGATGATGGAAAAGAAATGTAGATAATAAAATAAGGTTGGTTAACATTGTTTTGGGAAGCAAAGGAAACTATCGGTGACGCATTAAGTTTGCCTCAAACATCAACAGACTAACTAGAATAAGTAAAGCAAACGCTGCTAAAAATTCAAATTACGCCACTTACTTTAATGCATGAGCAATTTTTGATTAGAAATGAACGATGTTAGAGAATTACGGCAGGAATATGTAGACAAGCGTAAGGTGTGTTTCGCATTTGTGCTATACAAATCAAGCAGCTAGTAGAAGGCTAACGAATGGAACTGGACTGATGTGTCCACGGCTTAATGACCAGGAATCACATATCTATTAAAGAGGGGATCAGATGGTACCATCTGGATCTAGCGTATATTTGGTAACCGCCAAATTCATCATAAGAGCCTCCTACACAGTTTATTGGTAGTTAAATCTTTCAAAAGCAGCAAAGCTGATCATTCCCATCAACATAAACATTGCTAGTAGTGCAATGTGAGGAACAGAATCTACGAAGAAGATGAATGGAGGTATTTTCCAATATTTTCAGTTTCCAGTAGCAGCATCCATTTCAGACCTGTGATATCTATACTTCTTTTATGACGTTGAACATCTTGGTCCCTGGTTCTATTAATCACAGTGATAAGGGGCCCAGTGTTTTGGATAGCACTTGGCCTAGCGACCATTTGTGTACGTATCGGAAGAACGAGCACACTGTACAACAGTCAGAGTCAAAATTTAATGATTTCATAGTTTTTCCAGCCCAGCCAAATTGAGTAAATCGGTTGGTTCTCTAGCTTTAGGCGTGGCATACGAGGGACGTTAGGTGACTCATTGTCACCATTTCTTCAAGATCAGTTCCTGAGGAAACACAGAAAAACCATGATTTTTGGGTACGAAATGCACAGATTGCGCTGATAGTCACCTATATAAATTCTGTTCATGGCAGATCGTCCAGTTTGCTACCATATGGCCGGCAGAGCGGTTCTAGGCGCTTCAGTCTGGAACCGCGCGACCCCTACGGTCGCAAGTTTGAATCCTGCCTCGAGCATGGATGTGTGTGATGTCCTTAGGTTAAATAGGTTGAAGTAGATATAAGTTCGAGAGGACTGATGACCTCAGATGTTAAGTCCCATAGTGCTCAGAGCCATTTGAACCATTTTTCTACCATATGATCTTAGGATAATATTTTCGTGGAAATTCGAAACTTTTTTCGACAGCATTATCTGTTATCGAGATCCAGAGGTTCAAAGTAAACCGTACTTAAGCAGAAAACAACGGAAACTGGTTTAATCTGTTTTTGCTTCACCTGCAACAATGACCTACATAGCTAACCAAAGCAAGTGACTCAAATTTTAACTGGACATTCTTTAGATATTCACTTAGAAACTCCGTTTTCCCTTTTTCGAAACTCTTTGTCAGTTATCAAGGTAAGTCGGAAAACTATGTTTTTCCGTACCGAAAGCACCAGTTGTGGGGATGGCCGCTTTTATTATTTCTAGTCACAACACATCCGATATCATTATCCGTTGCCGAGATCCAAAGATTAAAATTTGCAGTTCTTATGCAGTTAAGATACCTACATAATATCCTGCTTGGTTGGGGTGTGGGCTGGAACGTCTCAGAGCAGCAAACATAAACATGTGGACATAGGGGAGACCGCAAGTCAGACAAAACTTTAAACAGGGGAAAAAGAAGTTGGGCGCCAAGAACTTCTGGGATGCCGAGTTGCTGTCAAGACAGTGGCACTGGGAAAGAAACTCAAAAGCAGAGTGTGATATATTGTAAAACAATGAGAGAAAAAGGAGGCAGTGGCAGTGATCGAAAGCTGCTGGGTACAGAAGAAAAAACGTACGTACAGGACTTCAGGCCTCGTAGGCCCAACGTTACCGACCTGCCGCCGTGTCATCCTCAGATCTTAGGCGTCACTTGATGCGCTCTCCCGGCTGTTGCCAGCTTTCGTTTCCGGTGTCGCTAGTTCTCAGGCAAGTAGCTCCTCAACTGACAGCGGAAGGACTGAGTACACCCCACTTGCCAACATCACTCGGTAGACCCGGAAGGTGACCCATCCCACACCTATCAAATTCCGCCAGCGCTTAACTTCATTGATCTGACGGGAACCGGTGTTACCACTACGGCAGGGCCATGCTGAGCATGATGACTTAAGAACAGAGGCTGGTAAAAGGATCTAGAATGCTCTCTGTTCGCATGCCAAAATGTTTGGTGTGGAAGGGGCAATTTTGATTGATATAGCTCGTTTTCCACTTTTCTTTCAGAGTCTTTTATAGAGGATCATATTCGACTCTATTTTGCTCTGTCATGGGCATTTTCCGTGCCTAGTGATACGACTAACTATCAATCTTATTTTTTCAATATCTATAGCTCCAAAGACCATACTAATTATCCGATAATTTTGTAATATTGCAGGAGAAAATTAAACCCATGTACTTTTCTCTTAATGAGAATTGCGAGGTATGTTTTATCCACAGCAACTCCATTAATGTAAACTACGTATCATGCGCAGATTGTATCTCTTATTCTCTGTGCTTGACATTTGCCCCGAGTAGAACTGTGTTTTCTTGGACGTTATCCTACTCTGGTTTGCTGAGAATCAGCAGAACCCTCCATGAGCTACCTGAATATTCCTTCTTCAAGACAGTGACACAGAAGCTCAGGTCAAGGCGCGTGCCGGCATCTAGATATTCTAGCGAACTGTGGAGTCGGTGTTAGACTTAACAGACGTGATTTCATTTCTTGGCACTGCATTTGTGATGTTTTGTCTCGCGATATTAAGCAGACGTTTCTTTAATAATTTTTGTGGTATTTCATCAGCACGAGTCACTGTCATTATCATAGTTTCACCTTCCAGTTGAGCCCGTAATCGGAGGTCAAATGTACCTGTGTTGCAGAGGTCTGACAACTCTTACGTCATTACCACAATAACTCTCCCCTTGTTGCCGTCAACGGTCGTTCGCTGCAACAAGGTAATCCAAGATTGGTTTATCTTGACAACCTTGCCGTTAAAACTAATGACGTATATATGAATTTATAGAACTTTCTTGACCAAAACGACATGGTAGCTACTCTCCACAGCGAGAACGTGTGTGTCGAGAACTTAAGTATGTTTTCGGTCTCACACAGTGTGTGCTCAATCATGTCCAGTTCCCTCCCCTGTCCAAACCTGCGATATGGAGTATGTTCGAGGATACTGGTACTGATGTAACTCCCAGTATTTCCCATATAGTCTTTTCCACAAATATCCGGTACACATCTACATCTACGTCTACACTGATACTCCGCAAGCCACTGTACGACACATGGCGGAGGGTACCATGTACCACTACTAGTCTTTTCCTTTCTTGTTCCACTCGAAAATAGTGAGGGAAAAATAACTGTCTGTATGCCTCCATTTTCAGAATTCCTCTCCTGTGCCAACCACTTCATCTCAGAGTAGCAATTGCAACCTGCATCCTCATGAGCCCTAATTTCTCGTATTGTATCTTCGTGGTTCTTGTGCGCAGTGCACGTTGCGTACAGCAGAATTGTTCTGCACTCAGCTTCAAATGCCGGTTCGCTAGGTTTTCTCACGGTATTTACGGAATACTCACAGCACTACTACTCGATCCGCATTGTCTTTGCCAATTTCAGACACACTTCCATCGTCTTGGTCGGTTTCAATATAGTCCGGACGTCCCGTTTCACAGTGTGCGTCCCGTTTCACAGTGTACGCCGGATTTTGCCCGTCATTCTGGGGACGTATAGCAGAAAAGACTTACATTTTTTCTTCTGGTGAGTCACTTTGGATTATCATTACCTGGTGATTCTGTAACTTAGGAACTTCAGAAAGTAAGTTATACATCTCGCCTCAGGCTAGTCACTGCGCAACAAAGGGAGCGTTTTGTCGGAAGAGAGAACATGTTCTTCCTTTCCTGCAGTCACATTTCTCCCGTGTTAAGGAAAACAGGTGAATTACTGTGCGCGACTGGATTGGTGCGGCAACTCCAAACGCACTCCAAAGTTAAACAACATCGGGATCTACATCATTTCTCTGCATTTCACATCCAAGTGCTTGGCAGAGCGTTCGCACAACCCCTTTCACAATGTTCCACTCTCGAATAGAAAGTGGGGAAAAAGGAATACCAAAAGCTTTCCGTGCGAGCTCTAATTTTTATTTTACTACGAAGTTCATTTCTCAGTATGTAGGTGGAAGTCACCAAAATATTTTCGTATTGGGAGGAAAAAGTTGGCTACTGAAAGTGTGTGAAAATATCTCACCTCACTAAGAAAAAACGTCTTTCTTTTCATGTTTGCCGCCGCTGCTCGGGTATCATATGCGTGACACTCATTTCCCTTTATCGTAATAATAAAATACGAAAGAGTACGTCGGACAGTGAGATTATTGTGGGCAAAACCCTAAACCGCACATAAATTCAGCTTAAAATTCTGAGGTTACATGGACCATAGCAAATGACGCGTCCAGCCAAAGTGAAACGGCATCAACAATTTGGCCAAGGTCGCACAGATGTGCCTGATGCTGATCGGGAAGATACTTGACAGATACTCGATGACTATGATGAAATATAGTGTCATATAGCCTCACTTACTTTTCAACGTCCCCTCGTAGTACCAATACCTTTGTTTCGTTTATTACGTTGTTACATAGGCATAGATGTAATTTATCACGCAGGTTTCGGTATGGAATATAAAACATACGTGGTTTATCAAGAAGAATCATCCGATTTGACAAATCGACGTTTCTGAAACTGATAAACATATACAATGAATTTTGTTTTGTGATGAACGGGAAAGTCAAAAGGTTTTTTTCTTATCTCTTCATAGATGTTCAACATGCCACCCTTGAAATGCACTGCATATGCCAATGCCGTATTCACATTGTTCCCATACTGCAGGGATCGTGTCTTGAGTTACAGTTTCCACAGCTGCTGTTACGCGATGTCTCAGTTCATTCATTGTTGTCGACAGCGGAGGCACAAAAAAGGGTATTTTATAAAACCCCACAAGAAATAACCACACACAGTCATGTCTGGTGAGGCCAGTAATGTAAGACTGAACCGTTTGGTACAGTGCGACCGATCCAACGTTCAGTAACCTTTTGATTTAAAAATTCCCGCACTTCCAAACGCCAGGGTGGCGGTGTCTTATACTGTTGGTAAATGAAGTCGTTCGTAGACGTCTCAAGCTGCGGGAGAAGAAAGTTCTCAAGCATATCGAGATAAGTGCTTCCTGTAACAGTGTTCTCGGCAAAGAAAACTGGCCGCCCAACACACCTTTTACAGTGAAACTGCGAAAAACACATTAAATTTTGGAGAGTCCCTCTGATGTTACACTACTTCATATGATTGTTCTGTGCCCCTTACCTTCAAATTATGACGGTTCACCTTTCCATTTAAATGGAATGTTGCCTAGTCAGTAAACACTAAGCGTGGAAGAAAACTGTCATCCTCCATCTTGCCAAGATCGAAAAACAGATCTGCAGACGTAGTTGTTTGTTACCTTCACGAAGAGCTTGCAGTAACTAAATTTGATATGGTTTCATATCAATACACGCCAGATGGACATGGGAGGCTTGTTAAGCTTTCGAGCCGCACGGCGAAAGGTTTTCTGCAGACTCCTTGTGTAACTATAGCGGATGCGTTCGGCCTTTGTGTCAGACACTCGAGAATGGCCCGGTGATTAGCCATTACACTAAGAACTTGTTTCTCGGAATTGTTCATGCCACTGTCTAATGCTCGATGCTGCAGGAGGACCCATACCATACCTAGTACGAAAGTCACGCTGGACTGTTATTACTAACATGCACTGCGCTAACGTGGAACACTAAACGATTTCTGTTGTCCCGACGCAATGTTTTCTAGAAATGATGGGGACGCACACTGCTGCCACCTAGTGGGAACAATGTAAACTCGAGAGTTTCCTCTTTCCAACAGAGCGTTGTTCACGCATATATCTCAAATAATATAATAGTTATGATTTTTTTTAATCGGAAAATTCTTTCTGATACACCCTGTATATCAAATCTGATAATGCAGAACACTTACCCATCATTATAGGCGCTATTGTCGAGCGACGTTGCCCCGTCGTGTGTTTCCTGCATGGAAGGCGCCTTCTGAACAACAGAACAAGAGAAGCAGTATCGAGGGAATATTCCAAGCAGCTCTCGACGCCATTTCTTTGAGCGCGACGTGCTCTCAGTGGTGCCTTTTGTAGCTGCGAATAATTCGGCGCAGTTGTGCGCGACCCTCTCGCGGGAAATGAAACGTGAAAGCACCGTCTGCCGCCCAGACAGCGCCTGCCGCCTACTCGCCGGCAAGTCACGCGGGATCCGCGGGCGGCTCCCTCCCGCTCTCCGCAGGCGCCAGAGTTTCCTTGCACCCGCTGCGGCGCCGGCCAGCGCGTCGCATTAAGCCCGGAATGCACGCGGTTCACCCGCAGCCAGTACGCAAGCACAAAGACCGGCCAAATTACCAGCACGTACGAAATGGCCGCGGCCGCGCAGAATTCCACCGCTGACCTCCTCTATATACAGCCGCGCGGGTCAGCGCGCGATTCCTCTCAGAGGACGCGTCTAATTTGACACCAGCACTTACTGAGGCTGCGGATATTCAGCCAGCTGACACGGAGTGCGTGGAATTCTCATCGCGTCACTTCAGCTCGAATGAAATTATCCTTTACAGCAGCTAGGTTGTTGTTCGGTACAGCCCTTCCCATCGCAATGTCCTGTACCATTGTCCTCATCTACATCTACATCTACATCTACATTGATACTCCGCAAGCCACCCAACGGTGTGTGGCGGAGGGCACTTTACGTGCCACTGTCATTACCTCCCTTTCCTGTTCCAGTCGCGTATGGTTCGCGGGAAGAACGACTGTCTGAAAGCCTCCGTGCGCGCTCTAATCTCTCTAATTTTACATTCGTGATCTCCTCGGGAGGTATAAGTAGGGGGAAGCAATATATTCGATACCTCATCCAGAAACGCACCCTCTCGAAACCTGGCGAGCAAGTTACACCGCGATGCAGAGCGCCTCTCTTGCAGAGTCTGCCACTTGAGTTTATTAAACATCTCCGTAACCCTATCACGGTTACCAAATAACCCTGTGACGAAACGCGCCGCTCTTCTTTGGATCTTCTCTATCTCCTCCGTCAGACCGATCTGGTACGGATCCCACACTGATGAGCAATACTCATGTATAGGTCGAACGAGTGTTTTGTAAGCCACCTCCTTTGTTGATGGACTACATTTTCTAAGCACTCTCCCAATGAATCTCAACCTGGTACCCGCCTTACCAACAATTAATTTTATATGATCATTCCACTTCAAATCGTTCCGCACGCATACTCCCAGATATTTTACAGACGTAACTGCTACCAGTGTTTGTTCCGCTATCATATAATCATACAATAAAGGATCCTTCTTTCTATGTATTCGCAATACATTACATTTGTCTATGTTAAGGGTCAGTTGCCACTCCCAGCACCAAGTGCCTATCCGCTGCAGATCTTCCTGCATTTCGCTACAATTTTCTAACGCTGCAACTTCTCTGTATACTACAGCATCATCCGCGAAAAGCCGCATGGAACTTCCGACACTATCTACTATCTACTCAATGAGAAAGTCTATCCTTACGACTGTGAGACTTATAACACGCCTACAAACAGCATGTAAACTGAAACTCCAAAGAAATCGGTATAGGCACGCGTATTCAAATACAGAGATATGCAAACAGGCTGAATACATCGCTGCTGTCGGCAACGCCTTTATAAGATGCCAAGTGTCAGGCGCAGCTGTTTGAACCGTTACTGCTGCAAAAACGTGGTGTTATAGTCGGCGCACGAGCGGTACGACACAGCATCACCGAGGTAGCGATGAAGTGGGGACGTTCCGATACGACCACTTCATTAGTGTACCGTGAATATCAGGAATCCAGTAGAACATCAGATCTCCGACATCGCTGGGGCCGGAAAAAGATGCTTCAAGAAAGGGGCCAACGACGACTGAGGAGAACCATTCAACGTGACAGAAGTGCAACCCTCCCGCAGAATGCTTTAGATTTCAATGCTGGATCATCAACAAGTGTCAGCGTGAGAGCTATTCAACGAAACATCAACGATACGGGCTTTAGGAGCCGAAGGCCCACTCGTGTACCGTTGATGACTGCGCGACACGAAGCTTTACGCCTTGTCTGGACCCGTCAACATCGACATTGTACCGTTGGTGACTGGAAAGATGTTATGAATGGTGGGCTCCATGTGGTTCCCAAGTTGTGCAGCGACCGTAAACCATAAAATTACCAAATAAGCAGCAACCAGTCGCCAAATCATGATTTATTTATTCAATTTTGCAAATAGATTTCAACTGATTAATAGCTATCATCGGTGCTTTCAACGAATATGTGCCCTGGGTAATAATACTGTCTTAAGCTTAAGACAGTATTACTATTCAGGGCACATATTCGTTGAAAGCACCGATGATGGCTGTTAATCAGTTGAAATCGATTTGCAAAAGTGAATAAGTAAACCATGATTTTGCGACTGGTTTCTGCTTATTTGGTAATTTCATGGAAAGGTGTTACTTGGTCGGACGAGCTTCTTTTCAAATTGCATAGAAGGGACGGACATGTACGTGTATGGAGACAACCTCTTGAATCCATGAGCCCTGCATGTCAAGCTGGTGGAGACTCTGTAAAAATGTGGGGTGTAAGCAGTTGGAGTGATATGGGACACCTGAGATGCACGTAAGCATTCTGCCTGGACACTTACATCCATTCATGTTCACTGTGCATTCCGACGGACTTGGGCATTTCCAGCAAGAGGATGCGACACACGACACGTCCAGAATTCCTACAGAGTGGCTCTAGGAACACTCTTCTGAGTTAAAACACTTCCGATGGCCACCAAACTCCTCTGACATGAGCATTATTGAGCATATCTGGGATGCCTTGCAAACGTGCTATTCAGAAGAGATCTCCGCCCCCTGGTCTTCTTACGGTTTTGTGGACAGCCCTGCAGGATTCACCGTGTCAATTCATTCCGGCACTACTTCAGATGTTAGTCGAGTCATGCCATGTCGTGCTGCAGCACTTATACGTGCTCGCGGCGGCCTACACGACATTAGGCAGATACACCAGTTTCTTTGGCTCTTCAGTGTATATGTGGTCTGCTGAAGCCTCCATAACTATTTCGGTAGTTTGCCAATTGCTTTAAGAGAATTATCGCTTCCGTTACATTTCAATCACCCGCCCAGATAGTTGCGCATTTTTCACGCCGATTCTGGGCTTCCGGGAAGTGCATCGGCCTCATATTGAAATTCAGTCGTAGGATTAACGACAACCGCCGATGTGCGGACCAACGTGGATGTGCTTTCCGTACAGTTTATCTGTTCCGTCTACGTGAATTTGGGGCTGCTACCTAAGTATGACCACAATCACACGGTTCGGAAACATTTAGAAAAAACTTCGCGCTGTTGGGTACACATATTCCCTCCTGTGTGTGTAACGGGGTGGCGACAGGAAGGGCATCCCGTCACCCCTTAAATTAACCATGCTAATTCCGAAATAACATCACTGACCCTGCGTAGGTGCAGGACAAAGGCCGAAGAAGAAAAAAAGTCTGTACAAGCGCCCTTATATTTTATACATTGCCGTACTTCGATTCGAGAAAAATCGTTAGTTCCAAAGTTCTGTCTTCATTAAGATTTGTCAAATAAAATTAATGAGGGTATTCGTTATCTGACAAAATCCTATGACGAACTAAGAAAGGAAAAGAAAACAGAAATGACCGAAATGAACTCTGAATCGATGAGCTGAAAAAAATACATGAATGTCAAGGGACGTGGATAGTGAACGTGACAAATTAAATACTGAGCTGCAAATTTCTGGAGGGGTTATTTGTGATGAAAATAAAGTACAAGAGTATGACGATGAAATGGGAAAGAGTGAGGAGAAGGGTTATGAATTAATGACATAGGCCTACATAGGTGTCGTAAATGAAAATACGACAAAAGAGTTCTTTAAGGGAGAAACAGGTGCCAAATATGCGGAAAAATGTATTGAAAACGGCAATCAGAGTAATACTGACTCTGAAATAATGGAATAATGGAAAATGAATTTAATTGTAGCGCAAAGGGAAGCAGGAACGGAATAATGACAAATACAAGTAACAAGGATCGGTAATATATAAATAAATAGATTTGTGAGAAAGATAATGCTAATTTGTGACATTTATAGCAAGAGCAATAACTTTAAATTTTGCAGTGTAAAGTGTAATTTTATTTGGTCGAAGAATGATATTAGTGATGCAGTTTACGGTAAGATACGTTAAGTAACAGGTTATGATGAAACTAAATCATTGCTAAAATTATTGACAAAGCATCAGAAAATATTTTCTGAAATTTGTGTTACTTGAAAAGACTGGTTTGAGGTGTAAGAGCATAGCCCTTTCGCTGGTGGCTTCTGGTAATGTCATATCACCGTGAGAAGCAGTGGCTGATCATATGTAGTTGTTTAGATTGTTGGAAGTGTACCTATTAATATAGCGTCGTTTGCTGATATGGCGTGGTACTGACCACGGATTTTGTACGTATTAGACGTGTAAAGTAAAAGAGAGTATTTGTAGAAGAAACGCACAAAGCATGAACTGTTGAATCAGTTGGGCACGTAACAGCAGTGCTGGAAATATGCTAAGGTGGCCAGTGCGACGAATTACTAGCCACTAGTTATTGCGTCAAGATCTTTGCCGCAGCGCTTGACGGAGGATTAGGTGAAACGCATCGCTGTGAGTTGCGGAGGGAGTCGTAGGAGAACACTAAATGTCAACAGACTTCGGGCCTAGTTCCTTATGAAATGAAGAATAATATTTTATGGTTAATACTTAAGTTGTAGTGTCATGACTATTACCCGTTTATGTAACTCATAATTTAGTAATTTTGGTGTTTGAGGAAGATTGTAAGATTGTGTGTGTCTGATGTTTGTATTATTTAATGTGTGTTGCATGTGTCAAAATATGAGAAGGGAATAGAGAGAGAGAGAGAGAGAGAGAGAGAGAGAGAGGGCTAGCAACACCACAACGACACCAGCAAGAGGTAGAGTAACACCTAATTCTGCAATTGGCGACAGAAAATAAGTAAATGATCTACATCTACATCTACATCTACATCCCTGCTCCGCAAGCCACCTGACCGTGTGTGGCGGAGGGTACCCTGAGTACCTCTATCGGTTCTCCCTTCTATTCCAGTCTCGTATTGTTCGTGGAAAGAAGGATTGTCGGTATGCTTCTGTGTGGGCTCTATTCTCGCTGATTTTATCCTCATGTTCTCTTCGCAAGATATACGAAGGAGGGAGCAATATACTGCTAGACTCTTCGGTGAAGGTATGTTCTCGAAACTTTAACAAAAGCCCGTACCGAGCTACTGAGCGTCTCTCCTGCAGAGTCTTCCACTGGAGTTTATCTATCATCTCCGTAACGCTTTCGCGATTACTAAATGATCCTGTAACGAAGCGCGCTGCTCTCCGTTGGATCTTCTCTACCTCTTCTATCAACCCTATCTGGTACAGATCCCACACTGCTGAGCAGTATTCAAGCAGTGGGCGAACAAGCGTACTGTAACCTACTTCCTTTGTTTTCGGATTGCATTTAATTAGGATGCTTCCAATGAATCTCAGTCTGGCATTTGCTTTACCGACGATCAACTTTATATGAACATTCGATTTTAAATCACTCTTAATGGGTACTCCCAGATAATTTATGGAATTAACTGCTTCCAGTTGCTGACCTGGTATTTTGTAGCTAAATGATAAGGGATCTATCTTTCTATGTATTCGCAGCACATTACACTTGTCTACATTGAGATTCAATTGCTATTCCCTGCACCATGCGTCAATTCGCTGCAGATCCTCCTGTATTTCAGTACAATTTTCCAGTGTTACAACCTCTCGATACACCGCAGCATCATCCGCAAAAAGCCTCAGTGAACTTCCGATGTCATCCACAAGGTCATTTATGTATATTGTGAATAGCAACGCTCCTATGACACTCCCCTGCGGCACACCTGAAATCACTCTCACTTCGGAAACCTTCTCTCCATTGAGAATGACATGCTGCGTTCTGTTATCTAGGAACTCTTCAATCCAATCACACAATTGGTCTGATAGTCCATATGCTCTTACTTTTTTTCATTAAACGACTGTGGGGAATTGTATCGAACGCCTTGCGGAAGTCAAGAAACACGGCATCTACCTGTGAACCCGTTCTATGGCCCTCTGAGTCTCGTGGACGAATAGCGCGAGCTGGGTTTCACACGACCGTCTTTTTCGAAACCCACGCTGATTCCTACAGAGTAGATTTCTAGTCTCCAGAAATGTCATTATAACCGAACATAATACGTGTTCCAAAATTCTACAACTGGTCGACGTTAGAGATATAGGTCTATAGTTCTGCACATCTGTTCGACGCCCCTTCTTGAAAACGGGGATGACCTGTGCCCTTTTCCAATCCTTTGGAACGCTGCGCTCTTCTAGAGACCTACGGTACACCGCTGCAAGAGAGGGGGCAAGTTCCTTCGCATACTCTGTGTTAAATCGAACTGGTATCCCATCAGGTGCTGCGGCCTTTGCTCTTTTGAGCGATTTTAATTCTTTCTCTATCCCTCTGTCGTATATTTCCATATCTACTATGATGCTGTAAGTGTTAATAAGGTGAGTATCTTTATTTATGAAATGTAATACCGGAATGTATATATTGAAACAATTTTGTAAATATTAAAGTTGGAAAGAGCCGTATGTTTTATAAGAATAATTATACAGGCGTAATTGCATTCCGACAGTAGCGACGAGCACCTTAGAAATTATTGGAACTTTTAAATACTGATGAGACAAAAATAGTTTGCAAATCTGATGTAACAGTGCAGTAAGCGTCCCAGTTTGGTTGGAGCTCTTTTTAATTTTTAAATTTTCTAATTTTTCAAAATCTGATACTTAAGAAACATTTATGGTCGGAGTTATGCGGCGTTTTTTGTTACCGGAGGCTAGTGAGAGGCAGAGAGAGAGAGACAGAGAGAGAGAAAGAGAATGGGGATTCACATAACACGCTGGGCGCGTTAAGAAGCAAATCTTTTATTATTTGTATCTGCTGTGTAAATATTAATATACAACTCCAATCGTGCTGAGGACGCTGCTTGCACTGAGAACTTGTTAATATTAATTTCAATATCACTCAATAAACCAGGAAATGTTAATTAAAAATTTCAGGTACTTTCATTGCGTGTCGATGGAAAGGATGGGCCAGTCACAAGTGGGCCCTGGAAGGGAAGGCGCCAAACTGTTGCGTAGCGCAGTAGGAAGTCTACACAAGCAAGCTAGTGTGTTAAGCGCATCTAGCGTAGAGATGAAATTAATTGTTAAATGTGCCTCGGAAAACTTATTTGTGCAGTCTCATGTGAAGTATTGTTGCGACTTTTGTGTGCTTGGAAACGCGTTTTTAGTGCCCGAGGATCTTGATATGAATACTGGATATCAGAATCTTTTATTTCATTTTTTTGGCTTCTATAAATAGAATGCATAGTCGTCAAAATTCGCCTTAATTTTAATGTTAATAGCACTGACTTCTTTCCCATTTGTGAATTCCTTACGCATTGCTCATTGTATGCGATTCAGAGCCAGTGGCCAGCCGACAAGAAACCAATTGGGACTACAGCTACATCCGTACAGGACGAGAGGTAAGCAAGTTGCCTCCAGTTATCCTACGGATAGTGAGCGCACACAGTAATTACCGAAATTCACCGTGTTTTCTAATCCTAATGCATATTTCTTTTGGGAAATCTTATATTCAGGAACCCACTGTGCAGTGTTTGATGGTAACAAATTGCATCTTTTGGGAGTCATACTTGACGTACCCTCATTAATACTTTACATTATGCATCCTTGTGTGTGGATTTGTGACAGAAGTGGAAAACAAGTGCTTTTGTATCCCTCTTGTTTACTTTAAAAACTATGTAAAAGTTCTAGTAGGACAGACTGGTCGTTTTAAATACACTTCAAAGAGAACGCATCAAATCACAGTAATAGAACAGCGTTTGTTGAAAATTTTTTAACATCGAAACGTGCTCTTGGAACTATTTATACGGATTTGAAGCGCTGCTCAATGAACCTAAGGAACAAATCCTGACAGTGTTAGTAGAAACTGAGATTTTAACATACGCTCTGTACGAACCTGGCAACACAGTAAATCAGCAGAATCGTCCACCTCACCGCAGATCACGTGTAATCGACAGCCCGACTCACTGAGAAGGGACAGCGGCACCGCATCGGCTCACACACTATCACAGTATGACGCCGACGTACACACTGGTTTCCGTACATACTGCAAAAACCACTCGCCATAAAACGCCATCAAACAGAAGCAAAAGCAATTAACCATAACTGTCACCTCCTGTTGCCTTTAACCGTAGTTTATGCGCGTAGTTTCACATTAGTAATTTACCGTTTCATACTTTTTGCAGTTTTATGCTTTCAGTGTTTCTTGTTAAAAAAATAATTAATATTTAATGACACTTCATGCAGTTCTAGTTAATCTACATAATTCCACATCAGTAATTTTACAATCTTTATGTCTTTCTCTGTTTAAACATCCATCTTCAGAGGCCCATTGTTTTAATATTTTAACGAAAAAAATTTTGTATAATTTTATTTTCATACTTTGTGAATAATATCTCTTGGTTTCATACTTTTAAAGATTCACACGTTTAATATTTTAACACACTAACTCAGTGCTCGCTACTTTATTAAACTTTTGTAATCTACTATTTAATCCTCTGTCCTGATTTGCGCATTCGTTCTATTATTTCAAAGGAAGGTTTTCACTTGACACGTTTTGCAATTTTGCTATAAGACCTTCTGTTTTTAAAGCCATGGCATTTTACCCCTACCACCCCTCTCGCTCCTCCCGAGCCACTACTACGGCCTCCCACATCCTTGCACTCTCGAACCGCCTTACTGTTTAAAAATTTTACTCTTTAATTCCATTTAGATATCACGTACCTATCGTTCTACGCTATTGGTATTTTAACGAGAATTTTTACACAATTATTCGTTGTATAATTTTAGCATGATCTTTTTTGTTAAATCTCATGACATCCCCACCACTACCTCCCTGTTTCCATTATCCTTCCCCAATCAGTCACACTCAATTTCCCCTTTCCCCTCTCCCGCCCCTCCCTGCCACCAATATCCAGGATGAGTCACGTAAGAGGTAATACACCTTTAATTTCATGAACCGTTACACATATCGAAAGGAGGTTTTCGGCAAATTTTAGAGTTTCAAAGGGCAAATTTTTTTCTTTCGTTAATGTTTTTAGCGCTGGTATCGATGGAGATACTGAAGCAAGTACGCTTTTTCTTTTTCTTAATGAACTCGTATACTTTTTATAATTGCGTTCGATAGCTCTTGTAAAAAGAGTTACAGTGATACAGCATATGTTAATATTGACGTTGAAACCTGTCGTGAAAAAAAATTAAAAAAAATTACTAGAATGTAAGAGAACGGTGGCTGGAATCGGCACTAGCGGTGCAAACACGGCCATCCAGAGCTCTGTTGCTACACTATGTCAGAGTGTCAACACATTTGGCTGTTTACTTGTCTGCATTGCAGGCCACTCCAGCATTCTTTGCGCGGAGATAAGTACGCAAATGAGGAGAAGATGGATATACTACTATTATACGGTGAATGTAAAATAAATGTTGTAAAATCAGTAAAGCGGTATAGCCAATGTCCGACCAGGCAATTGTTTGGACACTAGTGCGGACAAACTTCTTGAACGTGAAAAAGAGGACAAGAGAGAAGACAGCAACTGACAGAGAACACGAAAAGCTGTTCTGGCTATGACGCTAATGAGTCTGCACAGTGGTATGGGACATATGGATCACCCAAAAAATGTCATTCGCATCCTGCTTCGACAGTATTTCCATCCCTATCATCTGTCACTACATCAGACTGTGATTTCGAACGTCGTACAAAATTTTGTTGGTTTGCCCCTCAGCAAGTAAGAAATGACCCTACGTTTTTCCAAGGTGTAATCTTTACCGATGAAGCAACGTTCACTAACCACCACGCTAATGTAAATTTGAATAACATGTACTACTGGGCAGCCGAAAACCCACACTGTTTGCGTCGGGTGCAACTTCAAGGCCGTGGAGTGCAAACGCATGGTGCGGCATCATAGGAAATTACAATGTGGTACCTTACTTCATCTCAGGCGTTCTAAATCGACATTCTTATGTGAGCTTTCTGAAGAACATTCTGCTGGTTCTTCTAGAAGAGGCAGCCGACAACTGGATATTCGACTTTGTGTGTTGCTGCTATACGACGGTTGTACAGCTCACTCGTTCCTTGTTACAATGCAAATACTGAATGAGAACTTTCCTGGACGTTGGATAGGACTAAATTCTGTTGTCAAATGGCCTGCGAAATCCCCCCTCAAAGATACAGTTCATGACCAAGCGCCGACTATGCCAGACGGTATGTGTCGTTGAACCGCCAGTGCATGCTCAACCATATCATCCACTGTAATTACACCAGTTCATCGTTCTTTCAAATGGCGATTGCAAACGCATGGTCAACAGTTTGAACGCATGCTCCATTAAAGGATAAAGTCATATTTTTGGAATAGAGAATTTACGTTATGTGATTGGGTGATTACTAAACCAATCTTAGTAAATTGTTTATTTTGTTTATGTGTTTATAAAATTGCACTGCGTTGTCAGATTAGTCCTCAATATGTATTGCGCGTAGCTGGTAACAGAGTCATTACGTACTTAGATTCGCCATGAAACCATTCTCGTTAACAAGACTATTTCTTTTGCTGTGTACAGGTGGTCACCAAAGTATTTTTAATAAAATGTTTAGTTCAACGAATGTGTCCTATAGGATTAATTTAGAGCAGCGTAGGTAGACATAGTTGTCCAATAGCATGTATTTTACCTCTAAGAAAGCCTAGCCGGCCGGAGCGTCCGAGCGGTTCTGGACGCTGCAGTCTGGAGCCGCGCTACCGCTACGGTCGCAGGTTCGAATCCTGCCTTGGGCATGGATGTGTCTAATGTCCTTAGGTTAGTTAGTTTTAAGTAGTTCTAAGTCCTAGGGGACTGATGACCACTGCAGTTAAGTTCCATAGTGCTCAGAGCCATTTGAACCATTTGAACATAGCCACGTACAGGAATAGGTAGGTCAAACCTTACTTATAACATTTAGATATTTCATACGGTAGTTGCTTTTTGCTTTGTATAAGACCTCTTTATTTCTGAAGAAATACCAGCAGATTCCTTTTTTTTAGCTCTCGTGAATCTGGGAGGACACACAAATGTGAAACCTTACGGTATAGGGCTACGCAGCCTGGTCTGAGATGTCGGCTTGGCATTGTTTGCACCGCTAATACCGTTTCCGGCCATCGTGCTCTAACATTGTAGGATATTTCTCGAAGTTTTATCACGAAAGGTTTCAACGTCAACATTAAGAAACTTTATATCATTGTAATTATCTTGCCAAAGGCTATCGTAAGGTTCAATTAAAAAAACAACAACAAAACGAAAAAAACCTACTGGCTTCGGTATCTCCGCAGATACCAACTCCATAATGGTTATCCAAACAAAACAAAAAGTGCCCCAAGATGCTCTAACATTTGCCAAAAACCGCGTTTCGATATGTATAGCTGTTCATGAAATAAAAGGGACGATACGTCTTACGTGACTCACCCTGTACAACAATTTAAAACACTGACCGCAGTTGTAAAACACAGTGCTCTGATACGTGGTTCGGGATAGACAAGATCTGTTGCTGACGAAACTTCTTAGCTAATTTCTACATTATCATTATTTTTATTATTATTATGTGCGTTTACCCTGTTGGATAACGCAAAGCCTTTTCATTCTTTTTCCTTTTTTCCCCACACTGCTCTCATTTTTTCTGCATGGACTCTCTTCCTCTCCTCTGTCCATTTTGTTCCTCTTTTCTTCTGAGCTTCGTGCTCTGACTTAACTTTCCATCTGTCAACTTAGTGCCTAAATACCTTTCTGTCCAAATTATCTGAACAATTTATCTAAGCCCTTTTTAGGTTCTGTTTGATCTCTTGTACCCAGGATAGAGTATTAAGTCCTTTTTAGTATCTAAGAATTTTGTGCGTAAGTCTTGTTTCAGGGAGCCTAGAAACGTGCACATCAAACTTTAATCACATTTTTCTAATGTCTGCTGCAAGGTTGGACAACTTCTCAGTTGTTTGACGAGAAGGTAGTCTATAGCCCTCTTCTGTTTTCTTTGGCCCTAGTATCTTTCTGATGATTTTACGTCCTTCCTTTAATGAGTGTAATAGCTCACCTTCTATGTGAACTGTCAGAGATTCACTGGCATAGAGGACTTCAGGTCTTAATGTCGTATTATAGTGCCTTATTTTTGTGTTTTTGGACAAGCATTTTTTATTGTACACCTTGTAGGTTCGTCCATAGGCTCTCTTTAGTTTTTGGAGGCGAAAGTTTTGTGCAATTTTCTTTCACCCCGTAGGTTCAAGGACTTCTCCTAAGTATTTAAAATAGGGGACTCTCTTGATATGACCGTACTTTGTAGTCACGTTTTGGGTGTCAGTTTTTGTGGCGATAAACTCAGACTTTAGGAAAGATATCTGCAGACCAACTGTCTCTGCATATTCTTTCAAGATTTTTAACCTGTTCGATGGCCGTTATCTCATCATCCGCTAGAAAGGCTAAGTCATCAGTAAAAAATAATCATGAAATTATTATGTCATCGCCGGCCGAAGTGGCCGCGCGGTTCTAGGCGCTGCAGTCTGGAACCCCGAGACCGCTACGGTCGCAGGTTCGAATCCTGCCTCGGGCATGAATGTGTGTGATGTCCTTAGGTTAGTTTGGTTGAACTAGTTCTATGTTCTAGGGCACTAATGACCTCAGAAGTTGAGTCCCATAGTGCTCAGAGCCATTTTTAATTATGTCATCCCTGACTCGCCCCATCTGCATAGGTTTACAGCAATTTTTATTCTTCAATTCCTTTCCCCATTGGCGGATAACATTGTCCAGCACAAGGTTGAATAGGAGAGGAGACACAACATCACCTTGTCGGACGCCAGTTTTGATCAGGAAGGGCGCGGATATTTCATCCATGAATTTCACTTTGGAGGTAGTATCAGTCAGTGTTTCTTTGATGAGGTTAAGGATTTTTGGCTGTAGCCCTTGTTCTTCAAGGATATTAAAAAGTGCTTGTCGGTCAACTGAGTCTAGGCCTTTTCAAAGTCAACAAACGGGCAAATTATTGGTTTCTTTCTAATTGCTTTGATTTTAGCACGGTCTTGAGACTGAAAATTTGTTCTGTGCAGGGTCTACTGGGGTGAAAGCTACCTTGGTATTCACCAATTTAGTTTTCCAGCTGCTCTTGAGATTTTTGATGAAGACAGGCTGATAGAATTTTGTATGCGTCCTTAAGTATGGATATGCTTCGATAATTATTTACATCGGATTTATCTCGTTTTTTGTGTAATGAATTAATAAGAGCACATTTACATTCCTGGAGTAATTTTCCTGTCTCGAAAATACCTGCAATGATTTGGATTAACACTCTCAAACATTTGGTCCTAGAGATTTCAGTAGCTCACCAATAATGGTATCTTCACCAAATGTTCTACTGTTTTCTAATTTAAATATGTTTGTGAATTTCTTCTTGTGTTGGGGGGGGGGGGGCTGGTATGATCTGGGGTGTTATTATGGAATTTCGAAGGTGCTTACGGTGCAATTAAGGTGTGTTGAAAAATAATGTGCCAGTTATTTATAGTTTTCCTGGTTAGTGGGTGCAAGTTTTCCATCAGATATTGTGGGCTGCATCTGCGAATTTTTTCTGGAAATGTTCTCTAAAATTCTCGCGTATTGTAGTTGCGGCAGTTTTCTTCGATTAAGTTCAGTTGCTTTTCTGGTATTTTCTTAATATCTACCTAATTATTTTCGTCCCTTGTTTCCCAATTTCATAAGAGTATTGAAGATATTCCGGTGTTTTCTTTCTGTTGTTGTTTAGAAAGGCCTTTTTTCGTTTTTCCAAACCTTCATCACACTCTGCATCCCATCATGCTTTGATAATTATTTACATGAGATTTGTCTCCTTTTTTGTGTTATGGATGAATAAGGGCAAATTTCCATTCATGGTGTAATTTTACTGTCTGTCAAATAACTGCAATGATTTTACTTACTGAAAAATATTAGGTGGCACCAGCCTTACTTTATTTTAGATATGAAGATTATCCTGAGTGATCGAAAAACGTAATGTAATTTAAAATGTACAACTGAGACGGAACTAGATGTGAGAATTATCTTAAGTATCAATACACCCGCTGTTTCTCACATGAGGATTATGTCGGCGATAGTGAACTATGAAAATGGTTGGAAGCATCATCCTGTAATCGCATGCGTGTTAAAATCACTCGAAATTAGAGTTAATATTATTTTTAGTCATTCTCTAAACGTTCCTGGCAGATGAAGACAGTGTGCTGGAACAGGTCTCAAACAGCAGACATTTGTCTTTCACGGGCAAGTGCTTTACAAACTTAACTGAAAAAGCGCTACTAGATTTCGAAGGTAGAAGAAGAGGAACTGGTGGAAGTATAACTGTTTGGGCAGATCGCGAAACATGTTTGAATAGTCCAGCGAAAGGCAAAGGTCCCAGTCTAGAGCCACACACCGGCACACAAAGTTTTAAATTACTAGTAAGTTGCATACCAGCACACACTTCCAAGCACAGTGAAAATACATAGTGAAGACAATGCCCTACATCGCGGTTGAACCACTTCATAGTAATATCCATTCCTCCAGTACTGTTGCTCTTCAATTCCCGGCTGTGTCACATATTTTCTGCGCTCGGAGACTCGGTATTGTATTGTTCTTAAGCTTTTTTTGTGTCCTCAGTCTTCTGACTGGTTTGATGTGGCCCGCAACGAATTCCTCTCCTGTGCCAATCTCTTCATCTCAGAACAGCATTTGCAACCTACGTCATCGATTGAAGGACATATTTCAATAGTGGTACAAGTCCATTTTTGTTCATTCTGATATACAGAGTCCTAAAGTATATATACTTGAATATTTCTGGTGTCTCAACTCCTGAGTTTTCAGCGCTCATTTAACTTTAGGACTCTGTATCTCAGAATGAACAAAAATGGACTTGTACCACTATTGAAATAAGGCCTTCAATTAATTGTTGGATGTATTTCAATCTCTGTCTTCCTCTACAGTTTTTACCCTCTACAGCTCCCTCCAGTACCATGGAAGTCATTTCCTGATGTCGTAACAAATGTCATATCATCCTGTCCTTTCTCCTTGTCAGTGTTTTCCTCATATTCCTTTCTTCTCCGATTCTGCAGAGAACCTACACATTCCTTACGTGTTCAGTCCACCTAATTTTCAGCATTTGTCTGTAGCACCACATCTCAAATGCTTTGATTCTCTTCGGTTTTCCCACAGTTGGTGTTCTACTACCATACAATCTTGTGATTCAAAAGAACATTCTCAAAAATATCTTCCTCAAATTAAGGCCTATGTTTGATGCCAGTAGACTTCCCTTGGCCAGGGATGCTCTTCTGGCCAATGCTAGTCTGCTTTTGATGTCCTCCTTGCTTCGTCCGTCAGTGGTTATTTTGCTGCCTAGATAGTAGAATTCCAACTTCATATACTTCATGACCATCAATACTGATGCTAAGTCCTCGCTGACAGTATGTGCGAGAAGAAAATTTTGCCTGAAAGTTCAATCTATTGCACAATATTTATTCCAGGATTCCACTAACTTCACTCCGAGTGATTTTAAGCGTATGTATGTGGACGTGAGATATAGCTCTTCTATAAAATGATATTAACTTTTCATTACATTATTTTAAATTTCAGTTGAAAACTGGGATCGATATTTTTAACAATCTGGAAGATTTGTGAAATTAGTAATTCTATGACATTTTGGTACCAGTTCTACGACTAATTCCTACAGCACCTTGGAACACCGCACCATTGTCGTGACTACACAAGGTACACGCGGACGCTGCACGCATGACTCTAAAGGTGTCTTGATACCAATATGTTGAGGTTTTAACATTTAGACGAAAGATGTTACCTTAAAATTTGTAAATTTGTGGTAAGATCCTGTGGGACCAAACTGCTTAGCTCATCGCTCCCTAAGCTTACACACTATTTAACCTAGCTTCGCCTAACTTGAGCTACGGACAACGCACACACCCATGCCCCGAGGGAGGACTCGAACCTCCGACGGGGGTAACCGCACGGAGCTTGACAAGACGTCCTACAGCGCGCTGCTTCCCAGCGCGGCAGATGTTACCTTACTTTATTATTTATGTAACTGGTAGAGTGTGCATTTCTTTGAGTGAATTGAATTGAAAGTAAGTGCTCTTAGCCCTGAATGCACACTGCTAGATGGATAGATATTGGATGTCTATCATCAATATGATGATGTTTGGTATGTGGGGCGCTCAACTACGCACACACCAACACCCGTACAAAGTCCCACCGTTTCCACACTCCAATTTTTTACACAGTCCAATCGAACCACTTTCACGAATGATGATGGTGATCAAATGATGAGAACAACACAAACATCAAGTCCCCGGGCAGAGAAAGTCACCAACCCTGCCGGGAATCGAACCCGGGACCTCGTGATCCACAGGTAGCAACGCTAGCCACTAGACCACGAGCTGCGGAGTCTTCAATGTGTGTATCATCTTAGGAAACGTGCGGTACACCGTCCAACGCTGTAATGCCTTCAGCTGACTTCGCAGTATTCGGCATCATAGATACCTTAACGATCACCCAACTACAAATGTATCTAGTTAGTTATTAATTTTGGTGTGACATATATTGTATTTAGTTCTCATTTCAATTTTAACTAAAAATTGTGTACTGAATAACTAATGTTATTTTATAACCAAACTGTTTTAAAATGTCATCTGATGATGATCTAAGGCCTAAATTGATCTCTTGTGAAAGAAAATTGATGTCTTGTGAAAGAATTAACTACAACACTTGCAGGCACCACAGAAAAGTTGAAATCAAATAACAACCTGGGTTAGTTATACGGTCTGTGAATTTCCATCATATAACATGTGACTGAGATTGTGACTTAATTGTAGACCGTCAATCAGTGTTTGTGGGTCTCTCGCCGTAAGTAAATAAAAAATATATAACTATATTTTACTGGAGTTTCAGATGGGGCACGAGAGGGATTGAAAAGCCGCGTTGGCGCTGCCGGCAGGTACGGAACAGACCAGTGCAACAGGCGCTGCCCGCCATTCGTTATTGAGGTCTCGCGGTAGGGTGGCAACCTGACGACACTTAATTTCCCGCGCCATTGCCCTCGGGCGGGCAGAAGCGGCTCGCGCCGCGCAGGACTGGCCGCGCCGCCTGTGACCCGCAGATTGTGTGACCGCTGGAGGGAGGGGGGGGGGGGTGGAGGGGGATGAGGATCGCCAGAAGACGTGGGGGTGGGAGGGGGCGGCATCTTCCGGCCGCTGGACCCGTCTTGTTCCAGAACAAGTGATGCCGTCCTCCGGCGCAGGCGAGGCACAGATAGCGAACAGGCCGTGTGTTTCCTTCCAGGGGCGCTTCCGACAGGAATGGTTGAAATCGTTCACTGCGGCCGTTTATCACGGCTACTACAAACCACTGCTGAAGCTGCAGTATTGCCCATAGCTTTCTCATAAACTACTTAATCCACTAATGTGCTGTGCAACCATAGTAATAGAGCTTTGCGGCGTATTGTGGAAGGAATCACTAGAATATTTTGCATTGACGAATTCAATAAGACCTGATATTTATCAGGTGTGATGGCAAGATATGATTCCTATGTATGGTAAAGCTTCACTCTGTGACCGGGGAGTTATATTGCCGTTAGGTTTATGCAAACACAAAGTGAGACTGCTACCTTCCTCGGTAGTCTTACCTCTTTCATCACATCAGTGGGATTTGATTTCGGCCACTCACAAGAAAATAATCGTTTTAATTTACTTTAATAAGAGAACATGTGTATCTTATCCTGCTTACTTTATATGTTGTAGTGATGTATCGCATGTGGACGAAACTATGGTTCGGTACACAGACTGGCAATGAAACAAAATCCAAAAACAAACCACCAATACCGCCTTTCGGAAACACAAGAGTAAAATAATCAGTTTCACCTTAGGAAACAATAGCAGAAAACGAGCATGAGAGCTAAAATTCACTCTTTCAGCCAATGGTTATACCAAGAAAGACAAAGCACATGTAAGTTCTGTTGTCACCCGCTCCTCCCTCACCCCTCTGGAAAAGATGGACTTTCTTTCTTGTCACACCTCCCTAGTTCGGGTCAGAGCCACTTTTTACCCTCATAGGAGATGCCCCAGCTCTCTCCTCCCCTCCCCTTCCCTCCCTGACTTATTCCTCCCCCCTCCACACCTTTGAATTAGTGGGAAAATGAGTAATTCTATGCTGAGCTCTGCACATTAGCTTGCTAGAGAGGAGGAATCGCTTTACATGAAACTGACATCGATGCCAATTAGACTGTGGAGGACATAATAATATATACTTATTTACAATATTCAATTTGTACATTCTTTATTTAATTAGATTGCAGGAGACAGCTTCCCAGAGACAGAGTCTCTGAAACAGAGCCGCTCCCCTCCTTTCCCTCATTTGCTAATTGGCTGTAGAGAGGCTGGAGGAGAAGATGCAGTAGTTGATGGGAAATGTGGTGAATTGATGAGACGCTAGTTGGACAGAGAGGACTTTAATAAGTGTGTTACCAGTAAGCATATAGCTGAAAAGTACATCCCTAGCCTCCTATGGAAGGAGGTGACAATGGATGAGCGTAGAGGGGTATACTTTTCAGCAAATAATGGCGATGTAGTGGGATGGACTGAGGATATGTTTACCAACTCAAAGAGACTATTGCCCATGATGGGACTGTTTGTGTGTTCTCATTTAAATAGTCAATCAATCCACGATACACAAGACAACTTTGTTCAATTCCACTAACTGAGAATATCTGAACCATACCTTGGAGTATGAGGCTCAGCTGAGGACTTGAAACAGGTTTTGCTCCCCTTTGTGATTACGGATGTGTATGTATTCGCCTTCCTCAGTTCTCTAGTCCACAATTTTCCTTTTCTTTTTCAAACCTATGAGTCTTCTGACTGGTTTAATGTGGCCCATCGTGAACTCATCTCCTGTGCCAACATCTTCATCTCATAGTAGCACATACAACCAATGTCCAGAATTACTTTCTAGATGTGTTAGAATCTCAGCCTTTCTCTACAATTTTTCCCCCTACAGCTCCCTCTAGTACCTTGGAAGTTACTCCCTGATGGCTTAGCCGGTGTCCTGTCATCCTGTCCCTTCGTCTTGTCAGTGTTTTACACATCTTCCTTTTCTTACCGTATCAGTCCACCTAATTTTCGACACTAGTCTGTAGCACCCCCTGTCAAATGCTTTGATTCTCTTTATTTCCGGTCGTCCCACAGTTCATGTTTCACTACCATACAATGGTGTGTTCCAAACGTTCACTCTCAAATTTCTTCTTCTTATTAAGGCCAATGTTTGATAGCAGTAGACTTCTCTTGGCCAGGAATTCCTTCCTCGCCAATCCATCTGCTTTTTAAGTCCTCCTTGATCCATCCGTCATGGGTTATTTTCCTTAACTTCACTTTGACCATCGATCCTAATGTTAAGTTTCTCGCTATTCTCATTTCCACTACCTTCATTACTTTCATCTTTCTTCGATTTACTCTCAGTCCACACTCCGTACTTATTAGGCGGTTCCTTCCACTTTGCAGATTCTGTAATTCTTCTTCACTTTCAATCAGGACAGCACTGTTATCAGATTCTTATCATTGATATCTTTCCTCATTAACTTTTATTTCCACTCTTTAACATATATTTTATTTCCATCATTGGTCCTTCAATATGTCGATTGAACAGTAGGGCTGAAAGTCTACAACCCTGTCTCACATCCATTTTAATCCATTCTGGTGTCCGATTCATATTTGCTCTTGGCTCTTGTACATGTGGTACATTACCCGTCTCTCCGTAAAACATATCCCTATTTTTCTCAGAATTTCGAACATTTGGCATCATTTAACATTGTTGAACGCTTTTTCCAGGTCGTGATATCCTATGAACGTGTCTTTCTTTCAGTATGAAAGGTAATGTCAGAACTGAATCTATGGAGCCTTTCCCCTTCTTAAAGCCAAATGGTCGTCATCTACAAGATCCTTGATTTTTCATCCATTCTTCTGTATATTATTCTTGTCAGCAACTTGGATGCATGGGTTGTCAAGCTGATTGTTCGATAATTCTCATGATATTTTTCCAAAACTCAGATGATATATTACCACACTCATACATTCTGCACTCCAACGTGAGTAGCTGTTTCGTTGCCAATTCTCTCAATGATTTTAGAAATTCTAATGGAATGTTATCTGTCCCTTCGGCCTCATTCTATCTTTGGTCTTCCAAAGCACTTAGAAGTTCACGTTCTAATAATGGATCCCATATCTCTTCTCTGCGGCTCTTGTTTCTTCTTCTGTCACATCATCAGACAGGACTTCCCCCTCATAGAAACCCTCAATGTATTCCTTCCACATGTCTGCTCTCACCTCTGAATTTGTTTTCACTGTTCTATATGCTGAGTCAGCTCTTCCGAGTATCACTTTTTTGTATGTCTTCACATTTTTCATACAGCGATTTTGCCTCAGCTTCCCAGCACTTCACATTTATATCATTGCTTAACGACTTGTATTCCTGTGTTCCAGAATTTCTTTGACCTATTTTGTACTTCCGTCTTTCATCGGTCAATTGAAATATATCTTCTGTTAACTGTGTATTCTTCGCAGTTACCTACTTTGTTCTTTTTGTTTTCCTTTCCTACTTCTCTGACTGCACGTTTTTTAAATGTGTAATCCTTCTCAACTGAACTACCTGCTGAGCTAACCCTTACCAAAGTATCTATGGCCTAGACAACTTAACGCATATCTCTCCATTCCTTAGTACTTCTTTGGATGTCAGGTCTCCCTGACTAGCATCTTAAACTTTAGCCTGCTCTTCATCATTGCTAAATCCTGGTCCGAGTCAGTATCTGATACAGGATATGTATCACAATCTTGTATCTGAATTCGCCTTCCTGATCACGATGTAATCTAACTGAATCCTTCCCGTCGCTCCCGTACTTTTCCAAGTACACCCCCCACTTTTGCGATTCTTGAACAAACTGTTCGCTGTTACTAGCTAATATTTAGTGCAGAACTCGATTAGTCTTCCCAGTTTCTCATTCCCAGTACCAAGCCCGTAACCCTATCTTGTACTCCTTTCCTACAACCGCATTTCCATTCCGCCTGACTATTACATTACATACTTAATTACCCGTTCAAAATCCTCATATACTGCCTGTCTCTTCATCTTAATCTTGCGACATTGGCATGTGAACTAGTGTTGTGTTTTTTGGTGTCTATTCTGAGGAGAATGACCCTATCACAGAACTATATGAAGATGGTAACTGTTCTTTTGGATATGGCAGAAACAGGGACAGTTGAAAATGTGTGCCCCGGCCGGGACTCAAGCCTGGGATCTCCTGCTTAAATGGCAGACAATCTATCCATTTGAGCCCCAGGGGGCACAGAAGTTAGTGCTACTGCTAGGATTTATCCCTAGCGCGCTCCCCGTGAGACCCATATTCCCAACTTAACGTCCACACACTACATACGTAGTGCTCCTGCCCATTACACTCATTACTCGTGGCAGACAATCCCACTGAGTCCCGTAAGAGTTTAGGCAATGCGTGTGCATCCTGCACAGAAGATGATGGTCAATGGCCGGTTAGCCTTAACTATATGAAGATGGTATCTCTTCTTTTGGACAGCCGCGGGTTAGCTGCACGGTGTAGGACCCCATTTCGCGGTCCACACAGCCCACCCGTCGGAGGTTCGAGTGCTCCCTCGGGCATGGGTATGTGTCTTGTCCTTAGCGTAAGTTAGTTTAAGTTATATTAAATAGTGGGTAAACTTAGGCACCAATGACCTCAGCAGTTTGGTCTCATAAGGCCTTACCACATATATCCAATTTCCTTTGTTGTGGAACACAGTGGAGAAAGGCAAAGCAGAGGCACGCCGGAGACCAAGGCGTTGCGAAGTAGGCAGGCACAGATAGCATTGCTGACAGCAGCAGTCTACCAACAGACTGACGCAAGGACACACACAGACTGAGTTCTGAGCGAAGCCTGGAGAGTGCTGAGTAAAGGGAAGTGAGGCCAGCACACTAAGTTACGCTGCAATATACTGCAGGAGTAATAATAAAAAGCTACCACCGCGGGTAAAAAAGGTCCTCCTACCGGATATAAACAGTGGAGCGCAGGCAGCAATGGACAGAAGCCATTAGGAAGCAGTTCGGATCTGAGGACAGACGTGGTTCATGTCCGAACGTTCAGTATTCGTAGGTGACAATTCTGGAAGTCTGCTCCAGCTCGCAGGAGTCATCCGTTCGCCGCCAGATGTCAACTTCATTTCTGGAGGTCGGACCGAGTTCGGTCGGCACCATGGCTGACTAACTACAGAGAGAACTTTCAGCAGGACCGGCCGCAGTGCGGCCTTGGTCACAGGCGCCGCCGGGGACTGACGCCCGGACTTCACGACAACCCGGCCCCACGGCGTGTGGTCCGTCCATGACGGGACCTCGCGGACATCGCGACTGACGGCTTCCGAGCCGCCAGTGCAGCAGGTGTCGGCAGCGATGCGACGACGAGTTCATCTCAACCACAGGGCATCCTGGCTTCAGCGGAGCACTGGTGGCCTGAGGCTCCCGAGTGCGATCAGCGGCGCGCTTTGCGCGCATTGTCGTAGAATCTACACAGCAGCAGCCTGGCGGAGGGATCGACAGGGCTGGGCAGCGACGACGAGGGAGAAAATTATAAAGAAAGTTCAATAAATAATTGTAAAACTCCACGCCGTCTCAGTCTTTGAGCAGCCACTGTGTCTGCTGCTAACGAGTGGTGCAGAAGTCGCAACACCATTACAGAACCGTTATGTGATAATATTACGGTAGTTAAAAATCAGTGAAAAAGTGGACTGTCAAGAGCAATTAAAGAAGTGACGATCTACAATGTTAAAGAAGGATGTGTGGCTCATTTAACTATAATCTACCAAGTAAATTCTCCAAATTTTTCATTGCAAGACATGCTGTCAACGCGAAGCTACCGCTACGTCAACACGGAAATGACAGTGTGACAGTAAGAGGAATATTGCTAAAATCGGCAAGAAAGCACTGGAAAACATTTCCTAGGAATATAAAAATCCTGTGTCCATATCATATTAAGTGAAATTAGCTGACGTGAAAATGAAAGTTTTAATGGAACAGCTGCCTGCTACTTGTAGACGGCTGTTACCCTTTGAATTTGAACATAACGCAAGATTTCGCTGGAGTTTTTAATGAAATCGAGATGTGAGACTACGTAATATCGAAGGAGACCGCCAGGGACTGTGTACAACGATAAGACAGCTAGAATAGACCGTTTAACGTGGATGACCTCCAACTGTACAGATTTATAACAAACGTATATGTCAAATCAAAATTCCAGGTGTGAACACAGTTATCGGTAACTATCTTACACATTTAATAGAGTGTCCAGACATGCGACTACGAGAAACTTTTATATCCTCAGTGGCTAAAAAAATATGGTAACATCAGATGCACAATGTATAATTACGGAAAGTGCGTTTGATCCCGTGAAAAACTGTCTAAATGTCTTAAAGTATAAGAAAAAGTGTTTAACATGTGCTTCACAGTACTTTGTGCCAATCAAATCCATGTGGTGTCAGCTAACTAAATAAATTACAGAACAGTTGTTGTGTGGTGTTTAACAACTTCATTTAGTTTGTCTAGTGGAGTAATAAGAATACCTAAGAGCTGACTGGTGTAGAAGGAAGTCTGCCAGACTCTCAGGACTGTCCACATACAATTTTATTTATCTATCTGTAAACTATGTTGAGGGTCTTGACACTGACTCTACTAAAGACAGCATACGTATTACACAGAAGAACTATATTAAATCAGGAGAAATACATTTCATTCACTCCAGGAAATTATTCTACACAATACCGCCAGAAACAGATATCGCTGAATTTGGAATGGGTACTACAAATAATGTTGTACCACAAGCATTAAGAAAAAGAGCCAATGTGTCAAATAGACTTAAACCATTTCCCATCAAAGAAATTAAGCGCAGTTACTGCATTAAGTGTGCGAAAAAGAAAACTGGAAATAAAAGAATTCGAAGGCAAAAAAACAAAAACTGCAGTATATGGCGAAAATCTTTGCCACGAAGGACGAGTATAAACTGATACAGGAAAAAGAAGAAGCCATAGCAGGCGTACAGGCAAGACTAACATATCACACTAAGCACAGAGTTTGGAGAAGTATGGATGCAAGTAGAGGTAAGATATCAGCATTTACGGTTAGTAGCGGAGTAACTGGTCATATGTTGGGAAACTACCAGAAAATGCCAGCATCGAGAACGTTTACTGCGTTAAAGGACACGCGAGAAATCTATTTATAAAGCTCCATGCCCATTTGGATCTGCTTAAAAAGCATTTTTGAGTTGTTTCTAAATGTTGTGGACTCAATGTTGTGCACTTACGAATAGAACAACTATTTGCAGAGCTTAAAATTAATGGAGTAACAACATTTAATGGTAATTCATTCGAAGAAATTGTAAAGTTAAAGTTCCACAAGGCAATCCTGCAAGAATGAGGAGCTGCTGATTTTTCAAACATACACCCAGGATGTTGTGTAGTGTTTTAATAAATGTATTATACAGGAAATAAGAGGGAGAATTAAAATTTCTGAATGCTCTAATCTATAATGACTGCACAAAGGAACAGAACTAATTGTTAACGCCATAAAGGAAATAGTTTACAGGAAAAAACTGCCTTCTTTGTACTTGTTAAATTATTGGCTGGAGAGTTGAATATATGATTCAGATGTAGACTTAATTTATGAGTCAAAAATTAAGCTGTATGTTATTAAAACTACACCACACGAATATGAAGAAAGAGTTGTTCTCGGGGTGAAAACGTGTGTGCAAAAATTAATAAAAGCTTTTATACAAGAATATTTGTTTTCGTGTTCTCTCCCCAGCCTAAAATCATACGAGATTCTCATATTTGCACTGATCTAAGTGTGTGCCTCTTGAATGGGGGGAGTAGGTACAGAAGTTGGATTACCTTGATGACGTTGAAAAGTAGTTGAAACTAGGTAGCTGAAAGTATAATAACCCTCATTTCTAACCTATGTGAGGCCTTTGTCAGCTGTTATCAAGAGATTATCATGCGTAGACCTGTTTTTGTTTAAATGGTACGTATTATTCCACAGCAACATCGGTTCGACAGCTCGACACTTTACAGTCACTGCTTAGCAGTCATGTGAGCCCACATCTGTTCACTTTACGTGACTGATTTGTGAAGCAAAAGCATCATGTGGATGCTGCTAGAATGGCATAGGCTGGAATACTCCATTCGAATATCGGTTGGCACCACCATACGCTGTAGAAGCGACGTATAGCTTCGTGACAAACAGCCCAGACCGCACAAGAAAATATGTCGTTGTTTATGAGAGCCGTTCAATTACATCCTCCTGGCTGTACAGCTGCCCGCAGGGCATGTCTGGCGTGCACAGAAATCGACTACCAGCCGAATACAGCCTTCTGTACAATGGTATCACGGAAAGTAGCAAAGATTAACATGCTACGGAAAGCTTTCCGAAAACATAGGAACACGGAAACTACCCTGCAACCGAGATCATCTGTTTGCTTGCACGACGTCGTGTGCGACTGAAGCATGCTGTGTTTCGCACGAGTGTTTTTTCGTAACTCCGTGCAGATTCTTTGGTATAAGATTGTTATCCTACAGGAACGACGTAATGCTTGACTTTACAATGTGCTCTACCATCTAAACACAGACGGATGTCCAAAATCCCTTGCTCTTCGTTTAAAAATGGCTGCACTGCACTCTTTCTCATTCACACCGGAATTTCTGCTGTGCTTGGTAATGTCGCTAGATATACGCCATGAAAGTAGGTAAACATAAAATATAATTGGAATTCGTTCAAGGACCAATAACGTGTTCACTTTATGTAGCTCTAATTCGTTTTTTCCTGTTTATTGTTTTTTTTTTGTTTTTTTTCAGAACTGAATGTGATAGTATCAATACCGCTCGTTTGCAAGTCAGTATCTGATACATGATATGTATCACAATCTTGTATCTGAATTCGCCTTCGTGATCACGATGTAATCTAACTGAATCCTTCCCGTCGCTCCCGTACTTTTCCAAGTACACCTCCCACTTTTGCGATTCTTGAACAAACTGTTCGCTGTTACTAGCTAATATTTAGTGCAGAACTCGATTAGCCTTCCCAGTTTCTCATTCCCAGTACCAAGCCCGTAACCCTATCTTGTACTCCTTTCCTACAACCGCATTTCCATTCCGCCTGACTATTACATTACATACTTAATTACCCGTTCAAAATCCTCATATACTGCCTGTCTCTTCATCTTAATCTTGCGACATTGGCATGTGAACTAGTGTTGTGTTTTTTGGTGTCTATTCTGAGGAGAATGACCCTATCACAGAACTATATGAAGATGGTAACTGTTCTTTTGGATATGGCAGAAACAGGGACAGTTGAAAATGTGTGCCCCGGCCGGGACTCAAGCCTGGGATCTCCTGCTTAAATGGCAGACAATCTATCCATTTGAGCCCCAGGGGGCACAGAAGTTAGTGCAACTGCTAGGATTTATCCCTAGCACACTCCCCGTGAGACCCATATTCCCAACTTAATGTCCACACACTACATACGTAGTGCCCCTGCCCATTACACTCATTACTCGTGGCAGACAATCCCACTGAGTCCCGTAAGAGTTTAGGCAATGCGTGTGCATCCTGCACAGAAGATGATGGTCAATGGCCGGTTAGCCTTAACTATATGAAGATGGTATCTCTTCTTTTGGACAGCCGCGGGTTAGCTGCACGGTGTAGGACCCCATTTTGCGGTCCACACAGCCCACCCGTCGGAGGTTCGAGTGCTCCCTCGGGCATGGGTATGTGTCTTGTCCTTAGCGTAAGTTAGTTTAAGTTATATTAAATAGTGGGTAAACTTAGGCACCAATGACCTCAGCAGTTTGGTCTCATAAGGCCTTACCACATATATCCAATTTCCTTTGTTGTGGAACACAGTGGAGAAAGGCAAAGCAGAGGCACGCCGGAGACCAAGGCGTTGCGAAGTAGGCAGGCACAGATAGCATTGCTGACAGCAGCAGTCTACCAACAGACTGACGCAAGGACACACACAGACTGAGTTCTGAGCGAAGCCTGGAGAGTGCTGAGTAAAGGGAAGTGAGGCCAGCACACTAAGTTACGCTGCAATATACTGCAGGAGTAATAATAAAAAGCTACCACCGCGGGTAAAAAAGGTCCTCCTACCGGATATAAATAGTGGAGCGCAGGCAGCAATGGACAGAAGCCATTAGGAAGCAGTTCGGATCTGAGGACAGACGTGGTTCATGTCCGAACGTTCAGTCTTCGTAGGTGACAATTCTGGAAGTCTGCTCCAGCTCGCAGGAGTCATCCGTTCGCCGCCAGATGTCAACTTCAGTTCTGGAGGTCGGACCGAGATCGGTCGGCACCATGGCTGACTAACTACAGAGAGAACTTCCAGCAGGACCGGCCGCAGCGCGGCCTTGGTCACACGCGCCGCCGGGGACTGACGCCCGGACTTCACGACAACCCGGCCCCACGGCGTGTGGTCCGTCCATGACGGGACCTCGCGGACATCGCGACTGACGGCTTCCGAGCCGCCAGTGCAGCAGGTGTCGGCAGCAATGCGACGACGAGTTCATCTCAACCACAGGGCATCCTGGCTTCAGCGGAGCACTGGTGGCCTGAGGCTCCCGAGTGCGATCAGCGGCGCGCTTTGCGCGCATTGTCGTAGAATCTACACAGCAGCAGCCTGGCGGAGGGATCGACAGGGCTGGGCAGCGACGACGAGGGAGAAAATTATAAAGAAAGTTCAATAAATAATTGCAAAACTCCACGCCGCCTCAGTCTTTGGAGCAGCCACTGTGTCTGCTGCTAACGAGTGGTGCAGAAGTCGCAACACCATTACAGAACCGTTTTGTGATAATATTACGGTAGTTAAAAATCAGTGAAAAAGTGGACTGTCAAGAGCAATTAAAGAAGTGACGATCTACAATGTTAAAGATGGATGTGTGGCTCATTTAACTATAATCTACCAGGCAAATTCTCCAAATTTTTCATTGCAAGACATGCTGTCAACGCGAAGCTACCGCTACGTCAACACGGAAATGACAGTGTGACAGTAAGAGGAATATTGCTAAAATCGGCAAGAAAGCACTGGAAAACATTTCCTAGGAATATAAAAATCCTGTGTCCATATCATATTAAGTGAAATTAGCTGACGTGAAAATGAAAGTTTTAATGGAACAGCTGCCTGCTACTTGTAGACGGCTGTTACCCTTTGAATGTGAACATAACGCAAGATTTCGCTGGAGTTTTTAATGAAATCGAGATGTGAGACTACGTAATATCGAAGGAGACCGCCAGGGACTGTGTACAACGATAAGACAGCTAGAATAGACCGTTTAACGTGGATGACCTCCAACTGTACAGATTTATAACAAACGTATACGTCAAATCAAAATTCCAGGTGTGAACACAGTTATCGGTAACTATCTTACACATTTAATAGAGTGTGCAGACATGCGACTACGAGAAACTTTTACATCCTCAATGGCTAAAGAAAATATGGTAGCATCAGATGTACAATGTATAATTACAGAATGGACCGTGCGTTTGATCCCGTGCAAAACTGTCTAAATGTTTTAAAGTATAAGAAAAAGTGTTTAACATGTGCTTCACAGTACTTTGTGCCAATCAAATCCATGTGGTGTCAGCTAACTAAATAAATTACAGAACAGTTGTTGTGTGGTGTTTAACAACTTTATTTAGTTTGTCTAGTGGAGTAATAAGAATACCTAAGAGCTGACTGGTGTAGAAGGAAGTCTGCCAGACTCTCAGGACTGTCTACATACAATTTTATTTATCTATACGTAAACTATGTTGAGGGTCTTGACACTGACTCTACTAAAGACAGCATACGTATTACACAGAAGAACTATATTAAATCAGGAGAAACACATTTCATTCACTCCAGGAAATTATTCTACACAATACCGCCAGAAACAGATATCGCTGCATTTGGAATGGTTACTACAAATAATGTTGTACCACAAGCATTAAGAAAAAGAGCCAATGTGTCAAATAGACTTAAACCATTTCCCATCAAAGAAATTAAGTGCAGTTACTGCATTAAGTGTGCGGAAAAGAGAACTGGAAATAAAAGAATTCGAAGGCAAAAAAACAAAAACTGCAGTATATAGCGAAAATCTTTGCCACGAAGGACGAGTATAAACTGCTACAGGAAAAAGAAGAAGCCATAGCAGGCGTACAGGCAAGACTAACATATCACACTAAGCACAGAGTTTGGAGAAGTATGGATGCAAGTAGAGGTAAGATATCAGCATTTACGGTTAGTAGCAGAGTAACTGGCCATATGTTGGGATACTACCAGAAAATGCCGGCATCGAGAACGTTTACTACCTTAAAGGACACGCAAGAAATCTATTTATAAAGCTCCATGCCCATTTGGATCTGCTTAAAAAGCATTTTTGAGTTGTTTCTAAATGTTGTGGACTCAGTGTTGTGCACTTACGAATAGAACAACTATTTTCAGAGCTTGAAATTAATGGAGTAACAACATTCAACGGTAATTCATTCGAAGAAATTGTAAAGTTAAAGTTCCACATGGCAATCCTGCAAGAATGAGGAGCTGATGATTTTTCAAACATACACCCAGGATGATGTGGAGTGTTTTAATAAATTTGTTATACAGGAAATAAGAGGGTAAATTAAAATTTCTGAGTGCTCTAGGCTATAATGACTGCACGAAGGAACAGAACTAATGGTTAACGCCATAAAGGAAATAGTTTACAGGAAAAAACTGCCTTCTTTGTACTTGTTAAATTACTGGCTGGAGAGTTAAATATATGATTCACTTAATTTATAAGTCAAAATTTAAGCTGTATGTTATTAAAACTGCACCAAACGAATATGAAGAAAGAGTTGTCTTCGGGGTGAAAACATGTGTGCAAAAATTAATGAAAGATTATATACAAGAATATTTGTTTTCGTGTTCTCTCCCCAGTCTAACATCATACGAGATTCTCGTATTTGCACTGATCTAAGTGCCTCTTGCATGGGCGGAGTAGGTACAGACGTTGGATTACCTTGATGACGTTGAAAAGTAGTAGAAACTAGGTAGTTGAAAGTACAATAACCCTCATTTCTAACCTATGTGAGGCCTTTGTCAGCTGCTATCAAGAAATTATCATGCGTAGACCTGTTTTTGTTTAAATGGTACGTATTATTCCACAGCAACATCGGTTCGACAGCTCGACACTTTACAGTCACTGCTCAGCAGTCATGTGAGCCCACATCTGTTCACTTTACGTGACTAATTTGTGAAGCAAAAGCATCATGTGGATGTGCTAGAATGGCATAGGTTGGAATACTCCATTCGAATATCGGTTGGCACCACCATACGCTGTAGAAGCGACGTATAGCTCCGTGACAAACAGCCCAGACCACACAAGTAAAATATGTCGTTGTTTATGAGAGCCGTTCACTTACATCCTCCTGGCTGTACAGCTGCCCGCAGGGCATGCCTGGCGTGCACAGAAATCGACTACAGGCCGAATACAGCCTTCCGTATAATGCTATCACAGAAAGTAGCAAAGATTAACATGCTACGGAAAGCTTTCCGAAAATCTAGGAACACGGAAACTACCCTGCAACCGAGATCATCTGTTCGCTTGCACGACGTCGTGTACTACTGTAGCATGCTGTGTTTCGCCTTTTTTCGTAACTCCGTGCAGATTCTTAGGTATAAGATTGATATCCTACAGGAACGACATAATGCTTGACTTTACAATGTGCTCTACCATCTAAACACAGACGGATGTCCAAAATCTCTTACTCTTCGTTTAAAAATGGCTGCACTGCACTCTTTCTCATTCACACCGGAATTTCTGCTGTGCTTGGTAATGTCGCTAGATATACGCCATGAGTTGTTCTAATTCGTTTTTTTTTTGTTTATTGTTTTTTTTTTTCAACACTGAATGTGCTAGTATCAATACCGCTCATTTGCAAGTCTGATCGGCGGTCAAACCTACGTATGATAATATCCTCATTCGTGAATACATTTCTCAGTGCGATATTTGAAATATTTGTTTTCTGTCTGCTGTAATGCTCCATAAGCGGGATACACAGATATTATTATTATTATTATTCGTTACAGTCAACTTTGGACTACGCTAAGCATCAGTCATTTCTTGTGCTTTTTCTTGCGTTCTTCCCAGTACTTCTTCATTTTTTCTGAGTGGGCTTCTTTACGTTCTTGCGACCCGGTTGTTCCCGTCTTCTTTGATTGCGTTCGGTCTTTGAATCCCTGTATTTTGTTGATGGCATTCCTATATTCCATTCTGTTGTAAACTGTCTCTGGTATAATGTTCATTTCTGCAATGTCTTCTTTTACTTCTTTCAGCCAGTTAATTTGTGTCTTTCTGCTTTCCATGTATTCCAGGATTTTCTTTGCCGTTCTTTCTGGTGCCATTCTTTTGACATGCCCATAGAAACTCAGTCTTCTCTTTTTAAAGGATGTTGTCAGTTTTTCAATTTTCTCGTATAACTCTTTATTGGATCGCAATTTATAATCCTGTCCATCCTTTTTAGGTCCTAAGATCTTTCTCAGTATTTTTCTCTCTTTTATTTCCAATTTCTCCAACAGACGTTTTCTGTTCAGTGGGCTGCATTCAATCGCATACAAACTTTCTGGTTTTATTACCGCATTGTAGTGCCTGAGCTTGGCATTGATGGAGATCGACTTTTTATTGTATACATTTCGGCATAGCTGGTATGCCGTTTCCATCTTTATTGCTCTTTCCTGTAGTGAAACATTTGGTAACCCTGTCGGTGTAATCCATTCCCCCAGATACTTAAATTTATGAACTCTCTTAATTATTCCATATTTAGTTTGCAATGTCTGTGTTGGGTCTGTTTTGTCCTGTATCATCAGTTCTGTCTTTTCATACGATATTTGTAGACCTGTCTTCTCAGCGATCTCATGCAGCATTTCTATCTGAATCTTTGCTGTTTCGATGTCATCTGCCATATATACACAGATATAGTTTAGCGTAGATTCTATAGCGCAGTTTTGAAAGTAAAATCAGCGGCTTGGATTGTCTCCATTAAGCATAGCTTCCTAAATTACAATGGAACATCACCAACACTACTTTATACTTAACGGAGAAAAACAACCACACACACAAACACACACGCACACACACACACACACACACACACACACACACACACACACTTGAAAGACATCTGCCACAGCAATCGATCCCACTGTAAATTCGGGGCATAACACTGAAAGTAGGCAGTTATGACGCTGAATGTATGGCTGTTTGTCACATGGTCCGTCCCATTGCAGCCGCTTGATATCCGAGCGTGAAGAACTGTACAGTGGACTGAGTAAGAGGTTTTTGTTCTAAATAAAGCCGAGCCAACAGACGATAATGCTAGACCTGCAGACGGTCACACCTCAACGTCTTCACGTCACAGAGAAGAGCTCCTAGGAATCGTGACTGGTACGCACCATTATATGCGACATTTAAGCACCTCCTACACCTTTGAGCCTTTAAGGACCCTCAGAAGAGCTTTAGATTGTTAAAACACGGAGTTGCAGACATTGCAGTTTCTGTACTGCCGATACCAGCAGCTACAACAAGATACTGTGACATTTAGTTTACGTGTGTTCAGGAGTTTTGATCGTAGGTTTAACATTTTGGCACGAGTTCTGGACGTCGATGTGAACTTTGATCAGTGGAACAACCTCACTGAAGTACAGTCTCTTCATTACTGGCGTGCACTAGTATTTCGGCTGGAATGTCGGAATGTTTTGTATCAACGAGGCTGCTCCAGCGTCAGATATGAGGTTACATCTGAGCAATCGACAAACCGCTACGGATGTCAGAGAGACTTGTACCGGGTGATCTTGACGATAAACAAATCGATCCCCATAGAAATATGTCAGTTTAATTACAGGCCTCACACAACGGAAACGCAAATGAATACGTGGAACATGGGAACTGTAACTCACAATACGATAAAAATATGGAGGTTATCAAACTACTGAATGAATCAACGGTTACTATAAAACACTGCTTAGTATAAGTCATTTTAAACTTAAAATTGAACAATAGTGCACTAAAACAGGAAATCGTTACATTCACTGAGTATTAAGGCAGGTTAGAATGGGACTAAAGTATCACTACCTTGGCAAAGATGAGTCTGAGGCGAATATGTTATCGGCAGCACAACATTTCTGGAAACAACTAAGTGGATGGAAGCCGCCTTGTGTTTGTTGAATGCAAGTTAGAGAGAAAAGAAAGAAATACATAAAGAATCACCCATGTAGCTGCTGTCTTTCATGTGGACGTGTTGTGTTCAAAACGTATTTGAATCTGAAGTCTTGCCATACATCCTATAGCTCTATTAGCGAACACTGCAGACGCTCATCGTATTAGCGTTATGGGTGCCCGCAAATGGCTGTTGTAGTGTACTCACAATTCTATGTCACCTGGGCTCCACCAAGGCTGCTCTACGTCAGAGCCCGGAATTGAAATCCCTCACTTGGCTGAAGTGTTTAATGAGTCTTGGGTGGAAGCTTCCAGCAAAAGAGAGATATTTTGCTCTGTGATTTTGATCAACAGTGATAGTGAATCTTTTGGGTGTCGACCAATCAGATTTTTTTTTTAAACAAACTTATGTATAATTATATTTTGTTTTTAAGGTCATAAACACTTGCATATTTCGCTGTTTTTTGAACCATTGAAATCCGGGCCCGAATTCTAAGTAAGACTACTGTATGGTGCTCGCATATTGCGATTAGTGCATCCAGTTATGCCAACTATTGCAACACAGAAAAGCAAAGGATTATGCACAGTTATATTGTTGAAAGGGAAGAATACGTCTAAAAATGAAGGTTAAAAAATTCAAGGGCTCAGCCGGGATTTGAACCCGGGACCTCCTGCACGCAAAGCAGGAATCATACCCCTTCTTCTTAAAAAACAACCATATATGTACATAAGCACAAAAACAAAATAATGAAGTGCTGGAACTGTTTCAACACGAATTATATCCTACAATAGACTGAAGATCACATTTCAATATAGTGTCATTTGTAAGCTTACAAAATAGAACTGACAATAGCCTCTTCATCCCAGACAGAGACATAGAAACAAAACGCAAACATATATATAATTGACTGTCTTAAGTAGAATGGCAGTTCTGTCATTTGATTCATAACCGTCCAAACTCAAAGTCATTTGGAGCATACAAACGGATAACAAGAGATGCACAGGAAATATAAACTAATGAAAACGTCGTAATGAAGTTAATAACATCATTGAGAAGTCGGGAGCAGTCCTAGGAACCGGTGTAACCCCTTATTCGTTGTGTATTTTGTTCGCTACATAGTCTTGCATGTGATTTGTGTCCTTACCGGCATCGAGAATTACCCTACGCCTTGTATTTCAAAAATTATGTCTAACATGTTAGCAAGCATCTTCCTGAAATTTGGGTAACGTTTCATCTTCCAACGTGCAGCTCTCATGTAAGCCTCGAAACTAATGAGATTATCTTCACTATTGTGGATGATGATATATGTCACAAACTGTCCTAACATCCACATCACGGTGTTGTTCTTGGTAGCGGGAAAAGGCCAGGTCGCGCGGCGTTGTGATTGTGGCACAGTTTCTCGCGCCAAGCGTCGCGCGTGCCTACTTAACACCGTGGAAATATGAGGCTGGAAGCGGAAAAGTAGCCTGGCCGTATGCTCACATCGGAACGGCGCATATGAGCCTTGGTAGTACTGCCCATACGATAAATTTTGCCTTACTGTGTACTAAATTTTATTGCCTGTTGGTAGTGTTTCGTTTTTCGCCATTTAAACGCTCAAGCTTTCTTCGTTAGTACATTATACTTTTCTGTTATTTATATCTATATAGTTTTGTTTTGTTTTTATTCTGTCAAGGGAAATGCATACTTCAGTAACTGGTGAGCCATTGGTCGCTGGAATTGTATCATATGCCTCTGCGCTGTTTTCAGATCGCAAGAAGGCACAGAGGGTAGTGCATAAGGAAGCAAGGAATATTATAGAATCATGTGATTAAGAAGCAAGGCAGGAAAGTAAACCAAGGTTATCCTCTCACTGCCTAGTATGCTGGCGTATTTAGAAAGGGATAATCTTCACAGGTGTGATCCCTTTGTGCTCCTGGTAAAAAGAGTCCAAGATTACTTGGATATGGATGTAATAATGTAATACGACACACTGTACTACATGCATGTGAACATCACATCTCCACTGCAAGCTAGAAACAGTCGAAAAGCAGTCACAAATTTCCACTGTAAGCTAGAAACAGTCGAAAAGCAGTCACAAATAACAATGTTTTAATTGGTTCGCAGTGATGAGAAACAGCATTTCAATTGTTGCATGCACATTATAAGCATTAACAAACTAATTATACAACAGGCTACACAAAAGATATATGTAATTTGTTGAAATGTACTGCTGACAAAGGCAAATCTACTTTCATGACAATGTTTTTCGAACTCCAACTCATAAGGCACACATGGCTAGCTTGTGCATTCCTGTCGCGCGCATTATCCTCCGCTGCTCACAATACACTGACCATTGTGTTGTTGGACAGATCAATTGTTTATTTTTCTCAGTAACAACTATTTTATTTGGGATCGCCACATTGTGAGTTTGGCAACCCGTAGGTGAGTAACCAGTATCCGGCATGTGCCTATCATTCTGCCTGAAGAAACGATCGCCATTATTTTAATACTGCTCGGATCAAGAGAAGGAATAAAATCCTTTGGTAAGTTTCCATTCCAATCGTTAAGTGTTAAAATGCGATGGGTTACGGAGATTCCACCAAAATTCCAACAGAATTGGCAATCTATTGTTGTGTGAGTTGTTAATCCTTTCTCATTCGATGAATCATCACCGTTTGTGAGAAACGGTCACATTTCGCTTGGTGACTGGTTTAATTGTACTTCCTTTGTCACAGTGTCATTTTCCAAACTCATCTCGCAGCAGCTATTGAGACAGAATTCCGAAACGGAGTGCCTCGTTAAACTAGTAATTGGCAACCAAAGAGGTCCATAGCTTACGAAAAACCTCATGGTGTCGGTCTGCAGTAACATAAAAGAAGAAATTTCATGTTTATTTTCACACTAGGAAGCTCTTGTTTCGCTAGCTGTCGATAACTCTTAAAAATTTACGGTCACTGGAGCGAAATAAATAAAAATGGAAGTATAAGTACTGATATATCGCCATAGATAAGAAAGTTCCGTGTGTTTAAGAACTGGCAAAACACTCTCCTCCTTGTGTGCTATCATTCGCCAAACTTTCGTTTCGATGTCTCGAGCAGCTTAGGAGATACGACAGATGTTGCGAGTGTTTCATTCTCGTGGGCGTGAGATCGGAAGTGAGCGCGCTACATGGAATCCATTTTCTCGATATCGGAGGCAGATAGAGACCTCGTCCCAAGCCTAAACAAAAGTTAAACATGTTAGCTAAATTTCATACGCAGCAACATATGGTGTAATACGCACCAAACGCAAAATCATAGCGACTTCTAATTTTCGTTGCAAACTTTTTGAGTTTCGCATAGTGTTTTACTGAAATGTGTATATCACAATAAGAATGGTCATTAGCGAGGTGATGGGCACTTCGCCAAGAAGATGACATATAACGCTACAAGTAAGGCAAGAATCATATACTTTCAGTGAACTGTTTCTGTAAAATTGTTTGAGATATATAGGTTGCGCGCCCTTCGTTTCTGTCTGCGCAGAGCGTCGCCAGTCGGCGCGTGCGAAGTTTAGTGTACGCGTCGCAATATGCGCTGCACCGGCGCGACTCGTGCGGCACGTGCGTGTCGCGCTGTAGTGTCGTCTCACGTCACACGTGCTATACGCGTCTCAATTTGCGCCTAGCCTAATACACTGCTTGCCGAGCGGGAAGGCGTTCCAGTACCCTGCACGAATCCACCCGGCGGATTAGTTTCGAGGTCCGGTGTGCCGGCCAGCCTGTGGATGGTTTTTAAGAGGGGTAGGACGCCAAACTGGCCGACTTGCAGCAGCAGAGGCACAACATGACATTTTATTTTCTACTGTCTATACTTTTACAAATAAATTCATAAAACTTTGTCAGCATGACCAGGAAGGATTCTGGATTCACACTCATAGCAGTGGGAGTTCAAAAATATAACGAAATAAATTTTTTTACATGTGAAATTTCATCATTTTTTCTCTTACTATTGGCTGTATTTGTTGCTATAGGTACATTTTTCTTCACAAGTAAGAGAGATTCTTTGATGAATTTTGCACAGCGTACAAACCATACTTACAGGTATATGAAACTCTAGAATTTTCCAAATCTATTAAAAACTGTGGTAAAAATTGAGATAATTAACTACAAAATTTGATTTTTTTCTAAACATAAAATTTAAAACGTAACAGCTCTTTCATTTTTTCATAAATTAAATAGATTCTAGAGTTTCAGACACCTGTAAGTATGGTTTGTATGCTGTGCAAAATTCATCGAACAGTCTCTCTTATTTATGAAGTAATGTGTACCTATAGCAACAAATGCAGCCAATAGTAAGTGAAAAAATGATGAAATTTCACATGTAAAAAGAATTATTTTGTTATAATTTAGAACTTGCTACGAGTGTGAATCCTGAATCCTTCCTGGTCATGCTGACAAAATCTAATGAATTTACTTGTAAAAGTATAGACAGAAGAAATTAAAATGTCCTGTGGCGGCTCTCCTGCTCCAGGTCTGCCCGTTTGACGTCCTACCCCCCCCTCAAGGCGGTTTCCCATGCGCTAATGCGGGCTAGTTCCACTTACTCCGCTTCAGTTACACTATGACAGCGATTGCTGCGCAAACACTTTCTCCACATACGCGTACACCATTACTCTACCACGCAAACATTAGGGTTGCACTCGTCTGGAATGAGACGTTCTTGGGGGGGGTGGGGAGAGGTGTAGACTGGGGGCCGACGAACCGTAACCCTGGGTTCGGTGTAGGGCGGCCGTGGGCTGAGTGGACTGCTGTAGGCTGTTGTCGGGTTGTGTACCACTGAGGGCTATGGCGTGAACGAAGCCTCTTCGTAGTTTCTAGGTCCCCTGTTCAATACATGCATACACACATACACAAATATGAAAAAAAGAATTGTGAAAAGGGCGGCGAAGAAAGAGACGACACAATAACGAAATATGACTTGAGGTCATAAGGAAGATATTTTTGAAAATTCACGAACATTCCGATTGCAGTTTATAGGATATATTTGAATGGTGTGACTGCGATTCTTCGGACCGTGGATGGCAAATTCAGTGACGATGACATCACTCCAAGTGTGAGAGAAGAAACTGATGGCCAAGAGGACCGCCAACTGATGAGACATGTGCGTGTCTTGACACTGGGCAGACATAGATGGAACGGTAGCGTGAGTGTCATCCTATACCGTTGCTCATGGTCAAGCGGATGCAAGACTTGGCAGCACGAAAAGGTCTGAAGACAGCAAAACAACTGACTCTGACCGATGTGTTCAAGAACTGACACTGTGTAATGCAGTACAGTACAAAATTTAAACAACAGTGTTCGTTGTCGTTAAATTAGTGATACAGTAATGTGCACATTGAGGTGACCGAAGTCATGGGTTACCTCCTAACATTGTGTCGGACCTCCTATCCTCGGCGTAGTGCGGCAACTCGGCGTCGCATGGTGTCAACAAGTCGCTGAAAGTCCTGTGCAGAATGCTCCCTCTATAGCTGTCCACAAATGCGAGAGCGTTGCCAGTACGTGATGTGTTCCATGCAATGACCTATGATAAACGTTCGATGGGATTCATGTCGGGCGATATGGGTGGCCAAATCATTCGCTCGGATTGTTGAGAATGTTCTTTAAATCAGTTGCGAACAATTGTGACCCGGTGACATGGTGCACTGTCATCCGTAAAAGTTACGTCGTAGTTTGGGAACATGAAGTTCTTCAACGGCTGCATATGGTCTCGAAGTAGCCTCACCTAATCATTTTCAGTTAATAATGTGTTCCATTGGACCAGTGGAAACAGTCCGTTTCATGTAAACACAGTCACCAACACTATGGAGCCACTGCGAGTTTGCAGACTGCCTTGTTAACAACTTCGGTCCATGGCTTTGTGGAGTCTGAGCCACACTCGAACCTACCATCAGCTCTTACCAACCGAAACTGGAAGTCATCTGACCAGGCCACGATTTTCCGGTCGCGCTGCAGGCGATGTGCCGGCCGCGGTGGTCTCGCGGTTCTAGGCGCTCAGTCCGAAGCCGCGCGACTGCTACGGTCGCAGGTTCGAATCCTGTCTCGGGCATGGATGTGTGTGATGTCCTTAGGTTAGTTACGTTTAAGTAGTTCTAAGTTCTAGGGGACTGATGACTACAGATGTTAAGTCCCATAGTGCTCAGAGCCATTTGAACCATTTTTTTGCAGGCGATGTCGTACTGTTAACAAAAGCCACTCGCGGTGGTTGTAAGCTGCCATAACCCAGATTAGCGCCAAACTTCACCACACTGTCCTAACGAGTGCGTTCGTCGTACGTCCATCATTGATTTCTGCGGTTATTTCACTCAGTGTTGCCTGTCTGTTACAACCCTAAGCTAATGCCGCTGCTCTCAGTGGTAAAATGAAGGCCGTCGGCCACGGCGTTGTCGGTGCTGAGAGGTAATGCCTGAGATCAGGTATTCTCGGCTCACCTTTGACACTTTGGATATCGCTATATTGAATTCCCTAACGATTTCCGAAACTGAGTGTCACAAGCGTCTAACTCCAACTACCATTCTGCTTTCAGTGTCTGTTGACTCTCGTCGGAGTACTGCAAATAGGCTGTTTAGATTTTTATGTTGGTAACGGCACGTAGCGCTCTGTATTAAAATCGCTGACTGCGCTGTGTGCAGTCTGTGCCTGGTTGCACTCGTTGTTGGAAGTTATTCACCAGCGCAGTGTTGGGCAGTTGGATGTGAACAGCCCGTAGCGTTTGGCAGCTGGAGGTGAGCCACCAGCAGTGGTGGATGTGGCGAGAGAGATGCCAGAGTTCTGAGATGTTAACATGAGCGGCCGATCTGGACGTGTGTCCGTCAGAAAAATAAAATTTGTGAAACTGGATGTCACCAATATATATATATATATATATATATATATATATATATATATATATATATATAATGACTTTTGAACACATTTGAACACATTATTAAGGTAAATACATTGTTTGTTCTCTACCAAAATGTTTCATTTGCTAACTGTATGGTTATCAGTATTTAGTGCCTTCAGTAGTTAGAACCTCTTGTTTAACTGGCAGTACTGGCGCTCGCTGCATTGCAGTAATTCGAGTAACGAAGATTCTTGTGAGGTAAGTGATTCATGAAGGGTATAGGTTATTGTTAGTCAGGGCTATTCTTTTGCAGGGATTGTTGAAAGTCAGATTGCGTTGCGCTGAACTATTGTGTCTCAGTTTCGTAATGATAAGAATAAATAAAGAGAAGACAGTCTCAGTACGTTCAGTTTCACTCTGGAGTTTAAAAATCGAGTAACGTAGACGTTTTACCAGCACAGTCATTCTTTACATTCAAAGGGGGAGTTTCAATATTAACGACATCTCCGCCAATGCGCTGCCCTGCTATACCGTGTGTACTAGAGAGCCTGTATACAGAGAGAGTGGCCATAGGTGAAGTTGCCCGTGATTGATTGATCAGCTTTGGCAGAAAAATGGCGCCAAACGTCTCTCGCGCTTCCTATGTTCGCCGTGCTTTTGAGTTGAATTGAAGTTCAGAGTACTTTTGGAAACGATTAAAAGGTATTTGAATTATTGGGAGACTTGTTATGCGTTGTGCATGCATGTTCGATTTAGTTGTATATCGTGTTTAGGACGTAATTAACGTTTGCGATCTTAAATACGAGTTGAAGTAATGGATTTTGTGATGGAGTCGGTAGGCCTACATGTTTGAAGTAAACACGTTAGTAATTGTACAGTATTGTTTTTGACATCTGTAATTCGTTCTGCAGACGTTCGTAAACGATGCCAGGTTGCGCTGAATTTGGTTGTTCCAATAGAGGCGAAGGTGGATTTCGCATATTAGCATTTCAACGCAATGAAGAATGACGACACCAGTGGGCAGTCGCAGTCAACAGGGTGACATAAATCAAACAGGAGCCTTGTGGAAACCAACCAAGTACTCTTATCTATGCGAAGTAAATCGTTTTTGCTTTTTAATATATATAAAACAACTTACAATATACATAGTCAGATTTGAAAACAGACCTGTAAATTGGCTGTGTGAAAATTATTATAACACATTGTTCTTATAAACAAAGGCATGTAACGAATGATTTCGCCATATTGTCTTGTACTTTTGATTCGGTGAGTGTGTACTCCTCTACTCGACTAGTGTCCATTCAAGAGTCCCGCCCGCAGTTTGGCAGAAAAATGGCCGCTGTATCGTCCGGTTGGCCACACTCTCCCTAAACAGGCTCTCTAGTGTGAACGCAACACTACTACCATCTGTATTTGTGGATGTAGCTATCGTTTGACTTCTATCACATTAATGTATATAAAAACTTGATTTTTCTAAAAGGAAATATCTTGTTTTTATGGTTTACCCAATTATCGGGATATTTGATTATCCGGATGGAGTTCGGCCCCGTGTTAAACTGATGGTTGGAGGTTAGTGTACAGTACTTTTTAAGAGATGTGGTACGGTAATTAAGTACAGTTTCAAACACATCTGTGCCGATTTCGGGCCTGTGGCCGTCGAGATTCACCCTCAAGGAGGCGGTGAGCAGGGCGGCTGTTGGGATTCGCGCGTATCGGCGGCGCCGGGAAGTTGATTTAGGGTGGGTGTGAGCGGCTAATTAATGCCGCGGCAGCAGGTGCGCGCCGGCCGAGCCCGTGATATATTGCAGCGCCCGCCGGCTGCTAATAAACCCGGCGGCAAAGAAGCGCCACAAAGGCGGCGGGGCGGCCGCGCGCGCCGCCGATCAGCGGCGGAGCTCGCGCTTTTGATGGCGGTTCACAGGGCTCGCGTTCCGGACAAAGTTTGTCCCCGCCTTCTCTCGACAGGCGCCGGTACCATAGGGCGCACCAGGCGACGGTAGTAATAACCCCGAGCACCTGAGACAGCGCTACGGCTGCGAACGTCATGTGAAACGTATTTCCCTGCTGTGATCCAAAAGTAGCCGTCGCTCGTTTATCTTATGACGTTTCAGTACGGTTACAACATAAATATGTTCTGTTACTCAGCTGCCAATTTAGAAGATATGTGGGGCCTGTTCTTTCGTACGCTTTCGAAAGAACAGACACCACATAACCATAATGAAGGCTAGAACGGCTAATGATCTCTTCAGTGCAGGTGCACATCTCGTTCGAACATTTACAGGAATCGGCGAAATGCCCCGAGTAGGGAGGATAGTGGACAATGGGCACTACATTAGTAGTGTGTGGGTAAGGTGAGAATATGAGTCCGACGGGAGGCGCCCTAGGGTAGTTCGATCAGGTGTGCTAATGTTTATGTCCTTCTGGCATAATAGTTAGTGCATCTGCCTAGTAAGCAGCAGACCCGTGTTCGAACTCAGCCGACACGGTAGCTCAGCGTGTTCGGTCAGAGGGCTAGCTGCCCTCTGTAACAAAAACACTGAGTTAATCGATCAACAACGTACTTACGCGGATGTCTTACGACGTCCGCCCCGAGCAGATGCAACGAACAAAAGCGAGCGAAATGAGATTTAACAAAAAAAAAAAAAAAAGAAAAAAAGAACCCTGATCCGCATAAATTTTGAACTTTACTCATTGATTGTCTCCTCGCAGCCAATGTCTGGAATTTCTTCGTGTCTTACTAATTTAGTATCTTTCCCGAAATCTCTCAAACTTCCAATCCGTTTGCGTATCCCGCAAGCCTGAGACAGGAAATACAAAACTTGACAAGTGCGAGGAGGTCCCGCGCTTTGAGCGTTCCGCTCAGACTTAATTATGTATACTGATAATAATAATAATTTCGTGCGGCTCAGTGGCCTGGATCAAGTCGTTCTATTGGATGCAACTTGGCGAATTACGTGTCCCTAACCCACCCTGTTACATAACTGGGGTAGAGGAGCTGATGTGTGGAATTCAGAACATGAGTGGCTTCTGGCGTTTACTCACATCACTCAGGATTGAATACCGGTTTGAAACGAAGAGTAAAAAATTCGTGTTGCGACTGGGGTTCGTTACCGTGACGTTTCGGTTTTCACGCATGCGCTCTACTGCTACACCTACAGTGTCGACATGTACGTGGGTAGTTAATGTATTGGTTTTAAAAAGTGACTTTGCTAATATCAAAATACGTGACACATATAGCCGTATTTTTTTAATTGTATTGACCTGAAAGCTTATATTTCTTATATCTCCAAGAGACCTTAGACCATAGTACGTAACATAGATTTTCCCGATTGAGGTGCAATAAGCCAAAAAAAAAATTATCGATAATTTTATTTCGTTCAATGAGACATATGAACCTGAAAGCTTATATTTCTTACATCTCCAAGTGAACTTAGACCATGTTACGTGACACAAATTTTACCTATTGAGGAGCGATACGCAAAAAATTTATCGATAATTTTATTTAGTTCAGTCAGACCTATTTACTTTTGGCTCTTTATCTTCGTATGACATGAAACCGCTCACCTTTTAAATCTGACGTGATTTATCGCATCATTAAGTAGCTTTCGAGCCTCGCCACAGCTCACCGTCTGGAGGAAAATTATTTTATAGACCATGCGCAGCTATACGCTTCGGACTTGCCGAAAGTAACGAAAATGTAGGCAAAATGTGCACGAAATGAAAATATCATAATGCTTGGGATACTTACATTTAATTTCATTCTGGTATCCATGAGAAATTCTTTCCGAATTCCTAGCCAACTGCCACACATGTCAAAGAAAAAGATATATAGCTACAAAGTGTATGAAGATGCTACGTGTTACATTTTGTTACATTTCAGACTTTCACGTCAGATACATAACACGACTACTGTCACAGATAGCGGACGCTACTGAACACTGGAAGCGACAGGTGTGGCCATTCATTTGCAGTACACGAGTGCGTGTCGAGAAGAATTGCCCAAATTGTATCACATTTGAGGCTTTTTTATTACAGCTTAATCAGTAAGTTACAAAATTATTTAAACACTGCCAATCATCTGCAGCATGTTCTCCATGTTAAAGAACTGGAAGCCTGAGAAACATAAACACATTAGGCCTACACTCAATTTTCCAAACATACGCAAGTTGTGCCAATTAGGAAGCAGGTTTCCTAATTTGTTGTAGTGGGGTGCGTAAATTGTACCACCCTTAGAAACTATTTACCCGAGCTTAATGGATGTACCAGTCTGAGTACTAAAACTCGGCAGATATGAGAAGTAAACTGCATGCCGTAACCAGTGCTGCATGTAACGATGGCAGCGAGTACGAAGCTGGTTCCCACGAAGAGAGTAGTGACGAGTCTGCCGTATGGCGCGATAGTGAATTATGGCAGGGAGCAGAAGTATGCGCGAATTGGGAATGAATTTTGCTTGGCAGTCAATACGTAGGGGAACCACAAGTGTTTTGAGGTGGTATCAGAATTTTCTCTATTAAATATTACCTATTAAAGTCAATTTTTTGACATAGCAAATACTATGAGACGCCTATGGGTCATCGGGGCTTTAATACTATAATGTCTCTGTACTGTAAGCGATGTTAATTCAGTAGATAAATGTATATTGTTAAATCACCGAAGATTTACGAAAATTTACAAAGTCTTATGGTGTAAGCAAGAGATTTCGGGCACGAGCCCATCTCGTCAGTGGGCGACGGATATAATCGGAATCTGTTCTTATCTGATAGTCGGTCTTACTTTTCCCTGGAATCTCATAAATTTTTTGGGAGTAATCGTTTCAAAATTTTACACTGTTACTATTTCATGGTGTTTGCCAATAAACGCTTCATAATGGCTTCCCGGGACTTACGTCAAGTAAATACGTTATCGGCATGTCCACGTACAAGCACCGGAAGCCTGCTGGCATCTTCTGAAGAATCAAATGCGCTATAAGAACAGCTTCGAGGGACGACATCTACTAGAGAGTCACAGAAAACAGATTGGAAGAAATCCTATGGGCCATTTGTTTATGATAATCCATGGACGAGTTAGCTTCACGAGCCCGAACTTGGATGGGCATTCATGACCTGTTATACTGTACATCACCTCTACCACTTTCTACGGAATCGCAGCTAAACTGAGCAAGACTTATATCGATCTTGGGGTACAGCATGGAGATTTTTCAGGCTGTAGGTAAAAATTTCTTCTGCTTTGCTTGGATTTGATTTTTTCACGTGTGTTGCTCATCATCTCACAGACTCCGTGGCTAGGCTGAAGTGTTGATTGGAGCTTTCATCGTTCCACTTTTTGTCTCCCATTCATTCATCTGCTTTGAAGTTACGAACAATGCGATCCTCTCAGCAATGTGGAAGGTAAGTTTTCTTACGTCTGAAATGCTTAAACTCAATCAATTTTTCAAATGTAAGAATATGTTTTCCAATTCATTTTCAAATTCGCTAGGAAGCAGTTTTACTGCGACCAAAAACTTTAGTATTCCTGCTAACAACACGGTTTTATTTTGAGAGTGCCGCTTTGTTGTAGACTTAGTCGTATTTTTCATATGTGTACCTTAATTTAATCTGTGGTCCACACTTATACATACTGTTACAGCTAAACGCAGTTCATCTGTGCTCCGCTTTCCGTAACCCTTTTCTGTTGTCATATTGTGGCCGAGCGGTTCTAGGTGCTACAGTCTGGAACCGCGCGAACGCTACGATCACAGGTTCGTATCCTTCCTCGAGCATGGATGTGTGTGATGTCCTTAGGTTAGTTAGGTTTAAGTAGTTCTAAGTTCTAGGGGACTGATGACCTCAGAAGTTAATTCCCATAGTGCTCAGAGCCATTTGAACTATTTTTTTGTTGTCATACTGAAATAGTACAAACGTAGGGTAGGTTCTGGCAGAGACAACACTCGTATCGCCAGATTGCTGATAAGGCCATCAGGTGACAGGTTACACAGGTTCCTTGCTTTATTCGGGTGAATCACCCAGACAATTGTGTGCTGTAAGTTAAAAATGTCAGCAGTCCCCTCTACTCTTCCTCTTCGTCCCACTTATCGCTTATAACTGGGACAGTTGTGTGGGAGGTGTCACTAAGAAGCTGGAGAGTGTAGGGAGAGGCAATGCCTATTTCTTAAAAAGAATATTACGTGACAGCAGCAGAGTCCACAAATTGTAAGATAGTGTCTATTTGTTTACAACAAATCAATTCCATCTCGATCAATTTGTTTAATATTTCCAGGCAGCATCAGGTGCTACACACAGACGCATGTTATGTAAGTACAACAACTTTTACGTATTTCCCTTAATTCTGCGTACTTTTACCACGTTTCCCTTAATTTATGTATTTTGTCCAATAAAGTAAAGCTGTTCCCGACATTGCGTCTAAGTCTTGATTCTCTCACGCAATCACTGATACTGAAGTACACCTCCCAACTCTATCTTTCATAACTAGGACACTCTCGAATAGAATACAATAGAGTTGGACCGAGTCAGTTTGCTATTAGAAATTTAAGTCGCTTGTCTATTTGCTTAACATTTCAATGCAGGAGCACAGGTCACACCCAGGAAGCTACGAAATTCATCTCAATTTTCCACAACTTTTTTGTGTTTTACCCTATTAAGCGACTTAAGTGTCAACATTGTGCAGCTTCACGTCACGAGTCGACGTCATGGTGTAGTCAGCCTTGGTTGTGAGTTATGCATCATTACTAGCGTGTGACATCACAATGTTGAACACGTTGTTAGAAATAGTGGCGTCATACAGAATTTTATAATCCACAGACATTGTATAAGGAATACCACATTACATTTCTACACCATGTGACATTACAGTAAAATTATGATGCTTCCAACTAAAGATACTGTATTTGTAGCACACCTATAAAGAGAGGTGTCCAGTATGCGCACAAAACTCAGTGACAAATATGTCCGCTGCTGGAGGGTAGACCACCCCATCAGACTTCGACGTGATGTGGCCTAGACGCGAACGCCGATGGTTGCGGACACAGTGACCAGCAATTACATCTACATCTATACTCCGCGAGCCACCTTACGGTGTGTGGCGGAGGGTACTTATTGTACCACTATCTGATCCCCCCTTCCCTGTTCCATTCACGAATTGTGCGTGGGAAGAACGACTGCTTGTAAGTCTCCGTATTTGCTCTAATTTCTCGGATCTTTTCGTTGTGATCATTACGCGAGATATATGTGGGCGGTAGTAATATGTTGCCCATCTCTTCCCGGAATGTGCTCTCTCGTAATTTCGATAATAAACCTCTCCGTATTGCGTAACGCCTTTCTTGAAGTGTCCGCCACTGGAGCTTGTTCAGCATCTCCGTAACGCTCTCGCGCTGACTAAATGTCCCCATGACGAATCACGCTGCTTTTCGCTGGATCATGTCTATTAATCCAACCTGGTAAGGGTCCCATACTGATGAGCAATACTCAAGAATCGGACGAACAAGCGTTTTGTAAGCTACTTCTTTCGTCGATGAGTCACATTTTCTTAGAATTCTTCCTATGAATGTCAACCTGGCGCCTGCTTTTCCCACTATTTGTTTTATGTGATCATTCCACTTCAGATCGCTCCGGATAGTAACTCCTAAGGGTGCGGTTGGCGCTTAACATTGATGGCCAACATATCTCCCGGACTGAGGTAGTAACGGCAAATAGTTACCAAGACGCAGGTAGAAATATCAAAGTCTGTTGCACATCTAGAGTGCGAGGAACTCCTCACCTGTATTAGCTGGATAGTACCGATACGGTATGGAACGCGTCGTACGAACATGGAGGGCCATATCCTCAAAAAGGGCAAAGATAAAAATGGAGAAAAATGACGTAATTCATCCTTGAGACAAATTTAGTGAATTTTTGAAAGATTATGAAGAAAGTTTGGGATGGAGATTTAATTGTAGTTTTTACATGTTTTACAAGTGCTGGAGATGCCATTTTTCGACGGAATGACCATAATCAATCTGGCATTGAAGATGTGACCTAAGGAAGGAAAAATGGTTGTAGAATAAATGGAAATACGTGTTCCTCTGAACCAGACTCTTCACTCGAGCTAGAACATAAAAGACTAAAAAGTTCTGAAGATTTTCATACCTTACTTTGAAACACAAACCACACAGATTGCTGGATTGAATACATAGAAAAATTTTGAACTAGATATCACCAATTACTACAATTCTGCAAAATGGGATATCCGTTATTTCATCTTCATTGTGTTCCAGTCAAAATAAAGAATAATAAACTGATTAACCCTTCCTTGAATGAGATTTTCACTCTGCAGCGGAGTGTGCGCTGATATGAAACTTCCTGGCAGATTAAAACTGTGTGCCGGACGGACAATCGAACTCCGGACCTTTGCCTTTCGCGGGGAAGTTTGGAAGGTAGGGGTGGAGGTACTGGCAGAATTGAGGCTGTGAGGACGGGTCGTGAGTCGTGCTTGGGTAGCTCAGTTGGTAGACCATTTACCCGCGAAAGGCAAAGGCGCGGAGCTCGAGTCTCGGTACGGCACACAGTTTTAATCCGCCAGAAAGTTTCAACCCTTCCTTGTTCAATCACATCAAATTACAGAACGTACACAGAAAGAACTGAAGATATGGACAGTTCCTCAAGAAATGTGGAATCTAGATCCACCATATAACTGTCTGATAGCGTAAGATGCGTTTCTAGATTTTAAGAGAGTCACACAACTGATTAGTGGTGGCAATAAATTTTACTGACAACTATCCTTTGTATGTCATAAATACGTCTAGGAGAACGAATCTTTCAGCTACTCAGAAAACAACAATAATGCTGTTGCCACAATCGATGATAAAATTCCGAATTATACTCTTGCTGTGTAGTTATGTATGGTTTGAAAAAGTTATTGTGTGATGCCCAGTATAGAATTTTGAGTAGAAAGTTTTAACCTTAATAGCATTTTAATCTATGTAGTAGGAGGGTCTACTGAAGAAGCTCAGTAATGCAAATAACTCTAATTTGTGGAGGAAGATTAGTGGGTTAATAGAAAGTAATTTATACTACATTACACTTCGTGAATATTTAAAAACTAGACATGATGAAAAGTGAATTTGCCAAACAGATATAATAAATTAATTTGTGGTCAATATTTTCAATTTTTTTAAGATGGAAATATTAAACTGAGATACAGGGAAATGAAACTTAAAAATAATGATATTGAATTTTTGGTTTAACTGGAATTGGCTGTTACTGCCTGGTTCGTTATTAGTGCTTTAATATTTTGTTCAACAATTACTCTTTTTTCGTTAATTTATACCAGTGCATGTAGCACGCGCGATGTTGTTGAGGTATATGTAGACGGCATTATTTGCTTATTACTTTGTGTTCTGCTGCAGTGAACAGGGCCACATTGTAATAATTTTCCTGTACGATTTACTTACGACAAATCGACAGTTATGAGGATGTGCACCATGGAGTACTATGTGTACACACACATCCTTTTATAAATCATTGCCGATCTCAATTGCATTTTTTTCTGTAGTTTATTGTGGTGTTGTGTTCAAATGTGTGTGAAATCTTATGGGACTTAACTGCTAAGGTCGTCAGTCCCTAAGCTTACACACTACTTAACCTAAATTATCCTAAGGACAAACACACGCACCCATGCCCGACGGAGGACTCGAACCTCCGCCGGGACCAGCCGCAGAGTCCATGACTACAGCGCCTAGACCGCTCGGCTAATCACGCGCTGCTATTGTGGTGTTGCATCAAACCATTACTCAATAATCGATTAAAACTACAGCCTTCCAAAACATAAATACATCCAGCTAAAAATATAAAATGGACTGTAATTTTAAGATTCATAATCAGAAAAGACGTGACGAAACTGCATTTGAGCTCGTATTGCACACTTCCAGTATACAACTTGTGGAACAGTCTCACTAATTTAAATAGATATGATCGACGATCGTCTCCTATACGTATCAGGAAGGTATAACCTTTCCATATCACAACCAACCCACCCTGTAAAGCAGACGCGTAGTTGTCTTTTGCATTGTCAGATTTACTCTCGCTGGAATTTTCATAGTAATTTGCTCATGATTAATTAACAGTCATCTCAACGTGCTGCATGGAGTACAGCTTTCAAGCACACTTTTCTTATAACCCATTATATGTCCTGATTATCTTTTTATCGAATGTTGCGTCCTACCAATATTAAACAGTTCATTAAAATACAGCCTTTTAAAGTACTTATCCTTCTAAAAATGTAACACGAATTCGAATTTTACGATCCACAATTAGAAAACCTGCCACAGTCAGTTCCATCCGAGCTTGTTTTATTTACCTCTAGTACACAGATTGTGGAACGAATGTAATTTTAATACATCTGCTCTACAAACAATGGCTTCTACACATATCAGAAAGGCATAGTTTAGTCTATATCGCAACCAACCAACCAGAACAAGTAGAGCAGATGCGTAGTAGTCCTTTGAATTCTCAGATTTACTCTCCTAAAATTTTGGTAACTGATTTGCTTACGGCAAATCAACAGTCATCTGGATAGGTAACCTACAATACCACAAAGAGATAGATCATAATATTACTGTCAGGACCACGTTTCGTATTTTGTTTAACCCTTCATCCAATTTGCTGAGGGTGGATGTGCTTTCACCCAATGACATCTACATTAATTCTCTAAACGGCGCCAGGTTGACTACATATCATTCTGTCTTAGTATAGTTATTTATCTCTCATTTAGCTATTATTATGTAGGTCAGCTGCTGGAATGCTTATTTCCACATTAATTAATTAAAAATATAGAAATACAGTTCTATACCTGAGCATTCGATGCGATTGTCAGAGTGCATCCGACTGTTCACATGTCAACCTTATCTATTTCAACTTCCTGGAATACTGTTTTTAGTTCTGACAGCGATCTGTCTTAGTATTTAGCTCTTCTCATCTGACATCCTTTGTTTGTGTATGGTAACCAAAGGATGGCGATTATTCGTGCCAATGATAGGAAGCAACTTCTGGTTAGAAATGGAAGCACCTTCAGTCATTTAGGATCGCGACCTGTTTAACAACCTAATAGACACCTCCTCGACACATTACATCCTTTAAACATCGATACAACAAGTAGTTAAGCCTCACCTTTACAAATGTGTTAAGAATATTTGGATAAAAATCTTGTGAGAGAAATTCTGATCATGTAAATGAGACGCTTAACATAACCAGAATTGCTCACATTAGATTTTTCTCTCGAAATTCTTAACGCACTACTAAAAACCTCTAGCAAAGATGATGGATTTGATGGTTTTATAAAGTGTAAATAACAATCATGCCTCCCAGACATGATTCAGTAGCTGTAACATATATGACGATCTGACAGGCAAGTCATCCCTTCCACATATCCTACAGCATACAAATTTACTTACGTGGAACATTCAACAGCGTTTTGAGAATGAAATCTGGTGTACAAAGCAATGACTTCTGAAATCACTTTTTCAGCCAGTGGGCTATGATCAGAGGAACGTGAAGGGTGGTACATGGAGCTCTCGGCGACTCTGTTCAATTCAGCAATGGTGGACTTGCTTTCCTACACCCGTAGTGAAGAGATACGGATTGGTGGGTGGAGCAGGATCACCTCGACCCTGATGATTCAGTTAAAATGTCAGCTCTGACGTGCCACACAAAACTGTTGTTAACAGCGTTTATTGGTACCAGTCCTAATTCGGCGTTATCCTTATCTGCCGGTGTTGTGGAGAATAGTGTTTTGGTTTGAGAGAAATATGTTTCTCAAGCTTGAAACTACACTGAAGAGCCAAAGGAACAGGTACAACTGCCCAATATCGCGTAGGTCCCCCGCGAGCATGCAGAAGTGCCGCAACACGACGTGGCAAGGACTCACCTAATGTCTGAAGTAGTGCTGGAGGGAACCGACACCATGAATCCTGCAGGCGTTTCAGTCTGGAACCTCGCTGCTGCTCCGGTCGCAGGTTCGAATCGTGCCTCGGGCATGGATGTGTGTGATGTCCTTAGATTAGTTAGGTTTAAGTAGTTCTAAGTCTAGGGGACTGATGACCTCAGATGTATTAAGTACCATATTGCTTAGAGCCAGAGCCAATACTGCACGGCTGTCCATAAACACCTAAGAGTACGAGGGGTGAAAACCTCTTCTGAATAGTACGTTAGATGGCATCCCTCTTTTTGCTTTTTGGTGCTGCCCCCGACGAATTCCTCTCCTGTGCCAACCTCTTCAACTCAGAGTTGCACTTGCACTTACGTCCTCAATTATTTGCTGGATGTATTCCAATCCCTATTTTCCCCTACAGATTTTCCCATTTACAGCTCCCTCTAGTACAATGGAAGTCATTTCCTGATGTATTAGCAGATGTCCTTTTACCCCGTCCCTCCTCCTTCTCTGTGTTTTCCTTTCCTCACCGATTCTGCGCAGAATGTCTTCATTCCTTAACTTATCAGTCCACCAAATTTTCAGCATTCGTCTGTAGCACCACATCTCAAATCCTTCGGTTCTCTTCTGTTCCGATTTTCCGACAGTCCATGTTTCACTACCATACAACGCTGTACTTATGGTTCATACGGCTCTGAGCATTATGGGACTTAACATCTGAGGTCATCAGTCCCCTAGAACTTAGAACTACTTAAACCTAACTAACCTAAGGACATCACACACATCCATGCCCGAGGCACGATTCGAACCTGTGACAGTAGCGGTCGCGTGGTTCCAGACTGAAGTGCCTAGAATCGCTCGGCCACACCGGCCGGCCATCGCTGTACTCTATATGTACGCTCTCACAAATTTCTTCCTCAAATTAAGGACTATGTTTGATACTATTGGACTTCCCTTGGCCAGGAATGCCCTTTTTCCATTGCTAGTCTGCTTTTTACGTCCTTTTTGCTCCGTCCGTCATTGGTTATTTTACTGCCTAGGTAGAAGAATTCCTTAAGTTCATCTACTTCGCGGCCATCAATCCTGATGTAAAGTTTCTAGCTGTATTCATTTCTGATACTTCTCATTACTTTCGTCTTCTTTCGATTCACTCTCAGTCTATATTCTGTACTCATTAGATTGTTCATTAGGTTCTGAAGATCACATAATTATCCTACAGTTTCACAAAGGATAATAATGTCATCAGCGAATCGTATGTTTTATTTCCTTTCACGTTGAATTTTAATTCAACTCCTGAACTTTTCTTCCATTTCAATCACTGCTTATTCGATGTACAGATTGAACAGTATAGGGAAGTACTCCATCCCTGTCTTACACCATTTTCAATCCAAGGTACTCCGTTCTTGTTCGTCCACTCTCATTATTCCGTCTTGGTTCTTCTACATTTTGTGTGCTACCCGTCTCTCCCTATACCTTACCCTGTTTTTTCTCAGAATTTCTAATATCTTGCACCATTTTACATTTCTGAAGGCTTTTTCCAGATCGACAGATCCTACGAACTTGTCTTGATTTTCCTATAGTCGTGCTTCAACCGCAAGGTCAGAATTGTGTCTCTCGTGCCTTTACCTTTTCTAAAGCCGAACTGATCGTCATATAGCACATCCTCAAATTTCCTTTCCATTCTTCTGTCTACTATTCTTGTCCCCAACTTGGATGCATGAAGTGTTAAGCCGATTCTGCGATAATTCTCACACTTGTCAGCTCCTGCAGTTTTCGAAATTGTGTGGATGATATTTTCCCGAAAGTCAGTTGGCATGTCATCAGACTCATACAATCTACACACCAACGTGAATAAACGTTTTGCTGGCACTTCCCCCAATGATTTTAGAAATTAAGAGGGAATATTATCTACCCCTAACTCTAAATTTTGCCAAGGACTCTACGAAGAGCGCTCTGTCTTGACCTTTAACACAGACCTCAGTCAATAGCAGACAGACTGCGCAGCAATCATCCTCAATCATCCTCATAGAATTTCAGGAAAGCATCCACGAGCTCTCCTTAGGCCCTTTGATGTAGAGTTGGTGTCACATTCCGATCTAGATGAAAACAGACATTCTACGTTACCATACCGTATTTTTTTACAGAACTTTTTGACATTTCCCATTCTTTTCCAATATCTACAAGAATAAATAAGCTCTTATTGCTTACACGATCAGATGTTCGTTTCATACGGAGCCCCAATCCAGGCAGGGTATATATTTATTCCTCCATTGGCTAGATTAAGTATCAGAACTCACACTGAAATACACACACACAGATTTATGTAGGAGGTAGTGTGTTGGTGTTCTGCTGTAAACACACAGTTACTTCATTTCAGGTGTTGACGTCCAGCAGGGACTCCCTTCCTCCAACTATGCCGGAGATTTCAAATATTGTACGAAACAAACAGTTTCCCCCACTGATATGCCTACTCAATGGCATCAGTCATCCATTACCTTACAGAGGGACCTTCTTTCAAACCCCCTTTTTGTACAGGCTGTTCCAAAGATCCAAGACGCTGAGACCTCTGCTGACGTAATAATGACGTCACTTCCGACCTCGTATTATAATTTTGCTTCTAAATGTAGTACAGTTGGAAACTTCTAGCGCTACAGCGCTGTTTTTCTGTATGTATGTGAATCGTTTCTACGAGAGAGGGGAGCAAGCAATATCTGGTTTTGTTAAGCAATAAGACCTTACCCACACTCGCATGCCGGCCGGTGTGGCTGAGGGCGCTTCAGTCTGGAACCGCGCAATCGCTACGGTCGCAGGTTCGAATCATCCATCGGGCATGGATGTGATGTCTTAGGTTAGTTAGGTAGTAGGGGACTGATGACCTCGGATGTTAAGTCCCTTATTGCTCAGAGCAATTTCAACCATTTTTTTATACTTGCATACTTACATATGGAAAAATGATAATTGTTGTAAAGTGTTGGAAATGTCAAAAAATTCGGTAAAAAGGTATTATATGGTCACACAGGAAATCTGCATTTACCTTAGAGTAGGTCGAAAGGTGACACAAACTCCACATGAATGTGTATGGGAAGACCTCTTGGATGGTTTCCTAGGAAGTTAAGAGGATAATGGATCTCTCAGAATCACTGAGGACTCTGTCTGCTACTTGACTGAGTTCTGTGCTAAAGTCTAAAAGAGAGAGCTCGTCGTAACTGCTTGGAACAACGTACATGGATTTTGTTCATACTTATACAGTGTGAGTAATAGATATGGCGTCGCAGATGCAGTTAGAAAAAAAATTTACAGACGTGGTAAGCGGTTGAGAGGATCCGTAACGAGTAGATGTGTAGAAGCAGTTCTCACGCCACATATACCGAGTGTAACATCAAAGCATGACTTCTGCGTGGAGGGTGACTGCTAGGGAAACAGAAATCTAAATGTGGGCAACGAAAAGGTAGTTGAAATAGCCTGTTTAAAATGGGGGGACCTCGCACTTTGGAGCACTGGTATGATATAAATTTGTATGTCAAGTCATAAATCCAGGCGGGAACAAAGTTGCTTGGGGCTGGTACCGACAAACATTATTGGCCACAGCACGTCTGCGTGGTAGATCACAGCTGCTGTCGTAACTGAATGAGGAGGGTCACCATAATCCTTCTACATCCACCAACGCACATCTCTTCGCTGCTGGATGTGGTAGGTCAAGTCCATCATTGCTGAATCTTCCGGGGTCGATGAGAGCTCTATCTACCATCCTACACGCTCATTCGGTCGCAGTCCACTAATTGTAAGAAAAAGATTTGATAGTTAATAGCTTGTAAACCAGACATCTGTTTTTCAAGCACTGCTGAATATTCCTCGTAAGTAAATTAGTAAGTGCTGTAAATCTATTCCCCCCCCCCCCCCCCTCTCAATACGGAAGGAATGGCTTGACAGTCGGTTCGTCAGACGTGTTACAGCCGGTGGGGGAGGCTGGCACATTCTGTTGAATCAAGACTGAGAGAAATAGTTGTTATTTACGGTTTCTAAACTGTCAAAACTGTCATCTTTGCCGGAGGTTTTTACTAGTGTGTTAAGAACATTAAAACGATCTAGTGAGAGTAATTCTGATAATGGAAAGGAGAGCCCTAACTTGTTGTTGTATGTACACTCCTGCAAATTGAAATAAGAACACCATGAATTCATTGTCCCAGGAAGGGGAAACTTTATTGACACATTCCTGGGGTCAGATACATCACATGATCACACTGACAGAACCACAGGCACATAGACACAGGCAACAGAGCATGCACAATGTCGGCACCAGTACAGTGTATATCCACCTTTCGCAGCAATGCAGGCTGCTATTCTCCCATGGAGACGATCGTAGAGATGCTGGATGTAGTCCTGTGGAACGGCTTGCCATGCCATTTCCACCTGGCGCCTCAGTTGGACCAGCGTTCGTGCTGGACGTGCAGACCGCGTGAGACGACGCTTCATCCAGTCCCAAACATGCTCAATGGGGGACAGATCCGGAGATCTTGCTGGCCAGGGTAGTTGACTTACACCTTCTAGAGCACGTTGGGTGGCACGGGATACATGCGGACGTGCATTGTCCTGTTGGAACAGCAAGTTCCCTTGCCGGTCTAGGAATGGTAGAACGATGGGTTCGATGACGGTTTGGATGTACCGTGCACTATTCAGTGTCCCCTCGACGATCACCAGTGGTGTACGGCCAGTGTAGGAGATCGCTCCCCACACCATGATGCCGGGTGTTGGCCCTGTGTGCCTCGGTCGTATGCAGTCCTGATTGTGGCGCTCACCTGCACGGCGCCAAACACGCATACGACCATCATTGGCACCAAGGCAGAAGCGACTCTCATCGCTGAAGACGACACGTCTCCATTCGTCCCTCCATTCACGCCTGTCGCGACACCACTGGAGGCGGGCTGCACGATGTTGGGGCGTGAGCGGAAGACGGCCTAACGGTGTGCGGGACCGTAGTCCAGCTTCATGGAGACGGTTCCGAATGGTCCTCGCCGATACCCCAGGAGCAACAGTGTCCCTAATTTGCTGGGAAGTGGCGGTGCGGTCCCCTACGGCACTGCGTAGGATCCTACGGTCTTGGCGTGCATCCGTGCGTCGCTGCGGTCCGGTCCCAGGTCGACGGGCACGTGCACCTTCCGCCGACCACTGGCGACAACATCGATGTACTGTGGAGACCTCACGCCCCACGTGTTGAGCAATTCGGCGGTACGTCCACCCGGCCTCCCGCATGCCCACTATACGCCCTCGCTCAAAGTCCGTCAACTGCACATACGGTTCACGTCCACGCTGTCGCGGCATGCTACCAGTGTTAAAGACTGCGATGGAGCTCCGTATGCCACGGCAAACTGGCTGACACTGACGGCGGCGGTGCACAAATGCTGCGCAGCTAGCGCCATTCGACGGCCAACACCGCGGATCCTGGTGTGTCCGCTGTACCGTGCGTGTGATCACTGCTTGTACAGCCCTCTCGCAGTGTCCGGAGCAAGTATGGTGGGTCTGACACACCGGTGTCAATGTGTTCTTTTTTCCATTTCCAGGAGTGTATGTCTGAAGTATATAATGTGTTGAGCCGGTGTATATTCGGTGGTTAAACAGGTAACGACTCTAATTGACCGAAAGTGCTTCCATCTTTAACCAGAAGCTGTTTGTACGATCGGTGTGAATAATAGACATCCCGTGTTTACCATTCACATTGAAAAAATGACACATGAGAGGGAGAAATGGTAAATGCTAAGACCGGTAGATGTGAGGACTGGAACACAACACTGCAGGAAGTTAAAATACATATGGCTGACATGTGAACAATTCCACTTATTCGTAACAATCATTTCGAATAATCGGTTACAGAAATTTATTCCTATATTTTTAAATATTTAACGTTACAGATAAGTAACATTACTAAGACTGACGTGGGATCAACCCACCACAATAAGCAGAATTAGCGTAGATAAGACCGAGTCGAAGCTTGTCCACCCTCACCAAACTGGAATGATAAAGCGTTACTCAAAATATCAAACGGTTTGCTGACAGAAGTGTTACGGTCTACATCTTGGTGGTATTTTATGTTGTGCATCCAGATGATCGTCCATTCTTCGTAAGCAAATTAATACGGAAAATTCTAGTGAGAGTAAATCTGAGATTGCAAAGAACAATCACGCACTTGCTCTAGAGGGTTTGGTTGATTGTGATAAAGAATAGATTATGCCTTCCTCATATGTATAGGGGACGTTGTTTGACGAGCAGATCTACTAAAAATGCTTATATCGGTCCACAATTTGTCCACCGGCTCCGTGGCACTGGTAATCATTTCAGATTATGACGCATAAAATTCGAGTACATCATAGACTTTTAGCTTGATATGTACGTGTTGTAAAAGACTGTTGCTTTAATGGATCGTTTGGTAATCGTAGGATGTAATACTTCGACACTCTATTTACATAAAGACGATCAGGACCTTTAATGGTCTATAAAGAATATGAGTTACAGCGGCAAAAGGGTCACTGCTACAAAGTTGGTCACGAAGCTTATACAACCCATTGGTTGATCATAACACTTTTTTTTTTCCTCTTCATACGTAGCAGTGCATGAGTTCTCTTGTGGTACATCGATCGCAAAGTAATACTACATAATTTGTTAGAACGTACGTTTTTTATTGAGTTATTTCTCGATGGCATCAGAACGTTTTTCTCTTAGTACAATCGACTTCATGAAATATAGTTGTGCAGATGTGCTCTGCAAACGTTACTCTCAGAATTGTAATAATTCTGGGAGTAACGTTTGCAGAGTCCTATATTACATGATTTGTGATATGTCATCGACAATCCTGTGTTGGCAGAGCTCTAACGGAATGTGTGGGGCGGATACAAGATAGAATCTTTACATCGAATATCTGCTATTATTATTGTAAAGTGACGAAGTGAAGTGTTTTTGCTACAAAGTAATGTTTTTTGTCAATAAAGCCGCATGCAACAGTTCACAGCCAGGTAATGTAAATTAATTTTAGTACGTTTCTATTCCTCTGGCTGTTAAGCGTCTTCGCCATGTGGCGTACCCTGTCGTCACTGTCAATCACTGGCTTCAGCTGATACCATTAGCACTTGGTCGACCCTCGGCTTCCCGGCGGGGTCAGGGATTTTCTCTGCCTCGTGATGACTGGGTGTTGTGTGATGTCGTTAGGTTAGTTAGGTCTAAGTAGTTCTAAGTTCTAGGGGACTGTTGACAGTAGATGTTAAGTCCCATAGTGCTCAGAGCCATTTGACTCTCTGCTACCGTTTCAACTGCCACATTGCGACCGAGGTGGTCCTATCTATGGGACGAAAACCTTTTGGCAACAATTCTGGGCGGTTACTGTTCGGCAAGCCCCCCTCCCTCCCTCATCCCCCGTCTCTCAGTTTGAGTATGGTTTTCCCATGATTCTCCTGGAACTAGCGAGACAGGTGTTACATGAGCTAAGTTTGATTGATATTGTCAAGGCTGTCTGCAGTCTCATAGAGGCTTCTGAAGAAGAGGAGGTACGGCGTCGACAGAGCGACATATTTTCTCGTCACACACACGGTGCTAATTGCGCTGTTACCAGGTACGTGTCAACCGTTTCTTTTTTTAAATCTATCATTGTTTCCATTTTTCATTCACAATGGCAGGTCTCAAAGGCCGTATTTTATAGTATCGTGACCTCTTCGCGTTTACGATTTTGTGTGTGAGACGACTTTATTTTTTCTGCTACACTGTGACCCTTTCTGCGTATTATGATTATTTTCGCATCTACTTACGAGTTGTTTAGTGGTGTAATATTCGTAGAGTTACGTCGGGAAAATATAGACTACCCCGTCGGTGTGGGTCTAGGACGCAGTATGAATCACTTGTAACGGGAGGGCCGGCCACGGTGGCCGAGCGGTTTTAGGCGCTACAGTCTGGAACCGCGTGACCGCTACGGTCGCAGGTTCGAATCCTGCCTCGGGCATGGTGGTGTGTGACGTCCTTAGGTTAGTTAGGTTTAAGTAGTTCTAAGTTCTAGGGGACTGATGACCTCAGCAGTTAAGTCCCATAGTGCTCAGAGCCATTTGAACCATTTTGTAACGGGAGGGGTGGGGGGATATGTCTGTTGCACCTGTCACGAGAGATACTCGTTATTAAAGCACAGAAAGTTTTCGTGTGGAATACAGCAGTGCGTTAACTGTCCAGCGCGCGTTTTTTGAATTCCGTGGATCATTACCATGTACCATAACCGCGTTTTCCCGTCGTTAGTGTACTATACTTCCAATAATATCGCATATATTTGAAGGGATCATTTTTTAAAAATTGGAGTCACCCACGCTAGTTTCAAGACACGACGGTTGGAGGGGAATATATTTCTGATCCAGTAAGAAAGGGCTGTGGAAAGAGGTGTTTTGTTGCATTAAACTGTCAGCAACGTTATCCCGCAAAGGAGTCAAAAAACTACGACAGGTTTTGCTGTGATGGGATGGTCTCTACCTGGATAATTTAACGTCATTTGTGACAGCTACTAGGTCGGAGATGATCACATGTACATTGTGCAAATTTCTCTACCATTACTGGGGAGACAAACTTGCGCAGATTTAGGCAGACATGTGGAGCACACTTGTTTGCCAGCCGGTCACCATGATCGTGCGAAGTGATCCATACTGAATCACCATTATCCAGCGAATACAGGTGAGGAGTTCTTCGCGATATAGGTGTTGACCAGTCTATGATATTTCTCCTAAGTTTTGGTACCTGTTTTACATTACTATAATGGGCGAGAGATCTGTTCGCTATGAGTGTTAGACACCAAGCCCAACACTCTTGGTAATAGCTGGGCACTGTGTCCCGCTACGCCCCGTCATATCCGTGACTGAGTGGGGGGGGGGGTCTACCCTCCAGTAGGCGACATGACTTTCGCTGGGTTTGGAGCAGATACTGAACACCTCACTTTATAGGTGCGCTACAAGTACCGTACATTTGGTTGCAATTATCTTAATTTTACTAATACGTCACATAATCTAGGAATGTAATGTAGGATTTTTCATGCAATATCTTTGGCTTATAGAATTCTCTGTAACGTTGCTATTTCTATCGCCGTATCGTTCTAACACTATGACATCACACACTAGTAATGACTCATAGATCGGGACGGAGGCTGACAACAGCATGACGTCGACTCTTGATGTGATGCTACATAATGTTGACATACTCTAATGGCCATTAAAACAGCTACACCAAGAGCAAATGCAGATGATAAACGGGTATTCATTGGACATATACAGGGTGAGTCACCTAACATTACCGCTGGATATATTACGTAAACCACACCAAACACAAACGAATCGATTCCACAGACCGAACGTGAGGAGAGGGGCTAGTGTAATTGGTTAATGCAAACCATAAAAAAATGCACGGAAGTATGTTTTTTAACACAAACCTACGTTTTTTTAAATGGAACCACGTTAGTTTTGTTAGCACATCTGAACATATAAACAAATACGTAATCAGTGCCGTTTGCTGCATTGTAAAATGTTAATTACATCCGGAGATATTGTAACCTAAATTTGACGCTTGAGTACCACTCCTCCGCTGTTCGATCGTGTCTATCGGAGAGCATCGAATTATGTAGGGATCCAAAGGGAACGGTGATGGACCTTAGGTACAGAAGAGACTGGAACAGCACATTACGGCCACATGCTAACACCTTTTTATTGGTCTTTTTCACTGACGCACATGTACATTACCATGAGGGGTGAGGTACACTTACACACGTGGTTTCCGTTTTCAATTACGGAGTGGAATAGAGTGTGTCCCGACATGCCAGGCCCATAGATGTTCAATGTGATGGCCATTATTTGCTGCACACAATTGCAATCTCTGGCGTAATGAATGTCGTACACGCCGCAGTACATCTGGTATAATGTCGCCGCAGGCTGCCACAATACGTTGTTTCATATCCTTCGGGGTTGTAGGCACATCACGGTACAAATTCTCCTTTACCGTGCCCCACAGAAAGAAGTCCAGAGGTGTAAGATCAGGAGAACGGACTGGCCAATTTATGCGTCCTCCACGTCCTATGAAACGCCCATCGAACTTCCTGTCAAGGGTCAGCCTAGTGTTAATTGCGGAATGCGCAGGTGCACCATCATGCTGATACCACATACGTCGACGCGTTTCCAGTGGGACACACTCTATTCCACTTCGTAATTGAAAACGGAAACCACGTGTGTACGTGTACCTCACTCCTCATGGTAATGTACATGTACGTCAGTGAAAAAGACCAATAAAAAGGTGTTAGCATGTGGCCGTAATGTGCTGTTCCAGTCTCTTCTGTACCTAAGGTCAATCACCGTTCCCTTTGGATCCATACGTAATTTGGTGCTCTCCGATACACACAATCGAACAGCGGAGGAGTGGTACTCAAGCGTCAACTTTAGGTTACAATATCTCCGGATGTAATTAACATTTTACAATGCAACAAACGGCACTGATTACGTATTTGTTTATATGTACAGATGTGCTAACAAAACTAACGTGGTTCCATTTAAAAAAACGTAGGTTTGTGTTAAAAAACATACTTCCGTGCATTTTTTTATGGTTTGTATTAACCAATTACACTAGCCCCTCTCCTCACGTTCGGTCTGTGGAATCGATTCGTCAGTATTTGATGTGGTTTACGAAACATATCCAGCGGTAACGTTAGGTGACTCACCCTGTATATTATACTACAACTGACATGTGATTACATTAGCACACATTTACGGTGCATAGATCCTGATAAATCAGTACCCAGAACAACCACCTTGATACGCCTCGGCTTTGAGTCAAACAGAGCTTTAATGGCGTATACACAAGAGTAGTGCCTGGCATATTGTGACGAGCCAATTGCTCGGCCACCATTGACCATTCGTTTTCAGTTGGTGAGAGATCTGTAAAATGTGCTGGCCAGGGCAGTAGTCGAACATTTTCTGTATCGAGAAGGATCCGTACAGTACCTGCAACATTAGGTCGTACATTATCCTGCTGAAATGTAGGATTTCCAAGGGATCGAATGTAGGGTAAAGCCAATGGTGGTAACACATCTGAAATGTAACGCCCACTGTTGAAAGTGCCGTCAATGCGAACAAGAGGTGACCGAGACGCGTAACCAATGGCAACCCATACCAACAAGCCGGGTGATACGACAGTATGGCGATGACGAATACACGCTTCCAGTATGCGACCACCGCGATGTTTCCAACACGGATGCGACCATCATGATGCTGTAAACAGAACCTGGATTCATCCGAAAAAATGAAGTTTTGCCATTCGTGCGCCCAAATTCGTCGTTGAGTACAGCATGGCAGGCGCTCGTGTCTGAGATGCAGCGTCAAAGGTTACCGCAGCCATGGTTTCCGATCTGATAGTCCATGCTGCTGCAAACGTGGCTGCACGATCCGTTACAGCCTTGCGGATAAGATGCCTGTCATCTCGACTGCTAGTGATACGAGGCCGTTGTAATCCAGCACGGTGTTTCGTATTACCCTCCTGAACCCACAGATTCCATATTCTGCTAACAGTCACTGGATCCCGACTAACGCGAGCAGCAATGTCACGATACGATAAACCGCAATCGCGATCGGCTACAATCCGACCTTTATCAAAGTCGGAAATGTGATGGTACGCATTTCTCGTCCTTACACGAGGCATCACAACAACGTTTCACCAGGCAACGCCGGTCAACTGCTGTTTATGAAAGATAAATCGTTTGGAATCTTTCCTCATGTCAGCACGTTGTAGGTGTCGCCACCGGCGCCAGCCTTGTGTGAATGCTCTGAAAAGCTAATCATTTGCATATCACTGCTTCTTCTTCCTGACGGTTAAATTTCGGGTCTGTAGCACGTCATCTTCGTGGTGTAGCAATTTTAATGGGCAGCAGTGTATAAGTCGCGTAAAAGGGAAATATTCGAAAAACTGTGGGAAACTGATACTGATTACGTAACTCCCTAGCCGTGGCGTCTTTTAGTGCCCTTTAATTTAAAAAAATAGACCGAAAGTGACGTAACTTGTTATTAACAAATAGACGTGGCCTATCCATACGGTGCCCAGCTCTAGAGTGTCCTAGTTATAAAAGATGGAGTTGGAGAGGTGTGTCTCAGTATCGGTAATATCTAATTATGCTGCATGTATTGAGATTGTCTGATAGGATAATGATATCAGCCGAACTTTGGGAACAGTTTTACTTCGTTGAACAAAATACGTAACATTGTACAAAATCTGGTGCAAATGCATATAATTGAGGAACATTCGTAAAATATGTAAAACTGAGAGTTCGTATGTATTGTCTGTCTCAGTGCGACGGCTACTGCTGCCTCGAAATATTAAACAAATTGACTTAGAGTGACATATTTTTTAAAAAACGAAATAGACAACAATCTCTTCATGTGATCTAGAATGCCTCCTTTTATAAAATAGGAAAATATAGAAATAGACATAGAAATGAGAGTACTTACTTCTCTGATTGGTTGTAGTATTTGCATGTGTCACGTAATACTGTTATTAACAAATAGACACTTCCTCTCTCTATGCCATCCCCTCCGACATAAATGTCCCAATTGGAAGAGACAATAGGGGAGAGGAGGAAGAGGAGATATGGTTACCGCCATTTTTATCTTATGCCACACAATTGTCTCGGTGACTCCCCTGTGTGACCTTCATCAATTCCCAGTTTTTTCCTAATGGAGACTGAGTGGGGAAGCGAGGACTCCAAGCGTGTAACCCGACACCGGATGCCCTTACCAGTAACCCTAAGATGATATCGTTATCTCAGGCAGAACCTGCCCTATATTCCTAATCAAAATAAATATTGAATTTTAACTTGGGGTAAGGGACGCATTAGAAAGTGAAACGCATCATTCCTAACCATTATTTAACGCTAATAACGCTAAACGCATCTTTTGAAGTTCATAATACGAGAAAGATCCTTAAAAAGTACCGGTACAATATCGACATCTCACAGTCGTACATTATAGGCAACGACGCTATTCTCTCTTTTTCAGTTTCCTATAAAAGAACCACGGCGAATACGGATTCGTTACTGTCTCTTCCTCCTTTATTACTACCTTGTGTCAACGAAAAGAAGCCTTTCCCTCGGCCCACGGTCGTGAACGCACGCAGTTGTGACAGTGTTATTTCCACTGTGCAATTTCATCCAGGTCGCGTCTTAGAGAAACGACTACTACCGAAGAGACATCTACCGCAAACTTGGTCTGAGTGGTAACAGTGCACTTGGCTTGTACGCTGCCGCCTACACAGCTCACGCACTATCCGCAACAGAAAGCTAGTTTCTGCTCTTCACAATATTTCAGGTTTTCGGAGTCGGGGTGCAGATGCCGGAGCATATATTCCATTTGTCTGAAAGTATTCCGATAGTTCTCCATATCTGCCGACTGATGGCTGGAGCGAGACGTGGCAGAGGAGGAAACAAGCAGAAAAACGGAGGATGTGAGCAGTTTACTAACACCTCCTGCCAGTACATTCACTCTGAGACTTGAGCTTCGTCCGTATCGAATGTTCAAATAACTAACGGGAATGCCGGTGCGTAACATCCTCTATAATCAACCAGGATTTCAACAGCGAATTTCCTGCCATTTTGGAGGCACAACTGAAACAAGTGGTTGCTGTACATGGCAGCTCATGCCAGAAAGATTTTTCAGTAGTGTTATAATATTTGATAAGTACGTAGAATTCATTTTTTAAAATGTGCCACGGAGCATTTGTACAGCTCTGATTTCTTACTTTTTATTTTGCCACGTAAACCTGCAATCGGTCTTTGACCTCAGAAATCCGCCTCCTCCATCTTCTTCAGTCCTTGTATTCTTCTCCAGCTAGTACCATCGTACTCATATCCTCTTTGATCGCGTCAGTTCATCTCAGACGTGGTCTTCCGCTTGTTCTGTTACCTCTGTTGCCTTATTCTGTGGTGTCACCGCCAGACACCACACTTGCTAGGTGGTAGCTTAAATCGGCCGCGGTCTATTTAGTACATGTCGGACCCGCGTGTCGTCACTGTGTGATCGCAGACCTAGCGCCACCACAAGGCAGGTCTCGAGATACGGACGAGCACTCGCCCAGTTGTATGGACGACATTGCTAGCGACAATACGGACGAAGCCTTCCTCTCATTTGCCGAGAGACAGTTAGAATAGCCTTCTGCTGAGTCCATGGCTATGACCTAGCAAGGCGCCATTAGCCTTACCTAGTTTGAGAGTTATCGTATAAATGTCTCAAGAAGAACGTTGTAAACCAACAAAGATTAAAAGTTAAGTATATTCCAAAGCTACGTATTTTCTTCATAGCAGTCATAACGTATCCTGTTCCAGAATTGACGCCAGTCGGCGTGTGTGTACGCGTGCCTTTCTTTCGGCAAGCTTGTTACGCCACAACAGATTGGCGACGAGAGAAGTGTTCTTTCTGATTGCTTACATTTACTTGTGTCATGGCTTCGCCAGATGTACTGTCCGAATTTTATCGCTTGCAGAATCAGCAGACACAGGCGTTATTGGATGCCCTTGGACAGCTCGTCCAGGGTCAACGTGCCATTCAAACCGATGCGGCAGCCGCCGCTTCACCGCTACCGCAGCCAAAACTCGCAGTTGCACCGCCTTTTAGGCACTACGATCCAGCGCAAGAATCGTGGCCAGAATGGTCCTGACAGTTTGGCTTTCATCTAGCCGCCTACAGAATTCAAGGTAATGAGCGGCAGCCGTTTTTGCTTTCTTGTGTCGGTGTGTCCACCTACCGTGTGATAGTGAAATTGTTTCCCCGACGCGACGTAGCAACTCTGTCCTACGAAGAAATTTTGTCTGCTTTAGATGCCTATTTTAAAGAAACAGTTAATGTGGTTGCAAAATGGTATACGTTTTTTCGTACAAAACGTACGGCCGGTCAAACTAATAGGGAGTGGGTTGCAACTTTGCAAGGCCTTACAAGGGACTGTGCCTTTGATTGTGACTGTGGCCTTTCTTATTCAGATACAATGGTACGTGATGCAATTGCACAGAACGTTTCTGATGTTCGCATACGGGAGCAAATTTTGAAACTAGTTAATCCCTCCCTTCAACAAGTGATAGACATATTGGATAGACAAGACACATTTGACTGTGCTCAGGAATCTTTTCAAACTTCGCCAGCCGTGTGTAACATTAACCGGCCCGCTGGACGCGCTGCGCGGCCCGGCAACCTGCCCTCGCGCACTTCGACGCAGCTGCCGTCGCGCTTTAATCCAGGTGTGCCGCGCCAGCACACAAATGCAGTGAAATCATGCCCGCAGTGTGCTACTAGACATTCGCGTGAACATTGCCCGTCACGCCAAGCTATTTGCTTTTTCTGTAATAGGAAAGGACATGTTCAAAGTGTTTGCCAGAAAAAGCTCAGATCAGACAATCACAACCATTCCAGGCCCTTTGCTTCGCGCCGGAATCGAACCAAGGACACTCAGGCTCGTGGACCTTCGCCCATGGACATTCATGTAGTTACTTCCACCCCGTCCTGTGCCACTTTCTCTCACAGTGACTGTGTTCGTCCCACAAAAAGTGTGCGTCGACGTCGCCGGAAATCACGTCAATTAGCAAGTGATGTTGTACCTGTATCAGTTCAAATTGCACAAAACAGTCGCTCTTGTCGTCGGCAGGACAATAAACTTTTTGTAGATTTGGACTTTAATGGGAAGGTCATACCTTTCCAGCTCGATACCGGAGCTGCAGTTTCTTTGCTCAATCACGACACGTACAAACATCTGGGCGCACCTCCGTTGCGTGCCGCAAATGTTAAGTTACATAGTTATTCAGGACAGAATATACCTGTGTTAGGACAGTGCAGCCTTCTTGCCACATACGAGGGACAAACAAAACTTAAGTCATTTTACGTTCTTCGTTCTTCTACTGCAGTGAACTTGTTTGGTTTAGATTTATTTCAGTTGTTTAACATGTCTATTGTAAATCAGGTCCTATCAGTGAATCAAACTGTGCCTTCGGACAGTGTTTCTCGTCTGTGTGACGAATTTGCAGACATTTTTGCACTGGGCTTAGGTTGCGCTAAAAACTATGAAGCACATTTGGAACAGAAAGTAAACGCGCAACCGAAATTTATCAGAGCGCGCAATGTTCCTCACGCATTGCGTGATGAGGTCGCAAGAACATTAAACGATCTGGAATCACAAGGTGTGAGTGAATGTGCGCAATGTCTCTTCCATTTCAGCTCCGCTTCATCGCTTGCGCCGTACAGGTGTTCCGTTTCTCCGGACGGCGGAATGCGTACGCGCCTTTCGCCGGTTGAAATCGGCGTTGCTTTCTAATACTTGCCTTACGCCATTCGATCCCCAGAAACCCCTTTTGTTGATGGTATCGGATTTCGGGATCGGTGCTGTGCTTGCGCACAAAGTTGGATCGCATGATCGCTCTATTGCCTTTGCGTCCAAATTGCTCTCGTCTGCGCAAAGAAATTACTCACAGATAGAGAAAGAAGCTTTGGCTCTCGTATTTGGTGTTCCTAAGTTCCATGATATCTTGTATGGTCGTCACTTTACCATCATCACAGACCACAAACCTTTGACATCGCTTTTTCATCCGACCAAGCCTGTACCTCCACGTACAGCGCAGAAATTCATTCGCTGGTCTATTTTCCTCTCGCAGTACCGCTACGATATCTTGTATCGGTCCACTGCTAAGCACGGAAACGCCGATGCGTTGTCCCGTTTGCCTGTTGCTGAGGATAGAGCATTCGATTCTTCCAAACTTGCTTGCCTATTCATTGATTCGGAAACCGATGAAGTGGTCGAATCGTTTCCGATTGATTTTCGTCGTGTAGCTACAGCCACAGCTGCTGACCCTGTCCTTGCTACCGTTTTGCGTTTTGTTGCTACGCAATGGCCTTTGTCAAAGTCTCGGGTCGAGGATCCGTTGGTTCGCCGATTTTTTGCTCACAAGGAGACTTTTTGTTCGACGTGGTGTTTTGTTGTTGCGTTCTGATAATGATCAGTCCAGAGTAGTGGTCCCACGTTCGTTACAGTCCTCTGTTTTACGGCTTCTTCACCAAGGACATTGGGGTATAGTGCGAACGAAACAACTTGCTCGTCAGCACTGTACTTGGTTCGGAATCGATGCTGCGATTACGAATGTGTGTTCTTCTTGCATGGCGTGTGCCGAACAACAATCCGCACCGCCGCGGAAAGTCTTTGCATGGCCAAAAGCAACATCCCCTTGGCAACGCTTGCACGTTGATTTTGCTGGTCCGTTCCGGAATGCTCGATGGTTGGTTCTGGTAGATGCCTTCAGTAATTTTCCTTTTGTTGTCCGAATGTCTTCCACGACGTCATCTGCCACCATCCAAGCGTTGTCTGCTATCTTTTGCATTGAAGGTCTTCCGCAGACTATTGTTTCCGACAATGGCCCACAATTCATGTCCGCAGAATTTCAGTCATTCTGCCAGGCCAATGGTATTCAACATCTGACATCTGCGCCGTTTTTGCCTCAGTCCAACGGTGCCGCTGAACGATTGGTCCGGACTTTCAAGTCACAGATGTTGAAGTTGAAAGAGTCGCATTCTAGGGAGGACGCGTTGTTGCTCTTTTTGTCTTCGTATCGCTCTCAGCCCCGAGATGGTCGCTCGCCGGCTGAGTTGCTCCACGGTCGTCCTCGTCGAACCTTGATGTCTTTGCTGCACCAGCCGCATCAGGTTCCTGTGCAGTGGCAGACTCCTGCTTTTCCGCCAGGCGACGTTGTATTCTTTCGCAACTATCGAGGTTCACGGCGTTGGCTCGCAGGGCGCATTATTCGCTGCCTCGGCCGCGCGATGTATTTGGTTTTGGGGGCCTCTGGTGAGGTGCATCGGCATCTCAATCAGCTGCGCCTCTGTCGTCGCACGGGTTCTGCCGCTCCCCGTCTGCTTTCAGCGGCGGTGCCGTCCGGTCAGCGCCCTGGGGACCCATCTACTGGCTCGCCTCATCCCCAGGTGTTACCGACGATGCCTTCCATTTTGCCCCATGGCGACGCGCCGCCGCCGCCGCCGCCGCCGCCGCCGCCGCCGCCGCCGCCGCCTGTTCTCCCGCCGGCGCCGCCCGCATTCGACGCTTCGCTGCAGCCGCCAAGCGCCTCCCTGGGTCACGCGCCGCCGATCGCTTCCCGTGACCAGCCGTCCTCCGCCATGGAACTCTTGCCCGCTCCGGACCACATGGCGTCTTCGCGCGTCGGGTACCCCGACGCAATGGAGGTCGACCCTTCGGCCCCTCCTGGATCTTTACGGGCGCATACACCGCATGTTGACGTGCACCCTGGACTAGGTTTTCAGGCGTTTCCTAGCTCCCCTCGGACCGAATGGCCGGGTGTGGGTAGCACAGCCTCGCCTGTTCTTAGGCTCCCCACCTCATCGAATACGTCAACATGGGGTCCTCCCCACGGCGGGCGGAAGCCTTATCACACGATCGTTCGCCGATTTGCGGGGGAGGAATGTGGTGCCACCGCCAGACACCACACTTGCTAGGTGGTAGCTTAAATCGGCCGCGGTCCATTTAGTACATGTCGGACCCGCGTGTCGCCACTGTGTGATCGCAGACCTAGCGCCACCACAAGGCAGGTCTCGAGATACGGACGAGCACTCGCCCAGTTGTACGGACGACATTGCTAGCGACAATACGGACGAAGCCTTCCTCTCATTTGCCGAGAGACAGTTAGAATAGCCTTCTGCTGAGTCCATGGCTACGACCTAGCAAGGCGCCATTAGCCTTACCTAGTTTGAGAGTTATCGTATAAATGTCTCAAGAAGAACGTTATAAACAAACAAAGATTAAAAGTTAAGTACATTCCAAAGCTACGTATTTTCTTCATAGCAGTCATAACGTATCCTGTTCCAGAATTGACGCCAGTCGGCGTGTGTGTACGCGTGCCTTTCTTTCGGCTCCCTTCCCAGTGTGGCGTAGCAAGCTTGTTACGCCACAACATATTCCACCACCTGCCTTGTGATCAGGCCTTGTCGATGCATTAGGTGCATATACCACTCCAATCTGCTCTGTTTAGTCAAATCCACGCTGTCTAGCGAATTGTAGAAGTCGTGCTGTATTCGCTTTTTTCCAGTCGTCTGCTTTCTTCACTGGTTAAAGAATCTGCCTCAGAACAGTTTTCTCAAGTGTCAGGAATTTTATTTCTATCATTTGGGTAGGAGTCCAGGGCTCCCTTCCGTAGACGACCACAGCGTACAATACAGCCCTGTGTGTACTAATCTTTCTAGAAACCATTTCAGCAGCCTTTCCACCACTGCAAATCTTGCCTGTCTCATTCTTGAATTCTTGCCACTATTTTATAGTCTGTTATTCCTTTCACAGAGTACTGCCCGAAACTATTTGAACTATTTTAACTTATCTAAGATGTTACCATCCACTTCTAAAGGTCTGCCATCGTTGTCTTTACTCACTACGAGATGTTTGCTCTTATCCATATCTTATCCATATTCATTTTCTAGCCTGCTGTCATTGCCTATTCCATTAATACACTTGCCATCTCAACTAGAACTTGCTCACTCTGTGACATTAAAAACTGCAACATCCGTACAGGCAATGGTGTTGATCCTTTTATCCAGCTCAGTTCCTGTCTCTAGGCATGTTACTTTCTTCTGCACTCCTTGTAGAACCATATTATACAAAGGGGGAAGACGCAGTCTCCCTGTCGCACTCGCCCTTATCTCGAAGTTGCCTCACATATTTCTATTCACTTTATTTCTATTCACTTTCATCGTGCAGTTTGTCTCTGGTACGCCTGAATGTGTGACTTTTATCAGTTTCCTAGAAGCTTACGCCCTTTACAGTACTTGCTATATAGCTTGCCAGGTCAAAATGCCATACGCTTTTTGGAAGTCTACAGTAACACAGTGAACATCTCTGCGGAATTCCCACTTTTTTATAGCCTACCCTTATTAAACACTCCTGGAAATGGAAAAAAGAACACATTGACACCGGTGTGTCAGACCCACCATACTTGCTCTGGACACTGCGAGAGGGCTGTACAAGCAATGATCACACGCACGGCACAGCGGACACACCAGGAACCGCGGTGTTGGCCGTCGAATGGCGCTAGCTGCGCAGCATTTGTGCACCGCCGCCGTCAGTGTCAGCCAGTTTGCGGTGGCATACGGAGCTCCATCGCAGTCTTTACCACTGGTAGCATGCCGCGACAGCGTGGACGTGAACCGTATGTGCAGTTGACGGACTTTGAGCGAGGGCGTATAGTGGGCATGCAGGAGGCCGGGTGGACGTACCGCCGAAATGCTCAACACGTGTTGCGTGAGGTCTCCACAGTACATCGATGTTGTCGCCAGTGGTCGGCGGAAGGTCGGAAGGTGCACGTGCCCGTCGACCAGGGACCGGACCGCAGCGACGCACGGATGCACGCCAAGACCGTGGGATCCTACGCAGTGGGACACTGTTGCTCGTGGGGTATCGGCGAGGACCATTCGCAACCGTCTCCATGAAGCTGGGCTACGGTCCCGCACACCGTTAGGCCGTCTTCCGCCCACGCCCCAACATCGTGCAGCCCGCCTCCAGTGGTGTCGCGACAGGCGTGAATGGAAGGACGAATGGAGACGTGTCGTCTTCAGCGATGAGAGTCGCTTCTGCCTTGGTGCCAATGATGGTCGTATGCGTGTTTGGCGCCGTGCAGGTGAGCGCCACAATCAGGACTGCATACGACCGAGGCACACAGGGCCAACACCCGGCAACATAGTGTGGGGAGCGATCTCCTACACTGGCCGTACACCACTGGTGATCGTCGAGGGGACACTGAATAGTGCACGGTACATCCAAACCGTCATCGAACCCATCGTTCTACCATTCCTAGACCGGCAAGGGAACTTACTGTTCCAACATGACAATGCACGTCCGCATGTATCCCGTGCCACCCAACGTGCTCTAGAAGGTGTAAGTCAACTACCCTGGCCAGCAAGATCTCCGGATCTGTCCTCCATTGAGCATGTTTGGGACTGGATGAAGCGTCGTCTCACGCGGTCTGCACGTCCAGCACGAACGCTGGTCCAACTGAGGCGCCAGGTGGAAATGGCATGGCAAGCCGTTCCACAGGACTACTTCCAGCATCTCTACGATCGCCTCCATGGGAGAATAGCAGCCTGCATTGCTGCGAAAGGTGGATATACACTGTACTAGTGCCGACATTGTGCATGCTCTGTTGCCTGTGTCTATGTGCCTGTGGTTCTGTCAGTGTGATCATGTGATGTATCTGACCCCAGGAATGTGTCAATAAAGTTTCCCCTTCCTGGAACAATGAATTCACGTTGTTCTTATTTCAATTTCCAGGAGTGTATGTAGACAGTCGGTGGATTATTTTCCCTTTTTAAAGCTCTTTTTAGGAATCCAAGTACTTCCTCGACATATTGTGTTAGTCGCTTCAGTAATAACTTGATCAAGGTATTGTAAGCTGTACATACTAAGATAATTCCTCTATAGTTATTGCATCTCACTGTGTCTCCTTTCTCATGTATCGGGCTGATGACAGCGTACATCTGTTCTGCTGTAATCTTTTCTATCCTCCAAATTCAACAGATTAAACTCTCTCTAGTATTTTAGCGCGTTTGCAGGTATGACACCTATTACTGGTTCCTTTTCTCTCATCGGCAATTTTAAGACCTCCGTTGTCACTCTGTGCTGAGCAGTTTACTCTCGCCTGTTGCTATTGTCATTCCATTTTCCCTGTTATATTCATCTTTTTCACTGTCTCTTCTTCTTCTGCTGCAGCCGCAACGCTGTTGATTGTATCGTCCACATTCAGGAGATTTTCTGAATCCGTTCCTCCAAAGCTACAGTTTCATCTGTTTTCAACTGCCGTAGTTGACCATTTACCACGTCAATCCTTGCGTTATTTCCTTTCCTGAAGAACTGACTGTTTTGTAAATATCTCTGGTATTACCTAGTCTTCGATCCTCTTCCACCAGCATTATCTTGTTGTCTGTATACTCTCATTTTTCTGTTTGCAGAACTTTTCTAGCTGCGTCCAAGTACACAAAACTTTGTTCTTTCGACATGCTCGTTTGTATGAAATAACACTTTGGCGACTTTTCTCATGTTGACTATATCTCTAGACCTACCATAAAACTATCCTCCGTCCCTCTTTCTCTCCAAAGGTATCACCACCTCATCTGCGGTGTTTTCGGCTACTATCTTGAGCTTGAGCTATGTCTTGTCTACTCCACCTCCTCTTCTTCCAAGGCAGAAAACCTGTTTCGAATTTCCGTTGCATATCTGTCCTTAATCTGGTCCCATATTCAGCAGATTGGTGTTTATTTTTTGGCCCGCCTCTCTTCTCCTGAAATTACTGTATTCTACCCTTTCATAGGTATTTGTCGACGCCAGACTGTGGTTCTGTTTATATAGCTTTTAAGATTTTACATTCACATTAACACTCCTGTGTCTAGTATTTCGAGTATGAGGTCTCTTTGGTTCTGAGTGCTTTCATCTGCTGGCTTCCACGTTATCATAAAAGTGTTTTTTCTACAGAAGTAGGTACTCATAATTCTTAGGTCTTTTGAAGATAACAGCCTTGTTCCGCTGATGTTGGTGACATCGTGTCGACTATGGCGGGAAGAATATGGTCTCATAAAAGCTTCTCATCCTGCCCATCAGCAAAGAACACTTCTACATTGTATGATGGTATATCTTCATATAATTATTCTAGATTTTCATAGAAACGGTCTATGCCACTCTCGTCATTTTAGCCTCCAGGGTCATGACATGAGACCATTGTCACGTTTTAGAGTAACAGGGTGCATAAAACATTATTTTGACTATCAGGTTACACTTCTGGTGTGATGATGCACTTGACCTTGATGGGGCACGTCAGGTTACAGCCAAGGCCACTGTTCTCGTCGCCTTAACGTCACCCCAACCCTCCCATCGGCCCATTCGAAATTTGTACTCAGCCAAATGTTGGCCGACATCTTTATTCACTCTTGCCCTTGGCCAATATCCGTGGCTCCCTACTGCTCTCATGTAATTTGCTCACGGCCAATAGCAATTATTCGAAGTCTGTCCTCTATAGTGAGAGGACAATGGTTCATTTGGCCAAGGTACGGAACCTGTTCTGGACTTTGATAGAACAGGCACTAAAAATGGCAAATTGGAAGTATAGGCTATAAAACTGTCAGAAAATATATTGGATACGCCCTAAAAATAGTCAATTACAGAGATTCGTCGGCGTTATTCTCAAAACTTTTTTAAATATTCATAAAAAATACGCGAAAATAGCTGAGTTATATGATTTTGTTTGCATTACTGATTTCCAAATGACTATTATGGACTGACTCACTGGTAATTTTCCTAGGAAGCTATATGTCAAAAGAACGAATACATAACGTACTGTCTATAAATAATAAACAGTAAGATTTAATTATAAAATACTGTTTACGAATTTGTAATAAGCTGCTGTAGAAGATGAGATTTGCGTTCAGTACTATTGCTTTCTGTCAAAAACAGATTGCTGCAGAAACGTCCGTTGTTCGATCTTGGCTTCAAGAGTTGCTTGTCACCAAAAGATGGCTGCACTGGTAAGAATGTCAGTTATTTGTTCAGTGTACTACGAACTGAATGTCTTATTACGATGTATCACTTACAGTGTAGAACGAGATGCTTTACTTTATTTATACACAGTCGTGGGACACTGAAATACAGTACGAGAGACATGTAATATCTTCAAAGACAACGTCAGAGTCGATATCTCTACAAAAATTATGTATCATTTAATTTTTGGATTCAAAACTCCTTGGAAGAAAATTAAATATTTCCACATCTGAACTGTCTGTATTACTTATTACAATAATCGCAGCTTGCACACTGGTGCTACTGACAAAGACTTTTAAGTCAAGCGGTACTCATATGAGTTACACAAGTGTGTTACTCCTACGTTAGCAGTACCGGTACTTGAAACGAAAATGACATTTCTTTAACGATAGTGATAAACATTTTACAGCAAACAAGGAAAAGATTTATATCAGTTATTCATTTTATTCGTCAGAATTGTTAGCTAGCAGTGGATTTAATACGACAAATAAGCTCTTACTTGAGCTAAATCAGAAGTCTGACCCACAGCGCATTGTGAAAGGGAAAGTGCGCTAATAACACCAACACTCCGCAGTCCGACTGAATTGTAAGAATATCGCTCTCACCTCTTCTTGGGAGTAAAGATTGCTTAGGCGAGCATTTTTAAACACCTCGCAGTCACTTCCATTTCAGACGATGAAGCACAATGGGTTAACAATCATTACAGCTTCCTAAATATTTGAAGGGCTTTCGATACTAGCGACATCCTTCTATGTAATTATCACATCGTTTATCTGACAAGTAGTATCTACAAAATCCCTTACCTTCACAAGAATCACAAAGAAGCACTTGGGAAACCATAAGGCGCGTTCAAATAATGGACCGTCCTTTGCTTTCCAACGTTTCTTGCATTGACCACATATACCGTTTGATCTTCGTTACCAGTATAAAAGATACCGGATTCACTGCTTTTGTCAGAACCCTGCTTGTTAGCTAACAACAAATCACAATGATTTCAGTCTCGCCTCATACACTCCATGATGAAAAGTATCCGGACACCTGGCTGAAAATGACTTACAAGCTCGTGGCCCCCTCTATCGGTAACGCTGGATTTCAGTATGGTATTGGCCAACCCTTAGCCTCGATGAGAGCTTCCACTCTCGCAGGCATACGTTCAATCATATGCTGGAAGGTTTCTTGGGGAATGGCAGACCATTTTTCACGGAGTGATGCACTGAGGAGAGGTATCGATGTCGGTCAGTGAGGCCCGGCACGAAGTCGGCATTACAAAACAATCAAAAGGTGTTCTTTAAGATACATGTCAGGACTCTGTGCAGGCCGGTCCATTACAGGGACGTTATTGAGGTGTAACCACTCCGTCACAGGCCGTGTATTGTGAACAGGTGCTTTATCGTGTTGAAAGATGCAATCGCCATGCCCGTATTGATCTTCCACAGATGGGAAGAAAGAAGTTAATTAAAACATTAATGTAGGTCTGTGCTGTGATAGTGCCACGCAATACAACAAGGGGTGCCAACCCCCTTCTTGAAAAACACAACCACACCATAACACCACCGCCTCCGAATTTTACTGTTGGCACTACAAACGCTGGCAGACGTTCACTGGGCATTCGCCATACCGACACCCTGCCCTCGGATCGCAATATTGCGTACAGTATTCGTCACTCCACACAACGTTTTTCGCTGTTCAATCGCCAATGTTTACGCTCCTTACCAGCGTGATGTGTGGCTTATGAGGAGCCGCTCGACCATGAAATTCAAGTTTTCTCACCTCCCGCCTAACTTCATAGTACTTGCAGTGGATCCTGATGCAGTTTGGAATTCCTGTGTGATGGTCTGGATAGATGTCTGCTTACGACCCTCTTCAACTGTCGCCCGTCTCTGTCAGTCAACCGACGAGGTCGGCCTGTACCCTTTTGTGCTGTACGTGTCCCTTCACATTTCTACTTCATTATGACATTGGAAACAGTGGACCTAGGGATGTTTAGGAGTGTGGAAATCTCCCGTACAGACGTATGACAGAAGTGACGCCCAGTCACCTGACCACGTTCGAAGTCCGTGAGTTCCGTGCAGCGCCCCATTCTGCTCTCTCACAATGTTTAATGATTACTGAGATCCCTAATATGGAGTACCTGGTAGTAGGCGGTAGCACGATGCACCTAGCATGAAAAAGATATGTTTTAGGCGTGTCCTGATACTTTTGATCACGGATTGTATGTGATGTATTTAGATTGAGATAACTTCATTTAGGTGATTATGTTTCACACATCATGCACTAAACTGCACGTTGATTACTGTTCAGGAGATGGATGCAGCGTTTTTCCACTGTACATTAAAACATCTACCACACCATATGCTGAACTTCATAGTGGGGAAATGAATGCAGTATTCTGTAGTAATTACAGACAATCATTGATCCATATTCAACGCCATATAGTATCCTTGGTGACTGCACCAGTGCACAAGTGATTCTGTAAACAAATCCAAAGCTTATGCATCCAGAAATAGGAAGCAATCGCCAGTTTCACAGTAAATTCTGTTTTAGTATTATAGCATTAGGCTACAAGCACCTAACACATACATACATACACACACACACACACACACACACACACACACACACACACACACAGACACACACACACACACACACACACACACATACAAACACACACACACATATATGCACATCGCAAACACCTTACATTATCTTTCTTTGTCAGTAGAATCAATATGTTTTCTAATTTTAGCTGTGACAACCCAAAGTGATGACATGATCATGTAATCAACTGACAAGCTAGCATTACTTCTCCGTAGACGTATTGAAGAACGATAGTATTGCTACAAACATACGTTTTATTCTAGACATCTACAATAGACAAATTGGTTCATTTAATTATCAGGAAGAGGAAGTTTGCTCCTTACCTTTATTAGGAAGAGAGTCGGGTCTCTTCCTTGCTAGCATAGAGGACAGTTATTCTTAGCATTCTTAGATTTACTGCCACAGAAACAATGACTTTGATTAGATCACACCATGTTCTTAATATTAGGAAAAACGTCAGGAAAGGTGGAGCTTTTGCCAGCCATAGCTGCGAGTGTATAACTCCTTATAATGAACATGTACTACAGCATCGTCATCTTAACCTGTTGTGGTTCTGTCAGTAAGATAGCAAGTATCGGAACCAAGTAGTTTGGCTGACAATTCGATTTCCGCTTAGTTTACCACCCTCGTAAAACAAAACGTTCGTTAAGTATAAATAATCTCTTTGTGGAATTATATGTTGTGCACCCGATACAGTTGTTCTGCTGGATGGCTGTCTGTTCATCATGAGCAACTGACATTTCAAAATCGTTGTGGGATGTGTATCTCGTAGAAGACTAGAGCTCTCTTTTATGGAACATTTCTTGATGGTGGAGGGAACAGCAGCAATATTAGCTGCAGGAGCATATTTTGCTCACTTCAGGACTCTTTGCTCTGTAATACTTTCAAATATATATCCAAAATTCGTTTGCCATGGAGGGCTATCCAATTCAATTTTAGGTTGAATACAAAGGCCAAATACTCTTTATAAAATGGAACTACTGGTGGGTGACTATGCATAACAATAATCTAGACGAGGAAGTACAAGATATGGATTGTGAGAGGCTGCAGTTCTCCTTAGTATGGGTAATTTCAGTGCTTAGCTGCGCTAGGCAGTCTAAGTATTGATCGTAGCCAGAAACAAAGTGTCTGTGTATGCCTCACAACAGAAAATTCGGGAAACTGGAGATAATATTCAGGTTTATGCACAGTCGCTCTTTAGATTCACTGCTGAGTTCTTTTAAATTTGTGGAATAGTTATATTTAATGAGCATTTTGTTTTGGTATATACGTAAGCGACACAAAAACCGATTCGTCAACTAATTTACCATGGACAGTTACTTGCTATATTGCTGATAGAACAAAGACTTGGTCGGATGATGCTACTGGGAAACATGTATACTATTTGCGGTTATCCACTGACAACCACAGTTGACAACAGCTTCATCTTTCCATAGGTTTCTGCTAGTGTTAAAATATGAAGAAATGTACGTATTTGGAGTTGTTACCTCCACGAGAGTAAGGAAATGCAAAGAATAGCTATGCATCTCTGCTAACAAACGAGAGGCCAGGCTGGTTTGCTAGTAAAGATATACAACATACCTCTTCCTGATATCTATAGGAAGTAATCTGTCGAGCAGACTTGATCCATTGTCTACTAAATATTTCAAGTATTATACTTGTGTATGTAGCATAACTGTAGTCCTGTATTTTAACTCCTGGGGAGTAGGATAAAAGTATTAACACTTACGGCCATTACTTTTGAAACAATAAACATTTTACTTACAATTTTTCCATTTGTCTCGTTTTCATGTGACTATCCCTTATATTTTACTGCAGGGATGAGATGCATGTCCAGAAATTGCATATAAAAATTTCAGAACAACTATCAGGCTAAACAGAAACTGAAGGACGATCGCAAATACTGAGCACGCAAAACAGCATACCAACTCACACAGTCTCCAGGCATCCTATATTACATAGAACACAAAATGGTGCGTTCATAGCCAAGTTACGCAGATCAACACATGATGTGGGGAACATTCTCATCTAAAACGGAAATAGCCTAGCCTGTACTGTATCAACGCCACAGTGAAGTTTAACGAATGATGTGCAAATAAGCCTCATTCTAAATACAACACATATAAGGTGAGATTATCATACTTCAGGGATCGGTCGTTAGCTATAGAGATGTCACATCTCCATGTTGTCGTCTTTGACCACGTTATGAGTGTATTGAGATAAAGAACGTCGTCCTGCAGTTTAAGTGATTTTTGATAATAAGACACCTTCTTCCATCATAAATTAAAGTAATAAAAACACCATCTTCCTGCCCATAAACAAACATCTTGTTCCGCAAATGTTTCCTAATATGATATCTGTTGATTTTTGGTGGTGTTATGTGTGTTTTCACATTGCATATTTTCATTAGATCACTGAATTCTTTAATTCCTGACAGCATTGGAACATTAGTTTTGATTAGAAACTTCATCGAAGTTGTTGTTTCACTTAATATCCAGTAGGACGGTGCCAATTCTAATAATAGAAGTAACTGTCAATCACGATGATCAATTACATTTTTCTACGGTATATATCTTCATTCACCCTAAAACTGTGACTGAAAATAATGTCAACGTGAAGTTTTAAATTTATGGAATAATTATATTTAATGAGCGTTTTGTTTTGGTAGATAGGAAAACAACACGAAAACCCCCCCAGGGGATCCACAACTCTTTTGTGGATACGTGCGTAGCGAGCACGGGACCCCGAGCTAATGTGGCCTTCCTTCCTTTCCGGGCTGCATACCTTCCCTTTCTGCATCCTTTCCCATCCCCCATCTTCGCTCCCCCCCCCTCACCTCTGGCTCTTTCCTTCCCTTTCTCCCCCTCTGGGAGTATGGTTTGTGCCTACGTCCGGAGACGGACGCTTGTAAATGTACCGCATTCTTCGCCTTCCTTGCTTGTATGTCTTCATCCTTCCTTTGTCCTTCTCTTTTCCTTACCTCTTCTCTTTACCCTTTTCTCCGCTGCGGCGTTTGAGACCTCTCTTCTTTCCTTTCCCTTTCTCTTTCTTCCTCCCTATGCGTGTCTGAAGGCTGACCCACGCACTTCCATGCGTAGCCGGTGACGAGGTAACGCGTAATTCCCCGCCCCGGGTAGACAGGTAGGACACGTACGTACCCCCTGGTAACGGCCAGGCCCAGGGAGGGGTGATTACCCGAGCTGATACCTTCCGAAAGTGCCGATTGGTCCCTCCGTCCGTTTGTCGGGAGGTGTGACCTGAGGTGTGAACAATCACCTAAGAAGAGAGTGCCCTCAGAGAGGGCCCCCACAAGGGAGGAGCGCGCCATCGGAGACGCCGGTAATCATTGGGGATTCTTCCGCAATGGTTTCCTCACCTTCCACTATGTCTGCTCACAAACATAAGTTCACTGAGTCTCAGTCACAGTCAGTTCTTCCATTGTTGCCACAGTTCCTTGTTGTTTCTCGGTCTGACAATGGTCACGACTTCTCCACGGTCAACCCTTTCATTATTCAGAAGGGTGTCGACGCAATTGCAGGTCCTGTAAAGTCTCGTTCCAGACTACGGAATGGCACCCTGTTGTTAGAAACAGTCAGTGCCCTCCAGGCACAAAAATTGCTGCGTACCTCACTACTACACACCTTCCCTGTCCGGGTGTAACCGCACCGTACTTTAAATTCCTCGCGCGGAGTCGTTTATACACGCTCCCTCGATGGATTGTCTGACGAAGAAATTCAGCACTACCTGTCTGACCAGGGCGTAACGGCTGTTCATAGGGTTATGAAAAGGGTTGACACGAACATCATTCCAAACCACATCTTGACATTCGACAAAGTTCAACTCCCATCGACAATCAAAGCAGGCTATGAGATAAATTCCGTTCGCCCTTACGTCCCAAACCCTACGCGTTGCTATCGGTGTCAGCGGTTCAATCACACCAGCCAGTACTGTTCCAATCCGGCCAAATATGTTACATGTGGCAAGGATGCCCATGAGGGTGCTTGTCCACCTCCATCCCCTCGCTGCATCAACTGTATGGGTGACCACGCTCCCTCCTCTCGAGATTGTCCCGTTTTTAAGGACGAAAAGCTCATCCAGGAAATTAGAGTAAAGGAAAAGGTGTCGACCTTTGCTGCTCGAAAATTATTCGCCAGTCGACAGCCCACCGTGCCTCAGAAAGGAAAATACAGCACTGTCCTTGCTTCTCCTCGGCCAACAAAGGAGGTGGCCACGCAGACTTGCGACCTCACCCTTAGTGCCACGGTCGTTAGATCGGCCAGTGCAAAGATCGCCCGTTCTACCTCACCACTTTCGCCTGCCCACTCTCTGGCTCACCCTTCGTCGAGTTCTGCTAAATCTCGAGCCCAAAAGTCAGACCCCAAGACTTCGAAAAAAGAGCATACTCGTGAAGAGGTTTTACGTACCCCAACTTCACAACCATCGGCTCCTCCTTCCTCTAAACATCATACTTCAAAGAAGGCTACAAAGAAACCCAGTTTCCCTCCTTCTCCGCCAAGGTGTGTCCCATCTACTGCACTACCTGGCGGAAATCGCCCTTGGCCGTCCTCTGTGTCGCCGAGGCGCACTGCTGGCGGCCGCTCAACCGGCCGATCGCTGGTGGCAGGAGCTGCTCCTGACCAACCTATGGATCAGGATCTTCTGCCTTCGGCTGAATGCCATTCCATGGTGTCGGTCGCCAGCTCTGAGCAGTCGTTGAGTTGACAGCGACCTTGGTCACATTCCTCCATTTTCTGTTCACCTTATGTCCATTATCCACTGGAATATCCGCGGCATTCGAGCCAATCGGGATGAATTGTCGGTCCTCATACGATCCTACTCGCCGGTCATCTTCTGTCTTCAGGAAACAAAGCTGCGTCCCCATGACCGCTTTGTTCTCCCTCATTTTCAGTCCATCCGATATGATCTCCCCTCTGTTGAAGGCACTCCAGCACATGGAGGACTCATGATTCTTCTCCATGAAACTCTCCATTATCACCCAATCCATTTAAACACTTCCTTCCAAGCTGTCGCCGTCCGTCTTTCCCTTTCCGGATACACGTTCTCTCTATGTACTGTATACATTCCATCGTCCACACCAATGGCACGAGCTGAACTCCTTCATCTTCTTGGTCAGCTTCCACCCCCATATTTGCTGGTTTGGGACTTCAATGCCCACCACCCGCTTTGGGGATCTCCACATCCTTGTCCACGTGGCTCACTATTGCTAGACGTCTCCCACCAAGCAGATCTAGTTTGCCTCAACACTGGGGTCCCTACATTTTTGTCTGCCTCCACGACAAATTTATCTCATTTGGACCTTGCGGTCGGTACTGTTCCGCTAGCTCGGCGCATCGAATGGTTCGCCCTTGATGATACACACTCAAGTGACCACTTTCCATGTGTCCTTAGACTGCAGCCTCAGCTGCCCTACATGCGCCCGCGACGCTGGAAGTTTGCCCAAGCCGATTGGACACTTTTTTCGTCTCTAGCGACTTTCGATGACCGTCACTTTCCCAGCGTCGACGATGAGGTCACACATATTACCGACGTTATTCTTACAGCTGCGGAACATTCAATACCACGCACCTCCGAATTGCCCCGACGCCCCCCAGTTCCTTGGTGGAACGAGGCATGCCGTGATGCAATACGTGAGCGGCGACGTGCTCTTCGCGTTTTCCGCCACCCTCCTACTTTGGCCAACTGTATCCGCTATAAGCAGTTCCGAGCGCGATGCCGTCGTGTCATCCGCGATAGCAAGAAGGCAAGCTGGAAATTCTTTATTAGCTCATTTAACACCTTCACTCCCTCCTCTGAAGTTTGGAGTCGGCTTCGACGGTTCTCAGGCGCGCCTAGTTTCTCCCCGGTCTCTGGGCTCACTGTCGCGCATGACACATTAGTGGACCCCGTCGCAATTTCTAACTCGTTGGGTCAGCACTTTGCTGAGATTTCGAGCTCTTCAAATTACCCGCCAGCGTTTCTCCCGAAGAAAAGTGCAGCGGAAGTGCGACCTCTTGCTTTCTCCTCTCAAAATCGCGAAAGCTACAAACTGTTTTCTCCTTGCGGGAACTCCAACATGCACTCTCTTCTTCTCGCTCCTCCGCCCCAGGACCGGATGGTATCCACGTCCAAATGTTGCTGCATTTATCAACCCATAGCCTGCGTTACCTCCTTCGCCCTTATAATCGAATTTGGACCGACAGTACTTTTCCCAGACGATGGCGGGAAGCTATCGTCGTTCCTGTTCCGAAACCTGGAAAGGACAAACATCTCCCCTCTAGCTATCGCCCCATTTTCTCACGAGTAGTGTCTGTAAGGTTTTGGAGCGTATGGTGAATTACCGTTTAGCGTGGTGGCTGGAATCCCGCAGTCTTTTAACACCTGCCCAATGCGGATTCCGAAAGCATCGTTCTGCAGTTGACCATCTTGTTGCTCTCATCATGAACAATTTTCTCCGGAAACGCCAAACAGTAACAATATTTTTTGATCTGGAGAGAGCATACGATACCTGTTGGAGGACAGGCATCCTCCGCACACTGTTCTCTTGGGGCTTTCGAGGTCGGCTGCCCCTTTTTCTTCGCGAATTTATGGCAGAGTGCACATTTAGGGTGCGGGTGAACACTACTCTCTCCCGTACTTTCTCCCAAGAAAACGGGGTACCCCAGGGCTCAGTGATGAGTGTTGTACTGTTTGCCATTGCCATAAATCCAATTATGGATTGTCTCCTTCCTGATGTCTCGGGCTCCCTCTTTGTGGACGATTTTGCGATTTACTACAGCTCTCAACGGACCAGCCTTCTTGAACGACGTCTTCAAGGATGTCTCGATCGCCTCCACTCTTGGAGCATCGAAACCGGCTTCCGTTTTTCTCCCAGTAAGACCGTTTGTGTTAATTTTTGGCGACGTAAGGAGTTTCTTCCGCCCTCCTTACATCTAGGTCCTATCAACCTTCCGCTTTCAGACGTCGCTAGATTCTTGGGTCTTTTGTCTGACAGAAAACTGTGCTGGTCCTCCCACGTTTCCTATTTTTCGGCTCGCTGTCTGCGATCCCTCAACACCCTCCGTGTCCTGAATGGTACCTCCTGGGGAGCGGACCGAGTGGTCCTTCTCCGCCTCTATCGCGCCTTAGTGCACTCGAAATTGGACTATGGAAGCATAGTCTACTCCTCTGCTCGGCCGTCTATTCTTCGGCGTCTCGACTCTATCCACCACCGTGGATTACGTTTAGTGTCTGGAGCTTTTTACACCAGCCCTGTGGAAAGCCTTTATGCTGAGACAGCTGAACATCCGCTGTCCAATCGGTGAGCAGTCCATCTGAGTCGTTATGTTAGCCATCTGTCTTCCATGCCTGCTAATCCAGCCCATGACATTTTTTTCGACGCCTCCTTTGATGTAGGGTATGCAGGCCGCCCCTCCTCCCTACTACCACCGGGAGTCCGCTTCCGTCAACTGCTCCATTCTCTTTCCTTCTGCTTTCCTAAAACCTTCTTGACAACTTGGGGTACAGCACCTCCTTGGCTCCGTCCCCGGATCTGCCTGCTTCGTAACCTTTGTCGATTTCCCAAGGATGGTAACCCTTCACTTGTTTATTGTCGGGCATTTGCTGCACTACGTGCACAAATGACGGACGCCACATTTATTTACACTGACGGCTCGAAAACATCGTTAGGTGTAGGGAGTGCCTATATTGTTGGCGACACCCCAAATCACTTTCGGCTTCCCGACCAGTGTTCGGTTTATACTGCGGAGCTTTACGCTGTTCTCCAGGCTGTCCACTACATCCGCCGCCACCAGCGGATACAGTACGTTATCTGCTCAGATTCTCTCAGCTCTCTCCTCAGTCTCCAAGCTCTTTATCCTGTGCACCCTCTGGTCCACCGGATTCAGGACTGTCTGCGCTTGCTCCACCTGGGGGACGTCTCGGTGGCGTTCCTCTGGCTCCCGGGACACGTTGGTATGTGTGGAAATGAGGCGGCCGATATTGCAGCCAAGGCTGCAGTCTATCTTCCTCGGCCAGCTATTCAATCGATTCCCTTCGCCGATCTACGGAGCGTTCTCTGTCGACGTGTTGTTCATTTATGGCACACGCATTGGTCGACACTTACCCATAATAAATTGCGGGACATGAAAGCTCTTCCTTGTGCTTGGACCTCTTCCTCCCGAACACGTCGTCGGGAGGAGGTAATTTTAACTAGACTCCGGATAGGGCACTGTCTTTTTAGCCATCGACATCTTTTAAGCGGCGATCCTCCCCCACTCTGTCCCCACTGCTCTCAGCTGTGGACGGTAAGACACCTTTTGAGCGCCCCTATTTTAATCCGTTACGCTCCCGTCTACAGCTATCGCCTGATATATCGTCGATTTTAGCAGATGACACGCGCTCAGCCGACCGCGTTCTCAAGTTTATTAGTGCCAGTGAAATGACGTCAGTCATTTGAAGCCTTTTTTGGGACAACCAACCCCTTTCTGTAGTGCATTTTTAAGCCTTCCTTCTGCTTTTAGTTTCTCCAATTTTATGACTTTCGTTCCCATTGCTGCTGGTTTTCAATTTCGGCTTTTTACTGTTTCCTAAGTCACGGACCGGGTGCTAATGACCATAGAAGTTTTGCGCCCTAAAACCAAACAAAAAAAAAAAAAAACCACGAAAACCGATTCGTCAGCTAAGTTAATATAGACGGATACTTGCTATATTGCTGATAGAACAATGACTTTATTTGACGTGGTTTTGTGGCTTAGTCAAGAATAAGCTTAATTAATTACATTCAGAATGTCAATTTGCTTGGCAGCATCAGGTATTATTTTATCTGAAACGCATTTGCTGTCGTTATAATTCTGGTCAGATTAGTATAATGCAACAATTCCTCGTACCTGGCTTTTGAAAACGACTGTTGTCTGTCAGTATTTGTGTGCGGAAACAGTATTCGAATACCAACTTTCAATTCACACCGACGTTTGAGGCACTAAATTTGATTAATAGGTGTATGTAAGGGAATTAACCCAGCGATACTTGATGAAAATTTTGCACTTTTTTACATTGCAGTCATATTTTTGAAAACATTTAAAAATATGTTAAGTATAAAACATCGTTGCAGCGATGCAGCTACTTTATTTAAAAATCACGACCGATTTCGTAACGTTGGTTACACCATCAGGTGAAGTCAATTGAGACAAGGTACTGGATTGCAGTTGATATTAAAGTAATCTTCCGAATTCTTGAAATTCACTCCATTCTCAGAATAATGTAGCAGCCCACGATAAACTAATGTAGGGTGGGGGCACGTAGTCAGAACAATGACCCAGTGATTCCGATGAGAGAATTATAGGGCAGCATCTGCTATTGGCACCCTTGTACTTTAGTTTATCGTGTAATGCGACATAATTATTACAATGTAGTGAAATTCTAGGAACCCTAGGAAAAACTTGGAGGAAAGTCATAAGTTGTTCTCCAGTATTACGTTGTAATTGACTTCGCTTGATGATGTAACTAATAAAGAGACTGGGCGTGTTTTTTAAATAAAGGAATCGAGCATCTGTAGTGGTGTTATTTACTCAACGTGAAAAATTTTGAAACACTAACTTTTACAAGTACCATAAGAGTGAAAAGTCGTTAAGTAATTTTTAACAATTAGGCGTGGAAAAAACTTTGGAGTACTTACTTTGGGAACTACTTTGATAACTATGTATGTGTGCTAAAAAGAACATAACGATACGTGATGTAAACATTGCACTTTCTTGGCACTGCAGGCATTTTAGACTGCTATAGGACGCTGTGTCGTTGCAAAAACATCATACGTAAAGAAAATAATTAATTTAAGTCTGTGTTGTGTCTTAAAGCAATTACATTCCAGAGGCGTAATCCTGAACATTCGTACCAGTGCAGACATTTGGTGGTGACACTAAGCAGTTCATAGTACACTGAACTGAAAACTGACATTTTTATCTGAAGAGCCACCTGTTGTTGACATTAATCACCCAATTTCGCCTTTTCAGGGTTTTCTGAACAGCATGTAAGGTAAAACTCATGTTTGGTAACTACATATTACTAATTCAGTGCTTATATAAAGCAAATACTGGTTTTTAACTTTGTGTGAATATACTAATACCAACGTGCTATCGAAGATGACATATAGCTTAGAATGAAATCTACAGAAGTGAATGATTGGTGGGTTAGACCATAAACTATTTCTTTCTTTCTCCTTTTTTTTCAACAGTTCACTAATGCAAACGTAGTTCGTCACTTTTGAAGCAATTCAGACACTTTGTCGTCTTCGGTCCAGACACTGGTTTGATGCAGCTCTCCATGCTACTGTATCCTGTGCAAAATTCTTCATCTCCCAGTATCTACTGCAAACTACATCCTTCTGAATCTGTTTAGTGTATTCATCTCTTGGTCTCCCTCTACGATTTTTACCCTCCGCTCTGCCCGCCAATACTAAATTGATGATCCCTTGATGCCTCAGAACATGTCCTACCAACCGATCCCTTCGTCTAGTCAAGTGGTGCCACGAATTTTTCTTCTGTTCAATTCTATTCCATACCTCCTCATTAGTTATGTCATCTACTCATCTAATCTTCAGCATTCTTCTGTAATACTACATTTCGAAAGCTTCCATTCTCTTCTTGCCAAACTATTTATCGTCCATGTTTCACTTTCGTACGTTGCTACACTCCATACAAATATTTTCAGCAACGTATTCCTGACACGTACATCTATACTCTATGTTAACAAATTTTGCTTCTTCAGAGACGCTTTCCATGCCACAGCCAGTCTACATTTTATATCCTCTCTGCATCGACCATCATCAGTTAATTTGCTCCCCAAACAGCAAAACTCATTTACTACGTTAAGTGTCCCAATACGTAATCTAATTCCCTCAACATCTCCCGACGTAATTCGACTATATTCCATTAACCTTGTTTTAATTTTGTTGATGTTCGTCTTATATCCTCCTTTCAAGACACTGTCCATTCCGTTCAACTGCTCTTCCAGCTCATTTGCTCTCTCTGACAGAATTACAATGTCATCGGCAAGCTTCAAAGTTTTTATATCTTCTCTATGGATTGTAATTCCTACTCTGAATTTTTCTTTTGTTTCCTTTACTGATGCACAATATACAGACTGAATAACATCGGGGATAGGCTACAACACTGTCTCACTCTCTTTCCAACCACTGATTCCCTTTCATGCCCCTCGATTCTTGTAAGTACCATCCAGTTTCTGTACAATTTGTAAGTAGCCTTCCGCTCCCTGTATTTCACCCCTGCCATCTTCAGAATTTGAAAGAGTGTATTACAGTCAACATTGCCAAAAGGTTTCTCTAAGTCTACAAATGCTAGAAACGTAGGTTTGCCTTGCCTTAATCTATTATCAAAGATGTCGTATGGACAGTATTGCCACCCGTGTTCCAACATTTCTGAGGAATCCAAATTGATCTACCTGAGGTCGGCTTCTACCAGTTTTTCCATTCATCTGTAAATAAATCGCGTTAGTATTTTGCAGCCATGACATATTAAACTGATAGTTCGGTAATTTTGACATCAGTTAACACCTGCTTTCCTTGGTATTCGGATTATTACATTCTTTTTGAAGTTGCAGGGTATTCCGCCTGTCTCAAACATCTTGCTCACCAGATGCTAGAGTTCTGTCAGGACTGGCTCTCCCAAGGCTATCAGTAGTTCTAATGCAATGTTGTCTCCTCCCAGGGCCTTGTTTCGACTTAGGTCTTTCAGCGCTCTGTCAAATTCTTCACGCAGTATCGTATCCCCCTTTTCGTCATCTACATCCTCTTTAATTTCCATAATATTGGCCTGAAGTACATCGCCCTTGTATAGACCCTCTGTATACTCCTCCCACCTTTCTGCTTTCCCTTCATTGCTTAGAACTGGGTTTCCATCTGAGCTCTTGATATTCATACAAGTGGTTCTCTTTTCTCCCAAGGTCTCCTTAATTTTCCTGTATGCAGTATCTGTCTTATCCCTAGTGAGATACGCCTCTACAATGTTACATTTGTCCTCTAGCCATCCCTGCTTAGCCATTTTGCGCTTCCTGTCGATCTCTCTTTGAGTCGTTTTTTCCCTTTTTGCCTGCTTCATTTACTGCATTTTTATATTTCCCTTTTCATCAATTCAGTTCCATGTATCTTCCGTTATCCAAGGATTTCTACTAGCCCTCGTCTTTTAACCTACATGAGCCTCTGCTGCCTTCACTATTTCGTCCCTCAAAGCTACCCATTCTTCTTCTACTGTATTTCTTTCCCCCGTTCCTGTCAATCATTCCCTAATGCTCTCCCTGAAACTCTCTGCAATCTCTGGTTCTTTGAGTGTATCCAGGTCCCATCTCCTTAAATTCCCACCTTTTTGCAGTTTCTTTAGTTTTAATCTACAGTTCATAATCAACAGATTGTGGTCAGTCAATATCTGTCCCTGGAAATGTCTTACAATTTAAAACCTGGTTCCTAAATCTCTGTCTTACCATTATATAATCTATCTGAAACCTTCGAGTATCTCCATGCCTCTTCCATGTATACAACCTTCTTTCATGATTCTGGAACCAAGTGTTAGCTATGATGAAGGTATGCTGTGTGCAAAATTCTGCCAGGCGGCTTCCTCTTTCATTTCTTACTGTCATTCCATATTCACCTACTACATTTCCTTCTCTTCCTTTTCCTGCTATCGAATTCCAGTCACCCTTCACTGTCTGAATAATTTCTGATACCTGATCATACATTTCGTCAATCTCTTCGTCATCTGCGGAGCTAGTTGGCATATAAACTTGTACTACCGTGGTAGGCGTTAGCTTCCTATCTATCTTTGCCACAATAATGCGTTCACTATGTTGTTTGTAGTAGCTTACTTTCACTCCTATTTTTTATTCATTATTAAACCTACTCCTGCACTACCCCTATTTGATTTGGTATTTTCAACGCTGTATTCACCTGACCAGAAGTCATATTCCTTCTGCCACCGAACTTCACTAACTCCCACTACATCTAACTTTAACCTATCCATTTCCCTTTATAAATTTTCTAACCTACCTAAGAGCAAAGCAGAGGTGGGTGAAGGGTCAGAAGGAAGGGGAAACGGGAAGGGAGGGGAGTGAACTTAAAGGTAATAAGAAAAATGGCCCTGCTACCCTACTCCTCTCATCCTGTTTTGCAACTGACATCAATAAGGAACACTTATACATCACTTGACGCTGCATACTGATGTACTGATTCTATGTTTTCGTCGAAACTGTCTTTTCCATTAATATGTCTATCTTGAAGGTGCATAATATGAGACCTTTGTTACGTTGTAACCGTTTCCAGCGCATTATTTCACAGATAGTGATGAACTCAATGATATTTCTTCTTCTTTTGTTAGCAGCTGCGAAACCAACTCCAAATGTGAAGTCTACCATACGTATTTATGTGGCAGACGCAGCTGTAGATCTCTGCGCATCTGATCCCTGGGCCATCTCGTGTTTGGTAGTGTCACTATGTTAGCCTTACATATTCAGTTTACCAGCCAGCAGCTTCACATCTCCAGGTGTCTAGAGTAATCTTACATTCCAAGTGCTACACTTCAGTCTGTGGTTATTTCATGACATTCTACAATTGCCAATTGACTGTCTGCCATGATTTCCCTTGTTGTTCCATACCAAATCCTAGATTACCCCCTGGTGCGACTTAGCAGTCATAGTTTTTTACGATGTTAGAGAACTGGATCCAAGCTCACTCCTCAAACTGGGGGACCAGGGAATCCCATTTAGTCTGTATCATCTCCTTTGATCCATCCTGCTTGGGAGACCCTGGCAGAAGCAAGGCTACCATCGGTCTAGTTCTCAGTTCCACGACCACGACAAGATAATGATAAAACGGAATTAAATGTATTACATTATAACTGTGAATTTGTTCCTTTTTAGCATCCGACATTTTTCGGCGGTTAGTGCTGTATCCGTATAAAGCTGTCATCTGAACATGTTTTATTCATACAGAAAGCGAATATTGTGCAGCGTATTCTGGCGTGTTCCATATTTATACTGATTTAGTTGATATAGCGGCTCTGGAGGCTGCTCATGAATTTCCCTTATGTAGTGACATGGGTCATGTCACTGAGGAACTCGGTTTGTTATAGTGTCGCGCTGTCTGCAGCGACGATATATCTGCGTAACATGGAACATAAGGAGCGGCCATTTGTGACTGTTAGTGGGTGACGTTGTGGAATTACTACCAGGACGCGCGTGAATGAAGCAGGAGAAGCACCTCGTTCCTCCACACTCACTTGTCTTCAGGAGCGGAAGAACTTCTGAGGTATCTTGGCAGGTTAAAACTGAGTGTCAGTTGGGATCCGAATCTGGATAGGACAGTAGGTAAAAGGGCTGCATGTGAAAGGCAAACCTGTTAGTTTGCATCCCGGACAGATAAACAACAAAAATGTTGAATGAAACCAGTGAAAAACCGATTCCAAAGTCTCCCACAAAGCAGTAATTCCCTGAGAGGATGGTGGATTTGGAAGGCTTTTAAGTAACTTTATTGCTTTTCACATTGAGTAATCACCTTAGATGAGCTCAAAGTGCTCAGCACAGGATCTCTCAAAAATAAATTGATATAATAAAAACGGAAATTCTGCTCTAACAAATTTAAACTACACACAGTACAAGGTGCAACAGATGTCAGTATTAGTGACATCTTTTCTTATCTTGAATATAAGTAAGCACGCCCAGAAAGATGAAAAATGCTAGTACCAGGAAATGAAGCAGCTAAATGTCATTGGAAAGTAAGATTACACCAGTAAAGACAACCACTAACTTAGTCGCTCAAAATTTCAACATAATATCCAACAGTTGGCTGTAATGAGCAAACGAAACCGGTTTTAAATCACAAATACCAAGTCAGTCCAAAAGTTTCCAGATTGGGTTAACAATTAAATGGAAAAAAATTAAGATGGCGGTTTTAATACTTTAGGTTCAGTTCATAGTCTGCCCCAAATGAGTGCAAGGCACAGAATGTTTATTCAGCTGCATGACACTATTAGAGAATTTATTATCTGTGATGTTTTCCAACTCGTGCGTCACATTGGCTTGAATTTCAGTTATCCCATTGTGAATAGACCATTCATGTGAATTTCTGCACTTTGTGATTGAGTGGTTGGTGACTATTATTAACACCAAGTCTTGTCATACATGAAGATTTTTTGGCGAAAAGAGCTGTCCGGTTTTTATACAGCTTTCGCTACTTGAGAAGATTCCCATGAAAAACGAGTGATCGTAGGACAATGAAACTTTGTGGAAACATTCGTAACGACTTGCGGAAGCGAAATAACGAATAAACCATTGAAAAAAACGCACATTTTAATTTCCACTTGAGATGGTATCATTTGTTCGTAGTGTACTATCTTTAGGCCGGCCCCTGTGGAACAGTGGTTCTAGGGGCTTCAGTCCGGAACCGCGCATCTGCTACGATCCCAGGTTCGAATCCTGCCTCTGGCATGGATGTGTGTGATGTCCTTAGGTTAGCTAGGTTTAAGTAGTTCTTAGTCTAGGGCAGGGGTCTCCAAACTTTTTAGTCCGTGGGCCACATTGACTCCTCCACGAAGTCATAAGGCCCAAGATGAACCTAGTGGGATTATAGCACCCTAGCACTCCATGATCACCGTAATGTAAGGCTAAAGGAAAGATGAAATCGCAAAAATCTAAGGTTTTGGGAATAGCTGGCACTCAAACGAACTACGATTTTTATTTAATTACATAATTTTGATTGGTGGACGTACCTGATAGAAATTCTGGCGAATTTCACCGACAAAAAAGTATGTCACTGCACATTCTGTGTGTACTTTACAATGTAATCAAAGGAAAGTGAAACCACGCTTAAGAAGCATCTTCCATAATGATTGATTACTAAGGCTAGTGGCCGAAGTGGCGTCCATTTGAAAGACTTGCACCAGACTCGTGAGTAGAATAAAATGCAAAGAACTTTTTTACTTAAAATGTTTTCGCCAAACTACTCTGTTATCCGTTTTTCTTTTTTTTTTCACTGTCGCACGGAGAATGGTCTGTGTGTTTATTGTGGATAGCCACAAGTTTAACCATGACCTTTCGCTTTGTAAAGATAGAGCTCCGACAATGTCGCTGCGTATTGGTCGCCATAGGCCTCGAAACTCAATTGTTGGCGGTATTGGTACCACCTCAAATATTTAGCAGGCCGGATACCGGGGATGTCCGCGGTACGTAGTTTGGAGACCCCTGGTCTAGGGGACTGATGACTTCAGATGTTAAGTCCCATAGTGCTTAGAGCCATTTCACCCATTTGTAGCATCTTTACGTTCCAAGTTTTGAACGTTGCTCAGTATGATGACCATCTGCATGCACGACGGCCTCGTACTGCACCGGAACATCTCACGTGGGATGTTGGCTAACTCGCTGACTATTGTAACGAAGTGTCAGGGGGAGGGAGCAGGCCAGTCATTATCTGCTGGAGACTGGCGATAGAGCGGGTGAAGAAGGCAGCCAGTGAGTCGGACGATCAAGAACAGACATGATCCAGCGCATCTGAAATAGACTGCAGACGACGGAAAGCGATTCTCGGACCCCAGCACACCGGTACGGACGTGCCGACTCAGGTGTTTCCCGTGGACGGTAGAGGCGGCCCGGCTATCGCTTCAAGTTGACGGATTGCGCCTGAAGATGCGGTGTCGAGGCGTGATAGCAAGTCGAGTGGTCGTTGTTTCGCAGTCCAGCGGAGGCAGTTTCATAGATGCGGCGACGACTGACGGGGACTGTGCGTCATCGGATTGCCCATGTGTGACGACTTGTTGATGGGCTGGTTCAGGTGGTTTAAAACCCATTTTCACTTGCTGAATTTCGGAATGTCCTTATATCGTGACCGCGTTGAAACTTGTGGACCGGGGTCAATGCCTCGCGTGTCGTAATCGGCAGAGCGGTCGTTCGTGCGTAGACAGTTGAAGTGACGCCTCCATTGACGACATGCGGGAGCGCCGGTTGCGGAAGCCGTGTCTGCTGAACTGGCAGGGCATTGGCCGATAGGCTGTGGCTTGTTTTCGGCTGCTGCGGGTTGCAGTCCACGCCGCCAGTTTTTGGGCCGTTACTGTTCCTCACTCCTTAGATTAACTCGGTCCTCCCGATTTCCGTTTGCTTAGTCTGAATGTAAGACAGCATGTTTCTTCATTATTCGAATAAGCTTTTGGCGTGACCTTTTCGTTTTTATTTTAAACTACATAGAGCACATGAATTTTTGCACCTCTCTTTGGATTTTACGTTTCTTTTCCCAGCTTATTTTGGTGTCTACGGTGGAGTTACTTCTTCAGTTTTACCGGCATGACTAATGTGAAACTGCAGGTTGAAGGAAAGTAACGGCAGGATTTGTGCAACTATACGTCTGAGATGGCTGTACACCATACTTATAGTGATCAAAATTACACAAACTGCTATTGTGCTAGTCCCTGTGGTTATAACGGGCAGCGTCGTTTGGTTAGATTTATTCTTAAGTGATCGAGTATGTGTACCGTCGTTACGCGACCATTTTATGCTGTCATCTGGCTCCGGATATTCACAAGAGTTGAGTATAGGATGGTGTTTAGGATATTCGGGTTTTCCATGGACAGGATTACGAAAGATAGGAAAATTAAGGCGTAGTTGGTGTTTAGAGTTATTTTCCAGTGATGGTGGCAGATAACCGGAAAGTGGGACCTGAAATGTCGTATTGCGTATCATTCATTAGCAGTCCCTGACCTTGCATTTCTGTGTGACGAGTGCTGCCTGGACGTCCTTGGTTACGGGAGGTACCAATGATTACTACCGGTTTTCATACTGAGTGCAGCCAGTGCATCCTACCTTCTGGAAAACTTAGGTTTCACTTGCAATAATCTCGTTGGGGTGGTAAATAGAAGCGTTCTCGGATCGAAAAAGATTATTTTTGCTTGGCACAGGCCAGGTGGGTATTCACTTTGTGTGTCAAACAGTGCCTTCCGCTCCTGCACTGTTGTAGCTCCGCGGAAGTGAGCAGAGCGTGGGACCGTTTATCGGGTGATAGCAGTAGTATGTTATGTACCTGTAGAAGTACAAATTACCTTGGGGTTTCCGAGGCTACTGGGCAGGCATGGATTGCAAAGAACTCGAATTGACGATCTTTACAAGTCAGCAGTATCTGCATACGTACTCTCAACCTTGTTCTTGCTTGTGGACTCGGTGTCTTAGCATAGTGGTTGTCGAATGGTATGGATAATTCTGACGAGGCAGATAAATAGCCTCGAATCCAACGTAGTCCTTCTATAAACTGTCCAGGTGGCAAAACATCTGGGTCAGGTGGCGGCTTCGATGCGGATGTATGTCATACTTTTCTCAAGATGGTCAGCTGTGTGACGACTGTTTCCAAGTGATACATGAAAACCCGTAAGTTACAGTTCACCGTCTCTGCTGTCTATCGGATGTGTGTCTTGAGGGTGGTAGCCATAGTACGTAACTGTCGGCTATTGTTCACCACGTCTTGTTCGAGAATGGCTAACGGAATGGTGTGAGTTTCAAATGTCCACGTCTACCTGTACCTCTAGCAAACCTACGTTTAGCACCTTTGCATTTCCGCGTCGACAGTGCCAAATACCGTCTCTATGATTCTGCAGCCTGCGTTTATCCGGCGTCAGTTTTGCCCAGTTTGAGTGGCCAGTTTAGTAATTTCGTGCAATTGGTCCTGGAAAGTCGCGAAGGCTCGTAACAATAGTTTTTATTCCCTTAAGTATCATTTACTCTCGCCCTGCCATGCATCAAGTGTTTGAATTTCTCGGCAGTATGCTCAAGCTGGTGAATTTCATTTCCTACTGTCCATACGTCAAAATCCAATCTTAATCTCCACAGTGGCCCGACATCATAACGTCTGACTGCTGTGTAAAGAGTACTCTGTTACTAATAGGTCGTTTTTTGATATCTTCTGGTATTTTGGATGTGCCCCTAGGCTGAGGAGCATCACAACAAGGAATCCTCAGGCTGTAATGTTTCCCTATCTTTTGCGTTAGGGGGCTGTAACAGGTACAGATTTCCTCTGTTCTCCATAAACTAGTACTGGGTTAGGCCCGGTCCGCACAGTATGCGAGGAGGAAATTCCCTGTCAGTGTCCCTCTCACGTTCGGAATGCGTCATCAAATTCATCAACTTCACAGACTGATTTGTGCTATTAAATAACCGTTCCAAATTATCATCAACCCATATAAGAAACGCCAAAGCGCGTCGCACGCATGCACCCAGTCATTCTCACTTACTACTAACTCACTTTCTGTCTTCTTACGCTGAGAGTAGTTCTATACGAACTGCGTACAGGGGGACATTTATTCAACTACATAAAAAAAAAACGTAAATTAATTACAAACTAGGGAGTGCACACACTTTATCCAACCATGTAAACGCCTCTAAAGATATCCGGATTTTGGTTGTGACATGTTCGATATGGCTGCCATCATTGGCGATGATGTGGCGCAGAGGAATAGCGAAATTCTGCGTAACCCGCTGAAGTATCGGAACATCGATGCTATCGATGACCTCCTGAATGACTGTTTACAGCTCAGCAGTGGTTTGGGGATGATTGCTGTAGACCTTGTCTTTAATAAAGCCCCACAAAAATGTATTCAGATCGGAAGAATATGGTGGACAATCTAGGCCCATGCCATTGGCCTTCGGTACCACAGAGCTAAAATGTGGTCCCCACAGTGCTCCTCAAGGACATCACACAACCTCCTGCTTCGATGAGGTCGAGCTCTATCTTGCATGAACCACCTCTCGTCGAAATCAGGGTCACTTTGCGTAATGGGGATGACATCATCTTCCAAAACCTTCACCACCATGTCTTCAAGGAATATCGCACAGATTATTCAATGACTGGACACTGCACACCATACAGTCCTCCGTTGAGGGTGAAGAGACTTCTCGATCGTGAAATGGGGATTCTCAGTTTCCCAAATGTGCCGATTTTTCTTATTTACGGACCCATCCAAATGAAAGTGGTCTTCGCTGCTAAGCCAACTTGTACAGCGCGTATTAATTCCCTTAATGACCCGCGGCCAACCGTGAAGTTTGAACGTTCTAACGGTGTCCGTTCAGAAGTTCTTCTTCTTTTGTAGTGGTCAATTCACGGATTGGTTTGCAACAGCTACAATGGCAGCTCGTCTCCATTCTGTGCGTCTCTCAGCTTTTCTCTTCATTTCTTTATAGGTGTTACATCCCACATCTTTCACGATTTGATCCATGTACCTCAGTCGTGGTCTTCCTCTTGGTCTTTTTCCCTCGACATATCCCTCTATTATTGTGTTCAGGAGTCCTTTATGTCTTAATAGATGGCCTGTAAATTGCACTCTTCTTTTAACAATGAAACTCCAGAAGCTTCTCTTCTCACCTGCTCTTTCCAGAACCACTTCGTTTATGACCTTGACGATCCATTTTATTTTGAGCATGCGTCTATAGCACTACATTTCAAAAGAATTTAGCTTCTGCTGTTCCTCTGTCCCGAGGGTCCATGTTTCACACCCATAGCATGCCACACTCCACACATATGATTTCAAAAATCTTTTCCTGGTTTCAAGGCTGATGCTCTTAGATGTTAATATGTTTTTCTTCTTGTTAAAAGCAGATTTTGCTTGAGCTATTCTACTTCTCACTTCTGCCTTGCTCCTTCCATCCCTGGTAATATTACTGCCCAGATAAGCAAATTTATCAACTTGTTCAAGCAATTCATTGCCTACATGAACTTGGAATTTCACTTGATCTTCTTTGTCGCATGCCATTACTTTTGTTTTTGCTTTATTAATTCTCATATTATATTCTTCACCCATAACTTTATCCATTCTATTCAGTAGGACTACAAGATCTTCTTCACTTTCAGCCAGGACAGCTATATCGTCGGCATATCTTATCATATCTATTCGTTGGCCATGAACTACTACACCTGTCTGTGAATTTTCCCTTACTTTTTTCAGCGCCTCTTCAATGTATACGTTAAAGATAACAGGGGATAGTGCGCTACCTTGCCGGGCACCTTTCTATATCTGCACCTCTTCTTATTTTGTCCGCCCACGGATAACTGCTGTCTCGTTTTTGTACAGGTTCCATATCATTTTTCTATCTTTATGGTCTATTCCTACTTTTTTTGAGTACCTCAAATATCTTACCCCATTTAACATTATCAAAGGCTTTCTCTACATCTACGAAAGCTATGTATGTTTTCAGGTTCTTATCTAGTCGTTTCTCTATTATTAGTTTTAGAGCAAATATTGCTTCTCTGGTTCCTCTATTTCCGGAATCCAAACTGGTCTTCGGAGAGTGTAGCTTCGACTTTTTGTTCTATGCGTTTTAGGATAATTGAGGTTAATATTTTAGAGGCGTGAGTAACTAGGCTGAGTGTCCTATAAATTTCACATCTTGTAGCATTTGCCTTCTTTGGAATGGGGACCATAATGTTTTCCTCAAAGTCTGTAGGAATTTTACCCTGCTCGTACATGTTGAAAACAAGATTATACAACTCCTGATTCAGTTTTGCTGCTCCAGATTTCAGAAGTTCGGCTGGGATATTGTCTATACCAGGTGATTTGCTGTTTTTCAATTTTTTCAGAGTTAGTTCAAACTCTACCTTTAATATAGGTTCACCTATGTTGTGTGCATCTACTTCTGTTTCTTCTTCCATGGTGTTTTCAGACAGGTCTGGTCCGCTGTACAGTTTTCCTATATATTGTTTCCATCTTCTTGCAACTTCATCATCGTCATCCAACATATTGCCATTTTCATCCATCACAGCCCTACATTTGTTTCTTCTGTCTCCAAAGCAATGTCTCACACATTTATAGGCCTTGTCGATATTTCCCTTGCTCATGTTGCCCTCAACTGAAATACAGAGATCATCAAGGTATTTTTCTCTTGCTTGTTTTGCCTCTCTGTTGATTCTATTTTTCAGACTCATGTACTTCTCTTGGTCTTCCTTCTTCACAGAATTTTTTAATTTCCTTCTTTCTTCCATCATATTTAGTAGGTCATTAGTGATCCATTCCTTCCTTTTCTCTGTCCTTTCTTTTCCCATTACTTCTTCTGCTGCTTCTAAAATACCAGTTTTTATTTTTTCCCAGCTGCTTTGGATGTCATTGCAGCCCTGTGTATTTGTTTTCTTGTCTGTTTCTAGTTGATAGTGCTTCAGTGTATTTTCGTTTTTCAGGTTTGTCAAATCCCATTGACATGTACTTCTTCTTTTAATGTTCTTGAATTTTAGTTCAGTCGTCATCATAACGAGTATGTGGTCACTTTCCACATCACAGCCTGGATATTATCTGCTGTCCTTAACTTGGTTTTTAAATCTTTGCTTCATTAATGTGAAGTCAATTTGGTACCTGTTAATGTCACCAGGCATTTTCCAAGTATATCTTCTTCTTGGATGATGATTAAAGAAGGTATTTGTAATGCAAAGTTTATTTCTTTGGCAGAATTCTACAACTTTATCCCCTCTTTCATTTCTTAATCCTAATCCAAAATTCCCTGCCACATCCTCTTCTTTATCTTCCCTAACAACGGCATTTATATCTCCCATGATGACAAGGTTCTCAGCTCCTTTAATACTGCCAATTAATTCTTCAAGGTGGTCATACATCATGTCGATTTCATCATCCTCGTGCCTCGTAGTTGGCATGTATACTTGGATTATGATTGTGTCTCTTGGTTTAGTTTCCAATCGGTCATAAATTATCCTCTCACTATGTTGAACAAATCCTTTTACTCTTAACCCCATCTCTTTATTGAGGATAATTCCCACTCCCGCAATCCCGGGACTGTCTTGTGCTGTTCCAGTGTGTATAATTCTGTAATCCCCTGACCAAAAGTCGCCCGCGTTTGGCCATCTCATTTCTGAGACTCCCAGTACATCAATATCAATTCTTTTCATTTCCATTTTCAAGTTTTCCAGTTTACCACATTTAAGAAGTGAGTTGACGTTCCATGTTGCTATCCTTCTTACATTATTGCTTTTGGATTTTGGTATCTCTTTAGTTTACCCCGCCCGGAGATCCGAATGGGGGTCTATTTTACCTACGGAGAATTTAACCAAAGAGCTTTCCATCATAAGCTGTTGATACTTGGGATACCCGCCCGGGTCTTTAATGGAGTGGTTTCCCGTTGCCTTCTCCATTCTATGCCGTTGGCCACCTTGTGGCTCCTCCGCCTTCAGGAGCAGTTTCCCACCCCAAGGGCAAGAGGGTGCCCTTCCTTCTCGCCGCTCATCCGCCCTCCTAGAAGGCCGTTGGCACTTGATAGAAGGTAATCTCCTTATCCCGGGAGATATTCGGCTCAGTAGACGTATAGGTTGGAAATGGAAGGCCCCTAGCCCTCGAAACCAAATAGCGTCAGGGTCGGAAAAGAACAAGAGTTGGCCGAGGGTGGCCAAATACGAAAGATAAAAGTGAGGAGCCTGGCATAAGTAAGTGGAAGCAATGCCAGTACTCAGCGCGGGACCCCGTGGTCGCCAGCCACGTACTCACTAGGTGTGAGTCCCTGGGTGGGTTCAGAAGTTATGACGACTTTATTTAATATAATTCAATAATTGTCACCCTGTGTAAAACAAAAGATATCAGTATCAGTCAAACATGCTATTGTTCTACACTCCTGGAAATTGAAATAAGAACACCGTGAATTCATTGTCCCAGGAAGGGTAAACTTTATTGACACATTCCTGGGGTCAGATACATCACATGATCACACTGACAGAACCACAGGCACATAGACACAGGCAACAGAGCATGCACAATGTCGGCACTAGTACAGTGTATATCCACCTATCGCAGCAATGCAGGCTGCTATTCTCCCATGGAGACGATCGTAAAGATGCTGGATGTAGTCCTGTGGAACGGCTTGCCATGCCATTTCCACCTGGCGCCTCAGTTGGACCAGCGTTCGTGCTGGACGTGCAGACCGCGCGAGACGACGCTTCATCCAGTCCCAAACATGCTCAATGGGGGACAGATCCGGAGATCTTGCTGGCCAGGGTAGTTGACTTACACCATCTAGAGCACGTTGGGTGGCACGGGATACATGCGGACGTGCATTGTCCTGTTGGAACAGCAAGTTCCCTTGCCGGTCTAGGAATGGTAGAACGATGGGTTCGATGACAGTTTGGATGTACCGTGCACTATTCAGTGTCCCCTCGACGATCACCAGTGGTGTACGGCCAGTGTAGGAGATCGCTCCCCACACCATGATGCCAGGTGTTGGCCCTGTGTGCCTCGGTCGTATGCAGTCCTGATTGTGGCGCTCACCTGCACGGCGCCAAACACGCATACGACCATCATTGGCACCAAGGCAGAAGCGACTCTCATCGCTGAAGACGACACGTCTCCATTCGTCCCTCCATTCACGCCTGTCGCGACACCACTGGAGGCGGGCTGCACGATGTTGGGGCGTGAGCGGAAGACGGCCTAACGGTGTGCGGGACCGTAGCCCAGCTTCATGGAGACGGTTGCGAATGGTCCTCGCCGATACCCCAGGAGCAACAGTGTCCCTAATTTGCTGGGAAGTGGCGGTGCGGTCCCCTACGGCACTGCGTAGGATCCTAGGGTCTTGGCGTGCATCCGTGCGTCGCTGCGGTCCGGTCCCAGGTCGACGGGCACGTGCACCTTCCGCCGACCACTGTCGACAACATCGATGTACTGTGGAGACCTCACGCCCCACGTGTTGAGCAATTCGGCGGTACGTCCACCCAGCCTCCCGCATGCCCACTATACGCCCTCGCTCAAAGTCCGTCAACTGCACATACGGTTCACGTCCACGCTGTCGCGGCATGCTACCAGTGTTAAAGACTGCGATGGAGCTCCGTATGCCACGGCAAACTGGCTGACACTAACGGCGGCGGTGCACAAATGCTGCGCTGCTAGCGCCATTCGACGGCCAACACCGCGGTTCCTGGTGTGTCCGCTGTGCCGTGCGTGTGATCGTTGCTTGTACAGCCCTCTCGCAGTGTCCGGAGCAAGTATGGTGGGTCTGACACACCGGTGTCAATGTGTTCTTTTTTCCATTTCCAGGAGTGTATATTGTTTTATATCCCATTAATATAGTTCGTTTTCATAGACAAGACGTGGCCATAACACTCAATCCATATCCTTACTAATGTTATAAATGCGAAAGCAACACTGTTTGTTACGCTTTCATGACTAAGCCACTGAATCGATTTTGAAGAAATTTTTTATGGTCTTAGCTTGACCGCTGTTGAAGAACATAGGCTACTTTACAGAGCGCACAGTGTGGCACAGCTGAAGATCTGAAGCATGAAACGAAAAATACCAAAAAAATAATTTCTCTTTGAAAAAGCTATTTATTCTTTGACTTTAGAACTTAATCATATTTGTAAAAATGATTTTACTGTTTGATACTCCACGTAATAGGATTGAACGTAATGAATAGAACGCTTATGCAATCCTCTTCGTGTTTAATCGATATTTCCCCACTATTATCAGTCACAAGCCCGTGCTATGTGCCTATCGCAACCTCTACATTGCGATCAAATCGCCATGAACAGTTTCTGATCGTGCGATTGCCGGTACTGTTCGTCGATCACGAGTACTCGTGTTCGATTCCAATGTGTACCGTTTTTCTTTTTTTCTACTCGCTTCTGAATGTGTGCCGTATTCTCGTCACTATTTTATCATCCTCGACGTGCACGTCAGTAAAAGGTCGCCATATAAAAAGACTTGCACTAAGCTTCTGAGCATCAGAACCGGGGTGTCACAGGCAATAAAGCCATACGCACATTTCATTTATTTATATAGATAGGCCAGTGCAGGCATGGTCTAACATTCTGCGTTGTGTCTGTTTGTTCTATATCGTGTCTCCCTACCACTTTCGCGCAACGACGCTCTGAGTGTGTTTTTTAGGGAATTGACTAGTTTGAACCTGGGACCTGTTGCTGGTAGGGAGACGCATGACATGACATGTAGAGTTCAGAAGAGTTCAGTGAGACTCGTGATGATATAACCAAATACTTAATGATTTCAGTGTCAGCTCCACTGCACTCCCTGTGAAAGAATCTTAATACTGACTAAATTTAGTGGAAGGGGTTCAAGGCTTTCCTATTTTTAGTTAGCTGATAAAATAACGTCGAAAAAGCAGTTAAGTTTACCATTGGAAATTTTATTCTACTCAAAAAACATTGTTTATGAATTGCACTATTGATAAAAGGAAATGTTTTAATACAGGATGGTAAAAACCAACTGCGTTCAACAAAAATGTGAACGAATATTCCCTGAATGGGTTTCCAAGTTCTACAATGGACAGAAGGATGACCTATGCCATATCACATCTACAATCTAGGTTTAAATTAAGTTTCACAAAAGAGAAAACTATCAAAATTGTCTACAGTGACCCTCTATTATCTCTAATTACTTATCTAACTTGTCGTAAATTACAGTGGCTGATGTGGCTTCTCAGTAATTATATAACACAAAAATCATCGCGTTTCAGATTTTTACTTCAAGTGGCAAATGCGAACACCATGAGCTTTAATTGACGATCGACACTAGTATTACGCAAAAAGGGCGTGTAACAGATGAGACTTCTGCAGTTCTGAGTGAAGCTTTATGCGCTGTTATGTGGCATCGCGTGCGTTCATTACCTTGTCGGTGTTCGTCAGGGGGCGACGGGCAGCACAGCTCCGCTCACCTCGCCGTCTCGGAAGCAACTCTCTCCTAACTTCTCCTTACTAGAATTTACGGAAGTTGGTTTAAAAAAAACTATCTGGCTGTGTTTTCATCTGACCAATCAGGGTCTCAATGTTAACCTTATGCTCCACCTACAAAAATTCTGTCCATCCAAAGAGAAACGTTATACTTTTCGTGGTGGGGCAATGTTTTTAAAGTTTGCAACGTAACAGAGACGCGAAAAAGTCTCACGCTAAAACTTGCAGCTGGTGTGGTCCTTTTACTGTTATCGTAAGATCTATACTGTTCTTCGGGAGGGCTCTAACTTTTAACATGGGCTGGGGGGTAGTCCTGACGTAACAGAGACGCGAAAAAGTCTCACGCTAAAACTTGCGGCTGGGGTGGCGCTTTTAGTGTTATCGTAAGATCTATACTGTTCTTCTGGAGGGCTCTAGCTTTTAACATGGGCTGGGTGGTGGTCCTAGCGGTTAGCTGGCGACGTGGGTGCCCGTCCCTTATCGTAGGGCCTTCTAGCTTAACACGGTTCTGCTCTCGGCTTCTGTTCTCGTTTGTCCCCTCGAAACTGCGTCTGTCTCACGGTGGGAAGGTATGACATGCATTTAGACATTCTTGTGTTAGTCTGTGGTATTCCATTTGCTCACTCGTTACTCGTATTACTTTGGTTAATATAATGTCACGATTTATTCGGAGCTATGTGACGTACTGCTGGATTCGCTTATCATGTCAGGGTTTTCATGGAAGGTGTTGGATTTGCCTGACACCTTACAATGGGTAACGGCTAGAATACAATGCTGATGAAACTCTCAACGTGTTTATTCCATGCCAGTCCATACTTCCATACTAATATTATAAATCCGAAAGTAACTGTCTGTTACGCTTTCACGACTAGACCACTGAAACAATTTCGATGAGCTTCGGCACAGAGATAGCATGAGTCCTGCGGAAGACCATAGGATACTTTATCAAGTTGCTTTTTCGTTGGTTTTATTTAAAAAATTTAAATATTGTATACTTGAGTGGGATACAGACGACACTGGCGCGATGTTCGGCGACTCCTAGTGTTTGCAGATTATCCGTGACAGTACAAATTCAATATTAGTGAGGGCGTGGTTTATGATATTGATTTTCTATATCACCTTGCATTTCTAGAGATTTTTGTCGGAGATGCAATAAATCGGACGATAGGCCAGAGAACCATATTTAATACAATTACTATAAGCTTCACTAACGTGAGTTTCATTTAGCGCATTTTTCTACGAGAGCTGAAGCGGTGAAAGTTCCTCTAATCCAGCAAACTTCGGAGCAATCTTATGTCTGCCGGAACTTAGATGTCACATGACGTTATGAGTTGTAGAGACAGCAGGATAGTCACAAGACCGTCGCATTTTAGACACTGAGAGTCATACTTCTCTTAGGGCTTGCAAGGCGCCTGCAGACTCAACAGAGAACTATTGTGAAGGTGCCTTATGCATTGGTTTTTATGTATTATGAAAGTTCAAGTTAATGTCATTGTTCCCACTTCACAACGGGGAAATTTTTTACGTCAGTGACTCATTTTTGTTGCCTCTCGCAGTAAATTTGCCGACACGGTGTTTTTGTAAAATAGACTCCTCACATAAATGTTACAATGTACTATTAAAACCTAATGCATATGGCTAAAGTGTACGACTTTTTTCTATTCCGGTGATTTAAACTTGTTGTCCAATACGCAAACAAAATTCCAGGCATATGACTGTATTTGTTATTCAAATTGATTTTTGTTAATTATTTTTACTTTTGTGGAAATGCAAGGATAAGGACATTTTCGTGATTTTGTTTAGAGAGGTTCGAAAAATTACTGAATATTTTTATTGTTCCAAAGGAAGAAACGCTAATCAATAGAAATCCTCTACATTTGCATTTCTTCTTACTTCTCAAAATTAGCGAATATTAATATATTTATTACGAAGCTGGGCCATTATCATTTAGAGCAATGGATCTGGCCGCTGCACCAATGTTTCACCTTAGAATTTGAATAAAGAAATTAATTTTTCCACTTCATTAATGTAGGAGCAGGTACACATGAAAACTGACAACACTTTTAAGTAATATTTGATTGTATTTAGGCTAAATATTACATGTAACTTACACGTTTTCGTGCCTCGTCACAAAAATTGTTTTACACTATGAAAAAATAACAAAAGGAAAGAGAGGGGTTCTTTTTGCAAAGACACAGAGATTGCAGTTGCATTTGCAGATCATATTAATTGACTACAGAGTATTTTTAATTTTTCAGGGAAGAGATAATATTTATATCTTTGAAGGTTCACACTATAACATATTTCGTTACGACGACAAAATGGTTCAAATGGCTCTGACCACTATGGGACTTAACTTCTGAGGTCATCAGTCCCCTAGAACATAGAACTAATTAACCTAAGGACATCACACACATCCATGCCCGAGACAGGATTCGAACCTGCGACCGTAGCGGCCGCGCGGTTAAAATCTGTAGCGCCTAGAACCGTTCGGCCACTCCGGCCGGCGTTGCGACAGTTTCGGTATATTTTCGTAGTTATTTAATATCATATTTATCACGTTACGTGGCGTACCGCCACACCATAGCTTTACATGTGGAAAGCAGGAGGCGCTTAGTGAGCTTCACTTGACTAAGATCTATTAATTGCCTACATTAATAAGAAATTAGTCATCTTAGGGGATTTATCAAAAATGTAGGCACTATAATTTTTAGAACTGGAAGTTAGGAGCGGTTGCCATATGATGCTGCAGTAGAATAATCGCACATCCAGTACTAGGTGAGCCAAAGGAGTTCCTAAAAACTCTATTTCTGCGCGAAGGTAACCCATCGATGCACTTTCTAAATATAATTAGAAAATATAGTACATGCCTTTAGATTCCACATCCCAGCAAAATAATAGAAAGACGTTCATTATTTCCTACACACAGGCACATTCTTAATACATACGTCTCTGCACAGATACCTCACGCAATTACTATCTTGCTTGCTCACATTCATTCAACATAACAAATCTACTGATATTAGAGTGAAGAAGTGGGTAAAATCTAGTAACTAATAAGTACTTAGAAACATTTAGCTCGTGAGGCTGCTTCCTGGTATGAATAATTCGGAAAAATCTATTACACGTTGCATCACTGGCTTATTTCTTTCTTCTGCTTTCGTTTGAGGCAGTGATTCCGGTTCAGCTCGAAATGGTCGTATTCTCCTCATATGGACAAACGCGTTTCGGGTGGGGAGTTGTATTTTAACTGGTGATGTCACTTCGACAATCTGGTAAGGTCCTTAGTACCGCAGAATAAACATCTTTCTTTTACGCTTCGGGACGTAAGGGTTAGGGAATACAATCCTCTGACCAATGTGATACTTAGGAAGTTTTGCTTCTTAATTGTGAGTGTGTCCCTGACTTTCTAAAGCCATTGTGTTCACTTCTTTCACCTGATGCCATATCACCTTCAGCCCATTAGTAAAGTCCCGAAAATAGGATACATCCTCCACTGGAGCAGGTTGACGTAATTGTAAATGTGAAGGCATTTTCCAGCCAAAAACCGCCTCATAGGCTGAGAGAGCGATATTTTCCTGGATCTCTGAATTGTGGCCCAATTATCATGGCTGATATTCACATAAACGCTTAGCATTTTGCTCAACGTCCTATACACGCTCCCTGTTTTACTGTTCACTTGCACTACTTCGTAACTTCTTAAAGTGCGGTAGTCGACATGGCTCCTTAAACAATTCAGAAATATAGTTCGTGCCTTGGGCACTGCTTTTCGTGCATATATATATATATATATATATATATATATATATATATATATATATATATATATATATATAATGAATTTTAAACACTATTAAGGTAAATACATTGTTTGTTCTCTATCAAATTGTTCCATTTCTTTCATCAACTATGCCTATCAGTAATTAGTGCCTTCAGTAGCTAGAATCTTTTATTTAGCTGGTAGTATTGACTCTCGGTGTACTGCAGTAGTTCGAGTAACGAAGAGTTTTGTGAGGGAAGTGATACAGAAAGGTATAGGTTATTGTTAGTCAAGGCCATTAATTTTTGTAGGGATTGTTGAAAGTCGGATTGCTTTGCGCTAAATATATTGTGTGTCAGTTTAGTGATGATCAGAATAAGTAATGAGAGAACTTCCTGAGTACGTTCAGTTTTGCTCAGCTGTCTGATAATCAAATAACGTAAGAGTTTTACCAGCACGGTCATTCTTTTCATTCAAAGGGGAAGTTTCAAGTTCATAGAACACTTAATTGACGAACAAGTACTGATATGGTTCACCACATCAGATAAAGTTCAAATGTGTGTGAAGTCTTATGGGGTTTAAGTGCCAAGGCATCAGTCCCTAAGCTCAGACACTACTTAATCTAAATTATCCTAAGGACAAACACACACACCCATGTCCGATGGAGGACTCGAACCTCCTCCGGGACCAGCCGCAAAGTCCCTGACTGCAGCGCCTTAGGCCGCTCGGCTAATCCCCCGCGGCACCACATCTGAAGCATACAGACTGCAGACGACCGGGGGCGATCCTCAGACCTCAGAACACCTATGTTGGCGAACCAGAATAAGTGTTCCTTGTGGACGGTAGCAGCGGCCGAGCTACCACAGCTTGCTGGCGGATGGTGGGTGATGGCTGTAGGCTAGTGGCACGGCAGCGAATCGACGCCCCTGTTCCTGTGTTCCATGCAGGCAGTAGATTTTGTTCGTGCAGTGTTTTAGATGTGGCGACGACGGACACAGGATGTGCGTCAACGGACGTTCCAGCTGTTACGATTTGCTGACAGCTGGTCCAGGTACTTGAAATTCCATTTATGCATGCCGACACATGCGGAAGGTTCCTGTAACGGGAGTGGGGTCGACAGCACGACGTGGCGTAATCATTGGTTCGATCGATTACGCAATGGGTGTGTGCGTGATGTCTCCTTTGTCGACAAATGCAGCGCTGGTTGCAGAGGCCCATCTCCTGACACTGCTGCGATTGCACGGCATTGGTGATGGGCTGCATCCTGCTTTAGGTTGCTGGGCTACGGTCCCAGCCGCTGGTCTATGGGCCATTACATTTTGCTCATCGTCGACATCCAACGTGTGTTAGATGAACCCTGACCTTCAGGTGATCCCACAGGCAGATACCTCACGCGCTCAAATCTGGTGATCTTTGTGGCCACCCAATTTGGAACGATATCCAGTGATTCCATTTGCGCTTTAATGTTTAGGCAAACAAATAAAGTTATATGCGTTCGACAGCCGCTCATTTTTTACCCTTTTCCAGAATTCCAACTACCTGTTCTGTCCTGCGGATTTAACCAGGAGTTCCTCCTTCTTACTTCGTTTATACGCCAGGAACAAAATCCGTTTCGGAACTTTCTGGACAATGTATGAACGTAATTGATGTAATTGTATTATACTTGTCAGTACAAATTAACTGGCGACAAAACTCACAAGTTTGTGATAGTATCGCGACTGGTGTGTGTGTGTGTGTGTGTGTGTGTGTGTGTGTGTGTGTGTGTGTGTGTGTGTGTGTTTGTGTGTGTGCGTGCGTGTGCGTGGGAGAGAGAGAGAGAGAGAGAGAGAGAAAGAGAGAGATAGAGAGGGAGAGAGAGATAGAGAACGCGAGTGCTCGAGTGTACACTTAGGGTCGTATCACAGTTGTCCGCCTGCCGTGCAAACTGGGCCGGTAGACTGTGTGCGACATGTCACACTTGCCTGACGCCTGCTGAACGGCAAACGGCTGCCGTGCTGCTACTGTGGGGAGCCAGTAAATCTCACTGCCACATAAGGCTGAAAACGACGGCAAACAAAACCGATCCAAACAGTGGCGACTGCGGGACATTGGTATTGAAATCTGCCGCTGCCTGGCGTACGTTACTTTAGGCCTCAGTGCTTGTGTGATCTTTCGCGTGAAATTTTACTTATTTCGACAGTTCACATCTGCTCTATCACGATGGAAGTGGGCACAGGAGTACTAAGTACGTTATGAAAGAAACACTACAATAACTGAAGAAGAAGGATACCAGAAACAGCTGAACTAATTAGCGCCATGAAGCAAAAGCCATATTGCAGTAAGTCGTTTTCCAATGGAATAATTCCGTCCTACTGCAATGAAGCAGTTGAATTCCAGTTAATAGTGTTAGAACTCGTTAACGAAAATGAAAAATCAAATGCAAAAAAAAGTTCATAAAATAAAAGTGTATTCTAGGACATCTCGAGCATGCCACTCAGCAGATGAAGCCAGCACCTTATCCTACATTTCCACTACCAAGACAGCAAGAGTTTCGCATATTCTTTAGTATTTCAGACCACTCCGAATCCTCATTACGCGATTCATTCTGTTTCTACATTCAGTATTTAGTTTTCTTAAAAGACATCATGAACTTGACATTTTTCTCTATTAACACGCTCTCACTACTATGAACATGCACACACGTCCCGTTACGCCGTTCCCCAGGTGATCTTGGACCCGTATAGGGTCGCCGCATGCGTCTTCCATCACGTCTGTGGACGTGTTTATGCTTCCTGAGCCGCCGATCTCTCACTGCTGCGGACAAGTTACTTCCATATCTCGATGAATAAAACAGCTTCTGGTATTTATCATACAACATCGCCGGCAAATAAGTTTCTAGATCATACAACATATGTGTTTGATTACGTGATATCAGTTGCAGATAAACTCCTTTCGATATCTTGAATCGTGTGTGAGATGTAACGATTGTTATGATCCGCGAATCCCAGGGACGTTTATGGGCGCGTCACGCGTGACCGTCCATGGGATATATGACTCAATAAATGGAGTATGAAATAAGATATCTCTCTGATCTCAATTTTAAACTCACTACTGGCCATTAAAATTGCTACACCACAAAGATGACGTGTTACAGACGCGAAATTTAACCGACAGGAAGACGATGCTGTGATATGCAAATGATTAGCTTTGCAGAGCATTCACACAAGGTTGGTGCAGGTGGCGACACCTACAACATGCTGACATGAGGAAAGTTTCCAACCGATTTCTCATACACAAACAGCAGTTGATCGGTATTGCCTGGTGGACCGTTGTTGTGATGCCTCGTGTAAGGACGAGAAATGGGTACCATCACGTTTCCGACTTTGATAAAGGTCGGATCGTAGCCTATCGCGATTGCGGTTTATCGTATTGTGACATTGCTGCTCGCGTTCGTCGAGATCCAATGACTGTTAGCAGAATATGGAATCGGTGGGTTCAGGAGAATAATACGGAAAGCCGTGATGGATCCCAACGGTCTCGTATCGCTAGCAGTCGAAATGACAGGCATCTTATCTGCATGGCTGTAACGGATCGTGCAGCCACGTCTCGATCCCTGAGTCAACAGATGGGTACTTTTGCAAGACAACAACCATCTGCACGAACAGTCCGACGACGTTTCCAGCAGCATGGACTATCAGCTTGGAGACCATGGCTTCCGTTACCCTTGACGCTGCATCACAGACAGGAGCGCCTGCGATGGTGTACTCAACGACGAACCTGGGTGCACGAATGGCAAAACGTAATTTTTTCAGATGAATCCAGGTTCTGTTTACAGCATCATGATGGTCGCATCCGTGTTTGGTGTCATCGCGGTGAAAGCACATTGGAAGCGTGTATTCGTCATCGCCAAACTGGCGTATCACCCGGCGTGATGGTATGGGGTGCCATTGCTTACACGTCTCGGTCACCTCTTGTTCGCATTGACGGCACTTAGAACAGTGGACGTTACATTTCAGATGTTTTACGACCCGTGGTTCTACCCTACATTCGATTCCTGCGAAACCCTACATTTCAGCAGGATAATGCACGACGGCATGTTGCAGGTCCTGTACGGGCCTTTCTGGATACAGAAAATGTTTGACTACTGCCCTGGACAGCACATTCTCCACATCTCTTAGCAATTGAAAAGTCTGGCCAATGGTGGCCGAGCAACTGGCTCGTCACAATGCACCAGTCACTGCTCTTGATGAACTGTAGTATCGTGTTGAAGCTCCATGGGCAGCTTTGCCTGATCGCGCCATCCAAGCTCTGTTTGACTCAATACCCAGGCGTATCAAGACCGTTATTAAGGCCAGAGGTGGTTGTTCTGGGTACTGATTTCTCAGGATCTATACACCCAAATTGCGCGAAAATGTAATCACATGTCAGTTGTAGTATAATATATTTGTCCAATGAGTACCTGTTTATCATCTGCATTTCTTCTTAGTGTCGGAATTTTTATGGCCACTAGTGTATAAAATTTATGCAGTGCGCTTTTACATACACAAAATCCTTAAAGTATAGCGCAATATTTTACTTAATTTTATACAGCGCAGTGACGATGGTGTATATCGAAAAGAAACTCAGTCATCAAGCAAAGATATCACGCTGTAAACTGTGACAAAATAATATTTTTCCAGGTAATAGTTTTCGAAAACTGGCATGATAAGTATTTCATATCAGTCACAACGCTGCCTCTCATCACGGACACCAATATTTAGCGAGTAGCACAGCTATAACAAAGGGTGCCTCAGTACGAATTGCAGATTGGTTGATTGGTTGATTTGGGGGTGGAAGGGACTAAACAGCGAGGTCAACGGTCCCATCGGATTAGGGATGGATGTCCGGCCTGTCCTTTCAATGGAACCATCCCGGCTTTTGCCGAAAGCGGTATATGGAAATGATATATGGAAATTAGGATGGCCGTGCGAGGGTTTGAACCATCGTCCTCCTGAATACGAATCCAGTGTGCTAACTACTGCACCACCTCGCTCGGTACGGAATTCAGAAAGCACGTCTATTGCAGCGAAAGGTTTGGTTCTTAAATCTGTTTATAATACAAAGGGTGAGACGCGTAAGACGTAACACCCCCATTATTCCGTTGGCGATTGCACTTATCGACAAGCAGTTTTCGGCGAATAATAGCCGACTATGGGGCACATACTTTGGTACATGCACAATAATCACAACCTTTATATTGGCCGAGATAATGAGGCAAGTACATGTTTTTTAAATAGGACGCTTTACTTTTTTTACCATCATTCGAACGCGCTGGAAAAGACGCGTAAGTGATGTAACGCATGTTGCTATTGTGATTCAAACTTCGCTTGAAAGACGCTGGGAAATATTGTACGATTGAAGATCGAGGCGGTCGGAAGCGGCTGCAGACTGTAAACACGCCTAGCGCGACCCGCAGGCCGAGTTGCCGTGCTCTATGCAGCACGCACGGCCTACGCTACGTAAGTAAATCCTCATCCGCCCTCTTTTAAGCAAAGTTTGAATCACAACAGCAACATGCGTTACATCACTATACGCGTCTTTTCCAGAGCGTTCTACTGATGCTGCCCGCATCTCGTGGTCGTGCGGTAGCGTTCTCGCTTCCCACGCCCGGGTTCCCGGGTTCGATTCCCGGCGGGGTCAGGGATTTTCCCTGCCTCGTGATGGCTGGGTGTTGTGTGCTGTCCTTAGGTTAGTTAGGTTTAAGTAGTTCTAAGTTCTAGGGGACTGATGACCATAGATGTTAAGTCCCATAGTGCTCAGAGCCATTTGAACCATTTTTTTCTACTGATGCTAAAAACAGTATGGCGTCCTATTCAAAAAACATGTACTTGTCTCATTATCTCGGTCAATATAAACGTTGTGATTATTGTGCATGTAACAACGTATGTGCCCCATAGTCCGCTATGATTCGCGGAAAACCTCATGCCAATACGTGCAATCGCCACGGAATAAATGGGGCGTTACGTCTTACGCGACTAATCCTGTATATTATTACGTTCTTTTGAAACTGGAATAAAAATAACAACAAAATTTAAAATGTTTCAAGCCCTCCTCTCATCCATGACTGCCAACAAGTGCGCACTCTGAATTACGATGCATTGAATCCTTTGTTCTTACACGTATTGTATTGTACGATCACCGCGGACCTAGAAACGACGGAGAGGCTCCGTCCCCGCTGCAGCCGCAGTGGTCCACAACCCCACGACGACTACCGCAGTCCACTTCACCACCACGCCGCCCCACACCGAACCCAGCGTTATTGTGCGGTTCGGCCCCTGGTGGACCCCCTAGGGAACGTCTCACACCAGACGAGTGTAATCCCTATGTTTGCGTGGTAGAGTAATGGTGGTGTACGCGTACGTGGAGAACATGATTGCGCAGCAATTGCCGACATAGTGTAACTGAGGCGGAATAAGGGGAACCTGCCCGCATTCGCCGAGGCAGATGGAAACCCGCGTAAAAACCATCCACAGGCTGGCCGGTTCGCCGGCCGCGGTGGCCGTGCGGTTCTAGGCGCTTCTGTCCGGATCCGCGAGACTGCTACGGTCGCGGGTTCGAATCCTGCCTCGGGCATGGATGTGTGTGATGACCTTAGGTTAGTTAGGTTTAAGTAGTTCTAAGTTCTAGGGCACTGATGACCTCAGATGTTAAGTCCCATAGTGCTCAGATACATTTGAACCATTTTTGAACTGGCCAGTTCACCGTACCTCGACACAAATCCGCCGGGCGAATTCGTGCCGGAGACCAGGCGCTCCTTCCCGCCCGGAACCATACACGTAAATCATCTAAATTTTGCATACTTATTCTAAAATATTTCATAAGGGTATTACCATAATTTCTGAAGATTCGTAAAAGGAGTAAGAATGCCCCAATATCGGCGCTTCTCGTTTTGAGTAAGTCTCCTTTTCCTTAGGTATTTAAACGTGACCACCCATGATAGCAAGATGCTGCGACCATTTTGCTTCATTCTGTGTAAAAATTTAGGAATATCGTTACCACCGCAGAAGTCTGATATGCTGGAGTGACTACATGGTTTCAGGTAATGTTGTCGCAGTCTTGCGCTGATTACACGGCAGTCGTGCTAAGGTGAAAAGTGCGTAACCGGCTGCCGTGTTCCCAGCGCCGTTCCTTCGGCAGTCACATGTCTGAAACGACCCACAAGATATGTTCCTGTTGTTGCTTCACCTTGCTGGTATGTTCAAATGTTCAAATGTGTGTGAATTCTTATGGGACTTAACTTCAAAACGGTTCAAATGGCTCTGAGCACTATGAGACTTAACATCTGTGGTCATCAGTCCCCTAGAACTTAGAACTACTTAAACCTAACTAACCTAAGGACATCACACGCATCCATGCCCGAGGCAGGATTCGAACCTGCGACCGTAGCGGTCGCGCGGTTCCAGACTGAAGCGCCTAGAACCTCTCGGCCACACCGGCCGGCCTGGGACTTAACTGCTAAGGTCATCAGTCCCTAAGCTTACACACTACTTAACCTAAATTATCCTAAGGACAAACACACAGCCATGCCGGAGGGAGGACTCGAACCTTCGCCTGGACCAGCCGCACAGTCCATGACTGCAGCGCCAAAGACGGCTCGGTTAATCCCGCGCGGCCTTGCTGGTATGTAGCAAGCTCATGCAAGCCGGCGTGTGACCTCATCGAGTGTTACCTGGCATTCACGAAGTGAGATCTGTGGAATTGACAGCAGGCAGAGACAAGTCGATAGCCCTGCTGGTGGTGACACACCGCCAGTGGCAGCGGTAGCGGCTGGTGGCTGGCGAGCCCCCTGGACCAGAGCGAGTTTTGAGAGGAAAATGAGCAATAGCCCGGCAGCACCGGCGGCTGCCGGCACTTGCTGTCGAAGTTGCGCGCGTCACTTGTCCCGGCGTGGCTGGCGGCGACAGGCGGGGCTCGGGCCGGCCGGGTGGCGCCGCCCTGGCGCTGTCATCGCGCGCTGCCAGGCTAATTGGGCTGTCAGCAGACGCGCCGGGACACGGGGTGCCGGGAGGGGCGGCCGCTGGCCAGCCCTGGGTGCTCGCGCCGTCACTCCTTCCAGCCCGACACTACAGCCGACAAGCCACCTGTCATTCTAAATGGAATATTCACATCTGCTCAATCCAGGTAACAGTATATAAATAAAAAGGAAATCCAAGAGTCTGCCGGCCGCTGTGGCCGAGCGGTTCTAGGCGCTTCAGTTCGGAACTGCGCTACTGCTACGGTCGCAGATTCAAATCCTGCCCCGGACATGGGTGTGTGTGTTGTCCTTATGTTAGTTACGTTGAAGTAGTTCAAAGTCTAGGTGACTGATGACCTCACATGTTAAGTCACATAGTGCTTACAGCCATTTTCAAATAGTCTACAGTACGTTACAAGCGGTACAAGAAACGGGAGTAGTTCAGTAAGTAATGTAACACCATTTTTTCTGAAAGTATGTGGTGGATGAGGAAATATTGTCCAATTAAATTTTGTGTACTCCTTTTGGGTGCGCAGACTTGTGTGAGGCTGAGCCGTGCGTGGCTCAAGTTCGTACCATCTATTCTTGTTCTTACCGCACGGCCGCCTCGTCATTTTAGTGGTGTCATTGAATTGTTGTCTGGCCAGCCCGTGAGTGGAAGCAGCAGCGCTTATCAATATTAGCCCTGTCGTATTATGTTTGTTGCGCGGCTATTACTTCTCAGCCGACGTGTGTCGTGGGTTGGAGATCGCACCGGGGAGTCGTTGAGTTGGAACGCGGCGGAAGTGCAGTCGGGACGTAGCAGCAGTCGGGGACGGAGCGCTAGGGAGGCGCGGACAGCCAGTACTCGCCGACCGCCCGCGACGCAGGATGAACTGGCCGACGGACGGAGATGGGAGCGGGATCGGCCTTGGGTCGCTCGTTCAGTTGGTCGTCTTTTTGGGCGACGTGTGTTTGGTCTTTTGACCGTTTATGAGCCTTGTCACTGGGTCATCTTGCTGGACGCGGCTCGCTTCCTTCTTGTGGGGAGACGTCGTGAACAATGGGCAAGAGTTACCTCTACATGACTGGATCCGCGCCAGTGTGTCCGGATCGCCGTGTCTCCCATTTCCGGACGGACATTGGGTTGAGTCAGGATATCGGATTGAAGACCACTATATCAACAGTACGCAGCATCTCTGGCAATACAGGCCTGCATAATTAGCAGATTTATGGTAACATGGGGTCTTTCGTTGATGCTGCTACTTTTAGTGAAATTGCCAATTTAAGAAAGTATGTAATTGACCAAATGAACTAATTATAAACTGTAAGAATTTCCAATTGTGGAAGATGAATAAGATATAGGAAGGTAGAAGACTCAGACTGGTACAGAAATTAAAGTTCCGTGGCCGTAGGTTCCTTAATAATTACAGAAACTCCCATTATTACAATATCCCAGTCCAGGAAATGCGGAATAATAGAATTGTGCTTCATTTACATTACTTGCTAAGTGGTAACTGAAACAAAATTTGTGAATAATCTCAAGCCTCAACTAATCTAGCTGTATGAGGTTTGAGACGACTATGATTCAAATGTCAAAGACGTACGTTCTTATTAAATAGTGGGAAGTCAAATTATAGCACATTTCGTACGTGCCTAACTGGTGATGTCGATGCCGCTGCGTCTGCAGACCAGGTTTCTTGCTCCTTGTAGGTATAAAGCGTTTGCAAATTAAAAGAATTACCCGTAGTGGTAACTAGTCTTTTGCTCTCATAGTCATTTTGTGATGAAGGAACTGCACTACATTCTTCTTTATCTCTTCCTGGGTGTACCAATGAGTAGAAACTGGCAAATAGTTTCTAATTTAATTAACACTCATCACATATAGGACAGTTCAATGGAGATCTTTTCCACAAACTTAAGAAATGTTTCATTTAATATACTTACTGACATTTATGTTTGAAGAAATCTATTGCACAGCGGACCATATTTTTACGTTGACTATACTTTTAAATGGAAACCCTTTTTACACGTTGAATTCTACCAGCGAGAGAGTCGAGTCCGTATTGTACGCACACGTCTAACTGCTCGAAGTATGTATAGATTGTGTAGCGGTGAGCTGGCTGCGAGGTATACGTTCAGTAAACTCACGTCTGAGAGGCACTGCCCAGCCCACTTGCTGAACTTCAGCACAGCGTTTGGTGACCTTTAATAAGACGTCACAACGTTTCTTGTTCGAGGGTCCCCAGTATTGAGATTTGTAGTTTACTTTTAGACCTATTATAGGCAGTTTTGACAGCAATCCAAGGTTAAATTTAATCTCCGTCTTTTCATCAAACTACTTCCAAAAGCGCCGTACGTGATTTTCTTTTATCCGTGTAGTTCAAAATGATGGTAGGAATAGGAAGGAATGTGGAATATTTTTTACATGCCGTTGACGAATAGTTCATTACGGACGTATCTGATTTCAGTGGAAGAGGAAAAGGCTCATTCCATCTTAGAAAGAAACATAAAGGGCCAGGCATTCGTCTTAATCAGCTTAGCGATACGACAGAAAACCTTTATTAAGAGGGACGTACCGCGGAGATGAGTTTTAGCCAAACGGCTTCAAGTGAGAGAACTCCTTCCAGACACAAGTGTAGTACAGTCCGTACTATACGACCTTAGAGAGTAATGTAGGTGTTGCACTTGATGCAATTTGAATGAAACTGCACATTATTCTATTTATTCATCAGGACATTTGTCTGTAGGTATGTATAAAGGAGGTGTATGTCTATCGTCCTAAATCTGTATTATGGAGTGCAAGGAAGATGCGAAAGACCTTGATAAGCACGTCATCTTTAAGGAAATTTTGCCGTACACAAACACTGCTGGCCTTAAAGTGATATTGCCAGGAAGCGCAGTAAAGGACGGAACTTTACTTATAGTGCTTATACAATATTTGGAAGGCAATGAATGATTAAATTGGTAGATGTATTGGGGCTATAAATGATGCGAATGCCAGTAGACAGAGCAACAAAGGCTTTAAGCCGCATGGGAATAGAGTTCAAATGAGCTAGGGTGACACATGCGAATACGTCGGCTCAGTGCTAGAATTATTTAACTGTCAACCCTGACGGTGCTGTATATCCGATGGCACCTCATTGTTGCACGCCCAGTGCTGAGTCCGTATGAAGGTGGTGATTGGAACGTTCGTTCTTTTTGGAAACTAAAAATGACGATACGTTTTGACGATGCTGCACGCAGAACGGAAACTTTAGTGATAAGCCCAAGTTTCTCACCTGCCACGTCAGAGAAGGCGCCACAATGGTTGCCGTACTGAATGTCCGTACTTGCACCCATACCACTGCACAGTCCGTGTATATAATTGTCTTACAGCAAACAAGAATATTACCTAAAACAAGCTGCGTGGCGAGGTCGCATTATGCTCCACGGTCCAGCTAACTCATCCAGATGAGCCAGAACATTAAGACCACTTACTTAATTACGTGTTGGTCCTCCTCCGGGATTCAATGTAGTGGCCAGTCTTCGGGTTATGAATTCTACAAGTCCTTCGTAGATTTCGGAAGGTATCTGACAAGTGATATGTACGTACAGGTAACGAAAATCTAGGAAATTACTGGCGGACCTAGCGCCTAATAGCTTCTCAGATGCGCTTCATCGTGTTTAGATCAGAAGGTTCTGGTGACCTAAACATAGATGTGTGACTTCCGTATCATGCTCCCCATACCACTGTATCATGCTTTACAATCATCATACGAAGATGCCATCTCCGCAAGAAGGTAAAATAAAGCCCATCAGTGGATAGCTGTTGTACCTTATGTTACTACTACAGGTCCCCTTGAGGCCCATATGAATGTGCCCAGTAGCATAATGCTGCCAACCAACCTGTATCTTCGGCACTATGCACGTTTCTCAGCAGACGTTTGTCTGGAATACGGCATATCTGGTCACAACTATCGACGAGAAAACATTTTCAACGTGTCCATTCACTCACAGTTCACTCTACACGATCTTGTGCTCATTGCAGTCGTGATTTACTGCTTCGTTTGGTCAGGGTGGTAGCACTTATACGTAAGGGTCGTCAGCTGCGGAGCATCATGTTCAACAACGTGCATTGAACGGACCCTGAATAAAGAAAAGTGTGAAGTTATTCACGTAGGTACAAAAAGAAATCCGCTGAACTGCGATAACGCGATAAGTCACACAAACCTTGTAACCTCCCCACACGAAATAATTAAATGTATTTAAATATAAATAATGAATGTGATTCTAATTTAGTGTAACCTCAGAACAAAACTGGTTCCCATTTATAATCTCCGTACAGAAATGCATTCACTTTTAATGTACGCACAAAATTCTTTTCTCATTTAATGTAATACGAAACCGAAAAATTCTTAAACCTCATAATAAAAAATAAATTCAGTAACCTGGTAAAATTTGGACGACAGCAGTGGTGCGTCATGGCCCTGTAACATCATTCTGAATCTAAAAGCTAAAATTCTTACCTCAATAAAAACTGCGAATATATCTGCTCTTACCTAAAAATTTTTTTTGGCACAGCTCCGTGCAATGCTGGCCTATACATTTGTGATTTGTGAAAAGAAGCAACTGATTTTTTGAAACGAATGCTTTTTTTTTAAATTACATTATATTACCAAAATTATTATTAGGACATTTTTAAAACATTTGGATGACAGTTCAAATACATTACTAGATATGCGCGACGCTGCTTCTTTACCTTATACAATAATACTCCATCTCCAGATTCCCGACCAGAGCAGACTGCAGACAAGCGCAGACAACCTCAGACTAGCGACAAGCAACAAATAACTGCTACAGTTACACAGTTCGTACTGCAGTCAACACTGCTCTCTGGTCAGCGATTCTATATCGCAGGCAGCGCATACTTCTTACATAACCCTCCACTGGGGGGGGGGGGGGGGGGGCAAAAATTTGGCAGCGATGGTGAGTCACTTGGACTTGCCATGAGCAACAAATTTTTCTTAATTAACTAAGTTTACAGTCACAGAATATATACATATATATAAGTGCATAACATGAAATAACATATAGTGCACATGCACTGAGTCTAGAACATATCAAGAGATCACAAAATGTATACGCAATGAGTACAAATCATATTAGCAAATGACATAAAGTGCATACGCACTGTAGTATTTTTTTTTTTTTACCATTTAACAAGAATTAGGATAGGAAAGGGAAGGATTGCATCATGGTTGTAGCACAGTAGGTTGCACGTAGCTGCACTGAAAGTCCATATCTTTTTACAGAAGCGCAACACCAAGTGAGACAATCTGAAGTTCTCTTCCCTGAAGTATTAATCAGTGTAGCCAAGAAACTGAAATGTCGTATTAATATTCGATGTTATCAATTTGGTAGTACATTAGGTACACCAAACAGTGGGACCATAATAACATCTCCATCGCTCAAGGTGGTGGACAGCATGTCGTGTCAACACCACGTTCTTGTAAGGTACACCAACGTAGAATTAGTGCAAAAACCAAATATAGTGCTCCATGATCATGAGGATAGACAGAACAAACGGATATTGCAGTAATTGCTGGTAATTAGGTCAGAAGGTGAAGGACATTAAGTCTTATGCCAGTCATCATTGAGAATTACACTAGTCTATCAACTGATTTGAGTAATTGGTGGCACTCATCCCCTAGTTACTGAACATTTGTGTACTATGTATGAAGTATTACAGAATAATGTTCATAAGTCATCTGATTATAGTGAACATTGGCACTCATTGCCCAGTTACAAACCATTTTATGCATTATTCAAAAGTGATCATTCAAAACAAGAGTTAATTAATGGCATACTATTTACATAATTCAGCTAGTTATAGTAATCATTGGCACTCATTGGCCAGTTACAAACCATCAGAAGTCATCCTTCAAAACAGGAGCTAATGAGTGTAGCATCAAGCTACTGGTATTCATATATAATAGCATGTAGGTGACATAATACAAATATAAGAAACAGTGGCATTCATTGGCCAGCAAGTATTAAATATTACAAAACATTTTTCATCTTTTCATCATTCAAGTGACATACGACATATTTAAAATAATTATTGGCACTCATTGGCCGGTTACAAAACATCAGAAGTCATCCTTCAAAACAGGAGCTAAGGAGTGTAGCATCAAGCTACTAGTATTAATATATATAGCATGTAAGTGACATAATACAAATATAAGAAACAGTGGCATTCATTGGCCAGTTACTAAACATGTAGCAAGTATTGAATATTACAAAACATTTTTCATCATTCAAGTGACATATGACATATTTAAAATAATTATTGGCACTCAATGGACAGTTACAAATCATCAGAAGTCATCATTCAAAACAGGAGCTAATGAGTGTAGCGCATGTATGCATTATTACAAAATATCATTCACTGTTACTCAGAACTCATCATTCAAGTGACATATGACATATTTAAAAAGTAACACACTGTAACTATTACTCAAGGTCTGTGATTAGAAAAACATCATTCAGTATTACTCAGAACTCTCTTAAACTGGAAGCATTATTTGGGACTGTTAATACTTTTTTTATACTAGCAATGCATTGCGTTGGGATCGATAATTAATTGCTAGGGCATAACAATATTTACTCTTGACTTATTGCTGCAAATGATGATAGGTAAAGTCATTCGTCATGAGTCAGCTGCAGCAAGCTTATGAAATAAATAGAGTATATGTGATCACATTCGTGAATAACACACACAAATGGGTAAAAAAAAATGCAAGTACTAGAACAGGTTTAATGACCAACTGCTTATAGCACATTAATGTGCTGGAAGCATTATTTGGGACTGTTAATACTTTTTTTATACTAGCAATGCATTGCGTTGGGATCGATAATTAATTGCTAGGGCATAACAATATTTACTCTTGACTTATTCCTGAAAATGATGATAGGTAAAGTCATCCGTCATGAGTCAGCTGTAGCAAGCTTATGAAATAAATAGAGTATATGTGATCACATTCATGAATAACACACACAAATGGGTAAAAAAAAATGCAAGTACTAGAACAGGTTTAATGACCAACTGCTTATAGCACATTAATTTCATGAATAGCTTCTCCTGGAAAAAATACAAAATGGACTATTGATCTGAAAGAAGAAACGCATATTATGCTGAAAAGTAGTGAACTTCGAATTAACAGGTAATGAAATGTGTATTAAATATATATGTTCTCTAGCTGTCCTTTCCAAAACCTTCAGTCATTATACCATGCGACATAAGACATACTGTCAAAACGAACTGCAACAAATACTTAAATAACTATATAGCATTTATTAACTAACAGTAAATATATAAACTTCATCATTATTCTCATATCACCATAACTTCATTATTATCATCACCTGCAAAGAAAAACTTCACTATTCATATTACCATATTCTTCATCACTATTCATCACCATTCATTATCATCTGCAAAAATACACTACATTCTTCATTATTCATATTACCATTTACTTCATACAACTATTCACAGTATAGAGTTCCTTATTTCTAGCACATTTCATCACTAAAACTAAGATGTGAAGTTCTGTCTGACAGCCTGCATCAATCGCCTCGTATTCTGAAAGAAAAAATTAGTTAAGACCGCTATCATACGATGTGTATAGTATATTCCTGTTAATGCTTGTTAATTCTGATCCATTTACTCTTCGTGACCAGGTATTGCATCTTCTTTCGTTCATTCCGAAGGTGAAATTCCCATTTCATAGTAATCCACTGCGGTTTGTTTAATTTATTTCTTTTACAAGTTATTGCTTTCTGAAAATGATGAACAATGATTAATTTCTTGCATTTAAATCATATACCCATTAAATAAAAACTGGTTTCTAGTGATATAATGGAATGTAGTCAAATTAAATCGGGTGATGCTGAGGGGATTAGATTAGGAAATGAGACACTTAAAGTAGTAAAGGAGTTTTGCTATTTAGGGAGTAAAATAACTGATGATGGTCGAAGTAGAGAGGATATAAAATGTAGACTGGCAATGGCAAGGAAATCGTTTCTGAAGAAGAGAAATTTGTTAATATCGAGTATAGATTTAAGTGTCAGGAAGTCGTTTCTGAAAGTATTTGTATGGAGTGTAGCCATGTATGGAAGTGAAACATGGACGATAACCAGTTTGGACAAGAAGAGAATAGAAGCTTTCGAAATGTGGTGCTACAGAAGAATGCTGAAGATAAGGTGGGTAGATCACGTAACTAATGAGGAGGCATTGAATAGGATTGGGGAGAAGAGAAGTTTGTGGCACAACTTGACTAGAAGAGGGGATCGGTTGGTAGGACATGTTTTGAGGCATCAAGGGATCACAAATTTAGCATTGGAGGGCAGCATGGAGGGTAAAAATCGTAGAGGGAGACCAAGAGATCAATACACTAAGCAGATTCAGAGGGATGTAGGTTGCAGTAGGTACTGGGAGATGAAGAAGCTTGCACAGGGTAGAGTAGCATGGAGAGCTGCATCAAACCAGTCTCAGGACTGAAGACCACAACAAACAACAACAGCAAGTGATATAATTGAGCATACAGCATAGCATTACAGAAAACGTATTATGTCAAAAACATAGACAGTGTGCAGGTGCAAAAAATGTACACAGAGTATCACAATGTAGCAGCAAAAAAAAAAAAAAAAAAAAAAAATGTAAAATAGTCACGATGTTGAGATATCATAAGGCAAAATGTCAGAGTCAACTGGTGTTTGTTATATCTTAAAGATTTCATAGTGCATACAAACAAAACAGGAAAACAATTATACATACATGAAGAATGGAAAATGTGCACGGTCTGATGTGTAACGACAAGAAAGGCAACCAGCTAACCGTATCTTGCCGGGCACTTGCGAAGAAAAAATACGATAATCGTCAGTAAGTAATCACATAGATATAATTGCATCATTGGTCATATAAAAATCAGAAAATGACATTACAGTGTGATAAATCATAAAGTATTTTCATTCAATAAAGGGTTTAATATTGGAGACATGGTGATTGCCTTTACTTTTTCTGGTTTCAGAGTTTCGACGTGTACTACATTGGGGTGAGGAATGCTGCGAATTCGATATGGACCTGCGTATAGAAGCTCAAATTTACTACATCTACTCTTTCTTCTGTCAGATAAATAATGTGTGCGTAGTAATGTCTTCTGTCCAATGTGAAAATCACGGCGTGTGCAAACCTGTTTCTGCTGTCTTCTCTGGCGCTCTGCGGCACGTTTGATGTTGTTCAGCGCAATGTCAATTATTTCACGGTGTCGTAGTCGACGAGATGTAGGAAAGGTTACTAATTCTTTAATTTTGTTAGGTGGTTCAACATTTTTCAGTATAACGGTCGGAGATAGCGTAGTAGATTCATTTGGTATGGAATTAATTACATCTTGGAATTAGAGTATGTGTGTGTCCCAATCAATATGTTTTTTATGGCAGTATATTCTACACAGTTTACCAATTTCTTTCATTCGTCAAGGGTTCGAAGAAGCATGGTACCTGGATATATAGATCGGATAAATGTTTCTAGCTCGTAACATACGTGTCCATATAGCAGATCGAAACTGTGATCCATTGTCGGAAATAACTTTACATACATGCCCTACATGGAATAGAAAATGTTTTACAAATGCTTTCGAAACAGTTTTAGCAGTAGCTTTGCGTAACGGAGTGAAGGTAACAAATTTTGAAGTGAGTTCAACAGCGACAAAGATGTAGCAAAAACCTCAATTAGTTCTGGGAATCGGACCAAAAATATCTACAGTAGCCATGTGTCTCAATTTAACAGGTACAATGGGATGTAACGGAGGAATATGTGAAGTCGTATCTGACTTAGCTTTCTGGCAGATTTTACATGACGCTAAAACTCGTCGAATACGTTTCTCCATGTTGGTAAAATAACAGTTCTGTCTCAGTATAAGAAAACATTTTCTGGCTCCGTAATGTGCATAACTTAAATGAGTATACCAAATTAATTTGTTAACAAGCTCGTCTGGAATACATAATAACCAATTGTTGCTGTCAGGGTGAGAGCGTCGAAACAGAATATTATTCCGTACAATGTAATGGTTTCTAATGGTAACATTATTCCTATCTTGCCAAAGCTGTTTAATTTCTTTCCATACGTTGTCTTTACTCTGCTCTTGCGCTATGTCTTGTAATGACGACGGAATGAAATTTTCAAAAGCAACTTGTTGAATGTGCATGACGCTGAAGTTTGCCTTGCAGAAGTTGGTTGCGATGTCTTGCTGATTGTTGCTGAGAGAACGGATAGTGCGTCTGCTATAATATTTTGTGTACCGGGAATGTGAGCAACTGTAAAATTAAATTCCAGTAAATAAAGTTTCCATCTGCTTAATCTGTCGTGTGTAAATTTAGCGGAGAGTAAAAACTGTATAGCTCTATGATCTGTGTAAACGGTAGAGTGTCTTCCATAAAGAAAATGCCGAAATCTCGTAAATGCCCAAACAACACATAATGTTTCAAGTTCTGTAACAGAATAGTTGCGTTCAGCAGGTGACAGAATGCGAATTGCAAAGGCGATGTTTTTAATTACAGTACAACCATCTTCTTCAGTTTCCTGAAAAATGTGTACGCCTAAAGCGGTGTTAGAACTGTCGGTGGCAATGGAAAAATTTCTAGTAAGATCTGGATGTGATACAAGTGGTGCATTCAACAAAGCTTCTTTCAGGTTCATAAATTCAGAATGTGCTTGGCTATCCCAGGACCAAATAGTGTTTTTACCCGTCAATTGATATAATCTAGGGGTGTCTAAAGCAGAGTAATGAATAAATTTACGAAAAAAGTTAATTAAACCCAAAAAGCTGCGTAGTTGTTTCTTCGCCGTAGGGACAGTAATGTCACGTAAAGCTTGAAGTTTTTCCGCGTCAGGCGCAATGCCTTCTGCTGAAATTACATGTCCGAGAAATTTTATAGAAGTCTTGCCAAAGTGCGATTTACTGAGATTAACTGTGAGTCCTCGTGCACTAAAAGTTAGCAACTGTTGTTCAAGAATCAGATTGTGTTCAGACCAGTTAGCTTCTGCAAGAAGAATGTCGTCTACGTACGTTGTGATTCTGTCTTTAAGTTCTGTCGGAAGTATAGTATTCAAACCGCGAATAAATGCTGCCGAAGAAATAGTTAAACCGAACGGTAATTTACAAAATTGATAACAGTCACCAAAACAGAGAAAGCCGTGTACTTACTGCAGTTCGGGTGGAGTTGAATTTGCCAAAATCCCGATTTCAAATCTAATGTGGAATAAATAGCAGTACCATGAAATTTCAGTACAAGGTCTTCTAGTGTCTGTGGGCGATCTGTTTCATTAATAATAATGTCGTTGATGTGACGCGAATCAAGTACGAGGCGAAGTGAACCATCCTTTTTCTTAACAATATGGAGCGGGTTTATGTGCGGACTAACTGCCGGTTCAATAATTCCTTGGTTAAGCATAGCTTGCAATTCTTTCTTAACATGTTCTCTGTGAATATACGGAATGGGATAATGTTTGGCTTTAAATGTGTCGTGCTGTTTAACTTGAAATTCATACATGATACCGGACGTAGTACCAGGAACGTTGTCAAAAACTGGAGCTTGCTGTAAAAGAATTTTGCGTAGTTGCATGCGTTCAGCGTCTGTATTTGCACTGCTCTGTTTAACTTTATCAGAAATCATTTGCATAACAACGTAGTCAGCTTCGTCTGTAGTATTATAGTTGTGTACGTACGTATCTGTGAACAATGTGGAATGACAGTCTATGACGCGTGATCCGGAAATGACCTCTGTACGATTAATAGTTTGTTCTTCTGCAGATAAAGAGTGCTGAAATTCTAAAGCCAGTTGTACATTTTCATCCTTTAACATTAAATAGGAGCTTTGATAGTCAATAATTGCGTCGTGTTGTACCAGAAAATTCGTACCTAAAATAACGTCTGTTGTCAATAAAGGAACAACCCAAAAATTTGAGTGAAATGTATGACCTGCAATACAAAATGATAAATGTGTCTGTAATTTTACATGTACTCCTTTACCAGATACTGCTCCTTTTACTTTAGTTTTGCCTAATGGTAACGTAGGATAGGTATTCTTTTTGTTACATTCGTTGAAAGTTTCCTCATTTATAACTGACATAGGTGATCCAGAATCGATTACTACCGAAAATTTGGATGATCTAATCTTTACTTCAAAGACAGGGTGGGAAATGGTTTTTTTGAATAACTGGTCCTTCCTGCAAAAGAGTGTTTCGGATGTCGTCAAAAGTAATAACATTTTCGTTAACAAGATTCTGCGTGTCAAAAGTATTGCTTGCGTTGCTAGAAGATGCAACCTGTACTGTATCTAGTCAAATTCTATCTGACGTGCTATCATTTGCGGGAGGATGCTGTGGCATTTCCACTATTTGTACTGTTCTGTTATTTCGTGCTGACGTATTACGTTCGGGATGATATCTACTGTCTGGTTCATTCATGATAATTTGTTGTTGCGGATGATTTTGTTGTTGGTAAGACCGACTGTTATTAAACGTACGCTGAAAATTGTGTTCATTATTTTTACGTCTGTCATGACAGTCATTTCTATACGGTGCATTGCGATATGAGCTGAAATAGTGTGTTTTCTGTACGTAGTTATTTCCTTGTTGCTGTGCGTTACTATTTGGTGTGGCCGACGCTATACGTGTAGGCGGCGAAACATTAAAGCTTGGTTGACCTTGCACATTACATTGTTGGTTAGGTATGCTAACCGGTTGGTTTTGATGCTGTTGTTACCAAAATGCGGTTGCTGATAATTTTGACGATTACTGAAAATGTTGTACATACTGATGATTACAATTTTATCTGTTATTAAAATTACGGCGGTAGTTGTCATTTCGGGAGTGTCTAAAGAGAACTCAAATGGTTCAAATGGCTCTGAGCACTATGAGACTCAACTGCTGTGGTCATAAGTCCCCTAGAACTTAGAACTACTTAAACCTAACTAACCTAAGGACATCACACACATCCATGCCGGAGGCAGGATTCGAACCTGCGACCATAGCGGTCGTGCGGTCCCAGACTGTAGCGCCTTTAACCGCTCGGCCACTTCGGCTGGCTCTAAAGAGAACTGTCACTTTCGATAAAATTTTTTCATATCAGGTTTTCTTTACACGTTTCTAATTCTAGATAGGTAGATAGTTAAAGAGCTATTTTGATAGATATAAAGGATAGTAGAAGAGAAGGCAGCAGTGCAGAAAACTAAAGATGAAACAGCACTACTACGGCTCGGGGCCCTGTGCACGCTACGGCATATATTCATTGAAGCGTAGTGAATCCCCTGAGGTCAATTACGCGCTGCAGATAAATTTTAGTTTTTGCGATACAGGCAATACCGGTGAAAATTCAAAAACAAATTGTTGTATCTAGCCCAATTCTAGTTTCTGCATTACAGGCAATGCTGATGAAAATACAAAAGCAAATTGTCGTATCCAGTCCAAAGCATGTACCTGTGCTCTGTCATTTTTAAATACCTTAAATTTTCTCATGGATAGAAAGTGTTTGTAATAAAAATTATCGTCTCTGTATGTATGAATAGGTTCAGGGTTGTATGCTTATCTGTTTGTCTGTGACTGTTCTGAATCTAAGTCACGTACTCTCTGTAAATTATATAAGTTACACTGACTGTGTCAGTGTGACAAATGTTCGGAATGTGGCATATGATGTGACGTGTTAGTGACTGAACCATTTTTCATTTCTGTCACTTTAAAACGTTCGTCAATTTGGGTGACCTGTTGGTCAAATTTCTTATCGACTTCCGTATCCAGAGTGTGTGAAAGTTCTGGTGACTTTAAATTAAACTCGTCGTGTAACTGTGTCGCATTTTCAGAACATTGTTCAGCGGCCGCACTACTTTCATCTCTAAGTGATTCTGTTGTCGCTGCATCCGTATTACTTAATGCATGTGCAACAAATCTAATTTCTTCACTACTGTTACTAGCACAAGCCTTAATTTCCTCACGTAATTGTTCTTTAGTATCATGACATTGCACGGTAACGGATGTAATCTGTTCATTAAGTTGTTTGTTCTGTTCATTAAGGTTGTCGTGTTTTTCATTCGACTGTTTGAAACGTTCATTAAATTGTTTGCACGATTCATTAAGTTGTTTATAATTGCTGCCTAGTTTTTCATTAAGTTGTTTGAAATTGTTGTTTAGTTTTTCATTCCACTGTTTGAAATTGTCATTACGTTGTTTGAACGATCCATGAAGTTGTTTATAATTGTTGTCTAGTTTTTCATTAAATTGTTTGAGAAGGTCGTCTTGTTCTTTCTTGATTTGTAGTAATAATGCTACAACTTGATCCCAGCCAATATTACCCACTCTAATCTCTGTGCTGTTTGATGGCGTACCTGCAATTGTCACGTATTCTGTAACCATTTGGTCATTCTGTGATTCTCGAAAAGGTTTGCCAATCGGATGTGCACTGTTGGTCACTACACCGGAATCGAACAAATCTGACGTACTTTGAGTACATTGTTCACCTACATTAGAAACAATTATCTGTTCACTACGTAAATTTTGCAAACCGGGTGTGTCAAACAGGGCAGCGTTACAATGGTAATGGAACGTGCCGCATCATCAATTGTCGTTAAATTAACAGACGACACAATTGAATTTGTTTGTTCATCATTAGGATCAAAATCAATATTAGAGATCGGTACATACTGATTAACTGTAATTAGTGGATTATCACTATTACACTGAGTGTCGCAAGTATTATCGGTCAAATTATTCGAGTCTGCTATTTCACTCATTGCACATCGCGATGTACTGTTAACAGTTTTTCCCGGCATTTTTCACAAATCAAAATTAAGCACGAAATGCAATAAAGACAAAGCAAAAAAAATGGAACAAACACAATTACAACAAAGAGCAACAAATTGTCGATGATCTGTGAAAGAAAGAGTGACAAATTAGTAAATGCGTTGCGCCATGTGCAAACTACATTTAAGTAAATAAGAGCAGATATAAGACTACTTATCAGAAGATTCACAAAGAAATACGATCCTGGGCGGATGTCGTCAAGTGTAACCTCCCCACACGAAATAATTAAATGTATTTAAATATGAATAATGAATGTGATTCTAATTTAGTGTAACCTCAGAACAAAACTGGTTCCCATTTATAATCTCCGTACAGAAATGCATTCACATTTAATGTACGCACAAAATTCTTTTCTCATTTAATGTAAGCACGAAACAGAAAAATTCTTAAACCTCATAATAAAATATAAATTCAGTAACCTGGTAAAATTTGGACGACGGCAGTGATGCGTCATGGCCCTGTAAGATCATTCTGAATAAAAAAGCAAAAATTCTTACCTCAATAAAAACTGCGAATATATCTGCTCTTACCTAAAAAAATTTTTGGCACAGCTCCGTGCAATGCTGGCCTATACATTTGTGATTTGTGAAAGGAAGCAACTGATTTTTTGAAATGAATGCTTTTTTTAAAAAAATTACTTTATGTCACCAAAATTATTATTAGGACATTTTTAAAACCTTTGGATGACAGTTCAGATACATTACTAGATATGAGCGACGCTGCTTCTTTACCTTATACAGTAATACTCCATCTCCAGATTCCCGACCAGAGCAGACTGCAGACAAGGGCTGACAACCTCAGACTAGCGACAAGCAACAAATAACTGCTACAGTTACACAGTTCGTACTGCAGTCAACACTGCTCTCTGGTCAGCGATTCTATATCGCAGGCAGCGCATACCTTTTACAACCTGAAGGCTGTAAATTCAACTAAATACTTAGCGGTTACAATTACAAATAATCTAGATTGGAACGATCACATAGATAGTATTGTGGGTAGAGCAAACGAAAGACCGATTCATTGGCAGAGAACTGAAAAGGTGCAACAGGTCTGCTAAATAGACTGCTTGCGCCACGCTTGTCCGCCCTATTCTGGAGTATTGCTGTACGGTGTGAAATCTACATCAGGTGGGACTGACGAATGACACCGAAAAAGTTCAAAGAAGGGCAGCTCGTTCCGTATTATCGCAATAATTTTTCGGTGTCAAATAGGGGAGATAGTGCCACAGACATGATACGTCAAGAGGAGTGTTTATCACTAAAACAAAGGCGTTTTTCGTTACGACGGGATCATCTCATGATATTTCAATCACCAGTTTTCTACTCCGATTGCGAAAACATTCTGTTGGCACCCACCTACATAGGAACAAATGAGCATTACGGTATAGTAAGAGAAGTCAGGTCTCGCACAAAAAAATTTTAGTTCGTTTTTTTTTTTTTTTTTTTTTTTTTTTTTTTTTTTTTTTTTTTTTCCGGCCGGAGTGGCCGAGCCGTTAAAGGCGCTGCAGTCTGGAACCGTACGACCACTACGGTCGCCGGTTCGAATCCTGCCTCGGGCATGGATGTGTGTGATGTCCTTAGGTTAGTTAGGTTTAAGTAGTTCTAAGTTCTAGGGGACTTATGACCACAGCAGTTGAGTCCCATAGTGCTCAGAGCCATTTGAACCAAGTTCGTTTTTTCCGCGTGCCGTTCGAGAGTGGAACGGTAGAGAGACAGCTTGAAGGTGGTTCATTGGACCCTCTGCACTTTATTGTGAATAGCAGAGTAATCACGTGGATGTAGATATAGAGTACTGCGAAACACCTGCTCCTAAACCTGCATTATACTCAGCCGTCAGATCTGCCATTAATCGCCACCTGTTCAGCTTTACAGAGCGGCAAAGCTCATGAGCTCTATATTACGTGATGAGACGTACTGTCCAGCAACTTGTCGGTATTTTGTGGTTTCACCGATTTTCAGCCGCTGTCCATACACGCAGACGACAGTACCACGCGAACAACCAACCAGACTCGCTGATTCAGAGGTATTTATTCCCATTTATCTTGTCAGTGCGACTATCTTTTGAACCTCACATTTTTTCGATTTTTCACCCGGTCAAATATGAGCCCTCTTTTCCCGTTCACGAACGGACTCATACGTTTACAGACAAAATTTGCGACTACCGATGGAACACCATCTTCAGATTCGAAAGACGCACACTTCCTTTTCTCATTAACTTCGATGATTTTACTTATAGGTTGCATAGCTTTAATATCACCCCTGTTTAAACATTGTTCCCTCCAGATGTCATTTTCAGTGTCCCTTTCTTTTCCTTCATGTTAGAGGCACACATCATAATTTTGGATCAACCCTCAAGCTCGCCGCCCATGTCTAGATTCTCCTGATCTACATCCAGGTCATCTGTATGACTTAAATAACTCTTAAAACCCATCGTTTCATCACCCTCGTAAACATCAAACTTACTGTTCGCTTCCTCCGAATTAACGATATCAATAGCTGTAACATTCTCGCTACTAACCTCACAATTTAAAACTGCGTCTTAAACAACTCGTCATTTATTTCCGCCGGTATATCACAAACTTTATCACAATTGACTGCATTATGATTAGTTAAAATATCCATTACATCCGTCGATAAGTTGTAGAAATCACCACCAGTAACCCCGTCAATCTCCGCCGATAAGCCGTTTAAATTGCCCCTACTACATCGCTGCACCTCAGAATTCACGGAACATTGGAATCCGCCAAATTTGGATCTACCCCTGGCTCCGCTACATTTTCTCTACTCTTAGATCTATCCGACGCTGTGCATTATGTTCTGTTATCTACCTCATTACTTTCACATTCATCCTTCCAAATACACTCATAGTTCGTGCTTTCATCAAAAGGCATCGGTTTCCTCCACTAGTAGACATAAACGCACAAATTTCTTCCTCTGAGTTTTCTAAATCAGTAGCTTCAGCACGTAAAACATCACATTTACAATCCTTTAACAATAAAAAATTCACTTCAGCGCACACACGATACAGCTCATCACCAGCTGACGATACTACTGCTACATCGTCTTCACAAATACGTCTACATATTTCAGTTGATGCACAAAAAAACTCATCTCCAGCAGGTTAGACTATAACTTGGCCGCCTTTACAGACAGCTTCACCCCCTTTCTCTGATAAAAGTATCTTCATTACTTTCACCCACATTTCTGTAGTTCTTGCCACTGACTAGAGCCTAATCAGAATTCGTATCAATTCCACCTCGATTAAATTAAGATCCATTTCCGGCTCTCTTCTGATCATACAATTTTTTTACATGCATACATTAATTCCATCACTCAATTCTCCTTCACAAAATACATTCTTCAGCCCCATCTCAGAATCAGCAACTGTTTTACACATTTGACAATATTTCTAGCACGCTCTTTACGATTGTGCTGTAAAAATTAATCCCCATTTTTTTAGTCCGAATAATCTCCATCCCCAAAATTTGTATCTTCTTTGCCGAATTTTTGACATCCACAGTATTTTTGAGTTACATGTTGTTTTGAACACCACTGTATTTGGCCATCTCCGGACTTAAGATGCGCTGATCTCTAATTTTTGACCTCGTATCTTGGGGTTGTATTTCGTGAGACTCCTGTGCACCAAATCTTCGTTCCCGGTTTCGATTTCCTTTGTGAGAATTCCCATTTCCATTTCAACTTCGAAAATTTTTATTACCATTGCAGTGATACGTCGTTGTTCTTGTGCCATAACCTGCAATCGTATACATTATGTAACTCCCATATAGGGGGAGGATATTTTTATTGAAAGTTGCTGTATGACATCGGCGAATAAATACTAAATTGCAGTGTATGTGTTGTTAACAAGTACGATGTAATTTTCCCTCCGACTTGTGCGCATGACGAAATAAATCTTGGGTGAACAGCCTGGTATGAGTGTGCATACGACAAAATATTTCGGCAGTCGACCACGTTGCCATCATCAGGTGCGCTGATGTACTGACCGGCAATGGGCCGAAGCCACGAATTATTTTTATTTTTGATTTTGATTTTTTTTTTTTTTTTTTTCTTTTGGGTCGTCAGTCTACTGACTGGTTTGATGCGGCCCGCCACGAATTCCTTTCCTGTGCTAACCTCTTCATCTCAGAGTAGCACTTGCAACCTACGTCCTCAATTATTTGCTTGACGTATTCCAATCTCTGTCTTCCTCTACAGTTTTTGCCCTCTACAGGTCCCTCTAGTACCATGGAAGTCATTCCCTCATGTCTTAGCAGATGTCCTATCATCCTGTCCCTTCTCCTTATCAGTGTTTTCCACACATTCCTTTCCTCTCCGATTCTGCGTAGAACCTCCTCATTCCTTACCTTATCAGTCTACCTAATTTTCAACATTCGTCTACAGCACCACATCTCAAATGCTTCGAATCACTTCTGTTCCGTTTTCCCTCAGTCCATGTTTCACTACCTTACAATGCTGTACTACAGACGTACATCCTCAGAAATTTCTTCCTCAAGTTAAGGCCGGTATTTGATATTAGTAGAATTCTCTTGGCCAGAAATGCCTTTTTTGCCATAGCGAGTCTGCTTTTGATGTCCTCCTTGCTCCGTCCGTCATTGGTTATTTTACTGCCTAGGTAGCAGAATTCCTTAACTCCATTGACTTCGTGACCATCAATCCTGATGTTAAGTTTCCCGCTGTTCTCATTTCTACTACTTCTCATTACCTTCGTCTTTCTCCGGTTTACTCTCAAACCATACAGTGTACTCATTAGACTGTTCATTCCGTTCAGCAGATCATTTAATTCTTCTTCACTTTCACTCAGGGTAGCAATGTCATCAGCGAATCGTATCATTGATATCCTTTCACCTCGTATTTTAATTCCACTCCTGAACCTTTCTTTTATTTCCATCATTGCTTCCTCGATGTATAGATTGAAGAGTAGGGGCGAAAGGCTACAGCCTTGTCTTATACCCATCTTAATACGAGCGCTTCGTTATTGATCGTCCACTGTTATTATTCCCTCTTGGTTGTTGTACATATTGTATATGACCCGTCTCTCCCTATAGCTTACCCCTACTTTTTTCAGAATCTCGAACAGCTTGCACCATTTTATATTGACGAACGCTTTTACCAGGTCGACAAATCCTATGAACGTGTCTTGATTTTTTTTTTTTTTTTTTTTTTTTTGCCTTGCTTCCATTATTAGCCGTAACTTCAGAATTGCCTCTCTCGTCCCTTTATTTTTCATAAAGCCAAACTGATCGTCACCTAAAGCATTCTCAATTTTCTTTTTCATTCTTCTGTATATTATTCTTGTAAGCTGCTTCGATGCATGAGCTGTTAAGCTGATTGTGCGATAATTCTCGCACTTGTCAGCTCTTGCCGTCTTCGTAATTGTGTGGATGATGCTTTTCCGAAAGTCAGATGGTATGTCGCCAGACTCATATATTCTACACACCAACGTGAATAGTCGTTTTGTTGCCACTTCCCCCAATGATTTTAGAAATTCTGATGGAATGTTATGTATCCCTTCTGCCTTATTTGACCATAAGTCCTCCAAAGCTCTTTTAAATTCCGATTCTAATACTGTATCCCCTATCTCTTCTAAATCGACCCCTGTTTCTTCTTCTATCACATCAGACAAATATTCACCCTCATAGAGGCTTTCAATGTATTCTTTCCACCTATCTGCTCTCTCCTCTGCATTTAACAGTGGAATTCCCGTTGCACTCTTAATGTTACCACCGTTGCTTTTAATGTCACCAAACGTTGTTTTGACTTTCCTGTATGCTGAGTCTGTCCTACCGACAATCATATGTTTTTCGATGTCTTCACATTTTTTCTGCAGCCATTTCGTCTTAGCTTCCCTGCACTTCCTATTTATTTCATTCCTCAGCGACTTGTATTTCTGTATTCCTGATTTTCCCGGAACATGTTTGTACTTCCTCCTTTCATCAATCAACTGAAGTATTTCTTCTGTTATCCATGGATTCTTCGCAGCTATCTTCTTTGTACCTATGTTTTCCTTCCCAATTTCTGTGATGGCCCTTTTCAGAGATGTCCATTCCTCTTCAACTGTACTGCCTACTGCGCTATTCCTTATTGCTGTATCTATAGCGTTAGAGAACTTCAAACGTATCTCGTCATTCCTAAGTACTTCCGTATTCCACTTCTTTGCGTATTGATTCTTCCTGACTAATGTCTTGAACTTCAACCTAATCTTCATCACTACTATATTGTGATCTGAGTCTATATCTGCTCCTGGGTACGCCTTACAATCCAGTTTCTGATTTCGGAATCTCTGTCTGACCATGATGTAATCTAATTGAAATCTTCCCGTATCTCCCGGCCTTTTCCAAGTACACTTCCTTCTCTTGTGGTTCTTAAACAGGGTATTCGCTATTACTAGCTGAAACTTGTTACAGAACTCAATTAGTCTTTCTCCTCTTTCATTCCTTGTCCCAAGCCCATATTCTCCTGTAACCTTTTCTTCTACTCCTTCCCCTACAACTGCATTCCAGCCGCCCATGACTATTAGATTTTCGTCCCCCTTTACATACTGCATTACCCTTTCAATATCCTCATACACTATCTCTATCAGTTCATCTTCAGCTTGCGACGTCGGCATGTATACCTGAACTATCGTTGTCGGTGTTGGTCTGCTGTCGATTCTGATTAGAACAACCCGGTCACTGAACTGTTCACAGTAACACACCCTCTGCCCTACCTTCCTATTCATAACGAATCCTACACCTGTTATACCATTTTCTGGTGCTGTTGATATTACCCGATACTCATCTGACCAGAAATCCCTGTCTTCCTTCCACTTCACTTCACTGACCACTACTATATCTAGATTGAGCCTTTGCATTTCCCTTTTCAGATTTTCTAGTTTCCCTACCACGTTCAAGCTTCGGACATTCCACGCCCCGACTCGTAGAACGTAAACCTTTCGTTGATTATTCAATCTTTTTCTCATGGTAACCTCCCCCTTGGCAGTCCCCTCCCGGAGATCCGAATAGGGGACTATTCCGGAATCTTTTGCCAATGGAGATTTCATCATGACACTTCTTCAATTACAGGTCACATGTCCTGTGGATATACGTTACGTGTCTTTAATGCAGTGGTTTCCATTGCCTTCTACATCCTCATGTCGTCGATCATTGCTGATTCTTCCGCCTTTAGGGGCAATTTCCCACCCCTAGGACAAGAGAGTGCCCTGAAAAACTATACGCTCCTCCGCCCTCTTTGACAAGGCCGTTGGCAGAATGAGGCTGACTTCTTATGCCGAAAGTCTTCGGCCGCCAATGCTGATTATTAATCAAAATTTAGGCAATGGCGGGGATGGAACCCGGGACCGAAGACGTTTTGATTATGACTCAAAGACGCTACCCCTAGACCACGTATATAGTGGACAATCCCCCTCCTCCCTCAGGCGCCGCTCTCCTTATTCTTCCCTCCTTTCCCGAAGTCGGTACACTCTGAGAAATATCCTTTTTGGGCCACAGCGTGTATAGGAAGAGGACACACACCGGTTTGTACCTACATGCGGATAGCTGCCATCATCCGGCACAAAAGAATGGCGTGCTCAAAACTCTTTTACACAGAACTCACACCATCTCCGACAGGAACACTCTCCGACACAAATTGGACCATCTGAAGACCGTGTTCCGGAGGAACGGTTACAAGGAAGGGCAGATTCGTAAGACTCTACATCCCTCACCTGCAGCACCGGTGGAAACTGAGGATGAACCTCAGGAGGAGGCGGATTTGGGTATTATTCCGTTTTGTGGGGCGTTATCCACAAAAATATGACGCATTTTATGTAAACACCAAGTGAAAACCATCTTCTGTCCTCCAAGCAAAACCAAGAGCCTTCTTGTAGTGTCGAGGGCAACCTTGGTCTACGTAAATCAGGGGTTTATCAGATACCTTGCCAATACGGGAGTGTATACATAGGTCAGACGAATCGTACCATTGAGGATCGATGGCGGGAATATCAACGGCACACTAGACAGCAACTAGTCGGCAATCGCTGAGCATTACCTGTCGCAACTCCACAGCATGGATTATGACCAAACCATAGTCCTGACGCAGGCTTCCAAATACTGGGACTGTGTCATCAAAGAAGCCATAGAGATTAGAGTAAGGGAACCACAACTAAATCGTGACAGTGGTTATATCCTTAGCAAGGCGTGGGAATCCGGGATCACCCAGATTAAGAAGAAAAAGGGTGTTTCCCAGAGTGTACCATCTTCGGGGGAGGAGGGAAGAATAACGAGAGCGGTGCCGGCAGACCCTCCTGATCGAGAAGACCTAGGGCAGGAGAACGGATGGTGTACCTGGACCGCGCGCGAGGCGCGGACCGCACTGGCTCATAGGAAGCGCCTGAGGGAGGAGGGGGATTGTCCTATATATACGTGGCGCCGGCCCACCGCCGGTCAGTACCATGCACCAGACATGCCAACCCACGTGGAAATAGATCAAGCAATAGAGCAATTTACAAACATCATTAAAGCGAGTGGAAAGGCTGCCACCACCCAAATTAGACACAACAATGGATGATCCAACCTGCCCCCAGATCTAGCACGACTAATTTCAGATAAAAATCGCACACGCAAAAGATGGCAGACCTACCGAGACCCACAGAAGACGCATGAACCAAATGGACCATGAAATACAAACTAGGCTGAAACTCCTGAGATGTTCCAGGTGGGAACAAAGTCTTCAGGCAGCCGAAAGTAACCCTGAAAAGTACTGGGGTATAATAAAAGCCAGGCGCCGACCCCACAAAGCCAACAGACCACTACACAGGTAGAATGGTTTGCTATACATACCGGAAGACAAAGCGACTGCCATTTCAAGCACGCCCGAGCTCCAGTTCCGGGAAAATGTTATAGAAGACGACGAGGACGAAGCAGATGCCCTGGAACATCGAGTAGAACGACACCTCCATCGCAGACTTCACACCAGGTCCGACACGACCTTCGAACTGACCAGCGAACGTGTAGTTGCAGCTATCATCAGGCGAATTGGCACTGCAAGAGCCCCTGGTCCCGACAACTTCAAACCACCCTTCCTTAAGGCCCTCCCCCAACCAGCAATCTCCCACCTCACAGCCATCCTAAATAATTGCCTTACTGCACAGTATTTCCCTTCAACCTGGAAGGTTGCAAAAGTAATCTCAATCCCGAAACCAAATAAAGACCATCTATTCCCTCAAAACTATCGACCTATTCCTCTGCTCATTCACCTGTCCAAGTTACTTGAAATCCTCATCCAAAACTCCATACTACAATTCCTATCTGCCAACAATATCCTTATCCCTGAACAATTCGGATATCATGCTGGGCGTAGCACAACACAACAAGCCATTCGTCTGGTGGAGTCCATCTGCACAGAGAAGAGTCGGGGTAATAGCACAGCTGCCATTTTCCTGGACATTGGAAAAGCGTTCGACTGGTTTTGGCATAGCGGCCTGCTATACAAACTGTCGAAGATGATCTGTCCACTTCACCTACTAAAAATAGTCCACTCGTTCCTAGTAGAAAGGAAATTCTACTCTACAGTAGATAACGCAAACAGCGACCTAAAACAAACAGAAGCGGGTGTCCCACAGGGATCTGTGCTTGGCCCCCTCCTATATCACCTATACACTAACGATCTGCCGAAGGAGCCGGGCGGTAACATTGCCCTGTATGCAGATGACACTGCACTGTACCACGGTGGCAGAAACATAATCTATCTAGCCTACAGCCTACAACGCCACCTAGACATAGTGACAAAGTGGTGCTATCTGTGGAAAATAAAGATAAATGCAGACAAATGCCAGACTATCCTATTCAGTCATAAAATCAAACCCCCCATAGTGAACATCACACACAACGACCAGGTACTACCCTGGAAAGAAGTAGTTACCTACATAGGGCTAAAACTCGATAAAAATATGACATTCACCCATCACATCATGGAGGCTAGAAATAAGGGATCCGCCTGGCTCTTTCAGTTATATCCACTCCTAAAAGGCAGGGGACTTACAGTACGTGCCAAACTTAAAATCTGGAAAATCACCATCCTGCCAGCCATACTCGACGGATCAGAAGCGTGGAGCATGGCAGTAGGCACCTATCTCAAACAGTTGGAAATTACTCAAAACAAAACCTTCCGAATCGTTGTGGTCGCTCCGTGGTTCTCGGGCAATGAGGAGATTAGAGCAATGCTAGGACAGCCCTTATTCTATCATCTCATCAAGCAGAAATCATTAAAATTCTTTGAATCATCCAATGCATCTCAGCGCATCAACTCTCTGGGAAGGGATGACAACCCTGACCAGAGAGCACTAGTCACTACCATCCATCGCCAATTCAGGCGATAGTCATAAGCACTCATAAGCAAACATACAATTTCATGATCATAGCCGCCGCCTCCTCTAACATCATCTACCCAGGGGAAAACCGACCCCTAGCCAATACTGCATAAGCCCCGAATCAGCACCAAGAAGGATCATTTCGAAAGACAGAGCGTTTTTCAAGGACGCTGCCTCTTCAGGCGCATCATGGGTATAAACCCAGCCATTTCATGTCGCCGGTCAGTACATCAGCGCACCTGATGATGGCAACGTGTTCGATTGCCAAAATATTGCGTCCTATGCACACTCATACCAGGCTTTTCACCCGAGATTTATTTCGTCATAAAATACGCCTGGAGAAATTGAAGAATCACGACACCAGATGTATTCGCAGTTGCGAATATGGACCACTATCAGCTACATAACGGAATGACGGCAGTGAAGTACGGCCCAGCACAAATGTTCGTCGTCGTCATTCCATTATACAGCTAATGATTATCCGTATTCCCCACTGCGAATACGTTTCACGTCGCCGCAGTGCCTGGTTTCCTCGGACACGCATTCTTGTGTAAAGGAACACAACAGCACAGGCACAGCAGTATCGTGATACCTACGTCGGCTCGCGCTAGTACTTCGGACAGCCGGCCCGGTGGTGTTCGTTTCAATGCTGTGGACACCTTTGGGTGCCGTACGGTGTGGCAACGGAATGCGCCGCCGATAGAGGCTACAAAGCCAGCTTGTCTGCTATGCCACCCATCCTAATTATGGCTGTGTAAACCGCGCGACAGGCACTCGCTCTGCCGACCGATAATGGACGCATCTTGCATATAACGATTTCCAAATATAAATTTCCTAACAAAATCCATAACCGTGGGGGTGGAGACAAAAGCGCAACGGCCGCCAGTGTACATAATTACGTGCCGGTGGCCGGTGCCGGCGCACAAAACAGGGACCGGAATGCAGCGTTCGGTGTCCGGAGCGGAGGCACGCCTCGCTACAGACGACCAAAAGCTGCCCTGGAACGTGGCGTCTCCTATGCGCCGCAGTGTCACCGGGTCGCCATCTATCACACACCTCCCTCCAGCCTGTCATAGTAATTAATTATCATCGAAGCACAAGGGGAAAGGAACTCGCCCTTTGTCCTGTATTTTATCTTTGTTCTGCGTGCTGGATGTTAAAACTTCAGATTTTCAGAAGGTATTAACTCACGTAATTGGAAGAAATATCAGAAAGAAACCGTATAGACTGTTACTCGTTTTAGTTTCTAACATTCTTAGCTCTTTCCATGTGTTCAAATACTCCTTTGACTTCTGGTTGACCTTCCACTTAAGATTCATCAAGCCGAACTCGAACAGATGCTGGTATTTGAAACAAGGAATCACTATCCTCACATATTTTGCATATTTCCACTCAGTGACGTCATATGTAGTAACTCTCTGCGACAAATCGTTGCTCGTAGACTACTGACTGCACAAATGCGAGCAGTATGAATAATATGGGTTTTCACCTTCGGTTGTCGTGTAGGTATCTCTTGAAAGAGTTTAGGCGTTCTGGCTGTACCATAACAATATATACCCAACCTAATGAGATTCGTCATAAATAATCCATCTTAATGTGAGGAAAGTAGTGGCTTCCGTGCCTACAACACCAGAGGGAAAGTTCACCTTCATGACTCATCGTTAAAGCTATCAGATGCTCAGAAAGGAGTGAAGTATGCTGCTACAAAAAATTATCATCATTTTCCCAGTACCATAATATAACTGACAGGTAGCAAAGCGCCGGCTGTGGTGGCCGAGCGGTTCTAGGCGGTACAATCTGGAACCGCGAGACCGCTACGGTCGCAGGTTCGAATCCTGCCTCGGGCATGGTAGTGTGTGATGTCCTTAGGTTAGTTAGGTTTAAGTAGTTTTAGGTGACTGATGGCCGCAGCAGTGAAGTCCCATAGTGCTCAGAGCCATTTGAACCAGGTAGCAAAGTATGTTTCCAAACTAACCCAAAGCCATTTCTCACGGGCAGCTCACTCTGGTCCATGAACTAATGTTTATTTAAAATCTGGGACCATGCTAGAAAACTCTTTTTTTACGTGTAGCTGTGTGATGAGGACTAATTTTATAGATTCATAAATGTTAACAATAGTCATGTATACATACCAAGTCGGTTTACTCATTCCATATCGTTTAGGTGAAAGAATCATTCAAATGATCTACGGAACATGTAACTAACTAACTGGCTGAGTATTCATACAAAATTCTCATTTCTGTTTCGCTTGTTTAGGGTCATTATAATTCAGATTCAAGTTTGAAAACACTGCAAAAATACGAACCACTGGTTGCACTATCGGTCGGAGGATGGCGTTCACGTATCGTATAGCCGGCACGGCGCCTTCCAAGATCACCAGCGGCGTACTTCGGTCCCACATACTGTCGTCCATTAATAGCTGGGGACCTCCACCTTGATGGACTCGCTCGACAGTGTGTTGAAGGCGTTTAGCCTGGCCAGATTGCCACCAAACACGTCTCTGACGATTGCCTGGTTGAAGGCATATGCGACACTCATCGGTGAAGACAACGTGATGCCAGTCCCGATCAGTCCATTCAGCATGGTGCTGGGCCCATCTGTAACACGCTGCTTGGTGTCGTGTTTGCAAAGATGAACCTCACCACGGACTTCGGAGTGAAGCTGCGCATCATGCAGACCATTTACCACAGTCTGAATCGTAACACGACGTCCTGTAGCTGCACGAAACGCATTATTAAACATTGTGGCATTGCTGTCAGGGTTCCACTGAGCCATAATCCGTAGGTAGTGGTCATGCACTGCAGTATTAGCCATTAGGCGGCGTGAGCGAGCCATGTCATCGACAGTTCCTGTCTCTCTGTATCTCCACCTTGTCCGAACAACATCGCTTTGGTTCACTCCGAGACGCCTGGACACTTCCCTTGTTGAGAGCCCTTTCTGGCACAAAGTAACAATGCGGACGCGATCGAACCGCAGTATTTACCGAATAGGCATGGTTGAACTACAGGCAACACGAGCGATGTACCTCCTTCCTGGTGGAGTGACTGGAACTGATCGGCTGTCAGACCCCCTCCGTCTAATAGGCGCTGTTGATGCATGGTTGTTTACATCTTTGGGTGGATTTAGTGACATCTCTGAACAGACAAAGGGACTGTGTCTGTAATTCAATATCGACAGTCAATGACTATCTTCAGAAGTTCTGGTAACTGGGGTGATGCAAAATTTTTTTTGATGTGTGTATATTGTTTATTACCTCTAAAACGGTTTCTTTCTAACGAACGTAATCAAGTTCGATCGTAAAACTCGCATGGATTCTGGCCTCACTAACCACGGCCAGACAATGGACTTTGGGCTCACCTGAGGAAAAATTTCGAATTCACTAAGAAATTCCACATTGCGCAGAGCATGTTATGTTCGCCCAAAGTAATGTTTGCTGTGCTTCTTCCAGGAGGTCGGTAGTGTGTTCGTATGCCTTTCACGTTCAGAAAGTGCTTTTAACGTTATGTAAGATGATTAGACTTCTTCAGTCATGACAGTGGCACTGTTCTATGAGTGTTAGTTAAAAAAAACTGTTGGCAAATAATACGTGTCACCTGAAGATGTCAGTTAGAACAAAACCGGTTGTGATGTAATAAATGTACTTCAAATACAGCTGTAGTGGTTCCTCTAAAAGTTAACATGAATGGGCTCTGGATCAAAAAATTTTCAAGTCTACATTTAAGTGCGATTACTTTTCAGGCTGCGATTACTTCTTTTGGTAAAGGGAATGGCTCTTTCTATCTGTGTGTGTTCTTAGATAGCAAGTTTTAAGGTTAATGTTTAAACCCTTTCATTCAGATATTTCATTAAAAATATGTTCTTAACAAAACGTAGGGTCTAGTAGTGTAATCTAGACCGCCTTCAATCGGACCCCTTACTTTTTCAAATATACAGTCTGCCCGTTTAAGTACACAGCCTTGTAGATTTCAAGAGCACAACGGGGAAGGCTGATGAAAGGAAGTGGAGTCCGTCTAAAATTTCAGGAAAAGAGGACGAACTGGCAAAAGGCCAGTAAACAGTATAATATTCCAAAAGCAACACTTATGTGTCTGACATGAAGTACATTACAGGTGAGTAAGTAGCAAAAGCAAAAAGAGGCCGATCTACAATGTTGCGTGAAGATCTTGAAGGAAAGCTGGTTTCGTACTGTTGCTATGGATGTTTTTTTCTTTGGGCCTACTCGTACTGACTCGTGAAGATCGGCTATTCATTTGGCAAAGAGAAATAACATTGAACACGCTTTAAAGATGTAATTTCTGGAAGAAAGTGTGACAGTCCTTTTATTAAAATCCACAAAACTAAACTGTGAGAATTAGAGGCTACAAGAACCTCCTGTAGCGCTGTTCATATGTTCAGCAAAGAAACCTATATTATTATAAATATTTTGAATGGGGGGAAATGGAGAGAGTATTTTGCTGTTGACTATGGTACTTGATGTTTTAGAAGATGTCGCTTTTTAGCCTCGTGCGAGTTCGCCGGATTTCGACATAAGTGCACCTTGTTTCGTGAAATGACTTGTCGGATACTTGAAAGAAGCGATCAACGATTTCGATACGCTTTTCTGGGAAACAAAAACCGGGATTGTAATCAAATTTTCGCCGGACAGCTTCTGAGCATGGATTTCAACAAGATTAACGAAGGGACTTACGGAAATAAAGTACAACGAATTACCATTCGGCTAGGAATAGTAGTTTGCTGATAACGACAACTTCATTCCAGTTACTTCGTCCTGTGGAACCGTCGATGATTTCTGTAAACATTTGTATAAAAATGACAATTTAAACTTTATGAAAACGGCGTATGAGAAATTGACTAGTGATTGCTATTTAAATAACAAGTCAAATAACTGCATTCAGTTTAGAATTAATTTTTAATAAGCTAAAGAGAAACTTACTTTAAACATATTTTCTCACACATTATCGTGATTGACAATGCCCCATAAATCAGATTTTTTGATAATAATTACAATTCCTCAGATACAGGCAAATATCCATTGCTTTATTTATATGTCGTACGTCTTGATATATTGAGACGTTTCACATCGAAACTATTCACATTAAATATTTTTAATTATAAATTACGATGAACTGTAATAACTTGCGTCTACACCTACAGACAGACAAAACATAAGTGGTATAGGACTTTGTACACATTTTGTTTTCACATTGTATCTCAAATTTTGTTTCACCGCCGGGCTTAAAAAACGTCACGCGACTTTTACAATTTCACTCAGTCTTTCATTTTCTGGAGAAGTTATTCAGTTAAATGGTTCAAATGGCTCTGAGCACTATGGGACTTAACATCCGTGGTCCTCAGTCCCCTAGAACTTAGAACTACTTAAACCTAACTAACCTAAGGACATCACACACATCCATGCCCGAGGGAGGATTCGAACCTGCGACTGTAGCGGTCGCGCTGTTCCTGACTGAAGCGCCTAGAACCACTCGGCCACTCTGGCCTTCTATTCAGTTAAATTCGGTCGGTGGACACACATAATGTTACAAATCACAAAGGGATTCCACAACCCTTTGGAAGATGTTAAATCGTACCCACTTTGAAGGTAGTTGTGTTTGTTCTGAATCAGCTCGTTTCTCTAATTTATGTAGTGATAGATTGATTATTTTTGCAACCGGTCTGATTTTGGCAACTGCAATTCAAAATCTCTAAAGTTTTGAAATTTTTTTTATAACTTTTATTTGTATTATGGAATAGAAAAATGTAGATAGTGCGTAACATTATAATGTAAATACTACACGCTTTAAATTATTTTTTTTTTACTCTTTCCAGTGTTTGAAAAAACCGAGAATGAAATGTGGTTCTGCTTTTGGGCACTTTTCTCTATAAATTATCCTTCGGCAGTTTCGTTCTAAAGTGAAGTTAATGATTCTGTAAGGTCAGAATGGGCGAACTGTTGTGCGCGCTGTGTATATTATTGACGTACAAGTCATTTATCGGACCGCACTGGAACGAACTGCATCAGTCGCCTTCGGGACTCAATTTAGAGATGGAAAGAAACGACAAAACAGCCAACGTGCCACGTCAGCGAAGGATTCCATTGCCATTGACTGCAGCCGATTGGTCGGTTCCGCTGCGTTTGCAAGCGTGCTTGACACAATAGGCCGGCAGGGTCCCCGCGCGGCCAATCAGACCGGCCGCCGGCTTGACGCAATGTCTCCCGGGAGGCGCCGCAGCTGCCGCCGTGACGTAGTGCAGGTGCAATCCCGTGCAGGGCATAAATCTGACCGGCCGTCCGGAAGTCGCCCCACTCCCCCCACCCCCCCACACATACACACACGCGTACACAAAGGCAGCACCCAATAATAGCATTATTATGAAATATTAGCGCCCGGGAATTGTGAGCCGCCCAAATCGGCTTAAGGGTCATGTTAGGGAACGGTGCGCGCGGCCGCGACTGTAGGTGCTGCGTGAGTTATAGCGGCGCTAAGTGAGCGGTAATCGATTTCTTTAATTCCCAAGATTATATTTATCAACACCGGCGGATCTCTCTCTCTACCTGCTAATGTCGATAAAGTACCAGCGCTGCGCGTTGCGGGAAACAAACGAACTGCTCCCATAAATAACGCCTGCACTGCATGAAAAGAAAAAAAAAACAAAAAACTACGCGCCCCAACTTCTTTACTTCACAATACATAACTCCGCTTATTGCGATGCAGCAGAGTCGGTATCGCTAATAGATTCAGACTATTTAGACTGATGGTAATTTCTGAGGTAGTAATTATAAACAATTACAGGAAATTGGCATTTACGGTGTCTAGTGTTTTTTTCCCCTTTTGTGTTGCTATTCGTAACCGTTCGGGTGATGAGTGCGTGGAACACAACACGACGTCGCCAGCGAAAACCATTGTTCGTTGTAATTTCTTATACTTAGAAAATAAAGCCAGCTAGTATTTGGTTTCACTAGCAGAAATTTAAACTGAGTTAATAAATCTCTCCATCACGGAAATCGTGAGGCGTTACAAAAGGGGAAAAAAAAGAAAAACAGCCAGACCTTTTGTAACAAAACTAACTGTTATTACCCATGCCGCTCGTTTCACTCGGAGCAATTTAAGCTCTACTCTCAGGTGCCGCCAAGCCACCGCCTCTGAAGTTGCAATGTGTTTCGAAAAAACAGACAAATATTTGTAACAACCAAAATTACAAATATAATTGCGGCTCGTTAGCCTGTCAGCGACTTCGGATGTGCTATTACGCCCCAACTTTACCAAAACCTCGAGAATTTCAAAGTCCTCTAAATTGGAAGATAAATCATAGTATTTGTTGTTATTCATGTTGCTCTTTTCCAGCTTGGTGACTGCATTACGTACTGGATTGTGGAAATGAGACAAAGTGTCCTATTGGAGAAATATATTTTTTCATTAGCTGCACTGCGTAAAATATCCATTTTTGAAACAGTTGTTCTTCTTCTGTACATCTTCAAGTTTGTTATTTCTCCTTCTTTACAGGACTAATATTTCAGTTCACCTCTTGCGGATATGCATATTCATCCAATTTCTTGCGCTGAAGACAGCCTAAAACTATTGTGGAGTGTGGATACTTCTTCGTGAATCCATCTGTTAAATCTGAGTTACATGTTTCAGTTCTGTCAGAGGCGGCAAATGACAGAACAGAGCTTGAACGAACGCATACTATCTAGAAAAAATGTTGTAAGATAAATGTCTGTAAACAAAAGATGGGTAATGGAATGTGGTCAAATTACTGCAGACGATGATATTAGTACTATATTAGGAAATGAGACACTAAAAGTACTCGAAGAGCTTCGGTATTTGGACATGATGCTGACTGAGGATGGTTGAAATAGGTAGGATATAAAATGAAGAATGGCAATAGCAATGGGAAATATTTCGTGGAGGTACTTGTGGGGAGTGTAGCGATGCACGGATTTAAACATGGGTGAATAGCAGTTCTGACAATAGTAGAATAGAAGTTTTTGAAATGTAGTACTGCAGAAGAATGTTAAAATTCGGGGAGAAAAACGAATGAGAAGGTACTGAATCGAACTGAGTAAAATAAATGTGTAGCAATTTCACTAAAAGTGGGGATCGTTTGATAGGACTTGACGGGAAGAATTAGGGATCGTCAATCATGTGATAGAGAAAATGTGGGCGGTACCTACTGTGGAAGGAGATTAGGCTTGAATTGCTCAACAAAAATCTCACACATTCCAGATCAAGGACTAGACATAAGGGCTAGACAGAATTCTATTAGTCCACACGGAGTGGCAGACATCTATCCAGACCGTCACACAGGAATTCTAAACTGCACCAGGATCCACTGCAAGTAGGCCTACTATAACAGGCGGTAGGTGACAAAACTTGGATTTCGTGGTAGAGCGGATGTTGAAAGTCGCACATCACACCGGTAAATGCGAAACGACGCCTCGCTTGGTGCAAGGAGCGTAAACATAGGACGACTGACTTTGTGGAAAAACGTTGTGTGGAGTGATGAATCACGGTACACAGTATGCCAATCCGATAGCAGGGTGTGGGTATGGCAATGCCCGGTGAACATATCTGCCAACGTATGTAGTGCCAACAGTAAAACTCGGAGACGGTGGTGTTACGGTCTGGTCGAGTTTTTCATGGAGGGGCCTTGCACCCCTTGTTGTTTTGCGTGACACTATCGCAGCACAGGCCAACATTGATGTTTTAAGCACCTTCCTTCTAGCCACTGTTGAAGAGCAATTCGGGGGTGGCGACTGCATCTTTCAACACGATCGAGCACCTGTTCAAAATGCACAACCTGTGGCGGAGTGGTTACACGGCAATAACATCCCTCTGATGGAGTGGCCTGCACAGAGTCCTGACCTGAATCTTATACACTACCTTTAGGATGTTTTGGAACGCCGAATTGGTGCTGGGCCTCACCGACCGACATCGATATCGCTCCCCAGTGCAGCACTCCGTGAAGAACGGTCTGCCGTTCTCCAATAAATCTTCGAGCACCTGATTGAATGTATGCCTGCGAGAGTGGAAGTTGTCATCAAGGCTATGGGTGGGCCAACACCATGTTGAATTCCAGCATTACCGATGGAAGGCTTCAGATGGTTCAAATGGCTCTGAGCACTGTGGGACTCAACATCTGTGGTCACCAGTCCCCTAGAACTTAGAACTACTTAAACCTAACTAACCTAAGGCCATCACACACATCCATGCCCGAAGCAGGATTCGAACCTGCGACCGTAGCGGTCGCGTGGTTCCAGACTGAATCGTCTCGAACCGCTCGGCCACTTTGGCCGGCGATGGAAGGCGCCACGAACTTGTAAGTCAGTTTCAGCCAGGTGTCCGGATACTTTTGATCACATAGTGTAGTTTAGGTATTCATTGTTACAGTTTCATTTGTTCCTGTAGTTTTTCACATTCAAATACGCACTCAATTTTCATGTAACGATCTGTTGAGTGCTTAAAGGACAGTGAAGGTGACACTCATACAACACGCACACTGTATTACGCGTGTTAAATTCGGTTTACTGATAGCTCAGGATGCTTATCGAGTCGAGTTTCATAGACGAACATAGTCACATATTGGTTGTAGGTACGTTACAGTAATTCTTCTGAAGTAACATGGCTACATAAGATATCTTCCCTTGGATACTGCTTCCAAGTTACACAGATCGTTGATTCCATCCTCTGCATCTTAGCTTACCTCAAATGTATTACTAACACACTAACACACATCCGACAAAAAATCTTTAATATAACGACCTGCTCAGGAATTCCTGCTACCGGCTCTACTTCTCTTAGTGTCCCTCAATGCAGATATTCAATAATACTCTATTATATAACTTCACTTCCAGTATCCCTGAGAAAAGTCTTAAACGCTTTCTGTGGCAACACTCGTAGTTGTGCACACTAGACATAGTGAGCTCGTCGGAACCTCGCTCAGAGAGTTGCTATGCAACAACGAAACACAGTTAATATGAATATAACCATTATTATAAGGCAAATCTGGATCGTTAGCTCTCCAACAGAAAAGAGCAGAAAGAAAAAGAAACACTGAATACTAACTTTGTGTTCAGTCACGAAAGCTCATGAACCATTCACACAAAAGTCATTACAAATTTTATTCCGTGAAAGCTTTAGAGCTGGAGACATACTCCAAGAGACCTCCTCATTCGGATAGTCTCAATTGCAATGGCGTTTTGATTAACTGTTCTGGTGACTCAAAATACAGGGTGAGGTTCTAGTCTTGGGACAACGCAATATATCAAAAACTTGGCATCAGATTAAAAAACGGAAAGGTATCTGTTAAATAACATTAAAAAAGCTGCCCGGCGATACCTACGTTGACCCCATCCCCCCACCCCTCCTCCCTAACCGTAAAGACGTAGGACGTGGGACAACTTTTCAAATCTTAAACAGGAACATTCTGTTTTTATTGTAGTTTCGGATTCTATGAGAAAAAATACATGACTTTCATGTAAAACACTTTTTTTGTTGCGTGATAGATGGTGCTTTAAAGCAAAAATGTGTTCAAATGCATTGGACCAGAAACGGAAAACCAAACGTTTTCAGTAATTGTGAGAAAAGTTTGTTTGATGTTTCTCTTCTCGTCACCAACGGGGTGCATTGGTGTAAGAATTATTACACAGCAAATGTTCAAAAATGTGTTCGCCAACTGCTACGCACCTATTTACGTGCACATGGTATATTTCTATACAACCTTCTGACTTGCACTGATTACACGCTGATTCATGTTATCGCACATTGTTGGCACTTCCTTGTGAAGTTAGATGTAGTAAGATACGGCGAACTTGCAGGCTGAAACCGCCCTTACAATCTGCCGACGGTAGTAAACACGATCTAATAACTTCGGTGATAATACAGAATTATGTGCTGGACAACGACCATACTGAAAACGCAGTGTTTGTCGGAAGTCCAGGGGAAGGTCTGAGAGTAATACAGGAAGATCAGCCTTCGAGAGTGTTCGATATTTACCAGCATTTAAGGCGCCATCGAAAGGAATGGACCAATGAATTTTTCACCAATCATCCCGCACCAAACATCCACGTTCCACGGATGCTGATTTTATCAATGGCGTACCCAATGTGGGTTTGCACTTTTCAATAACACATGTTGTGTCGATTATTCGTACCGTAGTTCCTCAAGGTCGACTCACCAGGAAAAACAATTCGAGCAAAGATACTGGGAGTCTTCATATTTGCGGAAGTGACAACTGGACAAAAGTTACTCGGTTCTGGAAATCATTGCCATGCAGTTCCTGATCGAGGGAATTGTGAAAAGAGTAATGTCTTCTACGTATAAAAATTTGGCAAACAGTTGTCTGACTAATTTCCGATTCACGAAATAATTGCCGCGTTCTAATGCGCGGGTTATGATGAACAAGCAGCTAATATCACAGTTTCATTACTCTCTCCAGCAACAGTTCCGTATCGTTCGTTTGTAGTGGTTGTACTATTCCCGCAAAGGGTAACTGTCGAACAACCCGACAAAAAGAAGCACGTTATCGCACTATATTGTGAAAACATTGAGCATAAAGCGTTGCAGCATTACTGACATATATTTCACTTTCATAATAAATGGTTACCATTTTGGTTTTGTCTCCTATACTAACGGCTTACACTCTAGCTAATAACACAGTCGGGTTACGAAGTAACGTTTTTAAGAAGAGAGGGCCTACGTCACCCCCATGAGATCAAGTAAAAAAATTAATGAATGGATGTTTAAAGAGAGCTACATGGATAAAACTACAAAACATACATTCTTTTGCCACGTACGTATGTTATTGCGTTGTTATCAAACGCATTTTCTTTTTCGAGATATCCCCGTTTAGGTACTCAACTATGTTATTTGGCAAAAGTAGCTCCATCTAGATCCAGAACGCAACAACAAAAGTGTTACATAAAAAAGTTAAGTATACTTTCCTGAAGAATCCGATTCTGCAATGAAAATGGGACTTTTATATATTTCAAAGTTGCCCCATCACACACTCACGGGGGATCGCTGAGTAGTATCCTTGAGAGTAATGAACCCTTATTTTTCCGTACTTTAATCTAATGCATAGATTTTGAGATATTTCGTTTTCTCAGCGTAATATAAACCCCACTCTGTACGTTATAAAAATATTAAACAAGAATCTCTGCTTTTAGAATAAAACTACTAAGGGGCTGAACTTGGGGATTACACACCACTATTCTCCACCCCTACAAAGCCCTGATGCACCCAATCCTCTGCTACGAAAATGTTGCATGGATCTCCACCCCACCAAAGTTCTAAAAAACCAATCGAAATCCTCGAACGCCAATCACTCCCTCTCGCTTTCTGCATCCGTTTGCTTTCCCCCACCTGGACCCTCTGCCATCTCACCGAATTTCCACGTCCCCTCACTCACATCTAAGAACTGCACATCTTCTACAATATCTGAAAACTAAATACCAATCACCCCATTGTCTCCCCCCTAATCATCATCCCTGGTGCGGTGCCGCGTTTTCACACGAATTCCCACGTCCCTACACCTACATAGGTTCAAGCAACTCCCTCTCCCAGAAAATGATATCCGCTCATATATTTATTCCTCTTACCAACTTTAACTCTTCCGTACCTACCCTACTCCAAATCAGGGCTCGTCTCTCATTTCCCACTCCAGCCATCCTCATCCGATTTCTCTTGCAACCACTTGACGCTAAAAACCACACACTACTCCTCATCCTCTGTCTTTCCACCAACTGTATTTCCCACTATCCACCTCAGCTCCAACCACTCATCTCCACAGGGTTTCCTATCTATCAGACCCCTATCTTTCTACTCACACCCATCCACGGTAGATGACATTATCCCTTCTCGGGCAATTCCTCTCACCCTAGTGCAGGCCCAGTTTTTTAAAGTGAACGTCTGTGCTTCGATATTTTTGTCAGAAGTACTTCGCCTTCTAACGATATGTTTTCTAGTTTTATTATTTATGTACACTCACATTCAGAGAAAACAGAACACCTTGGCTAGAGACTGGACCTTCATATTCACATGACATGTACATGACTATGTACTGCAGATACCTCAGTTCCGGATGTGTTGCTTAGGAGGGATAGAGTAACTGATAACTCGTTCTATGCATGATGGCATCGACGTGTATAAGGTGCAAATGGAGTCCTGTGGTATAACGATCCACGCTGCATTTACCTTGTTCCAAAGTTTGTCTGTGGCGACTGGCACTGGGTCACAGTGCTGCACCTGTAGTTTCACCATATCCCACTCAGTTTCGCTTGATGGCAAGTCAGATGATCTAGCGGGCCAGGGCAATAGGCTGACATCCTGTGACACCAAGAAAGCATGAGTTCATGCAGCAACATATGGTCGTGCGTTGTCTTGCTGAAAAATGTCTTTGAGTTGTTGTGCAGAAAGGGTGTGGCTATAAGTTTCAGAATGTCATTCACGTAGGTCACACTGGTCACAGTACCCTGGACTCGCACCAAATGAGATTTGTGGTTGTACCTCATAGCACTCCAGACCATAAGGCCTTCAGTTGGCGCTGCATGTCTTGTGCGAATGCAGTCACTGTGATGCCGTTTCCCCTGTCTGTGGCGAACCAAAATGCGGCCATCATTTTCAAAGACAACACACTATCTGATGACGTTCTTGACCCCAGTGATGTCGTTTCATATATTATTGCCGTCTAGCGTTTTTCTGCAAATTCATCAAGGGTAGACAGAGGTTGACAGTACAGTTCGCGCATACGTCTATAAGGCATCTTACACGTCTGCTGAAGTCACACTGACCTTCGGTTTTTAGCGTCAGTGACAACGAGAGCCACAGGTAAAATTTACCGGTAGCTGGTGGTGCGCCGCGATATCGATGTTGACCCGGAACCGCGAGCCAACATGGTTCAAAAGCTAATCGTTTCTGCAGAATATACAAATGTACCTGTACTGTGAATATGAACGTCCTATCTCTAGTCGTTCAAGGTGTTCTGTTTCTCCGGAACATGAGTGTATTTCCATTTTTTAACTGTTCGTCTTCGATTTTAAAATTTAAATGGGAAAAACCCAGATTATGTTTGTATTTCTCATTATAAGTTTTTTAAAATTCGCTTCGCTGAAGAGCCGAAAATTATACAGCTGACAGACCGCCCCCCCTCCCCCCTGCCCATATGGGATGCGGAGGATGAAATAACAATAAAGGAAATAATATCTCTGCTTTCTTAAAAAATGATGTGATTTCACGAGAACTTTCCATAACATTCTCAAATTCATTTGACACAGTGACCTCTTCTGTCTGCACTCCCTACTTTCTGCGTATTTTTTTATACGGGGTGTGGCAAATAAAAGTACCCCGGGGAACAGACTTCCAGAGTACAAAGACACACACTAAAAGAAAGGAAATACAGAACTAACCTGACCTGAGCAGATGTTAAAAGCGACCACCATTCATCTCGTGCCACTTTTGGGCCATTGCCAGCACGTCCCTGAATGCAGGTCGATGCTGGACTGCTGGAGTTGCTGCAGTCTCAGTCCAAAAAGTTCTTATCCAGTTCTGGAAGGAAATGAGGGATTTTGCGATACAAGATAGTCTTCAGGGTTCTCCATCCAAAGTAAGCGCTCACTGACAAATCAGCTAACCTGGGTGGCCGGTTAGGACCGAGCCCAGACTCACCTCTGCTATCAGCTTTGTCAGGGGTGTAGATTGTGTAGATGTGCTCCAAGGTTCGGCCATCTGTATGGGCTGTTGCTCCATCCTGTTGGAAGTAAGTCTTTTCCTCCTCCGTTAATGCTGCCACAAGTTACATCCAACCGTATCCACTCGTCCGGGCCACCTTTATCTGCCTCCCCGGTACATTCTTTTGTACGTTTGGCACTTTTAGCATGTTGCCTAGTAACGGTAGGTCTTATATGTGATCGGCCAGGAGTCTGTTTTTGAAACCTAGTAGGGAAGACGTCCCTCTTGAACCATGGGGCAGTTCCTTCATCACTCGTTCATCCTTCTTTCGGACGTGGTTCAAGGTAAGTGATATTGTGAAGTACATACAGGTTTTATCAGCCAATGCTTGAGGATAGTTTACAATTGTTGTGAACAGAATAATGTAGCCCGTTATCGGGTATCACTTTCTCGAGTCGTCCAACTTCTATTATAAAATAATAATTGAATGCCGTGACGAGCATTATTGCAGTTGTACACTCCAATGAGATGAGGGCAACGAATCTGGAAATATGCTACACAGCCCCAAAGACGTGTTGGAGTGCCTGCGTGGCACGCAGTTCAGGTGTCATCTGATCAACTACTTCAAACTCACGAAATCACAGGTGTGCCTTATGTGAGACAGTAGGTGGTTTCGCCTTCTAGAGAAGCCTACAGGTGGCAAGTACCTCTCTAAAACGTCTCTCAGTGTTGCTGAACAGATCTCGCTCAACTTATTTGACATTGTAATATGAACAATTGAACACTATTTAAGTGTTCGTAGCATATCAGTGTATTTATCAACTCGTCTGGAATGAACATTACCTACTTGGGTCCTCAGGATTGATTCAGGGTAGCAGTGTTAAACAATACATCATTTACAGCCTCTCATTTTAATTTCACCAACTTTAAAATGAGGTCTTTACTGTTTTCACGTGTGAGATCTGGAAGTGCTGCACCAAAGCCTGACGCTGTGGCCGATCGGTTCTAGGCGCTTCAGCCCGGAACAACGCGAATGCTACGGTCGCAGGTTCGATTCCTGCCTCGAGCATGGATGTGTGTTATGTCCTTAGGTTAGGTAGGTTTAAGTTGTTCTAAGTTCTAGAGAACTGATGACCTCAGATGTTAAGTCCCATAGTACTCAGAGCAATTTTAACCATTTTTTGCTGCACCAAAGTAATTTCGAATACTATATGAGAGGTTAACTTATAATTGAAATTGTTTTCATTTATCTCGTCATTGCTTCCTCAGCTTAGTCCAGAGGGAGAACAAAGTAACGCAGTGACTATGACGTCATGTAGGTGGCATGACGCATGAGTTATTTTAAATAGAACTTCTGTAATTAAAGAGCCCCACGTGCTAACTGTCCACGGTTCAAATTGGCCCTCATCGGAAATTATAGGGCTTTATGAGTACACCTTTGTTATGCGACCAAAAGAAAATGCCTACATTGTGAACTCCAGAATACGGCTAGCACATTCAGCTCCACTACCGAACAATTTTTTACCGCTTTGTTGATGACTCTGCCTGCAAATACAATCCTTCATCGAAGAATTACGCCCTCTTGAACACATTCTTGAAAGAAAGTCATGCCGAATACAGATCGGTATTGTCCGAAGAGACACAGAAGTCCTTATCCAGATCGGGTTCAGCAGTTACCTGAGCTGACAATAATGCCCGTTTTAATTCCTCAAGCTTTTATTGCACATCCTCACTGCAGTTCGATGATGTCTTTCTCCTTGTCATGTTATACACGGATAACATCGTTCCATAACATGACGGTTGCAAGAACACCTCCCACCCCCACCCCCCCTTCAAAAACGTCCGCAGAAGGTGGTATAACGGGCGTACGTTAAAACTCGCCACGCTTTTCTATCCGAGTTGTACGACAGTGAAACCAGTTACCGCGCAAATTCTTCATATCTGTTACGTCGAGATTCTTATGTCCCCTTGCATAGTCGTAGCGCCACCGTCGGGTTATCAATGTGCAATACTGCTGTTAGTGGTTTACGTAATGAAAATGTGCTAATAGTTTTTCACTGGATGCCATTTTGGTGCCTTTATTTCAGAAACGTAGTGAAACTTGTTCACACTGATTATAAGCTAACTACTAACGGTACGAGAGCATAGTCTACCGCATGACTAGATTGAAAGGCCTTCTATCGACGATTGCCAACTACGGCGCACAGTTTGTATCTTGAGCGTACAATCGGTAAAATTCGTATAAGGTCATACGTCTTCGATTAGTCCAAATTATTCATGTGATATCAATGTTTCCCGGCAATTTAAAATTACTGAAATAAAGTACTTATGAACCATAGACTCCTCCTAATATCTGAGTGTCAAAAGACAACTTTAGTTATGAATTATTTATTAATAACAATTACTTGAACTATCCTGTTGCGAGAACATCGGCAACTGAGCATTTTAGCAGAGGTTGAAAATACCGCTTCAGTTCTAAATTTCTTTATTGTCACACAACCGGTTTCGGACTGTTATAAACACATCTTCAGGTGTCGTAGCTGTGCTGGGGTCCCCAAGCGCCGCGTGTATCAGGCGCGGTGTGCTGCCTATATCCGCAGAACAGGGAATGACTCCATGTGAGTGGTTCCCTGTTCTGCGCTCATAGGCAGCACAAACGCCTGGTACACGCAACGCTCGGGGACCACAGCACAGCTACGACACCTGAAGATGGGTTTATAACAGTCCGAAACTGGTCTTGTGAAAATAAAGAAATTTAGAACTTAAGCGGTATTCTCAAACCTCTGCAACAGTTACTTGATTTGCGCCAGAAAAAATGTTCTTTCCCTACAATCACAAGCGATTTCTACATCGGCACCTCATCCCACTGGCTCTGAAAGACCACTGGCTGTGAAAGCGCCAGGTGGCGAACTGGCTCTGCTAGCCAGCGTGGCAACCTGCCGCTCGCTTCTTACTGTTGAAACGTCCCCTTTGAACAATTTATACACGACTGACCTTAAACTGATACACAATATTTTTTTAGCGCAACGCAATCTGACTTTCAAAAATCCCTACAAAAGAATGGCCCTGACTAACATTAACCTATAAGTTTAACAAATCGCTTACCTCACAAAAATCTTCGCTACTCAAGCTACTGCAATACAGCGAGCGCCACTACTGCCAGCTAAATAAAAGATTCAAAGTACTGAAGGCACTAACTACTGATAGGCATAGTTAGCAAATGAAAGATTTTGATAGAGAACAACCAATGTATTTATCTCAATAGTCATAATATATATATAGCAGTTCATGACAAATTACAAATCTCCGCCATCTCTCTCCCCACATCCACCACTGCTGGCGGCTCACCTCCAACAGCGCAGCGCTACGCGCTGTTCACCTCCAGCTGCCGCTGCCCAACACTACAATGGCAGACAACAATGCAAACTAGACACAGACTGCGCACAGCACAGCCAGTGATTTTCATACAGAGGTGGCGTTACCTATAAAAAACCTAAACAGCCTACTAACATAGCCAGCATACTCCCCACAAAAAATTTTACAAATTGGTTTGGGCAGTGGCCAATACAGATTTGAAAAAAATTTTCATAATTACAATAACAAAGAAATCAAATGCATACACTTACCGATACAATGTTGGTCAGAAACTTAAATTTTGTCACAGTCCATAAAGACAGTCCTGATCATTCATCATAATAGTAATTACAGTTTTTTTTCGCAAAGTCTCATTAGTAAAAGAAATTGCACATAGAAGTAGTGGATTTCCATGCAGTCTTGAAGAAGTAGTGTTGTTCTTCCAACGGAAGTCAGCGCTGACTCTCGACATGCACACAGGTAATGGGCTACAACAGAGCAAACCCATAGCAGAGTCATTCGACGTTTTGAAGAATATCGGTAGGTAGGTCATCACAGCATCACAGAGCAGACCCACTGTAGTCCTGGTAAGAGATTACGGTATTGGTGGGCCACCAGAGGTGCAGACCCACTGCAGTCCTTGTAGAAATGGCCAGCAGCCATCTGCTGCGACTGTGCAGGTGCACAATCACCATCGAAGAGTCTTGCAAAGAAGATAGCAAGTCCATAAACCACCACTTGTGCACGCAAAAAGTTTTTGGGAATTGTCCTTAGAACCAGCAATGCTGTTATCCAGTCCCTTGCTGAATTATTAACACACATGTAAACACTAAGAGTCCCTACTTCTCACATATTGTCCATATACTATGACCAACAGAAAAGTGTGCAGTGAAATGTAACATACAAGGTAATAATATGATGAACAGGTGTCAATTACAATTTTATAACGTAAAAATACAATAACAAAGGTACAAAATACATCATTAAAGAACATAACAATACAGATAACAGTTGTAGTAACACAGGCTTTACAAAAGAGTAGAAATAAACGTATACATCAGTTTTACAAAAATAATGACGTAAGTACATACATAAAGATCAGAATAACTTTTGAAACTTCACCTTCACATATGAGCAATAAAAACAGAACAGATAAATAATGTCTCAAATCTTTACGAAGTAAATACCATAGTATTAGAAAAATTCTACAACATAGCTCTCATCAGCTAAACACATAAAGACAGGAAAAAGACAAATACACAATGGTACATACATACATAGCAAAATAATACAAAAGGAAAGGAGAGGGTTTGTTTTACTGCAGTATTTTGCAAACAAAACTTTCTTTACTTCTTGGAGATCTCCCTTCGTTCTTCATTATTTCCAAAAGTCCTATCTATACCTGCTTTCTGTATTCTATTCATATTTATTTCAAAATAATTATTTCTCAGTGTACAATACTCATTTTGGCCCAAATATTTTTCATATAACTTCTCAATGCATTTTTTCCCTATTGTCCATAATCAGTTTCTTATGTAGTCTACCCCCTCTTAAGCTAACTTAAATCTACTGAGCTCAGACACTAAACTAAGGGACGAGGCAATGCAGCAGCACATAAAACAATTAATATAAACAGCAATGAAAAAAATGGAAAATCGCAAAGCAGGCTACAGTAAATCTAAATTACCAAGCAATTCAACATTACAACTAATATGAGGCAATGCACAGCAAACAAAAAAATAAATCTGGCTTTGCAGAGTAACACAAATTAAGGTTCAGTAGCACTATGCCTGTCAAACAGCAGCTTATATCTAAACATGACATAGCTCAAGCAGAAAAAATATTACAGTAAAAACAACAATACAGATAAGGGAAATGTATATTCACATCTTAATGTCTATGTAATTAAAGTGGTGCACCACAAGAAGTTATTCTACCAAAAAATTAACAATTACTTGAAAAGAAAATTATGAATGCAGTTCCTGTGAAGGTAAATGTTTTTTGTGCTCCCTCATTTTTTTGAAAAAATTATTATTTACTCGATCTGTAGACAGAAAATATTTATATTAGTACATCTATAAAATTTTATTTTAACCAATGCTGCAGTGCAGCTAGAAACTAGATATCAAATGAAATAAGCAACTATGCACAAAATAAAGCATACGAACATCATTCAGTAGTCATTAGGCATTTCATAAGTTAGTAGAAAAATCTCTCAACTAGAGAGACAGTAGTCATAATCAGGTGTATAGACATAAAAATATTTCTCGGCATGTCAATAAATATCATAAATTAGGAGCTCCACAGTGTAATCATATGTTTTCAAGTTCGACCATGTCGTTTTTGCGATGCTTTCTACAAAGGAATGTCAACAGCGAGGATAATGGCCTCCATTTTTTTTCTACCACCTAATGGCTTTTTCTCAAGGCGGCTGGCACACCTGGCCGCTCACAACGAATTACGTCACGGTCACTTACCTTTCTTACCGAAATATTTACGACAGCAGTTTTCGCTACAGTGACAGTCTCATATAAAAATTTCACTGGTCGAAAATTTGCGTTACAAATGTGTAGAAACAAAATCCTATAAATATAACAGCGTCCAAAAAATTTTCACCAGCATTGTGATACATTCACGCAAATACACACATTTCATAACTGTTAAAGTACGATTCTTGGTTTCCAACAACCTTTTTCACAAATCAGAGTCCCTAATCACTACTCATTATTCCTTACCTTATTCGTCGACACTTCTTCAGTATTTCATCATAAGAAATACGTAGCATAATCAAACTCCTCATATACGGTATCATCATAAACATACCTCAACAGTATAATACACATCGTCGTCGTAATAATATCATAACATCTTAGTCAACTCTCAAAATCGTCGTAGCTTCCTCCAATAATTTCAAAACCTAAAAAAATTCTCTGCTCATGTCAATAGTGTCATCTGCCTCAAACGTACTTTAAAAATCATGATCCCATACCAAATACGTCATTCAAATACACATCGTCGTCGTAATAATATCATAACATCTTAGTCAACTCTCAAAATCGTCGTAGCTTCCTCCAATAATTTCAAAACCTAAAAAAATTCTCTGCTCATGTCAATAGTGTCATCTGCCTCAAACGTACTTTAAAAATCATGATCCAATACCAAATACGTCATTCAAACCTCTAATAGTATCACAATGATTCCGAAAAAGTATGAACAGTTTACAAAGTACAGACAAAATACAGTTTCATAAGTGTGAAGTTATCCAACTGTGTAATTGCGTAAACATCTGTCACTGATGTAATAAAAAAAAGTTTGTTTCTCTGTTAAATAATCAGATAGCTGTGTAATTTATGTGTTAGAGAAATATGGTACCGATGTGTACAGTTGTATAAGCAAATACCATATTAGCTAGGGCTCCTTGTGCTTGCGAAACACATGGTACACAAAGTAAGCGTGTACCCCCCTGAGGATTAATGTAATTATACCCTCAGGTGTTACAGATTACAGCAATGGAATGAAATGTATCACGGAAAACTTTCTTTGTAATTCAAAAATCTTTAAAAATAAATGTTTTAAGTACAAAATTAATCACTCAAATACGTGTACTGTAGCGCTAAATGTGCGTCTTGTTGCAACATAATCTGTGTGGAAGTGTCGTAGTTATCGTCCTCCGAAAGCTAAGTTCTGCAGAAGTCAATGTACTTACCTCATAATACATAAAAGTGAAATGCTTTGCATATAATTGTCTTAGTTATTACGCTTATTGCCGTGATGAGGAAAGTACTGTGCTGTAACGTATTGTTGTGCTACGGAAAAGGCAGTCTCATTGTAGCTATACCACAAAAGTTACTACTAAAACCTGTTTTACTTTCCAAAATAAAACAGAAAACTGTGCAGATATAAAACAGAAACACTGCAAAAGCAACATTGTAAATTGTCACTCATTAGTAGCGTCGTGATAAAATCGTGTAGCTGTCACATAAACTAACCACTGTGCCATCTGGTATCTCACTGAAAGTACTTTAAATCCAGAATATGTTTTCAAGTAAACCAAAATGTTGCATTAAAATCTCATTAGCAGTACTGGTAAATGTTCTAAGTATGTAAGCCTTATAGTCATTCCATAATCGTGCAACTAACAAGCAAGAATGTACAGACACAATAACAGTGTGACGTCTGTTCACTACAACAATACATTCGTCATTTCTGTTTCAATAAGTTCTCTTGGTTCTTGACTGGATGTTTAACTTCAAACATTGTTGCATGGTAACAGTTTCTAAGTCTGACAATGCATACTAGAAATGTGAAAAGTTTTATAGCAAAGACAAAGTTAAAAAGCAGATTATCTCTCAATAAGCGATTTTATATGTGAAGTGTGGTGAAATCATTTACTCTTCCTAGTACGCAGAGTTTCAACTGAAAAGCAATTGTCATGTTTTATATGTCGGTAAGCGTCTTGTTATTTTTCCCTGAGCCAGCCGGCGCAGGTGGCTGCCTGCGGTGCTAGTCATTGTCTGTCCCTTTGTTGGCGCGCGTCGTTATTGGGATTAGGAAACCTAACTTCTACAAATTCGCCTTGCCGAGAGGGCCCAGCTCTGTTAGAATCCCGCCAGTTCTGATGAAATTCACGTCTGTCGTTTTGTCGGTACCTTACATAGTTTCTTGTTTGTCGGTCATGTGGTGGAGAATTTCTCCCTGAATCGTAACTCTGCGCCGAACTGTTGCGTCTGAAGTTATTCTGCCTCCATTGATAATAATTGTTTTGGATCCCATATTGTCTGTTTCTCTGATTGTCTCTGTGATAGTCATTACTACGGAAATGCGATCTTTCTCTGTAACTATTATTACTCTGCCAGCGGTTGTCATATGGGTGGTGTCTGTTTTGGTCACGATTTGCGTTGTAAGAATAGCCTTTTCGTGTCCAGTTATTGTTTCTGTCATCACGGAATTGTGACGTATGTGACCTGTAGTGATTGTTTTCCTGTTTTCGCATCCGGCGACTGTCAGTGTCAATTTCTAATTCTTCTAGGAGTCCCTGAAATGCTTCAATGTCGTCTTTGCAACGTCCTGCCAAAATAATATGTCGTAAATGTTCACGCAGTTTCATTAAGCAAATGCGGATGAGTTCTGAGGGGCTGTATGGGTTTGAAAGATACTGATTCTTATGCAACATGTCTTCAAAATATTTCATAAGACTGGAAAATTCAGATTGTTCGAAACGTTTCATCATTATGATGCTATGTTTTACTCGGTCTTGTGTAGCTTGTGACCAATATGCTGAGATGAACGCATGGTAAAATTCTCCTTCACTTTGACAATCGTGAATGACCGATCGCATTCTTACAGCTGGTTCATTCTCCAAGTAGCCACACATAAATTCCAATCTGTGTTCTAATGACCAGTTGGGAGGAAAACAATGAGAGAATTGATGGAGCCACGCTTGTGGATGAATGTTGTTGGCAGAATTCTTAAATGTTTTGAATTTACGTGTAGTAATGAACAGCTTATAGTCAAAGTCATCGTGTCGGTGGGTAGCATACCGGTCATTGTTACATCGTGTCGGCGGTTCCATCTCAAAATTCGGTCCACCTTGCCAATTCCTTTCATAATTACCGAAATGCCCTGTGTTATTATTTTGTGGCTTTTCCGTATTTCTAAGTTCCTCTTCCCGTGTTGGAGCGCGAGTGTCCTCTGAAATATTTAATTCTTTTATCACCTGCGTCAACTGATCTCGTACTTCCCGGATTTCTCTTTTGTACTGTGTATTGATTTGATTTTGATTTTGTTTGAATTTTCTTATTTGTTCATACTCTTCTGTGTCAGTGAAGGCTACGGGTCTTGTGTCATTCAGATTATCATCTACCTTCGTAGATAAGTTAGTGACCTGATCCGAAAGTTCGGCTACTTTCTCCGATAGTGAACACATTTCCTCAGTGTGTTTTTCTGAACCAAGTTTCAGAGTGTCCATTTGTGTTGAGATCGAATCTACTGTGTCCTTTAAGTTTTCCTGAGTCTTTGCAAGTTGTGTAACCGAATCGGTAGATGCAACTGAGTCAATTTTAGCCCACAAGGTCTCATGATTTTCATGAACAATGGTTTGCAGTTCTTTTATGGCTTCTTCGTGATTCTGTAATGCATTTTGATGCCGCGAAAAAATAGGTTGAAAATGCTCACAAATTTGTGTTTTTACGACATTACAGACATTTTGACATTTCGATTCAATGTTATGTAACTCAGTAGTTAAATCTTCACGTGTTTGTTCAAGCGTGGTGTGAAGATTTTGTTCCATTGCGTCTAACTGTTGCTGTGTTTGTCTCTGGTGTTGTTCCATTGTGTCTAACTTTTGAAGATTTTGTTCCACTGTGTCCAACTTTTGCTGTGTTTGTCTTTGATTTTGTTCCATTGTGTCTAACTTTTCAAGCTTTTGTCCCATTTGTTGCATTAATTGTAATAACAATGCACTGGTGTCTGAAACATGTTCCTCAGTGCTTTTCGGCAGTGAATTTGTACCGGCAACATTCACATTTTGACAAGCAGAAAATGTGTCTTGACTTATTTGAGAAAACGGTGATGACCCAAAACCTGAATCTACAGTATTTGCGAAATTGTGTCCTGTCATTGCGGATTCCTGAGGCGAGCTGTTGCCGACCGATCGATCGATAATGCTTCCCTGTTCACTACCTGTTTCACTGTCTACACCATTGTTTGCAGCCTGCTCCATTTCCCTATGCATAATTACCAAATCACTACGTTGAACATTAGTTAATTCATTACTCGGTGGCGCTAACACACTGCTTTCTTCACTGTCATTTCTCAGTTTACTTTGGAGCCTAGTATTACGTTTTTCACACGCCATTATTGTCACAAAATTTCACACGACAACACAGAAAAGCACAATTTTAAGAGCAAAAATAAGAGTACACATTAACATAGAACTGAAAATAATATCTAGTTAATTGCAGCTGCGAAATACTTGGTGCAAATCTACATGCATGCCACAACTGTTTTACTGTGCTACAATGAAAAACCACAACTACCAAGGAGATTCTCTCTACAATTACGCAGTAGCAATAAATAAAATCTACACTAATTACACAAACTACAAGAAAAAAATCAGAAGATTTCAGTGAGGTATCCTCGGCTAAGTGTCGACATATGAAACTTCCCCTTAGAACAATTATACATGACTGTGCTTAAACTGATACACAATATTTTTTTAGCGCAACGCAATCTGACTTTCAAAAATCCCTACAAAATAATGGCCCTGACTAACATTAACCCATAAGTTTCACAAATCACTTACCTCACAAAAATCTTCGCTACTCAAGCCACTGCAATACAGCGAGCGCCACTACTGCCAGCTAAATAAAAGATTCAAAGTACTGAAGGCACTAACTACTGATAGGCATAGTTAGCAAATGAAAGATTTTGATAGAGAACAACCAATGTATTTACCTCAATAGTCATAATATATATATAGCAGTTCATGACAAATTACAAATCTCCGCCATCTCTCTCCCCACATCCACCACTGCTGGCGGCTCACCTCCAACTGCGCAACGCTACGCGCTGTTCACCTCCAGCTGCCGCTGCCCAACACTACAATGGCAGACCACAATGCAAACTAGACACAGACTGCGCACAGCACAGCCTGTGATTTTCATACAGAGGTGGCGTTACCAATAAAAAACCTAAACAGCCTACTTACACTGTGTATGTACTGCACCGCAGATATATTCACTTCACATATGTGAAATAGGCAAAACTGTAAATAAAGTATGATGTGCTCCTATCTCTAAATATGAGGTAAATTACCCGGTTTGGGTATGTAACAGTACGATGATGTAGCATCTCTCCATTCCATGAATTTAACATCTGTTTATTTGTAGTAGTTTAAGGAAGCAGATAACGACAGGTTTTATCCAGTCAGTGGATCACCAACAGTCCCGTTCGTCACTTAAAACATATCTCGTTTCACACACTTTCAAATACATGCAGTTTATCAATATTCTGCCTACCGCCATAGAACATTCATCGTTTTACGCTGATATCCTAAAGCGAACAATCACGGCAAGGATAGTTATATGAAAAGCTAATTAGTAATTTCATTCAAACAGTGCCTGAGCAGTACCGGCAAACACATCGTCCGAGCTCCACTCGGCTGCAGGTTTCAGATAGTGACTCCCTCCACTAGACAGTCACACCAAGACACCACGCTCTCTTGCTCAGCAACAATTATGGCAATTTCAGCGGGTAGCGATTACTTTGGAATTCTACCTCGACTGAACCAGTGGTTGCTGTAATTTACACTCGGCAATAAAGCAGATCGATTGGGTGTTAAACCTGGTAACAAGTATCTTTAAGTGCAACGATACAGGATCCTCAGCGTTAGTTCTCCATTTTAATAAATTGTCTACAGAAATTTGCAAGACCGAGAAATACTCGCACTTGTCGTTTAGTAAGCGATATGGGAACCTCCCAGATGGCTCGTACTTTTTGCAGGTGCAGACAAATAGCCACAGATGAGACAAGATACGCAGGAGAATTGGTTCTTTCCGTTCAAATTCCGATTTGTCTATATTCACAGCGACAATGTACTTGTGAAATACCTGCATTTAGCTGTGTGCTGCCAAGGATTTATCAACCACCAGTCCGTCATCACATACAGCATAACTTGTTTTTCCGACGACTCAGATTACCGTATTTTATCTGAAAATTAATAGTGACTAACACTTGTTCAATCTGAACGGAACTTTCTAAACTGATAATATTTTCTATAATACAGAAACGATGATCACCCGCTATGAGGGGTGCGATTATACGTGGCAGTGACTTGCCCTATTGCCAACCAAGGTCAACACATTAATTCAGTGAAATTCTAGGAGTTTATCGGGTAATGTCTCTGAATGTATGTCTTGAGTCTTTAACTAGTCTGACATCCATCCTCTTTTGGAACACAGAACAGATGGTTATTAAACGTGCTTGCTGTTTCCTCAGTTACGCATTGTTTTAACTTGGATTGGGTTTCAGCTTCTGTCTTTGTACACCAGCGATAACGGCATGGGTGCACGAAGAACTTCCAATGCTCCTTCACATACAACTGGAACACGTCTTAATCGTCGCTAGTGACTCGGAAAAAACACCCACGTGTGACTTTAACATCACATTTAATTCTACTCATTGAGGTCACGCCTCTCAATCTTGCACTATATCGCTCATCAGCTCAAGTAAATCATTATTACCAGGGTTTGAATTTGGTATGTCCCTATCACTATCATGACATAAATCTCTCCTCGTCTGTACGCTTGAATCATCTGCCATATCAATGGTTCTTATACAGAATTGTCTTTATTCACATAGTAATCGAAAGTTAATTTTATTGGATCTCGGTCTACATTCAACATAGCACAGCTTTAACGTAGATGGAGGTCGAGTGGTTAATGGCTCAAGAAGTCTGAACCAAGATTGCCTCAACAGTCAAGGAATGGATAACCAAGCATTTCACACTGAGCAAATGTGACTGACGTGTGAAGTATAGTCACATTCGCCATTTAGCTTTTGCGTTCTTCCCATGAACTGCTGACTTTCACTTTTGTCTTTTGCAGTGAGTGGACTGGCCATAAGCTGCTCTTGCTGCAGTGCATCAATACATCTTTCCGGACTGCCAGAGACTAACACAAAATGAAAATAGCAATATCTACATCTACATTTACCATTGGAACTTAATTGCAGTTATTTCTCCACCGTCCTCCAGGAGTGTTTTCCCAGTATCATCAAAATTTAATTTATGCTGCGGCGGCGCGGTGCGATTCTGCTGCATATAAAGTTCCATTCCCTTACGGAGAACTTCTTATCACACTTATGCCTCCTTGAGTTTGCTGAAATGTAGTTCTCAGCCGGAGCAACCCATAGAAAAAACAGCTGCACACGTCGCTAACCACAAGTCGCACTGAAATTTGTTTTGTTGGTGGAAGGATAATGATAATTAAATGAAAGTATTTATATGCGAAAAATCTCACTCGATTACGGTAAGCTTGCATACACCAGTTATTACAAAGCGTTACTCTAAGCTGTACGAGGTCTCAACAGTCCACACTCACACGTCATTCATAACGGCAGCTTGTTTATAGTAATTTTACTTATCTTTCACAGAAAGTTTACAATCGCTCAAACGTTGCTACAATCGTTCTCACATAAAAAAACGGTCACGTTGGCGTGTGAGCAACACGCCACGCTGAATTTACTTATTTGAAATGTCAGCAGAAGTTCTGAATTTCACTTCGTGCGATCACTCGAACTCATTACCACACTTTACGGCACTTATCACACTTTTTGGTATCTAAATAACCAACATTAATAATTTTCATCGGAGCAACTATTAATACGTCTCATCTCTCTACACTAAAGAAGCTCCTAGTTCCCAAAATACGAGTGAATATGCTAATTTCTGACTCCCAGGGAAACATCACAGCCAACCGGAAAGCAGTATCACACATACACAATCCCACGCATGTATACAGAACCAATCTAAACTTGTCATTGAATCAGAACAATACATGAACGTAAACAGATTATTAAAATCTACAAATATAAAATTAAGTCCCTCTCAACAAAACAACTTTACCGAAATCTTAATCTCAGTTCCCCAGTACCATAAACTGACAAAATTGTTTGTAACAAATTCCCCAGTACAAATGACACACGCACGTCATTCTCGAACATTCCACACGAAACTAGTTACTTCAATACATAATACAAAATCTTTACACCGTCATTCACTCTCACAACTTAGCACAATTACAGCAGTAATTAATACACAATTAGAAAATTAAACAAACCACTGCAAATAAAAATGAAATATTTTGACTGCAGCTCTACCTGTGCTGGTGAGCTTGTAACCTTTACCAGATGGCATAGAGATGCCACTAGTCCTGCGCGTGAAAATTACTGCTCTTCTGTTCATGGCTGTTCGGCTGCGTTCGCAGTGGCACCGAAACGATGGTCAGACTCCGCCGCCATAGGCCGCCCGATAACATTGGAAGACACCTAGATCACCGTGCGTCCGATCTCCTTCGTAAATTTGTGGCAGGTCCAAGGAGTTTGTGTGTGAAATCTTATGGGACTTAACTGCTAAGGTCATGAGTCCCTAAGCGTACATACTACTTCACCTAAATTATCCTAAAGACCAACACACACCTATGCCCGAGCGAGGACTCGAACCTCCGCCGTGACCAGCCGCACAGTCCAGGATTGCAGAGCCTTAGACCGCTCGGATAATCCAGCGCGGTGGTCCAAGGAGTTAACGTTGGATTTGAATCTATTCTGTGTGTGAAGAATAGGTTACATTGTACCCTCTAAAGATGGGATGGATACCACGACGCCGTTGTGGTTGCAGTCGAGTGCTGCAGTGCGGCGTTTGCTCTTAAAAAGATACGTAATGCATTTAGATAAGCTATATCTGTCTCGAAAATAACGTGGCGAGTACTGTGCACTCTGTCTTCAGTTACTGAAAGTACGCGACAAGTTATATGGATATGAGAAAGGGGAAAACGCTATGCTACAAAAGGTAAAGGAGATTTTACTACCGGCCTCGGTGGCCGCGCGGTTCTAGGCGCTACAGTCTGGAACGGCGCGACAGCTGCGGTCGTAGGTTCGAATCCTGCCTCGGGCATGGTTGTGTGTGGTGTCCTTAGGTTAGTTAGGTTTAAGTAGTTCTAAGTCCTAGGGGACTGATGACCTTAGAAGTTAAGTCCCATAGTGCTCAAAGCCATTTGAACCACTTTTTTTACTTAACTTTGTGACATATTTCTTCTCCCACAACCTATTAGCGTGAGAAAGAGCCGCTACATATGAACCTAAAATGCCGGTGCATATTAAGAAAATTAAGGCTCTCTCCCAACACGCTGTTGCAAGTATTCTATATTATGCAGCAGTGGTAGGATGTGCGACTTCTGTGTATAATGGTTTTGCCAATGAGGTTATGAGCATATAATGGTTAAGTTATATGGTGAAAGCAGATGCTGTTTCTGTTATATGATACACGGATGTGACCGTAAAGAACAATTATTTAATTAATGGAAGATAGATTTATGGTTTCACAGCAGCTCACCGTAATCGAAAAATAGTGAAAATTAATGCAGAGATGGTAGGATATTAAGATAATCAAATTCTAGTACGGGAAACTTCAACGCTCTTAGAACACTTTCTCAGCGCTCTTTAAATACTTACTCGGTGGATATGAGAAAGGAAGTAAAAAGATTTCTGGTGGCAGTATTATTTCAGATTGAGTGTTGCTTTTAATAAAGGCAATCATCTATAACTTATCACAGTGTCTTTTTAGAGCATTTGCAGAAAGCACGACTTCAAATTTCGGTACACTCCGTCAGCAGGCCACAAGTGGCCCATTGAGACCATCCGACCGCCGTGTCATCCTCACTGAGGATGCGGAAGGTAGGGGCGTGTGGTCAGCACACCGCTCTCCCGGCCGTTATGATAATTTTCTTTGAACGGAGCCGCTATTGTTCGGTCGAGGAGCTCCTCATTTGGCAGCACGAGGCTGAGTGCACCCCAAAAAGTGGCAACAGCGCATGGCGGCCCAGATGATCACACAGCCAAGTGCCGGCCACGCCCGATAGCTAACTTCGGTGATGTGACGGGAACCGGTGTATCCACTGCGGTAAAGCAGTCTCCAAAGTTCGGTACAGAATAAATTTAACATTTCGTAGTGTTAGGGGTGGAAGAGTAAAGATATTAGCATTTAAATTGGTCTTTAGGTCATCGGAAATAGTGTTCAACATATCAAACAAAAGCTTTGGAATTGCGTTTTTCAGAACATGGATAGGCTGGATATCGAAAAGATGTCAAGTAACGAGGTGTGACGTCTTTACTTGAGCCAGAACTGAATCTTTAATGTGGATATCGGATTTTTTCACTGAGCTTGAATCTCACCTCTACAGTTACTCGAAATTAGCTTTCGTCATCCGAAAGCGTTTCACGTATGAGTCTTTCGGTTTTATATACTCAAGATGATTAGTGATGACCCTGAAAAGCAATATTACAAACGCTATGGTTTGCTGAATTTATCTGAAGTTGTGCAGGCATTCTTTAATTAAACTTCAATGACTATCAGTTAGCATAAATGTGAAAGACAAACAAAGCTTAGAATAAGGTATTCCGAACATATAAGGCACTGAAAAGTGGACTTAAAACCACATTTGCGAACCACTTCATGTAACAATCACCCCCCCCCTTCCCCCACCCCCCGATCACACCAGTTGCGAACCACTTTATGTAACAATCACCCCCCCTCCCCCCCCCCCCCCCCCCGTTCTCACATAAATGCGTAAGTAAACAGTAATAATAATTTTTAGACACCAAATTTCCCCTTACCACAACACAAAATAGATCCACTGCAGTAACCTTTAGCATAAGATACGCCACCCTTCTCATTTGAACTAATTATTTTTTGACGTTATAATTCACACATAAAATTTCCGATAAAGATTTTTGTCTGAGTGTGGTTTCGAATAAACCCGCGATTTCAGTAAAAAGATTCCGAATTATATCCCTGATATGATATTTTTGTCCTCAGGTTTCCAAAACTCATTCTTTCTTGGATTAAACTGCAGTTTCTCACAGCTCATATGCGAGAATATCGGTCGATTTGACCGAAGAAATCAAATTAATTTGAATTTCACCGATTTTCGTCCGAAGCCTATGGGTTTGGGCGATGAGATCGGCTACAGTGTGACCGCGATCAAAGTGATGTAGTGATATGAAAAGGTCGACCGTCTTCGAACGATGCCGGCCGTCGGCCGAATACACCGATATTGGTGCCACTGTGACCGCTCCCTTAACGATTCAATAGGCACGCGTTAAGGCGCTACGCTTCAATGCCATCTCTCTCTCTCTCTCTCTCTCTCTCTCTCTCTCTCACCAGTATCACCTTTGCGGTTCACGGCAGCTTCCATTAATCGCATTCTCGTGTTCTCGGTCTCTCCCACGTCACATTTGCTGTGATGGGGATTGGCCAACCGAATTTCGACGTCACCTCCTTTTGTCATGGGCTATGCAGTTTCATCGAAACGGTGCTGCTGTAACTGGTACGACTGCCGCGCAAATAACAGCTATGGGAATGATGACATCGCCAAGGTTTCAGACTCCATGGATAGTGTGGCTACCTATTTCTGTGATTAGAACTGCCCATCCTCTCATTAAAATCTCCTAATTACCGCACTGGGTTGTGATTTTCCATGTGATGCATCTGCCATGGTAAGTAATCTGCGCACTTACAGGAAACAAACTAAAGTCTGCACTAGATCTGGTGCGTAGGACAGTCGCATCTAAGAGGCATGATAATAAATTTAGAGAGATCCGCTTCAGTTGTACTTATATTTATTCAAACTACGAGAGTTTCAAGATTTCAAAATTCCATCTTCTGCTGAATGAAATTGCTGTATTTGGTAACACGTAACATGCGGTCGGGCCAGTCAGTGCAAGAACTCCAGTCATAGCATGTCCGCCGCCAGACAGCCGCACAAGAACCCCAACTACAACTAACTAAACTACAACTAACTAAACTTTATTGAACACAGTTTCCACAAAAATAGTGTCCTTAATGAAACAAAAGAAAGGATGATTCTTCAACAAGTGGAACAGATTTGATGTTAGGCCTTCAGTAAGTGAAACAAAATAAATGATGGTTCGTAAATAACGGACGCAATCAAGTTTCCAGATTCACAAAGTAAGTAAAAAGTAGAAGAAATAATTCACAAAGTGGTTTACTCATGTGCTCACTGATGAGCGGGGAAAAATTTCTGATAACTTACAGTTAAAACGGAAAATTAAGGTTTTCAATTTGGGTTTAAAACCAAAGTCCAAATAAAGCTCCAGGCAAGGGCAACAAACAATTAGCATCTCTTATGGTGTACTTCGATGAAAAAGTATTGAGAGCCAACAGTAACGAAACATCTTCGAACGACAACGATTTATGGCGGTTGGTGTCCCCCTCCGGCCATTTGAATTTCCTCCGTTGCGGTTCTACCACAGTTCTTCTGTATTCCACGTTGTGTTGGGTTGGGCCTAGGTGCGCGAGTGACTGCGGTGGCGCTAGCGGCGTCAAAGGCGACAGCGTGGGGTAGTGCAAGCTAAGCCGGACACTCAGTTCTTGACTTGCTGTGTTTACAGCCTCCGCGTTGCAAAGCGGCGCTTCACCGACGAGGCAGAGTTATACGGGCCAGGGCTGATAGCAAGTGTGTCCGTTGGCGTTAAGCTCTGTAAAAGTACTGAAACACGTCTGTGGTGGTTTAGTTCTAAGCTACTGTTCATTGTTTTGGTTATTAGTTTGGTTCAATCAAACAAATGGTTCAAATGGCTCTGAGCACTATGGGACTTAACTTCTAAGATCATCGGTTCCCTAGAACTTAGAACTACTTAAACCTAAATAACCTAAGGACATCACACACATCCATGCCCGAGACAGGATTCGAACCTGCGTCCGTAGCAATCAATCGATTCCAGACTGTAGCGCCTAGAACTGCTCGGCCACCCCGTCCGGCTTTTCATTCAATCAAGATACTTGAAAGAGTAATTCGTAGCCACCATTTGCGGTTAGGTTCGGCTGATCGTTGCCACTGTCTTTCTTCAAAGTTACCGGCCGCGTTCGGTGAAGTGTTGATTAGTGTGGTTGTAACGTTTATTTGTACCTTAAGAAAAGACGATAAGGAGCTGCGTGGTGTTGCCGCGGTGGCTGACCACGAGAACTGGCTAAGACTGCTTCGCTGGTTCCTTAGCTTCATGGTCGTATTTTCTGTCGCATTGAAGTGGCGTTATCGACTGAGAACTGTTAGCATCATTCTTCAGATGTGTGCGACGTGTTGATTTCGTTGTCATTTTTTGTGGTGCGGCCGTTGTGAGTTGTTGCTAGGACTGGCTCCGACAATAGCTGATTTTGATAACGTTCTTGTTGCTAAGCACGGCCACCGTAGTAAAACGACGGAAAATACGGCTACGCAGTAGCTGCTACCATTCTAGAGGTGCCTCGTTTGATTCTCCTGGCCTTGTTTTAGTCCGGTGAGGCAATTGTGAAATGTTGTAAGGACTGCCTCCGGCGGCCACGTTGGAGACACAAGTTCCATTACTTGCTACAAGTATTAGAACATGGACCCGCTGTAGTAGGCGGAAATGATTGTAATTCAGCAGCGATAGCATTCTTGGCTGTGGCGATTCTGGATCGTACGTATCTGGTTGTTGCTACTAATGTAACCCAAAACTGGGAGGTACTGGTGGTCTGCACGTGGGTACCTTCCGTTTTTTTTAAAAAAACCTGAAGCTTATACTACGGAAATTTGACACGTCCCTGTGCTGTGATGTGTGGTCACAATGTTCTGGAAGGGCACGGATCTATATGGTCATAGCTTTTATCGTATTGCTCCTTTGAACCGACTCTGAAGTTTTTATTATAAACCGTGTATGTTGCCCTTTGGGGTAGTGATATTGCGGGGTGCGTCCTTTGAAGTAGAGCGCTTCGGTTCTGCAGAGTAGTTGAGCAGTGCGTGGCTCGTGTTGGTGCCATATGTCATTTGACAGCCTGGTTTTTCTGTACTACCACCTCCTTTTGTTAATTTCAATTACAGGTGTCAGTGACTTGCCGCCTTGCCTGCCTGTGAGCGGCACCACCGGCGCATATAGACATAAGACCTGGCGTATCATCTTTGCTGACTGTTATTACTTCCTGGTTGTCGTGTGTTCGGAGTTAGTTCGGACCTGCCAGTGAATTGGGAGGCGTTAGCAGTGCAGTTCGGATCTGGCAGTGTTTGACTTAGGACGCGGCATAAGTTGAGTCGGGGCGCGGCAAGTGCACCGAAACCATGCGAGACTACTTTGAGAAGGAGCATCAAAAATTATGAGGATGAATAAAGGCATGTTGTCAAAAAAATTTATGATCATTTCTTATTGAACAGCCCTCGTAATATTGTTTTGAGCAGCGCCTTAGTTTCCGCACGGTTACAGCCTGGCCAGTGTTCCGACTCGCTACGCCCCGTTAAGGTGAAGCTACCGTAATGCGTTGGCGACCCTGTGAGCGTATAGCGCGCCGGCTGAGCTTGAGTGTGGCCAGTATTAAGTTTCGTGTACTAGGTTTTAAAAGTATAATTGCTGAGGCTGGGCCGTATTAGTTTAATTTACTAATCATGCCCCTAACCTTATTGCTAAAGTTTGAATCTGTTTTCTCTGCCATTTATGTGTTTGATGGTTAAAACCTTATCCTGCTATTGAAGTTGGCTACCGCTATTTCTTGTTCTATGATATTTATTCTATCGTGGGGCTAAATTGGCGAGCTTGGGGCATGGACGACGTCCATTTGAGCTAAAAACGGCCGATAAAATATTTAACTGTTAATTGGGAGTTTGAGCTGTTAAGCCCACCACTATGTTTGCACTAACTTACATCCAGGACGAAAGTAATGATTGCGTTCTTAGTTTCAGGGATCCTGCGGCAGTGTGTTGCACGTTTGGCCTGCGTTCAAGTATCCCCATCCGACGTCGCGGAAGGTCTTTTTCTGGGGGCGGGGGCCGGTGCAGATCCGAACCTGCACCAGGCCCGTGACGGCGTTCGCTGCCCTTCATTATACAGCGGATGACGGGTGTTGAACATCCGGAAAAGCTTGATTTTTAATTGCTGAAACACATTTAAAGAACCTCGACACTTAATAATCCAACCCTCCAGTCCTACGATATTGGGAACAGGTAGAAACTTTCAGTCTGAAACTATGTTGTCGACTAGAAAAACAACAGTATATTTATACCAAGTCTCAACGAACACGTCACTGATCACTTAAGAGTCTGAACTGAGGCGGCTGCGTACTGTCCAGAAGTTGATAGACATTCCTTGGCGCGGCGTAGTGATCTTCAGACTGCTGGCTGCGACAGAACTGCTCACCGTACTTTGTGTGCCGGCCTAAGTAGCCGCCTCGCAGACAGATGTGTGTGTCACTGCTTTTGGCATGTGATATGGAGGATCCATGAAGAGATGCGGTTTACCAATAACTTCTCCAATCGCTGTGTACGTCGGCCTGAGTACCACTGATGTCCTCTGCCGGTCCGGCCGTGGAGTTCTGAGGTTACCAAATTCCATGTCATCTGCACTGTAGGGGCTGAGTTCACAGACACCAGCACGATGAATAAATTGTGCGTGGTGCCGTCGACGGCTGATGCGTAAAACGCCATGGCGCCGTGTTCCCGTCATAAGCTGATTCTTGTAACAAACCATGCAAAGACTTAACAGCCAGTATGTTGTGTTGAACTACCACACTATTCCGACGCAAACAGTTTTGTAACCTGGTCAGGAAAATTCTGATTAACTGTTGCGCATTCACACGTTTGAGCTTGACCATTTTCTTGAAGTGCATAACGTGACACAGGTGATACATAAAACTATAATTGCCCATCATCCGTATATTCAGTATTACACTGTTCTTGATGTTTTTGCAACGTAATTTATTCAGGATAGACCTAGAAAACTCATCACTCATTTTACGATTATGCATTAAGATTTCCATCCTCACTGCCACCTCTTCTCGCAGGTGACTGCAGAAAAATTCATCTTGAGCAGCAGGGCCCATTAGAGAGTAGCACTTTCAAATTGGCCTCATCACATATGCAAGTGTTGTTCGTTCACGGAATCGGGGAACAACGATTAATTTTTCACCATGTTTCAAATGGTGTCTACATTCCTCATAGTCATTCTCGATACTTTTGTACATCGTTCGCGACACTGTGGGACCTGACGATACATCAATCAAATATTCCGATTGTGTCCTCCTTCCCTTATTATTATCACCAACATCTACGAACTCGGAGCCTCCATTTGTTCGCCTTTTCTCGCCGCATACAGTTGTTTTCTGCAACTGCACCTGCGCCTCATGATTGAATCTGTTCATTTCAAATTGTGTCTGGCGAAAGGGTAAGATTCACTGCAACTCAACACTATCATTGATAGCTACGGTTCGTATATGATCCTTAAAGGGAACTGTTCGACAGCATTCGTAGGCACTTCTATGTTATTGGTGATCTTGTCAGTCTCGACCTTCAGTTTGACAATATTACTTCTTGAAGCACCACCTGTTGGCAGACACGATACAGTGCTTTTTGTGGTTCTGTAAAAAACCCTTATACTATTCATTTAAAAATGTGAGTACCTAATCAGAACACACAGCCAAACTGTCCTCAGTGGCCACAACCCGTCTCTCAAGGTGTTCATGTTTTTCTCATTAACTTTCATTATCCTCAATAATTTTTGCTGTTACTTTGTCTTTCCACTGTTTTAGCATCTCGATCTTCAAAAGTATGCCAGTTTCTCGACTGGAAACTGCTGTATGCCTTTCATGCACGACAAGACTGCTGCTATATGAAAAAGTACAGGTGTTGACATATGACTACCTTGAGACTTGAAGTGCTGATCGGCTTTGAAACAATACAGTTGCCTGCTCCAGAGTTGAAATGAAGCCTGTGTAATTTCTGAAGGAAGCGGATCTGTCATGTCATAAATAACAGCACTCGCCATATGATTCTATGGAATATTTTCGTTTTTTTAACCAGAAGATTTACTATAACTGAATTTAATCCAGCATACGACCATAAATGGTAATATTACGCAATAAAGTGACGTAAAATGCGCATGCTGTAAAGGTACATCTGTAGTCCAGCACTTCTGAACTACTTGCACTCTTTTGTTTCGGAGTTACACACATGGCAGCCTTAGTACAAATATCTTAACCTTCTCACAAAGTTATACCAAAGAGAAGAGAATAGTTATGATAAATGCTAAACAGATCTTCTTGATTTCGTGTACTAATTTTACATTTGTATAATGATAATTAATTGCGGAAGGCTATTTATAGTTTCTCTCTTTCATGGCACATGTAACACTAACATAGTTATTGTTTTGAAAACTGTTACACAAGATTACGTTTACATGTTTACTTTTCCACAAGCGCTAATTCTAAGCGTTGTCTACCGTTAATTAGTGTAAAAACCAAAATTGGATTCTAGCATCAAACAGTTGGGTAAATCGAGTGGAATTTGACGATCCAATTAACGATGCAAAATTAATACTCCCTATTTTGATAACATCAGAAGTCAGCAAATTTGACAAATCGAAACTGTCGGTCCTATACTTTCTGCAAATAAGAAAATTTTCAAGTTATGTATTTGGTTAGAACACGTTTAACTAATATTCTGCAGCAATTAAGATAGCTTTTAGGTCTTTTATTAACGCTGTGGTTATTATAAAATTATTCTGAGCGCTATTCATGTCTATATTGCTTTCTAGTCAACCGTTTCCGAATATTTTTATAATGCGGACATGGTTGTAATGATGGTTCGGCGAAATTTTCTTTTCTTTGTTAACGATAAGAACATACTTCCAGTTTATAACATTGTACATGTGTGTGTGTGTGTCAAAGATAGGACTCCACAATTTATTACTCAAATTATGAGCTTTATACGCCAGAAGTCCAGCGTGGAAAAGGTTTGCAGTGAAACCGATTCACAGCAACAAATAAAGCATTGGTCCATACCTGATAACATTGTTTATTGACACAACTGATACCCAGCTTAAAACTTCATAATCACTGGTCTCACTTTGGCCACTTCTTGTTGGTTGGATTCCACGGTATTTGGACATTCTGCGAGTACTGCTTCCGAATGAACAAAGCTCTTATTCTCTTGTCCTAATTCACTTATCTGTTCACCAAACTTTCTGTTCATGATAAATTTCTGCTAATGCATGCATGTCCGAAGGGACAGGCATTGCAGCGACTATGACCACAGTCGCTGTGAAATACATAAAGTATGTTCGTATTTGAGAATAGGGATCACCATCAGCTGTAAAATGGTATGACGACAGTGAACATTTGGGATGTGCTGAGACCCGAACCGGAATTTCCTGCTTATCGCAAGAGGTCAGCTTACAGCTCGGGTGTCTGAACATGAATCACTGCCGAACTCAAACTTCCCTAGGTCGTCAACCACGTGTTTTCAACCGGCACTCCTAAATACATTACGTGTATTACAGTACTGTAGAGACATTTTTATTGAAAGTCGCTTGCCTGGTGTCGGTGAATAAATACGACAATGCAGTGCCTGTGTTGTTCAGAAGTAAGATCCAAAGATCCTTCATGGAACAGGCTCTGTGGTGACTACAGCCGTTGGGAAATACAATAAATATATTCGCATTTGCGAATATGGAAACCATCAGCTGTGTAATGGATTGACGACTATGAAAACTTGTGCCGGACCGGGACTCGAACCCTGATTTTCCCGTCATCGGTAGTGGTCGTCTCGCCATCAGGCTATTCGAGCACGAGTCACGGCCAGAATGCAACTACAATGCAACTACCATATGACGTCGACCATGTGTCTACACCATGCACTCGTACAGTCATTATGTGCGTTCCTTTACTGGGCAGGCATTTTTATTGAAAACCGCTTGCCCATTGTCAGCGGTCAGTACGATAGTGTTTTCTCTGTGTTGTTCAGAAGTGTGATGCAAAGTTCTCACTACCCATACGCCAATAACTAGTGCACCTTGCTGCTATAAATCGTGTTTCGTGACGATAAGGACGTTGTGTTCCACGTTTGGCAGAAATCGATCTTGTGGTTCAGAAAGCGATGTTGAACATACATCCAAATTCATTATGTAATAGCTGAAAAATGAGACGTTTCTTTGGTAATAATTGTGTTGATGCATGAGTTCGCCCTCTTTTTGTTTTGAATGTTGGTATTGTGGTTGATGTGGGTGTATTTATCGAATGTCAGTTATGTTTGTAGTTCACTGTTGCAATTTGAGTTTACGTATTGTAATTCTGTCATTTGGAGATAGTGTGTGGTGCTGTGGATGATAGAGAAAGGAGTCCCAAGTGAAGAATTCGGAACATTTCTGACATATACTTGTGTTTGATTTCAGCAGAGATATGACGGCAACGGGGCAGCCAGAAAAATTTGCGCCGTGTATGGGGATAAAGCTGTTGGACAGAGCACAGAAGGAATATGGTTTTCTGCTTTTTAAGGAGGATCGTTTTGACATTAGATGCTTTTCACGTTCAGGAAGACCCTGGGGATTTAATGGAGATCGTTTGAACTAATTAATCCACAATGAACCATGTCATAATAATCGAGAACTGGCAAATATGATGAACTGTGATCATTCTACTATCTTCCTACATTTGCAAGCAATGGGGAAGATTCAAAAATTAATTGTGCGGTTACCGCATGTTCTAAACCGAACTCACAAAACCCGCCGGTGGCAATCCAGGTAGGTGCAACTCTGCTTGCTCGTCACCAACTGACTAGTGAACAGTGCCGGTCATTTCTATCCTCTATCGTTACCAGTGACGAGAAATGGTATCTTTATGCTAACATAAGGAAAATAAAGGAATTCTTGAGCCCAAACAAGGCAGTAACTCCCCATACAAAGACCTGCGGGTAGTCACAAAAGATAATGTTATGCCTCTGGAAAACACTGACGTTGTCGTGTTCTACTCATTGGTTTCCGAAATGTGTCAGCCACTACTGACTTTTATTACCAACAACTGACAAGTCTTGCAGACGTAGTCCAAGAACAACGACCAGGAAGACTGCTTGAAGTGATGGTATTCCACTATAACGGCCGTGCGCATTCTGCTACATTCAGATGGTTTAAATGGCTCTAAGCACTATGGGACTTAACATCAGAGGTCTTCAGTCCCCAAGACTTAGAACTACTTAAACCTAACTAACCTGAGGGCATCACACACATCCGTGCCCGAGGCAGGATTCAAACCTGCGACCGTAGCAGCAGCGCTGCTCCGGACTGAACCGCCTAGCACCGCTCTGTCAATTCTGCTAGACTGACTGAAAACACTATATAGAAGTTAGGTTGGGAAGTCATTCCGCACCCACCTTATTCACTTGACCATCCGCCCCCAAATTTTCATCTTTTCCGCTGTCAATCGAACACCTTCAAGGAATTTCCTTTTCGGATGAAAATGCGTTCCGAACATGGCTCTAAAAGGAGAATATGTTATTGATGACTATAGTACCTGTTATGTGGGCACTTGACAGGATTAATAAAACAAGATTATTGTGACAGCAGAGGGTGTGGTGGTGCTGGGTTGTGTGCTTAACGAGAATCGACAATAAACCATTGTTCATTAAATGACACAAAAAGCCAAGCAGTAAAGTGACTATCCTAATAAAGGTTGACGCACAGAGTTATATTACAATAAGCAAATACGATGACCTAAAAAAGTTCAGTTAGTCAAAACATTGCAAATCGCAAGCCTTAGAAATTTTATAATGACCCCAAAAAATGTACAATACCTTAAATAGCATAAGATAGCATTACTGAGGAAGTTACGCTACCTTTTCACAATTTATGAAATAAGATTAAGGCAAGAAGAATATTAAAGCAATAGCTTAACGCTCACACTCTCTTAAATCAATAATAGTATATAAGACTGTCATACAGTTTAAATATCAAGTAAACGGTTACACCAATCACTGAAAAAGCGACACACGCTAAGTGTAACAGAACCTCAACTTAAATGAAACGGCCCAGTAAAGTATAGAACGATCACAGTAAATCTCAGTAGTAAATGACATTGCTGGATGTTCTTGAACTTAGGCACAGTGACGGCCAACCAACAGGCAATGCAAGATAACTAGATTTTCTTAAGAGCAGCTCACAATAAATGACGGCAGTTTGGGAAGTGGAAATTCAGTTGTGGTTTTAAAGGCCAGCGTCAGTAACCCAGTGCAGCTTAGCCAGTCACTGCACAAATTCCCACCAAGCCAAACCACGCATGTAGACAAGAGAAACAAAGCAGGCTGATGTCCCGACATAGCATCCTGTATGGAAGATCTGATAACGATTCCTAGATAGTGTTTGGTCGGCACATCTAGCAAGACGTGCCGATGAAGACCAAGGTGTCCCCCTCGGCTTCACTTGCTGGCCGCCACACAGGAACTGGACCACACGAGAAGACAGCAGCGCCAAAGTCGTCACTCAGAGTCCCGGCTACAAGTCTGATCGAAGTTAGCGCATTCTTGGCCTGCACTCTGGCTGCGACGGCACGTTTTGTGCGAGAGGGGGGGGGGGGGGGGGGCGTTGAAATCTGATATCTGCTCACGTCTGTTGAACCGTCACGTTGGGGGGTAGTGTCACAGATGCGGTTAAGCTAATGTACATGAGGCATGTGTTATTGTATAGAACAATTACAATAGAAATAATTCGAAAAAAATCATGGAAATAGAAATGCTATAGCATTATGGGTGCTGATCTACTGAATCACAATGGGGTAGAAATAGGGAGAACACAAATATGTTAACAGCCACATATCGTAGTGGGAAAAAATACGTATTCAAATCTAAATACGCTACTGGCCATTAAAATTGCTACACCACGAAGAATTGCAGATGATAAACGGGTATTCATTGGACGAATATATTATACTAGAACTGACATGTGATTACATTTTCACGCGAATTGGGAGCATAGATCCTGAGAAATCAGTACCCAGAACAACCACCTCTGGCCGTAATAACAGCCTTGATACGCCTGGGCATTGAGTCAAACAGAGCTTGGATGGCGTGTACACATACAGCTGCCCATGCAGCTTCAACACGATACCACACTTCATCAAGAGCAATGACTGGCGTATTGTGACGAGCCAGTTACTCGGCCACCATTGACCTGGCGTTTTCAATTGGTGAGAGATCTGGAGAATGTGCTGGCCATGGCAGCAATCGAACACTTTCTGTATCCAGAAAGGACCGTACAGGCCTGCAACATGCGGTCGTGCGTTATCCTACTGAAGTGTAGGGTTTAGCAGGGATTGAATGAAGGGTAGAGCCATGAGTCGTAACACATCTGAAAAGTAACATCCACTGTTCAAAGTGCCGTCAATGCGAACAACAGGCGACCGAGACATGTAACCAATGGCACCCCATACCATCACGCAGGGAGAAACGCCAGTATGGCGATGACGAATACACGCTTCCAATGTGCGATCACCGCGATGTCGCAAAACATAGATGTGTCCATCATGATGCTGTAAACAGAACCTGGATTCAACAGAAAAAATGACGTTTTGCCCTTCGTGCACCCAGGTTCGTCGTTGAGTACACCATCGCAGGCGCTCCTGCTTGTGAAGCAGCGTCAAGGGTAACCGCAGCCTGGTCTCCAAGCTGATAGTTCATGCTGCTGCAAACGTCGTCGAACTGTTCGTGCATATGGTTGTTGTCTTGCAAACGTCCCCATATGTTTACTCAGGGATCGAGACGTGGCTGCACGATCCGTTACAGCCATGCGGTTAAGATGCCTGTAATCTCGACTGCTAGTGGTACGAGGCCGTTGGGATCCAGCTCGGCGTTCCGTGTTACCCTCCTGAACCCACCGATTCCATATTCTGCTAACAGTCATTGGATCTCGACCAACGCGAGCACCAATGCCGCGAGGCGATAAACCGCCATCGCGAAAGGCTACAATCCGACCTTTATCAAAGTCGGAAACGTGATGGTACGCATTTTTCCTCCTTAAACGAGGCATCACAGCAACGTTTCACCAGGCGATGCCGGTCAGCTGCTGTTGTATGTGAGAAATCGGTTGGAAACTTTCCTCATGTCAGGACCTTGTAGGTGTCAACACCGGCACCAATCTTTTGTGAATACTCTGAAAAGTTTATCATTTGCTTGTCACAGCATCTTCTTCCTGTCGGTCTTTAGCACGTCATCTTCGTGGTGTAGCAATTTTAATTGCCAGTAGTGTATAAATGTGGAAAGATTTCATTAAATGTGTTGCTACTCGTCATGTTCACAATTCTGCGTGTCGAAACATAGAACGCTGCTTTACTCATTAGATACAAGGCAACAGGCGCAGGGCATGGTGTGCTCAACAGAATTATGTTCATCATTGGAAACGCCTTAACTCGCATAAAACATATAATACCGTATTTTGTGGACTATAAGACGCCCTTTTTTCCTTCGAAAAATTGCCTCCAAATTTCATGTGCGTTGAAACGGGCCCTTTTGAATAATTATACACGTGACTGGGCTTAAACTGACACACAATATTTTTTAGCGCAACGCAATCTGTCTTTCAAAAATCGCAACAAATGAATGGCCCTGACTAACATTAACCTATACCTTTCACAAATCACTTACCTCACAAAAACCTTCGTTACTCGAACTACTGCAATACAGCGAGTGCCACTACTGCCAGCTAAATAAAAGATTGAAACTTCGGAAGGCACTAATTACTGATAAGCATAGTTAGCAAATGAAAGACTTTAATAGAGAACAAACAATGTATTTACGTTAATAGTGTTGAGAAATCATAATATACATAACAGTTCATGACATCCAGTCTTACAAATTTCAAAACTCCGCCATTTATCTCCCCACATCCACCACTGCTGGCGGCTCACCTCGAACTGCGCAACGCTACGCGCTGTTAACATCCAGCTGCCCAACACTACAATGGCAGACAACAATGCCAACTAGCCACAGACTGCACACAGCACAGCCAGTGATTTTCATACAGAGCGCTACGTGGCGTTACCAATATAAGAACCTAAACAGCCTACTTACATAGCCCCCATGCTCCCCACAAAAAATTTTACAAATTGTTTTGGGCAGTGGCCAATAATGATTTGATAAAATTTTTCATAATTACAATAACAAAGAAATCAAATGCACACACTTATTGATACAATGTTGGTCAAATCTAAAATTTTCTCACAGTCCATAAAGACAGTCCTGATCGTTCATCACAGTAAAATAGCAGTGTTTTTCTCAAAGTGTTAGCAGTAGAAGAAAATGCACACAGAAGTAGTGGATTGCCATGCAGTCTTGAAGAAGTAGTGTTGTCCTTCCAACGAAAAGACAGTGCTGACTCTTGACATGCAGACAGGTAATGGGCCACAACAGAGCAACCCACCGCAGAGTCAGTCGAAGTTTTGAGGAATATTGGTAGGTAGGTCATCACAGCGCAGACCCACTGTAGTCCTCGTAGAGAGTATGGTATTGGTGGGCCACCAGAGGTGCAGATCCACTGCAGTCCTTGTGGAGATTACGGTATTGGTGGGCCACCAGAGGTGCATACCCACTGCAGTCCTTGTAGAAATAATGGTACTGGTGAGTCAGCAAAGGTGTAGACCCACTGTAGTCCTTGTAGAAATGGCCAGCAGCCATCTGCTGCGACTGTGCAGGTGCACAATCACCATCGAAGAGTCTTGCAGACAATATAGCAAGTCCATAACCACCACTTGTGCACTCACAAAGTTTTTGGAATTGTCCTTAGAACTAGCAATGCTGTTATACAGTCCCTTGCTGAATTATTAACACACGTGCAAACACTAACAGTCCCTACTTCTCACATATTGTCCATATACTACGACCAACAGAAATGTGTGCAATGAAATGGAACTTTCAAGTTAATAATATGATGTACTGGTGTCAATTACAATTTTATAACATAAGAATACAATTACAAAGGTACATAATACATCATTAAGGAACATAACAATATAGATAACATTTGTAGTACAGGCTTTACAAAAGAATGGAAATAAACATATACATCAGTGTTACAGGAATTATGACATAAGTAAACACGTAAAAGATCAGAATAACTTTTGAAACATCAACTTCACACATGAGCATTAAAACAAAACAGAATAAATAGTGTTCAAACATCTTCACAAAGTAAATAACATATTATCAGAAAAATTATACAACGTAACTCTCATCAGGTAAACACATAAAGACAGGAAGAACACAACTACCCAAGGGTACACAAAGACATAGTGGGATAACACAAGGAAAGGACAGGGTTTGTTTTACTGCAGTATTTTGCAAACAAAACTTTCTTTACTTTTCGGAGATCTCCATTCATTCTTCATTAATTCAAAAAAGTCCCATCTATACCTGCTTTTTATACTTTTTGCGTATAACTTTTCAATGCATTTTTTTCCAATGCATCGCAACTCATTCTCTTATATAGTCTACCCTCTCTTAAGCTAACTTAAATCTACTGAGCTCAGATACTAAACTAAAGGACGAGGCAATGCAGCAGCGCAAAACAATTAATACAAACAGCTATAAAAAATGGAAACTGTCAAAGCAAGCTACAGTAAATCTAAATTACCAAGCAAATGCAACATTACAACTAATATGAGCCAATGTGCAGCAACAAGGAAAATAAATCACTAGTAAAACTGGCTTAACAGAGTAATACAAAGTTAAATTTAGCAGTGCTACGCCTGGCAAAAAAGCAGCAGCAAATGCAATAACTTATATCTAAACATGACAAAGCTCAAGCAGGAAAATGTTACAGTAAAGACAACAATGCAGATAAGGGAAATGTCTATTCACATCTTAATGTCTATGTCATTAAAGTGGTGCACCACAAAAACTTATTCTATGAAATAAATTACCAAATAATTGAAAAGAAAATTATGTATGCAGTTCCTGTGAAGGGAAATGTATTTTTGTGCTCCTTAATTTTTTTTTTTTTTGGAAGTATCACAAAATTATTATTTACTGGATCTATAGACCGAAAATATCTATATTAGTACATCTATACTAGATATTAAACAAAATAGGCAAAGCCAGGCATGAAACGTCATTCACTAGCCATATGGCATTTCATAATGCAGTAAAAAATCTTTCAACTAGCAAGACAATAGACATGAAATGTTTCTCATCATTTCATTTCAGTAAATATCATAAATTAAGAACTCTACGGTGTAATCATGTTTTCAAGTTTGAGGGTGTCGTATTTACGATGCTTTCTACAAAGGATATTTTTTTCTGCACCTGTGCCTCTGAAAGGCACACACTAATAGCTTTTTTCCAGGCGTCTGTCACACAGCTGGGTGCCCACGACGCATTACGTGAAGGTGGTCACTTAACTATCTTACCGAAATATTTACGACAGCAGTTTCCGCTGCAGTGACAGTCTCATACAAAAATATTTCACAGGTCAAGAATTTGCGTTACAAATCCTATTGATATAACAGTGTCCAAAAAATTTTCATCGGCATTGTAATACATTCACGCATTTACATACATTTCATAACTCTTAAAGTACGATTCTTGGTTTCCAACAACCTTTTCACAAACCAGAGTCCCTAACCACTACTCATTGTTCCCTACCTTATTCGTCGACACTTCTTCAATATTTCATCATAATAGATACGTAACATAATCAAATAATTCATATAGCATCAGCTTATTGATCATAAACATACCGCAACAGCATAATACACATAGTCATCGTAACAATAACATCATAACACCTCAGTCAAATATCTAAAACCTCGTAGCTTTCTGCAATAATGTCAAAACCTAAACAAAAAACTGCTCATTTCAACAGTGTCATCTACCGCAAACGTACTTTAAAAATCATGATCCCATACAAAATACATTATTCAGAGCTCTCATAGTATCACAATGGTTCCGAAAAAATATGAACAGTTCACAAAGTACAGACGAAATACAATTTCATAAGTGTGAAGTTATCCATCTGTGTAATTGTGTAAACATGTGTCACTGGTGTAGTAAAAAAATGTTTGTTTCTCTGTTAAATAATCAGATAGCTGTGTAATTTATGTGTTAGAGAAATATGGTACCGATGTGTAAAGTTGTATAAGCAAATACCATATTAGCTAGGGCTCCTTGTGCTTGCCAAACACATGGTACACAAAGTAGGCGTGTACCCCCTGAGGATAAATGTAATTATACCCTCAGGTGTTACAGATTACAGCAATGAAATGAAATGTATCACAGAAAACACTCTTTGTCATTCAAAAATCTTGAAAAATAAATGGTTTGAGTACAAAATTAATCACTCAAATGCATGTCCTGTAGCGCTAAGTCTTGCTGTAAGATAATTCTGTGGAACTGTCATAGTTATCGTCCTCTGTAAGCAAAATTCTGCTGAAGTCAATGTACTTACCTCATCATAAAAGAAAGTGAAATGCTTTGTGTATAGATATCGTAGTTATTACGTACCTTACCATGATCAAGAAAGTACTATAATGTAACGTATTGTTGTGCTACGAAAAAGGCTGTCTCATTGTAGCTATACCACAAAAGTTACTACTAAAACATGTTTTACTTTCCAGAAGAATTCAGAAAAACTGTGCAGATATAAAACAGATACAGCGCAAAAGCAATAATATAAATTGTGTCACTCATTAGTAGTGTCGTGATATAATCGTGTAGCTGTCTAATAAACTAACCACTGTGTCATCTGATAACTCTCAGAAAGTACTTTAAATCCAGAATGTATTTTCAAATAAACCAAAATGTTGCATTAAAATCTCATTAGCAGTACTGGTACATGTGTAGGTATGTGAACCATATGGTCGTTACGTAATCGTGCCACTAACAAGCAAGAATGTACAACACTGTGTCGTCTGTTCACTATAACAATGCATTTGTAATTACTGTCTAAATAAGTTGCCCAGGTTCTTGACTGGATATTTAACTTCAAACATTGTTGCATGGTAACAGTTTCTTAAGTCTGACAAAGCACACTAGAAATGTGAAGTGAAAAGTTTTATGGCAAAGACAAAGTTAAAAAGCAGATTATCTTTCAGTAAACGGTTTTACATGTGAAATGTGGTGCAAACCTTTACTTTACTACTATGCAAAGCTTGAGCTTCAACGGAATTATCGTGTCGTGTACATCGGTAAAGAATACTGGAATTTTTCTCAAAGTTAGAGTATATGTTATTTTTCCCTGAGCCAGCGGGCGCACATGGCTGCCTGTGGTGCGAGTCATTGTCTGTTTCTTTGTTGGCGCGCGTCGCTACTGGGATTAGGAGACCTAACTTCTACAAATTCACTTTGTCGAGAGTGCCCTTCTCTGTTTGAATCCCGCCAGTTATGATGGAATTCAGTCCTGTCGTTTTGTTGGTAGTTTATGTAGTTTCTTGTTCGTCGGTCATGTAGTGGAGAATTTCTCCCAGAATCGTAACTGCGCACTGAACTGTTGCATCTGAAGTTATTCTGTCTCCCTTGATAATAATTATTTTGGTTCCCATATTGTCTGTTTCTATGGTTATCTCTGTCATATTCATTACTATGGAGGTACGATATTTCTCTGTACCTATTATTCTGCCAACGATTGTCATAAGGGTTGTGTCTTTTTTGGTCACGATTTGTGTTGTGAGAATAGCCTTGTTGTGTCCAGTTATTATTTCTTTCATCACGGAATTGCGACGGATGTGACCTGTAATTCTTGTGTTCCTGTTTTCACATCCCTTGATTGTCAGTGTCAATTTCTAATTCTTGTAAGAGTCCCTGAAAAGCTTCAATGTCTTCTTTGCAACGTCCTGCCAAAATAATATGTCGTAAAAGTTCAGGTAATTTGATTAAGCAAATGCTGATGAGTTCTGAGGGGCTGTATGGGTTTCACAGGTACTGATTCTTGTGCAACATGTCTTCAAAATATTTCACAAGACTGGAAAATTCTGATTGTTCAAAATGTTTCATCATTATGATGCTATGTTTTACTCGGTCTTGTGTAGCTTGAGACCAATATGCTGAGAGGAAGGCATGGTAAAATTCTCCTACACTGTGACAATCGTGAATGACCGATCGCATTCTTACAGCTGGTTCATTCTCTAAATAGCCACACATAAATTCTAATCTGTGCTCCAATGACCAGTTGGGAGGAAAACAATGAGAGAATTGATGCAGCCACGCTTATGGATGAATGTCGTTGCCAGAATTCTTAAATGTTTTAAATTTACGTGTAGTAATGAATAGCTTATAGTCAAAATCATCATGTCAGCGAGTCGCATGTCGGTCATTGTTACGTCGTTTCGGCGGTTCCATCTCAAAATTCGGTGTACCTTGCCAATTTCTTTCATAATTTCCGAAGTGCGCTGTGTTATTATTTTGTGGCTGTTCCGTATTCCTATGTCCCTCTTCCTGTATTGGGGCGCGAGTTTCCTCTGAAGTACATAATTCTTGTATTACCTGTGTCAGCTTATCAAGTACTTCCCGGATTTCTCTTTGGTGTTGCGTATTAATTTGATTCTGATTTTGTTTGAATTTCCTAATTTGTTCACACTCTTCTGTGTCATTAAAGACTACCGGTTTTGTGTCATTCAGATTATCATCTACCTCCGTAGATAAATTATTTAGCTGATCCGAAAGTTCAACTACTTTATCTGATAATGAACTAATTTCCTCCATGTGTCTTTCTGAACCAATTTTCAGAGTATCTACTGTGTTCTTTAAGTTTTCCTGAGTTTTTGCAAGTTGTGTAACCGAATCGGTAGATGCAACTGAGTCAATTTTAGCTTGGAAGGTCTCATGATTTTCATCAACAATAGTTTGCAGTTCTTTTATGGCTGCTTCGTGATTCTGTAATGCATTTTCATGACGCAAAAAAATAGGTTGTAAATGCTCACAAATTTGTGTTTTTACGTTATTACAGACTTTTTGACATTTCGATTCGATTTTATGTAACTCAGTAGTTAAATCTTCACGTGTTTGTTCAAGCGTGGTGTGACGATTTTGTTCCATTGCGTCTAACTGTTGCTGTGTTTGTCTCTGGTGTTGTTCCATTGTGTCTAACTTTTGAAGATTTTGTCCCATTTGTTTCTGATTTTGTTGAAGCGTTGTGTCTAACTTTTGTATCCTTTGTCCCATTTGTTTCATTAACTGTAATAACAATGCACTGGTGTCTGAAACATGTTCTTCAGTGCTTTTCGGCAGTGAATTTGCACCGTCAACATTCACATTTTAACAAGCAGAAAATGTGTCTTGACTTATTTGAGAAAACGGTGAGGACCCAAAACCTGAATCTACAGCAAGATTTTATCCTCTCATTTCGGATTCCTGAGGCGAACTGTTGCTGACCGATCGTTCAATAATGCTTCCCTGTTCACTAATTGTTTCACTGTCTACACCATTATTTGCCGCCCGCTACATTTCCCTACGCACAGTTACCAAATAACTACTTCGAACATTAGTTAATTCATTACTCGGTGGCGCTAACACACTGCTTTCGTCTTCACTGTCATTTCTCAGTTTACTTTGGAGCCTAGTATTACGTTTTTCACACGCCATTATTGTCACAATATTTCACACGATAACACAGAAAAGCACAATTTGAAGAGCAAAAATAAGAGAACACATTAACGTAGCACTGAAAATAATATCTCGTTAATTGCAAGCGCAGCTGCGAAATACTTGCTGCAAATACCCCTGCATGCCACAATAACAATGAGAGACTGCAACTACAAAGGAGATTCTCTCTACAATTACGCGCTAGCAATAAACAATAGCTACACTAATTACAAAAACTACAAGAAAAAATCAGAAGATTCCAATGAGGTATCCTCGGCTAAGGGTCGACATATGAAATGTCCCCTTTTGAACAATTATACACGTGACTGGGCTTAAACTGACACACAATATTTTTTAGCGCAACGCAATCTGACTTTCAAAAATCGCTACAAAAGAATGGCCCTGACTAAAATTAACCTATACCTTTCACAAATCACTTACCTCACAAAAACCTTCGTTACTCGAACTACTGCAATGCAGCGAGCGCCACTACTGCCAGCTAAATAAAAGATTCAAACTACGGAAGGCACTAACTACTGATAGGCACAGTCAGCAAATGAAAGATTTTAATAGAGAACAAACAATGTATTTACCTTAATAGTGTTGAAAAATCATAATATACATAGCATTTCATGACATCCAGTCTTACAAATTTCAAAACTCCGCCATTTCTCTCCCCACATCCACCACTGCTGACGGCTCACCTCCAACTGCGCAACGCTACGCGCTGTTAACATCCAGCTGCCCAACACTACAATGGCAGACAACAATGCAAACTAGCCACATACTGCACACAGCACAGCCAGTAATCGACCCAGAATACTGCCTAGCCTATAATGGTTCATTTCAGTATACGGTGCGAGTAAACTTGAACTGAAAGTGAGTTGTGTTATCAGAAACGGTACAATATTTTTGTTAGTAGCTAGTTTCGTAATGGAAAAAAAATGATATTCCTATCACGCTTCCTATAAACTGAGGGTAATAACACATGCAGAAGCTGGGTGGCATTCAGGCCCTCCACCAACAGAAAAAAAGATTTCGCGATTGCCGGTCTATTAAAGAAGAACTGCAAATAACAAGGAAGTCTAAATGTGCAAACTGAGCATAGAATGCAAAATGTCCAATACTTTTGACGTATTGCAATAGATTCAGAGGCACCGTCAAAATGGCACTGCAAATAATACAAAAATGGTTCAAATACACGCTCGTAAGCTAGTGCTAAAGTGGAACTTAATAGATTAAGGGTGGAGTTGGTTGGTGGTATAACTTTATGAATCATCGTAGACTTAGCGAAACAAAAGAAAAACATCTCAGACAATGCCACAAGGGTATCAAGAGGAAATATGTATCTTTCTGTCGCTTTATTATTCAACATCGAAGAAAAACCGGTGTTGAACGAAGCCAAATAGCGAACATTAACGAAAATCCTCTGACATTTTGTGTGCCGAGGAGCGGAACTGTTGCAGTGAAAGGTTTTGAAAGTGTTAGTATAAAAACAAGTGAACAAAAAAATTCACTTCGCTGTTGACCTTCCGTGTTGTGTTGATGGTACTAAACGTAATCCAAGTATCATTTGTAAGTGCAAAACAATGCCAAAACCTTCTAAAATAAAGCCAGGTGCTGTTGGTCACGTACGTGTCAATGGATAGAGGAAGAGACTGGTATGAAATTATGGATCAACAGAGTGTGGGAAAGAAGGAAACGTGCATTACTAAAGAAGAATTCTCTTCGTGTGCTAGACTAGTTTAGAAGTCATTTGAAAAATTCTGTGAAAGGGAAACTGAGACAGGAAATTAAGAATTTGCTGTCATATCGCGAGGGCTTACTTACTTCACAACTGTAGCTGCTTAATGTTTCGATAAACAAACCATTTGAAGTGTACATGAGAGAGGAACGGAACAAATGGATGATGGATGAAACCCAACATGAATTCACGTCAGTGGGAGCTTTAAAACAACCTACAATCTAGTGTCAGTGGATAAAACTGTCGTGGTTTAGAGTGAGAGAAGACATTATTGTTAAATCTTCCCAGAACTGAGGCATAAGTAACGTTCTCGATGGTAGTGAAGACCATCCTATATATGAAGAGGGCAAAGATGACGGCGAAGAGGAAGAAGAAGAATGTTCAGATGACGGTTTTCGATGATTTTAAAGGTCAGGGTTCAGGTTTATATACTTAGAATTTCTGTGTTTGGCTTTGCAATCTGATAATAAAAATGGCAAAATATATTTTTTTTAAAGTTGATTCAAAATTAAGTTGCGTCTTATAGTTCGTAGTGTCTTATAGGTCATAAAATACGTTAACTAAATTAGCTCGTTGAGCTTTCCAGTCTTTCCATTTAATGACTCTGAATGACATTTAATAGACTGTGCCGCTATATGACAAAATCTCACATAAAGGACTAAGACCAAACATGCTGCTTAACATGTTGAAATTGAAATTCATTTTGAAACAAAAAATCAAAATACTAAATGCAGAAATAAGCATTCAAATTATGCAGCTCATGCAAAACTTAATTTAGTTATCTACAGGCTCAAGTGGTTACATCGCATAACGGGTAGTGTTTTCCACACTAAATCACACTTCACACATAAAATTTGAGTAAACGCAACCATGAAATGAAACCGCATTGTAATCTTTTGAATTAAACTTCTGTGACTAAATCAGACTGAAATGTACTATATGTCGAAATGAATGAAACCTTATCTAACTGCTAAGTACAACAAATAACCGGAGAACTCATCTTTTTTATTCACTTTTCATATAAACTAAGTATCTTCCGGGGAAGTGGAGTGGTGTACAGAATCGTCGGGCAGTACCAGCCACGCTCATAGGCACTTAAAAGCAAACGGTATACCTCTGGCTCGTCCTGCGTTCAGTCTCATCCCCAACTAGTACTGTACTGTTAGGTTGGTAAAGCAAAGGCATAAAGTTATCATATCTCTGCTACGTCACAGAATTTTCGAAACAGATTTACCCATTTTTCCAGTAACACAGACGCATACCCAGTAAGGGATGTGGATCAGTATGGCACAATTCCACAATAAATGAACATTTTTCCCGATTATTCTTTTTCCGGAGCTTCATCATCAGCCCCATACGTCGACCCTCCGAATACAGGAAAAGGGTAGCATCAGTGTGTCTCTAGTATCAATGACCCGCTCAGGAATCCCAAATGAAAAATCTTATAAACCGGGACTGATTCTGTCAATTTATAGCCTTTAAATACACACATCAAAAAAAGTTTTGCATCACCCCGCTTCCCAGAACTCCTGAACATGTTGACTGTGGATATTGTATCATAGACACAGTCCCTTTCACTGTTCAGAGATGTCACTAAACTCGCCAAAAGCCCACCCAAAGATGTAAACAACCATGCATGATGAGCGCCTATTAGACGGAGGGGGTCCGACAGCCGATGTTCCGGTCATTCCACCAGGAAGGAGATACACGGCTCGCGTTCCATGTAGTTCAGCCATGCCTAGACGGTCTATAACGCGGTTAGATCGCGTCCGCATTGTTACTTTGTGCCAGGAAGGGCTCTAAACGAGGAAAATGTCCAGGCGTCTCGGAACGAATCAAAGCGATATTGTTGGGACTTGGAGGAGGTACAGAGACGCAGGAACTGTCGATGACATACCTCGCTCAGTCTACCCAAGGGTTACTACTGAAGTGGATGACTGCTACCTACGGATTATGGCTCGAAGGAACGCTGACAGTAACGCCACCATGTTGAATATTGCTTTTCGTTCAGCCACAGGACGTTTTGTAACGACTAAAACTGTGTGCAATAGGCTGCATGATGCACAACTTCAATTCCGACGTCCATGACGAGGTCCATCATTGCAACCACGATACCATGCAGCGCGGTACAGATGGGCCCATCTATATGTGGATGGACTGATCACGATTGGCATCATGTTTTCTTCACGGATGAGTGTTGCATATGCCTTCAACCATACTATTGCGGAGACGTGTTTGTAGGAAAGGCGGTCAGGCTCAAGGCCTTAGACATTGCCAAGCGAGTACAGCATGGTGGAGGTTCCCTGGGCCGACGTACATCGCTGGTGGTCATGAAAGGCACCGTAACGACTGTACGACACGTGAATGCCATCCTCCGGCCGATAGTGCATGCATATCGGCAGCATATTGGCGAGGCATTCGTCCTCGTGGACGACAATTCACGCCCCCAGCCTGTACATTTTGTGAATGACTTCCTTCAGGATAACGACACCGCTCGACTAGAGTGGCCAGCATGTTTTCCAGACATTAACGCTATCGAAAATGCCTGCATTGATTGATTAAGGCTATTAATGGGTGACGTGACGCACCAATCACTTTGAGGGATCTACGCAGAATCGCCGTTGAGGAGTGGGACAATCTGAACCAACAGTGCCTTGATGAAGTTGTGGATAGTATGCCAGGACGAATACAGGCCTGCATCAATGTAAGAGGACATGCTAATGGATATTATAGGTACCAGTGTGTACTGCAATCTCGACCACCACTTCTGAAGGTCAACCTGTATGGTGGTACAACATGCAATGTGTGGTTTTCATGATCAATAAAAAGGGCGGAAATGTTGTTTATGTTGATTTCTATTCTAATTTTCTGTACAGGTTCCGGAACTCTTGGAACCGAGGTGATTCCAAACTTTCTTTGTTGTGTGTATATAGGGTACTTCAGGGGACGTGTATATTTATTAAACTGTAAGATATACAGCTATGACATTTTTGGCACATATTTACCAGTTTCTCTAATTTAGATTACAAATATTAAACATGCCCTCCACTATCGAAATGAACAATATCACATAGATAGTAGAATTCCTCCCATACTCGAGTAAGTGCGTCCATCACCACTGATGTTTCGGCAGTGCGAACCCGGGTTTTCTACACCTCTAGGTTCTGTGGTAGTATTGATGCATGAACTTTGTCCTTAATGAAACACACAGGAAGAAGTTACAGGGCGTCAAACATGGTGACCATGGGAATCAGCTAAGTGCTAAGTCGCCGGTTGTTTGATGACCTTCTCAATGCCTCGGTACAGTTACATTCACGTATTCACGTAAATGGTGACTCTAGTTAATAGGCTGTCCCAAATGAAGTTTTTCACGTCCTGTCTCGCAAACAAGTGTTTTAACATGGCTAGTTACTGCTGACCGTTAACCGTGTTCGTGTCAAAGAAGAATGGGCAGTAAAAGGACGAGTGGAATATCACACAGGACATACTGACTTTGAGTGAAGCTCGTACACGTTCAGTGTATGCATGTGGGCGCCATAGGCCCAAAATTCGAACTTTGTGTCTGTTTACGTTCCCACTAACGGGGAAATTCGCTTCATCACTGAACATGACGTACTGTGAGAGAGAAAGTTATCATTGTCAATAGTATCTTAAGGTCGACAGAATTTGCCACACGTTTGTTTGTTGTCATCTGGAACGTGTACTGATTTGTCACTAACCGACGTTTTAAAACACGCCGAATTTTTGTTGTAGGCAGTAATAAATCCCGACTGGAACGTCGAGTTGATTTTGTAGGACTGGATTGGAAAGCAGTTTGAATTCGTGTACCTTTTTCGTAGGAAACTCGAGGGTGACTGGGACTCTTTTCCTTACAAACACATCCTGTGTCTACGAGCTGTCGACACCATTGGTGAACTTTCCATACATTCGGAGATATGTCTTTGCACTAAAATCACGGAATTAAACTTCGCAAACTCCATACTATAAAATGATTTATGCTACAGAGGTGCAATTTTGCAACAAGAGATGGTAATTAAGCAAACAGAAAACAACCGACATCTAACGGTAATGAACATAAATTAGACAATGTACTCTTTCTTCCAGTAATCGAGCCTTGGTGCAGCGATCGATAGTTTGGACAATACTTTCTAAAACGTGTACTCTTTACGAAACACTCTGTAAATCGCAACACTTGGTTTTATTTATTATGATTTACCTCGAACCTGTTACTGTACTTTAGCAGAAGCAGAACATTTGGTGAATGGGAGTATCCTAACCCTTTAAAATTACACATCCCAGTCGTAATTGGTTGTACTCCGAATTTGTGCACTCGTACCACCTGTGATAGTATCTCATATGTGAACAGGCTAACAGGAACAAAGTGTACATGCGTCGTATTGCATATAGAGAGTACACATGCGCGTGTCCTGTCCTCACAATGTACCGGTTCCTTAACAGAATCTTGAGACTCTTCCTTTTCGGACCGCATCTAAGGACTTTTTAGGTACTCTTTCAAACAATCAGCAGAATGTATATGTAATTACAGATAACATAATTTAGAGCAGAATAAAGCCAAAATAAAATCTTTGCTATGTATAAATCAGAGGCTAAGTAAACCAACAGCTAGTAAGAGGGCTGTCAACGTGTCACATTGAAGTTGAGCATTAGACACACAGCTTTAGTTTGGCTTTACAAGTAATTGCGTGGAAATCGTAATCATAGCTGTTTTCTCGATTTTAAATCGTAATTTTGTAGATGAAAGTATGCTTTCATTAGTCTCAAGTGATCTAATGTGTCCATCGGGAACTGTAATATGTACATGAACGCTGCTTACCCCAATCCACACTTAATCATGAGTTACGTATACTCATATCCCAGTCGTAACCATTGCGACCGTAAATTGATCAGTAACTGTTGTCCGCAGCTCGTGGTCGTGCGGTAGCGTTCTCGCTTCCCGCGCCCGGGTTTCCGGGTTCGATTCCCGGCGGGGTCAGGGATTTGTTCTGCCTCGTGATGACTGGGTGTTGTGTGATGTCCTTAGGTTAGTTAGGTTTAAGTAGTTCTAAGTTCTAGGGGACTGATGACCGTAGATGTTAAGTCCCATAGTGCTCAGAGCCATTTGAACCAGTAACTGTAATTTTGTTTTCCCCGCCAATTAATAAATGTTTTCTTCAGCGTTTTCCATATTACCTTTCGTTTCTCTTCTTCATTTTGTAAATCTGGGACATTTAACACATTTTTTGCAAATTTTACCAAAAGACACGAGGAAATAATATTTGACACGTAGCTGACAAATTTTGACATTTACTTTGTTTGCGAAGATTATTGAAAGTGTATGTTGATTTCTTTCAAAAGAACGCACTCGTTCGCCGTAGTCAAACTGTTAATGGCGGAATTGTGCGTTGCAGCTATCTGTTCTTTGAGCGCTTTCATTCACACATCAAACCATTTCGCCCTTCAGTTGTTTCCGCTGGGTCCCTAATAACGTGTTTCTTACTATCTTCTCATAAGTGTATCAATTGTAGCACGGTGCTATACTACCCTCAGTTGTTTGCTTCGTGCGGTAGCGTTCTCGCTTCCCACGCCCGGGTACCCGGTTTCGATTCCCGGCGGGGTCAGGGACTTTCTCTACCTCGTGATGACTGGGTATTGTGTGCTGTCCTTAGGTTAGTTAGGTTTAAGTAGTTTTAAGTTCTATGGGACTGATGACCATAGATGTTAAGTCCCATAGTGCTCAGAGCCATTTTCAGCTGTTTGCTTTGAGCCGTCAAAGTGCTACGCTTATAACCTAGTCGTCGAACTCACATAACCCCCCCCCCCCCCCGTCCCTCCCTCTCTCTATCTCTCTCTCTCACACACACACACATACACACACACACACACACACACGAAACGGTTTTCATCCTTCATTTTCTACTCTCGCGTATGGTGGTGGAAGATGGGACGAGTAAGATACGGAAGGTGGCGTGTAACTTATGTTGGTTTCTGTCCAACTCTTTTCGCATAACCGCGGTTATTTTTTTGTTGTTCTTGAGAGCACTGACGTCACCAGAGGTACAGAGAAGCTGGGGTGGAGTGTGTGTGGCGGGGCACAGGGCAGCTCACGGTTGCAGAGAGACGCTGGAGCAATCGGGTAAACATTGTGTTTTCCTTTGTCCCAGCCGGTACTGGTGTCCCTCGTCCCGCTGACGTCGAACTCCGCTCACTTGGCGATTTTGTCTGCTTTGCTGAAGACGCATTTCTGTTGCCCGTGTCCCAGCTGCGACAGCCACGGCGAGGCTCGCTACGCCGGCAGCAAACTCTTCAATGACGGCCGCGAGCTGGTCTCCGGTGACAAGTGGCACTCTTTCCACGCCGACCGGCTCCCCATGATGGCGAAAGGCGGATGCTGGTGGGTGGATGTCCCCTGCAGCAGCCGTGATGAGGCCCCGCTTCCTAAGCCCAGGAGTCGACCGTGTTGCTGGATCTGTCGGTCCCTTATTGCCAGTAGACATCGGCTGGTACGTATTTCTCAATACAGTAAACGTTACTAAGAGCCGTATACTTTAGGTTATTTTATTTTATTTCGAACGCTACCAGTTTGATTGGTACACCCGGGCAGATGTTACGGGTTGCGTCACCTACATTCTCAGGCGCACAGCAGGCAGCGCGGCACTATGTTATGACTTTTTTTCAAACTGTTGCATCCTTGATCACCCGGTTCGCGATGTACGCTCCCCGGTTACTAAGGTCACAGATCACACTTTATTAACAATTACAATACAGAGTAATATCTCCTGTTACAGTTACCTTCTCTGAAAGTACACCAAGTCCTTTCATCCATACATGTATTTTTCCATCATTCCTTACTTTTCTACATGAACGCTGGTCTGCGCTACCCTCTTTTGTACGTAGCGTTCGAAATGAAATAAAATAACCTAAAGTACACGGCTGTTCATAAATTTATTGAATTATTGAGGTAGATGGCTCCAAATCACTTGTGGCAAGAGTTATTCGTAATCTCCCTGGGCACGCCATTTCGGCAACTCTTGCGCCCATCTCGGCCGACATATTTTGCTACTTCATGTTGCAAAAAACTGTTATCAACAAGCCCGCGCCTGGCTTACTGGTGAAGACTGCAATTCACTGCTGCAAATTCGCACTTAAACTACCTTACGCGGTGACACCACTGCAGCATTGTCTCTGTACATCGTATAACATATCGCAATTACGTCATGGTAAATTACTCAGAAACAGGTGAAATCAGGCATTTACCTGTTGTTACAGGAGCGGTAAGTTATTTAATCGAACCAATCATTGTGACAGTATATACATCTACTTGATATCAACACGTTTTAGAACAATGTCCTTCGACACATTTAATTTCTATCTTTCTTCATTTTAATGCCTTTGATTGGAAACACTGGTACAGGGCGGAATATCCAGTTCTGCCCTGAGAATACTTCAAAGTTTCCCCTCAGCCAAGGCCACTAATGAACGTTTAAACATTGACACTTGACTGAGAAGTAGCCGGTTCAATCCTTGCGATGCTGGATGTTTCCACCATAAATATATCACAGGCTTCGGGAGAAGGGATGGTGGAGTACAATTCCTGACCACTAGCCCTTGTGCGAATGTCATGGATTAAATTCTACATCTTCCGGAGTCTTTGAAGTAGTATTGATATGAGGATCTCTTGATGATGCTTCGTCGGTCGGTAAGCGACGACAAAAATCTAAAAATTACGTTGAGTTTCACAGTAAATGACTCTAAACGCGCGAATGTAGGATCAAACATGCAAGCTTCACAAATTATATGTTTGAAATGAATGGGAATGATAAAGACCTTTAAAATTTTGGCAGCTGACGCACTAGGAGGTACTTAAGTTAACAGTTTCACAGTGTGTGCCGTGACAAGTACTACACAGCCAGGGACTGACGGAAAACAAGCGATACCGCCATGGTCGAATAGAGGACAGTCTTCAGGTCCCGAAAACTCGTGAGTTGGCACAGTAGAATAGGAGGAGTCTACAGTTGGCTCTTATTGGCTTCATGAACGATGCACGGACAGGACTGTATAGCGTTGATGAGTCGCGAAGTCCTGCTGGTGTACGTCAGGGGCGAGCAATACCCTGGTGACCCACTACATCTGCAGTAACGTTGTCCAAAGCGAGACTGAATGCTGTCTGGTTGCGTTGGGGGCATGTGACATGATGAAGGAATTACTCGTGTACAAGCTGAACAGAGACGAATGAGGAACTGTTATAGATAATTGAAAAATCTACTGACATAGCGATTTTGTTCTAGGGCAGATTGTTATGACCTGATGCCTGTGAAGAGACATCTTGGAAACTGTGAATCTGGTCGGCTGTTCCTGTACAACTGTCATGAGTATCTGCGAAAAGTAGTCAAGCCACAAATAGGCTCCATGGTACCGAAGATTCACGCCTCATCACAGAAAATGGAGGTCGGAGACTTGCCCGCTCTGTAAAACAGAATAGTTGACGACCGCTGGCAGATATGGCGACAGAGTACATTGCTGGTACGGGTATAATGTTTAGCGATCACTGTTGAACCTGAGGCTTCACTGCAGGCGACCATGCGTGCTCTCGTGTTGGCCCAACATTATAGTCAATTACGATTGCACGGTGCACAGATTAGCGAGTTTGGACTGTGGATCAGTGTATTGCCTGAATGGATGAATCACGTTTCTTGTAACACCAGGTTGATGGACGTATCTAGATACACCATCATCAAGGTGAGCGGCTGCCCATAGATGCACCGCACGATGAGGGACTGTCACCTGTTCTTCCATGGGACCAGCAGTCGTAATGTAAGGCACCATGAAGCTCTTAACTATATGAACGTTATTGTGGACGACATGCATCCCGCCTCGTTTGATGTCTTCCCTGATAGCGATGCCATCTCACTAGGGTAATTTTCCTTATCGAAAGGACAGAATTTTCCTACAGTGATTTGAAGAAGACGATTGTGCAGTCACGTTAATGTGTTTGAAACGAAGTTCACCTGATATGAACCCAATGATCACATGTAGGACACTACTAGGCGCCTGCTCCAAGTCCACAAACCACAGACCTGTAGCTTACGGGACCTGGGTGACTTCTGCATGGACGTTTGGTGCCACATACCTGTTGAGACCTGCCAGGAATTCGTGGAATACATGCCACTCAGTCCAAAGGTAGACAAAAACGCTTCTAAGAATGCAGTCCTGTGGTATTGTGTAGTCTAAGTGGTTCGGTGTACTCATAGTGGTTTGGTCTATCAGTAAAAACTGACCGCCGATGAGCTGGAATGTATCTTTGATGGACGTACTACGACGATGGATCGGTCGTTAATCATCTGTTAGACTCCAGTTGCTGGCATGGCCCTCACGTTCTCCGGACCTGACACCGCGTGATTCGTTGACTTACGAGGACGCATCAGGGCAGCTGTGACTGACATCAATGCGGACGCTTTAGGGCGAGGGTGTATCGAACTAGACTACAGACTGGACGTGTGCCGTATGACTAACGGCGAACATGTTGACCATTTGTAAACATAGCACTAAAGTTGCTTGAGTTACGGTTTCCATACTTACAGTATATAGTACCAAACCTCCATACAAACATTTTAACGATCTTTCGAAAGTGCACGTGTAATTCTGATTAACCACCGACTTATCCTCATGGCATCCCACACGAATTCAACCGGACTGAAGTCGGGGGAAGGGGCTGACCATTCCCAGAATATCTCTCATTCCAAGAACTCGCTGTTCGATGCGGACGCGCATTGTCATCCATAAAAAGGAAGTCACGATCGAAAGAAGCCCTGAAAGAACCGCGTGTGGGAGAAGTGCACTGTCACAATAACGACTAGCGGCAAGAGTACGGTATTCAGAGATACAGTGGTCGGTACGCTTATGCAGCATGATACCTCTCCACACTGTGAACTTGGACTACGAAAGCGATCGACAATGTTCTTGTGTGCATTACGTGTTCTCATCTATTGCCATACCGGTGTACGTCCAGAAACACTACTGACATTGAATATGCACTTATTTGCATAAAGCACGCGACCTCACTCCTTGTTGGCCCCGTTCCTATGCTCCTGGAAACATGGTGAACGTTGCCACCTAAGTGCAAGTGTCACAGAAACACGACGCACGGGTCGTGCCGGCGAACAGACCGCCTCCATGCAGACGCCGTGTCGCTGTGGAGCGTGAGATTATGTGCCTTGCAATTGCACCCGTTGTTTCTTAATGTGGGTCCTTCTCGCCTGCCGCACAATACAGCAGTCTTCTGCTGCTGTAGATGACAGTGGTCGCACTTCTCGTCTCCTTCGAATGCTCGCCAGGTAAGTGAAAGGAAACTGTGAGCAATACCAAACTCCTGGGCAAAACTCGTCATACTTCGTCCTTCTTACAGCTTCCAGGTGATTTTTTCCCTTGTGACGTCGTCCAGTTGTTGCCTCTCAGCCATGTTGTAAGAAGGACACCATCATAGTCCACCTTAATTGCTCGCTGATTGACGCGCACTTTCTTTTCCCGTTCCTTCAACAGTCTTTTGATGCGGGGCCTGCACCTTTTCGCGCAATAGTCACGGGAAGTAACGTAAGACGGGATGTAGTCTTCTGGCAATAATGTTCCATCTGAACACCAGAGAAGCAATGAAGGAAATAAGAGAAAGGTTCAGGAGTGGAATTAAAATTCAAGGTGAAAAGATATCATGTATGATTCGCGGATGACAGTAGTGTCGTGAGGGGGAGTGAAGAAGACCTAAAGGGTCTGTTGTATGGAATGAACAGATTAATGAGTACAGAATATGGATTGTGAGTAAATCGATGAAAGACGAAAGTAATGAGAAGTAGAAGAAATGAGAACAGCGAGTAACTTAACATTAGGATTGATGGTGACGAAGTAAAAGAAGTTAAGGAATTCTGGTACCTAGGCAGCAAGGAGGACATCCAAAGCTGATTAGCACTGGCAAAAAGAGCATTCCTGACCAAGAGAAGTCCCCTACTATCAAACATAGGCCTTTATTTGAGGATGAAATTTCTGAGAAAGTACATTTCGAGCACAGCATTGTATGGTATTAAATAATGGACTGTGAGAAAAACGGAACAGAACAGAATCGAAGCATTTGAGATGTGCTCCTATAGACGGATGTTAAAAGTTAAGTGGTCTGATAAGGTAAGGAATGACGTTTCTGAGCAGAATCGGAAAGGATTGTGAGGAAAACACTGACAAGGAGATGGGACAGGACGATAGGACATCTGTTAAAACATCAGGGAATGACTCCCATTGTAGTAGAGAAAGCTGTAGAGGGCAAAAACTGTAGAGGAGCACAGAGATTAGAATACATCCAGCAAACAACTGAGGACGTAGATTGTAACTGGAGTTCTGAGATGAAGAGGCTGGTAAAGGAGAGAAAGGAGAGGAATTCGTGGCGGGCCGCATCAAACCAGTCAGAAGACCAATGGTTCAAAAAAAAAAAAAAAAAAAAAAGAAAAGAAAAGAAAAAAGAAAAAAAAACACGCCTTGTGACACCAACCTTCTGTGCGTGACTGGGAGAGCGCTGACAATATGCTCACGCATGTTCATTCATTTCGACCTAATAGTTTATAATGTATGTTACTTAATCTATCTCTTCCTTACGTGTTGCTGGCCAGAGAACATACCAGTGAGAGACATTCCATTAAAAACCAGAAGGCTCCTTTGAAAATAAAGGCTTGTAGTCCTGCGCGTAAGTTGAAAATCATCACAAATTCCCATATTCTTTCATGCAGAAGATATTTTCCTATCAGATTAATCATTTGGATACAATCTGTATCATATTTCTCCTTTACGATCTTTGGCCGCATAATATAGCAAAACTAGGAATTAAATGCTATAATGTGGCTGCCAAGAAAAGCAATATTTAACAGGGCACCTTTTTTTCACAATTAATAGGGAACAGACGTGGGATCAGCAACAGAAACGAGTTATTTGACAACGCATATTCGGAAAACTCGCTATGTACACACTTTAAGAAGTATTAGTTATCTACCACGTATCATGTTTCATTCACAAGAGGCTATCGCTTTCGCACAAATACGCTGACAGTATTTTCCCGATTTATGCCCCACTAAAGGCGCCGGAAGCCCCTTGTTTATGCGTCTGGTGCGGCAGCTCCTATGATGAATGGTCTGCGGCAGCCGTTTCTGAGAACTTCTGGCCATCCTTTCCAGAAGCCTCTGCCCGATACGAGGTTAATACACTCTGCACGCCGTGAAGAAAGTAAAGCTCAATAGAACAGCTCCCTCATTTTATGGACGTGACGAACCTTACAACGTAGTTCAAGCAAATCTAATGGACAGGATGTGTGGTAAATCGTCGATTATTTGAAACAAAAATTGGTAACGGGAAGCGGTGTTCGGGTACTTATTTTTCGAATAACAGATAATTTTGATCACATGTTATACGGTTCTCAACAAAATTCTTCATAGCATGGCACCGCATTGTCAATATCTAAAATTATGCAAATTCCGAGGCACTGTTGCCTCCTGAGGAGGCCACATTCAACAGTGGTCACATATTCTGAAACATTTTATCGACAGTGAAAGCAGCCATGGAGGCCTACGTTTACATATTTTACCGACATTGTTCGGAATATGAAACGAAGAAACACCGAATTAAACACAGAATTGTACATTAACTTTTAACTATGTTTCTTATAAATAACATAGCAGGTTGAATGCATAATATTGTTTAACGTAGTCCTACATTCTAAAAAAAGAAGTCTAAAATGTTTAATTGATGTGATATTATTTTATTCTCAGGCTGACTGCATAGTCTATTGTAGTCCTACATTCTAGAAAAAGAGGTCTAACATTGTTTAACTGATCTGATATCATTGTATTCTGCTGATATGCGTTTGTTTACCGTCAAATCTGGCAAAAGTTTTAGAAATAGCAACTAGACTATATTACGTTCTTATTGTTCTTCTAACCGTTTTATTGTCGTTTCACGGAAGAGGAAAGTTTTCTTGTGGAAGTTCCTTTTCTAGCATGATCGATGTCACAACGCCTTAGGGGCTCAGCATTCGCTTGTTGAGTACAGGCTTGGCAACCACGAGGTTCCTGGACTGGGGAGTGAGAAGCGCTGCCAGTCTTCTGTCAACGTAAGCCCTGGGCTTGCCTCGGCTATTGAGGCTTGACCACTCGTCTCGTATAGGGTGCCTTAAATGATGCTGCTTCCTCGGAATGCTACACAACAAGTCAAGCAAATAACATTAGTAGTTATATTTCTACAAAGCAGATTGAGAATACTTAACTTTAATGTACAAAACTGTCGTAAGCGATGGGCGACATGCAACTTAAGTCAGAGTCGTGTACTACATGTCATGTTCAGGCAAGTCTGTCACACGGTTTGTGGATCACTACTAACTGTTCTCGTAGCACTCTCTGGTAGGCCGTGCTAATACTCCGCAAACACTTTCCACTGATGTCCGGCAGAGGCTGGCAGGAGTGGCGTTTATATTCACTTCCTGCAGGTGTCGCTACTGTTGTGGAGCGGTCCTAATCAGCGCACCATTGGCCGACGTTCCATCTCTGGTCTTGCGTTCTTCGGCTTCGTTTCGGCGCTTGTGGTTATTACGCCAGAACATTCCTCCCCCCCTCCCCCCCTCTCCCCCGTGCTCACAAAGCGACGGACCGTCGTCGTGTAGGGAGCGCGACCACAGCGGGGGCTGCAGGAGTGTGGGCGAAACGTCGGGCCGGAAGCTGTGCCTGCAGGAGACGTCAAGCTTCCGGCCGTACCCCGTCATCCGGCCTGCGCCCTGGCGGAAACGTCCCCCTGAAAACGACCTGAAGGGTTTGCGTCCACCACCTGCTGACATAAACCAGATGAAGAAAGCGGCGACTGCTGCGGTGTGGGTAGGTCCAACTCCATCGTTGGGGCGAGAAGAGGCGGAGGAGGCGAAGGTTCCGTCCATGGGGTCGTCCCACGGTGTCGTGATGACGTTCTCTGGATACTGCTGTGGCCGCGCTGCCCTCCGGACCCGTGAATCTGGGGAAAGAGAGACTGAAAGATCTTCGTAAATAAGAGGCGAAGTTGAGTTTGATGGCGGCGTTTGCAAGCCATTGGGACCTGAAATAAGGGCAAAGTCGACGAACGATCTCACCTCGCGCCCACCGTTTGCAGCCCCTAAAAACCCCGTGAAAGACAGTATCATGCGGCGCCGGATGCTGTGGAGGGTGGAGAAGGGGGGCCAGTACCCGATGGCGGTGGCCGTGAAGGAGTTCAACCATGGTCCATCTCGTGGGTGATAACGATGTGAGGCGAGAAACAGTAGCAATGCTTGATCCCTGGTGCGCAAGGAGCGAAGTTAGGCCATCTGCTGCTTGAAGGTTCCTGCAAAAGGTTCCGCTTCGCCGTTTGACTGTGGGTGGAACGGTGCACTGAAGTTGTAGAGGCTATTGTCAGCGTAAATAGTGTCAAAATTTTATAGAATTTACGATTTTAAGTGGGGAAGTAATCCGACTTTTACCACAATGCTAATTGTTTCGGAAAGTGTGTATAGTTCTCTCATATAATGAAAAGATAGTATATGGGATTACGTTTCATTCTTTTATATCAGAACGAACCAATTTGAATAGTTTTCTTGCAACCGGAGCCACCTGAATTGATTACTGACAGAATAAATGTAAAAGATTTGTATACAGTGTTGTCTTATTGCATTTATACTGTAAATGTGTGTCAATCCAGCTGGGCTATTATTATGTACTCTATTGTCTTGTGTGAGTTCTGAAATACAAGTTAAGGCTGATTTAGTTAAAGGTAGGGATAATGTCTGCCATATATAAAACGGAAGGCCTAAATTGCAGTTCTATGACTGTTTCTCTGTGAAAGTGATTACTGCTACTACCCACTTTGTAGTTCGTCTAGTTGTGTATGTTCATTGCATTTCACTGATAAGTAATTAATAAGTTTCTTTTGCTATAGTAAAATTAGATCCTTTCTAAATAATGTTTTTACATTATTGTGACTAATTAGGCTGGCGAATGTATTATTTCATTTACAAGTATTCTGTTACCGTAAATTCTACATTAATTTATTCTTACTGCAATCTGCCAACTATCATTACGATGTTAAAGTTCGATGTCCTATTTCTATTAGGAAAACACGGTCAAATCCTAAACTCCTCTCAGACGGTAGCACTTACTGCATGCTTAGGCCATATTTGGTATCAATAGTCAGCGGTTGTGTAGTCCGTTACCTCCTTGTTACAGTTTGAAAGTTCTGTTATTGGGAAACTGTGCAGTTCATGCATTATCTCGACTTTAGTAGAGTTATACGAGGCTTTTCCCGTGACAAGACTATTGGTTCTGTTGGAGTATAGGTGATATAAAGTGACTGCAACATTTCCTTTTGTAACGCTTTAGGGATCAACACACGTGACTGTCGAGTGTCATTTTGAATAAGAAACACACATTTCTGTACAGCAAGGCAATGCCGACGTACAAAGTATCGGCGCAGTAGAGTTCTTTATGCTATGCAATGAGGGAGGCCAAGATGTGCGAATGTGTGTCAGCAGAAGTTCAAATCTGGATCAGCTTCCGCCACCTGTGCATTTTTGTTATAGTTCAGCGGAAAAGAGTGAAGCAATCCAGAACCCTGGGCATCAATGTGACCACAAGACTCAGCAGAAGCGTCAAAGTCTGTATCAGGGCCAATCGGAAGACGTTAATGTGCGTCCGCATTACCATGTTTAGCTGTCGGACGATACAAAATCTCGTACTGGTCTTGAGACAACAACAAAGCCTATCTTCGCTATTTTAGGGCAGTTCGTGCAGGAACAGGTTTCATCGGATGAAACAAGGACTACAAAGTCTTGTGATCCGATACTAAGTAGAATTTTCTGCCATACAATTAGTGGTATAATTTGGTGACAATAGCCAAAGCCTCTTTTTCAATCTGTGAATATTTACACTGAGCTTTGGACAACATTTTTGATGCGAAAGCAATAGGTCTGTCTTTATCACCAATTATGTGCGAGAGCACTGCACCAATTCCGTAAGCGTCAACGTACAATACAACAGGTTTGTGAGGATCAAAGTGAACTAAGCAGCGATCACTGAACAATGTATCTTTTAAGTTTTTGAAAAGCTACTTGGCACTCATCTCGCCAAACAAAATGGACATTCTTGCGACGCAATCGATGCAATGGAGCCGCTATTTGCGCAGCATTCGGTATGAAAAGAACATAATATATATCATAATCCCTAAAACTGACTGCAATCCTATGATATTGCGAGGAACTGACAAGTGTCATATGGCTAACATTGAAGAGGATGTACACCTTGACTGTTTATGACATGACCCAGATACTGAAACTTAGGTTTAAAAAAATCACACTTGTCCAGTGTACACATTACTCCTGCATCAGATACCACATGATACAAAGGACTTAAATTTGCAATATGTTCTTCAGGTCTACGACCTGCTACTACAGTATAGTCCAGTTTGGCACTTGCGCAGTCAGCTGTTATAAATACCGTTGGAAAATGGTGGGTGCGGAAGCAATGCCAAAATGCAAACGCAAATATTTAAACTAGCCCAAGTGAGTATATACTACACACACTTTTGTGATTCTTCATAGAGCTGTATTTGAAGATATGCGTCGCGTAAATCAATTTTTGAAAAGTAGCGTCCAGCGCCTAATCTGTCCATCAAATCCTCTGGGAGTGGCAATGGGTAAATCAATTACAGTTTGTGGGTTGACTGTAGGCGTAAAGTCAACGCAGAGGCGAATGCGATCTGAAGGTTCGGGGAGTAAAACCAGTGTACTTGCCCACTGACTAGCTCATACGGGCGCAACAACTCTGCTATCTTGCAGTTCGGTAAGTTCAGCAGCGACTCTGTCCCGTAACGCAATGGGAACCGTTCTGGCCCATCAAAAGTTTGGTTGAGAATTGCCTTTCAGAGTAATACGTGCAACAAAACTGTTAGCTTTGCCTAAACCTTCAGAACGGAGTTCCGGCAATTCTTTTAGCAAGCTAGCTACACTGTCTTTTGCATTGAATGCAGACACTGACAACAGATTGTCCTGAATGTTAAAGCCAAACAAATCAAAAGAATCAAGTCCAAATATGTCATCACACTCGTGTGATTATAGCACTGTAAAAGTCACTGTTCACCTATGGGAGCCATACACAGCAGACAAAGTATATGTTCCGAGAATGGGAATGTCTTGTCCATTATAAGCAGTCAGATGTGTGCTAGTTTTAGGCAGGTGTGGAGAGCCTAACAGTTCATATGTGTGACGATTGAGCAATGTGACAGAGGCAACCGTGTCCAACCGAAATTTCACACCTTTCCCTCAAATAAGTAAATGAACAAAACGTTTGTTTGACTGGCGTATCACTGAAGAAACTGCTCGCCTGCTAAAGCCCGTTGCAGACCGTGAATATACTGGGCCGAATTCTGATGTTTGTTCCGCTGCAAACATACGGATTGCGCATGTCCTTTCCTACCACAAGGCTAACACTGAGCTTGTTGGCAGGGGCAGTCTTGACGTTTGTGCTGTGCATAACAGCGAGAGAAAGATTCTGTTCGCCTGTGTAGCGATCTGTTTACTGAACTACTTAACGCGGTGTGGATGGAGGTTACTCGGCGTGGCTGGATACGCCGCCGGTGAGGAATGAGACTATCGCAACTAAGGGACTCAACCCGACAAAGAGCTACCCGTATACGAAGATAGTATCTGTCCTTTCGGACACACACACACACACACACACACACACACACACATATATATATATATATATATATATATATATATATATAGGGTGAGTCACCTAACATTACCGCTGGATATATTTCGTTAACAACATCAAACACTGACGAACCGATTCCACAGACCGAACGTGAGGAGAGGGGCTAGTGTAATTGTTTAATTCAAACCATACAAAAATGCACGGAAGTATGCTTTTTAACACAAACCTACTTTTTTTAAATGGAACCACGTTAGTTTTGTTAGCACATCTGAACATGTGAACAAATACGTGGTCAGTGCCGTTTGTTGCATTGTAAAATGTTAATTACATCCGGAGATATTGTAACCTGGATGCAGTCATTACACAACTCCTCCCAATTTTTCTCCTTCTGGGTGGCTTTAATGGCCATACCCTTTGTGGGGCAGAACCAAGGTTACTAGCCGTGGCTGAGATGTCGAGGACCTACTAATTCAACTCGACCATTGTCTCCTACATACAGGTGCGCCCACACATTTCAGTGTGGCACATGTTCGGCCATTGATCTCTCAGTTGGCAGTCCTGGCCTTCTCCCAACTATCCAATGGAGAGCACTTGACGAATTGTGTAGTAATGACTGAGCCGTAGTAAATTTAGCTTTGAAAAGCGCCCCGCAGCGCGTAGCGTGAAGGTGTCGTCCGCCGTTTTCTGGCGGTGGCGCCGTTGCCGCAATTGAAGGCTTCGGTGTCTCCCTCTGGCGGGAAAGGGGAAAAGTTGGCTGTTCGCGTGGGTTTAAAAAGTGGTTGTATGGGCTCTCGTGGTGTTGGCAGTCGGGGCATCAAGAAGCGACTTCTCTGCTGGTGCTAGAGAGACAGCACGCAGACCGCGGCATAAGCGTAAGCGACGCGAGCAGCGGCTCCATAGTATGGGACGTTAACTGCTCGTAGCGAAAGGAATCTTCTTGAGCATGGGTCCGCGAGGGGCCTAATTTGCAGTTCGGCCATATGCTGTCGACCGGCGAGGAGGTTCTTAAAATCGGCGAGCCTTCCTGCGTCCGTTAAAACGGCTGGCAGCGGGCGGCTCCGCAGAGCATTTGGAGGTGCGGGATTGGTTCAGTCCTGGGAGTCGTAACGCACCAGAAGTTGAGTATTGATTTGCAATCACACTTTATGAAATTTAATTGAATTCAATTTACTTATTCTTGTTAATTATACCAGCGGTATATTTTGGGGGTTTCCCGCCATTCATTCTCGTCAGCCCACCCACTGGAAGGTGGTAATATTAGGAAGGGTGGTCTGTTTGTCCCCTTTTGAAGACGAAAAGGAGGTGGGGGGGAGGGGAGTCAGAGTAAAGGCGTGGGCTGGATTGCTTCTTTCCCCTCCCAGTTTACCTACGGGTTTATTCGACTGTTAGCCTCTGCCATGTCTGTGAAAGTCTAAGGCACCAATGGCTGTACCGTTTAGAATGCTGGGCACCAAGACCTGATCCATTATCTCGCCTGCCATAACTAGTATTACTAGACTCACGTGAAAAATGTACTATAAGAATGAAGAAAAATTCGTTTTGCCTCGTGGTAGGAACTAGTCAATTGCATAACGAATACCTGCTCATCTGGTAGCTGTAGCTTACGTAAATCTGCGTTTATGTGTAATTGGCTATACTCAGGAAAGGTTGTTAATGTACGCCGTAATGGACTTTTTGATACTGCTTCTAGTCAGCAAAAACTGTTGTGTGATTTTCCAATTCAATACTTTTTAAGGCTTTGACTCAATATGCTCATGTGTTTTAAATAGGTAGTTGGTTAGTAGTGTGTTTTGTTGCCATGCAAAAGTTTTCCATTTGATTACGGGTAGAAAATGTTGCCTTGAAAGGAGAATGTTGTATAAGTTCGCAAGTCCTACCTTGCGAGTGTGTGTTTGCCGTAAGTTGACTGGGAGAAATTTGTAAAGTTTTTTTTATATATTTTGGCGATGTTAATGTTATTAACTGTGAGTGTTCCCTTCCCTCCCCCCCCTACCCCCACCCCCCACCCCCCCTCCCGGGTGCATGACTCATGCATTTTGGTTGTTCTATTCTGAGAACTTTTGTAAACAGGACTGTCTTCATATGTTGCACACAAGTTACATTCTGCGCCATTTAATGAGCCTGAGTGAGTCTGTTGTGGGCGGCCATAACTACGGCTGTTGTTACCAAATGGGAAATTTGTCTGCCCAAAAGTTAAGCTATACATTCAAATTGTATTCATTTATTAATGTAGTGGAATTCTCCTGTAATTTAGCTGAGCTTGAAATATTATACAGCGTCGCATTGTGCATGTTAAATTGCTTGCCTGTACTTTTTTTACAATAATTTAATAATTTAAAAGTGCTTTCCTATCGTAAATTGTGACTTATTCGTTAAATGATTGTTTTCTTTAAATATCGTAAAGTCTTATACTAAATTTAAATAAAGAGTATTACTTAAAATTGTGTGTAACTTCACCAGTTATTCCTTGGCACCTACTTCCACTTTACATTTTGTGTATTAATTCTGATTAATAACGTTTGGTGAACCAGTAGTAATTTTACGGTTCAATGGCCACTTTCCACTGAAACATCCCCTTAGAACAATTTATACAGCACTGTGCTTAAACTGATACACAATATTTTTTTTAGCGCAACGCAATCTGACTTTCAAAAATCCCTACAAAAAAAATGGCCCTGACTAACATTAACCTATGCATTTCACAAATCGCTTACCTCACAAAAATCTTGGTTACTCGAACTACTACTACTGCCAGCTAAATAAAAGATTCAGACTATGGAAGGCACTAACTACTGATAGGAATAGTTAGCAAATGAAAGATATTAATAGAGAACAAACAATGTATTTACCTTAATATCATCATATATATTTATATCAGTTCATGACAAATTTCAAAACTCCGCCATCTCTCTCCCCACATCCACCACTGCTGGCGGCTCACCTCCAACTGCGCAATGCTACGCGCTGTTCACATCCAGCTGCCGCTACCCAACACTACAATGGCAGACAACAATGCAAACTAGCCACAGACTGCACACAGCACGGCCAGTGATTTTCATACAGAGCGCTACGTGGCGTTGCCAATAAGAAAACATAAACAGCCTACTTACATAGCCCCCATGCTCCCCATAAAAAAATTTTACAAATTGTTTTGGGCAGTGGCCAATAATTATTTGATAAAATTTTTCATAATTACAGTAAGAAAGATATCAAATGCACACACTTATTGATACAATGTTGGTCAAAAGCTAAATTTTTCTCACAGTCCATAAAAACAGTCCTGATCGTTCATCACAGTAAAATAGCAGTGTTTTTCTCAAAGTCTGAGCAGTAAAAGAAATTGCACACAGAAGTAGTGGATTTCCATGCTGTCTTGAAGAAGTAGTGTTGTCCTTCCAATGGAAAGACAGTGCTGACTCTTGACATGCAGACAGGTAATGGGCCACAACAGAGCAAACCCACAGCAGAGTCAGTCGAAATTTTGAACAGTATTGGTAGGTAGGTCATCACAGAGCAGACCCACTGTAGTCCTGGTAGAGATTACGGTATTGGTGAGCCGCCAGAGGAGCAGACCCACTGCAGTCCTTGTAGAAATAATGGTACTGGTGAGTCAGTAAAGGTGTAGACCCACTGTGGTCCTTGTAGAAATGGCCAGCAGCCATCTGTTGTGACTGTGCAGGTGCACAATCACCATTGAAGAGTCTTGCGGATAACATGGCAAGTCCAAAACCACCACTTGTGCACTCACAAAGTTTTTGGAATTGTCCTTAGAACCAGCAATGCTGTTAACCAGTCCCTTGCTGAATTATTAACACACGTGCAAACACTATCAGTCCCTACTTCTCACATATTGTCCATATACTATGACCAACAGAAACGTGTGCAGTGAAATGTAACTTACAAGTTACTTAATTTGATGAACTGGTGTCAATTACAATATTATAACATAAGAATACAATTACGAAGGTACAAAATACATCATTAAAGAACATAACGATACAGATAACATTTGTGGTACAGGCTTTACAAAAGAATCGAACTAACATATACATCAGTGTTACAGGAATTATGACATAAGTAAATACATAAAATATCAGAATCACTTCTGGAGCATCAACTTTGCACATGAGCATTAAAAGAAAACAGAATAAATAATGTCTAAGAATATTTACAAGGTAAATAACATATTATTAATGACAATTATATTTGAGGATAACAGTATTCCTCAACATAGTGAATGTAGCTTAGTATTAGAAGAAGAAAAAATTCTATGAAACTACATAGAGACAGGAAGAAAACAAATACACAATGGTACACAAAGACATAGTGGGATAACACAAAAGGAAAGGACAGGGTTCGTTTTCAGTGTAACATTTGGTACTGCAGTCCAACCCAAAACTTCATTCCATAGATCTTTCGTCTTATTTCGAAATTTGCTCCAGCCAAAAAAATCCTATCCAAGCATGCTTTCTGTATTTTTCTCGTATAACCTCTCAGTGCATTTCTTCAAATTCATCGCAACTCATTCTCTTATAGGCTACCCCCTCTTAAGCTAACTTAACTCTACTGAGCTCAGATGCTAAACTAAGGAACGAGGCAATGCAGCAGCACAAAACAATTAACACGAACACCAATGACAAAAAAAATCAAATTGGCAAAGTAAGCAACAATATTACAACTAATACAAGGCAATGAGCAGCAAACAAGAAAAATAAATCAGTAGTAAACTGGCTTAGCAGAGTAACACAAATTAAAATTCAGTAGCACTATGCCTGGCGAACAGCAGCAGTAAATGCTATAACGTATACCTAAGCATGACAAAGTTCAAGCAGAAAAAATAGTACACTAAAGACAACAATGCAGATAAAGGTAATGTATAATCGCATCTTAATGTCTATGTAATTAAAGTGGTGCACCACAAGAAGTTATTCTACCAAAAAAGTTATTAAGTTCTTGAAAAGAAAATTATGAATGCAGTTCCTGTGAAGGTAAATGTCTTTTTGTGCTCTCTCATTTTTTTTTGAAAAAATTATCATTTACTCGATCTGTAGACAGAAAATATTTATATTAGTACATCTATAAAATTTTATTTTAACCAATGCTGCAGTGCAGCTAGAAATTAATATTATTAATTATTATAATATTAAACAAAATGAGTAAACAAATACATGAAGCAAGCCATATGGCATTTCTCTCAATTAGCAAGACAATAGCTGTGAAATGACCGAGCGAGGTGGTGCAGTGGTTAGCACACTGGACTCGCATTCGGGAGGACGACGGTTCAATCCCGTCTCTGGCCATCCTGATTTAGGTTTTCCATGATTTCCCTAAATCACTTCAGGCAAATGCCGGGATGGTTCCTTTGAAAGGGCACGGCCGATTTCCTTCCCCATCCTTCCCTCACCCGAGCTTGCGCTCCGTCTCTAATGACCTCGTTGTCGACGGGACGTTAAACACTAATCTCCTCCTCCTCCTCCTGTGAAATGTTTCTCACCGTTTCATTAGGCATTTTAGTAAATATCATAAATTAAGAGCTCCACAGTGTAATCATATGTTTCCAAGTTCGAGCGTGTTGTATTTGCGATGCTTTCTACAAAGGAATGTCAATAGCGAGGACAATGGCCTCCTTTTTTTTTTGCACCTAATGGCTTTCTTTCGTCAGACGTCTACCTCTCAGCTGGGCGCCCAAAACGCATTACGCAAAGGTCACTTACCTTTCTGCTGAAATATTTACGATGGCAGTTTCCGCCACAGTGACAGTCTCATATAAAAATATTTCACAGGTCAAGAATTTGGGTTACAAATCTGTAGAAACAAAATCCTATAAATATAACAAGGTCTAAAAAATTTTCGCCAGCATTGTGATACATTCACACATATACACACATTTCATAACTCTTAAAGTACGATTCTTGGTTTCCAACAACCTTTTTCATGAACCAGAGTCCCTAACCACTACTCATTATTCCTTACCTTATTCGTCGACACTTCTTCAATATTTCATCATAACAGATACGTAGCATAATCAAATAACTCATATAGCATCAGCTTACTGATCATAGACATACCGCAACAGCATAATACACATAGTCATCGTAGTAATAACATCATAACAACTCTCAAAATCGTCGTAGCTTCCTCCAATAATTTCAAAACCTAAAAAAATTCACTGCTCATGTCAAAAGTGTCATCTGCCACAAACGCACTTCAAAAATCATGATCCCATACCAAATACATCATTCAAAGCTCTCATAGTATCACAATGGTTCCGAAAAAATATGAACAGTTTACAAAGTACAGACAAAATACAGTTTCATAAGTGTGAAGTTATCCAACTGTGTAATTGCATTAACGTCTGTCACTGATGTTGTAAAAAAAGTTTCTTTCTCTGTTAAATAATCAGATAGCTGCGTAATTCTGTGTTAGAGAAATATGGTACCGATGTGTAAAGTTGTATAAACAAATACCATATTAGCTAGGGCTCCTTGTGCTTGCCAAACACATGGTACACAAAGAAAGCGTGTACCCCCCTGAGGATTAATGAATAATACCCTCAGGTGTTACAGATTACAGCAATGGAATGAAATGTGTCACGGAAAACCTTTGTATCATTGTACTTCAAATATCTTTAAAAATAAATGATTTAAGTGCAAAATTAATCACTCAAATTTGTGTCCTATAGCGCTAAATGCGTGTCTTACTGTAAGATAATCTCTGTGGAAGTGTCGTAGTTATTGTCCTCCGAAAGCTAAGTTCTGCAGAAGTCAATGTACTTACCTCATGATAAACAAAAGTGAAATGCTTTGCGTATAGATATCTTAGTTATTACGCTTATTGTTGTGATGAAGAAATTACTGTGCTGTAACGCATTGTTGTGCTACGGAAAAGGCTGTCTCATTGTAGCTATACCACAGAAGTTACTACTAAAACATGTTTTACTTTCCAGAAGAATTCAGAAAAACTGCGCAGATATAAAACAGATACACCGCAAAAGCAACAAGGTAAATTGTGTCACACATTAGTAGCGTCGTGATATAGTCGTGTAGCTGTCAAATAAACTAACCACTGTGTCATTTGGTATCTCACTGAAAGTACTTTAAACCCAGAATGTATTTTCGAGTAAAACAAAATGTCGCATTAAAATCTCATTACCAGTACTGGTAAATGTTCTAAGTATGTAAGCCTTATAGTCGTTACATAATCATGCAACTAACAAGCAAGAATGTACACACGCAATAACACTGTGACGTCTGTTCACTAGAACAATGCAATCGTAATTTCTGTTTAAATAAGTTCTGTTGGTTCTTGATTGGATATTTAACTTCAAACATTGTTGTGTGTTAACAGATTCTAAGTCTGACAAAGCCTACTAGCAATGTAAAGTGAAAAGTTATATGGCAAAGACAAAGTTAAAAAGCAGATTATCTTTCAATAAACGGTTTTACACGTGAAATGTGGTGCAATCGTTTACTCTTCCTAGTACGCAGAGTTTCAGCTTCAACGCAATTATCATGTGGTATATGTCGTTAAACAATACTGTAATTTTTCTTAAGGTTAGCGTCTATGTCATTTTTCTCTGAGCCAGCCGCCGCAAGCGGCTGCTTGCGGTGCGAGTCATTGTCTGTCCCTTTGTTGGCGCGCGTCGCTATTGGGATTAGGAGACCTAGCTTCTACAAATTCACCGTGACGAGAGGGCCCTGCCCTGTTTAAATCCCGCCAGTTCTGATGCAATTCAGGTTTGTCGTTACGATCACATCGTCTGTCGTCATGTCAGTAGTTCCTGTAGTTTCTTTCTTATCGGTTAAGTGGTGGAGAATTTCTCCCTGAATCGTAACTGCGCGCTGGACCGTTGCGTCTAAAGTTATTCTGTCTCCCTCGATAATAATTATTTTGGTTCCCAAATTGTCTGTTTCTTTGATTGTTTCTGTGATAGTCACTACCGCGGATAGGTGATCTTTCGCTGTAATTATTACTACTCTGCCGACGGTTGTCATACGGGTGGTGTCTGTTTTGGTCACGATATGTGTTGTGAGAATAGCCTTGTCGTGTCCAGTTATTATTTCTATCATCGCGGAATTGTGACAGATGTGACCTGTAATTGTTGTGCTCCTGTCCGCGTTCCCCGATTGTCAGTGTCAATTTCCAGTTCTTGTAACAGTCCCTGAAAAGCCTCAATGACTTCTTTGCAACGTCCTGCTAAAATAATATGTCGTAAATGTTCAGGTAATTTGATTAAGCAAATGCGGATGAGTTCTGAGGGGCTGTATGGGTTTGACAGGTACTGATTCTTGTGCAACATGTCTTCAAAATATTTCACAAGACTGGAGAATTCTGATTGTTCGAAATGTTTCGTCATTATGATGCCATGTTTTACTCGGTATTATGTGGCTTGAGACCAATATGCTGAGAGGAAGGCATGATACAATTCTCCTTCACTGTGGCAATCGTGAATGACCGATCGCAATCTTACAGCTGGTTCATTCTCTAAGTAGCCACACATAAATTCTAATCTGTGTTCTAACGACCAGTTGGGAGGAAAACAATGAGAGAATTGATGCAGCCATGCTTGTGGAAGAATGTCGTTGCCAGAATTCTTAAATGTATTGAATTTACGTGTAGTAATGAACAGCTTATAGTCAAAATAATCATGTCGGCGAGTCGCATATCGGTCATTGTTACGTCGTGTCGGCGGTTCCATCTCAAAATCCAATGCGCCTTGCCAATTTCTTTCATAATTTCCGAAGTGTCCTGCGTTATTATTTTGTGGTTGTTCCGTATTTCTATGTCCCTCTTCCCGTACTGGAGCGCGAGTGTCCTCTGAAATATGTAATTCTTGTATTACCTGCGTCAACTGATCTTGTACTTCCCGGATTTCTCTTTTGTACTGTGTATTGATTTGATTTTGATTTTGTTTGAATTTTCTAATTTGTTCAAACTCTTCTGTGTCAGTGAAGGCTACAGGTCTTGTGTCATTCAGATCATCATCTACCTTTGTAGATAAGTTAGTGACCTGATCCGAAAGTTCAACTACTTGCTCTGACAATGTACTAATTTCCTCCATGTGTCTTTCTACTGTGTCCTTTAAGTTTTCCTGAGTTTTTGCAAGTTGCGTAACTGAATCGGTAGATGCAACTGAGTCAATTTTAGCTTGCAAGGTCTCATGAATTTCATGAACAATTATTTGCAGTTCTTTTATGGCTGCTTCGTGATTCTGTAATGCATTTTCATGCCGCGAAAAAATAGGTTGAAAATGCTCACAAATTTGTGTTTTTACGTCGTTACAGACTTTTTGACATTTCGATTCGATTTTATGTAACTCAGTAGTCAAATCTTCACGTGTTTGTTCAAGCGTGGTGTGAAGATTTTGTTCCATTGCGTCTAATTTTTTAAGATTTTGTTCCACTGTGTCTAACTTTTTAAGATTTTGTTCCATTGTGTCTAACTTTTGAAGATTTAGTCCCATTTGTCTCTGATTTTGTTCCATTTGTTGCATTAATTGCAATAGTAATGTATTAGTGTCTGGAATCTGTTTCTCAGTGCTATTCGGCAATGCATTTGAACCGGCAATATTCGCAGTTAGAAAAGCAGAAAATGTGTCTTGACTTACTTGAGAAAAGGGTGAGGACGCAAAACCTGGATCTGCAGTATTTACCAGATTGTGTCCTGTCATTTCGGAACCCTGAGGCGAGCTGTTGCCGACCGATCGATCGATAATGCTTCCCTGTTCACTGATTGTTTCACTGCCTACACCATTATTTGACGCCCGCTCCATTTCCCTATGCACAGTTACCAAATTACTACTTTGAATATTTGTTAATTCATTACATGGTGGCGTTAACACACTGCTTTCGTCTTCACTGTAATTTCTCAGTTTACTTTGGAGCCTAATGTTACGTTTTTCACACGCCATTATTGTCACAATATTTCACACAATAACACAGAAAAGCACAATTTGAAGAGCAAAATAAGATAACACATTAACATAGAAATGGAAATAACATCTACTTAAATACTTGGTGCAAATCTACATGCATGTCACAACTGTTTTACTGTACAACAATGAAAGACTGCAACTACAAAGTAGATTCTCTCTACAATTACGCGCTAGCAATAAACAAAATCTACGCTAATTACACAAACAACAAGGAAAAAATCAGAAGATTCCAGTGAGGTATCCTCGGCTAAGGGTCGACATATGAAACGTCCCCTTAGAACAATTTATACAGGACTGTGCTTAAACTGATACACAATATTTTTTTTTAGCGCAACGCAATCTGACTTTCAAAAATCCCTACAAAAAAAAAAAAATGGCCCTGACTAACATTAACCTATGCGTTTCACAAATCGCTTACCTCACAAAAATCTTGGTTACTCGAACTACTGCAATACAGCTAGCGCCACTACTGCCGGCTAAATAAATGATTCAAACTATGGAAGGCACTAACTACTGATAGGAATAGTTAGCAAATGAAAGATATTAATAGAGAACAAACAATGTATTTACCTTAATATCATCATATATATATATATATAGAGCAGTTCATGACAAATTTCAAAACTCCGCCATCTCTCTCCCCACATCCACCACTGCTGGCGGCTCACCTCCAACTGCGCAACGCTACGCGCTGTTCACATCCAGCTGCCGCTGCCCAACACTAGGCAGACAACAATGCAAACTAGCCACAGGCTGCACACAGCACAGCCAGTGGTTTTCATACACAGCGCTACGTAACGTTGCCAATAAGAAAACATAAACAGCCTACTTACACCACTCTTACTGTCCTTACCCCAGAGGCCCTCATTTTGATGCTTGCCCTGGTAGAATCTTCCCAAGGCTGACTGGGTCACTTTCACATCCGCTATCAGAGTTGAAATTCCGTTGCAAGCCACCATCGATGAGGTGATTCATACCATCACTAATATCATTATTGCTGCATCTGAATCGGCAATCCCTTGTTCCTTCTGTTCCCCTTGATGGAAGTCAATGCCTCGGTGGTCGAAGGAAACCGCTGTTTCCACTAGAGAGCGTAGACAGGCCCTCCAACATCATAAGCGCCACCCCTCCCTGGAGAATGTTTTTGCTCTCAAACAGCTCCTTGCCCAGGTTCGCCTACTCATCAAACGAAGGAAGCAGTACTGTTGGGAATGCTCCTTCTTCACGACTGGAACACGAACCTCTCCCTTCCAGGTTTTGACCATGCTCCACCGACTTTATGTCTATCAGACCTCTTCAGGCGTACCTGGAATTTCCACAAATGGACCTGTATCTTGCTGAGCATAATGCTTGCATCTCTGTGTGTGAGAATTGCCATCTCACCTTTCATCTCCTCAAACAGAAAGAGAAACAACAACACCTCTCTCTTGCTTCATGCCACCCTAAGCCATATAATGCTCCCTTCAGTGCGTGGGAATTTCTCGGTGCCCTTACCGGTTGTCCTGACACATCCCCTGACCCAAACCACTTCCATTCCCAAATGTTGAAACATCTGTCTGCAGATTCCCAGCGCTACCTCCTTTCCATCTTCAATTGCATCTGGAGCGATGATGAGTTCCTGTCGCAATAGCAGGAAAGTATTTTTGTCCCAGTCAAGTCTTTATAACTACCGTCCTATCATCATCGCCAACGTTCTGTGCAAGCTACTCGAACATATGGTGAGCCGGCAGTTGTGTTGGCTCCTTTCGTCTCGGGGCCTTCTGGCTGTGTCCCGGTTTTCGCCAAGGACGCTACACCATCGACATCTTCGTGCACATGGAGTCTGCTATTCGATCGGCCATTTCCTAGTATCAACTCCTGATTGCCGTCTTTTTCTACCTGACGAGGGCCTTACGATACGACTTGGCGACACCACATCTTAGCTACTATGCATGAATGGGTTCTCCAGGAACTAACCCTTATTTTTCGACAGAACTTTCTGTCACTCTGTACTTTCAGAGTACGTGTAAGTGCTTTCCACAGTGCACCCCTTATAAAAGCAGGGATTTGCCCAGAGCATCCCGCTCTTTTTAAATGCCATCAAACGTTTCATATTAGCAGTAGGATCGTCAGTATATCCTATATGCTGATGATTTTTGTATTTCCTTCTGCTCCTCTTCTATTGTCGTGGCTGAACGCCGGCTGCAGGGAGCTATACGAAAGGCATAGTTGTGGGCCCCCACTCACGGCTTTCAGTTTTCGGCCACCAAAACTTGCATCATGCACTTCTGTCGCCATCGTACTGTCCATCCTCATTCAGATTTTTACGTCGATGACCAACTACTAGATGTAGTGGAGTCTTACCGCTTTTGGGGACTGGTCTTCGAAGCCCACTTAACTTGGCTTCCCATCTTCGTTAGTTTAAGGACAAGTGCTGGCGGCACCTTAATATTATTCGATGCCTAAGCCACACCGACTGGGATGCTGATCGTCCTACACTGCTGCTGTTCTACAAAGTCCTTGTACAGTCCTATACTGACTATGGTAACCTGGTGTATGGTTGAGCAAAGCCCTCTGCACTGCGTCTGCTGCTCCATATCCCCCAATGTGGAGTTTGCCTCGCAACGGGAGCTTTCTGAACAAGCCCCGTTAACAGACTCCTTGTAGAAGCTGGCGTTCCTCCATTATGGCTCCGGTGGCAATTACTACCTGCCTATTATGTTGCCCACATTTACAGTTCGTCTCGCCATCCAAATTACCATCTCCTTTTCCACAAAACAGCTATAGCTCTCCTGCAAAGGCGGCCTAGAACTGGGAATACCCTTGCCGTCCATGTCCCGTTGCTTCTTACTGAATTGGACGCTTCCCCTCTACCACCTTTCCTGTTGGTCCACAGCCGTACAACTCCATGGTCCATACCTCAGTCATGGCTTTGGCTGGACTTATTACAAGGCCCCAAAGGCTCATTTCAATCTGAGACCCTCTGCTGGCAATTTATCTCTCTTCTCGGCGAGTTTGATGGCTCAGAAATAAACTACACAAATGTATCCTTGATCAACAGTCTTGTTGGCTTCGCTTACGCTCACTTTGGCCATACTGAAAAGCGCTCCTTGCTGGATGGCTGCAGTAATTTTCACTGCAGAGTTGGTTGCCATCTATCAAGCTCTTGAGCATATCCACTCCTGCACTGGTAAGTCCTTCGTCATCCGTAGTGACTCCTTAAGCAACCTACAAGCTCTTGATCAATGCTTCCCTCTTTATCCTTTGGTAATGACCATCCAGGAGTCTCTTTATGCCCTGTGCAGCAGAGGACATTCAGTGGCCTTCATTTGAACCTGTGTATATGTTGGTATACCGGGCAATGGACTTGCTGACTGCCTGGACAAACAGTCTTCTAGTAAACCCACTCTGGAGATTGGCCTGCTGGAGACCGATTTGCGATCGGTCTTCCACCACAAAGTTTTTGCGATCTAGGATGCTGAATGGGGCACCCTCAGTACACTCACTAAACTCCGTTTATCAAGGAGACAATAAATGTGTAGCAGCCATCCATGAGAGCTACTCGCAGGGAATCGGCTCTACAAGAAAAGCTTCGGCTTCTGTATTTGGGCGCGGACGGCACACCACTTCCCGTCTCACCATAGCCTCTCAGACGTTGCAGGTGCCTGGCTTGCTACGGCATCCAAGTTCATTTTCTGTCTCGTAGCAATCGGGCGCTGATTTAACCAGTAGTGCCTGTTATTCTAAACCATCTTATTCAGATCTGGCCTGCCGTACCAGTCCCTTTCATGTTTTCGCCTTTTGAAGTTTTGTTTTAAAGTAATAGTTTCAATACCGGTGTGATGCTCAATTTCTTAACTGGCATTTTATTATTTTTCCACGTCAATATCTTCATTATGCCGAACGTGCTTCTGTAGTTGACCATATATGGGATATGTCTGTTGGTAGCAAACCTGTGTAACTTTTTCTTACCACAATTCTTTCATTACTGTCAACCCCTCAGTTTGTACAGCCAAATATTGGAATTGTAACTCTGCTATCACTGTTTGCCCAGCGCCAAGCGCGTGTTTGAGTTATATTTGAATGTACTATTTGCTTGTTAGTCCCTCCTAATTTTTTGCATTTTATTCGTTTACAATAACTAATTAATCATCAGCTCGTTCAACTAAAGGAATTTTGTAGTGACAGCCTCAATCATTTGTATTTTATTATTGTTCTTGATTTCTGTGCAATAAAATATTGTTGGACGTTTGTAAAGTAATAGCTGATTTGTGATAACTGACATGCACATTTCTCATGCCCATTCAGTTGTTTCCTTATTCTGACACGTCCACTGTCATTTCACCAGTACTGCATGCTTCAACATTTGCCAACGGCGTCAGAGAAAACCTTCCTCGAACGTTTTAATCTTGTATGGCAGACAGGCAACTTCCCCAACTCCTGAAAGGAGGCAGTTTTAGAACCTGTCCTCAACCCATGGAAGGACCGCACATCTCCTGGTAGTTACAGAACTACTGCCTTAACGAGCTGTAGAGGAAAGACCCTGGAACAAATGGCTAACCGTCGTCTGATGTGGTTGTTAGAGACTAGGCGATTCCTTAGCTGCACACACTGTGGATTTCGGATATTTCAGTCCACTGCCGACAACCTGCCCATTCTAGAGGAGGATACTCAGCAAGCTTTCCTACGTAAACATCACGGTATTGTCATATTCTTCGATATCAGTATGGCGTATGATACTACTTGGAGACACAGTTTTACTGCACAACTGGATCATTTGCACTTTCGTGGCCACCTCCCAATTTTCCTACACTCTGTGTGTCTGTGTGTTCCTCCTAACATTTTTCATCATATTTTTAATTTACCGGACTTGCATAGGAGTGACACCATTCTGCAATATAGAGACTTACTTAGGTTGCTGGGCCTCATTTTTGAATGCACATTGTCATGGTTTCCACACCTGACTTCCGTAGGAGTGACACCATACTACAATGTAGAGACTTAGTGAGGTTTCTCGGCATTTTTGAATCCAAATTGTCATGGTTTCCACACCCTAAAGACGTGAAAGCCAGATCTCTCACTACATTGAGCATCCCAAAGTGCCTTAGCCACAGCTCTTGGGAAGGAGACAGGGCGCACGTGCTCCAGTTTTATAGGGCTTGCGTGCCTTCTCAGCTGAACTATAAGTGCACATTGTATAGATCAGCGAGACGCTCTTATCTAAGAATCATTGATGCTGGCCATGGTTGCTTATATGATCAGTCTCATACTCAGTATCTGTGCCGAGTGCAGGGATCCACCACTCACCAACTGGGGCCATGTCTAGCTGATGCATGAGGCATGTGAGTTCCTCACATCTCCAACTTCATCTGCGTACCATACGGTTCCTACTCCGACTCTGGAACGCCATATCTCCAACCGTCCGAGAACCACGATCATGTCTGAGAGCCGTGTGCAGCGTGTGCTGGAGTCACTCAGTGTAGAGCAAGTATAACTGCAAGTCCTGGGTTTTTACCCTATGTGAGGCTGGAGAACCCCAGGACATTTTTGGATTTGGTGCAATGCATTGAGCTGTGCGTGGCTCGTGGTCCTGTCATCATGTATTTTACACCCTGTTTTTAACGTACTTCCACCTCACTACGTTAATTTAAATTACTGGTGTCACTGAGTTGCTGCTTTGCCTGGCCGTGAGCGGCGCTAGCAGCGAGTATCGATATATCCCCTCTCTTAGTATCTTTGCTCAACTGCTATTACGTCCCAGTCATCGTCTGTCAGGGAAGCAGGTGGAACGTGCGAGCAATGATTTCGGGTCGCGAGTTAGGGTCTGCCAGTCAGTTGGAAAGGTCTGGAGTGCAGTCCGGACCTGCCAGTCGGGGAGTTGCAATGCGGTGCTGGTGCAGTCAGGTTGAAGCAGCAGAGAGGTCTGCGTCCTAATGGCTCGCCCGGCCATTGCCGCCAGGCGGCAGTTCAGCCGGGCCACAGTCTTCGTAGATCGTCGGCTGGTCGTCCTACCGCATGACGTGTTTTGGCTCGCCAATCGTTCATGAGTCGGCTGTGAGTATGTGAATAGAGTCCTGATTTGTCTTCGTGGGTGCTTAGATACTGTTGGGTATCGTTCAGGTCTTCGTGCAAGTGTTTGTCAGACTGTGTGTGTAGTTGGCGTTATTTCCACTGACGACTAGTTTACATCTTGTCGGCATTCTGAGGGGAGTCGGTCGGTTGGTGAGGACCAGGGAGGATATCTCCGTGCGGTGCAGTCGGCTGGGTCCGCTGGCAGTCCCTGCGCAGTGTCAGAGCGTGTCTGGAGCTGTCTGATCGCTACGAGCTTCGTGGCTCACTGACCCAGGACGTCAAAGTTGAGTGGTGTGTTAAGTACCCAAGCCACGTCCATTCATGTTGTGTCGTTCGTTTCGGTGGTTCGCTGTTGGGGAGCGTTTCCTGTGAGCAACACCGAGTGTTTGTAGTGATGAAATCGAGCCGCCGTGCGGTGGAATTAGCTATATTGGTTCACTACAATTCAAGTGCACCAGCGGAATTTCCTGCCTTGTGGCCGTTAGTGTTCGGGTTACCTGCCCTAGCCACTGACGTTAATTCAGGCAGTGTTCCTTTATAATGATGTTAATTGTATTACCTTATTTCAGATTCAAGTGTACCAGTGCAATTTTCTGCCTTGTGGCCATTAGTGTTCCGGTTACCTGCCCTGGCCACTAACGTAATTTCAGGCAACGTCCTTTCCTCATCTGTTGTCGCTGTCCAACATGGTGTGTAGTTTTGACAGCTTAACTCATATTTCATTGTGGATAATCACGTCTGTACCAGTTTGGTGTTTGAGTTATTATGTACCGATTGGTGGTCTCTTGGTTGGGTTACTGACGGATCAAGTGTAGGGCCCACCACCTGTCTATGTTAATGTTTCGAGGGCAGGCCGAACACTCCCCCACCCCTCCCCTTGGGGCGTTTGAATGGCGTTGTTTATACTGTCCCTTTCATGGGTGTTTAATGGTCCGTTGGTAACCTGTTATGGCCAATGCTCTAAGAGAAATAATTTTTTATTGTGTTTTATGTAAAACAATTTATGTAAATCAGTTGATCCTTAAGCCGCTTAAAACCTTATTCTTAAGTTAGTTATTGTCGTTGGGGTGCCTTTTCATTTAGTGTGCGTTCCCCCATTGAAAACCTAAAGGTTATGGTATTTTTGAATTTTTGGAAGATCAACTGCGTGCCTTCAGCCGCTTAAAGCCCTATTCTCTGAATTTCCCCTTAAGCGAAAACATTCCAGCGTTCAGCCTTAAAAAATTATGGTAATTTATTTTAAATTTTTGTAATTTAATTTAATTGTCTCTTTCAGCTGTTTGTATTGCATCTTGTGTATGTTTGTTGTATCCACTTTTGCCTTGAAGCTTTCTGCCTACTTGCTATATATATTATTTTATTGGCAATTTTAACTGGATGTCTCCAGTCACTTGTAATTTATCTTGTTGCTTTGACGATTTCCTTTTGGAGGCCTTCAGCCGTGATAGAACTGGATTTTGAAACTCGTAGTTGTAAATGTTCGGCTTTGTGCCGTTTTGGTTTAAAGGTGTTACTAAATTACAATAAATTACAATTTTAAAGTGAAACTGACCGACACCTTATTTGGCCCTTTCCACAATCCTAGCCACCTCTTCTGCCCAGCGGGTTTTGCGGGCGTCTTATGCAGGAAAGATTTCACTTGTGCTTCAGTTTTTAATGCGACACTTTCTGACATTTGTATGAGCGTCACAACCATGCTAGCTGTCTTTATGGATGGGTCTAAACAGGGGGGCTGAGTCCGTTGTTCTCTTCCTTTCCTGCGTCTTGCCTTCGAGGTACGACTTCCTGCAGAATTTACTGTCTTTGATGCAGAATTATGTGCGCTCTTGCGGGCACTGGAGCAGATGAGACACTCTTCCACCGCTAAATTTCTTCTGTTCTGATTCTCTGAGTGCCCTTCACTCTCTCCATAATTTGTGCCCAGCAGATAAAGTAGTCCAGAACATCCAAAATACCCTCCTCCAACTACAATGAATGGCACACTAGATGTCTTTCTGCTGGGACAGTTATAGCAGCCAAGGAGGGGTGTCATGATCCTCAGTTACTTCAATGCGCCATCCCCCTGCATGCTATCACCTTTCTCCTCAGGTGCAAAGTCATGGGTCAATGGGAAGGAGAGTAATAGGGTAATGGGGGACATGAGTACAATTTTAATATCCAACTGATATGCAAATTAATTAAGCTAATCTATTAATTAGACTCCACATGGCATCCATACACACTCCACCCCCACCCACAGATAACCTCATCCAGCAAATGGACCCCACCCATTCTCCATCCCCACCCGTCCCCCTCCCACACCTTCTTCCACAAATATTGTAATGGCCGAAACTTCGAATTTTGGATGGGAATTTTGAATTTTGGCGGAAATTTCGGACCTTGGTCAGAATTTCTTTGTCCCCGGGCTGTGCTGACGTTCCGGGAATTGGGGAGAAAGTAAAAATGGCTGTGCCCTTTCCGAGACTCGAACCCTTGTCCATCTGGACAGAAAGCCCAAGTGCAACACCCAACTCAATGGAAACTGACCAGATGCTGGAGAGGAAGGTTAGGTTAGTATACTTTATTAATTTTGGTTGGGAAACTGAAGTGAAGATCAGTCTGATTACCGAATTAATGGTAAATATCGGGACAACTACATGCATAGCGCTACATATGAAGAGCCTAAAATGCAATACAGCTTAAAAATTTACTATGTCATACAAATGCAGTACGTCCATTAGAAAATAATCGACGCAATGCACTCTAAATCCAGTATATAGACTTCCAAAGTAGTGGACGGATGATTTAGTGATAGTACAGAAATAGGGAAGCATTTTTCTGTGTTATTGACTTGCATTGAAATTACGAAACAACTGGTGTTCATGCCACATGGACGTACTTCACCGTCATCTACCTGCATTTGCAGTCTCGTATTGGTACTGGTGAAGTAGTGGAGGAGTGATTTAGTGATGACACAGAAATTGGGGAGCAGTCGGCTGTGTATTATTTCCCGACCAGCAGGCCGCGGTGGGTTTTCCGCCGAAGCTGCCCTCTATTTTATGTGACAAATAAATGATTGTGGTTCGAGTTTTAATGTTTTGGGAACTGTCCAGCATTTTTTCCAAGATTTTAGGAAGCTGGTTTTGATGTGTTAGTAGGGTGACCGAGTCACCCAAGTTTTTTGTAAATGGTCCACCGGTCAAATTTCACGATGGTTTTCTTTTAACTTTCCTGTGTTTTGTCTTCTCTGTGTTTTAATTTCCTTTATGGCTAATTTCCTAAACAGTTACACCGCATGTGAAACTGAGTGACTGTGCAACACAGTGGTTAGTTTTAATGAGAGTGAGAATACACAAACATGATGTCGCAAGGCTCATCCTCGCCACAAAGATCCTTGTAGTAGACGGCAACGCCTATTACTTCACAGTGAGACGTGAATTTTTCCTGGCATTTAAGATTTTCAAATAACTTACGGGAATGTAGCTGGATGACGACGTTGAAAAGAGCCGATACTTCGACAGATGGTCACCCTAACAGATTTCAAGACCAAAATGTGGCATGTAAGCGCTGTGCAAGTGCATTTAAATGCTTGTTTTGCAGAGCGATTCTCGATAGATAACGCACACACACACACACACACACACACACACACACACACACACACACGCTGTAAACAACAGCGCCACCACAGCAGCTAAGGTAATCGATGGCAGAAGTTATTGATAGTGAAAGTTGCTAAAGAATGGATAATATTTTTTTTGACGTGGAAGAGGACAAGACACCACACAGAATTTGAGCAAACACCTCTATCTCTATTTCCAATTTAATTGGTAATCTAACCTCAACTGTTTCCTTAATAACTCTATCCGAACAGCTGGAAGTGGACTCGAGAATCTCCGTGCTGTTGTATTCCATAGGCTGATGGATACAGGCAATGATCTGTAATAGCCGATTTCCTCGGCTGTCGCAAGTATGTGTGACGTTTATGCTCAGTACGCCGGTCCTCCACAGTCCTGACAATCTGATCAATGTATGACATGCCACAACTGCAAGGAACACGATGTAAACCCACCTCGCGCAAACCAAGGTCACCTTAAACAGAACCTGTAAGAAAACTAAGGACTTATTAGATAATGATCAGTTTGGCTTTAGAAAAGGCAAAGGCAATAGGGAGCCAGTTCTGATGTTACACTTTACAATGGAAGCAAGAGTAAAGAAAACAAGACATGTTCATAGGATTTGTGAACGTGGAGAAAGCGTCCGAGAATGTCAAATGGTGCAAGATGTCGAAATTCTGATAAAAATAAGGGTATGCTACAGGGAGAGACTAGTAGTATAGAATGTGTACAAGAGCCAAGAGGGAATAATATGTGTGGATAGCCAAAACCGAAGTGCTATGATTAAAAAGGGTGTAACACAAGGATGTAATATTTCGCCCATACTGTTCAATCTACACATCGAAGAAGCAGCGATGGAAATTAAAAGAAAGGTTCAGGAGTGGAATTAAATTTCAAGGTGAAAGGATATCAATAACAAGTTTCGCTGATGACATTGCGGTTCTCAGTGAAACTGTGGAATAATTACAAGAGCCGCTGAATGGGATAAGCAATCTACCGATGACAGAATATGGATTGAGTGTAAATCTAAAAAATACGGAGGTTGAAATGTGGCAGAAATTAGAACAGCAATAAACTTAACACCATGTACGGTGATCACGGTATAGATGAAGATAAGTAAATCTTTTACCTATTCATTACAGATAACCATGACGGACGGAGCAAGGAGGACACCAAAAGCACACCAGCACTGGTAAAAAGGACATTCCTGGCAAAGAGCAGTCAAATACTATCAAACATAGGCCTTAATTTGAGGAAGAAATTTCTTAGAATGTACGTTTGCAGCGTAGGTTTGTATGGTAGTGAAACACGGACTGTGGGAAAACCGGAATAGAAGAGAGTCGAAGCATTTTAGATGTGGTGCTACAGACGATTGTTGAAAATTAGGTACACTGGTAAGGTCAGGAATGAGGAGGTTCTGAGCAGAATCGGAGAGGAAAGAAATGTATGGAAAACACTGGCAAAGAGAAGGGACACGATGATAGCACATCTGTCAAGACATCACGGAACGACTTCCATGGTACTAGAAGGAGCTGTAGAGGGGCAAAAACTGTAGAGGAAGATAGTGATTGAAATATATCCAGCAAATAATTGGGCACACAGGCTGCAAGTGCTACTCTGGGATGAAGAGGTTAGCACAGAAGAAGAATTCTTGGCGGTCTATATCAAACCAGTTAGAATACTGGTTACAAAAAACGGTGTGATTGGTACATTGTGTGTCTTCAGTGTGTATGTAGCGTTTGTTTTTTTATCTAATTGGCTAACGCGTCATTCATACAGTAATTTACTACGTTAATAGAGAATTTTATTTATTAGAAGGAACGCAATTTTCTTAAAGTACGCGATATGTTTAGCAACTTTACTTTGGCTTTTTAAAGTATGTAAACAAGAACGAAAATACACAGAATGCATTGTGTCTTTTCAGTCTACTCATAATATTTTTTTTTTTTAATCTGTTATTGTGTAATGCATCATTCACACTGAAATGTATTATATTAATGCCCTTCACGTCTGAATTTGTCAATTTTTTTGCTTGCTTATAAGTGAAGAAATAATTTTGCATTGTTTTAATGTACTCGTCTATTACTTACGTACATATTATGTGACTATAAGAAAAATTTTTCCGCATCACGTACTCGTTTTTTACGTCACATCTCTGTAAGATCAGAATCGTTATTGACTTTTCGATCCACTCTAGACCTGAACATGTTCTGCAACGCTGACCGAAACTGGTTGTCACTAAATGAAAAGTTGTGATACTGACGATTTTTATTTAGTATAATTTGTTGTTAATGAAGTTTTACTCAGAGAGGTACTTCAGAACAAGAAGATCAGTCCTACTTAAATCAAATCAAACGTAACTTAAGTGGAGATTTACCTAAATGTTAGGTGTCGGTGTAGTAATACGCAGAAAGAGTTGTCCACTGTCATGCATAATATGCCGGCCTCTATTACTAGGGGCTTGGGGTGACTACAGTAATTCTACACAATATTACAGAATGTGTAGAGATGAAGTAGCTCTTATTGATGTGTCTACTAATTGTATGTCGTGTGGTGGGGGCAATCTCTTTTTCATTAGCCGTTTCACAAAAAAAAAGTTTATTGAAATACCGTCAGTTCAAATTTTTCACACGCCATGAGGGAATTAAGGGACTGTTACATGTATCTTGGTCAGATCAACAAGACATACATTCCACCAGAGGTTTCATCTGAGGAAAGCCAGTCTTTCGGCAACTAAAATTACCGAAAACTGCCAAACATATGAACAATGTGAGAAAGAATTCTTGTCGAAATATTGGTCAAACTGCATACAGGTAAGACACTGCCAAGATATGTTTAACACGGAGCCAGTCCAGAGTAGACAAGGCAGTCTTCGAATATATTTATAGTGTTTAAATAAGACTAGATACTGTGATGAACCTATTATGCACAGAGATGTCTTGAAAATATTAAAAGCAAAGTTGTCTCGCGTCATCAGAAGGAAGCTGGTCTACATTTCAGGGATGTATTTAGAATACTTCATATTCGTACAAGATTCTTTCTATTTAATACATGGAAATTCTAAGCAATTATGATGGGGCGAGGCAGTCCACTCCACCGTGTACGCAGTTCTAGATCAAAAGTCAGTCGCATTAACTTTGAAACGCAGCAAGCCGCACCTCGGCTGCATAATGCTCAGCATGCTGACTGCGCGCCCCTGAATTCTGGATACTGAAGCTCTAGAATGGATTATTGGGATGAAAGCATTAATAATCAGTGGGATGGCTATACAGGAAACCACAGTCAGCTACATAGAACTAGTACTCACCAGCACAGTGGTTCAGAGTGTAACCATACAATTAACTTAGGCTGGGGAACGCAGAATCCCTCAATAAATGTTATTGAGGTGAAGGAAGAATCCTGCCCAACTAATGACTCATTCCATAGCCTGGAACAGGCCACATTACGTCCGCCAATGACAGTCTTGTGAAGGAGTGGGAGCAGAGAGCATAATTCAGGAAACATGTTACAATATAATGAACGAATGGACATTGCATATGAGTTTTGTGTTAGAAATTCTTCCTAAGTTGTTACTGACACAGATGTTACTGTGAATGTGGTGTCAGTGGATCTATTTAATAAGATAAGTGAGGCTATGGTGGTACCTCATTAGCCACTTCCAAAGCATAGAACATTTGGTGACAGATCACAACACGCCAAATTGGAGACACAGGTTGAGGTAGTTACAGGAAATGAAACAATAGTTCGTCAGTTCTTAGTTGTAAATGGGTTAAAAGTCGTACGTACTTTCCACATCCAATTTCGAAGGGAGAGGACGGAGAAATATACTTCTCCTCACGATAGGGCTATCTGAATATCTATAGAGACAATATTGTTATAAATTTTATAAAAACGGTAGCTGAATTTGGTAAATACTGCAGAGGCATAAGATTTCGGTTTATTAAGACAAAAGCTCTTCCACACAAAATGTATTGTCAAAACTCATATTCCAACCCATGAAATGACAGATGTTAGAAGAAAAATTATAAAACAATCGATGTCATATTATTGCATCTTTTGACTACAGGAGCGAAACGCTGTGGTAACGTATGATTAACCTTGTTTATCTTTTGGTAACGTTTATAAATATGTGAGTAGTTAATTGAACATCAGTAGTTAGGTTGTTATACCAGGAGAAAATCTTAGAACCATATTTCCACATGGAAACGACATGGACTGGGAGAAGTCTATGTGAGCAATGCTATTTGTACTTAAAATTAATGCGTATTAATAACTTTAGTGCCCAAATTAAGCAATCTGCATAACAATTGTAGCACTCATCAGACAGACAGCATACTGGCACAGTCCTGTCTATGTCTGACAGTGCCTGATTGAAGTATATACACTCCTGGAAATGGAAAAAAGAACACATTGACACCGGTGTGTCAGACCCACCATACTTGCTCCGGACACTGCGAGAGGGCTGTACAAGCAATGATCACACGCACGGCACAGCGGACACACCAGGAACCGCGGTGTTGGCCGTCGAATGGCGCTAGCTGCGCAGCATTTGTGCACCGCCGCCGTCAGTGTCAGCCAGTTTGCCGTGGCATACGGAGCTCCATCGCAGTCTTTAACACTGGTAGCATGCCGCGACAGCGTGGACGTGAACCGTATGTGCAGTTGACGGACTTTGAGCGAGGGCGTATAGTGGGCATGCGGGAGGCCGGGTGGACGTACCGCCGATTTGCTCAACACGTGGGGCGTGAGGTCTCCACAGTACATCGATGTTGTCGCCAGTGGTCGGCGGAAGGTGCACGTGCCCGTCGACCTGGGACGGACCGCAGCGACGCACGGATGCACGCCAAGACCGTAGGATCCTACGCAGTGCCGTAGGGGACCGCACCGCCACTTCCCAGCAAATTAGGGACACTGTTGCTCCTGGGGTATCGGCGAGGACCATTCGCAACCGTCTCCATGAAGCTGGGCTACGGTCCCGCACACCGTTAGGCCGTCATCCGCTCACGCCCCAACATCGTGCAGCCCGCCTCCAGTGGTGTCGCGACAGGCGTGAATGGAGGGACGAATGGAGACGTGTCGTCTTCAGCGATGAGAGTCGCTTCTGCCTTGGTGCCAATGATGGTCGTATGCGTGTTTGGCGCCGTGCAGGTGAGCGCCACAATCAGGACTGCATACGACCGAGGCACACAGGGCCAACACCCGGCATCATGGTGTTGGGAACGATCTCCTACACTGGCCGTACACCACTGGTGATCGTCGAGGGGACACTGAATAGTGCACGGTACATCCAAACCGTCATCGAACCCATCGTTCTACCATTCCTAGACCGGCAAGGGAACTTGCTGTTCCAACAGGACAATGCACGTCCGCATGTATCCCGTGCCACCCAACGTGCTCTAGAAGGTGTAAGTCAACTACCCTGGCCAGCAAGATCTCCGGATCTGTCCCACATTGAGCATGTTAGGGACTGGATGAAGCGTCGTCTCACGCGGTCTGCACGTCCAGCACGAACGCTGGTCCAACTGAGGCGCCAGGTGGAAATGGCATGGCAAGCCGTCCACAGGACTACATCCAGCATCTCTACGATCGTCTCCATGGGAGACTAGCAGCCTGCATTGCTGCGAAAGGTGGATATACACTGTACTAGTGCCGACATTGTGCATGCTCTGTTGCCTGTGTCTATGTGCCTGTGGTTCTGTCAGTGTGATCATGTGATGTATCTGACCCCAGGAATGTGTCAATAAAATTTCCCCTTCCTGGGACAATGAATTCACGGTGTTCTTATTTCAATTTCCAGGAGTGTACATAGAAATAATAGCCAACAGAGACGTACAACAAAGAAACCATTTTAACTGTTTGTATGTATGAGCTGTAAACTATGATACTGAAGAGTATATGACCTATCTCTTCGCAAGGGAAATGGGCTACGTCATGCGTTTAACAAGGAATTTCTGCAGAAAATTTGTCTGACACAGTCCCTTTTTACAGTGCACATTGTGGACACTACCAATAGGACACTGATATTGAACTCATCTGCTGATTCAAAGTGATAATTGACTGTTTAACTCACAGTACACTGAACACTAATTAATGCTTTAAACATGATATGTAAGAGGTCTCCCCTCACTAAACAAAAATTCATTCCATGCATTTCAGTCATTCTGTGTTATTCTTATCCACGTACAAGGTCTAGCCAGGATTTTCTCAAAACAAGGGTTCGATTTGTTAAAGGGGACGTTGAAACGACTCATATTTTTCATTAATTTAGGAAATTTCAATAAATAACGAGAAACGATTTTATTCGATAATGATCTCGGAGTTTTCACCAAGCGAGATATAATCTTGTTACTTAGGAGTGAAGTATTTTGGCAAACCACTCAGAAGCAGTAATGCTGCAGTCTCCCTTTACTCTCCATGGTCAGTTTACACTCTTCTCCTTTCAATCTGGATTTGAATCGATGAATGGTCTTGAATGGACGAGAGTGAATTTTTTTGGAGACCATGATTATTACCTACATCTACATCTACATCTACATTGATACTCCGCAAGCCACCCAACGGTGTGTGGCGGAGGGCACTTTACGTGCCACTGTCATTACCTCCCTTTCCTGTTCCAGTCGCGTATGGTTCGCGGGAAGAACGACTGTCTGAAAGCCTCCGTGCGCGCTCTAATCTCTCTAATTTTACATTCGTGATCTCCTCGGGAAGTATAAGTAGGGGGAAGCAATATATTCGATACCTCATCCAGAAACGCACCCTCTCGAAACCTGGCGAGCAAGCTACACCGCGATGCAGAGCGCCTCTCTTGCAGAGTCTGCCACTTGAGTTTATTAAACATCTCCGTAACGCTATCACGGTTACCAAATAACCCAGTGACGAAACGCGCCGCTCTTCTTTGGATCTTCTCTATCTCCTCCGTCAACCCGACCTGGTACGGATCCCACACTGATGAGCAATACTCAAGTATAGGTCGAACGAGTGTTTTGTAAGCCACCTCCTTTGTTGATGGACTACATTTTCTAAGCACTCTCCCAATGAATCTCAACCTGGTACCCGCCTTACCAACAATTAGTTTTATATGATCATTCCACTTCAAATCGTTCCGTACGCATACTCCCAGATATTTTACAGAAGTAACTGCTACCAGTGTTTGTTCCGCTATCATATAATCATACAATAAAGGATCCTTCTTTTTATGTATTCGCAATACATTACATTTGTCTATGTTAAGGGTCAGTTGCCACTCCCTGCACCAAGTGCCTATCCGCTGCAGATCTTCCTGTATTTCGCTACAATTTTCTAATGCAGCAACTTCTCTGTATACTACAGCATCATCCGCGAAAAGCCGCATGGAACTTCCGACACTATCTACTAAGTCATTTATATATATTGTGAAAAGCAATGGTCCCATAACACTCCCCTGTGGCACGCCAGAGGTTACTTTAACGTCTGTAGACGTCTCTCCATTGATAACAACATGCTGTGTTCTGTTTGCTAAAAACTCTTCAATCCAGCCACACAGCTGGTCTGATATTCCGTAGGCTCTTACTTTGTTTATCAGGCGACAGTGCGGAACTGTATCGAACGCCTTCCGGAAGTCAAGAAAAATAGCATCTACCTGGGAGCCTGTATCTACAGGGCTTTTGGTGTAAAGGAATCTCTGTTCGGCAGAGAACAGTGAAAATTTTTAGTGGAGGAAATGCAAAGGTTCTGGAATAATTCAGCCTTACAATTTCACAAATTTCCTCATTTAAGTATGAATCTGTCCCTTCTTGAAATATAGAAATATCAGTTTCTGCACTGAAGAAAGTCCTTGCACACTAATGCATCAGCCAAAGTCAGGATAATTTTGGCAATTATTTATTAATATTGTGGCTTTTAGTGCCAGGAGTCTCCTAGGAGATGTTCAGCTCGCCTTCGATGCAGCTCTTTTCGTTTAAATAGAGACATTGCATCTTTTAGGGAACTGGAATCTGTGAGGAAAAACTGGTATTCGGGAGCAATTGGCTGAGGCCCATAGTAAGGGATCACACCAGCATTTAATTAAAATGAGAATAGAAAACCATAGCAAACCATTTTGAAGGTTGCCGGTGAATGAAATCGAAGAAACGCGCCTCCAGAATGTAGGGATTGCTACCTCAGCGGCTCAATGAGAAGATCTATATTGTTCGGCTGAGAATCTCCAAAAACTTCTTATTCTTTTTAAAATAAAGTGCGTTAAATGATGGAAGACTGCTAATGTGTGTTGTTGTATTAATTGCGCATGTTTGGTGCATGAATATACGCATGTTTTAAGATTTAACTGTGCATGCAATGTCTGGGTTTAGTTATTACAGTATTAAAAGAGCGGAAATAGATTTTGGAGGAAAGGGAGAATACTGTGCACAGTTAACACGCGGACGAATTCAAGCAGTCCGCTGAAAAAAATCTTCTAGGAACGAACGAAATATAGAATTTTCTGTCAACACGTACCCCTTCCGTTGTCCAACCATCTCCATTTTCCGTAACGGAGCTGGTGTTATGATTTAGTACCGCCTGGGTGACCGGATTGACGATATTTTACCATTTGGGTTACTAATGATTAAATATTTAGCAAACTTTATAAATTAATGCAACCATTGAAGTTTGGCCGATATTTTTGTTGTGGCACAAGCATATCCAAGTATATTTCTATAGACTAATGAGCCGTCTCGGCTCGTTTTCTGAGCTGTTATATCTTTACTTACTGGCGCAATCTGTTTTGATTTTACACCACCGGCTGACGCTTCGGTCTTCTTGTAGTTGAAACTTTGATTCGAGGGAGCTGAAGACAAGTTGTTGACGGATGCCGGAGTCGTGTGAGAGAGAAGATGTGACGCATGGTGAGCGAGCGATTATGGGCCTGATCGGCGGTTGCTCGTCCATGTGGGAGGCTATGTGTACGGTGAAAAATTGGTGTGGATTGTTGGGCCGAACGCTGTTGCACCGATTGTCTCACTGGATGTCCCAGCATACGACAGCAACTTAATGGGTGGGAGGAAGGTGCATTCCGAATTTACGAAATGCCTTTTGTTGCTTCACAGTAGTTGTTTGCCCTTTATTTAACAACTCCAAAGCATACAAATAATAGTCACTGTTTCAGGTTGATTAAAGGGCAGCAAACCAGATACATCAAACTAAGAATAAAGTAGCCCTGAGGGAGGTTTAAGGCACGTTGTAGGTACTTGCACAGTTTTGAGTGTTCTAAGTCCAGTAAATCTCCTGGTCCGTAACCTTTGCACAAGAAAATACTCAAGGGTACACATTAGACAGGGTGAGAGCACTAATTAACCTGCCACTCGTGAGTATGTTTCATTTCTGAGGGGAAGTTCAGTCGTGTCGGCTCATTTTCCCAGCTTTTATAACTTACTTTACTGGCACAATCCGTTTTCGTGTTAAGCCAGCGGGTGTCACTTTAGTCCTCTCGTAGTTGCCTCTCTGGTTAGAGGAGGTGGAGGCTGGGTTTTGACGGATGCCGGAGCAATTAGAGAGAGAAGCGTGTACTGAAGGTGAGCGTGCTATTACCGGGCCTTATCAATGGTTGTTCGTTCAAAAAATGGTTCAATTGGCTCTGAGCACTATGGGATTATACTTCTGAGGTCATCAGTCCCGTAGAGCTTAGAACTACTTAAACCTAACTACCCTAAAGACATCACACTCACCCATGCCCGAGGCAGGATTCGAACCTACGACCGTAGCAGTCGGGCGGTTACAGACTGTAGCGCCTAGAAACACTCCGCCACCCCGGCCGGCCTGCCCATTCAAGTTAGTGGCTATTCGCCCCCGGGGCTGTGTTGGTCTGGAGTGTTGCGTTCAATTTTCTTGCGCACAGTTGACAATGTGGATTTGAGGCTGCAGATGTGGGCGTCGTGATGACGTTGATTTTCTTTGCTCACCGCGCACCCTACCTTATTTTAGGCTAAGGTGCTTCCATTTATGGACTGTGACAGGTGTGTTCCGGTGCTGACCTTTCTCACGTTAGGCTAGTTTGCCCGGTGTTCTCTGTTACTTCGTTCTCAAGCTGCTAAATTCGTCCGCCTCTCTGTGTGAACCCCCTTTATCGATAATATATATTTGTGTATTTAAACCGTGTTTTCCTTTTTACTTCAATTTGTTCAGCGTTTTGATGACTTTAGTCGTTATTGCTAGAGTGTGAAATTAATTTGTTATAATATGTCCTAGGGCATCACGTATATTAGTGACCACTGAGGTCGAATATCGAGGCTGACGTTTAAAGAGGCAGGTTCTCACTTGCCCGACTTGAACATGACTTGTAACTTCGGGCATGGTTGTGGTAAGCAAACGCCAGTGACGCGATGAAAGGTGGCTCGTTTTCTGTTCTCGCGTTGGACGGGCTCGGTGCGATTCAGCACTTTGTTTAAAAGAAGGAACTCATTGTTTATTGTTGTATATTTTATTTTGCAAAAACAACATAATGTCTGATGGGATACCGTAATCACTGGTTATACAGTGTTAATTATAATCCGTCTTGATTGCAAAAATGTTTATTCGCATGACCGGTTTCGGTTCCTCCAGAACCATCTTCAGAACTGAAGCGATAATGACACTAATTTACTTTTTCACAAATGCAAACCTTTTTCATCCTATCCGATCAACATCAAATGTACCAGAACGTACCTGCAGCTTCGGCTACAGGAGTAAGCCGTCAGCATACAGCAACCTTCACAAGCTGCGTCAAATGTAATTGGTTGGCAGAATGCACGTCATTTATACTAATTGTAAAACTATTAGCAATAGGTGGCGTCTGGTACATTTGTTACATCACATAATCACATACTGTATTAAGTAGGTATTTGTAATTCACACTTATCTCTAAAAATACTTAATTAAAATCTATAGATCTCAAGGTTACAATCTGTACTTGTCAAAATTAAAATACGCAATTGTTATACGATCTAAACAAAGGGAGATTTCTATTTTTAAAAAAATGGTTCAAATGGCTCTGAGCACTATGGGACTCAACATCTTAGGTCATAAGTCCCCTAGAACTTAGAACTACTTAAACCTAACTAACCTAAGGACATCACACACACCCATGCCCGAGGCAGGATTCGAACCTGCGACCGTAGCAGTCCCGCGGTTCCGGACTGCAGCGCCAGAACCGCACGGCCACCGCGGCCGGCATTTCTATTTAGATGGCGTTGCTGTAGACTTGTTTTCCTCCATGGTCAGCTTGGTGCTTCCCGTTATTTCGGTGTTGTGCCACGCGCCGTTCAGTCGTCTGATGTCCATCGCCGTGGGTAAGAGGGCCGCGCAGGAGGGGCCTGTCAATGACGCTAGGCGCTGCACGCATCTTCCAGCTTTTTCACCATGCACCACCTCTCATCCATCGGCTTGGACTTCTATACGCAACAGTGATCATATCAGTAAGTCGTCATAAATGTAAGACATGCGTTATGATTGATCTCGCTTTGCTCGTTGAGGATTAAATCTTGATCTTTCTTTTTGTGGCTGTGTATTTCAACTTCTTCCAAAATGTTGAGAATCCGTCGCTTATGAGCTCTATGTAGCACTCCGTCACGAACATTGAACAAAATTTAGAAATCCAGTCTTGCAGTGGCCTCTAGAGGCCTCCTCGCTTATAATGGCATCTCTCTATGAGTTAAGTTCGTAATCTTTACATCGCTCAGACTGAAGTGTAAATCAAATAATCCGCTACCCTAAGCCATCCTACACAAGCCTTGCCTTCGCCAGTCCGGCCTTGGTATTGCTACATTACAATTTACTATGATTTGAAGACGTTTCAATGCTTTAAACTTGGATTGGTAAACTTGTAAACTTTAAAATCATTCTTATCTTTCTGTTCCAAATCTTTTCATTGTTATCCTGAACCCGTAAATTCAGAAATATTATAGCCATTCCTGTTTGAAAAACTGTTAATGCTAAAGATACTCTCCACACTGCTGAAATACTGAACATGTGTATCTTAAAAATTTTGTTATCATTCCTGTTTGAGAAATTGCTGATTCCTAAAGGGCTTCACACTGTCAAGTGCTGATCTTGTAAATTTTGAATATTGTTACCTTCTTGGTTGAAAAGTTCCTAATGTCAAAGAAGTTTTCCAGTTTTTTAAAATGCTGAACCGGTACGTCGTGTGTAATTTAATTGAGGTGACAGGGGAGATGCGTACCACTTCGATCCCTCTTTTGCCTACGTACTTGGTACGTGTAAGATTACTTGTATGTTACCAAAGTTCTTACTTTCAACACATTTTATGTAAGTTGGACATTACGTAGTTCTAATTCCGTTGTACAACTGTTAGTTGCAACCTGATTATGAGAGGCTACATTATGTTTCTTAGAGATGCAACCAATTTATACCGATGCATCTTACCTGCAGTTCTGGTCATCGACCTTATTTTCCACATCCTAGATATAATGATGTGTTCTTCTGAAGCCGACGGTTATGACCTACACCCTGTCATTTTCTCCATCTTATTTCGTCTTTGTCAACTCAACAATTCGACCATAACCACAACCCACCATCTCCAACTCCTTCCATTGTCGTAAAACGAGTTTTCACATTGTGCCTATACTGCATATCGTATATCATTTATTTTGTACTACAGGACTCATAAACAAGGACATTTCTTGCAGACAGTTATATGCCTATACTAACTTTGTAAAATGAAAAATGTTCAAATGCTGGTGAATACGTATGAACCGAACATGCAGAGAATTAGTAGGCTGGTGCATAAGTTCGTAGGGTTTTTTGTTTTGCATGTTGATATTCCGGTTGCTATGGACTTATTTACAGATTGTAATTTTTTATATTTTATAGTTCACTACTGTTACCTGAGTTTACATGTTGTTATTTTGTCATCTGCAAATAGTAGGATGAGCTATGAACGCTAGAAATGGAGTACCAAGTGAAGAAATCGGACCATTTCTGATATTTTTTGTGTTTGGATTCAGTGGAGGGGTGACAACAGCGGAGGCAGGCAGAAATCTTTGTGACGTCTCTAGCGATAATGTCGTCGGACGGATCAGAGGAAGATAATGGTTTTCTCTATTTAAATATTATTGTTTTGGCATTAGTGACTATCAACATTCAGGAAGATCTCCGGGGTTCGCTGAAGATCATTTAAACGCGTTAATCCACAAATACGCACGTCGGTGTAATCCAGAACTGGCAAATGTTTTGAACTGTGATCATTCCACCGTTGTGCGACATTTGCATGAACTGAGGAGGTTAAAATATCGGTTGTATGGACACCACATGTTCTACGCCAAAATCAAAAACTTCAGTACCTCTGCTTGCTCGTCATCAATTGGCTCGTGAGCAACACTGACTATTTCCATCGTGTATCGTTGCTGGCGACAAGAAATCTTGCTTTATGCTAGCATAAGGAAAAGGAAGCAACAGTTGAGCCCGTGAAATGCAACACTCAAGTACAAATAACTTGCGCGAATCCACAAAAGATAATGCTACGCATCTGGTGGAACAGCGACAGTGAGATGTACTACGAATTGCTTCTCCGCGATGTAACCACCCCTGCTGACGTTTATTGTTAACAACTGAGAAGTCTTGCAGATACACTCCAAGAACAACAACCAGGAAGACTGCGTGAACTGCTGCTACTCCACGATATCGGTCGCCAGCGTGATCCTGGAGTGACAGGAAACACTTATACGGGAAGTGATTTGGGAAGTCATTCCGCACCAGCCTTATTCACCCGATTTTGCGCCCTCAGATTTTCACTTTTTCCACTCTCTATGAATCAATCATCAAGAACCTTCCTTTCCGAGTGAAAATGCGCTACGAGAATGAAGACTACGCGATTTCTACAGTGGCGGAATCGAAAAGTTGGCAGACTGTTGTAAATATTGAACGAGAAGATATTATTAATGACTCAAGTCTCCACTATCATATGTATTTGTTGGAGTCATTAAACGTATGGGAAAAAGCTTCGGACTTACGTACCAACACAATAAAACATATGTGGTAACTTACCTAAAAAGCTTTTGTTAATTTTGCATATCACAAGAACAATATCAGAAATACTCAGTATCCATGAAGAATCTTTAACGAATATGAATTCACTTTCAAATGATTTGTGACGTCTTTAATGCGCTAAAATGGGGAGGCAAATTCCCTTAAATATATATACTGAGAGAGGAACTAAATCCAGACTTTATGCTTAACTCATGACGTCTAGTTCTGTACTGATAATTTTATTAAATCTCTATCTACTAAATTACTAGCAATAATGTCAGAGAGATCAGTCCATACCATAGTGTTTTACTGAATTGTTTCAAAACCATAATTTATCTATAAGGAGGTAATCATTATAATAAAACTACTTCATGTTCCTTTAAAAATAGCTAGACGATAAGTGATCACAATTACTGTTGTTTCAATCCCTCAGTGAAGTGAGTAAATTGACGTTGAACGATGCATCCACGTACTATAATAGCCACCGTCTCTGCAGTTCAAGCGCGCGTTGTAACAAATCCATGCGTTTGAACTATATTTCGGTGTCGTAATTATTTACGATCGTTGTTTGTTGAAAAATAGGAGAACTGATATAAACTCATCCTTCTTCGAGCCTCGCTGCTTAGAAGATTGTATTAATTTTGAAGTCTGGATTATGTTGTGCAATAATAATTCGCTCTAAATCAGGCAAGGCTTTGTTTAATAGTGTGCATAACCTTGCATCCATGTAATAATGAAATATAGCATGAAAATTTCACAGTGCAGCGGAGTGTGCACTGATACAAAAATTGGTGGCTGATTAGAACTGTGTGCCGGCCCGAGACTCGAACTCCGAACTTTTCTCTTTCGCCGAAAAGTGCTCTATCGACCAAGCACAGCTCACGACTCTTCCTCACAGCTGTAACTCCGCCAGCACCTCGTCTCCTACCTTCCTAACTTCACAGGAGTTCTCCTGCGAAAGTAGTTAAGACTAAAACTCTTGGATGAAAGGATACTGTGGAGACATAGCTTAGTCACAGCCTGGGGGCTGGTTCCAGAATGAAATTTTCACTCTTTAGTGGAGTGTACGCCGATATGAAACTTTCTGGCAGGTATAAACTGTATGCCAGACAGAGACACGAACTCGGGACCTTTGCGTTTCATGTCACACAGCTCGCTGCTTTTCAGCGACGACTTCTGGCGCCTGGAGCTGTCTTTTACATGAGTAGGAAAGTTAATTTGTGCGAGTAAAAATCAAAGAAACCAATAACAAAAAGATTAATTAACAAATGCTTTCAGAATTACAAGTCATCTTTTCTTATCTATCCCTCCTTCGACAACATTCTACTCTCAAAGTCTAATTCAATATGTCAGACCATATACAAGACATAGTGATATATTACACTCGCCATTGAATACTCCACAACAACAGTACAGAAGTTTTGTCAATGTCAATAAAACTCACCAGCAGATGTTACTTTATTTTATTGTGTAGGCTACTAGTTATAGCATTTCATTATACCATCTTGTGGCCCATAAGCGTCCATCCAAATAAACGAACATGTCGTATAGAGCCACAAATACCTCGATATCGTGAATTCTATCTTTACCTATTGCTTCATTCGAAGACGTGATAGTAAGAATAATGGACCAACAGAGAACGCACGGCAGGGTCAAACGCCATCACAGAATGGCGACAGTGCTGGTAGGATGGGTGAAATCGCCAAACATTACAGCCCAGCGAAGGTTTTAATTTCCTGCCTGGAGCGTTCTCGGTTAACGGGTGAATGAACTGTGGCAATCGTTTCTGGGAACTGCTGACCATCGCTTCCAATAACTTCAGCATGATATGAGATTAACACAATACTATCGGGTAATCAATCATTTACGAAAAAATACTGTGCCTGAGTTCTTAAAAAAATGCAAAGAGAAGCCCTAAATTAAATGCAATGGATGATCTGTATTAAAATAGTCGATGCTATACTTTAGTTCAATAAATAGCGGACATTGCGTGTCATTGAAAATAAGAACTACAATTTTAAGCTGCTACTGAACTTCAATATAATGAAAATGGGAACGGCAAATCGCTCTAACAGCCAAATCTGTCATTTAGAAGGAGGATGAATAAACAGTGTATCTCTGTTGGTAGTTGATTTGTCTACGAGAACTGAGAGACGATATTCTCATGCCTCAAAACTGTGCTGCTCACAGCATCGTGGTAAGAAGTAAAGAGACAAATCAGAAAATAAAGACTTTATTGAGATCGATGTGCCATATCAGAAACCGAGGATGCTTTTACAAGAAGATTCCTGCAAAGGAGAAAACAGAAAATATCCAGTGTTAGTAAAGTTATTTAATTGTGCAAATAGCAACGTTTCGAAATGACAGGTTAGCTTGTATTCAATTTGTTACTTTTACGTTAGTTTTTTTCCAGATGTTAATGTAAAGAACAACAGATCGAACAGCATTTGAAGATGAACTTGTCGGTTCGAAGGCGCTAACCGCGCTATTTGTGTACATAGATAGCATTTTTAATAGCATCTGGTTACTCTTTTGTTGTTTACAAGACTCAACTTTTGTTTTGTACATAGGCCAGGTCTCAAAAGTTGTCAGTTGTGGACAATGCACAAGAAGAAAGTATTTCTTCAAAGCGCAGTTCATACTGAGGCAATATCTTTTATTTGTTGTAATACAAGTGCACATACATAGCATTAGGTTTGGCATCGCAGAAAAACCTGAGATATGAAAATAAAAAGTAACGCTTCTAACATGTCACACATAAATTACACCCAGTACTATACAAAAGACATAGTAAATTTCTCATAAACTTAAAAACTGAATCTGCTTTATAGTATATATCAACACAAAAAAATCACTGCTGCCAAACGACAGTCGTTAAAAAGCAAAAAAATTCGATACAGAAATTTCGTAGACTATTAAGTTATAATGAGAAAGAAAAACATTGTGCCTAAATGTATTTACTCAATTAAAACTTGCATTAATTTAATAACGGTATTATATTTACTACGAGCCGGTACATGGCTATCATCACTAAACCAATTTTAAAAAGAGTATTAATAGCGCTTTAAAGCATTCATATGCATTAGGACACGGAATAATAGAAACTTAATTAAACCTTAAGTGCAGAACATCACTGTTATTGTTTTCCACTTCTGTTACAGAGATTCTGCTACCCTTAATGCAAGACAGTGGACTGTTGCCTTATATAGCTAGACCACTGTTACCGAGCGAATATGGCTGACAAATTGGCAGCGACTCGAGTTCAAATTACTAAACTTCACCTGAAAATTAAAGTGGTGAAGATTCTGATCTAACGATTATTTCGGTGGACTTGAAATACCTACAACAATTGGAGAAAGTTTTACGATGGACATTTATTGAGGTACTTGGTTAAAACAAAGCTTTTATCTTGTAAAAATGAGCACACCCACTTTTATTATATTTTCTCAGCTGAATTGCACATTTGTTGCACCTTAATATTCCTGTAATATTAGGAATTTTCGCCTCACAAACATTAATATGCGCTCAATAGTAAACGCCATAGCCTAAAGTTATCGAACAATTATAAAGTAAAAGAAATGAACCATCGCATAGCAGCGACAGAATCTATTATTCTTTATCTTTGCCGTTCTTGGGCGTTACCCTTAAATCTCTAAGTTCATGTATCGATTAATGATATAAAAAAGAATTCTGTTGTTTCAAGACAAATGGGGCACTGGGTGCCTCACCTTTTACTGTTTGTACTTCATGAAAGGCTTACGCGGACTTGCTGCGTTCCGCATCGGTGTTTTATATTTTATGTTAAATTATTCAGTAAATATGTTAATTGTTATTTTTCCAATCAGAAAATATGTAATATCTTGTAACTTATTACGAACAGACAGCATCAAGAGGACTGTTGACTGTTATGTATAAAGTATTTAACCACAATTATCATCTATTGTAATTTAATGTGAAAAGGTGTGTAGCATTAAAAAACGTGAGTTAAAGATAACTGTGCTTATTTTAGTAAATTAACGTTGATGATTTCTATCTCCTCACTTACTTGAATGTTAATTATTTTGTGTTAGTTCATCACCAGAAATTACGATCACGCTGATGGGCCGAACGCAGCATGAGGCAGAAGGAACATTATCGTTTTCCTATTATTTCTGAATCAGCTCCTTTTTTTAATTCTGTTGTGTTGCATTTCTTTTAAAGTCTGTAAATCTTTTGGTCCCTTTGTGTTTTTCCTGGTATGACTGCATCGCGACTATAAAAATGCACAGAAATGATCGTGTTTCTTGCGAACGATTTCAAATAAATCAATCTGCTGCTGTTCTTCAAAATAATCCAACCAGGTATTTAATGCTCAACGTATGTTATTACAATAGTGTAATCAGTCCCTGATTCTGTTGCCAAGTGGGCCACCAAAATATTCACTTTTTTGACATTTTTCAAAATATATATAAAATAACAATTATTTTTCTTTTCGCCCCACAAAAGCAACGGCACTTGGCGCCCGAACAGGGGCACGATCAAACATCATCTTATGAATGTGTTAAAAAATTCTGTGCTTGTTCTAATAATTGGTCCAGTTTTTCATGCGGATGTAATTCAACCGAGAAAGAGAAATGGGACAAATCTTTAATCAATTCAGAAGAACAACGTATGATAAGACTAAATTACGCCATTATCAAACCGTGCAGCTACCAAGACAGCCACAGTAAGTGAAATTTTCATACGCAGTAGCCAAGCTTTTGTAGTGACGTAGCATCTCTTAAGTTGATGACAAACGTAAACCTGTCTTTCCTCGCCTTGAAACAGCTTTATTTAAGTTTCTCCATAGTCCATTCTTCAGTAGTTAAATTCAGTGAATGTGTACCATTGTTGTACGTGCATAAAAAAAATTTACAATATGGCGGATAAATACGCTCAAAACTGATAAAACGTGTGATATTTCATTTGTTTGTAATTAATAGGAACCATCTTGTCTTCTCGGCGTAAGTGAATGTCAGTTGTTACCCAGAGTTAAAATTTCATATTAGGTCCCAACAAGCCATAGCACTACGTTCACGACAAACGACTGACGGCAGTGACAAGCAATATCTGTAGTATTTTGACGTTTGATAAACAATTCATGAACATAGCTGACGGTAAACAGCGGACACAAACAAAAGCAGACAACAGCGGTGATGCCAATAGACCTAATTATCCATTACGATCACGCACAATAGGTACACGAGCGGAGGCAGAAACAGCCACGACCGTAGTTATAGAAGCCGGTCTTAATGTACAAACTATTCCTGCGTTTGAAAAAGAAATTACTTAGCCCCAATCATTGTGACAATAATGGAGTCTAAGTTCGAAAATCAAAAACAGGAAAAATTAGATGAAAAGTCCCGCGAAGAAAAAGAGAAGGCCGAAAGACGGCATAATAAAGATCAAGTCCTTACAAATGTGTGAAAATCAGTAAAAGTGAAACCTTCCCGTCTCCTCTATATCCCTTTTGTTACGCAACCGTCCCTTCTACAATAACCTATGAAACATCCCCTAAGGATTTCTATCTCTTGCTTAATAATAACGAATGAAATCTTCCCTTTGAAATTAATTCTCTTCCTCAATCTTCGCATACAACTTTAAATGCTGCTTATTAACAGTGATTTTCTGATTATTTCGACGAAACACAGAATGTGTCGTAGTCGTGGCCCTCAATCGTTATCTGCAATAACCCAAAACTGTTCCTTACCTTTTTTACTATTACTGGATCGCCATATGACTGCTACATCGAACTGCGACCTGAATATACTTACTCTGTTTTACTATGCTCTATAAGCTGCTGGTGGGCTGTCATACTAAATGTCTGTATTTATTACCAAAGCTGTCGTTATTCTTTAATAGCAAAGCTTACGTTATTCTCTAATTTGACTGAAGTTACGTTATTCATAGTTAAACTTTTTCTTGACAACAATAAAATTTGGCAAAGTTTTACGTTGATGGTTTTTGGGACGGATTATAATCAGTAATGCAATACAGCTGGCAAAAATTAATTATATTTTGAATGACATGATTTTACAAACGTTCAAATGTGACTTACTTTTTACAATAATCTTACAACTCGCATTGCGCCGACATACCTTCAGTAGTCTTGAGTTTCTCAAACAAGTAATTCAATAATATTAGTTCCTCTTATTATAATAGTTAGCTGATGTGTAAGTAGGCTGTTTATGTTTTCTTATTGGCAACGTTACGTAGCGCTCTGTATGAAAATCACTGGCTGTTCTGTGAGCAGTCTGTGGCTAGTTTGCATTGTTGTCTGCCATTATAGTGTTGGGCAGCTGGTTGTTAACAGCGCGTAGCGTTGCGCAGTTGGAGGGGAGCCGCCAGCAGTGGTGGATATGGGGAGAGAAATAGCGGAGTTTTGAAATTTGTAAGAATGGATGGCATGAACTGCTATATATATTATGACTATTAAGGTAAATACATTGTTTGATCTCTATTAAAATCTTTCATTTGCTAACTATGCCTATCAGTAGTTAGTGCCTTCCGTAGTTTTAATCTTTTATTTAGCTGGCAGTAGTGGCGCTCGCTGTATTGCAGTAGTTCGAGTAACGAAGATTTTTGTGAGGTAAGTGATTTGTGAAACGTATAGGTTAATTTAGTCAGGGCCATCCTCTTGTAGGGATTACTGAAAGTTAGATTCCATTGCGCAAAAAAAAAAAAAAAAAAAAAAAAAAAAAAAAAAAAAAAATAATAATAATAATAATAATAATAATAATAATAATATTGTGTGTCAGTAATTTTTCCAAGGGGACGTTTCAGATGTCTCTGTACATCCGTTTATAATCTCTTGTAAATCATAGCTGGTGGTTGGCAGGCACACTGCTGCTCTCAACCTCTCGCTTCAGACCTGCTACCAACTCGCTTCTCTTCTCGCTTACTACTGACTTCCTACGAACGCTAAAGTGCCGTCTCTCCCGCCAACAATGCTTTCTGGTGATAGAAGTATCTCATTCACCTTATTCGAGTCCTTTATCGTTTCTACTAAAATCAGATAGTAGCGTAAGGCTAGTCTTAGATGCTAGATTAATCAATAAAATTATAGTACCCGTAAGAACTATACCTGAAGCTCTTGAAGAGCATCTGCAGAAGTTTCATGGAGTTAAGCATTTGAGCACCCTCGATTTGAAAAGCAGTTACTGGCAAGGAAAACTGGCGCAGGAGTCCAGGAGGTACACTGCGTTTATATTTGCAGGTAGATCTTACCATTTCGAAGTTGTACCGTCTGACTAATTGTGAGTTCCGGAATTTTTATTTCTGCCCTATGTACTAGGTCCTGAACTTATAGATGAGGTAACAGTCTATGTGGATGACGTTCTTGTAGCAAAGAAAAATTGGGAAGAGCATGTGGCCCTTCTGCAGAAGGTATTTCTACGATTCAGAGAGTATGGTGTTACAGCAAATCTTAAGAAATCCAAGTTTGGAAAAAGTAAAATTAAATTTTTAAGACACGTCGTCACCCATGAAGGAATTAAATCTGACCCAGACAAATTGTCTGCTATAAAAAACTTTCCAACCCCTGTTACAAAAAGGCAACTAAGAGGATTTATCGGTCTTACATCAGTCTTCAGACGTTTTGTTTCAAATCAAGTATTGAACCATCCTGCTCTTCACAAGCTTTTGTAAAAGAATTCACTTTAAAATTGTACGCCGGAATTCCAAGACGGATTTCAGAAAATTAAAGACAGTTTGGTTAACAGTAACATTCTCCATCATCTTCAGATGGATGAGGAATTTTGCATTACTGCAGACGCTTCCTTTGTGGGTATCGGCTCTTGTCGTTTCCAAATTCAGTTAGTAGATGGACACGAGCAAATCCAAGTGATTAGCTTTGCGAGTCGAGTGTTATCTGAGTGTGAAAAATGTTATTCGGTTTCGGTATCGGCTTTTAGGCGATTTAACTATTATATCTATGGAAGAAAAATTAAAGTCTATTCAGACCATCAAGCCTTATCATTTCTCGTTACATACAAGTTACAACATCCCCGTCTTACTCGATGGTGCTTATTCCCACAGGAATATGACATTGACACTGTATATATAAAAGGTAAAGATAATGTTATAGAAGACGCACTTCCTCGCTCTCCTGAGGTCTTACCAAAAACCAGCGAACTGATGGGACAAATATGTAGTTATAAAATTTTGTTAATGAAAGATCCAATTCACAGAAAATATTTTCTTCAGTTATGTAGGCAGATTCAGATTCTTCAAAATACAGATCCAAAATGGAAAAAGGTTAAACAAATTCTTCACGAAGATCCAGCCTACAAGTTGTCAAAGTTTTATAAAGTTCATAACCAAGTGCTATTTCATAAGACGTCATAGTCATGTGAGAGGTGGTGTGTTTGTATCCCTCGAAATTTCATTGAACATCTTCTGTGATACACTCACATTTCATGGGGTCACTACGGACCAGAGAAATGTAAAAGGACCATCTCGACTTACTGTTATGTTCTGAACCTACATCAGAGAATCCATAAATTATTGAGAAACTGTGTAATCTGCCAAAAGGCAAAAACCTTATACATTTCCACTTCAATCCCACTAAATCCAATAATTGCTGACAGGCCAACCCAGCTTCTTAGTCTAGATTCGGCAGGTCCGCTACCCACTGGTAGGGGAGGCGCTAAATGCTTAGTAGCAATCGTGGACAATTTTTCTATTCACATGAGACAGTACACAGTGAAATCTTCTTGTGCAAATCCGATAATTCGTCGCATTGAAAATCATTATTTCCCACTATTCGGGGTTTATGAGTCAATCTTGTCCGATATTGCTTAAAATTTCACAACACGCCCGTGGCGTGCATTTCTTGCTCGCCTTGGAATCAAACAAATTTTGAAATCCCGGTTTCGGCCGCAATCGAATCAGGCGGAAGAATCTTCAAAGAATTTAAGTGTTTGTAGAGTAGCACTCGTCACTCCGCCAAGTGACAGGTTCCCTCCTTTGTTGTCCCGTTGACTGAGGAATGGATCCTAAAGCGGCGTGATGGATCGTTTTGGTAATATGATTCACCCATGCCTCCACATTGGCACAATGTTCAAACTAGACCAGCTGCCTTTACAGTGTCCTGCCTGAGCTACAGAGCACCTATCATGGCTCCTGGGTTTGGGAGTGATATGGTTTATCTTTGTATGAAGGTCAAAATGTTGTCGTCTAACATTGCTGTTTAAGCTGTAAACTATGACAGCAGTGATGCAGAGTGTGAGTTCAGCTCATAAGCTAACCTGTGTGTTATATCGATAATGGCATAAGTGTGTTATTTTGGTTTGTAATGCCAGTAATTTGGATGTGGATGTATTAATTTGTAGAAGCATTGATCCTTCCAAGAGTAATACAGATATCAAAAGCTACTCATTAATAAATGATGCTTAACTTGTAAATTTTACCAGAAATGCCAATATGTGATCCATAACTCTTTTTTTAAAATTTAGATATAGCACTTTTTAACTTTAGATTTAAAGTTAAATAATTGAAATTATCATATTTTTGAAATATTAAGGTTAGATCTCAGTGTGGAAATTTAGCCACTATTGACTTGATTGATACAAGTTAATGAATGTTATGCCAAAACGCCTTCTTCCTTTGTAAAATACGGTATGGTCTGATCGGCTGTCATAGGGTATTTTAAACGTATTTATATATCTTATTTTGGAAAATACAGTTATATCATGTTACAATTTTGTAGCAGATAATGGAAAGGAAGGGAAATACCGTACAGTCTGTAAATGTTTTAGAAACTTTGGCACCATAGTTAAATGTTGCATCATCCCTCAAAAGTGCCTTTGGTACATAACAACAAGGAGACTTAGATGAAATGTAATAGAAAACAGTGTTACCTGGTCAATATCGTCGATTATATTTGTCTAGTGTAGAGTATGATGCATGCTCCATAAAGTGGAGTTTGCTGAAGTGATGCATTATTGAAAATCTTGTAACAACATTAGGAGGTCATAGTTCGAGCTTTGAACTATGAGAAATACAGCTTCAGCTAATCCTACAATTGAAATACCAGATTTAAGCACCTGACCAAACACACATGTTTGTTACTTATTGTTGTGTTCAAGTACCAAAAAATGTGACAGCGCAGTGCACAACAGCGACGGACTACAACCACATGCAGGTGCCAGATCAAAAAGTCACTAAACAAATCTATCATAGCAAATCAGTAACATAGATTATATTCGTCTAGTGTAGAAGACGATGCTTTCTCTTGTTCCCCCCAAAAATGGCTCAGGGTCCTTTCGGTTCGTATTCTCATTTAGGTCTAGGATGAAAAGATAGTTGCCTGCTTAGCATGCTGCATGTTTTCCTCTATCTTTTCTTTTTTTTTAAAGAACAATTTAGATGTAGATATAGCATTATGGAGTTGATTTGACAGTTAATAGGCATGCTTTAGACTTCAAGTGTAATTTGTAAATCAATTGCATCTTTCCGGTAGTTGTTAGTAAGTCAGACTGACCATTTGTTTGCGCCAGCTGTCACTGCTTGCATGCCTATCATAGTGTTTTAGCCAATGTGTGGTTTTGCGTTACAGGCTTAGTCAACTACCTTTTTGTACACAGGCTTCATTTAAGAAGAAAAGTAAATTGTAGACTGCCTCCTTAGTATTCTACTTTATAGCAACACAGATTTTATAATAACTTAGATATGGTAATGGCATGGGGACACAATAATCTGAAAGTCCACTGCCATGCTTAAGCTTTAGTTTCTGCAGATGTGAATACATGGAAATAACATTCGGACATCGGACATAAGCATTTCATGTTCATGTTGGTAACGTATTTTTGCAGCCATTTTATAAGTCGTAATAACACGATGATACTTGAAAAGCCTCACATGGTAGATTTGCAAATATTTAATTTTAGGGAATTCGGCGCCACGTGTAGTAAACAGATGGAACTGTGAACTTCCACCAGTGTTGCTTAGCCTGTAAGATTATGGCATAAACTATAAGAGGTTTGCGGGCTTGTTACTTGATGTTGATGACATCATAGATAAGGAGACTGTGGCTTGTGACGTCATGGGTGAAGCTCGTGTGCTTGATGACTGTTGAAGATCAAATTGTATCAGGGAGTAGACGACCATACTAGTCTTGTATTTTCGACCACACGAGCCATGCGATAAAATGCTTTCTTAAGGAATTTCATGGTCAGTTCTTCCTCTTACGAGATTTTACCACTCACTTTCTTCTCCAGAGATGTACAAACGACTGCCTCAGAAGCCAACTATTAAGGATTCTCCTGGTGTCGACGTATGGTATGCACCATGAGGCACCTTAACACTGTCATGGAGTACATGCCTCAGATCCTCCTTTGTTCACTTCACACATTGCTTCACACATTGCTCTGTGGTAAGTTATCCTAGTCTCATTTCGAAAGACCATTTCTCTGTCCTCCTACATCTCCGGAAATTGGCATTTCCTGAGAGGAAATGCAGTCTATAATCAGCTGAGGAGATTCATCTGCCAAGATAGCCTCTAGGACGAAGAATGACCTCAGGAAAACAACATTCTAACTGCTGATGAAATAACCAATGACGCACCGCAATTGGAGATGGACGAACGAGACTCCGAACGTTGACGCCCCCCATTCGTGTGTACATGTATAGATTTATAACTGGACTGCATCTGGATCGTGGGTGTGCGACTCACTACTGTACCTTCTTTGGCCAATCGGTTTAAGCTCATTCTGTTAGGGTAGAATACAGCAGTCTTTCGGATAACCAGGACATAGGTTCGGCGAACAGATTCAGAAATTAGAAATAATCATAATAACTGGAATACATGAGATGCATGTGTACACAGCGAGATTTAAATGATAGTAGTTGATCGCAAAAATTAAATTTGAGACAGGAATAAGTCGAATGAATGATTTTATTTGTGCCAAAATCCTCTCACTGCCGCCGTACGAGAATCGATGTAAGTCACAACAGTTACATGTACGAATGCCAAGAGTACGGTAGTGCCCAATAGGCGAAAAGCTGGTGCTCACGAAACACTGTGTCATACTTCACAACCAGTGCTACGTTATTTACTACCAGTGCGGCCAGTTGACACAAAAAAGTACGTATATCTACATGCTCTCCAGGAGCGAATATGCCTTTTCTGTAGTGATAAGGTGCCAGGGTGGCCTAGCGGTTCTAGGCGCTACAGTCTGGAACTGCGCGACCGCTACGGTCGCAAGTTCGTATCCTGCCTCGGGCATGGATTTGTGTGCTGTCCTTAGGTTAGTTAGGTTTAAGTAGTTCTAAGTTCTAGGTGACTGATGACCTCAGAAGTTAAATCCCATAGTGCTCATAGCCACTTGAACCTTTTTTTTTTTTTTTTTTTTTGTAGTGATAAACACAGTGCCTGATTCCGGCAATATTCATTATGACACGATGCTATCAAAGAATATCCGCTAGAAGTAGATCTGGCTATTGTTGTACCTTCTTGCACGCATTCAAGAAACGACCCTGTAGTGTCTGCTCATCGTCGAGTGGCGCAGCGTAGACCAAATCTTTCAAGTATCTCCGTAACGAAAACTTTAGGCATTGAGGGCAGGGGAGTGAGCAAGACAATGTGTGGCACCCCTCCCATCCTCCCCCCAAACCCAACTGTCCTGAATGTCTGCGTCAGATGTTCGCCCACATTGTGGCGAAAGTATGCTGAAACTCCTTCATGCATTAACCGTATTTGTATTCGTTGCTACAGTGTCACAGCCTCTAGTAAGGTAGGCAATACATTAATGATAAAGTCCAGATAATGCGTCGCAGTCAACCTTTCTGGTAGCACGTATGGCACGTATTAATCCGTCCCCAAGTACGTATACCCGTACGTTGATTGAAAATCGGTGCTGATTCCCTGTTTCCTGAAATGCTTGGGGATCTACGTCTGCCAATACATGCTGGTAGTGGAAATTCGCAACACCATCTCTTGTGATCCATGCCTCATCGGCAAATAAAATCTTTGATGTAAACAGTAGATCTGCAGCACAATTCTAAAACAGCCGCTGACAGAACCGCCGTCTGCCAAGACGATCCTGTGGCCTTAGGGTTTGTACGCGCTGTAGATGTTGCGGGTACAGCAATTGTTCATTAAGTATCCCTCAGATAAGTGACAGGCGGACACGCCTTCTGCTGTTACTAACTGCCGCACACTTATCCCAGACGTTTCTTCCACCGAAAGCAGCACATGCTTCTCCATGTCTAGCGTGCGGACTGTACGGGGCTTTCCACTGTCAGTCTTTGGAGGTACAATGGTACTTACGTTTATCAGATTCTGGGAAAATCTGCAGAACAGCGTATCGGAGAGCTCTCTGCGCAGTGGATGTTTTTCAGTGTAGAGGGCATGGCTCGCAGGCCACGTCCATTTGCTGAGCCATAGAAGAATATATCAGCCGTTTCTCTTGTCGAGTAGTAGGCATCCATTGGTAACAACTGGTGGGAGAAAGAAAATATAAATGTGCTGTAGGTGCAACCACAACGGAGGGGTATCTGTTGAGAGTCGAGACCAACGTGTGGTTCCTGAGGTAGTTGCAGAGTCTGGATGAATGACTGATGTGGCCCTGTAACATTAACCCAAACGGCCTTGCTGTGCTGGTACTGTGAATGACTGAAAGCAAGAGGAAACAACAACTGTAATTTTTTCCGAGGCCAAGCAGCTTCACTGTATAGTTCAATGATAATGGCATCCCTTTCGGTAAAATATTCCGGAGGTGAAGTAGTCCCCTATTCCGATCTTTAGGAGAGGACTATTCGGAAGGACGCCGTTATCAGGAGGAAAAAGCTGGCATTCTACGAATCGGAGCGTGGAAGGTCTGATCCCTTAATCGAGAAGGTAGGTTAGAAAATTTAAAAGGAAAATGGATAGGTTAAATTTAGATATAATGGGTATTAGTGAAGTTCGGTGGCAGGAGGAACAAGACTTCAAGTCATGGGGGTACAGGGTTGTAAATTCAAACTCAAATAGGGGTAATGCAGGAGTAGGTTTAATAACGAATAAAAAAATAGGAGCACTGGTAAACTACTACGAACAGCATACTGAACGCACTATAGTAGCCAAGATAGTCACGAAACCTACGCCTACTACGGTAATACAAGTTTTTATGTGCCAACTAGCTCCACAGATCACTGGTTAAAGTTTTTTAAGCAAGGAGCCTTAATAGGAATACAAAGTTGACTTTGTATCGTAAAGTAGTTAGATCTGTGGTACTGTATGGTTCGGAGACCTGGACTATGACACAAAATGATAAGTGTTCCCGAGATGGGAAAGGAAGATACTTACGAAAATCTAGAGGCCAGTGAATGAAAGAGGATTTTGGAATATCAGAAATAATGAAATCAAAGAGTTGTACAACAAACAATATATCGTGACAGAAACAAAGAGTAATAGACTACGTTGGCTGGGACATGTAGAAAGAATGGTGGAGAACCGTAGTGAAAAAAATTTTCAAAAGAAAAAGCGGTGGGCGTCGTATAAGGGGCAGACCAAGCTCGATATGGTTAGACAACGTCGTGGAGAACTTGAGAAGGATTGGAGTTAGAAGATAGACAGCCAAGGCAGCCAGCAGATAAGGGTGGGCGAAGATTGTCCATGAGGCCAAGGCCCTACAAGGGCTGTAGAGCCAAGAGTTCAAATGGTTCAAATGGCTCTGAGGACTATGCGACTTAACTTCTGAGGTCATCACTCGCCTAGAACTTAGAACTAATTAAACCTAACAAACCTAAGGACATCACACACATCCATGCAGGAAGCAGGATTCGAATCTGCGACCGTAGCGGCCGCCCGGCTCCAGGCTGTAGCGCCTAGAACCGTCGTCCACTCCAGCCGGCGCGCCAAGAGTAAGTAAGTAAGTACGTGAGGCAATACTGACCCTAAGACTAATCTTAGAAGATAGATTAAGGAAAGGCAATCCTACGTTTCTAGCACTTGTAGACTTAGAGAAAACTTTTGACTATGTTGACTGGAATACTCTCTTTCAAATCCTGAAAGTGTCAGGGGCCAAATACAGGGAGCAAAAGGCTATTTACAATTAGTGCAGAAACCAGATGGCAGTTATGAATCGAGGGGCATGAAAGGGAAGCAGTGGTTGGGAAGGGAGTGAGAAAGGGTTGTGGCCCATCCCCAGTGTTATTCAATCTATATATTGAGCAAGCAGTAAAGGAAACAAAAAAATTCGCAGTAGGAATTAAAATCAATGGAGAAGAAATAAAAACTTTAAGGTTTGCCGATGACGTTGTAATTCTGTCAGAGGCAGTAAAAGACCTGGAAGAGCAGTTGAACAGAATAGACAGTATCTTTAAAGGAAGATACAAGATGAACATTAACGAAAGCAAGACGAGGATAATATAATGTAGTCTAATTAAATCAGGTGATGCTGAGGTAGTTAGATTGGAAAATGAGACACTTAGAATAGTGGATGAGTATTGCTATTTAGGGAGCCAAATCACTGATGATGGTCAAATTAGGGAGAACATAAAATGTAGACTGGCAATGGCAAGGAAAGCGTTTCAGAAGAAGAGAAATTTATTAACATCGAGTATAGATTTCAGTGTCAGGAAGTATTTTCTGAAAGTATTTGTATGGAGTGTATCCATGTATGGATGTGAAACATGGACGTCAAATATTTTAGACAAGAAGTGAATAGAAGCTTTCGAAATGTGGGGCTACAGAAGAATGCTGAAGATTGGATGGGTGGATCACCTAACTAATGAAGGGGTACTGAATAGAATTGGGGAGAAGAGGAATTTATCGCACAACTTGACCTGCAGAAGGGATTGGTTGGTAGTACATGTTCGGAGGCGCCAAGGAATCACCAAGTTTGTATTGGAGGGCAGCGTGGAAGGTAAAAATCGTGGAAGAAGACCAAGAAATAAATACACTAAGAAGATTCAGAAGGATGGAGGGTGCCGTAGTTGCCTGGAGATGAAAAAGCTTGCACAGGATAGAGCAGCATGGAGAGCTGCATCAAACTAGTGTATGGACTGAAGACGACAAGAACAACAACAACAAGGCACACAAACACGATGAAAACTAATGTAGTCTACAACACGAATCGAACCACGCAACCGACTGCAGATCACATAATGGTAGGTTAAGTACTGAGAGTAAGACATCTTAATACCTTGCCGACAAATTTGACGGAGCACCAGTTCATCGACTGTGGTAATATCCGCAACCAAGCGTCCCACGGTGCTTCCTATAAACACATATTTACCTCGGAAAGTATGCGTTTCCGGACCCATGTTTATTGGATATACTTTTCTTGTTTCGATCAATAGTACAACGCCCCAAGGTACTCCACACTGTTGGTAAGGTGGAGAAACGAACAACACGAGACTGGAATAGAAGGGAGAACCGATAGAGGTACACAGGGTACCCTCCGCCACACACCATCAGGTGGCTTGCGGAGTATGGATGTAGATGTAGGTGTAGAAATAATGGGGGCAAAGATCGGGTTAGTCAAAGAGACGGACGAAGACGGACTGAAAAAAAATTGATTAAATACATACCCGGGCAATGCCAAGTGCTCATCTAGCATAGCGTGCATCGTAACTAGTTCATAAAAAGGTCCAAAATTAGAATTTTATTTTATATGATCCGTCGTTGAAGTGATCGTAGCAATGCGGTTGGTCATAAACTTTAAATGTAAGCAATACCAACAGCCGTGATTTTACCTACATAAATAAATATCAATTGCCTCATTTCTGAAAGGTCATCATATGAGAACGGTCCGACCGAATTAGCTGATTACTTCTGTACTCTTAGTTGTCAGTACAAGGTTTACATGAAAGAAAATTTCTGGAAAATCCACCAGAAAATCGGAAATTTGGATGGCATTTTTGTACGAAAGTCTCAATAAAAGGAATGTGACTGTCGGTTTGACAATTTTTCTCTCTCGCGTTTCCAAAACAAAACAAGAAATACGTCATTTTCAGTTTGACAGCTCTGGTCGCGCGTTTTCATAACAATAAATTCCGCGTTTAATACGGTTATTTTCCGTAAAAGAATATAGAGTGCCGTAGGAAAAAGTGGTCTCGAGTACAGCTTAGTACACTGTTAAAGCACGAACTACTGCCCGGCAGGAGCAGAAACAACAACAAACAGATAAAGGTATAATAATTACATAGTAAAGAAAAACCAAATAAGCTAATCCAAGCAGCAGTTTCGAAACAATAGAGGATAATCGGCGGGCGACAATGAGCAGTCTAGTACTCGGGGCCTATTTTCCATACACCTCCCTGTACAATCGCAGAGAAGGAGATTAGTGTTTCACGCCCCGTCGCCAACGAAGTCATTAGAGACGGAGTATAAGCTCGGGTTAGGAGAGGAAGGTGTAGGAAATCGGCTGTGCTCTTTTAAATGAAACCAACCCAGTATTTACCTGAAGCGATTTAGGGAAATGACGGATGGCGCCGGGCTTGAACCGTCGTCCTCCCGACTGCGCGTCCATTGTGTTAACCACTGCGCCATCTCGATAAGTGTACAACTGGTGGCGATATTTTAGTGATCCACCGGTGGTGCTCACATCTTTGGTGTGTTGCAAAGACCGAATTGATGTCGGGTCATGGTAGTTTAGTGTGTTCCAAACATTCAGTTGATTTCAGTTTGTGATTTGATTCTTTGGAAAAAAATGCCCCTAGTGAGGCGTCTTATAATTGGTCGGCGTCAATGACACTGACGAAAAGCGTAGACAGCGTTTGGAGCCAAATGGAATGAGCATTTTTCCAGTGCGATCCATTATGACACGGGAAAATGAATACAGTCGGATTCGTCTCGCTCTGTTGTAGCTTATGCACAAAATAACTTGGAACGTTGACAAAACGTGTGGCCAACCGTGACTATTAGAAGTGAAGCGGGAGGAGGATATGGATACAGATATGAGGGAACAGGACACGAATAGAGAGAGTGTGGTATAAGCGATGTACAAGGAATGGGAGGGAAGGTAGAGGATGTAGCTACGAGGTAGGAGGACGAGATGGACGAAGGGAGGGGTTAGAGAGATAGGATATGGATGGAGAGAGAAAGAGGGGGGGAGGGAGGAGAAGGTTAGGTGGTGTATCTACACTCCTGGAAAGGGAAAAAAGAACACATTGACACCGGTGTGTCAGACCCACCATACTTGCTCCGGACACTGCGAGAGGGCTGTACAAGCAATGATCACACGCACGGCACAGCGGACACACCAGGAACCGCGGTGTTGGCCGTCGAATGGCGCTAGCTGCGCAGCATTTGTGCACCGCCGCCGTCAGTGTCAGCCAGTTTGCCGTGGCATACGGAGCTCCATCGCAGTCTTTAACACTGGTAGCATGCCGCGACAGCGTGGACGTGAACCGTATGTGCAGTTGACGGACTTTGAGCGAGGGCGTATAGTGGGCATGCGGGAGGCCGGGTGGACGTACCGCCGAATTGCTCAACACGTGGGGCGTGAGGTCTCCACAGTACATCGATGTTGTCGCCAGTGGTCGACGGAAGGTGCACGTGCCCGTCGACCTGGGACCGGACCGCAGCGACGCACGGATGCACGCCAAGACCGTAGGATCCTACGCAGTGCCGTAGGGGACCGCACCGCCACTTCCCAGCAAATTAGGGACACTGTTGCTCCTGGGGTATCGGCGAGGACCATTCGCAACCGTCTCCATGAAGCTGGGCTACGGTCCCGCACACCGTTAGGCCGTCTTCCGCTCACGCCCCAACATCGTGCAGCCCGCCTCCAGTGGTGTCGCGACAGGCGTGAATGGAGGGACGAATGGAGACGTGTCGTCTTCAGCGATGAGAGTCGCTTCTGCCTTGGTGCCAATGATGGTCGTATGCGTGTTTGGCGCCGTGCAGGTGAGCGCCACAATCAGGACTGCATACGACCGAGGCACACAGGGCCAACACCCGGCATCATGGTGTGGGCAGCGATCTCCTACACTGGCCGTACACCACTGGTGATCGTCGAGGGGACACTGAATAGTGCACGGTACATCCAAACCGTCATCGAACCCATCGTTCTACCATTCCTAGACCGGCAAGGGAACTTGCTGTTCCAACAGGACAATGCACGTCAGCATGTATCCCGTGCCACCCAACGTGCTCTAGAAGGTGTAAGTCAACTACCCTGGCCAGCAAGATCTCCGGATCTGTCCCCCATTGAGCATGTTTGGGACTGGATGAAGCGTCGTCTCACGCGGTCTGCACGTCCAGCACGAACGCTGGTCCAACTGAGGCGCCAGGTGGAAATGGCATGGCAAGCCGTTCCACAGGACTACATCCAGCATCTCTACGATCGTCTCCATGGGAGAATAGCAGCCTGCATTGCTGCGAAAGGTGGATATACACTGTACTAGTGCCGACATTGTGCATGCTCTGTTGCCTGTGTCTATGTGCCTGTGGTTCTGTCAGTGTGATCATGTGATGTATCTGACCCCAGGAATGTGTCAATAAAGTTTCCCCTTCCTGGGACAATGAATTCACGGTGTTCTTATTTCAATTTCCAGGAGTGTATTTCATAAATGCCGACGTCGCAAGCTGAAGATGAAGAGAGAAATGGTTCAAATGTCTCTGAGCACTATGAGACTTAACATCTGATTTCATCAGTCCCCTAGAGCTTAGAACTACATAAACCTGACTAACCTAAGGACATCACACACATCCATGTGCCCACCTGCGACCATAGCGGTCGTTCGGCTCCAGACTGAAGCGCCTAGAACCGCTTGGCCACACCAGCCGGCGTGAAGAGAGAGAGAATGTACATGAGGACATTAAAAAGGTAATACAGCACGTAAAGGGAGATGAATATCTAATAGTCATAGGGGACTGGAATGCGGTGGCATGGAAGGAATAGAAGAAAAGGTTACAGGAGAATATGGGCTTGGGACAAGGAATGAGAGAGAGGAGACACTAGGCCTAAATGAAATCTGTAATAAATTTCAGCTAGTAAAAGCGAATACGGTTTACAGGAATCACAAGAGTATGAGGTATAATAGGAAAAGGCCGGGTGAAACAGGAAAATATCAGCTATATTACAACATGGACAGGAATAGATTCCGAAATCTAATACTGGATCTTAAGACGTACCCAGGAGGTGATGCAGACTCAGTTCACAATTTAGTAGTGATGAAGAGCAGGATAAAGTTTAAGAAAATGGTCAGGAAGAATCAATGTGCAAAAAAGTGGGGTGCAGAAGTACTAAGGAACGACGAGATACGCTTCAAGTTGTCTAAGGCTACAGATACAGCAATAAGGAATAGCTTAGTACGCAGTACACTTGAAGAGCGGTGGAATCTCTTAAAAGGGCACCCACAGAAGTTCGAAAGAAAAACATAGGTATAGAGAAGATACCATGGATAACGGAAGAAATGCTTCAACTGATTGATAAAAGAGGGAAGTACAGAAAAGTTCACGGACATTCCGGAGTACAGAAATACACATCACTCAGGAATGAAACAAATAGGAAGTGCAAGGAAGCTAAGATGAAATGGCTGCAAGAAAAATATGGAGAAATCGAAAAAGAAATGATTGTCAGAAAGGCTGACTCAGCATACAGGAAAGTCAAAACGACCTTCGTGGAATTAAAAGTAACGGTGGTAATATTAAGAATGCAACGGGAATCCCACTGTTACGTGCGGATCTGCAATGAGTACATTGAAGGTCTCTATGAGAGGGAAGATTTGTCTGATGCGATAGGAGAAGAAACAGGAATTGATTTAGAAGAGATAGAGGACCCAGTATTAGAATCTAATTTAAAAGAACTTTGAAGGCCTTAGATCAAATAAGGCAGAGGGAATAGATCAAATTCTATCAGAATTTCTAAAATCATTGGGAGAAACGGCGACAAAACGACTATTCCCGTTGGTGTATGAGTCTGGCACACATACTACCTGACTCTCGGAAAAATATCATACACACAGTTCCGAAGACTGAAAGAGCTAACTAGTGCGAGATCTATGGCACAATTAACTTAACAGGCAATGCATTCAACTTGCTGACAAAAATAATATAGAAGAATGGAAAAGAAAATTGAGGATATGGTAGATGACGATCAAGTTGACTTTACGAAAGGTAAAGGCACGAGAGAGGCATTTCTGACGTTGGGGCGGTTGATAATGGAAGCAAGACAAGAAAAATCACGACACGTTCATAGGATTTGTCGAGAACGTAAAATGGCTGAGGGTGTTCAAACCTGTTAGGAAAATAGAGGTAAGCTACAGGGAGAGAGGGGTAATATACATACAATATGTACAAGAACCAAGAGTGAATAATAAGAGTGGACGATTAAGAACTAAGTGCTCGGACTAAAAAGGGTGTATAACACGGATGCAGTCTTTCGCCCCTATTGTTCAATCTATGCATCGGAAAAGCAATGATGGAAATAAAAGAAAGGTTAAAATTCAAGGAGAAAGAATATCAATGATACGATTTGCTAATGACATTGCCATGCTGAATGAAACTGAAGAAGAGTTGAATGATCTGCTGAATGGAAAGAACAGTTTAATGAGTAAAGTATATGAATTGAGAGTAAACCAAAGAAAGACGAAACTAATGAGAAGTAATAGAAATGAGAAGAGCGAGAAATTTAAAATGATGCCTGAGGGTCACAAAATAGATGAAATTATAGGATTCTGTTACCTACGCAGCAAAATAACCAATGACAGACGGGCAAAGGAGGACATCAAAAGCAGATTTGCACTGAAAAAGGGCATTCCTGGCCAAGAGAAGTCTACTACTATGAAACATAGGCCTTAATCTGAGGAAGAAGTTTCTGAGAATATACGTCTGGAGTACAGCACTGTATGGTAGTGAAACATGGACCGTGGGAAAATAGGAACAGAAGAGAATCGAAGCAGTTGAGATGGGGTGCTACAGACGACTGGTGCTACAGTGAATGAGGTGGTTTTGCGCAAAATTGGAGAGGACAGGAATATGTGGAAAACACTGACAAGGAGAAGGGACAGGATGATAGGACATCTGTTAAGACATCTGGGAATATCATGGTACTAGAGGGAGCTGAAGAGGGCAAAAACTATTAAGGAGGAATAGAGATTGGAATATACCCACCAAATAATTAAGGAGGAAGGTCGGAAGTGCTACTCTGAGATGAAGAGATTGGCACATGAGAGGATTCTTACCGGGCCGCAACAAACCAGTCAGAAGACTAAAGACTGAAAAAAATCTAATTCCCATATATATTTAGTTCCTACAAAGCATTGCCGGGTTCGGTAATGAAATATATTATGTAAGGTGGCAACGGCCTTGCACCTCACATGAGTCCATTTAACGTGACGCTTTAGGTTTTGTTGGAGTAATACTCTAAATTACGGAGTAGGAAATCTATGCGGAAACGCTTCGGCATGCGAGAATTCCACGATTTTGTAATTATAAGATTTTGCGAAAAGGCAGTACGTGAGACAGAGCTAGGCTACGTCCCCGCCTAACCGCCGAAGGCCACAGTCTGACGGTAAGAATGGTGAACTGGGCGATTTCTGTAACCCGTTTAGAGAGCCCACAGCGGCCGGCAAACTCTGACGGACGCGCGGCTGCAGGTGTTCAAATGTTTACCAAAACAGAGCAGTGGATAGCTGGACGGGCTTTCCTGTGTGTGCTCTCGCCTATGTCCCACTAATTTTACGCCTTCGAGTAACTCAAGTGGGGCAGGCCAGGAGTCCCGAATAACAAACTTTCAAAGCGAGAATCTGCGTTCGCTATGACGGGGAATCTCGAGTGGTCTCTTGGGAGAAAACTTCCAGTAAACGTGTTATTGCCCACAGCTATGGTTCTTCCCAGCCGTCGAGGGCGGAGTTTGCCTGTGAAATTTTGTAGAAATAAAAGAAGTGTGAAAAAGAGTTCTATTCCCATGCAGTACATTGGTCGGCACTGGCAAACTGGGTTTTTGAGAGCTTCTAGAGGTGTGATTCGCTCGGTAAAAGTTGAGGTGAGAAGACAAAGCTGAAGAGCGATCTTGCTGGACTGTCGGTCGTTGTCTTCTGTTCTGGGCTCTCGTACTGAGAGGACGTCAGCCAAGTCGTCTCCCCTCTTGGTCTTTCGTTCTGTGAGGACGTTAGCCGCGCCAGCTCATTGCTGACGGAAACATTATCGCAATTAGAGTAGTTTACGGACAGCAGTCTGGTGTTCGAACACTGTAGGATTGTACTTTCCGAAAAACCACACGCCGGTCGCACGGCCGCGCCATCGCCGTCGGAGACCGCCGCTACAACAGGAATATTGCGGTGAGTTCGCTCCCGCTTATGCCTGTGTTAGGAGTAACGTTAAATAGTTGGATCAATTGCAATTGCTGTTTCCACAGAGGTTTCACAGTACTCTGAAGTGTAGTGGTTCTTTGTATATATGTTATAAGGGATCGTGTTTTGGACCGATTTTAACACAGTTACTGGCAATGCCAGTTGGGAAGATAATTTGTAAATTGTTCATTGTGTTTTATTCAGCATTGATCTGAAGGTTATAATAAAATTATTGTGATTCTGTAGAGCCTTTACTTTCAGTAGTTGATCCTAAATTCACCCTTTTCCTTTATTTTATTTTTGTGCATGTGTCTGATGTCATTGAACATCCTAAGCGTTCGTGATCGATCATGTTTGGAAGTGAAAATAGGTGTGATTTATCGTCAACACTACCTCCGCAGATTAACTACGGGTGACAGGGCCACCTTTAAATCTAGCGTTATCCATTTTTGAGTAAAGTTCCTCTCCCAATTTCTCTGTAAGTTGTTTGTCAGGGACGAACACACGTAAAAATCGGACAAGCAACGGGAGGGGTGTTACAATTAATTACGCTATCATTTTTGCAGTGTCAAAATTGGTCGCATAGTTAATACATGTTGATGCCACCTTACTTCTACAAGTAAAAGAATATCTATTTAATAAATGTGTAACGTTATCCTTTATGCCTACGCGCGTATAATCTACAACATGGGTAAAGGAATAGCAGCAGATGGGATTCAGCACGTATGTACATGTGTCTTTTTGAGTGAAAGAAGGCCCGTCTGCCTTCGGGCGTTCCTTCGAAGGACGAGGGCAATTACGGTTACGTTACACCCTCCTGCCTTCCTCGCGCGCCAGCGCTCACCAGCCGGGAGAGGGCGCCCGCCGCAAACAAGCCCGCCAGCCGCGGCATCGAGTTAACGGGCGGGCGCCGCCCGCGGGCGCCTGCACCGCGCTCTGGCGTCCCTGCCTCGGGCGGTTCTCTCGGCGGGCCGTGAAATCGCTGCCCGACCGGACAATGAGCGGCGCCGCCCGGTCGCTCCAGCGAGCCGCGGCTGGAACTGGAGCCGGAGTTGGCCGCGCCGCACGCAGATGAGGGACAGCGGAGCGGCGCTGAAAAGGCGGAAGGCAGGCCGGCGGCGCCCTAACGACCGTGGGCGGGTGCGCCGCTCCGTCCACTGCGCAGGCGGATCCTCTTCTCGCGCTGTCGGGTCGGCGCAGCCCCTCCGTCCACCTGCCTGCGCCTCGTACCGCCCACGAATACAAAAAACCGCGCTGACGTGCCCTGCTCTCTTTTCTTCCCTCCTCCCTGTATTTCCTTTTATTTCGTTGCCCGCCGCACGGTCTCGGAATTCTTGCTACGCGGGATACTCTCCATTCCACCAGCCGACACAATGGAGCCGCTACAGCTGACGCTTCGCCTCGAGAAGCGCCGGAGTTTACGGTGTAGTTCTCAATGGTGTTCTCTGCGAAATCCCTTTTCTCATGGCAGAATGAGACTCGTTTCGACTTTGTACCGCAATGATACTTCTTACATCACTTCTTCGTATCTGCCGCCGTAGGCAACACAAACACTTATAACTACTTCTGCAGAAAAGAGAAAATGTAGCATTAGAATATACTCTCAGGCGTCTTTGTTATCTGCATAACAGCGGCACATACTAGGATTTTTTTTACGTAGGTTGGAGACAGTTTGAACGGTAGAAATGTAAGCTCTTAAATAAAAATATAACAACTGTCAACAGACAGACACCCACATACACACACACACACATACGCACGCACGCACGCATTCATACCAACACAAAAAAAAATAAAATATTTTTATCTCTGTCAACATCCAATGTTTTCCCATGACTAAGGAATAAATGAAAATCGCTTCAACCTCTCATCTGTGAGGTTTTCCCTACAGTTTTCACTATCCCATTCCCAGCCTGCTGGGCCGCCCGGTCCGGCCGAGCGGTTCTAGGCGCTTCAGTCTGGAACCGCGCGACCGCTACGGTCGCAGGTTTGAATCTTGCCTCGAGCATGGATGTTTGTGATGTCCTTAGGTTAGTTAGGTTTAAGTAGTTCTACGTTCTAGGGGACTGATGACCTCAGATGTTAAGTCCTATAGTGCTCAGAGCCAACCCAGCCCGCTGGGAGTTTCAGCGGAAAAGGCCTAAGCCCTGTAGCTGACATGGGTAGGGAAAGGAGGTTGTGAGAGCAAATAACTTCCAGAAATTCACACGCAAAGGACACTACTCTGTTCACACAATTTGCTCCACCCTTTCCCTCCTCCCACCCCCCGCTCTCTCTCTCTCTCTCTCTCTCTCTCCCTCTCGCACACATACGTACACAGACACACACACATGTGCCCACCGGGAACTTCCTCCCTGATTCCTTCTGCTGCGAATCCCTCTGCCGCAGTCAAGAATCACTCGGAATTAGGTGAGTAAAATTGTGCAGCTCCAACATAAGAAGGTAATGAAAGTTGAAATAAAAATACATGTTGAAAGAGAGAAACTGTACAAACGTACAACCAATAAGTAAATTAAGTGACCTCGCAGGAGGCGCTAAACCACTTAAATCCACATTTGCGTTTTTACTAGATAAAAGTCTCTTCGCTACCTAACACCACTGGAAAGTAAGTTAAAAAGTTTTTCATTTCCTTTAGTCTAATTATTTCGATTAACATTGTGGAACTACCGGCAGCCATCCTCTTTAGGGGTAAAACTGCTCAAACTCTGGGCTCGATCAGTGATTTGCTCGTCAAGGAGAACAGAACTAAAATAAACTTAGTGTGTTTAGGCACGCAGAGCAGCTCCGGTGACAGCTGACCATTGGTGAATATTATTCTTCCCGTCATACCAGGACAGCAAACAGACCTGTATTTTATCAAGTGTAGTTTATAAATGAGACGAGTACCACACAATAAAAGAAGAACGACAAATGCAAATAAAACAGCAGTTTATTAGAATTGTTCTGTAGTTTCTGAATTAGTATATCTTATTATACACCGAAGAGTAAAAAAAAAAACTGGAACTCCTGCCTAATATAGTGTAGGGCCCCCGCAAGCACGCGGAATTGCCTCAACATGACACGGCATGGACTCGATTAATGTCTGAAGTAGTGCTAAAGGAAACTGGCACCATGGATCCTGCAGGGTTGCCCATAAACCCGTAAGAATAAAAGGATTGGAGATCTCTTCTCAACAGCACGTTGCAAGGCATCCCAGATATGCTCAATAATGTTCATGGCTGGGGAGATTGGTGCTCGGCGGATGTGTCTAAGCTCATAAAAATGTTTCTGGAGGCATTCTGTAGCAATTCTGGAATGCTCAATGGTCATGCATGGATGCAGGTGGTCTGACATGACGTTTACGTACGTGTCACACATCGGAGTCTATTTAGACGTATAAGAGGTCCCATATCACTGCAAGTGCACTCGTGTCCCACCATTACAGAGCCCCTACCAGCTGACATGCAAGGTCCTTGGACTGATGGTGTTGTCTCCATACCCGTACACGTCCATCCGTTGGATACGAATTGAAACGAGACTCCCTCGACCAGGCAAGATGTTTCCAGTCATCAACAGTCCAGTGTAGCTGATGACGGACCTAGGCGAGGCGTGAAGCTTTGTTATGCAGCCCTCAAGGGTACAAAAGTGGACCTTCGGCTCCGAAAGGCACTATCGATCATGTTTCGTTGCATCGTTAGCACGCTGACACTTGTTGATGGCTCAGTACGGAAATCTGCAGCAATCTGCGGATGGGTTGCACTTTTGCCAAGTCGAACTATTCTTATCGTCGTTGTTGCTCCCGTTCTTGCAGGGTCTCTTTCCGGCTGCAGTGGTAGCGAGCATTTGAAATTTTACCGAATTCCTGGTAATGGTGGTACAGGAAAATCGCCACAAACAAATTTTGGACTTGCAACGGTCGTAGTTTAATTTATCGCACGATATTTCGACTGGACACCTGCCAGTAATCTTCAGAAGAGCCATGAGCGTCTTCGGTGACTTACCTAATGGTGAGTGGCAGGTGTGCAATAGAAATATCTTGTGATGAATTAAACGACTACCGGCTGCAGGCTCGAGATTTGTATGAACATTCAGTTCTCCAAGAACACTTGAAAAATCACAAATTCACAAACTTAAGCACATGGCAGCCAATTAAAATTGTATTTAATTTTCCTGAAACAACCGTCTACAGCCGTCAAGTGCTTGAAATAATAAATTGTACACCACCAGCTGCACCGATACAACTTTGTTCCTCTATCATCACTTGAAGGCTACAACAGTGAAATAAACACAGTGTTACATACACAGACAAATAAGGAAGGAAGAAAAGAAGATTGGGTTTAACGTTCCGTCAATACCGAGGTCGTTAGAGGCGGAGCACAAGCTCGGGTTGTGTCAACTATGGGGAAGGGAATCGGCCACACCCTTTTCAAGGAACCATCCTGGCATTTGCTTGGAACGATTTAGGAAAACCACAGGAAACCTAAATCTGGATAAACAAGCTTGAATAAAACTTTTAGGAACCAAAAATAAGAAGTTTAAAAATTAACCAAGGTAAGAAAAAGGAAAGACAAAATTATTTAAAGAAAATAAAAGAAAAAAGAACTACAAAAAAACAACAAAATAACCATACCCCCATCGGACGCGGATTTGAGCCGTCGCCTTTCTGAATGTGAGTCCAGTTGCGCTAACGACTGCGCTATCACTCTCAGACAAATAAAATGATATGAAAACTTACAGTCGTAAGGTTACTTACATAGATTGGCATTGACAGTTCACACACACATATATATATATATATATATATATATATATATATATATATATATCAGTACAGTAGCACCTCGCTTCAACTTGTCTCTGTCTTGGCTCACATAATATTTTCTAATAACTGCAGTAACTTATGTGAGAAGCCCACGATCACAAAGATGAAAAACAATAATCATTATCGTCTGGTTACGTCTTATATCATGGCCAAGTGTTAAAGATAGGATAATGAGAGCTCACACAAATCATCAATAATTGGCTGTAAACGTCCATATACCTAGTAGTTTGCTACTCCATGTCACGTAATACATTGTATACATATCATTACTAAGCAGTATATACACAGGCACTTAAAGAAGATAGCTGCAGGGAATGAATACAAAGTGTCATTCACACGCAAGATTTAGTGTATTAATGTGGCCATTTGTCCTTCTAAAACGAGTGAATAGACTAATGAAAATATTTTCATGAGCGGTCATCTTAACCTAAGATAATCTCTTTTTGGACCACGAATAGTCCACCAATACAATTTACGCCACAAACCGAAACTAATAAATAACAGTATGCAGTATTAAAGCTAGTTAATACAGCAAATAATGATCCAAGTATTATTTGACCAGCTATTGTAAAATCGTGTACGTCTGTACTTTGCTCTTTCTTTGATAATAAAACGAGACTAACATTATATATGAAATTAGCATTCACAAAATTTTTGAAACGCCTGTATCGTTCCATTCACGTGATTTATAAGGACTAATGTGCACATTAATACACTCCTGGAAATTGAAATAAGAACACCGTGAATTCATTGTCCCAGGAAGGGGAAACTTTATTGACACATTCCTGGGGTCAAATACATCACATGATCACACTGACAGAACCACAGGCACATAGACACAGGCAACAGAGCATGCACAATGTCGGCACTAGTACAGTGTATATCCACCTTTCGCAGCAATGCAGGCTGCTATTCTCCCATGGAGACGATCATAGAGATGCTGGATGTAGTCCTGTGGAACGGCTTGCCAAGCCATTTCCACCTGGCTCCTCAGTTGGAGCAGCGTTCGTGCTGGACGTGCAGACCGCGTGAGACGACGCTTCATCCAGTCCCAAACATGCTCAATGGGGGACAGATCCGGAGATCTTGCTGGCCAGGGTAGTTGACTTACACCTTCTAGAGCACGTTGGGTGGCACGGGATACATGCGGACGTGCATTGTCCTGTTGGAACAGCAAGTTCCCTTGCCGGTCTAGGAATGGTAGAACGATGGGTTCGATGACGGTTTGGATGTACCGTGCACTATTCAGTGTCCCCTCGACGATCACCAGTGGTGTACGGCCAGTGTAGGAGATCGCTCCCCACACCATGATGCCGGGTGTTGGCCCTGTGTGCCTCGGTCGTATGCAGTCCTGATTGTGGCGCTCACCTGCACGGGGCCAAACACGCATACGACCATGATTGGCACCAAGGCAGAAGCGACTCTCATCGCTGAAGACGACACGTTTCCATTCGTCCCTCCATTCACGCCTGTCGCGACACCACTGGAGGCGGGCTGCACGATGTTGGGGCGTGAGCGGAAGACGGCCTAACGGTGTGCGGGACCGTAGCCCAGCTTCATGGAGACGGTTGCGAATGGTCCTCGCCGATACCTCAGGAGCAACAGTGTCCCTAATTTGCTGGGAAGTGGCGGTGCGGTCCCCTACGGCACTGCGTAGGATCCTACGGTCTTGGCGTGCATCCGTGCGTCGCTGCGGTCCGGTCCCAGGTCGACGGGCACGTGCACCTTCCGCCGACCACTGGCGACAACATCGATGTACGGTGGAGACCTCACGCCCCACGTGTTGAGCAATTCGGCGGTACGTCCACCCGGCCTCCCGCATGCCCACTATACGCCCTCGCTCAAAGTCCGTCAACTGCACATACGGTTCACGTCCACGCTGTCGCGGCATGCTACCAGTGTTAAAGACTGCGATGGAGCTCCGTATGCCACGGCAAACTGGCTGACACTGACGGTGGCGGTGCACAAATGCTGCGCAGCTAGCGCCATTCGACGGCCAACACCGCGGTTCCTGGTGTGTCCGCTGTGCCGTGCGTGTGATCATTGCTTGTACAGCCCTCTCGCAGTGTCCGGAGCAAGTATGGTGGGTCTGACACACCGGTGTCAATGTGTTCTTTTTTCCATATCCAGGAGTGTACAATAAATTTTGCATGCAGAAAGATTCTGTATTCACCCTTTGCAAGTGTCGTCTTTACCTGCGTTTGTATGTACGGATTACTAATGATAAAGAATAGTTCAAATGGCTCTAGGCATTATGAGACTTAACATCTTCTAAGGTCATCAGTCCACTAGCCTCTGAACTACTTAAACCTAACTAACCTAAGGACATCTTATAAATCCAAGAACGAGACAGGATTGGAACCGCCGACCGTAACAGCAGCGCGGTTCCGGACTAAAGCGCATAGACCGGCTTGGCCACAGCAGCTGGCACTAATGATAAGTTCAGTGTACGCCATACGTGTTTACAAGTGGTCGACTCGCACGTAATACATGCCATAATAAACGACGGCGGACTGTCACCCATGTGCTACTCTGTTCCAGTATTACTCCAGAGCTGAGTAGGATGCCTATCTGTCCCGCAGTGAGGTGTTGATCTTATCGTAGGGCAGATCTGAGTGGTGCGATCTGTCCCATCTCGCCGTGTCTACGGAGTTCCGTGAACCATTTGACACACAGCCGTTGCAGTGCCAAAACACTTCATTCCACATGAACAGCAATTTCCCGGATGGATGCATCACATTAGCAGACTATATGGTCGGCAGTCGTTCCTAACCGCGCTCTTTAATCTTTAATGGTCATATGTTTTCTTGAATTCTGTTCATACCATCTTTGCCATTTGGCCACGATATAAGACGTAACCTGACGTTTATGGTTTTCATATTTGTTTGTGATAGCGATCTTCTGTCAAAAGATGCTATAATGATCAGAAAATATTGTGTGAGCGAATACAGAGGTAACTTTATGGTGTGATGCCACTGCACTGAAATATATGTCTAAAACATCAATGTCTAGCTTTGTGACTGTAAGTTTTCATCCGACATTGTGTTTATAGCATTGTTACAGCCCTCTGGTATGATGGTTTTGTGAACTGAAACCAGGTGAGCAATAAAGTTGTGTTGGATCAATTGGTGGTTTACAATTCATTAGTCTAGATTAAAATTATATTATTAGTGGACGTGGTATGAGTGCAATACGCACAATAGGTATCGAAGATTTATAGAGCATACAGGAAACGAACATCATCGGCCATGTCGCAAGTCGAGTGGAGATGAGTCGTGAGTGATCTATGTCTACATCTTCATGATACTCCGCAATCCCATTAAAACGTGTGGCAGAGGGTACGCCGTACTATTACCAGTCATTTCATTTCCTTGCCAGTTCCACTCGCCCATAGAACGAGGCGAAATACGAGTATGCATTTGGTTCTGTATAAACCCTAACTTCTCTTATCTTAACTTCGTGATCCTTAAGAGCAATGCATGTTGGAGGCAACAGAATCGTCTGCAGTCAGTTTCTAATGCTGTTCTCTAAATTTTCTCAGTGGTGTTCCTCGAAAAGAATGTGACCTTCCCTCCAGGGATTCCTATTTGAGCCCCCAAAGCATCACTGTTACAGTTGGATGTTATGCGAAATTATCAGTAACAAATCTAGCAGCCCGCCCCTGCTTCGATGTCTTCCTTTGATCCGCCAGAGTACGGATCCCAAAAACTCGAGCAGTGCTCAAGAATAGGTCGTACTAGTGATACTAGTGACATACGTACGTCTCCTTTAGAGATGAACCGTACTTTCCTAGAATTCTCTCAATACGCCGACAGTTCACATATCCTGCTGCAGTTCTTACATGCTCTTTCCGTTTCATACCTCTTTTCAGTGTCACACCCAGGTATTTAAACGATGTCACTGTGAAGCAGGGCACTACTAATGTTGTATCCGACCGTTTCTGGTTTGGTTTTCCTTCTCATCCGCGTTAACTAACGTTTTCCCACATTTAGAGCTAGCTGCTATTCATCAGATGAACCACAAATTTTGTCAGGCATTCTGTTACATACAGTCACCCAACTTCGACACCTTACCATACACAAAAGTATCATCGGCAAAAAAACGCAGAATGCTGCCGACTTTGTCCGCAAAATCATTTATACATAGAAAGAACAATAGCGATCCTGTCACACTTCCATGTGTAACTTCTGACGATCCCCTTGTCTCTGATGAACACTCGTCGTCGACGACAACTTACTGCGTTCTATTATGTAAGAAGCAACTCACATATCTGTGAATTTATTGCATATGCTCGTACCTTCTCCTACAGCCCGCAATGTGGCACCGTGCCAAACGCTTTCCGGAAATCTATAAATATGAAATCTGCCTGTTGCCCTTCATCCATAGTTTGCAGTATACCATGTGCGAAAATGGCAAGTGATTTTCTCACGAGCAGTGCTTTCTAAAACCATGCTGACTGGTACACATAAGCTAGTAGACATAAGATTCTTGGTCTCAATAAAATTTAATATATTCGAACTGAGAATATGTTCAAGGATTCTGCAACAAACAGAAATTGCGCGTACTTTGCCCCTCTCGCCGAGATCAAAGCCCCACCCGACTGAAGCGCCATGACTCCTACCCGCTTCCGTTATCGTTACACTGACTTGCAGTATTTTGTAGAAATAATGGCATAACAATTCCCTGAAAATCATACAGGACTTGTATTTATCCATTACGAGACGACTGGAAGCTTTCTTGAATGCCAGCGGTTTCCTACATTGTGTTAGGCATGGTAATGTGTTCTGTTTTTGGTGCTTTCATCTTTTTGTCCATCTCCTGTATACTGTGAACAATAATTGCAGCACTTAGTTTCCAAAAAAGACGTGTGAGAGACGGTAGCACACTTTCCTTTCTTTTTTTTTTTTTTTTTTTTTTTTTTAAAAAAAACTTAACTTTAGATGCATGCCGTCAGTTGGAGGAGAGAATGGGTTTCATACAACGAATCAATACATGTGAAATTCTTAGTTAAAATCGGCTTGTTTTTGAGAATCGAACATTAATTCGCCAATAAAATGTAATGATTATAAATTACAACAACTACGACTGCGTAGATGCGTACGGCCGAATACACGTGCAACTGTTCAGTAGCTACCTCTCAAATGAACGATGGGGCTACGAACAGTGTCTCCTCTACTACTATTCAGTGAATGTTCCTTCATATGGGCCTCCGGAGAAGGCTGAAATCTGTATCAACATCGTAATCACCCCCCCCCCCCCCGGTCCCTCGGGCCACCCTCCCACCTCAAACCACTGAACCAAGTTTTGACGAAATAGCTCCAGTGACTTAGGAGACGTGGAACATCCATACGTATTATAAAAATGTGTGTATGTACCAGAACTCCCCCTAAACCCTGGGCTAATTTCAACCATACTTGGTATATATACCACTTAATAACTGGAAAGAGTCTCTGTGAGGCTATTAACCACCTGTCTGTCAAAAGGGTGAGCGTAAGGGTGAAAAAGCGATGTAGCCCGCATGCGCGGCTTCCCGCACCCTGTTCATTCAGTATTTGAGAGTGACAGCTCTTAGTGACATGCAACAAACATTACACGTAACTTAAAACCTTTGCAAACCTTTTTCTCGCTGACAAGCCTCGCCTTGCGATGAAAGACAGACAGGTTTATCGCTCACTACATTTTCGCTTTTCATGCGGTAAATCTATCGCATGAAACATGACGTTTCAGGATGTTGCTACTTTACTGCCAACTATATTTGCGACAGTTTTTTCAGACATATATTCACATATACCACCGGCAAAATTTTCTCATTGTAATACACTTTGTTCAGGAGACATGACGTCATAAACACAGAGATGCTTGAAATACAGCTGCATCATGCATGACATTTTAAATAATTACTTCTTTACTACTAACGCAATTCGCAATAAATTTCGGACGCGGTAGACATATATACCACTGGATGTACCAGCAGAATTATATCTACGTACGACACACAGTTCAGAAGATACGTCATAAACGAAGAGCTGAGTGAAAATTAAATTGCAGAGCGAACTTCGTTAAAAACACAGGTGAAAAATGTGTACAGATTCATGTGAAAATTGTTAAATATGTGCGAAATATATTTTAAATTTGCGTGTGCAGGAGAAGTACGGGTTATGATTTCATCCTTAACACCTGGAACAGTTCAAACCAGTTTTGGTACAAACATGAGCTACAATCTGAAAAAAAAAAATACTGCTAGGGTAAGAATCACCATATTCCCACTAGAGTGTGGATGATATCGTGAGGAGAGACAGTGGGGGACGAGATGAGTATACAGGTAGGGGGAAGGAGGAGAGAGAAGCGGATGAGAGTGGAAAGATGAGATGGACTGAGAGAAGAGGAGGCGGACATTGACAGGAGACAGTGAGACGAAATAATGAACAAAGAAATGAAAAAGATGGAGATAGAGAGATACAGATTAGGAAGAGACTGGCAAAGAAAGCGGAAGAAGGGGATGCACAGAGAAAAGGAAGAGGAGGAAATGGACCGATGAATGGGAGTGAAGGAAGTGGAAAGAGAGGGGGAGTAGCAGATGGAAAGAAAGAGAGGAAGGATGAAAAGGACAGACAGAGGGGGAGTAGGAGATGGACGGAGGAGTTTGGCACAAGTAGTTTTGAATTATATATGTTTGCGTGTGACGTAGAATTCCAGTGAATACAAGAAAATATCACTTACATACACAACTTACGTAATGGTAAATATGAAATAACTATTTTATGAGCTTACAGAGAAACAATAATAAATAATTGACAAACTACCAATCAAGATTTATATTAAAGAGCTGTAGAAGTTAGTCAGTATCTCAGCTATCAGCCCAAAGTTGTAACCAAAAGTTGTAGCATTTACAGTACTGGTAATTATCTGTTTCAAAATAGTCATTAATACAAAAAAGCAGTGGAAGTGGTTAAATCATTTAATTTCTTAAGATGCACACTATCGTCCCGCGAGGGTGCCATCATTTGATATCAAAGCGAATGGTTTAATAAATGTAAGATTATATGAAAATTTAAGAAAATTATAAAAAACATATAGTCAGCATCTTCAGTAATAATATCAGTTCGCAACAGTTTGCAAAGGCTATTGCATGAATAAGAGAGAGGTAGAATAAAATGAACTACGGTCGTCTGTCTTTGGTACTGACTAGCTTGCAACAAGGTAAAAAAACAGTTGGTGTACGTTGTATGATGTTATGTGCTCCTTAATCGGATCCTGTCGCATTATAACGTATTAATTTGAGCAATGAGTCGAAATTGGGGGCTGAAGGCTGGCAAGGTCTCCAGGTTCCCAGCGGACGTCGAATAGGCTTAGGCAGTAAAATCTCGGGTAACGCCTCTGCGACCACTTAGCAGCTCTACAAGAGAATCCTGTTCCCATGTCCACGAAGGTGAAAATGGCTTAGTCCTTGGGCTATGACCTCTCTCATCATCAGGGTATCAGACGAGATAGACTAAAAGGCGAGTTTCCGCAACTTTAAAACTGAAATCTTTGTCTAAGACAGGAAACGACGATAAGACACAGGCATGTCAGGAGGCATCGGGTAGCAGCAGCACTGCCTGACTACCCTGGCAACAGAGTGGTATCCTGTTATAGGCGGTATCTGAACTCACAATCTTCATAAAAGAAAACGGAACGGATCTCAAGGGAACCAACCAAAGCATTATAAGAACAAACGAATGGAATATACGGCACTATAAAAATCGAAACTTGGAATGTACGTGGGGAGGTACAGCAACTATACAATGACTTAAAGACTTGAAACACATAAATGTAAGTAATCACTAAAGCTAAAAAGAAATGAAAAGGGACAAATAATGTCGATGATTATGTAATGGTCTATGGTTGAGCGAGTCCGACAATAGAGGGAAGTGTGCATTAGCAATCTTAACTGACATAGAAAAGAGAAACAGGATTCACGACTGTACCTTCATGGACGAAACAATCGCGTGAATAAGACTAAATATAAAGAGAAGTAAGCAATGATAGTGCCAATGAAGAAGAAAGGAAAGAAGCAACTGACACTCCACGACAAATCCAGAAATATTATACGATTGTAAGTGGAGACATTGAAGCTCGTGTAGGGGAAATGCTAGTACCTGGTATAGTTGGAACTTTTGGAGAGCAATTCATAAATAGAGATGGACACATATTACATCACTTTCTGACGTATATCGGAATGAAAATCATCAACAGTTTCTCTAGAAAGAAGGGTATTTGTAACTTCACATGGAGTGTAAGATGCTATACATCGATTATTGACCACGCCACAGCGAACAGAAAGTTCAGAGGACTGTTACAAGACGTAAGAGTACATACAGTAGTGACATAGAGCCACATAAGTCCTGATATTGCAGACGGAAGAAACAAACCATTACGAGGAGTAAACTCGAAGAATAAGCTTTAAAACTCTACCGTCTGCAAGAAGACAGTGCAAGAAGTCTATTTCAACAGCGACTCTCACAGTATTACAACATAAATCTAAAGAAAACGATATAAACACGTAACGCAAAAGCACAAAAGCACATATTATCCAAGCGGTGATGGAGGCACTAGGGAAGAAAAATAAAGTTTAGGAGGAGGAAGGCGTAGGAAATGCAGTTACAGAGAAACAAAAAGTTTACATTAAAATGTCCAGATCAATACATTACAATCGAGAGCACAGTAGTAACAAAAATATAACTACGCCATGAAAATAATAAGAGAAACTCTTCAAGAATCCTGGAGTAGAAAGACATTGAACATTGAAATTGATGTACATGGCAGACAAGAGAGATCTTAGTAATTCCTGAAACGAGTTACAGAATAGGAAAAATATTCTGTGCCATTACGGTAATAGATAAAAGAAACTTCGACAAAGTACTGTCAGGAAAACAGAAAAAAAGAGATAAAACTGAACTAACGGAAATACACCAGAATAAGATCAAGATGATGAAGGAGATAATATGAAATTGAAGGAGACACAGAAAGGATTGAAGCTGAGAAGAACAGACAAGCATCACGATCCGATAGTATTAATAATGCAAACATTATTAACTGTGGAAGTTTCTATTACTAGTGAGGTTTTTGCATTTATTAAATGAATGCTAGAAATGGAAGACAACAAATAATTCTAGGAGAGTGCCGAATGTAGTATCACTCTATATAAAAGAAACTGGTAACGGTAGTCCATACTACCGAGGATTAAGTCTGTTGAACACTGGATATAAATTATATGCACGAGCAATTAACAACAGACTGAAAAGAATAGCTGACGCCCTCTTACTGGAAAAAAAGATTGTTTTAGATATGGAGCATCATACATTTATAATATTACAAAACTGCAGCAGATAACTGAAAAGAGACGACAAAGTAATCTGGAGACACAGATTGCACTTCTAGATTATGAGAAAGCTTTCGATAGGGCGAAGAGGAATGTGATGTGGAATGTAATGGAAAGACGAGGCTACCATCAACGTTTAATACAGGTAGCAAAAAGTCCGTATTTAAAAAACGAAATTTAAGTTAATACAGGTTAAGAGAGAACAAAATGAATTGCAATTAACACAAGAGTGCGACAGGGTCACAGTCTCTCAGTTTTGTTTTACATAATTACGTACTGAATACATTGCTAGACAGTGGAAACGGGAATTAAACCAGAAACCAAATTAATTCCTAGAAACGCTCATTTAATCATTATACTCTTTGCTAATGACCAACTACATTTACAAGAGGGAGGATCATTTACAATATTCTTTACGTCGCTTACACTCAAAAGGTAAACTTTATAACTTGAAAACATCAGAAAAATGATACTAAAGTCATGGTTTTAAGTAAAAATACACATTACGCTCTAATATAAAAATAAATCAAAAATGGTTGAACAGGTATCTCAGTTTCACCTAAAAGATTGTGATGTAAATTTTGGATATTATAATGACATCTATAATGACAAAATGAGTTTGGAATGACATATGGCATTGCACATACAACCTCAGCCAATAAAACGACGAAACTGTACAAGCATAAACATGGCTGTGAGACGGAAACTGTGCAGGAATTTGATTTGTATGACATAGCCAACCAATTGCAACAAGACTGTGTTTTAACCTGGTTTCGGCAGCAACGCTGGGCGTCTTCTTCAGAAAATCCAAACAATTACCTAAAATGGTTACAAAGTCATTAACGAAGAAAACTAAGAACAGAATGTTGTTATAATCCGAAACCAGTGCATTCTCACTTACAGAAATCAGGTGTCTATAAAATTAGCTGTGCGACATGTCCAGCATACTCTATTGGACAAACAGGACTAGCAGTCGCTGTTACATATAAAGAACATCTCCCAGGAAAAAGGTTTATGACTCGTCCTTTACTGACCACTTATTAATCACATGCAATAAGTCTAAGGAAGTTCACGACGTCAGTATCCTGCTCACTTAGAAGAAAAGCTTCAGACTTTATATCCTTGATGAATTATAAATTTTCAAATACGTTCCTCTGAATGACGTCATCATTCCGGGTATCGAATATATGTCCCCCTGCAGGGCAGTCAGCCACGCTGATAACTCAGCTGTGGAGAATGCAAACTGAAAAAGTATTTTGCATTAGATGTGGGGCATTAAATGCCCCTGGATAAATGGGATTTCTGTAATTACACCACTAGAAACATATTTTCTAACTTGCTGACAAACCCATCATGGCCTTGGTATCTACTTAGAGTCGTGCCCAAGACTTTGTAAGCGTGGAATTCATTTTTGACTTGTAAATCCTCTTTGTGTACAACGTTTGAAGTAATATGACTGGAGGAATGGACAAAGAGCCTGTTTGCTTCACAAACGTAGGAGGGAGCGGTGTAGAGCTATCAGTGCAAAAAGCATCCAAGTCCGCCAAACGCAGTGCCTAGCGTTGGCTTTTTTAATGATCATGGTATAGGGTAGACTAAGAAGGATTTGTATAAGTTTAAAACGAAACGGTAAATTGTTCGGATTAAGTGGGATTCGGTGTATAATAACCTTCTCCACTGCTCCAATTACCGTCAAAAGTTCCGCTTCGATGAAGTTACGTTGTTGAGCAGTAACTAAGTCTCTGTGAGTGACAGGTTCCGAGGACCGAGATACTGCTTAACCCTCGATCAGAGATACGTCACGCCTCACTTTCGGAGGGAGTTTCCAAAGAGCGAGTTATAGTCCAAAGTTCTCGAGGCTCAGTAGGTCTCGCGCAGGTGCTTCAGTGGATTGTTGAGGCCGCACTGTCCTCAGTCTTTTAGTGGTGCTGGAGTATTCAGAAAGAATCGAACGTTATATAGGAACTTTCATTCATAAACTAAACTAACCAAGAACGCAATGAGTAGGTGACCATATCATAAAGCAAATTTAATAAAACCTATTTTCCTAGCAAAGAATATAAATAAAACACATCGAAAGAAACAAAATGATGTTAATGTTTACATACACAAAGCACAATCAAGAAACCCGCATATCCTAGCCAAGAAATTCTATACTGAAGATAAGATTTTGACTCTTAATTATGTCACTGACGTAATACATCTGTGACTGAGTTGTAAAACACTAACATCATCTGTTGGTTCTCTGGTGTATTATAGCATTATCAGCACCATGAAAACCTCATGAAAATTTGTATAGCACATTAGGATATTAGTGAGTTCAGATAGACAAACAGACAGGTACAACAGTTTTACAGTTCTTTTATTGACATGGATATAAATATAGATGGTGACAGAACATATACGTGTAGATCGAAGTACGGATCAAACACGTAAAGCATTGTATTCAAAAAATTCAGTCGTATTGGGTAGAACACATCAGTCAGTGAAAGCTTTTTCACAAATCTGATAAGGTTCAAAATTAAAGGAATAAATAGCTTTCCAAAGAGTAATTATTATCCTCTAATTCACCTAATACTATGTAAGTCACTAAATATCTTCGGTCATACACTTTCTGAAACAGCCTATGACCTTCCTCAGCGTTCATGCTAACACCATACTAAATGTCATCACTGTTGGTTCAGCTGTTTAGTCATGAAAACGTAACAGACAGACGCGTTTTCGCATTATTAAAACTTTAAATTACGTTTCCTCTGTGATCCGATTTTTATGAAGAAACCCTATATGGTACCATAGGCTTCGCTCACGTTACATGTGAAAACACCATGATAATTCTTCTGACAGTTTTAGACATTGGCGTTTCAAATAGACAGCCACGATTGTTTTATATAAAGAACTAAATCTCGATATCTTTCTTGCCCTTATCCCATTTTGTTGAAATAAAGCGTGTACGTTACCTCAAAGAAGCTCAAGTTAATTGCGAAAAAACCATAAAATTCGAAATTTTTGGTGATTAGTGTGTTCTAACAGGCAAAGAGAGAGACACAACTGTTTTACAATTCATTATGATGGGGAAATACACGTAGATGGGACAGTATGTGAAAACCTTAAGTGCTACTGGAACAGTGATGATTGTAGTATATTAATGTTTAGTAATTATTAGTGCTGAAAATTGTTGATTTTGGAAATATATACGATATTTTAGTATTTGTTACTTGATCTGCAGATATTTGTAGAAACATTTGTATTGAAGTGTGGAAAGTACATGCTAAAGACATACAGAGAGGAGCTGTTTATTTGTTTGTGTGTGTGTGTGTGTGTGTGTGTGTGTGTGTATTTCTATTTCGTCTGATGCATTCACAGGTGCTCCTTTTTGTGCTGAGGTTAGTATTTCCATGTTTTTCGCAATGTTTCTCACTGAATGATTTTATCCAGCAATGAGAGCTGCTGCTTGCAGATTTGTTCAAATTTCTAGGTTCAGAGCATCAACATGTTCTTTGTACGGGATCTAAACGCTTCTGCCCCCCTGACCAATATAAAATTTCGGGCATAAATACTGTAGGAGACTGTACGAGTATGTGGCTGATTTAAAAGTATGGGGCCTTGGAAGGAATTACGTCACGGTTGGATTTTGTTATTATTTACTGTTATGAGCTTCTGCCTGTTTGACCAGTGTAAAATATTGGTCACGGATAACGTAGGAGATTGTACGAGTATATTGCTGATTTACGGTTTGGGGCCTTGAAGGAATTTCTCGATGGTTGCTTTTTGTTGTAATTTACTGTCATTGGAGAAGCTGTTTTCTGTGTTCTTCTCTGTAGTAGAAATGGATCTGTGGAACCGTCGTGCCTTTCAGGTCACGCTAATGTCAAAATTACTAGATAACTTTTCATGGGAATTTCACAGGTATCTTGAGTAAGGTTGGGAGCACCGTACAGGCTATATTTCATCAAAATCGTAATTTACTGTTTTGCCTGCAATCATCCTATCTGTCTGTTTGAACATCCTAATGTATTCCTTGCGATATTCGCAAGTCATTTGGGCATAGCTTGGTGCAATGTGTAAGTTTTATTTCGTTGTAACAGGATCACGGGAAAAAAAGATATGTAATTGAAAGTTTTATGGTCGCTGATATTATAAACAGGATAGTTGCTCTGTCTATTACGTTTTCACTAACCAATATTGATGAAATTTGGTATGGAGATAGCTTGAACCATGCGATGAAAGTAGGCTACTTTTAAAAATGGTTCAAATAGCTCTGAGCACTATGGGACTTAACTTCTGAGGTCATCAGTCCCCTAGAACTTAGAACCACTTAAACCCAATTAACCTATGGACACCACACACATCCATGCCCGAGGCAGGATTGGAACCTGCGCCCGTAGCGGTCGCGCGGTTCCAGACTGAAGCGCTTAGAACCGTTCGGCCACTCCGGCCGGCTACTTTTAAAAGCATATAGTACAAAGTACTTATTGATATGTGGAAAATTAGGTAAATTATGGAAAATATTTACACTTTTAAAGCGCCATTTTCACTGACTTTTGATGTTATTCATATTGGCGAAAATGCTTTTATTGGTATATATGCTACTACATTCAGAGTAATGAATACAATGCTTATAATAGGTCTACAACTTTACTTCCGCCGTTTTTTCTCGAAGTTCGGGGCTTTATTGTGAAAAACGTACAAAAAAATATGATTCATAATATTGCCCATCGATGGTCACTACCTTCTCCCATCTTTCGAATAGCATACGACTCACGTGGCGGATGAACTGGGCGTCTTTTGTGGGGATCCTTGAATCGATTCAGTTTTGCACCTGTTCATGTGATCGGAAGTGCTGGTCAGCTGTCACTAATCAAAAAATGTGGTAGTGAGAGAGAGCGACGTATGGAGAATACGAGGGGAGGGATAGGACTTCTCATTTCAACGTTTCTATGTATATTTTGACTGGTTTTGCGACATGGAGTCGAGCACTGACCTGCTGCAAAATTACCTTTACGTGTCTATCGCTGTATTGTGGCCGGTTGTGTTTCAGTGCTGTGCTCGAACGCATCAATTGCTTTCGATAATGATGTCCTGTGACTGTCTTCGTATGTTTCAGTAGCTACGAAAACCTTCTGTCTTCCACCGCCATGCCGGTCTTCGACATCAATATCACTGTTCTTAAGGCGTTGAAAACATTCTCTGCACGTTCTTCCACTAATAGTTCCCTCACCATTGATCGTACTCAGCATTTCAAGAGCCACAGCCGCAGATTTCTTCATATTAAAACTTCCCGCAAATGGCGAGAAATGGGTACGTAAGTTGACGTACTTAATCGAGAATATGATGCAATCACAAATCGACTATTATTTTTGTGGCACGTTTACAGATGCCTAAGCTTATTGTATTACACCTATGACCAACCACCCGAACCCCACTTCGCGTTACTGCCGTCTGTTGCAAATCGGCGGAAGCGAAGTTGTAGACCTTATGCAATCTTCAGTGTGCTTAGTCCACACTAATTGTTACATAATAGACATTGTATAATGTATAGCTACCTCAAAAGCAGGTTTCATAGATGCACGCTCCTGCCAGTAGCCCTCTACATGCATTACTTGGCAGCGATGCAGCGCGGTTTAACATATCGTCCATTGTGACAGCTTGGGGGGGTGGAGGGGGTGATGGGGTGCACATCACGAGCTGTGCTTGCCTGAACAAGCAGACATACGAGGGTAGGTGATATTATTGCATATGCAGCAGAGAATTGTGTTCGTCGCCAGCACGACCACGTTCAGAAATAAATATGTAGACACGAAGAATAGATATGCACAATGTTAATGACTTTACTTTTATTTAAAACATGTAAGAGATTTCAGTTAAAGATCCGAAGCCTTTACTTTTCTTTGTGCTCTCGTATTATTACTGTGGAATTCTCTTTATCAGCCAGTAGTGTGGGTACTTTACTTTCAGATAGTTTGTATACAATTTCTCAAATAGATTTGCCAGTGCTTCTGCAGGTATTATTTGATTTAGCTGACTCATTATCAATTTATCTGATTTAAAGGCCAGTGTTTTTTCTGTATATTTTTAGGTGTGTTGCATGCAAGGTTTGTATAGGCTATGAGATTTTTCACGCTGTGGCTGTTGGGTTTTGCTGTAAAATTATGTTTCAGACCTTTATTTAACAGAGTAGGTTCATTGTCACTGAACGGGATGGGAGTCGTGTTATTTACTGCACCAAAGAAATTTTGCTGGTTTTCCTGTTTACTTTCATTCCAGTCAAATTTGTTAAGGCTTCTAATTCCTTTCTTATTTACGTGAGATTATTTGTTGTTCTTTATTTACTTTATCTACTACGCGCTGGAGGACGTGCGAGTAGTAAAGCCGACAGGATGTTTTGTTTAGGTTTACTTTCTTCTTGTGGTACATTTTTACTTCAGTTTTCAGCCTAAGAATATCATAACGTGGTATCGCTTACCTGGCAGCTTTAGTCAGTATATTTATTCTAAACATACTCTTGTGAGCTCTTAGTTTCTCCGCCATATACAACGTTCAGATAACTTACGGCAATGCAGCTGGGTGATGTTGCTAACCACAGCAGATGTTTCGACAGGGGCATACCCTGCCATTTTCAAGGTAAAACTGCTACAAGTAAGCAAATCTAAAACTTCAGCCTCATCTGTACTTATAAGGTTAATTGCTAATTTAAGTTCATAAGCTTCCATTATAACATTATCTCAATAGCTGGAAGTGCATGCTAGAATATCCTGTTTGTTATATTCCATAAGATGACCGGTGCTAAGATATGGATTTGCTCGGTTCTTGTAAGCCTGTGGCACTTATGCTCATGACACCGGTTCTCCACAGTCCTCATAGTGTGACCGATATATCACGTGGCACTACTACAAGGAAAACGGTAGCGGTAGACATCGGTCATACTCAAACCAAGAACATCCTTATGGAACGTAGAAGGGCCTTGATCTTAGATGGTGGTCGAGAAACACACTTCACATCATATTTCCGCAAGATACAAACAATCATACTCGAAATGCTCCCTGCGTAAGGCAAAAAAGCCGTGGACGGTGGTGCCACCCAGGTATTATCATCACTCGCTCCCGCGCACAGCTGATCGATAGCGCAACTCACATCCTATCTGTCTTTCACGATAACACTGAGACGAAGGGTGACTTCGAGATGGGCGCACTCAGTTAACATACTCTCAGGGTTCGAGATGACACGGGCTCTGTGAACCAAAGTAGAAAGTATCACTTCATGCTGAGCCAGACGATGAGATCTATGAGCCTGCAGATACAATCCAGTGGGAGGATGCTTCCTACAAACGGCATATCCCTATGTACCATCACCTTCTTCCCTACAAACACATTCAGTTCACCTGAATGTTTGTTTTACAGTAAAAGTGCAAAAGGATGGCAGTCTTCCCTTTCTAGATGTGTTGATCGGAAGGTAGGTGCCGTTTAAAGGAAGTATACTGACACTGCCTTGTATCAGTTGGCTGATAGTTTTCCCCATCCAGCTCAACGGGTAGGGGTACTTCGTACCTTGGTTTACAGGACCCATCCCATCTCGGACGCTGAGAGTTATTCAGCTGAGTCAGCCCGTCTCAAAGTGACCTCCCGTCACAATGGTTATAGTGAAAGACAGATCAGACGTGCGTCGGGTGAGTGATGATAACACCGAGGAGGCACCAAATTCGACTGCTTTTTCACCTTAGGCTGGGATCGGTCGCATTTAGCGGAAATAGAACGTGAAATGTGATTTGCGACCATCATCTAATATCAGGGACCTTGTAGGTTCCCTAATGAATGATCTTAATTAGCGTTAGGCGGGTGTCTACCGTGTCTATCCTTGCAGTTGTGGCATTTCATATCAGTCTATCAGGACTGTGGAGGACAGGTGTACTGAGCATAAGCGGCCCACACGCTTACAACAACCGAGCAAATTCGCCGTTGCAGAACCATGTCTTCGTACCCGTCATCCTATGGAATGTAACAATACGGAGAATATGACATCAACTTCCAGCTATTTGGACAGTGTTATTAAATAAGCTGTTGAAATTAAATTAGCAAGTAACGTTATATACACAGAGTTGGTGGTTTCTGTTTAAATTCTGCATGGAATCCTGCTCTCTCTCTTGTCAAAAAACAGAGGGACAGATCTTACGCCACCTCACCCGTTGATTATTAATTTCACTATCGATGATTTTTGAGGTCTGTCGTCTTTGGTTTGTGATGCCGCTAGTGTTTAAAGTATGTATGAGTGTTGAAAGGTGGCTACACTGAGCCACAGCGCCAGAGATTGCGCCAAAGAGTATTATTTAGCTGCCTCCACTGGCAGTGTTGGTTGAGATGTGGTAGTGGAGAGTTCTTATCGAGAAGCAGTAGGCAGTGCTTGTTGAGATGTAGCAGTGGTAAGTTCTTGTCGAGAAGTCGTGGTGGAGAGTGCTTGTTCAGATGTTGTCATATTGTTTTGATGGGCTAGACACCAGATATTGTTGGATTGGGGATGCTGTAATGATCAGAGTGTGCTTTTGGTCAATATATATGAAGGTAAAAAATTCCTGTTTTTTATTATTTCAATGTCTTAAACAATAATGCCTCTTGGTCAGAGGTTCTGTCAACAAAGCATCTGGCTCGCGTTCTTCTATTAGACTGTATTTCTGGTTTCTATGTGCAATTATAGTATTTCTGTTTTTTTTAATTACTTCAGTATAAATGGTGTTTCAAATATCTGGTCTTATTGAGGAAGAACCGTGTCAGATGTGTACGTTGAATCACACTTCCTCACACAGAACAGCTACACTTGTGCCTTGTTGTTTCGTAGCTTTCATAGTTGCTGGGGACTTAATTAATTAATTGTGTTAACGGAAATTTCGTTTCATTCTTTGTTGTTGTTCTATGCAATCAGATTGCATACAAATACCAGTAAGGGCCAACCAGTTACGAGACTTCGTAATTGGACAGACAGCTACTAAAATTAAAGAGTATTTGCATTCATAATTTTAATTAAGCCCCCATGCACATGGTGACCCTGTCAGGATCGTCCCTTGGAATTCTTCTGATGGTAAAATAGCAGACAGTAGTATTGTTGTAGTGATTCGTATATTAGTAATTGTAGTCTATATTGCATGTGTAGATTTGGTAATTGTCATTCTTGTAATGGTATTTTTTGCAGAATTCAATTTTTGTTGTCTTGTATACGGGTTTGACAATTTTGTGCTATTATGAAGATTTCAATTGTCCGTTAATCGTGTTTGAGGGAAGCATTTTGTGTGAATGTTATTGTTGGTGATAAAGTGTCATTGTGTGTAATTTTCATATAGTGACGAGTTTTGTAAATGATTATGCGATCAATGAAAAAGGCAAAAATGATGAATAGTGAGAATGACGAAATTGTTGACATGGCGAACTCGCCAACACATGAGAACAGTATGATGAATATTGATGTGGAAAACAATTTAATGAGTCGGGAAAATAGTCCGGAAACAGTTCAAAATTTTTCACAATAAAAAAATTTTCAGAATACGAGATTAACGACAGAAGATTTTGGAATAGTATCGAACACAGATAGCTTTACAGCTTTGACGGAAGAAGTTGGTTTTGCGGGAAATGTTAGGGGCGAAAAGAATTTCGAACCAGTTAATATGGAGCAGTTGATGGGTGCAATATTAAATCTGGGATCACAGTTAAGGTCTGAATTAAAAATAGTGGGATCACAAATAGGAACAATTAAACAGAAATAGGAACAATTAAAACCAAGATGAAAGCAATGGCAACACGGTTAGGCTCACAAATAGGAACAATTAAAACCGAGATGGAAACAATGGAAACACAGTTAGGCTCACGAATAGGGACATGTTTCAAAAACATGAAAAATGAATCAAAGAAAGAAATTAGAGAAGAAGTACAACCGATTTTGAATGCTCACAATTATAGCTTAATTTCAATAGAAATCAGGCAAAAGGAACAGGATAGAGAACAGGAAGAAAGAGATAGCGCGATAGTACAAAAATTTTCAGACTTAAATTTACAACGTGCACACGATAAGGAAGAAATACTTGAAAGAATCGAGGAATCCGTACCAAATGACAGAATAAATAACCTAACACAACAGTGTGAACAGTTAACTACTAAATGTGTCAATACTGAAACCTGAGTTGCGACACTTACGGAAGACGTAAATAAATAGAAAGAAAAAATAGGTGGCTTACCGGAAAGAGTCCAGGAGATTTGAGATAAATTGACAAATCTTAGTTTAAATGGGGACAGAGATTCGGATATTACAGCTCCATTGCCATTTGCAGAAACAGAAGAGTACCAGAGCATAAATAAACATGTTGACAATCAGGGAAAATTTAATGAACGCGTTAAAAGGGAATTTGAGAAGTTACGAAAGCAAGTCAAACAAATTGAAGGCGAAATCGTAGGAAAAGACAGCAGAAGAAATTTAGAATCACAGACAGCAGAGAGGTTTGAAGAAAATAGTTTGTTTCATTTACGGGATGTAACAAGAGAGCGCCAGGTGCGCGAACTTGATTATAAACGACATTCGGACTGGGACAGACGCGGTAGGTCTTTGTCGCCACGAGGAGAAAACTTTGACTATAAACACTTTTTAACTGTTCGGAAATTTAAGATCTTTCGCTACTCTAAGAACGACATACATCCATGTTCATGGTTAGATCAATTTATGTACGCACTTCCACCAAATTGGCCACTAAGTCACAAACTGGAATTTATGTGTCGATATTTAGAAAACGAACCAGCGACGCGGATGCGCGCACTTATTAGAGATTGTAATAATCTAAATGATTTTTATCATGCATTTCTATCGGCATATTGGTCCGAAAACACGCAAGACAGAGTCAAACATAGTCTTATTATGCAGCGTAATTTTAAACAGTCTGAGTTCCGCACGCCAGCACAATACTTTAAAGACATGATTCGAAACAATCAGTTCCTTTCCAGCCCTTATAGCCCGACTGAATTAATTCGCATTTGTTTAACTAAGCTGCCACAATCCATAAGACAAATTGCTTTAGCCGGAAGATGTAAAGACGACATTGAGACTTTTAAGACTTTGCTACAAGAACTTGAGTATGACAACGACGACGGGACTTCTTGTAATATTTTCAGTAACAGTAATTACAATAGATTTTCAGAGAAAAGGGATAGTGATCGGAACGGACGTTGTAGCGGTAATTTTGAAAATGACAGACGTAACAGACAGGACAATAGATACCAGCCTTATGACAATAACAGACGGTCTAACAGAAATTACACAGACAATTACAATAACGGAAATTCCTACAGGAATGATCAATCATACGGAAACAGTAATCGGTCCCATCAAGACAGAAATTATTCATACAATAATAGGAATTCTTACTACAGAAATAACCAGGGCAGTAGAAATAACAATAATTTCAGAAGTGACAGTCGAAATTACATATGAAGTAGTCATGCAGATAGCCAGGAGAATAGAAATTTTAATAACAGACGCAACCAAGAATTTACATGTAACAGACAGGAGGGACCTAATTGGCATCCTCCACGTGACAGAAATTCAGAGAGACAAGTGCAAATAGTAGAAATTGGTCCGCGAAATGACGCGAATAATCAAAGACGTGATGCAAACAATCGACAATGTCTTGCAGCTTCGGCTTCTGGCAGCAATACAGACGGTTCAGAAAGTAATGACACTACGAATTTACACTATGTACGCCTGGAAGACATGAGAGACATTTTGCTAGACGAAAAGGAAAATAATGTAGATGCATTTTTACATCCTGTTATTGAAGTATGTGTGGGTAAGAATAAGTTCACTGCAGTTTTAGATTCTGGGAGCCCATTGATTGTCATTAGTGAATCAGTTTTTCGTATATATGTAAGAACTATTGCTTGTCCTGTGTTACCTGTTTCTAAAACTACAATTCGAGGCGCTATTTCTGGAAAAAGTGTGGAAGTCAAACAACAGACCAACTTAAATTTCATTTGTCAAGGATACGAATTTTCTGCTAATTTTATTATTGTTCCATTACTCAGTGCACAAATTGTATTAGGTATGGAGTTTCTTAACACACATAAGGCAATTTTGATCTTGAAAGAAGGAAGTGTGAATTTGGCTGTTGCCGGAATGCCAAAATGTTTGAAATTTTTCGAGTGTTTAACAAGATCTGAATCAGATACAAAATGTTTAAGGTTTTTTATATGATGTTTTCGTTGAGCATTATGACGACAATGTGTTCATTCATGACAACGACAATAGATACAGAGACCCGATGGATGATATAATTAATAGCGAAGAATTAATTAATGAAAAGGTTAAGAAAGCTGAGGTGCCAGATGACGTTGCAAGAGAAGAACTGCACCAAATTTTGACTTCACATGCTACAGTATTTAGTCGTCAGACAGGAACTATACAAGGCTTACAAAATTTATTTAAAGTAAAAGAACACACACCATTTCGGGGGAAAACGTACGCTATTCCTTTGGCTTACAGAGACAAGGTTAAGAGTGAACTTCAATACATGTTAGATCAAGGCAATATTGAGCCAGGAGTCAGTCCTTATACCAGCCCATTACACGTCGTTCTTAAAAAGGATGGGTCAATTCGTTTGGTTCTGGATTCCAGACAGATAAATAATATCATCATTCCTGAAACTGACCGTCCACAAAATTTAGATGAACTTCTTCAACATTTCCATGGAATTAAAGTTTTATCCACGATTGATATGAGCGCAAGTTTTTGGCAAATAGAACTCCACCCACATTGTAGAAAATACCTGCCTTTTTAGCCACTGGTAACTGTCACCAATTTCGGAAATTAATGTTTGGACTTACTGTATCTTCTGCAGCATTCATTCGTAGTTTAAACGAAATTTTACCTGTTTATCTTCGTGACAATATTACTTCATATGTTGACGATGTTCTTATTGCTAAACGTTCTTGGAGTGAGCATAACAAAATTTTGGATTCATTATTACGTATTTTTGCAAGAGTTGGCATTACAGTGAACTTGGAAAAATCTGAATTTGGTCGTTCTCAGGTGATATTTCTTGGTTATATTATTTCTACAGAAGGTATTCTTCCTGATCCAGAGAAACTAGATGCTATTCGTAATTATGCTGTTCCTACCACAAAACGTGACGTTCGTAGTTTCCTTGGTGTCTGTAATTTTCTTAGACGCTTTGTTAGATTGGATAATTTGGCCACACCTCGTTTATGTGAAATATCAGGAAAAAATTCTAATTGGTGTTGGGATGAGGAAGCTCAATCAGAATTTGAACAACTTCGTGATGCTGTAGTTGCTGCTCCACTTCTTTCACACCCAGATTTATCTAAAGATTTTTGTTTGGCGACGGACTCATCATACAAAGGCCTAGGTGCACGCTTATTTCAAGAGATAGAAGAAAACGGCGTTGTAGTACAAAAAACTATTGCATTTGGAAGTCGTGTTCTCTCTAAATCAGAAAAGAATTACTCGATTACGGAACTTGAAGCCTTGGCTGTTGTATGGGCTTTCACAAAATTTCGCATATTTTTGTATGGCAGACATACTAAGGTTTACACTGATCACCGAGCTCTGGAATTTCTTATGTCAACAAAATTAACACATGGAAGATTGTCACGATGGGCGTTGTATCTACAGGAATTTGATTTTAGTATTGTTTACATACAGGGTCCTTCAAATATTGTCGCTGATGCTTTATCACGTGCACCTATGGGTTTGAATCAAAGTGCTGAGGAGGACTGCAAAGAAAACAATTATTGTTTGATGTATATTCAAGGTGTTGCGTTCAAGAATTTTATTTCGTCTTCGCTCCAGGACATCGCTAAGGAGCAAAATAAGGATCCAATCTGGAAGGACATTAAGGAGAAGTGGAGGAGAAAGGAAAGCGTAGCGATTAGACAGTATTATTTAGTTCGCAATGATATTGTTTTTAAACGAAAATCGGTCGACAACTCTGTTTGTTTAGTTTGCATTCATGATGAGTGGGTTAATAAATTGATTTGGTACACACATTTCAGTTATGCACTTTGGTCCCAGAAAATGCTTTCATAAATTACGAGTAAATTGCTACTTCAGTAATATGGAGAAACGTATTCGATCTGTTCTTGCCAAATGCAGATTATGTCAAAAGGCTAAGCCGCCAACTATTTCTCACAGAGCACCGTTGTTTCCTATCATTCCAGCGAAATTAAAGGAGATGGCTGCAGTCGATTTGTTCAGTCCAGTGGTTCGTTCCACTAATGGTTTTGCGTACATTTTGGTAGCAGTAGAATTGAAATTAAAATATGTGTGTTTTACACCTTTACGCAAAGCAAAAGCTCGTTCGGTATCTAATGCTTTCATAAAACATTTTCTTAAAGAAGTGGGTCATGTTGATAAGGTCATATCAGATAATGGATCACAGTTTCGCTCTAAAATTTGGCTTCGTACTCTAAGGCGTCGGAAGATTAAACCAATTTTCATTTTACTTTTTCACCCTCAATCTAAAGCTTCAGAGAGATGGATGAAGGAAATCAATAAATTGTGTCGACTTTATTGTCATCAGAATCACAGAACATGGGATCAGTACCTTCATATTTTTCAAAACATTCTGAATGAACTCCCTAATGATTCAACTTCTTTACCGCCTATATTGATATTAAAAAATAAAGCACCGACAAATCGCATTTCTGAAATCGTTCCTTTTCCGCCTACACGGAAACTGCGGCATTCTGAAGTTGTCAACCTGGCTCTACGAAATATTGCATCTGCGGCTGCTAGAAGAGAGAAATCAGCTAAACATCCTGGTCGTTTAAAAACCTTGTCAGTTGATCAAAAGGTGTTAATTAAGTCCCATCGTTTGTCTCACAAAGGAAAAGGCTTGTGTCGCAAATTTTTTCTGCTTTATAACGGTCCATATAGAGTTCGCAAAATTATTCATGATAACACTGTCGAAGTAGAAACTCTTAAATCTCGACGCTCTAAGGGAGTACATCATATATCTAACCTTAAAATTTTTGTGGAATGACATACTTTCGGGAAACCAACAGTTATACGTAAACATGCAGAGAATACAAGGATACCGCGCCGTGTTCCGGCGGCGGCACATACTCAAAGCAACAGCCAAGTCTGCGCGGCGCACAAGGCAGTCGTTGACCGCAGACAATTACTTCCTACGTCACGCGTACCTACAGCTGATCGGGCGCTGAGTGCGAATGCACTGACAGCCGTAAACAAATACGCAGTTTAATTTCTCTGATTAAATTCAGTATAAAGCTATAGTGACTTGATAAATTATGTTATTAACGTTCAGTATTATTCAGGATACAATTGTATAAAATATCTAAGACCTTCAGGTAAATTCTGTGCGTGTCCGACGTTAAGATGACTTGCTATCGAGAAAATTTCAGGAAGAATGTAATTTCGAAGAAGAAACTAATAAACTAAAAAGGTAACTGTTAATTGAGTTTATTTTTCAGGTGACATATTTCCACTTAGGTACGTGCTTTAGACGTAATTTGCTGCTCGCGATTACGTGATTTATACTTTGTGCTAAATTTTATGTTCTATGAATTTACTTGTGAAGCGACGTACTTGCTTACATTTGCTGATTTTGACAATGTTTTATTAATGAACAGGGTTGTTACTTATGTATATTATGCATCGCTTGGCTGCACTGCTTTTTCACTGATGTCACATTTTTTTTTATTATGTACGTGCTGTGCTTGTTTATTTAAATTATAATTGTCACCTATTAATTGTGCTGATATGGTTATGTATGTAGGTTACACTTTGTGATTTATCTACTTGCGCCTTCATGTTTACTTATTAAGATTACATATGAACATTTATTTGATTATGCTGATATCATACAAATGACCTGTTTATCATGTAAGATACATATTTGCTGCTTTGCGTATGGATTGCATATTTATACATTTCTGTGTGTTGTCATAACTACTCTTTAATTTCTATGTATAGAAATGCTGATATACTGTGTACAAACATAGAGTTTAGGTCACACTATGGTATTAATTATTGTTCGCTTGGCAGAGCCTCGTAGGAATTGTGCTGCATACACTTGTTGACATTATGTTCTCTACTGGTATATTTACTCGCTATTGCATGTTTTGCTTACGCTCAGTGCCTTATATTTTAAGATAAGAGAATGACCTGCTATAATTCTACGAACGACATTGGTACAAGAAACTTCATTGAAGTCACATGAGCTGGAGGTTCTATGGAAGCTGTATAAATTTATGCTAATAGGAAGGAAGCTAACGACATGACACACCAACACTAGGTTTAGACCATTGACAGTTATTACACTGCATTCTTCGTGAGCAATTGAAATAGTAAGTGACACTTGACACAAGAAATACTCCACATGTTTGCTTCTCTTTTGCCATGATTCTCGAAGTGGTGTACACACTGTGAAATATTACGATTTATTCATTCAAAGTCTTATGTGATTTTTCATACTACGTACTCGCACCTACTTACTGAAAGTTATTCGAACTAAAGGCTGTTAGAGGTCATGTATGCATTTCTTTTATTTTATGATGGACAAGGTAAACAAAATTTATTTTATAATTCATAATGAGTAGAAGATTTGGCTCAGGTGGACTACACAGAGGTTGTGTGTGGACATTGTGTCTTCGGATTGCATGGGATGATAAATTGAAGTTTGCACTAGGATTTTGTCTGTACTTGTTCGAGGAGACTGACTAGAGGAATGAGTTGTTAAGGAAGTGAAATGATATTGGGAATAAGGTTTATATGTATCGACGTATTGAAGAGGTATTATTGAGGTATTGAGATTGTGTGAAGTTGATGATTATTGGAGTTTTGGTGGACAAGAGGTAAAGTAAATGATATTGATGATAAGGTTTATATGTATCGACGTAAGAGGTATTATTGAAGTATTAAGATTATGTGATGATAATGATTATTGGAGTTTTGGTGGATAAGAGCTGAAGTAAGTGAGGAGCATATTTTTTAGTTGGTTTATATGGAACAAGGAGGATGAAGATAGCAGACTAGAACACTCAAGTAGAAGGAAGATAGTCTACACACACACTTTGTTAAATCACTAAGCAGTATATACTTTTTTTTGGAGAGAGGAAGTAATTGCATATCTTGACACACTGACAGTTGTTCAGCAACTGTACATTTTGATCTGGCTTGGCAAACATTGGTCTTGACATGATGACTACGACGTTGACTAACTATCATTGACTGTTATACATTGCTGCCACTATTACTTGATACACAAGTTGAACATAAAATTTTGGACAGAATTGCATTCACACAGTTAACACTATTCAATTACACAGTAGTACTTGGATGAAAGATGAGTGAGTGTATTTTGTGTGTTTTCCTTTCCTAATCCCAAATAATTGGTACCGACCTATCTCCTAAATATTATTTTACTTGTTTGTTGTGGCTTGCACTGACACCCATAAATATTATAGGTTTACTGTTATCTGTGTATTGCAATAGTTAATATGACAATTATCTGATATCATTTGTGTATTTATTATAATTTGTATGTTTAGTGTAAGAGCATTGATAATAATTTTGTAAAAGCAATTGTGTGTGCCTTCAAACTGTTGTTCATGCCTGCACTGGTTCAACATTGATGTGTGCCACTAGGAGATGTTTAATTTCTGCTGATAAACTCTGATGAACTGTCTAATTAGTGATAGTGAATATTATGGACTGTTGCGTGCACTTGTTCAACATGATGGGTGCCACTTGGAAATGTTTAATTTGTGCTAATGAACTCTGAAGAACTATCTGATTAGTGATAGTGAATATTATGGACTGTTACCTGCACTTATTCAATATGATGGGTGCCACTTGGAAATGTTTAGTTTCTGCTAATGTACTCTGATGAACTCTCTGATTAGTGATAGTGAGTCTTATGGACAGTTACCTGCACTTGCTCAACTTTACTGGGTGCCACTGATGGACTGCTTCTACTGAAATGTCACTTGTTGGTCTCTGCACCTGCTCAACATTGCTGGGTGCCACTGATGGACTGCTTCTACTGAAATAATGTCATTTGTTGGTGTCTGCACCTGCTCAACATTACTGGGTGCCACAAATGGAATGATGTCTACTGAAATAATGTCACTTGTTGGTGTCTGCACCTGCTCAACATTGCTGGGTGCCACTGATAGAACTGATTCTACTGAAATAATGTCACTTGTTGCTGTCTGCACCTGTTCAACATTGCTGGGTGCCACTGATGGACTGCTTCTGCTGACATAATGTCACTTGTTGGTGTCTGCACCTGTTCAACATTACTGGGTGCCACTGATGGACTGCTTCTACTGTAAAGATGTCACTTGTTGATGTCTGCACCTGCTCAACAGTACTGGGTGCCACTGATGGACTGCTTCTACTCAAATGTCACTTGTTGGTGTCTGCACCTGTTCAACATTGCTGGGTGCCACTGATGAACTGCTTCTACTGATATGATGTCACTTGTTGGTGTCTGCACCTGCTCAACATTGCTGGGTGCCACTGATGGAACTGTTTCTACTAAAATAATGTCACTTGTTGGTGTCTGCACCTGTTGACCATTGCTGGGTGCTACTGCTGGAACTGTCAACTACTTGTTTATTGAACTATGGAAAGCATTTTATGTGAATATTTGTATAAACTGATTTTTTTGTGTATTTACTGTTTGTGAAATGTTATGAGACTCTTACCTACACCTATTTGACATTGCTGGTGCCATTGATTGAATGGTACTTGTGTAAACTATTATGTAAAACCACATGTATGAATGTATTTGTATTCCTTACTGTATTTTATATATTAGCTTATGGAATGGTCAGTGCAAAGCCAAAATTTATTTAGTTATGTGATATTTACTTATTAATATTACTTTTTAATTTTTGTCTGTATTTTTTTAACGAATTTGGTGGTATTTTCACCACCAATGCTGGCAAAAATACCATCAAATTCTAGTCCGTGGAGGAGGGGCATATGAAAGGTGGCTACACTGAGCCACAGCGCCAGAGATTGCGCAAAAGAGTATTATTTAACCGCCTCCACTGGCAGTGTTGGTCGAGATGTGGTAGTGGAGAGTTCTTATCGAGAAGCAGTAGGCAGTACTTGTTGAGATGTAGCAGTGGTAAGTTCTTGTCGAGAAGTCGTGGTGGAGAGTGCTAGTTCAGATGTTGTCATATTGTTTTGATGGGCTAGACACCAGATATTGTTGGATTGGGGATGCTGTAATGATCAGAGTGTGCTTTTTGTCAATATATATGAAGGTAAAAAGTTCCTTTTTTTATTATTTCAATGTCTTAAACAATAATGCCTCTTGGTCACAGGTTCAGTCAACAAAGCATCTGGCTCGTGTTCTTGTATTAGACTGTATTTCTGGTTTCTTTGTGCAATTATAGTATTTCTGTTTTTTTTAATTACTTCAGTATAAATGGTGTTTCAAATATCTGGTCTTATTGAGGAAGAACCATGCCAGATGTGTATGTTGAATCACACTTCCACACACAGAACAGCTACACTTGTGCCTTGTTGTTTCGTAGCTTTCATAGTTGCTGGGGACTTAATTAATTAATTGTGTTAACGGAAATTTCGTTTCATTCTTTGTTGTTGTTCTATGCAGTCAGATTGCATACAAACACCAGTCAGGGCCAACCGGTTACGAGACTTCGTAATCGGACAGACAGCTACTAAAATTAAAAAGTATTTGCATTCATAATTTTAATTAAGCACCCATGCTGGGCTAGACACCAGAAGTTGGTGGATTGGGGATGCTGTAATGATCAGAGTGTGCTTTTCATCAATATACATGAAGGTAAAAAATTCCTTTTCTTTCATTATTTCAATGTCTTAAACAATAATGCCTCTTGGTCACAGGTTCAGTCAACAAAGCATCTGGCTCGTGTTCTTGTATTAGATTGTATTTCTGGTTTCTATGTGCAATTATAGTATTTCTATTTATTTTTTTAAATTACTTCAGTATAAATGGTATTTAAAATATCTTGTCGTATTGAGGAAGAACCGTGTCAGATGTGTACGTTGAATCACACTTCCACACACAGAACAGCGACACTTGTGCCTTGTTGTTTCGTAGCTTTCATAGTTGCTTGGTACTTAATTAATTAACTGTGTTAACGGAAGTTTTCTTTCGTTCTTTGTTGTTATTCTATGCAGTCAGATTGCGTACTATACCAGACAGGGCCAACCGGTTACGAGACTTCGTAACCGGACAGTCAGCTACTAAATATTAAAAAAGTATTTGCATTAATAATTAATTAATCCCCCATGCAGTGTGTGTGTGTGTGTGTGTGTGTGTGTGTGTGTGTGTGTGTGTGTGAGTGTATGTGTGTGTTATGTTTCCGGAGGTTCTTGGAAAACTAAGATTTTACATTCGCTTGCACAACGCTTATAGAAGCTTTCGAAATATCGGAAGTTGTCGACAAGGCCAGCCGGCTTCATTCCCATAAGTTATTTAAACAAAGTGCCGTTTTTCCATAAATAGTCCGACTGTCATACCAATTAGAAAACCAGATGAAAAGAGGAATATTAAAATCATGTCTTCTACCAACAGTAGATTACAACACAAAGTAATCCATGATGTACATCCTTTCAAGTCCCTCTACAGTAAATCCGGAATATTTAGTCTGCAATGTCATTATTCCCAAAATTCTACATCGGTCAGAAAGGCAAAAGTTTCGAGATCAGATGTAAACAACAACTTGGGTCTTTAAAACTTCGCAACTTAAACAAATCTATATTTGCAGCGCACATTACTGAAAGAAAGTGCTTGGTGAGGAACATTGAGAAGAGAATGAAATATTAATCTTGTCAGAAAAGGGTTTCACTATGAATACCTAATAGGAAATAAATACACGGATAAAATAGCCCGTAACTATATCCTTAATGAGCTGACGATGTTGGTTAATATTTGATCTTGAAAAACCTTCAAAAAGTTCTCTCCACACCCCAATAAAAACTATTTCTACACCTATCTGCAGATTTACAACAAAACTCATAAAATTGTACTTCATTCCTATAGTCAATAATTTTCATGGGATTAAATATAATTAAATTTTAATGAACTACCATCATCAGTGTTTGAATAGCACATAAGATTTTCATATACCTCATTATCCACATTTTTTTTACCGTTTTGTAAAATATGTTAACTACTGTAATACACTAAATCCCAAATATCTATCTGCATTTAATGCCCTACGTTTAATGGTAAATACATATTTAGTTTAGGATGATAGTAATACATGTTTCCTCTCCCGAAATGCCGTACATCTTGTATCGCAGAATTTTTGACACTGTACTTTGTAAACACTCTGTGGTTGTTTACAAATATTGTGAGTCGAAACTGTGGGAATCACTGCTCATTTGTTTTGTGACCAAACTAAAATGTTTAATAATCCAAACCGACGTGTGTGATAGTGAAAATACATTACGAATATTATTCATTGGAGGAAAACTATTAAAACAGATGCTCCAGATCGACGTTTTACGTAAGTTGTAGTTTAACGCAAGACTGTAGCTTGGTAGCTACGAATTACTGACTATACTAGGGCAGCTCACTAGTAAAAGAATAGATCATATGTTTTGACAAAACCATGAAAGTCGGCTGATGATGAATTGTATAAATTTGTCTTTTATATCGGTAATTTTAGAACAAAGTAAACTAAAATCAATTCGTGGCTTGGCTGTTGCTATACACTATCAACAATTTCTATAATAGTTTGCGTTTCGTAAAACGAAATACTCTAGGATTGCAATATAAATGAGAGACTGATGGACTCGTTTAACGCACACAAATACCTGGGTGTAACAGTTTGTAGGGATACGAAATCTAATCATCACATATTCAGAGTCGCAAAGGAGACTGCACACAAACCACAAGTATGACGCATCAAACATTATTACTCAACTGTGTGGGACCTTTACCAGCAAGACTAATGGGGGATAATGAACGAATACAAAGAAGCGGCGGAATGAATTGTCACATTTTTATTTAGCCCATAGGAAAGTGTCGCGAAGATACTGAAAGGATTGAAGTTGCAGACGCTGGGAGAACGAAAACTACCCCGTGAAACTTTCGAGAACCATGAAATCTAGAAATATACCTATCGCTACCATAGGGATAACGAAGGCAAGATTAGACTAAATACAGTGGGCAGAGAGGCATTTAAGCAGTCACTCTTCCCGTACTCCATATGTGACTAGAACCGGAGAAAGCCTTAAGAACTTGTGCAAAGGGATGTGTCCTCCGCCTTGCGCTTCCCAGCGATTAGTATAGTATGGAGATAGATTTAAAGGATCAAATAATACTTATTGAAAAACTTGTATTAACTTCCAACTTAAAGCAGATCCACCTGTTCATGAATCTGTATACACACACACTATATTTGTCTTACTATCGTTTCAAATGTGTAATATATCAATTTGAGGAATAACGATTTTGAGTGGTTGAATTTGCCATATTTATTAATATCAAATACTGCTCTACATAATAACATCGCTATAGAAACTCTGTGACAATTTACTATGAATACAAAAGGAAAATTTCGGTACATTTTCGCACCAGTACATTAATATTATCTTCGACGACGCAGACGGCCGAAGTCGTCCTCCTGCATGACAGCCTCGGATCGCGTTTTCATGTAATATGGTCAGATCTGCAAAGTGTCACTGACTTACGCAGGATCCTCTTTCCTCGCCTGATGTCTCGTTTGACAGATATGAAACTAACAAGAGCAAATCAAGAATCTGTTGTTACACGTTATAGAATTTTATTATAATTACCAACTACTTATAATTTCCTCTCATTACTGGTGTTGCTAAAGAGGACGAAGTATACTTACCATATTACGCATTTACTGGTAGTGAACAGAAAACTGTGATATATCGTTCGAATAGCGTGTCAGAAAGCTGGAATCCATGTGGAATGAAGACCATATATAGCCTGAGCTTATCTCCTGGCAGGTAGCGAGTGACGCACGAGTTCGGAGAAAAATCATCCGCTATCGCTCGCAGTGCTATGTACAGGGACAAGAGAGGAGCGAATCTGTGGAGCCTGGCTCATAGTGCATGCATGTGACGGCAAGGAGCTCCACCGAGCGGACGGGGCACAGATGAAACATGCAGGGTGATCAGCGGAAACAAGCCACCAAGAGTGCGGCGTCTGACGCGTGATGTGAGCGCCACTGGCGCCAGAAAACAAGGTGGCTACATGCACGCTTCGAGCCCAGAAGCGCCCCAACTTATACAAAGCCTTTGTTTTAGATGCAAACGAAAGGAACGTGTACGGGATGAAGAAACAAGCAACGTCCTAATAAACACAGGTTCGAAAAACTAAGACTAAGCGCAATGAAAGGTTTATATATCAGGACATATGGCAGTTTTGTTTGGATTTTTTGCTGCTAGAACACATGGGTGATAGGGTACTCTATGGCTACCAGAGTTTGTATTAAGAGTAGATGACAGAGAGAGTGAGCAGTGTCGGTTCATAACGATTTCTCTTCCGGGCGACTTCCTCTCCTTGGTTTCTCCTCCGGTCGTCCGCTGGCGCTGCGTGGGAGTCTCATTGGGAGGAAGTTTTGGCTCCAAACTGAAGCTGTGGGATCGAAGGGTGACCGATTCTGCTGCAAGTGACCAAAGGCTCCGTTCCGCGAGAAGCTGATGGCTACTGGTTTCCCATCGAAAGTGTGTTGCCGCCGCCACTCATTGTGTTGCCGTCCGTCGAAGTGACCTCTTGGTAACAAGCTATCAATTGGCGATTCTTTTTCAATCTTTCCCATTGCCTGTGGTTTCACAGGGTATGACAGTTGGTCTTCTCAGCGGACGACATATATTGTGCCTTTTGGCCGCTTCTGGGTTCTGTGTGACCCTGATTACTTGCAGTTCGCCGTTGTTGGTGCACAGTGACTGGTTTTCGTATTGTCTGAGTTGCTTGTGGAAATGTTTTTTGGTGGATCTGTGAAGGAGTCCAAGTAATAGGAGTCCTACTGGGATAGAGAGGGCAGTTATTCCACTGAGTTGTTTAACTTCTTTTTTCAGTTGTGTTTTAGAAAAGAATTGGCCATCGAATGGGTTGTCCGTTAACCCTAGCCACACAAGGAGATGGCTGTCATGTACTGGACACTGTGGACTGTTGATGAATGTCCTTTATCGGTAATGTGCAGTATTTCTATCCAGTTAAATTTTTGAACGAGCAGTTTTAACGCTGTCCGAGTACTGGAATTGTGGAGGCAAATTGTACATTTGTAGGATTGTCTTGAGTTTAAATACTACCCTCTTGTTTAACTACCCTCTTGTTTAAATGTTTGTCAGTATATATACTTAGCGTTCTGGGGCGAATAATAGTTTTCTTGCAGTTATCTTTGATTATTTGTTGGGCTTAAGTGTTATGATCTTTTTTAAGTGTTTGTCAATTTTTTACGTGGTTACTGTCTCAGTTGATTTAACACTAAAATCAGGGTGTCAGTTTTTCAGGCTGGGCTAGTTACCCATATTGTATGCTGACCCATCTCCTGATTGTCCGACGAGCCGACAAACTGTTCCGGTGTGCCTCAGCAGCCGACCAACTTGTCGACGGCAGATGAAGCGGGGACGGTTCCTGGGGAGGCCGGTACTAGGACCTCTTTGGGACCGCTCTACCGTGCCGAATTGCGATTGTGGGTCGTCGGTCACTTAAGATGAGTTCCTAAGCATATTAAGACGGTCTGTACCGGGGATCTTCTTAATATTCCGATACTCGTTGTATTTGTCTTTGCCTACCTTCTCCTTCCAGAATCAACCGCCAAAATTGTGCAGATAGGAGGGTTTCAAGCCGTCAGACAATTACTAAATTTCCCAACTTAAAGTCTATTGCAAGTTTAGTTCATCACACACACACACACACACACACACACACACACACACACACACACACACACGCACTCCTGTAGCCACCACAGTGGCCTAGTTGTTTCGAAAGGGGGCATTTACTCACTTAAATTGTTTTGGAAAAATTGTAGAATATCTTGATCTATTTCTGTGAAAGTGTTCTTTTTTAGTATTTCTAAGCGTTCTGGGCTTGACCTCGTTGTAATACTTAATTTTTAAGAGAGTGTTTTAAAGGAAATTCTAAATCTTTTGGCGCTCTGTTGTTATAGATGTTGATCTTGTTAGATTTTACTTTTAAATCGAATTAATTTGAAAGCAAATATTAAGCTCTTCTGGCGCTCTGTGATTATTGGTTATTGTTAACTGGCATATCACTGCTTGCCATTGAAAAGGAAATTGTTAAATGTTGTCCCTAAATAAACGAAGATGATATGAACCACAAGTGATGATGAACCTAGGGCTTAGCGCTTCCATGAATTCCTGCCGCTACCAACAGAACATTTTAGAGAGAATCTGCCGCAAGAGACTATGTCGAGAGGTCGGTGAGTGAAAGGCTTCGATGGGGACACGCTGAATACGAGTTGAGAAAGAAATTCATTTCAGATGCTCCCTGGAGTGATTGAGGATAGAGGAAAATTTTGAGATGATTTCATAGATTGAATAAAATTTTCTCGGGTTTACAACCGCGTCAAGTAATTTCAATGACGGGAGCTTTGTGCCAAGTACTCCTTGATCAGTGTCAAGTAGCATGACAGCGTGTGAGCTGCTAGTACGCTCCTGATATACGCTGGCTGCAAGCTGTGACGTCACTCGTCCCTGCGGCACCACTATATAAAGGCTTGTGTTGATTCGGCGTCATGCGCCCGCTTTAATCGCGCGATCGCTGGGTGCCATGCCGTGCTCAGCTACAGGCCATCGTCTCTGTTTAGGGTGTTATTTGTGATTATAATTTTAATGGCTTGTTTAATTACACAATCCCAGAAGCCGTTTATGCGAACCACGACGGATGTTTCGTTAAATTTCATCGGGTGTCAGTTTTCTGAGGCATGCACAGTTAAAGCAGATTTCTCGGGGTAGCATAGGCGATAAATCCTCTCATGCTACTTTTTGCGTTGTTTCACAGTGCGAACTGTTTGTCCAACATAAGACTGGCCACACGCGCAAGGTATCTTGTAGAACACAGGTGTTCTGAGCCCTGCTGCGTCTCTTACTGGCCTCTGTAAACGACAGATGTTAGTCGGATGCCTGGTGATCGATTTGTTCTTGTGTCGTTTCAGCAGGCGGCTTATCTTGCCCGACACGGATCCACAGAATAGCAAGAATGCAAATATCTTTTCCTCCTCCTCGTCTGTGGTCTTCTTGTAAATTTCACATGAAATCACTTCATTTATTGGATGGAAGCTATAGCCGTTGTCCGCTGTAGCCGAGCGGTTCTTGGCGTTTCAGTCTTGAACCGCATGACCGAACGGTCGCAAGTTCGAATCCTGCCTCGGGCATGGATGTGTGTGATGTCCTTAGGTGAGTTACGTTTAGGTAGTTCTAAGTTCTAGGGGACTGATGACCTCAGATGTTAAGTCCCATAGTGCTCAGAGCCATATAGACGTTGTTCCTGAAGTGCTAGCGTCGGTGGCTCTGGAAATGAGGCAAGGTATCAGCTTCTGGTATCATTCTTGCACGATGCAATAATATTCGTAAAATAGTGCACTTCTGTGAGTGGTAATGATGGTTGATAGAGTGCAACTACAGATCGGCGTAGGTGGGTTTCTGTAGACACTGCGGACAAGACATCCATTTCGTTTACGTGGACGAGAACGTCGAGGGAGAAAAATGCATCGTACTTTTGTATGTCCATGGTAAGCTGGATGTTACTGTCAATGGTGATGAGATGTGCCCACAACTCGTCAAGTTTCTCGCGTCCATGGGGCTAAACGACGAACGTGTCGTCAACGTATCGAAAGAAACAACTAGGCTATAATGGCGTCATGTCGTGGAGAATTGTGAGGATCCTGCGTTAGACGCGGAGTGGCATCCAGCGATCGAGCGGTTGAAGCGGGCGCATCGAACGTCGAGTCAACATACGCCCGTATATGGCTATGACGCAGGCACCAGTGACGCCACAGCCGGCAGCTAGTGTATGTAAGGGGCGTACCAGCAGCCAAAGGGCCATCATACCACTTGACAGTGGTCAAGGAGTACTTGGCCGAAAGCTCGTGTAATTTAAATTACTTGACACGGTTGTAAATCCGAGAATTTTTTATTCGGTGTTTCCGCCGCAGGTCTCTGCATTGATTTCTTAGAGCGACGCCTCATTTGAAAAAAGGTAATATAAACAGAGTTCGCATTTCTTCCGAGAGCTGACCGCTAAATACTGTAGTGTAATGACAGCTTTCCTATAACAATTATCTACATTTGGTGTCCAGAACAAATTACCGTTCATGCGTTCAGAATTTTAATTAGTGTTTGTCGTCCTCCACTTTAGCGCACATTTTGTAACTTAATTATTGTGTATCTGAATCAGTTTTCGCTGGTGGTAATAATGCTGAAGAAAGAACACTCTCTTCGACTTAATGCAATCAATATCAGTAGTATTAAAGAATAGTAATACCGTTTCAAGTTAAAGCAACTTTTTCATTCACTTGCAACCTTTTCATTAATTTTACCCTTCACAATTTGAAAACAAATCGGGACATTACTGCCCTGTCATGCCTTGGACTATTGTTATGATTTTGGAAAAATTGAAAAATTCTCATTTCACAAACCGCCTTAAAATAAATGTTAATACAATTTGCAACGCAGTGACTTATTTCTGGAATGCACAGTTCAGCAGTTCGACATTTACGCAGTTAAGCAGAGCATAGCTGAGTTATCTGTTGTGGTTAACAGACCATTTTAAGGCCTAAACTTACTTTGGGAGCTGAAGCTAGGAACCGTTTCCACTTGTGTAATTTTCATGCAATTCAACAGGTGCATTTTCTAACAGGCAATAGTTTCTGTATGCTAGAGTTAGTGTGTTGTAAGTGTTTGATGAATAAGCCAACTTGTGTGCTGATGTTAGACATTCTTTGTGTTCAATTTCATTTACAAATCGTCAGATGCAGTTCCGAGTAATTGCTACCACACCCATAGAATGTAATTTACACTGTTAATGTTAATATTCAAAAGTAGGGTAGCACTTGATTTCACTAAGCTAGTGCTACATTGAGACACTTTACCTCTTGTGCAAACATGAAAATAATAGTTCATACTATAGCTTAAGTGTGCAAGCTCCATTTTTTATTCTTTTTGTGTCTTCAGTCTAGTGTGATGCGGCCTACCACCAGTTTATCCCCAGTGCCAAACTTTAATCTCAGAGTATTGCATTTGCTGGATGTATTAATATCTCTACTTTACAATACAGATTTTACCCTTTACAGCTCCCTCTATTACCATGGAAGTTATTCATTGATGCCTTAACAGATATTGTACCATTTTGCCCCTCTTCTTTCCAGTGTTTTAGATACATTCTTTTACACGCCGATTTTGTGAACATCCTCATTACTTATCTGATCAGTCCACCCAATTTTCAACATTCTTCTTTAGCGTCACCTCTCAAATTCTTCGATTCTCTTCTATTCCGGTTTTCCCGCAGTCCATGTTTCACTACCGTACAATAATGGTCTCCAAACTTACATTTTTACAGGTATATAACTCTACATACGGTCTACGTTTGATACTAATAGACCTCTCTAGGGCAGAAACGCCCTTTTCGGTAGTGCTAGCCTGCTTCTGATGTCCTCCTTGCACCGTCCGTCATTGGTTATTTTACTGCCTAGTTAGCAGAATTCCTTAACTTAATCTTCTTCGTGATCACCAATCCTGATCTGTATTTTCTCACTGCCCTCATTTGTGCTCTCAGTACTACCGTCTTTCTTCGATTTATTCTTAGCCCATACTTTGTACTCATTAGACTTTTCATCTCATTCATCAGGTCCTGTGATTCTTCCTAATTTTCACTGAGGACAGCATTGTCATCAGCAAATCGTAACAATGATCTCCTTTCAGTTCGAATTTTAACCCCGCTATTGAACCTTTCTGTTATTTTCGACATTGCGTCTCCGATATATGGGTTCAACAGTAGGGGCGTACACACTTTTTGATCCGAGCAGTTCGTTCTTGGTCATACAGTCTTGTTGTTCCCTCTTGTTTCTTGTACGTATTCCATATTACTCGTCCATCCCTGTGAATTACTCGGACTTTTCTCAGATTATCGATCATCTTTCGTCATTTTACATTGTCGAACGCACTTTCTAGGTCGACAAACCCTGTTACCGTGTCTTGGTATTTCTTCAGTCTTGCTTCCATTATGAACCGCAATGTCAGAAGCGTCTGGTGCTTTTACCTTTCATAAAGCCAAATTGATCATCATCTGACAGGTCATCAATTGTCTTTTCGATTCTTCTGTGTGTTACACTTGTCATAAACTTGGATTCAAGAGCTATTAAGCCGACCCTGCAATAACTCTCGAACTTGTCGGCTCTTGTGGTCTTCGAAAATGTGTAGATGATGCTTTTCCGAAAGTCTGAAATTATATCGCCGTACATGGTCGTTTTATTGCTACTTCCCCAAATGGTTTTAGAAATTCCGATGGAACTGCGGCTTGATAATAACTGTAAAGCTGAAATCGAGATGTTGTTTCTTGTTGTGGTCTTCAGTCCTGAGACTGGTTTGATGCAGCTCTCCACGCAAGCTTCTTCATCTCCCAATACGTACTGCAGCCTACATCCTTTTGAATCTGCTTAGTGTATTCATCTCTTGGTCTCCCTCTACGATTTTTACCCTCCACGCTGCCCTCCAATACTAAACTGATGATCCCTTGATGCATCAGAACATGTCCTATCATCCGATCCCTTTTTCTAGACAAGTTGTGTCACAAACTCCTCTTCTCCCCAATCCTATGCAGTACCTCCTCATTCGTTATGTGATCTACCCATCTAATCTTCAGCATTCTTTTGTAGCACCACATTTCGAAAGCTTCTATTATCTTCTTGTCTACACTATTTATCGTCCACGTTTCACTTCCATACATGGCTACACTCCATACAAATACTTTCAGAAACGACTTCCCGACACTTAAATCTATACTCGATGTTAACAAATTTCTCTTCTTCAGAAACTCTTTTCTTGCCATTGCCAGTCTACATTTTATATCCTCTCTACTTCGACCATCTTCAGTTATTTTGCTCCCCAAATAGCAAAACTCCTGTACTACTTTAGGTATCTCATTTCCCAATCTAATTCCCTCAGCATCACTTGACTTAATTCGACTACATTCCGTTATCCTCGTTTTGCTTTTGTTGATGTTCATCTTATATCCTCCTTTCAAGACACTGCCCATTCCGTTCAACTGCTCTTCCAAGTCCTTTGCTGTGTCTGACAGAATTACAATGTCATCGGCGAACCTCAAAGTTTTTATTTCTTCTCCATGGATAATAATAACCACAGCGAAAATTTCTTTTGTTTCCTCTACTGCTTGCTCGATATACAGATTGAACAACATCGGGGAGAGGCTACAACCCTGTCGCACCCCCTTCCCAACCACTGCTTCCATTTCATGTCCCTCGACTCTTATAACTGCCATCTGGTTTCTGTACAAATTGTAAATAGCCTTTCGTTCCCTGTATTTTACCCCTGCCACTTTCATAATTTGAAAGAGAGTATTCCAGTCAACATTGTGAAAAGATTTCTCTAAGTCTACAAATGCTAGAAACGTAGGTTTGCCTTATCTTAATCTAGCTTCTAAAATAAGTCGTAGGGTCAGTATTGCCTCACGTGTTCCCATATTTCTACGGAATCCCAACTGATCTTCCCCGAGGTCGGCTTCTACCAGTTTTTCCATTCGTCTGTACAGAATTCGCGTTAGTATTTTGCAGCCGTGACTTATTAAACTGATAGTCCGGTAATTTTCACATCTGTCAACGCCTGCTTTCTTTGGAATTGGAATTATTATATTCTTCTTGAAGTCTGGGGGTATTTCGCCTGTCTCATAGGTTTTGCTCACCACATGGTAGAATTTTGTCAGGACTGGCTCTCCCAAGGCTGTTAGTAGTTCTAATGGAATGTTGTCTACTCCCAGGGCCTTGTTTCGACTTAGGCCTTTCAGTGCTCTATCAAACTCTTCACGCAGTATGATATCTCCCATTCCATCTTCATCTACGTCCTCTTCCATTTCTATAACATTGCCCTCAGGAACATCACCCTTGTATAGACCATCTGTATACTCCTTCCACCCTTCAGCTTTCCCTTCTTTGCTTAGAACTGGGTTTCCGTCTGAGCTCTTGATATTCATACTAGTGGTTCACTTTCCTCCAAAGGTCTCTTTATTCTTCCTGTAGGCACTATCTATCGTACCCGTAGCGAGATGAGCCTCTACATCCTTACATTTATCCTCTAGCCATGCATGCTTAGCCATTTTGCACTCCTGTCGTTCTCATTTTTGAGACGTTTGTGTTCCCTTTTGCCTACTTTATATACTGTATTTTTATGTATTCTCCTTTCATCGATGAAATTCAGTATTTCTTCTGTTACCCAAGGATTTCTACTAGCCCTCGTCTTTTTACCTACATGATCCTCTGTTGCCTTCACTACTTCATCCCTCAAAACTACCCATTATTCTTCTACTGTATATCTTTCCCCCATTCTTGTCAATTGTTCCCTTATGCTCTCCCTGAAACTCTGTACAACCTCTGGTTTAATCAGTTTATTCAGGCCCCATCTCCTTAGATTCCCACATTTTTGCAGTTTCTTCAGTTTTAATCTACCAATGGATTGTGGTCAGAATCCACATCTGCCCCTGGAAATGTCTTACAATTTAAAACCTGGTTCCTAAATCTCTGTCTTACCAATATATAATGTATCTGATACCTGTCAGTATCTCCTGGCTTCTGACCTGGCCTGTTTTGAAAACAAGAATGGTTTGTACTTTATTCCAATTTCTGGGTAGCCTTTGTAGCTCCAGTGACCTATGACAAAATGCTGCTAGGAGGGGAACAAGTCGGTTCTCACAATCTCTCTAGAATTTCTCAGGTATCTCATACAATCCAGGTATCTTTCCATTGCGCAGCATCCTTAATTGATTGCCTAGAATGGCTTGCGGAAATGTAATGCCTCCATACTTTTACGTGAAAACTGTTAACTTTTTAAATAAAATATACTGTATTAACATTCTATGTTATTATTCTTCTTAACTACATATTTACTCTTCAACACAGTCCCCATTGCGATGAAAGCGTTTCTCCCAACGAAAGGCCAGTTTGTTGGTACCAACACGGTGGAATGTTGATTTCCTTGACGGAGACACAACCTCTCTTCTGCTTTATCACTGTCAAAGTCCTCGAAGGTGTTCATTACGTTTTGGAACCCTACCATGTTACACGCTACAGTTCAGAGTCATCTAAGCGAGGGCTGAAAATATCTAGACAAAAAGAATAAATATATAGAATGTTAATAACGTTTGATTTTTCAAAAAGTTAATGATATTTCACGTAAAAGCACCGAAGGCGTTACTTTTCAGCATGACCTCGTATTTCGCAACCGCGTATCTCAGTAGCTTCCTTTTCTGCATGCGTGTGATTATTCATAAGAGCAACATTGTTGTGGTCTTCCGCGATGAACCAATTTCTGAGGACTTGATTCAGAACTTCGTCCGTTTTTGCGTCATCTTCTGTTTCTCAGCCAGTGTGGTCACTGAGCAATCGAATAAAGATTTCGATTCGCTTAGTTACTTCAGGTTACACAAAACCGTCATACGATTTTTAATCAGATCATCTGTCAAAATTTCACTCTTAAATTTAATTATTTCACGTTGCATCGCTCTCATCACATTAATTTTGGCTTCATTCAGCTCCACTTTCTATATCAAGCTTTCACTTCGCTTAAATCGGAAGCGACTCAGTCTTTGCTTTCGCAGCAACTTTCTAACGAGGCTATTGAACCACGGAGAGTCTTTTCCATCCTTCGTAACCTCTCTCTGCTCACGCTTGCCTAAGGCATACTCTAGAATGCTTTTCACGTTTACCATTTATACTCCACATATTCGTCCTCAAAGCTGAAAATTCGATGATTACTTACATACTCTGGAAATAGATCTCCTGTCGCTTTTGTGAACTAAAATTACTTTCCTACGTTTTTCAACTTTCAGCAGTACCCGCTGCCACCGATGCTGCTACAGCCGTAACGTTACTGATTCCCTCCTCGACGTTAACTGATTAGTAAAATTCGGGTCTATTAGATAACAGGTGTCTAAGACACCACCCTCACCAGTCAGTTCTTTAACTTCCTTCTCGAAATCGTTTTCATAAAAGATATTGAGAGCAATCGCAAACGAACCGCTTCCTCCGGCACCAATTTTAACTGCGTGAGTCTCCAGTTCAGTAGATGGCAAGTGTTGAAATCTCCCCATATCACAATAGTAAGATCGGGAAACAATCTCGCAGTATTCTGCAAGTTATCTTTGAAGCGCTCTGCTCAGGATGCAGGTGGTTTATAAAAGCATCCAGTTACCATGTTTGAATCACGTATGGTCCTTCAGGCCGCTGGGTATGGCATTGTTGTGTAAAGGCACTGAAGTAGTACGTCGACCACATGAACGGTGTCAATCCCAACATTAAAGCTACCTTCGAATGGAGGGGGATGGCAAGCTTCAGATCATGTGTCTTTTAGCTAAGTGGAAGGCAGGAGACCAAGTCATTCAGCACAGAATAAGCGGTACTTGAACGCTAACAGTTTTCCCCAATTTATGCAAATGAAACGCGGTCCTGAAAGCTTTAGAGCAGAGGGCAAACATTATTTCTGACGACAACCATTAAGAGTCTGAGCTTCAGCTTTTGAAGCACGTATTCAGGGAAAACAGTTACAACGAGGAAGAAATTGAGAAATTTTCGGGTGTCACCGAATCGGCGGAAGAGGGCAAACCATCTACATTCCTTTCATACTGCGCAGCACCTACCGGGAAAGCCGGACGTCGGTTGAAGAGATACCAGTGCTTTGTCCCACCTGCAAGGCAAATGCGATAGGCTACGCCACGTTAAAGACAACATAGGTCGTAGAGTTCCTTGCATGTATGGCGTCACCTGTGAAGGTGTCCACTTTGAATATGGCAGCATTTACATACGTCAAACTATTAGTACTTTTGCGAAGCATTGTTCAGAGCATTCACATAATGTCAAGCAAGTGCAAGTCGGCTGTGGCTACACATTGCCTAGAAAACGGGCATCAAATAGAATTTAAAAAGAGGAGAATCTGGGCTCAAATACCATCATAATGGAATTCTCTTATGAAAGAAGCATCTGAAATTAGAATAAACAGCAACGATTCGAACGGAGACCAAGGACATACACGTAGTGGGAGATGAGTACCGGCATTAGGCATTGAGCGAAAGCAAAGACGAAGGCCTGACGCTTGTAGGGGCGTGGGAACGACAGTTTCAAACGTGCAGCCGGACTCCCGCTCCATCTTACGTCACTCGGTCTGCCGCGAGACCCACAAGAAAGGCAGGCCGTGGTGCTTACGTCACAGCACGTGACTCTTCAGGTCTTACGAGTGTTAGCCGCAGTCTCCGGCGGGGAGCGAGTAACTATTTCAAAAGTGTTTAATCATTACTGACTGCGTGATTAAATTAATGCAAGTTCTCTTTAGCACACGACAAAATTACGACCTATAGTGGGCATATTTTCAATGAAATACTGATTTCGCGTGGGGCCTGGGCGGAACCGAGCGTTCGCGAAGCGTGGCGGACAAGTCGGCTAGTGTGATGTCGTTCGTTGCACGCGCGTATGTCTCGTTCGCCCCGATCCTCTGGCAGGATGGAGCTGCTAGATGCTGTCCAACTTGCCTTCCACGCTTGAGCCACTCCGACGCTCTCTGGAACGTTCTAGATGATGGGTATAAGCGGAACACCGCGCCAGTCCCGGTAGTCGGTGATTTTAACTCCTGGTGACGATCATGGAGAATCATTCTGCTCTTGGTTGTTAAAACATTATTCTTTGCGACTGCAGTTTCGACATATGGTCATTATGTCAAGCGATGAGGGATGCTGTAACTAATGCAGTATAATAAAACTGGGACGCAATTGCACGACGTTTTATGAATTTATCGGCTATATGTATCTACCGTACGCGTTACAGAGCTGGTGAAATTTGTATGTTTACATATTTGCCGGTTTTGTGATCCATTTACCACACCACCTAAAGGAAATTTAAACTTAAGTGTTTACATCATTATTACGCCAGCTTTGTAACGTGTATGGTATTCGAAACAGCGAATAAATTCACAGTCCCTCAAGGAACTGCTCTTACACAGCACGTCACAGCTTCATGTTACATCCGACAATGCTTGAAAATGACCACACGTCTTAAACGTAATCGCAGTAAATGACGTTTTAGCAAACAAATGCGGAATGATTTCATTTTAAATTTTCATGTATGCTGTGGAGCCATCTTTTATCAAACTTCTATTATCGAACTGTTTGTTGGAATATATGCGCACTTTACGATATATACCACTTCAGATTTCAACCGGCCGCCTTTTCCTAATACTATCTAGACAGCATTATTTTCAATAAGAGGTACTAACTCTGTAACCTTACCAGGGATGGTTTGGCAGTTTATTACTCTGATATTAATATTTTCCATTTCCGGTCTACGAGAACGAACCTTTTCTCGGAATAATTTACAGCTACATCGACATGATTACCCTCCACTTAGCAGTTAAGTGCCTCACAGAGGGTTCATCGAGTCACCTTCAAGCTGTTCCTCTATCTTTCCACTCTCGAACAGCGCACAGGAAAAATGAACACATAAATCTTTCTGTGCGAGCTATGATTTCTCTTATTTTTTCATGAGAAACATAGCTAACTTTTTAGGTGGACGACAGCAAAATTTTGACGCACTGGGGGAGAAAGTTGTTGATTGAAATTTAATGAAAACATCATACCGCACCGAAAAAACGGCTTTGCTTTAATGACTGCCAGCCCAATTCGTGTATCATATCTGTAGCATTCTCTCCTATAAACTTCGCGATAATACGAAACGAACTGCCCCATTTGAAATTTTTCGATGTCCTTCGTCAATCCTACCTCATGCTGACGTCAAACTTCGGAGCAGTACTACAGAAGAGGACTGAAAAGCTTAGTGTAGGCAGTCTCTTCAGTAGACCTGTTACATTTTTTAAGCATTTTGCCAGTATATCGGATTTTTCGATTTGCTTTCCCCACAACATTACCTTTGTGACGGTTCCAATTTCAGTTATTCGTATTTGTAATCCTTAAGTATTTAGGTGAATTCACAGCCGTTACAAATTTTCGTGTTACTGGAGCTTTGAAAATTCCTTTTGGTACCCGTATGGATGACTTCACAGTTTTCGTTATTTAGAGTCGATTGACACTTTTCGTACCATGCAGACACCTTGTATAAATCATTTTGCTATTGTTTTTGACAGTCTGATTATTTTACAAGACGATGAGAGCATCGTCTGCTAACAGCCTAAGACGTCTGCTCACCTTCACCCAAATCCTTTATATAGACCAGGAACAGCTGAATGTCTAACACACGTCCTTGGGAACGCCGGATATTACTTCCGTGTTACGCGATGGCTACGAAACAAGTAGCATGCACGAGACTATACTCTATAGGGACACAAATTAATTTGACTTCGCTTGTGAAGTACGGTGTCAAAAGCCTTCGGAAATTTGAAAATATGTAAACAGTTTTACATTCCCTGTCTATAGTACTCATCACTTTGTGGGAGTAAAGAGCTAGTTGTGGTTCACAAGAACGGTATTTTCTAAATCCATGTTGGTTATTTGTAAATAAATCGTTTACTTCGAGGTAATTCATGATGTTCGAACAATGATTACATGTTCAAAAATGTACATGTTTGAAATGCAACATATTACTCCTATTTCAGCTCTTGAGTATTGGTGAGACCTTTGCAACATTCAGTCCTAAGATGCTATCTTTCGACGAGTTTTCAGTTATATGTTATTTCTAAGTATGGATTTGCTATATCAGTATAATATGAAAGGAAACTAACTGATGCGTAATCTACACCTTGTCTTTATTAATTGATTTAAGCTGCTTCGCCACACCGAGAATATGTACGTCTAGATTCAGTTTCGGCAGACAATACGTCACTGATCCCAATAATTTGTTACTCTAACCCAACAATAATCACCATTTGCAATCCAACGTACTCTGCTTAGTGGCTTCCTACAGTTCTCTACACGATAGCTGAGACAGAGAAGTTCGCATTCGATATCATAACAGAATCGTGCAAGCCACTGACTGAGAACTTTCATTCCGCTCTAGTCCACAGAACCCAAATCTACTCTGGATACAATGCTACAAATAGTGAACTGAGCTTGCCTCCTCTTGCAATGCTAGCTGCCTTCTTTAATTTAGCCAAGCACCGAAACGTACCGACCATGACCCCAGAACCAAGCGCTGCCCCATAGTATTATGCAAAACAACACAGTACACAACTTCATGTCTCACGATTACTGAAACCGTAGCAGAGTTGAAAATAATTAATGGCAGTTTGTGGTGAACAGGCCTTGAAATTGGCGACTCGATCTTCAGTCCGACGACTGATTTAGTTCAGCTGCCGGCCGGTGTGGCCGAGCAGTTCTAGACGCTTCAGTCTGGAACCGTGCGACCGCTACTGTCGCAGGTTCGAATACTGCCTCGGGCATGGATGTGTGTGATGTCCTTAGGTTAGTTAGGTTTAAGTAGTTCTAAGTTCTAGGGGACTGATGACCTCAGAAGTTAAGTCCCATAGTGTTCAGAGCCATTTGAACCATTTTTAGCTCGGGTGTCAAGTGCACACACCCTGGATCATTGACTCCTTTCTTAAAGGATGACAGTTCTTTGTAAGGAACAGAGAAAAGTCCAGTCGGACACTACAGGTTGTGACAGGAGTCCTACAAGTCTCTAATTTAGGTCCCATCTTTTATACCATACACACGAATGACATTCCTAGGCAGTTAAGCAGAGAGACTGCTCTCTATGCTGACGACACCGCCATATACAGAAGCAGTCGCAGCCTGCTCCATACACACCGCCACATACAACAACACCTCGACAAGATTACACAGTGGGGTAATCTTTGGAAGATAAAAATGAACCCCACTAAGTGGCAGATGAGATATTTCGCCACCAAAAACGAAGCCAGCTCATCATTGACTGCAGAGATTTGACCTGGAGATTCACATTATTTTACTTGGGCTCTGAAATAAATCGACACCCAACGTGGAACAGGCATCTCACCACATCAGCAAACAGAAGCTGCGCACTGTTCTGTAGGCTGTATACCCTCCTAAAAGTTGGTGGATTGACAGTTCAGCACAGTCTCCTCCTCTACCGCCAACACATAAATCCGATCATGTTTTATGGCTCAGAGGTGTGGTCTACAGTGTCAGACACAGCACTGACATGACTGTAACGCCTTTGAAACGAAGTTTCCCATGACATCCCAGGCGCTGGCCGATACGGCCCCATAAAACACATAAAAGACTTTTTAACCCAGCCCACCAATTACACACTTATTCAGGAGAAATGTACAAAATTTTACTTAAAAACAGAAACTTCGCCCCACAATCTCATACAAAATTTAGGGCGCGAACCTCCACAAACTTATCCTAAACGCCAAAAATCAACACTTACACTTTACTTTAAGGACCAACAAAACACCAAACACAAGCTTATACACTGAAATCACACACTATTGCAGTCCCTCGTGTTCACGAAATTCCCTAGCGCATTCAGAAGTCAGATGGGCACAGCCCAGTGGTACTTCACACACAACGTAAACAATCATAGCCTTCGTCACCCCACAGAACTGATGGGTTATAGAAAGGTGTAATCTCTTCTAAATTTTGTAGTATTTTTGTAGAAGTGAATTGGTACCACAAGCAAAGATGCATCCACCATCAGCAATGGCCGTCTGCTCCAATAAATTTCAACGGTTTTACTTCCAGAGATTAATTTCAATTTCTATTTGAAGGCAAATTATCATTCATTTTAGTAATGTTGCGTGAGCAGACGCGTCAATTACACTGAAACTCACATTCGATTTTAAAAAATTCCCTCAACAAACTTTCCCCTGCCATTGCCAATTACATTTTATATGCTCTCTGCTTCGTCCATCATCAACTATTACACTGCCCAAACAGCAAAATATGCAAAGTACATTCTGTGGCACATATCCTAATCTTAATTCGCTCAGTATCACCTGATTTAATTTGGCTATATATTACTCATGTATTGCTTTTCTTAATGTTCATATTACCTCCTCTTTTAAAGACACTGTCCATTCCCTTCCACAGCACTGTCTCTGACAGAACTGCTGTGTTGGCAGCCTTTTGAAGCTTGGCATCAGTTGTCATCGCGTTTTCACCCAATTTAACGCAAAAAGAAATTGCATACACCTTGCGCAATATTATGTTGTTTCATTTTCGTGACGAGAGACACAAACACATGTTAACTTATTACAGTTCAACTCACGGCTGAGCAATTGCATCGATGTGCCGCTTGGACTTAAGCAGCTTATAGACCAAGGCCGAAGATATTATGCCTACGCGAGCCTTTAGGGTTGCCACATCTTCCAAAGATAATCAGTCTCATTACTTTATTGTCACACCTCGTATATCCCATAGAAGGCTGATGTCTGCACCTCCCATATACTCATTTACAGTCGCCTTTGTGACCCACATGGTGTTCCATTAGGAGCTAACATTTTTCCTTCATAACTGTTAGCACAACACTTTCAATTGGGCCTTACTACAGATTGAACTCGCGACCTCTTACTCAAGGGTTTCTTTGTAAGCTAACCTACTCATCTCGCTGTTTTCTAACTTGATGTCAATATGGTCTCCTTCTTTTAAGGTCAGTGTCTTCCGTTTTGGAGCTCTGACTCGTGTTTTTGTTTTACAGATCCCAATTATCTGCTTCCCTGAGTGTTTCTTGTAGTGTCTCTCTGGTGATTCCTGGTATCTTTCTGTGTAAGTTTTTCTACCGCTCACAAAACAAAGCTAATGTCCCGGAGCTGTCATCAAGTGATCAACGCTGCAGATGATCTGGATGAGGGCTGAACCCCGTCTGGAAATTAACCATGCCACGGCTCGGAGTGTCGTGTTTCATTTGTAACAGCTCCTTAAAAAGTTTGGGTAAAATGGTGTTCAGCCAGTCTTATCCCTTTGGTCCTACCCAGATATGAACCCGCAAGGGATTTAGTTGCTGTTTCTGCTCTATATTTTCTCCCGTAATTTTCCTGACACGGTATCTCCCCTTCTTCAGCCAGTAGGATGCATCTCGGTATTTGATCGTTATATCTATTGGAAAGACGCCCAATAGCACACATAGTGCCTCTGCTGAGGTGGTTCTGACAGTCTCAGCGAGCTCATTCCTCTGTGTGTGGCTTGCAGTTATCCTGTTCATCGCAGGGTTAAGTCTATGTGCCCACACACTTGCCACGAAAGACACTGCTGACTCACAGAGAGCGGTTTGGTATGTTCTGGTGTTTGTGTTGTATAGTCACTATTGTGTGGCTTTTAAACGTGCACTAATATGTGTAAAAGAACTTTCGGCCTCATTTGTAGTTAGTCCCAAGTATCATGTGATTGTCTCTCGTTTGATGTTGGTATTGTTTATTTTCATCGCAGGATGTCATTGCAGTGAGCCTTTCGTCATGGTGTATGTGCAGCAGTTGTTAATTTGTTTGTATTGCACCGTTGTTGTATGGTGTTCATGATATCAATGTCTTTGCTCTCTAATGCCGATCATATGTCTGCTGATACCACTACCAGCAGGTCGTGAGCATAGCCTATACCGGCGTCAGTCCTCTCGTCCCACTGTATTAGATGTACAATGGATTAACATGTGATAGCCCAGAAGATGGGACAGCAAATCGAGTCTGGGGAAGGGGGCGGGCAGTCATCCCTTTGTATGTGAGAGTCCATTTGCCAGTTTGCTACACTGTTTTTACAACAGTCTGGGAAACTACTGTGCCGAGTTGCACGTATCTGAAGTTCACGGAGTCGTGCAAACAAAGCAAGCTATCAAATATTGCCGAAGACATCTACAATGTCAAGTTTAAATCAGTATTGCATATTAACGTAGCGTGTGCCCTATATTCTGGAAAACTTTGTTTACTGCGTCGTCGATTGATTTAGCTGCTGTGTTTTCGCACTGATGTGAGCTAAGTCCGTGAAGCTCTCTGTGAGCGTGTAGGTGGTTGCGCGGGAGCCGTTCCTGCACCTGAGCTAAATAATTAACTGGCATACTGGCCTGTAGAACCTCGATTCTAAAGAGAATTTTTCGGCAATTTTTTTTTAAATTATTACAGTTATAGCTGTCGTCCACAACTTGGCCAGCCTACCTAGCCGCAGAGCGTCATTTAATAAGAGTGTTAAGTATAGTGGAATTAGTGGGACAATCTTTTGCATTATTTCGGAGTGCCCTTTGTCTAGGTCTGGAGATTTCTTCCTTTTTGTGGCTATTGTTAATGCAGCCTCTTCCCGCACGAGTGGATAGGTAACTGCTTCACTTAAAAACTCCCTGTTTAATTAGTCTCTTAGTCTTTGTAGCGTTTGTGTACCTGTGGCTGGGTAATCATCCGATATGTGTGTGTTCAGCTGTAACTGATTTGTTTCATTGTACTGCCACCATGTTTCGTTGTTGACAGCGTTAAGGGTACTTAAATTTTCCATAGTTATTTTGTAGGGTTCACTGAAGGTGTTGTTTCGCAATTATCTTGAGACATGTTCCTCCCAGTGCTGTTTTCTTGTCGTGTACAGTACATTCTTAAATAGGTCCTAGGTATATAATAGTCCTGTAATTTTATTTCTCTATCGCTGGCTGTAACTACTCTGATACAATTTTGTCTTCCGTTTTACATCGTGTCCAAATCTGGTAAGTTCATTTGGGGTGTTTTTGTCGTTGGTCAGTTTGGTATTCATGATATAGCAATGTTTTATGCATCTTCGAATGCAGCAACACTGGAACTTTGAATGCAGTAACATTATTCCTAGGTACGCTATCCTCAGGGTACGCCGACCGCTTTTTATTTTTCTTTTTTTTTACGGAAAAGAGAAACACCCTTTTTAACAATACACTATCTTCTACGCTGACGAAAACAGAATACTAGGATGAAATTTAACTTACTCGCCGAAACTAAATGTCTACATTAATTCCAGTTGAAAACTGCCAGTTCATGTGATTACCGCCAAAGGTGAGTCCTGATGTTGCTTTCGCTTTCCCATTGGGCAATGTTCGTCGAATGATGATTGCAATAATACATTAACAAGAACAAATAACAGAAGAAAAATACACGGTCCAGTCAAAATAGTGCACGACCGCCTATGTTCGCGGTAAACGTGTAATAACCACTCACTCACAGACAGCAGGTGACAGCACTAGCAGTGGAGGATGTAATAAGTAAATAGTCTCACAGTTCTCTCAACGTCTTCATCAGAAGCATAATAATGTACCCGCAGACCGTCTTACACTATCGGGAACAGCTGGAAGTCAGACGGTGATAAATCTGGACTGTATGGAGGATGCCGTACGGTGGTGAGATTCAGTCTCTGATGTTCTGCTGTGGTGGCACGTGAAGTGTATGGTTTGGCATTCTCATGCTGCAGGAAAACATTTCCCTTGTTACCCCTCGTTTCAGAGTTCGTAGCGTTTTGATGTAACGCTCTGAATTTATTGTTGTTCCATGATCAAGGAAATCAACATGAATAACACCATCTGCGTCACAGAACACTGTGGCCATGATTCTTCCAGCTGAGGACTGCGTCTTGAATTTCTTTCTCTGGGCTGAGTCTTTGTGTCGATATTCCGTAGACTGACGTTTCGTCTCCGGGTCGTAATGGTAACTCCCCCTCCCCCCGCCCCCGTTTCGTGTCATGTCACAACTGAATGGAGGAACGCGCCACCTTCAATCTCGTGACGCGAGAGAAGTTCCTGGAAAATTTCGAGTCTGTGCGATATCATTTCAGGAGTCAGCAACCGGGAAAGGCATCGTGAACAGATCTTCTGATAGACATAAGAGCAATAATGTAACCCATACGTTCTTGTGAAATGCCGATTATGCTTGCAGTTTCTCTTTGCGTGATACGATGATCGTCCTGAACAAGTCTGTCAACATTTTGCTTGCGAAACTCGCTGGTTGCTGTCACAGGATGTGCTACGGAACAAGCCACTACCAGCCGAAAAGGGCGCAATCATTGGCTTTCCGGCCAAGGCTGAAGGCATTTCAAAAACACCTAAGTCTGTAAACTGTTCGCATGCTGCCGTGGTTAACGTATATCATGCATGCCAAACAGCATTACTCAAAACCAACACCAAGGTGGCTGATACATCACGGGTCACAAATAGCAGGGGTGAACGAGAGTCACGGAGATGTGGGAATAGACTGTTGAGCAACTAACCACTCGGATGAACCAATGGGCCATATACACGCTCTCCTTAACGACCATTCTACGAAAGTTGCTGCATACGGACGTTCCTAGCAGGCGCCTGGTCATGCAACCATAGTGACTGCAGTTTGTTGGTGACAAAGGTTGAAATTAGCATGCCAGTACCGCTGCTGGGTGTGCACTGAATGGCAACAGTTGGCCTTCTCATGTTTTATGTTGCATCGGACAGATGGCCATTGACGTGTACGGCGTAAAATGTCTAAAAGCAAACGAGGAAGTTTCGTTACGATCTGGGGAATACTTTCGTGACATTCCCTGTGTAATCTCGTCATTCTGGAAGGCACAATGGGCTAACACAAATATGCAGCTATCCTTGGGGATCAAGGCTTCTTCCTCCTCGGCACTAAAGCAACTGCGAGCAGGATACTGCAACGTGTCACGCAGCTCACAGTGTTCATATGTGGTTCGGAGAGCACCAGGGAGAGGTTACCGTATTCACCTGGCCACCAGATTCCGCGGGTCAAAAAGCAGTCGAAAATCAGTGGGACCGCCTCATTCGGGCTGTTCGCACCATGGAATCTAAGCCGTGAAACCTAGCGCTGATGGCCACGGCACTGGAGTCGGTATGGTTCCACATCTCTGTCTGTATCTTCCACAACATCATTGACTCTCTTCCTGCATGTCTCACAGAGGTCCGCGCTGAAAAGGGTGGATATGAGTGCTATTAACAGACAGTGTGTTTGTGAAGAAATGCAGCTGTAGAAAAAAGTAAAGCTAGAAAGTAAATACTCATGGAACGTATCTGAAGATAGTAACTGTTCTCAAAACAACAGATACCATTGATAACCGTGCAGCTACTCTAAAATAAATGATAATTAATTGAAACCCTCACCTGCAGCCAGGTGTTGTTGATAAACGTCAATGGTATGAGAAGCTGCACGGTCATCTATGGCATCTGTTCTTTCGAGAACAGTTACTATCTTCATATATAGTGTAGTGTTGCGGAATAGTAAAGAGTTGGAAACGTGGAATATTGTCGAAGTTTCGTTGCCTATGCCGTGAGCCAGTGGCAGTAGGTTAGCAAAGAGGTAAGAGGATTGCACATGTATCGGAATGTGTCGTCACGCAGAGGCAGTGGCCTGGTTACACACAACAGGCGAGAGAGAATTACTTAGCATGCGGGTTTGTATTAGATGGAGACTTTCGTAGAGTGTAAGACAGAGGTATAGCGTCAGCTGTTCTGCATTTCATAACTTCACGTAAGTCTGCCATAACAACACGTAACTCTGTCACAAGAACACCTAAGGGGCGAGTACGACAGATAAATCAGCAGTATAAGTGGAATGAATGTGTTCATTACAAGCGAGCATGATATCAGGACGTCGCTCGTGCTTCCTTCAAATACGCCAGCTTTGATAGCAACAAAGCACTTGCAGTTAGACTTGCAGTTAGATGTGTACTGGGACGCTGCGTAGCGCTCATCTCGGTGATCGACATGTTAATCTTTATTAAGGAGATGTTGCAGTAAGGGCGGCCCATCCAGCAGCATACGTGAGAGGACAGTACCAGCTCTGGTCCTCTCTGCTGCCGCTGTCAGTCAACCCAGGATTAGCAGACATCGCTGCAGACTCGCTCGCCGCCAATACTGACCATATCAGTGAGCCGTCCTCGAGATCGTGCGGGGCCAAGGCCATGTACATCGACCAACATAACCAGGTGAGCCGACGATGCTGGGGGGACTGCAGCCCGTTGCGCCCATCCACTGCGGATGAGCCAACCTGCAGGAGCAGGGAAGAAGACGGGGTGGGGTAAACTCCGCACTACGAGAACGCTTCTTATGCTGACAGCACCGGGACTCCAACGCGGAGCCCCCTACGCACCGCGGCCTGGTGTCCACCGTCGAGCCGGCCGGCCAGCCAGGCGCCGCCAGCCACGCACGGCTGAAGTAAGGGCATTCCACCGCAACATCACAGCACGCGGCGCTGTGCAAGCAAGACTGGTGCGGCCCATAGCTGGTGTCATCGCTCCGAGTCAGCGAGGACTCGGGGAAGGTCGTTGATATCGCCAAGCTCAGCCAGCCTGTGTTACGTAGGCCACATTGTACTCGTCAGGAATAAAGGTGTCATGAATTAAAAATGTTTCTTTGGAGTTTCTGACGCGTCCACGGTCATTTCCTAGCTTCCTGTCAGCTGGAGAGGTCACCACTCGGCTACCGTAGGCGACCGTGACCACCGTGGCTCCTACAATAGTAAAAGGCTACCCGGCCAATTGACCTTCGTCTGTGCGAATACGTACAGGCTGCCCGAACTCCTGCGGGAATCGTCACCTTAATTTTCGCGAGTACTGAGTGGATGGGGAAATATCTATTAGGAACATTACGAATGGAGATTGTGAACAGTTCGGAATGTGGGTCTCATGGGAAGCGTCCAAGAGATAAGTCACTGCAGTCGCGCTATTCATCTGCGTCCTCGGTGGCACAGATGGATAGAGCGTCTGCCATGTAAGCAGGAGATCCCGGGTTCGAGTCCCCACCAGGGCACACATTTTCAGCTGTCCCCATTGAGGTATATCAACAACACCTGTCGGCAGCTGAGGGTTTCAATTAATTACCATTTACTCATGGAATATATCAATATTTAAAACTATATACTATGCAATTAGTGACAATAGGGGTGAGGAAGAGTAATCGTAAAAATAGCGAAGTAAAATAGTGACTACACAATTTAACAGGAACACAGCAAAGTGCCACACTGCTATAGTAATAAATGTATGTTTTTATGTATACAGCACGCTTTACAACAAGCGGGAATGTGAGCATAGTTTTAATATACATAATCGACGAAAATGGTGTGAGCATCTAATACGAAATCGTGCGGAATTACGTTACAATAAAATCCGACTAATACGTATGGTCCTATTTTTTTAGCGTAATTATTTCGATTTTGAACTGAGTGATGACCTACCACTTCATAAAGGAGTTCCTTAATTTTGTCATTCGATCTACAGTAGGACAGAAATCTTCTCGTAATATAATAAACACGAGATTCATAAACACTGAATTTTGCTAGCTTCCTGCAGTATATTTAATGTGAATAGTGTTGAGATTATATCTGCTGGAACAGAGTTTTCTGTCATACGTGTTTGATGTCGTGTAGACTGTCATGTTGACGGTGCGCAGTACTGAAACGCAAGCTGCATGTGGAACGCATTGTAATTTGCATATTTTTGCTTTGATGAAATACGAGGAATGCATCCTCTCAAAACAGATCGTGTCTCTGTGGCAACTCAGTTCGCATTCCGTCCGTTAGTATTCTGTGCGTAATCACTATTCTGGAGAGCGCCGGAATTTAGAATAATAATTGATTTTTCTGTAGTACGTGTGTCACTAAACGTCTCAACAACTTTCCCAACAGTGTTTTATTGTCGTAAGAAAGATACACGTATAGATAAATGGCTACGCAAACAAACTTGTACCGAGTGAGGTGGCGCAGTGGTTAGCACACTGGACTCGCATTCGGGAGCACGACGGTTCAATCCTACGTCCAGCCATCCTGATTTAGGTTTTCCGTGATTTCCCTAAATCGCTCCAGGCAAATGCCGGGATGGTTCCTTTGAAACTGCACGGCCGAAGTCCTTCCCCGTCCTTCCCTACTCCGATGAGACCGATGACCTGGCTGTTTGGTCTCTTCCCCCAAACAATCCAATCCACTCCAACAAACTTGTGGCTAGAGTGGGAGTGTTTCCACTCACTTCAGTGGCAAGTGAAGCTGTGATAACATTGGGTTTCCGCCCACGAAAAGTGCAGCACAAAACACCATACGAACATGCTGACCTGTTTTCTATAATTTTGGTGAACTCTTTTGAATAAATAGCGGATAAATGTGATTCAGTACACTACGCCCCATCTCTTATGATCTCGAGACCGTTAATTCCGTCCAGGCATCAAAAACTAGCTGTTCGAATGTAATCCTGAAGATAATGCTTGCATACCAATTTTTGATTTAGGTTTATGGGGCTTAAGTACCCAAAAATATTGTCCAAAGAAACAGTGTTAGACGTATTTATTAACACAGTCCTATTGACTAACTCGAGAGAAAAAAGATACGAGCACTTTCAGTCGTACGAGGGGTGTATACAAAGTTCGGATGAGCGACAGGCTTAGGAATCTGTATAAAGTAATGTAATTGGGTTCCTGCAATCAAAGAGCAGTAATCCTATGGACAGTTTGCAGCTGTTTTGCTGCTTGCACACTGCAATTCACGTAGTGGCCATTAGAAATATCTTGGAGAGAACAGGAGTGGTAGACCGTCTGAACACACTAGTTCTATCACAACTGAATCGACTTGGGAAACGTAGCGCGAGTACTTCAAGGCATATAGAGAATCGAAAAATATCCTTTTTTATTCCGTATCAGGTTTTTTTTAGCCTTCTGGAAGCCTTTTGATGCCTCCATCCCCTATCCGATGATCACACGCCTGCCTCTGTGACTATCGCAAATAACTCCTTTAAATAGATCTAGTCCCTGGAACACGAGTTAAGATGTAAATAAATAGTTTATTTCTGCTTTGACGGAGTCAGCAAACGTGAATAACAGGAATAGGTAGCTCTGAGAAGTGCAGGAAAGCATGAATTTCAGTTGAAAGTCTGGCGACTGGAAAAAAAACAAGAATGGAATAAATATTTGTTTCTCAGTGTACCGAGTGTGCTCTTCGTCATCCGTATTTGCTGCTGCCCCTGCAGAGGCGACGAAACTCTCGCAACTGGAAAACACTGGAACGGAACGTGGTACGCAGGACGTGGCGGAATTTGCATATTTTTGCGTTAATAATGTACAAGGGACGCGTTCCCTGCAAACGGTTTTATTTGATGTTATTCATTCGGTATCCTTTCCCCTTCTGTTTCAGAAAATCCCCTCCTAGAGGGAGTTCAGTTCAGACTCTTTCACTGTGATGATTTACAAGACTGTGTATACATTGGCATCAAATTTCTGGATAACTTTAGTAGCGCCTTTCACCAATACTTCAAAATGTAGCATCTTTAATTAATTATAAAACGGAGCTATTGAACCATATTATGATTAGTCATATATTGATACCGTGTTAAATTTTTCTCTACTCTTTTGATCTCCGAAATAACTGGAATTTCTCGATAAAACGGTTTGCATATTTTTGTCCCAATTGGCGCTTTTTCTCCTTCACCGCTCTGTCCAATAGCAAATTCGAGGAATTAAAGCAAATACAGAGGCTTAACGACAATATTTCTTCTCACGCGCCATTCGCGTATGGATCAGGGACGTGTGGATCAGTTAGCGTTACACAACACGCCATCAGGTGACTTGCGGAATACTGATGTTGATACAGAATTTGACGAGTTTTACGTGCAGTAGGACACCTGTCTCTACTTTTCGAGTTTCTCGTGAGCTGACATCCCGATTACTCCTTAGTCATACTGTAGCCACCTGTCTCTACTTTTCGAGTTTCTCGTGAGCTGACATCCCGATTATTCCTTAGTCATACTGTAGCAAAGGTCTGATCCTGCTGATGGGAGAAGATTGTAGCGTACTTTACTTCCTGTGCACCGTCACGACATCTGTCGCAATAAAGGAGTGGCCAAATTCACTTATGTTGTACGTCGAACGTCTCGGTTTTTAAGAGAATCCTGTTGAAAATACTACTGAAAACTGGTACTAAAATGAATCACTTCACTGTGCTGTTTCGATCGAAACAGTGTGTCGCTACTGTTATATATACAGGAGAAATCTTACAAAGTGATGTAAAATGAAACTCAGTCGGTTGTAGAGATAGTGAATAGTCGGATTAAGTTTACTGGGAGAATTATAGGTAGTGAAACCTATGTACAAAGAAAATCGCTTCAGGACACCTGTGTGACCCATTCTTGAGTAGTGATAGACCACCAGGAAGGATTAAAGGCAGACATCGAAGCAGTTCATAGGTGTGCTGTTAGATTTGTTACCGGTAGGCTGAATCAGCATACGAGTATTACCAAAAGCTCCGTGGACCCAAATAGGGATCCACAGATAGAAAAAGTTCTTGTAGCAATACTGCTACGAAAGTTTAGGTATCCGCCTTTGCGACAGTGCGAATAACGAGTCTGTTCCTACCAAAGTACATTTCTCTCAGTGTTCGCGTACACAACTGAAATGTGGCCTCGTGTAGGTGCACAACGCGATGGTTTCTACGTAGCTTTATTTGAGAGCGGAACAGACAAGGGAGTGAGCATCTGTTGTACAAGGCACCATTGAAGGTAAGTAGAAAGATGACTTGCGGAGACTGTGCATAGCTGTAGATGTATTCATAGTCCCGAGAAGCAAATCGATGATGGGTGGTTCCAACTACAGCTATGATTCGACAGATATGTGTATTTTCACGTCATAGTAACCATAAGAAAACAACAACACGTCCAGAACGCAAGGCTTAGCCAACACCACAATGTGGAGGGCCACCGATTCAGTTCCAGAAGGTCGGCCGGGGTGGCCGAGTGGTTCTAGGCGCTACGGTCTGAAACTGCGCAACCGCTACGGTCGCAGTTTCGAATCCTACCTCGGGCATGGATGTGTGTGATGTCCTTAGGTTAGCTAGGTTTAAGTAGTTCTGAGTTCTAGGGGACTGATGACCTTAGAAGTTAAGTCCCATAGTGCTCAGAGCCATTTGAACCATTCAGTTCCAGAAAGCTGAAGTCAAATGTGAGACAGCAGGTTGCTACTGCACGAGAAGGGATAGCAAGGCCGCTTGCTGTACCGCATCCACCGTGGTGTAGTTGTTATAGTCGCTGGTTGTCGTGGTGTGAGTCACTAGTTTGATTACCTCCTCGCTCTGTGCCGTTTATAATGCATTGTTCCTAAAGTTTCTTGGATCTACTTATTGACGGAATACGGGAATACAATGGAACATCACACCTGCGATTAAATAGGAGCAGTTTTGGTTTAGTCTGCTGTTCAACTCCGTCAGTTCTTGTTGACTAAGCTGCTACTGTAAGCTCTATTTGGTTTCAGATCCTATGTGACAATGTATCACTTAAGACCCTGACAAAGCTTCAGCGTACGATTTCAAGTGTCGCGATTTCATACACGCGAGAGGTAGCAAGGGTCTGCAGAGGGGAGCAGATTTCTCGAAGAGTGCCGTAAGATTAGCTACACAGTAAGGGAAATGGTGGTAGAGCCGCAGAAAAAGTTGCTAGCAGTTTCCTGATACTTAAAATGAAAGAGCTTTACACGCGTCTGGCTTTGATGCTACTCTCCTTGGAAAAAGTAATCGAAAAGACCGCAAAGAGGACGACAAGTTTTGCAGAAATAAGAGAGGATGAAATCAATCTAAGAATTCCTCTGTAAGCTCACTAACTAATGGAAAAGTTACCGAGATGCGGATATATCTATAAATCGCAGGGCTTTTCATTTGCTGTACAGTAGCGATAGGTCTGCGGTACGGATAAATTCTGGGAGATCATCTCTGAAGGAGTAGCAGGGCTTATGCTTGATAGGACTGGCTGCAGTGTTTCACCGGTCAAGTCACAGCTAACTAACCTCAATGTAACCAGTAACATCGTCAACAATTGTTTAATTATATAACCAAAACCGTGCCAAAAACGTAAGACTTTCTAGTAATGTTCATGTGTTCGGATTTCCCGAAGACATACGCATGAGGAGGTAGTGAGGGTCAGGTTTTCCGTATTGTTATTTCAGTTCATAAATCCAAACTGAAGACGGAGGAATCTGCTGTGATAATGGAAAAACATGCAGTTAGTCCAAATGAAGAATGGCCACAACGTCACATCTCCTCAACTATTTGTGAGTCAGAAGTTACATTTAGGCGGCGTTACAAAGGGGAACGTCAGAGAAAGTATTGAAAGTTGTTAGAAACTGTTTAGAAATCGATTTTAAGTTATGTTGTGTGGGACCTAGACATGTAAAGAGCTTCCTGGGAAAGCGCAACAATCGAGACAACACGGTTAGATTCAGCTTCTGTCCTTAGATCATTTATGTACTTGATATAGACAATAACGGAACGCTCAATAAAATTTTTCTGGGTTTGTGACCGCATTGCCAATATATTTAAAACTATCGACGTTTCGGTCCCTGTTGCAAGGTACCTTACTCAGAGTGTTTTTGTTGTGTTTACACAAACAAAAACACCCTGAGGAAGGTATCTTGCAATAGGTCGGTACTTTTATGTGTATTGACAATGTGGTCACATACCCACAAAAAGTTTATTGAATGTGACAATGGCAGCGGCAGCCTACGATTATATATAACGAATCGGGTTAAAGATACAAACATGTAAGTACTGTTCATCACAGATAAGCATTCCTTCAAAGATTTATCTTTCATCTTTCATTCCCTATTCATGACAGCAGGTTAGGCTATTGCAGAACTTCCTTCTTTTCAGCTAAATACCACGGAAACCTGAGTGTGGGATACAGGGAATCGAAGCTTTGAATTCTATCGCAGAAGAGATTTCATGTTTTGCATTGCAAGCAATGCTGGAGGTTTTGTCAAAACGCTTCAAGTTTTGTACTCTTCCGCAAATTGTTTCGCACACGTTTTCCACGAATTATGCTTTCTATTCCATTAGACTGTGCACAAGCCCTTATTTAATGGCCGGCAAGAGTGGCCGAGCGGTTCTAGGCGCTACAGTCTGGAACCGCGCGACCGCTACGGTCGCAGGCTCCATTCCTGCCTCGGGCATGGATGTGTGTCATGTCCTTAGGTTAGTTAGGTTTAAGTAGTTCTAAGTTCTAGGGGACTGATGACTTTAGAAGTTAAGTCGCATAGTGCTCAGAGCCATTTTGAACCTTACTTCATGGTAGCTGAATATTGTGTTGGATGTTACTGGTCGCTATACACATGTACTCATCTCGGTTACTCAGAGATAATGTCACAGCGAAGTACCGTTGACAGAGCACGTGGGAGACACACATGCACACATATATGACTGCTACCCAGTAGTGTATTGAAATCACGGTTTCCAGAATTTTCTGTGATGGAGAGTTTTGCTACTCGTTAGAAAGTGTCACTTTCATGTCAGTCTTTCTTTACTCGTCTACATCGATGTTGCCTAGCTCTAAATAACATTAATTATCCTACAATTACGCCATCGCTTTTTCAAATACCAAAAAATAATTTGGAACTCCATTTGTGGAATAGCTTTTAGCCCTCTTAGCGATGCGTTTTTCATCTCACCCAAGCTTGTAAAACAACAACCCTTCATGGTTTTCTTTATTTTCGGGAGCAAACCAGTCACATCGACCCATGTCCCTCGAAATTAGGCAATTATGGTAGAAAATTTGCTTTTAGTTAATTAGTTACAAGGTCTGTAGATCACCTGAACGATTCTTTTGTCGAAAATACGTGGAGCGAGTCAGTTTACAGGATATGAATGTATGACTATCGTTAACATTAATGAGCCCTTTTGTTCAAAGTTCTTTGCAAGCAGGTACTCTTTGAAACGACACTGTTTTCACACATTTTTCGTTTCCAAAAATTAAAAAAAATTCTTTGCGTTGAAAGGTATCTTCAAAATTAAGGGGTTTCTTTATAATTGATCTGAATATCTGGGGGGGGGGGGGGGGGAGGTATGACCTCAATACAACTTTCGTGCAAGCGGAATGCGGTAGGATGTGCCGTACATCAGAGATGGATGAAGCATGGCGTGGAATTTTAGCAGTGAGAGCTTAAACAAAAATTCTGGCATAAGAACATTTACCAGATCGGAAAATGTAATTGCACACAGAAATATGTATAGTGAGTTATATGACGGTTGCGGTTGCCTGCAATCTATTAAGTCGCATATTAATTAAACCTGGAAACTTGCTTCGGAGTCCCCTGCAAGGTCTATGATCTATGGAAGAGGAATGATCAAAGGATGGTTTAATCACGAACACTTAAATTGACACGCACTTGAGAGACTAACAGGAAGGAAAAGAACTACAAAACTTCACCAGAGCATACGTGGGTAGCACGAGGTACTGTTCCCTTGATATTAACATGCGGGAAAAATAAATAAAATTTCTGTTAAAGACAACTGCTATAAAAATGAAGCACAAATAAGAATCACAATTAAAACAGTGGAAGGTCACTGTGGCCTTGACGCTGTAGATTTTCTCATTAGATCACGACCACGTGGTCCTCAAAACAAAAGCGTGCACAAAGGACGGTATCAAGTGAGATGAATTGCACAAAATTCAGTCATAAAATGACGGAGGTAATACGCAGTATACATGCTCTTGTGAGAGGAATACTAAACAAAATGAACTGAAACACAATAATCTCAACACGGCACCACGTGTTTCATTAACAGTTCAATTGAACAATAGCCTACACCGCCCCAGTATTTTAACGCATTTTACAGTTGTGAATTAGCAAATAAAATTTGTGACGTTCGATAATAAACTATGAACGATGAAAGGAATCATTTATTTCGACTAGCTTTGAAAAACATACATAAAACACAACACTAATTTCTCAAGGCAAAAGCACACTTACGCCAGTAGGTCTAACCCGTCTCGCGTCCCACAGAACAATCCACGAATAGATACATTGAAATATCACACTTAAACTATCGAACATGCGTGTGGAGCTCTTACAAGTTCCAATAACCTACTGAAACGTTAAAACGAAATAAGGAAAGGATACTGTGGCTACCACAAACACACTCAGTTGATCGCTCTTTTCCCTTTTCTTCTTTACATCTAGGGTAATAGACCATTTGCACCAACAACTGTGCCAGAGGCAAACATATGAAGCTGTGTGGTATGGCAAATTCATGAAAAGGCTCATGCAGAGACCCTTCAGCGAGAGCCAGCTAACACGCAAAGTCGTCACTGAGTTCTCCGACTGTGATTCAGCGATCTTTCATAACCACCTATTCCAGTTTTTCAATCGTTTCACCAGTTGTTGTGCGGGGGTGTCCAAAACGCTCATCATTTTCAACGTCCTCACGGTCTACATCGAAGCGCTTGTACCGCTAATTAACCCTTGCTTTATTCGTGGGAGGCCCAACGCCTGTAGAAATTTTTGCTCCGCCTTCTGGCCCTGGCTAACCAGTCGGGACGACCGACCGCCGTTTCGTCCTCTTCCCATGGTGTCGTTGCATACGGTATGAGATGAGACGGATGATGGGACTTAAACGTTCAACAAAGTTCTCTCCGCACACTATAGTCTTTCTTCACCACGGAGCCCCTTCTTACTCAGGTCGCTCCTCAGATAGCATTACGAGGCTGCGTGTACCCGTTCCACTCCTTCCACAACGAAAATTCTCTAGCAGTACTGGCAATCGATCCCCAACACCTCGCATAGCAGACTCATCTACGGACGCGGAGTTCTGAAACCCTGTTGCACACTATTACTACAAATTTTCCGATCCGATTTTGTACGAAATACATAATCATCGGTAGGGCCTACTCTCGAAACGCATGTAATCTTTTTGACCGCTAGCTGCCGACTGGAAGTGTAATCCGAAATCGCTAACTTTGTACAGACGCTTCATAGACATGTTTAGCAACAACGTGACGGAAAACTCGTGCACACCTGACTAACGCAACACACCATTTTTGGTAATACCCAATGCTTTTTAACAGATTTCATTTATATATCAATCCTGTTAACTCTATTATCAACAGACATATCGAAACAATGTTTTTATGGTATGATATAAGTCTTTAGTGCCATTCGAAATGTCTAGGAAACACAAATAGAATGATATAATGCTTATGGATTTGGCTTTGGAACCTGCCAAGAAATTAGCCGAGAGATGTACTAAAATTTAAAAGCGAGTTGGCCGGGATTGGCTACTGTAGCGTATTTATCTCCAAGAGGGAATCTCGTGTTAGCTCCGTCCTTGCGTCAAGCCTTTCGATTCAATATTTGCACGAAAGATTACAATGATCGTACCTACCTATATAGGGTCGTCATAGGTATCTTACTCCTTTTAACTGATGACGTTTATAGGACAAATATGCATTCAGAACAAATTTATCCAAACACAAACCAAACTAATGCCCACCAATAGTCTTTCTAACACTTTCGTAACCGTTTAGTTACAATTCTTATTTACAATTTGGAGTTAGATATTGCTAAACAGATGTTTCGTTTTTAAACTGCCTGCATCTTCGTTTCATTCTTCTTGTATATGGCTATTACGCTAGCGCGTGTTCATATACAATTATTTTGGCATATAGAACGAAAGGTATTGGTTTTCAAAAGCTTCTTGGAACTTTTTAGTTATGTAGCCTCTACTGATATATGCTGCTCAAAAGATAGCCCTTGAATCATCTATATAGTACCACAAAGACCTAAGATAATTTAACCAAGTTCCTATTCATATTGGATATAATTCGGTATTGTACCTAGTATAAGTAGTACAGTATTCACTTTAATGTCTTCATCAGTATGTTGCATTATTTTGTATGCTTCAGCTCATCATCCATTAGTGCCATGTCTAATAACTATGTCCTATTAATATATTTCACTTTCCTTTCTTTATAGGACCAATTTTCTTATATAGTCTGCAAATACAAGTTTATTACCCAGGATATTTAATAACGCAGAAATTTTCTACTTTGGGTGATTTCAATACCTCTCCATGTTAATTCCATAAAAGTCTACAATTAAGTTCCTTTTATATTTAAATATAGTAACAGAATATCTGTACGCTACTTTTCCAAAACTTTTATCACATTTACATTCTTTAACATGTACAAATACACCGTTATATATAAGCTTTCTAGATCTATTAAAACTAGTTAATTTGTACATCAAGCTGATGCTTATTTAACTAGGGAAAGCACACTGTTATTATTGTAGAAAATTTCCAGCTTAGTGAATTTGCTTCAAAAGGACTGAATGATTGTATGCTTCAAGCTCTTGGAGTTATAATTAAGCTCTGGTAAATCCAATATACTTTATCCTTGTAGTCTTATGCTTGATATAACATTCGTAACTGTCTGGCGCAAAAGCTTAACTCGTTAAGGAATATCCATAATTAACGCCTCTTGTGACACGTCGAACAACTCAGTCACTTGAGATTATTAGAAGCAGACTATCATAACGAGCCTTGCACATTAATTTCGTATGTCTGTCATTCTTAACAATTACTTACTAAAGGTTTTATTATTCGGATTTATGAAGTAAGTCATGAAGTGAATGTATGATGCTCATCGGAAGTTTCTGCAAGCGTAGTCGTCACCACTAGTTATTTTCTCATCCCATTTGAATGTATATGTGTCGTAAGGAATTAGGTTCCAACGGCAATTAATTGTTTTAGGTGCGTCTGCATACATATTCGTCCTCTGTTCGTTTCTACGGGTGATTTCTTCGTTATCAGGACCACCACGGTAAATCTCAGTGGAAAGAGCGACACTTACTCGAGCTGCAGACGCACAATGACTGTTGAATGACCGGCCATTCTTATATCATTAAACAAAAGCTACGATTTCATCCCATCACTGTGGAAACCACTTAATAGTGGTGAATTCCGAAGTTGTGGAGAATTATCTTACTGCTGAATAGGTCGCTAAAATAATTAATTACCTGCTTTTCCAAAATTCTTATTTACTGACCCGTTACGGGCGCAGCCAATTATCCGAACATCAAAAAGAAAATTCTTCGTACGAAGAATGGAGTCGCATGTGCCAGCCATAAGCATATGTGACTCCATACCTTGTATTAATAATTTTCGTTTTGAAGTTCTGGAGTCACATACGCTGATGGCTGTCACATGTGAGTCCATACTTTGTACAAATAATTTCCTTTTTGAATTTCTGTTGATGTACTGTCCTCGAAACGCAGCCATAAATAACAATTTCTGAACAACAAGTGAAAAGTCATTGTAGCGACCTGGAGGTGACGTAAGTCTTCATAAGTTTACGTCATGGTTGTCGACCTCCTGGACGACTATGTTTCGCACCTTCAAAGAATTTGCAAGTCCTAAAGATGTGAAACTATAAACATTATTATTAGTGTGAACCACTGGACTTACACATTTCCTTAATTCCTGACAGGCTGTGGCCATTCCGTTCTCAGAATAATGTTCGCCGCTAAACAGCAACATTACATTGTTAAGACATTACTGTCTGACTCTTGACATTCTTCTTACAAGGAATAATCAGTAAGCTATTTTTGATTATTTATTTTGGAAATAAGAAATTCCAACATCCGAGGCTGCAGCAAGAATAGTAATTTTCCCAATTTGTCTAGAAAAACAGGTTTTTTTGCCTCCGTGGACTGTTTTGATGCCCTCTGCAATGATTCCTCTCCTGTGTCAGCCTCTTCATCTCAGAGAAGAACCCAACTTTCTCAGTTATTTGTTGGATATTACTAATCTCTACCCTTTCCTGTAGCGGTTTCACTAAATAGCTCTCTCAAATATGTAGAAGCTATTCCCTGATCTCTTAACACATGTTCTGTCCTACTCTTCCTCATCTTGTCAATACATTCCCCACTTTACTCTCCTCACCGACTGCTCGAATATCCCGCATTGCTCATCTCATCAGTCTATCTAATTTTCAACATCCCTCTGCAGCAACACATCTCAAGCTCTTCAAGTTTTTTTCTTTTTTCGGTTTGCCAAGAGCCCATGATTAGTTTCTACACACTGCTGTGCTCCTAACGCACGTTCTCAGATATTTCCTCCTCGTATTAACGCCTATGTTTCATACCAGTAGATATATTTTAGCTAGGATTATTCCCTTCACTCGTTCTATTCTAATTTGTTCATGTGTTTCATGTTATTTTGCTAGCAAGGAAGTAGAAATCCTTCACTTCGTGTACTACGTGGTCCCGAGTTTTGATAAGTTCATCACTAATCACAATCACGCTATTCCTCATTTCGTTCGTCTGTCGTGCTTTTGCTCTCACCTGACGACGTCGCCTGTTCGGACTGTCCATTCCTTTAAATACATCCTGTATTTCTTCCACACATTCAGTGAACCGGAAACACTGTTACTGATATCATTTCACACGAATTTTAAGCTTGTAACCTTTATTTCACTTGCGTACTTCCTCCTTCGATATAGTAACTGAATAGTTTGGGCGAAAGACTACATGCCTCTATTGTACCGTTTCTGAACCGACTACTTCTTTCTTGATCCTGTTCGTATCTGCACACATAGTATAGTCGGAGAGAAACCAATGTTTATGACGTCATATCTTGTGAACTATGTATCGTACAACGATACGGTATTACAGGTAGCTTCAGTGGCATATGTGGATACTGTTTGCGAAATTTATTGCGAATAGAGTTAGTAGCAAACGTGAAATAAATTTAAACGTAGTGGACGATGCGGCAGCTTTCATGTATCTCACTTTATTACATCATATCTCCTGAATTATGTGACATACAGCGATATACGAGGGCTGTCCTGAAAGAAAGTTCCGATTGATCGCGAAATGGAAACCACAGTTAAAATGAGAAATGTTTTATCTGTAACAATTAGCTACACCTGCCAGCTAATTCTCTACGTAGTCGCCGTGCTGGCTTAGACATATGTCGTAGCGTTGTACCAACTTTCCAATACCCTCATCAAAGAAGGCAGCCGGCAGTGCTTTCCGCCAATTCTCCATGCTGGCCTACAATTGCCAGCGCTTCATGTGAGCAGAGATGAAACTCAGACGGAGACATTTACGGGCTGTATTGTGGGTAATCAAACTTTTCCAATTGAAAACGACGCAGTAGCATCTTCATTGCACCTGCAGAATGCGGCTGAGAATAGTCCTGAGAAGAAACCGCGTCGACAGTTTTGTAATGATGGCTGCATCGCTGTAGGCGAAATCTCTCAACAAACCCTCTTACTTGGCGGGAGACACTACTTTCTAGACATCTTTACGCGCTGACTGTCAGTTCATAAATGAGAGGAGCAGCTTCATGCTACCTAGGGCCATACTGGCGACACTGCCCAACACATCTGAGCGAAGCTTTATCGGATTTTCATAGTGGTTTCCATTTCGCAACTGATCGGAACCTACTTCCCGGACACCCCCTGTAGTTCTGCAGCTACATTCTCAGGTCTATGTGTACTCCGTGTCCAAAATGTGTTGCGAACATATTTAGTAGTAAATAACTAACAAATTACTACGTCATGCCTCATGCGGTACTTGTACTGCTTGAACAGCGGAAAATTATTAAGCGATAAGCTTTTCTCATTTCATCATATTGTAGGGATTCTCAGCGAGAAAATGTCTCATCAAGGTTCGAAATTTTGTGTAATGTTTATTGCAAGTCACTAAGTGCTCTCACTTTCAAGTACCGCACGAATACACTCCGGTTACTGAAGCATCGCGTGCCACGCATCAGTGTCATTTCCATTTCGTTGCCAGCTAGATGCTTCTTACCGCCACAGCAATTGCTGCCTGACAACCAGGTTTGTGCATTCCAAGTTTGGTGGAAATCGGTCTTGTGGTTTACGAGGAGATGTGGAACATACATGCACGTACGCACATACACACATACGTCTATCCATTTTTTGAAATATGTATGGATAACGCAAAAAGGCAACCGAGAGATGAATTTACATCGTGAACGAAACTCTTTCGGAACGGTTTTCTAATGAGTTCTCATTTCTACCTGCTGATTGCTTAATGACATGTTCCTTATAACGGTTCTCACAGTCAGATTTTGCGTACTCGGAGCTCTCAGCTGAGACGAATGCTTGAGCACTGCTGTGTGGTGCTGTATTGGCTTCAGACACTTCTTCCTCTTCCGCACCTCCATCTACTCCATCTCCCGCCTTTTCGGCCCTATACTGCTCACGGTCTCCCTCTGCAAAAAAGTACTGACATGCTACTTAACTTCACTGCCATAATTGTTGTGTAGTGCTTTGTTTACCGCCACTAATTTTTTATGTTAAGTACACTTTACACACATTATTTTCGATTTATATTCAGTCACTGTATCACGTTGACTACTCATAATTCACTGTTTCTATTCACTCGCTGCGCTACTTTTTTGTCACTGTCAAGAAATTGACGTTCGAGCCCACGTCTTGCTGTATATCCGCCTGCCAATGGCTAGCTCTTCCAGTGACAAATTCCAGAACATACCTAACGTCATCGAGTGGTCGACTACGTTCTAGAAAGGCCCGCCAAGTTGGCCATGCGGTCTAACGCATGGCTTTCCGGGCGGGATGGAGCGCCTGGTCCCCGGCACGAATCCGCCCGGCGGATTTGTGTCGAGGTCCGGTGAACCAACCAGTCTGTCGATGGTTTTTAGGTGGTTTTCCGTCTGCCTCGGCGAATGCAGACTGGTTCCCCTTATTCCGCCTCAGTTACACTATGTCGGCGATTGCTGAGCAAACAAGTTCTCCACGTACGCGTTCACCATCATTGCTCTACCACGCAAACATAGGGGTTACACTCGTCTGGTATGAGACGTTCCCTGGGGGGTCCACCTGGGGCCGAACCGCACAATAACCCAGGGTTCGGTGTGGGGCGGCGGAGGGGTGGACAGCGGCTGTCGTCGTGTGGTTGCGGATCACTGCGTCTGTGGCGGAGACGGAGCCACTCCCTCGTTTCTACGTCCCCGGTAAACATACAATACAATACAGTACAATGTTCTAGAACATTTCACAACATTCGAGAGTGTTCTTGAATGCTCCATAACGATCTAGTATGTTCTGGCATGTTCCCGGACATTCTGGAATATTCCCAAATGTTCCAGACTATTTCCCAACATTATAGAACATCCCGGGTCATTGTGGATCATCCCGGGACATTGTGGAATGTTTTGGAATGCTCTAGAGTACTCTCAGGTGTTCTGGAATGTTCTCGAATACTCTCGAATGTACTGGAATGTTCTAGAAATTTCTAGAGGGAGAAACTTTCTAACCCTTTTATCTTCAAAAGCAAATCCTTCAGGTAAAAACGTTATGGGTTGGGGATAGAGGCTACCAAATCATATAACTCCTTTGATCCTACCACTCATAGTTTCTTAGTTTTAGTGGGACGCACATTTTTCGCTTCTAGTATATTACTGATTACTGATCTCAGCTATACCTTACACGTTCTTTCCTCAGAACTCTTGCAACATTTTACGTTGTCTACTACGTTTGTTAATTCCTCATTCATGAACCTGTCTATACTTTAGGCCTTGCTTCCCTTATCAGTCGCCATTTCACAAATGTCTTTCTGGCAACTTTACTCTTAGGAAAACTAAAATTACCGTTAAATAACAGCTGGATGTGTGGTGTCACCGCCAGACACCACACTTGCTAGGTGTTAGCTTAAATCGGCCGCGGTCCATTTAGTACATGTCGGACCCGCGTGTCGCCACTGTGTGATCGCAGACCGAGCGCCACCACAAGGCAGGTCTCGAGATACGGACGAGCACTCGCCCCAGTTGTACGACGACTTTGCTAGCGACTACACTGACGAAGCCTTCTCTCATTTGCCGAGAGACAGTTAGAATAGCCTTCAGCTAAGTCCATGGCTACGACCTAGCAAGGCGCCATTAGCCTTACATAGCAACTGATAGTTTGATAGTTATAGTATGAAATGTCTCATCCGGAAGGCTTTAATCACAACAAGGATAAATAGCAGTTAAGTATTCGAAGAGCTGCATACTTTTCTTATTAGCATTCAATACTTATCCTGTTCCAGAATTCACGCCCGTCTGCATTAGATAGCTTCCATTTCGGCATCCTCTATCTACAAGGTGTTGGCACATTTACCAACACATCATTGGCGACGAGGGAAAGGGTCTTGTTCTTTCTAATTGCTTACATTTACTTGTGTCATGGCTTCGCCACAATCTCCAGATGTACTGTCCGAATTTTATCGCTTGCAGAATCAGCAGACGCAGGCGTTATTGGATGCCCTTGGACAGCTCGTCCAGGGTCAACGTGCCATTCAAACCGATGCGGCGGCCGCCGCTTCATCGCTCCCGCAGCCACAACGAGCAGTTGCACCACTGTTTCGCAATTTTGATGCAGCGCACGAATCGTGGACCGAGTGGTCACGCCAGTTTGGATTTCATCTCGCCGCCTACAGAATTCAAGGTAACGAGCGGCTTCCTCATTTATTGTCGTGTGTCGGCGTGCAAACGTACCGTGTGATAGTGAAATTGTTTCCCCGACGCGACGTAGCAACTCTGTCCTACGAAGAAATTTTGTCGGCATTGGACGCCTATTTCAAAGAAACAGTTAATGTAGTTGCAAAAAGGTATATGTTCTTTCATACAAAACGTACGGCCGGTCAAACTAATCGGGAGTGGGTTGCAACTTTGCAAGGCCTTACTAGGGATTGTGCGTTTGAATGTGACTGTGGCCTTCCTTATTCAGATACTATGGTACGCAATGCAATTGCACAGAACGTTTCTGATGTTCGCATACGGGAACAGATTTTGAAAATAGTTAATCCCTCCCTTCAGCATGTGATAGACATATTGGATAGACAAGACACACTTGACTGTGCTCAGGAATCTTTTGAAACTTCGCCAGCGGTGTGTAACATTAACCGGCCTGCCGGGCGCGCTGCGCGGCCCGGTCAACTGCCCTCGCACACACCAACGCAGCTGCCACCACGCCCTAAACCAGGTGTGCCGCGCCAGCATACAAATGCAGTGAAATCATGCCCGCGGTGTGCTACTAGACATTCACGTGAAAATTGCCTGTCACGCCAAGCTATTTGCTTTTTCTGTCATAAGAAAGGACATGTTCACAGTGTTTGCCAGAAAAAGCTCAGATCAGACAATCATAATCATTCCAGGCCTTTTGCTTCGCGCCGGAATCGAACCAAGGACACTCAGGCTCGTGGACCTTCCCCCATGGACATTCATGTAGTTAATTCCGCTTCGTCCGGTGCCACTTTCTCTACAAGTGACTGTGTACATCCCACAAAATGTGTGCGTTGACGTCGCCGGAAATTACGTCAATTAGTAAGTGCTGCTGTACCTGTGTCACTTCAAATTGCACGAGACAGTCGTTCTTGTCGTCAGCAGGACAATAAACTTTTTGTAGATTTGGACTTTAATGACAAGGTCATTCCATTCCAGCTCGATACCGGAGCTGCAGTTTCATTGCTCAATCACGACACGTACAAACAACTGGGCAAACCTCCGTTGCGTGCCGCAAATGTTCAGCTCAGTGCATATTCAGGACAGAAAATTCCTGTGTTAGGACAGTGCAGCCTTCTTGCAACAGACAAGGGACAAACAAAACTAGTGTCATTTTACGTTCTTCGTTCTGCTACTGCAGTGAACTTGTTTGGCTTAGATTTATTTCAGTTGTTTAACATGTCTATTGTAAATCAGGTCCTATCAGTGAATCGGACTGTGCCTTCAGACAGTGTTTCTCGTCTGTGTGAAGAATTTGCAGACACTTTTGCACCGGGCATTGGTTGCGCTAAAAACTATGAAGCACATTTGGAACTGAAAGTAAATGCGCAACCGAAATTTTTCCGAGCGTGCAATGTTCCCCACGCATTGCGTGATGAGGTCGCAAGAACATTAAACGATTTAGAATCACAGGGTGTAATTGAACATGTGCAAGCTTCTCTCTGGGCCTCACCCTTAGTAATTTTGCCAAAACCTTCCGGCAAACTGAGACTTTGTGTGGACTTCAAGGCAACAGTGAATCCACAACTCGTGATTGCAACTTATCCCTTACCCCGCCCGGAAGATCTTTTTGATAAACTGTGCCCGGGTAAATGCTTTTCGAAGTTGGACCTAGCAGATGCGTACTTGCAAATCCCAGTGGACGCCGAATCCCAGCGCGTCTTGGTGGTTAACACGCATCTTGGTTTGTACCGATTCAAAAGACTGCCATTCGGGTGTGCATCCGCCCCTGCATTGTTTCAGCAATATTTACAAACTATTTGTGCGTCGGTCCCTACTGCTGCGAACTATCTGGACGATATTGTGATCTCCGGAAAGACGGCAGACGAGCATTTAGCACACCTACGAACATTATTTCAGGTACTGCGCCAACATGGTCTTCGCTTGCGGAAAGACAAATGTGTGTTTTTTGCTCGTGACTTACCATACCTGGGACATGTCATCAATGCCCAAGGCATACATCCGAGTCCAGAGCACCTCCGTGCCATACAAGATTTGCCTTCACCACAAAATGTGAAGCAGCTACAGAGTGTGTTGGGTAAAATTAACTATTATCATCGCTTTCTGCGCAATGCCTCTTCTATTTCAGCTCCGCTTCATCGCTTACGCCGTAAGGTTGTTCCGTTCGTCTGGACGACGGAATGCGAACGCGCCTTTCGCCAGTTGAAATCGGCGTTGCTTTCAAATACTTGCCTTACGCCATTCGATCCCCAGAAACCCCTTTTGTTGATGGTAGATGCATCGGATTTCGGGATCGGTGCTGTGCTTGCGCACAAAGTTGGCTCGCATGATCGCCCTATTGCCTTTGCGTCAAAATTGCTCTCATCTGCGCAAAGAAATTATTCACAGATAGAGAAACAAGCTTTGGCTCTCGTGTTTGGTGTTACTAAGTTCCATGATTTCTTGTATGGTCGTCACTTTACCATCATCACAGACCACAAACCTTTGACGTCGCTTTTTCATCCGAACAAGCCTGTATCTCCGCGTACAGCGGAAAAATTCATTCCCTGGTCTACTTTCCTCTCGCAGTACCGCTACGATATCTTGTATCGGTCCACTGCTAAGCACGGAAACGCCGATGCGTTGTCCCGTTTGCCTGTTGCTGAGGATAAAGCATTCGATTCTTCCGAACTTGCTTGCATGTTCATTGATTCGGAAACCGATGAAGTGGTCGAATCGTTTCTGATTGATTTTCGTCGTGTAGCTACAGCCAGAGCTGCTGACACTGTCCTTGCTACCGTTTTGCGTTTTGTTGCTACGCACAGGCCCTTGTCAAAGTCTCGGATCGAGGATCCGTTGGTTCGCCGTTTTTTTGCTCACAAGGAGAGACTTTTTGTTCGACGTGGTGTTTTGTTGTTGCGTTCTGATAATGATCAGTCCAGAGTCGTGGTCCCACGTTCGTTACAGTCCTCTGTCTTACTGCTTCTTCACCAAGGACATTGGGGTATAGTGCGAACGAAACAACTTGCTCGTCAGCACTGTACTTGGTTCGGAATCGATGCTGCGATTACGAATATGTGTTCTTCTTGCATGGCGTGTGCCGAACAACAATCCGCACCGCCGCGGAAAGTCTTTGCATGTCCGAAAGCCACTTCCCCTTGGCAACGCTTGCACATAGATTTTGCTGGTCCATTCTGGAATGCTCGTTGGTTGGTTCTGGTAGATGCCTTCAGTAATTTTCCTTTTGTTGTCCGGATGTCTTCCACGATGTCCTCTGCCACCATCCAAGCGATGTCTGCTATCTTTTGCATTGAAGGTCTTCCGCAGACTATTGTTTCCGACAATGGCCCACAATTCATGTCCGCAGAATTTCAGTCATTCTGCCAGGCCAATGGTATTCAACATCTGACATCCGCGCCGTTTTCGCCTCAGCCAAACGGTGCCGCTGAACGATTGGTCCGGACTTTCAAGTCGCAGATGTTGAAGTTGAAAGAATCGCATTCTCGGGAGGACGCATTGTTGCTCTTTTTGTCTTTGTATCGCTCTCAGCCCCGAGATGGTCGCTCGTCGGCTGAGTTGCTCCACGGTCGTCCTCATCGAACCTTGATGTCTTTGCTGCATCCGCCGCATCAGGTTCCTGTGCAGCGGCAGACTCCTGCTTTTGCTCCAGGCGACGTTGTATTTTATCGCAACTATCGAGGTTCACGGCGTTGGCTCGCAGGGCGCATTCTTCGCTGCCTCGGCCGCGCGATGTATTTGGTTTTTGGGGCCTCTGGTGAGGTGCGTCGGCATCTCAATCAGCTGCGCCTCTGTCGTCGCACGGGTTCTGCCGCTCCCCGTCTGCTTTCAGCGACGGTGCCGTCCGGTCAGCGCCCTGGGGACCCATCTACTGGCTCGCCTCATCCCCAGGTGTTACCGACGATGCCTTCCATTTTGCCCCATGGCGACGCGCCGCCGCAGCCGCCGCCGCCGCCGCCTGTTCTCCCGCCGGCGCCGCCCGCATTCGACGCTTCGCTGCAGCCGCCAAGCGCCTCCCTGGGTCAAGCGCCGCCGATCGCTTCCCGTGACCAGCTGTCCTCCGCCATGGAACTCTTGCCCGCTCCGGACCACATGGCGTCTTCGCGCGTCGGGTACCCCGACGCAATGGAGGTCGATCCTTCGGCCCCTCCTGACTCTTTACGGGCGCATACACCGCATGTTGACGTGCACCCTGGACTAGGTTTTCAGGCGTTTCCTAGCTCCCCTCGGACCGAATGGCCGGGTGCGGGTGGCACAGCCTCGCCTGTTGTTAGGCTCCCCACCTCATCGCATACGTCAACATGGGGTCCTCCCACGGCGGGCGGAAGCCTTATCATACGACCGTTCGCCGATTTGCGGGGGAGGAATGTGGTGTCACCACCAGACACCACACTTGTTAGGTGGTAGCTTAAATCGGCCGCGGTCCATTTAGTACATGTCGGACCCGCGTGTCGCCACTGTGTGATCGCAGACCGAGCGCCACCACAAGGCAGGTCTCGAGATACGGACTAGCACTCGCCCCAGTTGTACGACGACTTTGCTAGCGACTACATTGATGAAGCCTTCTCTCATTTGCCGAGAGACAGTTAGAATAGCCTTCAGCTAAGTCCATGGCTACGACCTAGCAAGGCGCCATTAGCCTTACATAGCAAGTGATAGTTTGATAGTTATAGTATGAAATGTCTCATCCGGAAGGCTGTATTCACAACAAGGATAAATAAAAGTTAAGTATTCGAGGAGCTGTATACTTTTCTTATTAGCATTCAATACTTATCCTGTTCCAGAATTCACGCCCGTCTGCGTTAGATAGCTTCCATTTCGGCCTCCTCTATCTACAAGGTGTTGGCACATTTACCAACACATCAGGATGTATTCAAACGTATCGATTTTGGCTCTTTATGTTTATTGCGTTATTACAGTACTCAGAGAAGGTTATCATTTAAGACCTCACCAGTATTTCGCAGAGGAATATCTGACGATTGAAGTTTCCGTCCATTAACACCAGATATTGTGTCGATGACACAGGAACATCATTTACGTGAACAATTGCTTTCCCAGGTGAAACAAGAACGACGTGCCGACCGCATACGGACATTAGATGTCGGGCGAACGTTCGTGCAAATCTGCATGCGCCGCTGGAACTCCGGTGCAGACTTTTCGGCTGCCGGCGCTGATGTGACAGCGGAGCGGGGCCCAGGCCCTGTCCTTCCATCCACTTCCCCCCACCCCGGGCCACGTCACGCCTCGCCACGCCACGCCGTGGCTGCGTTCGGGCCCTGCACTTCAGACATGTGCGTGGGCAGGCTCGCCCTACCACACTTGCCAGTGGTGAATCCCAGCACACAAGTCCACTGCATTATTCATGAGCGGGCGTCAAGATCTCCGGATAATTTCCTTCTTCCTGCCTTTTTTCCGCACGTCTGCCACCGCCAGATACATGTCTCGCGCTACGTGCGAGCTACCCGACGGAGCCGCAGAGGTAAACATATTTTCAAGAGCAGGACAGGCCCTGCACCATCATACCCACTGAAGAAGTGCATTAAGCAATCGATTCCATCATATATTTTTAGCATGGTGCAGCAGAGTCAGCAACTGTAAAATGTAATTATGTTAAATTTAGCCTCCAGTTCCATAATCAAAGAACCTTATACAACAGTAGGCTGAAATTTAATGTGATTCCATTTGTGCTACGGCTTTCAAACTGTAGCCATCAGTCGTAGTTTGCAAAAGAGCTACATCAATTGTGCATCTCCAAAACGAAATTTCATTGGAGATTTCTCTTATTAATTACCTTTCTCAAATTTCTTCAATGTGGGTTTCACTTATATCCATCTCGTTATACAATTAATGTGTTTTTTGCTCTCATCGGCACATTTTGTATCATTTTACAAAATGTAGTTCTCATTTCCCATTCAGGGATTAGTTAAATTTTTTACCATTTTCTCAAATAATGAGGTACAAACCAATATCAGCATTCCACAAACTTCCTGACGGAGTGTGGCGGAGGGTACTCATGGTAACACTTGTAACACTACAACTCAGTACCTCACATATTTCTGTAAGACGTCGTAGTCTCCTGACCTTCATTGCTAACATATTCCGCCCTCACAATCATATTCCGCATATCAAGACGCTGCATTCGAGTCCAGACTCGATAAGATGGGTCAATGTTGTACGAATTCATGTAAACGATATGCAAATGGCAGGTGAATCGTAGGTGCGCACCGAGCGTGAAATACTCGAGGTTGGTGCACACACACATTCAAGACATGATGCTCACAAAAGCTTTTAGTTCAGGGGAGGCAAACTGCACGCCAGGAGGCCGGTCCCTTCAGAGGATGAGTCAACCTGTCTACGTCGACCGGCGATCATCCGTAGAGCAGACAGCGTTTGCCTGAGTGAAAGGGAGAACAACCTAGTGTTTGGCTTAAAAGCAAATTCCGCTACTTTGTGCGGGAGCGCCCAGCCTACGCATTCTTACAAACATAGCATGCAGTTTTAGAGATTTTCACAGGGAGACGGCAAACGCCAAACGCCGATGCTACAGATTTCCGCATTGGTCACCTTAAACGAAACGTCATGGTCCTGTTTTAGAAGAGCAATGCTGATTGGCAGACGATATTCCTGACGCCTTGAGCTGAAGGAGTAATGAAAGAGACCGAAAGACATACCCCTTCATGTCTGGCGTAGAGAGGGGCTATTCCGTTATTACTCTTGGAGCGGGAACACAAAACGAAAGCCTGTGTGCTCGTACATGTACTCAAAGAGCGAGGAACAAGTCTCTCCTCAGTACTTCACTGGGAGAGCATCTCTGTCGAGGGCGAATCGGATTGCGACTCCATATTGAGTCCTTGCGATTAAGCGTTGTTCACTGTGTTGGCCACCACACTTATTGTGCAGGATGAATGGATAGAGTTATAGTTAAATGCCAGCGAGCGAATTTTTGAGTGGCATCGTGGAGGACTGGTTATCTGACTGGTGTACCACGCCAATAGTTAGACTAGGGGCAAATAGGTCCTTGACTTCATCAAGGCGTAGGGAGAGTTTAGTTGGCGAAGGTCAGTCCAGATAGAATGAGAAATATCTTATTTGTCAGCAGCAAGCGGCACAGACGGCAGTCATCGCAACTTACAGTATTGTGCGCTACAGCTCTTGGAGGCCCTATATTTCCTCCACAACAGTACGCTTCACTGCATTTCACACACGATAGCCTCGACCATATGTAGCAACGCTCTAACGGATAATTATTCAAGTTGAGCAGGCGCAACTCTCTGCCATTCTGCCAAGTCAATAACAATATTGTTCACTGTGTTGGCCACCACACTTATTGTGCAGGATGAATGGATAGAGTTATAGTTAAATGCCAGCGAGCGAATTTTTGAGTGGCATCGTGGAGGACTGGTTATCTGACTGGTGTACCACGCCAATAGTTAGACTAGGGGCAAATAGGTCCTTGACTTCATCAAGGCGTAGGGAGAGTTTAGTTGGCGAAGGTCAATCCAGATAGAATGAGAAATATCTTATTTGTCAGCAGCAAGCGGCGCAGACAGCAGTCATCGCAACTTACAGTATTGTGCGCTACAGCTCTTGGAGGCCCTATATTTCCTCCACAACAGTACGCTTCACTGCATTTCACACACGATAGCCTCGACCATACGCAGCAACGCTCTAACGGATAATTATTCAAGTTGAGCAGGCGCAACTCTCTGCCATTCTGCCAAGTCAATAACAATATTAAACTCTGTATAGAAGTTTCACTAGCGAATCCTATCCTTAAGAGATAACTTTACATTCCAAAATGAACCAGGATATAACTCTTTCAATTCATAACTAAAAGTGCCATTGTGATTTCTCAAAATTTTAGCAAAAAACAATTATTTTCGTTAGTTTCATGTTTTTCTTACACAAACTAGCACTACTCCAGTACCGAAGTATCCAACTAGTTACGTAGGAAATTTTGTCAATTTTTGTGTCATTTCCTTACAGAGGACTACTCCAGAAGATATTTATTGCTGAAAGTTTTTCAGGCATATTTCTTTAGAACGTTAATAACGTCTGTCTGACTTCTGTAGTAGTGTAGGGATGGAAACTGCATCTTGCAGGATCCACAGGGTAAAGGGTACATCTCAGATTAATCCGTTGCGCAGAATGACAGAAAAGCACCCACACGTTTGCTCACAACTTGTAACACTACAACTCAGTATTTTTCAGCTACACAATCTCATATCGTTTCTTGAAATTCTTGAAACTATATTGTAACAGGAGAAAACTACAGGAAAGCATGGAACAGAAGTCAGAGTCCACAAATGAAACGAGGCCACAGCCAAACAACAGATGCTGGTCATTGAATTGCGCTGTCAGCTTCCGTGCCGTCGAACCACGACCACCGAAACCAGGCCCCAAGCCACCGTCATCGACCGCAGTTGGCAGTCGCTCCTGCTCGATCAGCACACCTCAGTAGCAGTAACACTCCCGTGACACCGTCCCGGGTGTCAGTGTCCTCGGGCAGCCTTCGAAAAGACAAAAGCCACTCCAGCCCGACTATTTTCCAGATCGTCGAGGATTATGCCAGACCCCACTCATTTCCCTGTTCCAGATGGTTCGCCGTGACCCAAAAATGCAGCCCGTTCGCGAATTCAGCGCCGAGAATCAGCATTTAAAATTAGGCCCGGCCGATCACATTCGGGCGCCGCAGGGCCACACTCGGCACCTGCTGTGTGTCAGCCGGGAAACCTCGCTGTGAACTCTGCAGCCACCGGTCCGCGTGGGACGCACCTCTGCCTCTGCCAAAACCACTCCATCTGCCCGCCCCTGCTTCTCACCGTCGGTCCAGACTTCGACCCAGGGCACCGTCATCGCCGTGCCACTGAAACGAAGCGACCTTCAGCATTAAAGGACCCTGATGGCCGTCCTTGACCGCAGAGCGGTCGCATCCCGCCATCTCAGTTCGCCTCGCTTACCGCAGACTCCAGCACAGTGCTCTGTCTCCAGAGTAAAGCGTACACGTGCCCGCCCTACGTCAACGTCTCCCCTTACGACACCGGAATATTGCGAGAAATCTCCGGTCCACGACAGAGAATGTAGCACAGTCGGAAGAGTGTCTGAAATGTATGAACTAGTAAACAACTAATAAAGAATTGTTGTATCTTGAGAGGTAACCCTAGAGAGGAATGTTTAAATAATTGATTGTCTGGACATAATTTTAGTGCTCTAACAACATTTGTTCTTCCAATTAAAAGGCATAAAATATGATAAAACAACTTATTGATTGGATACCGTAAACAACTAGCAGGTGGTTTAAGATCCTGGGTGGCTGGGACAGTATGCCAAGTGGAGTGAGTCAAGTACTCTGTCCCTAAAAGCGTTGATAGCGCAATATGAATTGGTCTGAAGCTGAGCAGGCTTTGATTGGTCAAATATACTGTAGTTTCTCTACAAGGGTGCAGCTGAGAGCAAGTGGCGGTAAAAGAAACCGCGAGTTACTGAATTTTTAAGTTTTTACAGAGGGGCAATAGACGATTTTCTCCAAAGTCATGTCTCTTCCCAAAGCAACAAGCGAACAGATAAAATCGTAAAGATATTTATCTAAATTGCCTTTGCCTTGGAGATTGTAGCCAAGCTATGAGGTAAAATAAAGGTACTATTTGTAACGTTTCGAAGCCTTATTTTTCTTATACAGCTGAGGTGGGCGGGTAGTGGTTCACTGGCCTATTAGCAGCATTGGTGAACACGAAAACAGAGGAGTTGTTATTATTTTGCGTTTCTCTGCAAACAATGCCTGGTTTACGACTACACTGTGGAGACACGTTCCATCAGACCATTGCTCCCGCCTATTCTTCCATTGATGCCATGGCAGGTATAGTGGCATTGTTCTGCTGGAGACCTGTCTTGATGAGGGGCTGCCCTGTCTGCCCTGTACAGTTGTGGACCTGTCCAGCAAGATTTACTAACGGAAGGGCTCACCGCCAGTTGCTATCAACTTCCATCATACCATTTCTACAAGATAAGAGTCATAAAAATACCTCATCCTTTTAGCATCAAGCAGGCCTTATCAACGTCTGTTCAGGCTGTTAACTTTCTAGAGTCTAGCCCAAGGTGTGTTAGGTTGTGGTGAAATTCTTAATAAGAAGTAAGCATTGAAACAGAGGATGACACGCGTAAAGCTGAAATACTAAACACCTTTTTCCAAAGCTGTTTCACAGAGGAAGACCGCACTGCAGTTCCTTCTCTAAATCCTCGCACAAACGAAAAAATGGCTGACATCGAAATAAGTGTCCAAGGAATAGAAAAGCAACTGGAATCACTCAATAGAGGAAAGTCCACTGGACCTGACGGGATACCAATTCGATTCTACACAGAGTACGCGAAAGAACTTGCCCCCCTTCTAACAGCCGTGTACCGCAAGTCTCTAGAGGAACGGAGGGTTCCAAATGATTGGAAAAGAGCACAGATAGTCCCAGTCTTCAAGAAGGGTCGTCGAGCAGATGCGCAAAACTATAGACCTATATCTCTTACGTCGATCTCTTGTAGAATTTTAGAACATGTTTTTTGCTCGCGTATCATGTCATTTCTGGAAACCCAGAATCTACTATGTAGGAATCAACATGGATTCCGGAAACAGCGATCGTGTGAGACCCAACTCGCCTTATTTGTTCATGAGACCCAGAAAATATTAGATACAGGCTCCCAGGTAGATGCTATTTTTCTTGACTTCCGGAAGGCGTTCGATACAGTTCCGCACTGTCGCCTGATAAGCAAAGTAAGAGCCTACGGAATATCAGACCAGCTGTGTGGCTGGATTGAGGAGTTTTTGGCAAACAGAACACAGCATGTTGTTATCAATGGAGAGACGTCTACAGACGTTAAAGTAACCTCTGGCGTGCCACAGGGGAGTGTTATGGGAACATTGCTTTTCACAATATATATAAATGACTTAGTAGATAGTGTCGGAAGTTCCATGCGGCTTTTCGCGGATGATGCTGTAGTATACAGAGAAGTTGCTGCATTAGAAAATTGTAGCGAAATACGGGAAGATCTGCAGCGGATAGGCACTTGGTGCAGGGAGTGGCAACTGACCCTTAACATAGAAAAATGTAATGTATTGCGAATACATAGAAAGAAGGATCCTTTATTGTATGATTATATGATAGCGGAACAAACACTGGTAGCAGTTACTTCTGTAAAATATCTGGGAGTATGCGTACGGAACGATTTGAAGTGGAATGATCATATAAAACTAATTGTTGGTAAGGCGGGTACCAGGTTGAGATTCATTGGGAGAGTGCTTAGAAAATGTAGTCCATCAACAAAGGAGGTGGCTTACAAAACACTCGTTCGACCTATACTTGAGTATTGCTCATCAGTGTGGGATCCGTACCAGGTCGGGTTGACGGAGGAGATAGAGAAGATCCAAAGAAGAGCGGCGCGTTTCGTCACTGGGTTATTTGGTAACCGTGATAGCGTTACGGAGATGTTTAATAAACTCAAGTGGCAGACTCTGCAAGAGAGGCGCTCTGCATCGCGGTGTAGCTTGCTTGCCAGGTTTCGAGAGGGTGCGTTTCTGGATGAGGTATCGAATATATTGCTTCCCCCTACTTATATCTCCCGAGAAGATCACGAATGTAAAATTAGAGAGATTAGAGCGCGCACGGAGGCTTTCAGACAGTCGTTCTTCCCGCGAACCATACGCGACTGGAACAGGAAAGGGAGGTAATGACAGTGGCACGTAAGGTGCCCTCCGCCACACACCGTTGGGTGGCTTGCGGAGTATCAATGTAGATGTAGATGTAGATGTACCCAAAAAATACGTGACAGAGTAACTTGTGCTCTCTCACTGCCCTCTGCCTGCCGTTGATTTCTGCATGGTAGGGTATCACTTCAATATTGTTTATTGTGACACAAACCAGAGTAAATCATTGAAAATAGTAGGAGAATCTCAGTTCGATAACCGATACATATGTGAAAAAGGTAACTTTGAAAATCAGGATCGCCCATCGCTAAAACACATCCTTGCTTGTCCTCATTCATTCCAGGGGTCGTTCACTCACATGAAGCTGCAAACCAATAAGAGTACATGAAAAGTTGGCTGTAAGTAGTATGAATTACATTAGACACAGGGGTCATTGCTACATCACAGACTTCCGATAAACATTTGACATGCGGTTAAAAGGCATTGCAGCATTCACACCATATCCTGAGGTCAGAGATGTCTAATGTACCTAATCATTTACAACGTCCTTGAGTATGAACGGTTCTCTGTTCCTTGGTTTACCACTGCTCTATCACTCATTTGGTCTCATTCATCAGACACATACATTCTCAATTTCTCAATGAACAAAGAAGTCACATGTGTAATATGTTTGTCTTATTACCTAAGTTGTGTAAATTAGTGTATTATTTTATACGACATGAAAACAAATACAGGCACATAATCCGAGCATTAGTAAATGTGCTGGAAAACATATACCTCACCATGAAGTCAGTTCAATTGATACATAGAGAAACACAAAAATATATCACATAATGATATTACAGAAAGGTATCCTATACCTCCATCCACAAGGGTCCGTGGGGACACAAATTTTACAATTGAAAATGTCACACAAACTGAGAAACATAGCACTTATGACCACTCACAAACTGTGAATGGTAGGACTGAAGAACAGCAATTTGTGCGAGAGTGGTATGGCCTCTCACTCAGTTCATGATGTGGCAGAAGTGGCAGCAGAGATCTCTGGTGTTCCTTGTTCTCTTGCGACATCTGGTGCCTGGGTAGCAACTGGCATCTTGGGCAACTTACCGATCACAGCAGGACGCTTGGCCTCATCCTGGTCGGGACGCAGTCTTCCAACAGAAAGTGGGGTGTCAGCGTTGCATTTGACATGCAGCATGCCCCCTGGTATAGGCATCCATTCAGCGTTACCGGGACATGGGACAGCCCTGCTCTTTCCGTTCACCTCTGCGTCAGAAAGCACGTGCCGTCGTCTGACATCCTGTTGCCGATGGGCCACATCACTCTCAGCTCGGTTAGGTGTGGCATGCGCATTGACTGTGGTGCCACGCGACTCACTTGTCCCTCTTTTAGCGGCATGATGGGTCGTTGGCTGCTAGAGTTTTGTTATCCATGTGAGGTGGCATCCCACTGTCTGCACCGGCTTCAGACATGCCGTCTCCACTGGGGCTGCATGACGCAGTTCGGCCAGCAGTGGCCCAGTTCAGCTGCAGTGGGTGGTCCGGTCCCCTAACGCCATATTCTCTCACAAATGTCATCACATCGATATAATCAATTTAGAGAAAGGAAAATAATTACGAATGAATTTTTTTGTTGCTTTATTATGATGAATAAAAACATTTTCTATTTAACACACAAACACACACACACACACACACACACACACACACACTCACAAATGGTTCAAATGGCTCTGAGCACTATGGGACCTAACTTCTGAGGTTCTCAGTCCCCTAGAACTTAGAACTACTTGAACCTAACTAACCTAAGGACATCACACACATCCATGCCCGAGGCAGGATTCGAACCTGCGACCGTAGCGGTCATGCGGTTCCAGACTGTAGTGCCTAGAACCGTACGGCCACCCCGGCCGGCCACACACACACACACACACACACGCACACACACACACACACACACACACATGCACACACACATAAACTACTAATTATACACTCAAAAATAAATTTAATAACTGGAGGGCTCTGTTAACGTTTTGTGGACGTAATATATGTGGTGTGAGGTGTCTTCGTTTGTGTGTGCACATGTTTATCATAGTTTTTAGTTAGATCTGTCAGGCATCCTTATTTCAAGTTGGCGCTACCTCTATACCTCCACCAAACGCGCAGATTTCCCCATTATTAAATACTAACTTATTGTACTACCCTATACCTTTACTAATACTACCAAAGCGAAATTTTCATGCATTTTTATTCCTTGTACACTCTTCCTTTATTTTCTTATGTCCGGCGGTGTTGTCTGCTGACAGTGAAGTGGTCAGTAAGTGCGTCTACTCACTGAGGTTCTGGATATTTGCCTGAAATCTTTGAAATGGCATTTTATGATTATGTACACATAATTTTACGTAGTACAAAGGTGCCTCCAGTCATCTCTGTCAGGATCGCTGCTTCAGAAATGAAACACAATCACACTGCGTTATATATATACAAATATGATTTTTCTAATATTAGTCTCAACCATGGTCCATCATTTCATTTCTACTTCATATTTCTGGGTGTGGAGTACGCCACTCTGCCGTGACTTGCAGTTGTCCGTGATAATTCCCTACTCACAATATTTTGCCGACGGCGCTCACATGGCGCTGGCAAAATTCCTCCACGAAACAGGCAACACCACACGACAGGGAATGGCTCCTAACACAACATGTCTTAGCGTCGATACGCATCTAAAATATGAACCGCTAGCACCATACAAAACACATCTGAAAATCGAGACTCACATGGTCATAACACACTGACTCTTAGCGTCGACTCGCGCCCAAAGCGTGTACAGCTAACACTACGCAAAACACATCCGAAAATCGAGGCGCACAAGCTCTGTGGCACAATTTACCGCCTTGACACAACGAGAAACACAAAGTGATGCACATCCGTCCCTTGGGCAGAGTACAGCAAACCACGGAAACTAAACAGAAACAATATCATTGACCATGGTGGAACTTGCGAAGTCTCTTCTACGAGAAAGCTACGACAGAGTACGATGTTCAATTGCTTAACTCGGACAACATATAACTTGAACGGGATTTGTCAGTGAATGTTGACGTGAAGATGTCACAAACTCATTTAACTATGTTCAACAAGCCGTCCGGTGTGGCCAAGCGGTGCTAGGCTCTTCAGTCTGGAACCGCGCGACCACTACGGTCGCAGGTTCGAATCCTGCCTCGGGCGTGGATGTGTGTGATGTCCTTAGGTTGGTTAGGTTTAATTTGTTCTAAGTTCTAGGGGATTGATGACCTCAGATGTTAAGTCTCATAGAGCTCAGAGCCAATTGAACCATTTATGTTCAACAAGGACTCATGCTGAAAACTAATGGTAATGGCAAACAAACAAAATAACACCGAAATAGAACAAATGGAAAAGTAGGCTAAGCAACACAAAATCTACATAAAATTACGTTAACCAGTTCATACACGGAGACTGTTTAAATACTGCACCTTCTCCTCACGTGGCAGTTATCTTGTACATGCGCACTCTACCAGGTTAATATCGCTTGTTCCAATAGTTCCTGCGGTATTGTTTTTTGCTGAGTTCTCAGCGGCTGTGTAACAGTTCCTGTTTGAATTTTCTCTGCGTGAACCCTGCAATGGGTTTTATGGACTCAATTCCACATATTTGATACACTGGTCATTCCATTGACCTTGACCTTGACCGTTGTACGTCCTGCTGTTACTTTGCTGTTGGTCCCTAGAATCCTGTTGGTCCTGCTTCGTCTTTTGTTGCTCTCGCCAGTTTCCATTTCTTCGGTTATTGTTGTTGCTGTTGTTATGATTATAATTTCCTTGTCTTCTTCTATTCACCATTATGGCTGGTTATTCCCACTGAAGTTTGAATTTTGGTTTTGATGCTGTCGATGCTTTCCCCCTTTTCGTACATCGTGAATCCTATCCGGCGAATCTGGCCAGTACGGCCACGATTTATACTTATTTCCCGCATGTTTTGTGTTTCATTCAGGTAATCGAGTTCACACAGCTCACTCTAGAAAGCTTCGATTGAATTGCTACATCTACCGATGAGCAGTTGGTGATGACGTAAAGGTAATTTAATGTAGCAGTGCCTTATACTTTCGTTGGGGCAGTACGGTTGGTCAAAGAATGGTTCTTCTTGACCAGGGATTCGAAGAATTTAACAGGACTGTGGAATCCTGACCCTCCTAAGTCATTTCCTAACATGATCTCCTGTTTTATCTTTTCTTGTGTGTCTTGCGAGCTGTAAGTGCTGAGGAATGCGTCCTTAAATTCTTGGTAGGTGTGACAACTCTCCGCAACTCCTAGCATTAGTTCTGCACTCAACCCTTCTGTGAAGCAACAGATAACTTGTGTCTTGTACTTCATTGGCCAAGATTCTGGTGGCGCGTATTCGTACTGTGCCACACAGGTCTATGGATGTACTACATTGTTAGCAGCCTTGAAGACTTGAAAATTCTGGCTGGTTAAGAAAAGTTATTGGTCGAAGGGTCGACGTATACGAATTTTTCCTCTCGCCTGCAGCGAGTGATTCCATGTATCCATGTGCCAACGATCCCCGTGCACTGTAATGTTACCCCTCGTGTTGTCAGATTCACGCAATAAAGTTTCTGACCTCCGTAGGCAGGAGCAGATTCCTGCTGCATTCGCCTATGTGCAGACTGTGTTTGCAGTTGCGTGACTCGCTCATGTACAGTCATGCTCAAAACTATCCAAGCGACCTAAATTGTATTTCGCCTGATTCGCATGCAATCCACATAACGCAGCTGTCTAGCAGGTCCTCTAATCGCTCCTAGGTACAGTCGTTTGACTATTGAAAATGGTTCCAACAAGTCACCGCTAGAAAACACTGCTCTGTATCGCAATAACTGAACATGTAAGGTAATACTACGATACTAGAAATATCGCGGAACACCTTATCACAGATAAGACTGTCCTTAAGGCTTGTAAGCTCACATTTATTGCAATAAATGACATACCTGAAATGTTTTCACTCTCATTATTACGTCAGATACGTAATGCACGTAGTAAGTTCGTCGTATTCATGATTTCCTCTTCAAAGTAGCATACCGTACCTGTTATTTAACACAAAATGACAATAAAAATTTAAGTTATTCACGAGCAGCTAGTTGAGAATATGAATGAACTTAAAATGACACGACGAACCGTCTCGTTCGGCATATGGATTCAAACCCAGGTCATGCAGACTAAGATTTAGTGACTGACGGAAACTAACAGTCATTCCTGACCAGGCATACAGAGTGTGATATCCCTCGATTTTAGACAGTATTAGTTACCAAATATCAACTTTAAATTATATAACATAAACATTTTTAACACACGCGAATTCCTACCCAGCATCTGTTGTCCCTGTTAACGAACTACGAGAGATGTTAAATATTGCTTCTTCACAAGTAACTTACTTGAAATACCGTGAGGTAAAGCTTTGTGTTGGACAAGGTTTCGAACCCAGAACCTAATCGGATTGTTATTGAAGCCCAATCAACTGTGACATATCGGAATTTCTTGGCAGTAGCTAGATGTTTTAACTGAAATGACGAGACGGAACATTAATTTTTCACTTCAGAGAACTCCAACCCGGTACCTATCGCTGTTATATTCTAGAGAAAACGTACGTTAAATATGGGTTTCTTACACCAGCAGCGACATGTGAACATGTTTGATCTAGAAATAATATGACGAAGGGTTCAGTGCTGACTGGGAATGGAACCCCACACATATCGATGTTAACTACGCACAAACAGACGTCAGCTACTTAGTTTTTCTCCACCAGCAGTTTGGAATAACATCCTTGAACTTATAGTGATCTCGCAAATAGTTATATGTCTCACTGGGAGTCAAATACGTCGGATATCGTTAGTGTTGACAACGAATGAAAATGCATTAAAAATCAAAATCATTATCCACCAGCAGATAGGTGTTCTCAAGCCAGAGCTTGATAATTCATAATGAAAACCTTAGTGCCGGCCAGGATTCGAACTCATTCACACGCAATATGTGGAGATGGTGAGAAATCTACAGATCTGAACAAAAAACAAATTGTAGTCGAGCTGTATTGTCACGAACGGATCAAATTCCTCATTTAGGGCGGTCTGAATTGCTTTCCCAATTCAGAGCCAATTTTATCAGCATACAGAAGCTCAAATAAAAGATGGAATAAGTGTCCTGTGACCCTACATAGAGTTTGTTTCATCACTAGTAATAAATAACTAGTATTAGAAAAGATACTGGTGAAAGAGCTTCTACATATCGCCACTCCTGACTTTATTGTGGTTCAAACTAATATCTACATAGTAGAGAAGAAATATCATGTTTAACGTGAATTTTCTGACCACAAGACAGCCAGAAGCAAATAGAATCTCTCTCCCTATCAAAATTCTTCGGCAGAAGTTGGAATCGAACCTAGATCGTCACTATACGAACCTATCATCAATCCAAGAGACCACCAAACCCTCTTCTCGGTGACACATTTTTCTATCATAACTCCGATGTGCCACACTCGATGAGAATTCTGACACACAGGCTCCCTGCAGCATGTTCAGTACATTCATTTACTTGGTTGACCGAATCGCCATGAAGTAGCTGCCTCGGCTATTCAGTGCATACATTCGACTCTGTTTTGCAATAACCGAAAAAAAATAACGTAACTGACACCTACACAGAACTGCCAACAGTGTAGGATGCAGAAATTTAAATAGGAAGTGTTCCTTTCGATACGAGCTACTCTTTCATGCTATCTGCTTGTTGAAACCGTCATGTTGTGCAAAAGAAAAGCTGTAACTGTCCGTCTCTCTGAAGTATAGATCCGGCTATTTGCATTATCTCACAGCACTGTGGAATGCGGAAGTTCTGGAGGAACTGTTGTTGACTTCTGGAGTTGCACTAGCTACGTGACAGCTAGTAGCGTAATGGTAAGCGTCACGCACTGTAGATAAGACGTCGCGAGTTCTATCACATTCGCTGATACATTTTTTAAACGCAATTCTGCTGTTTGCTGAAGTTATCAATTTAATGGAACTTTGAACATAATTCCCTTCACTTCTCAACCAAAAATAGTCGCATGTGGAAAAAGGGCTAACTTCTGCAACATTTTGTTCTTTTCTGGTTTAATAGGCGGCCAGGCAGCAGATGCATAAAATAGTCAAAAGCATTTTTTACATTAGCTGTTGTCTGGTAGTGACATTTTATGCTTCACAAAACCTTGTTTGACAGCTTTAACTCAGAACAAGTTTACTACATGCTTGTAATCAATAAACTGCATGTGCATTGTCAGACTACATCTGCATCTACATTTACATCCATACTCCGCAAGCCACCTGAAGGTGTATGGTGGAGGGTACCTTGAGTACCTCTATCGGTTCTCCCTTCTATTCCAGTCTCAAATCGTTCGTGGAAAGAAGGATTGTTGGTATGCTTCTGTGTGGGCTCTAATCTCTCTGATTTTATCCTCATGGTCTCTTCGCGAGATATACGTAGGAAGGAGCAATATACTGCTTGACCCTTCGGTGAAGGTATGTTCTCGAAACTTTAACAAAAGCCCGTACCGAGCTACTGAGCGTCTCTCCTGCAGTGTCTTCCACTGAAGTTTATCTGTCATCTCCGTAACGCTTTCGCGATTACTAAATGATCCTGTGACGAAGAGCGCTGCTCTCTGTGGGATCTTCTGTATCTGTTCTATCAAACCTGTCTGGTACTGATCCCACACTGCTGAACAGTATTCAAGCAGTGGGCGAACAAGCGTACTGTAACCTACTTCCTTTGTTTTCGGATTGCATATCCTTAGGATTCTTCCAATGAATCTCACTGTGGCATCTGCTTTACCGACGATCATTTTTATGTGATCATTCCATTTTAAATCACTCCTAATGCGTACTCCCAGATAATTTATGGAATTAACTGCTTCCAGTTGCTCACCTGCTATTTTGTAGCTACATGATAAGAGATCTATCTTTGTATGTATTCGCAGCACAATACACTTGTCTATATTGAGATTCAACTGCACCATGCGTCAATTCGCAGCAGATCTTCCTGCATTTCAGTACAATTTTCCATTGTTACAACCTCTCGATACACCACAGTATCATCTGCAAAAAGCCTCAGTGAACTTCTGACGTCATCCACAAGCTCATTTATGAATATTGTGAATAACAACGGTTCTATGACATTTAGTATTTCGACCTTTTGTCTGTCATCCTCTGTTTCATTACCATTTTGGTCACAGAGTGTCTGGACATTTTGTTTTGATCCACCTACCGCTTTGACATAAGACCAAAATTTCGTAGGATTTTCTTCCAAGTCAGTACGTAGAACTTTACTTTTGAATTCGTGAACGCCTCTCGCATAGCCCTCCTCACACTACATTTCGCTTCGCGTAATTTTTGTTTGTCTGGAAGGCTTTGGCTATGTTTATGTTTGCTGTGAAGTTCCCTCTTCTTCCGCAGCAGTTTTGTAACTCGGTTGTTGTACCACTGTGGCTCTTTTCCATTTCTTACAATCTTGCTTGGCGCATATCATCTAAAGCATATTGTACGATGGTTTTGAGCTTTGTCCACTGATCCTCAACACTATCTGTACTTGAGACAAAACTTTTGTGTTGAGCCGTCAGGCACTCTTTAATCTGCTTTTTGTCACTTTTGCTGAACAGAAAAATCTTCCTACCTTTTTCAATATTTCTATTTACGGCTGAAATCATCGATGCAGTAACCGCTTTATGATCGCTGATTCCCTGTTCTGCGTTAACTGTTTCAAATAATTCGGATCTGTTTGTCACCAGAAGGACTAATATGTTATCGCCACGAGTCGGATCTCTGTTTAACTGCTCAAGGTAGTTTTCAGATAACGCACTTAAAAAAATTTCACTGGATTCTTTGTCCCTGCCACCCATTATGAACGTTTGAGTCTCCCAGTCTATATCCGGCAAATTAATTATAGACGACATCAGAGTATTCGCATATGTCGCTGCTGATTAATTTCTCTCTCACTTTTTGTATTAAAAACACTAAAAGATACCTTACGAAAATTGTGCACTGTATTATAAGAAATGAAATAGAACTACCAACGATAACCTTACGACGATAGTCTATTTTAATGAAACTGAGTATCTGTACACAAGCGTGCCTCTGTCAGCACGAATTAGTAATTACATTTCGGTTGGGTTTGTGTTTAGTTGGTATCCTGTGTCATATTCAACAGGTATGTAAATGTGGCATTTCATAAGTAAAGTTATGTATTCATCGACCCCAAAATTTCCTAGTCAGCAGCAGAAAGAAGTGTTACCTGTTGTGCAGCATTGTAAGAATTTCACCATAGCGCTATGAGCTGAAAATATTTTCTTGCGATTTGCTTATCGATGTTTGATATGACTGCTTGTATCACTTTCACGGAAGGGGTTAAAACGTTGGAGTCAGCGAGATTAGAACCGCGAACCATTTCAGACACATTTCTACATGTCAGTACGTCACCACAGAGCTAGCGAAGAGGTATTTGTTATGCCTGCCTCTTACCAGGCCACTAGTGACCAGAACTCGTAAACCGCTGTATTTAGAGGACGAGATTAGCTGCGAGTTCCACGTGCAAAGACTTTTCTGGGCTGAAAACTGTGAATTTACAGTCTTCTGTTATACCTCAAGCGATAATAACTCAGATTATTCAATGGAAATGACAGGAAAAATCAAGTGAACTTTGAGGTTTAATTCCGTGCACACCAGGAACTAACTCGGCGATAACAGATTTGCCAAACATACATTGCCTTGTTGCCAAATCTCAGTTACAATACCAGCAGGAAGAAGACGAACCGATGTGAACCTACAGCTGGCTGGGAAGTGACCAAAGCTGGCGTCTCAAAGACGCGGCTGCTACGACGTAATGCGTCTGATTCGCATTTCTGTAACTAGGTTTAGGGATTGGAACGTAGTTACTAATAATACTCAGAACTGACAGCTAACTAATCAATATTTTTATATTTCTTTCGTAAGTGTACTCAAAACTAAGAAACTCATTCACGGACGTTTTCGTGCCTTCCTGATAGTCTAGCACAACAAACAAATAAAAATAAAAAGAGAATATTTATGTGTGCGTGTGTGTGTGTGTGTGTGTGTGTGTGAGAGAGAGAGAGAGAGAGAGAGAGAGAAAGAGAGAGAGAAGAGAGCGAGAGAGAGAGAGAGAGAGAGAGAGAGGTAAAAAATTGCTGTAAAGAAATTGAATCTTTTATTAAAATGATATGTTCCACATCATTACGAAATGTCGTATTCATGATCTATGGAGCAAGTATTAATCTAATCTAATCAAATTGCTGACTAGCCATGAAGAGTCATGAATTACCGAAATTTTCGCCAATATCAGTAACCAAATCTAAACCTGAAAATAAACCGGAACTCCTATCAAGACCCATTCATCCCTGTTAACTAACCACGAAAGATGTCTGATATACCTCTATTCAGAAGTAACAAAGTGTGTATGCATTTAAAGATGAAGCGCATGATGTGAAGTTCTGTGACGGAGATACGAACCCAACACGTAATCGGATTGTTAACTAAGTAAAATCAAATGTTACGTATCGGTTTTTCTTACCAGCTGCTAGGTGTTTCAATCTAAAATATGGATACAAATTTTTGTGCCTGAGCGACAATCGAACCGCACTCCTATCGTTCGTCTTTATCGTCCATGACTATAGCTTAAGTATCAACTGCTTGCTCACCAACAGTAAGATGTGTGCGTGTTTGACCAGAAATTGTTAGAAACACATGAACAGACATTAAAATTGCACGTTAATTTTCACTAGCAGGCCGGTGTGCACATGATAGGGCTTTAAATGAAATTATGAATATTTTTGTACTGGATCAGGATTCGGACCCACATACTTGCCTTTGGAGGAGACCTAGAGAAGATTGCAGCCTTGGGAAAAGGAACGAAATGATGGAACTATACTGTTCCGAGAGATTCAAATCCTCTCTAGTTCTATCCAGTACAAGTAAAATAAGAGCCCTGTTCCTCTAAATGGCTATCGGTTCATCAAATAAAATAAAATTTTCTAATGTAAGTAAGTTTACTGGAGACAGTATTTCTGTTTACCATGACCTTCATCTATATCATTTCCCAACGTAAACCGGCTCTGCCCAATTGGGAATGAAGGATTATAACATAACATAACTGTTTGTATCACTTAAAAGTAAATGCCTGAACCCACGCATTGCACTTGTGATAGTTCGTCCCACCAGACCATTGCGGCCACATTTTCCAGCCTCACGAGTGTGGTGTAACGAATGATGTGCTTAGCTTACAAAATTAGTCACGCTGGAAAAAATGCGAGTCCATTAAATGTTTAAGTAGAAGCAAGCTTCTGACGTGGATATTATGCTATTTTCATGTCAGCAGGATGTAAAAACTCTTCTAGGCATCATAGCCTCGATGTGAAGCCATTTTGAAATTTTCACTAACTCAGCAAATTTCTTGGTTCGAGAAAATCGACTGTGAAGTGTGAAGTTACCGGATAATTCGATTACTACCTTCATTATTACTATCATTTTCTTCATACCTCTGCTGGAACATATGTGGTTGATGATCATTTAAGGCCTTTTGGTTATTATAGAAGTAGTTACCCAAGAACAGGTTCTTTCCCTGTCTACGGAATACTTTTCATGTTAATATCAAACATGAGCAATTACTCGTAGATCACATTAAAACTACAGTAATTGATGAAGACGTTACTTGATAACAAAAACGTGCTGCCTTTCTTCATTTACTAGAAATGGCTGTCGAATATTGCCAAACCAAAAGGCAAGGGATCTCACTGCCTTCCGATATACGTCGCTGTCAGTTCTTCCATATGATTTGGTCGACGTGACCTGTTTCAAGTTGTGTATGACAGAGAATGTTTTAGAAAATCAATCATTTTCCTTTGCGATAAACAGAAAGATTTTCATTCTAAGCTATCCATGTCCAAAATTTTCGAAATATTAGTTCAAATTTAATATTCGCTTCTGTAATGTAGGAAAGTATTTCATAGTTGTAAAGCCCGCAATCGACTCATTGTCCTTACACATAGTTGCTGACTATAAATTCTAGCTCAGAGTGACACCACTTTAAGTAACCTAATGTAACAAAGACTGTTGGCAGTGCTCTTTTGTCTCCGGAAAATTGCAATTCACTCATTGGGCTTCATAAGTACACTGTAACAATAATTTCTGTGTGTATGCAATGCATACGGATTGTAGAATTTAGTGGTGCTCTCTCTTCCACTTCTGTATACAATATGCCTGACCTAAACGGGCTCTTTATCATTACAGACCCTGGGCGGTGCAACATCATATTGACAACTGTAATGCGCTTATACTGACAACCTGTCTGTTTGTTTCACTTGATTTTGTAATCATTTAAATAAAACGACATGACCCTTTTCCTTCTGTGAAATTTGTCAGTACGGTAAGCTTTTTGCCTTCCAAGCAGCGAAATGCGGCAGAGTACGGCCGGTAAACGATTCACAAACCCCGATTTAGTGCCGTTAAGACGATTTCTTTAAACATTGGCGTAGCTGAAGGAATTTAGTTTCTTCTCAAATCGTCTTATGCAGCAACGTTGACAGATATCTCAAATAGGAAAAGCTCTTTATCCAGGTACGAAGGTTGTAAAACAAACTTCCCACAGGTTGTGTCAGGTTGATATTTTCGTCTGATAGCACGGCGTAAGTATGTTGTCTAACAAGGGAGCCTCCCCATCGCACCCCCCTCAGATTTAGTTATAAGTTGGCACAGTGGATAGGCCTTGAAAAACTGAACACAGATCAATCGAGAATAAAGGAAGAAGTTCTGTGGAACTATGAAAAAAATAAGCAAAATATAGAAACTGAGTAGTCCATGCACATCATATGCAACATCAAGGATAGTACGAGTTCAAGAGCTCCGTGGTCCCGTGGATATAGTGAGCAGCTGTGGAGGCAGAGGTCCTTGGTTCTAGTCTTCCTTCAAGAGAAAAGTTTAATTTTTTATTTTCAGACAATTATTATATGTCCGTCCGTCCGTACGATGCGAGGTAAACTGCGCCGTAGTATCGGGCAAGGTAGAGGAATCTTTTTACCCATTCGCCAAGGGTAGAAGTTAGGTGGGTCGACAACGTATTACTGTCGTGTGACGCACATGGCGTCGTCAGTGTCGTATAGAATGTATCAGACGTGTTTTCTTGTTGAGGAATCGGTTGAGCTATGACCTTACGATCAAATGTTTTCGGTTCCCATTGGAGAGGCACGTCCAATCGTCTACCAATCGCATGGTTTTGCGGTGCGGTCGCAAAACAAAGACACTAAACTTATTACAGTGAACAGAGACGTCAATGAACAAACGGACAGACAATAACTTTGCGAAAATGAAGAAAAAAAATTTTTAATCGACTGAAGACTCGATCCTAGGACCTCTCGTTCAGCAGCTGCTCACGCTAACCACGCGACCACGGCGCTCCTTAAGCCGTCGGCACACGGACCGTGCATCCGAGCGTTGAGCGTTGAGCGTGCCCAGTTTCTGACGTCATAGCGTGGAATAGCACGTTCGGGAGTCTTTCCGAACGTGCAGAGGAATATCTGGGATGTCAGATATTCTGAGCGTGCGTCTGAGCGTTGACCAATGAGGTGGCACAACGCCACCTACGTCACACGCACGCCGTCTCCCTTCAGTACAGAGTTGTGAGACGCTATATTGGCATTCGTTACAAGTCTATACGTATGTATGCCGTTTCTGAGCACCAGTAAACTGAGAATCACCGGAAAACCCGTTGTTAGCTCTGTGATTCGTTACAATAAAATAATGAGAAACATCGTATTCATGGCAAAAGAATTATTGTAATGAGCGTATTATGAGAGTAGGCTATTAGAAGTTAGCGACACACTGAAGATCCACCCAAAACGCATTGTTCTTCGTACAATTTGTTACAATTCAATTTCAATTAATAACATAATTATCTACGATTAACGTTTTTAGCAAGGGGTAACACAATGTATTTAAGGAGCAGCAGTCTGTTGTTAGTTTAGCGTAATGAGCAACGTCTTAGCCTAGAGACGAATTATTGGTAGGGCAGTGGTTCGCGTCTTCATACTCCTAAACGTTTTTTTTTTCTTAAAATTCGCGTTGTTATTTAGTTTTCACACATTATGATTAGTTTAATATAATTATATGCTGTAATATTTGATGTTATGCAAATATAAGTTCACCTAGTTTTGAGGGGTGACTTTGTTGGATTGGCTTAATCTGCAGGACAGCTAGAGCTACTTGTATAAAGATATTTTGCTCCTTTTTCTTTTACGCTTCGTAATTCACATGTTGCAAAGATTCTGCTACTGGGTAGGAACAGTGATCAAGTAAGACTGACCTTGGGGTTTTACTAAAATGTGGGAATAATAAAATAATGTTTATCTTATGCGGAGAAGTATTCCAAATTTGTACCGCACTGTTTGTAATGGAACTTTTATAAGCCTGTGCCCTTATTGATTGGACATGGTATTTCCTTTTCCTGGACGATGGAAGAAATGTCCGTTTTAATGGAGCTAACGTGGGAATTTTACGCGCGCCCCTTGAGTAAACAGTGTGATTTACGAACTAGAAACATCTCTCAAACTGCCGCTGGAGTGCGTTGCGATCGCTTATACCACGTTGGTGCCCACGTACCATGTGCACGAGACGCATCGTTCCTGAGCGTTCAGCAGCATGTTGAACTTGGCACGCTCAACGTTAACGTTCGACAGCACGGTCCGTGTGCCGACGGCTTTAGCCCCTTCTCTGCAAGGTTCGCAGGAGAGCGTCTGTAAAGTTTGGAAGGTAGGAGACGAGGTACTGGCAGAAGTAAAGCTGTGAGTACCGGCCGTGAGTCGTGCTTCGGTAGCTCAGTTGGTAGAGCACTTGCCCGCGAAAGGCAAAAGGTCCCGAGTTCGAGTCTCGGTCGGGCACACAGTTTTAATCTGCCAGGAAGTTTCATATCAGCGCACACTCCGCTGCAGAGTGAAAATCTCATTCTGGAAACATCCCCCAGGTTGTGCCGTTTCAAATATACCGGTCATTTTTGAAACACCCTGTATTTAACGTTCAGAATGTTTGAATTCTGTGTGTTCGAGTCGCTCCGCAGCCTCACTCATTTTTCCCTGCCTTTCTTGAACTAATTTTTTTCTTTGCTTTGGGAGAGTGGCAAGTGCCTTTTTTGTCTTACACACATCAGTTCTAGCCAGTTCAAATTTTTCTTTGTGCACTGATGCATCCTTTCGTGCTACTTGCTCTACTAATCGTGCTGTTTTGGCATTGCGGTTCGCCTACTTCACGAACTCAAGCCCTCTTTCTGTTGTTTCCTTCACATTCTCTAGCTGTCTTGGATTCCAGTATTCTACTTCTTGACTCCATCTATATCGTCTGTGACCGATCTTATCACTAATTTGTGTCTTCCCTCCTCTTCCTCCTGTCTCATTTTCTCTGCCTCTTGTCTCTTCCTGTCTGCCTCGTGCCTCTTGACTTCTGCCTCTTGCATGAATTGCATGAGAGCCCCAAAGTGAGATCCACCGCTAACACCTCCAGGAGTCGAATAACGAGATTCCATCATTCTGTGACGTTTCGTTCGTGGTTCTGGTCTGCCAATCTTACTGTTGGTGCTTCTAGTACCAGCAGCGCCTAAATTTTGTTCTGCTTCTGTCTCCCATTTACTTTCGTCACCTGACTGAGACATGTGGTCATACTCTCCATGTTCTACGTTCGACGTTTCTGCCCGCTGTGGAAATGCATTTACCTGAGAATCACGTTTAATATTTGCAAGGTTACCGCTAGTAATCTGACGTGGAACCATGTTAACAAACACCTATTACCTCCGATACTATGTAGCAAACATGCCTTACTTCTTGTAAGCATGCACTCTTATTCTGACCCAAACGAGTTTAGACACATTCCTATATCACGCAGATTCTAATCTAAATTACGCTAAAGTGAGCTACTGATTAGTTACTAGTTACTAGTTCCTGACAACGAATTTAAATGACAGCACGCTTGTCTATGCTCAAAAAACGAAAGTCTCATTCTATCCTAACAAATCAGCACAACGCTGTTCACCATCAGAAACAAACAATTAAGTGACACAGAAGTCACAACCACAACGTGAAAATACACACATTCTGCTATTAACTACACTCCGGAAATGGAAAAAAGAACACATTGAGACCGGTGTGTCAGACCCACCATACTTGCTCCGGACACTGCGAGAGGGCTGTACAAGCAATGATCACACGCACGGCACAGCGGACACACCAGGAACCGCGGTGTTGGCCGTCGAATGGCGCTAGCTGCGCAGCATTTGTGCACCGCCGCCGTCAGTGTCAGCCAGTTTGCCGTGGCATACGGAGCTCCATCGCAGTCTTTAACATTGGTAGCATGCCGCGACAGCGTGGACGTGAACCGTACGTGCAGTTGACGGACTTTGAGCGAGGGCGTATAGTGGGCATGCGGGAGGCCGGGTGGACGTACCGCCGAATTGCTCAACACGTGGGGCGTGAGGTCTCCGCAGTACATCGATGTTGTCGCCAGTGGTCGGCGAAAGGTGCACGTGCCCGTCGACCTGGGACCGGACGCAGCGACGCACGGATGCACGCCAAGACCGTAGGATCCTACGCAGTGCCGTAGGGGACCGCACCGCCACTTCCCAGCAAATTAGGGACACTGTTGCTCCTGGGGTATCGGCGAGGACCATTCGCAACCGTCTCCATGAAGCTGGGCTACGGTCCCGCACACCGTTAGGCCGTCTTCCGCTCACGCCCCAACATCGTGCAGCCCGCCTCCAGTGGTGTCGCGACAGGCGTGAATGGAGGGACGAATGGAGACGTGTCGTCTTCAGCGATGAGAGTCGCTTCTGCCTTGGTGCCAATGATGGTCGTATGCGTGTTTGGCGCCGTGCAGGTGAGCGCCACAATCAGGACTGCATACGACCGAGGCACACAGGGCCAACACCCGGCATCATGGTGTGGGGAGCGATCTCCTACACTGGCCGTACACCACTGTTGATCGTCGAGGGGACACTGAATAGTGCACGGCACATCCAAACCGTCATTGAACCCATCGTTCTACCATTCCTAGACCGGCAAGGGAACTTGCTGTTCCATCAATACAATGCACGTCCGCATGTGTCCCGTGCCACCCAACGTGCTCTAGAAGGTGTAAGTCAACTACCCTGGCCAGCAAGATCTCCGGATCTGTCCCCCATTGAGCATGTTTGGGACTGGATGAAGCGTCGTCTCACGCGGTCTGCACGTCCAGCACGAACGCTGGTCCAACTGAGGCGCCAGGTGGAAATGGCATGGCAAGCCGTTCCACAGGACTACATCCAGCATCTCTACGATCGTCTCCATGGGAGAATAGCAGCCTGCATTGCTGCGGAAGGTGGATATACACTGTACTAGTGCCGACATTGTGCATGCTCTGTTGCCTGTGTCTATGTGCCTGTGGTTCTGTCAGTGTGATCATGTGATGTATCTGACCCCAGGAATGTGTCAATAAAGTTTCCCCTTCCTGGGACAATGAATTCACGGTGTGTATTAGTACTATGTCTAGACGCCAGCAACGCGAATATACTCTAATCAGTGCCCCACATTAAACATGGCGGACAGTAACTTCACTATGCAACACTATTTACGATTTGATGGTCGCAGAAAGTGCCAGCACCACAAAATTCAGCCCAAGGGACGTCAAGTTGAATTTTTACCGAAGGCAACACGATCTGACGGTTGTAACCTCCCCCTCACTTATCGACCTTAATGACAGTAAAAATTAAACCGCTTGTACCTAATGGAAGTTTGGGTAAAGCAATAGTCACTGAAGTTAATCTGTCGGTAAAGAGGGAGGAAAGGGTTACATCTAAATGAAAGGAAAAGTGCAAATGTAATTGGTGGAAATTAATTTTGAGAACAGGGTAAAATTAATAAAGAAAGCACATGTGTTGTCGTTACGTTAACAATTAATTGGCGTTAATTAGATATTTGAGATTTGGGGAAAATTACGGTCGCCAGTCCTATGGACAATTACTATAATAACTGAAAATGGAACATTAATGCACATATAGTTAGCACTAAAAGCGTGGCAACTGAAGGCTGACACGTGTTGTGTGAAAACTGAATGTTTGTCAGACTCTGACTTAATTTAGCAAAAGAATTAATAAAACCGGAAAATTGAAAGTTAATTTAGTGACTGAAATTAATAGTGAACTTTGTTTCTGAAGCACTGCGAAATTCAATAAAATAAGGTTAGTCTTAGGCTACCTCAACAATCATTTCAAAAGCTACTTGAATCTACGCAATTTAGAAATAAGAGATTTAACTTTGAACTTGAATTAAGTGATTCTGAACAACTAACAATAGTAAAATTTAGTACATACCAAGCTGAGCTGCAGTCACAGGTAAGTTAAAATATGGTAACAAAACTCGCACTCTTAATTTGTGCTTGTGTAATCTAAACATTATAGCCAGCTATGAATACTTTAACTGAACTTTGAAATTAAATCAGTGAAATGGAATGATATTACGTTATTGCCAGCGTTTTAATTTCAATGAGACTCGGGTTCATTCCGGAAAAGGATGGGACCCTGCTTGGTAATGCAATTGGGACAATGAGCAACAAAGGTACATGCTACATTGCTGTCATTTACAGAGGCAAATTGAGCAGTTTGAAAAGCTGAGGTCTGCCACACAGTTCTAAAGATTTACGTGCTTTTAGACTTTCTTGTTGGTTGATTGAAGGTTTGCAGTCGTGGACCGGGGAGGAGGCGACATTCACTCATTGTCGGCCGTCGCTGTTGCAGAACCTGGATGTTGGCGCGCCTTCTTCTCGACACGGCCACCAGGCAAAACGGGCTCTTGGTTTGCGGCAGCTAATGCTTCCCGTCCGCGACACCGTGTCATAAACTATCAGAGCAAGTCAAACGCAATTACATGCTGCCAAACGCCGAAAGCACGGTAGCTCACGGGAGCGTCACACAACACACCTGCTCCACTGCCCTACTCCAGGCAGACTCCGCCCTGCCCGCGCTCCATGCGGCAGAGTTAACACTACCGAAGATTCTAAACACTTTGGTTCTCTACACGACCTATCGATGTAGTCATTCGATAGCATAGTTTTCCCTAGGCCAGACGCAGCGTAAAAATACAAATAATATTTACAAGACAAACCAATTATACATCAACATAATTGCATAAATAGTAAATCCATTAAAATATATAAAGACACAGAAATGTCATATCTTCAGGTAACAAATAAAGGAAAAAAATTTATAGTACAGTAGATGGAAATAGGAGGATATGCATTTCCGGCGTTACACGGTCACAGAAGGAGCCATCAATCCGAGATCCTGGCACGGAACGCCACAATGAAAGATAACCCTATTATGGAGTGTTTTAATGATTGAGTGTGTTGGCATAATTTTAGTGTTCTAACAACATCAATTTAAAAAAAAAATGCTAGACACGTTATTGGTTGAATACTGTAAACAACTAACAGGTGGTTTAAGACTATGTGGACAAGGATCGTGGGTGGCAGAGGCAGTGTAACTAGTGGGGTGATTCAAGTACTCTGGCCCTAAGGCTGTGGATAAGTCAATCTGAATTGATCTGACACTGCGCAGACTTTGATTGATCAAATCTACTTTAGTTCCTCTACATAGGTGCAGCTGACAGCGGGTGGCGATTGAGATCTGTACCCCCTGACAATGCCGGAGAAGCAGTACATTACCCTGTTTGCTTCTTGTGGCAATATAACTTGCAGCTGGCGAGTCCTGTGTGGCGGATGTGAGACATGGTGGTGGCACCTGTGAATCCATCGCGGCCGTAAAAGGAATGCAAAAATCTCACAGTCTAGTGATCAGGCAAACAGATCACAATTTACTCTCTACCAGAGCCCTGAAATCACAGTAGATTTCGGTGTGTAACCTACGTGTTCCACTGGTCGTACCAAGGACCGGATAGGCTTACTTATACGACAGAATACGTCACAATATGTCGCTCTTAGCTCTAATTGTGAAAGTAATTTCGGGGTTACTCTAAGAAAGTGTGATAAAACCGTTGCAGTTTACATTGTAGACAAATGATCTAGTAGAATACGCCGGAAGGTCTTTCAGGCTGTTTCCAGATGTTGCGGTTGTCTATAACAATGTAGCAACGCCAAGAGACGTTAACAATTAGCAGAAGAACCTGCGGAGGATAGATGAACAGTGTAGGGACTTCCAGTTGACCTTGAACTTAACTGAATGTAACACACTTAGCAAAAGAAAACAGCTACCCTACAATATATATTGCAAAAGACAAGCCACAGGAAACAATAATCATTGTAATATTTTTAGTAGTACATATACTGATCGATATTGAATGGAATGACCACATAAAACAAATATAATTTACAAATGTTGTTGTGACGATATGATACTGTAATTTATAATATTCGAAGCCTAGAACACTTAATTTGAAACAGTTTATCTCACGACCAGTTTTGGCAGCAGCTAGCTGTTATCCTAAGATTCTTATCTTTCCCAGAAATGTGTTTAAAAATTAGTCTCTTCGATATTCTGAGGACATGCATGTGGAACTGTATTATTATAATTGGAGCATGTTCTCAGTACGTCGGCGAGACTGATGGTTAATTGTATTTATGGGACATTTGAGAATCTAAGGATGACAGATAGTTACTATCAAAACTGATCACGAAACAAACTATTTGATATCAGACGATCTTGGCTTGTAATACTATAAAATAAAACAAATAGTAGTAGAAGTAGATGCGAGACTGGGAATAATAGAATGAATCTTAAGGGAAGTGTAATATAGCCACTACAGAAGTGGCTGCAAATGCGACGTTTCTACCAGTTTCTGTGTACTGTTCATCAGCATGGCACCACTATTAGGATAGACTAATGTAAGACATAGAGAAAATCCAACGAAGGGCAGCGCATTTCGTTACGGGATCATTTAGTCGATCGTTTAGAGATCGTTTACATATGCTCAACAAACTCCAGTGCAGAGACTACGAAAGAGTGGTTGTATATCACAGAAGTGTACTATGAAAATTTCGAGAGAGCATTTTCGAGGAAGAGCTGGACAGTATGCTACTTCCTCCCACATATGACTCACGAAATGACCGCAACGACAGAAATCAAACATTTGGAGGTAATACGGAGTCTTTCCGACAATAATTCATCGCATATGCCATTCGCGAATGGAACAGGGAAGCAGAGATAGGTTAGTGTATAACGTAGTACAGCCTTTCTGATACTTTATTAAGTACTGTGACAGGAAAGACAAATATAGCGTACCTATGCTCCCCGTGTATAAAACGTTTTTGTGACATGTGTTCCGTATGTTCCGTAATTAATGAAAACAGGGCATCGAACCCGAAGATCAGTACTTATCGATAGAATATACAGGGTGAGTCAGCGTTAACAGACGTTTTTGACTCGACTGGTAGCGGGTGAGTCACCGTAGTGGAGGAACATACTTGGGCTCATTGCTTTCCCCTGCAGCTGCAGTTTAACATCAGTGGAGAGGTGGACTGCGCAACGTTGTCCGTTCTTCGTGCAGACGTTCTTTAAAAATACAGAATCTGTGACCACCACTCAGATGAAGTTCCCTCCAGTTCAGCATTCCATGTAATGGTGCAATTCCTTCCTGTAATACCATTCTTCTATGGGTTAAGAACATGTTCCACATTGATGAAAAATTCGAGTGGCAGTGCTATGACGGTCATGTCCCTTGAAAACATTGAAGTTATAGGTCATGCAATTCATCAAAGCCACAATTGATTTGCAAGCCGAAAAGTACAGTCTCTCGACTTATCAAATTCACCCATTCGACGTATTTCACACCATTTATATTTTCGTCCCTTTTAATTGCAATTGTTCAGGACCTGAATCCTCAAGATTTAGTGAGATGGAGTCTTTTGCTGAAATAATGAAAGAGATGTTAAAGGAAGAACCGGGAATTGGGTTTTAATGTGATATGAAGTTCGTTTTCACCGAAACAGCGGTGTTAATAAATCAAACTGTCGTTATTTGTCTCCAAATAGCCCTCTGCAACTGCACCAGCACCAACTGCATTGTGACACGGTTACAGTGTGGGCTGGATTAGGAAATTTGGTGTCATAGGGCCTCGAAGACATTGGGAGACCCATAACTGAAAACACGGAACATTATTTGACAGTACTGCATGAATTTCACATCCCAGAACTTCATCGTCATGGCATAAATCTTAAAATGTTTGGTTTCAGCAAGACAGTGCGATAGCTCACACTTCCAGTCTTCCAGTCTGTAAATCTCTGAAGCAAGGAAGTTGTTTCCGGAGGAAGTTATATCCAACAGAGAAGATGTTGACCAGCTGCCCCACTCACCTGACATTACTCCATTTCACCATATTTTGTGGGGTTACTTCAAGAGCTAAGTGTGCATTAGTAAGCCACGTACTGTGCTTCAATTAAAGGATACTATTAGTGAGATATTCATGCTATACTCCATGACACGTTGGAGAGTGCAGTGACTAACTTCACGCAGAGGGTAGGCGGGTGTGTTGAAAAAGAGGGCCAGTATTTGACGGACATTATTTTTCACAAATGATTAATTTATGTGAAAATTAACATAAAAAATATGAACTGTTATTCATTGTGTATCTTTTGGAATAAAATAAGTTGCTATATCTTAAAATGTCACTGTGTACTTAAAATTCCAAAATCACCCCTCAGTTTAATAGATTACATCCCTGTAGATCGTTACAACATTATCATTATGGCGCGAATGTCTACTGCGCAAAAAAAAGACGTAAATGAAAAAAAATGAAATTTTCAAGTTTCATTGTAGTTATCCGTGTAGTTTGTGTACCAAAACTGTTTCAATGAATCGAGATTGCAGAATAGAAACAGTCGCCAGCTTCACATCGAGCAGAACTTAAGTTGAGCGAATTACTGTAACGACTTTGATATTACGTAAGTAAGTCAGAACAATGATAACGCTGGATATGAAATAATGCATTTGCGCGAGCTTAGATGTAGAAAACATGTTTACCATGAACACTATGCATGTCAGTTTTGGATGTAATGATGTTAATTACGATTTTGAAGACCAATAATACGCAACCACTAGCAACACCTCAAAGAAACTGTACCGTATTACATAACTTAACTAATTCTGTCTGTTTGGATCTTTCCGTAATTGTGACTAAATTTAATTACTTTTGTTCACTGATTACCTTTCAAACGATACAGAAAAGCTTTCGTTTACGGCAACAACTATTTTCAATACTAATGTGAAGTATACAAGACTTAAAATCATAAAATTAGTTTGACTACGAGAGAACCGACATGCTTTTGTCGTTGAAACATAAATTAAATTTAAATCAATTTTATTTTGAACTGATAGCTTGCAGTAGGAGTGAAACACTATATCAACAACTAACTGTAGCTACTACTGACTTTTATTGAAATACTTGGTTGATTAAAATTCAACTGTCAATTTAAATGAATTGGTTTTCTTTTAACTATTTTCTTCATATAGTGACTCTCTCGGAAGTTATGGTGAGGAAGATTTGGGTCAATTAAGTTTCACTCGTAAAGCTCAAGCTCCAACTAAACACACTCCAATGTTCGAAAAAGTGACTTATATCCTGGAAGGCATATTACACAGCTATAAAAGTACTGACATGATCTTACCTTGCGATGAGTCGCTTGTGTTGCGATGTAACGTTTATTATGAAATTCTTCGTTGGCAATAGGCCTTCTTCAGCAGCGTGCAGCTGAAATAAGTTTAAGCCACAAAGTAGCCTTCATTAATTCCAAAGTCCTCTTGCAAGCACGTACTGTGCCCATATATGTTGTCAGTCACTTATATTGTGTCTTATCACATTTTACATCACCGTTTTCAACATCTTTCCATCTGGCACTTGCATGGAAACACATGTATTGCACCACAGATGATTTGCAACTTTACTCTTCCCTCATTTCTAGAACAGGGCGCTCACACCACAGCAACATTATTGTTACGTGAAAGGTATTCTTTCTGTTTACTACAATGTAAACCAGCATGTTTCCTGCCACAATTTGACATGATTATTTCTTACTTGTTCCCCAACTATTAGAAATACTGATTGCAGACAACATTCATAAATACATATGTAAAGGCGTGACACCAATGTAAAAGTGGGAGAGGTAGGCTGTCTGGGTGCAGGCTGGGTTCTCTGTCACTATATGGGGAACGTTGACAGAAGCAGAGGCGTGTCATAGTGAATATTGAGAGAGGACAAGCTACTCTCTCATCTATTTTCCCTATACACAAAATTACAAAGGTTTTCAGTTCAACCTGACACACCTCGAGTAAGACTCTGGAAAGTTAATAGACTGAACTGACACTGGTGGAGCGTGGTAGGGCACTAAAAGCATGGTGAATTTTTATGGTTCTTAGCTTGTAGAAATGGGATGTTGGGAGTTGAAAGAAATTAGCAATGAGCCCATCCCTTAGTAAAGCTTGCTGGACAGGCCCAAAACTGTACAGGGCAGACAGGGCAGAGCCCTTGTCGACATAGGTGTCCAGCAGAACAATGCCACGATACCTGCCATGGCGCCATCAGAAACCTGGGCGGGGGGCAACGATCTGAAAGAATATTTCTACACATTGGAGTCATAAGCCAGGCATTGTGTGTGGAGCCATGCGTAATAAAAATTAATCTGTTTTTGTGTTCACCAATTGTGCAATAGCACACTGAACAACTTCCTTGGCACCTCAGTTGTATAAGAAAAATTGGTTATCTGAGAAATGTTTGGAGACAGAATCTTTATTGCACCTTATAGCTAACAGGCTCCAAGGCACAGGTGATTTAGACAAAGAGCTTCTAAGATTATATCTGTTTGCTTGTTTCCATGGGAAGCAATACCACTTCAGAAAAAATCATCTATTCCCCTTTATAAAACTTAAAAAGAAACAGTAATTGGCGGTATAATTTCTTTTTCAGAGACACATATTTCACAGCTCTTGCCCTGGTTCGACATGAGTTTGTGCTGTCATATGGGATGGGACATTTAGCGCCTGTAGAGCCCTGTTATTGGCTCAACTTGGGGTGTTGGCATTGAAGTTTGTACACTTTGCGGGGAGCTATAACTTTTTTTTTTTCTTCTGGGCAGTCGTTAAGCTCTGGAGTGCAGGTCTCTGGTGTGGTAAGCACTTGTGGTCGAAGCTCTGGCATGTGTGGTTGGTACTTGGGACCTTCCTGAGACTGACTTCAATTGTTGTGTTTCAGTGAATGGTACACTGTGATACATTTTTAATAGGTCTTTAAGAGAGGAAATGAATTACCGAATAAGAAATACAGGGTGTCATTTAAAAAAAGTCATACCGCTTATCATATCATTGTAAACAAAATAAAGCTACAAAGAAGGCAATCATGCTGACTGATGTCCTCCTGACTTGAAACATTTTGCAATTTACACCAGTACAGACAGTTATTTATGGTGGTCGATATAAATGAGACACCCTGTATACCACAAACCGTAAAACCTGGTAACCTTACAACCTTTAAATTTCATCACAGCTATGCCTCCAGTATTTAGAATATAACATCCCATTGTTGTATCACCTTTCCCCTTGTACGAAAATAAACCCAAAGCTTGACATTTCATCGGGCTCTGAATTTTCCATCAAAGTAGAATGGCTTCTCCAGTTGATGAAGTATCTCGTCCTCTTACACTAAGGTAACAACTTTAATTGTGTCGCAGTAAGTCAATAGTTATTGTTTCACGCTTATTATCATTCAGTAATAGCGAAATGTGCCAAAAGCGATAGTCAATTATGGTTTAACATTTACAGGTCAATGAACGTTTTCATTAGGTAGAAATCTTGGAATGTTCTCAATTAATACTATAAGGGGCTAATATTTCATATACAGTCTGTTGAAAATAAAACAGGATCATTTCAAGACAGAATGTATCTAAATAAATGAATTGGCGGTTGTTGAACCTCGACATGATTTTATAGTTCTACCACGGCCAACTTTGGGGAAAAATTTATTAACTTCAATATTTGATGATGCAGAGTGCTGAAACTTCCTCTGGTAGGTACGAACACCTTATGGAAGGTGAACAAACAATTGGTGCCTCACCTTCTGCGTTACCTGTTCTGTGTGTCGCATACGACAGGCGAGGGGCGAAGAGGTCCTTCTTTAGAATTTGGTGGCATCAATGGTCTTCTTTTTCCACGTACTATTTTTCGGTATAGTCTCCACCACGCTCTAGACTACATTTCTGCAAGAGATCGTGTTGGCAAAAGCTCTCGTTCTGCTGTGCAAGGCACGTTTTTACTGCATGAATTCGATTCTGAACAAATCAAAAGTGTCTCACACAAAGAGAAGACTTGCGTTAACCAAACAGATGGAGATCCGAGGCTAGGTCGGGAATGTAGGGTGGCTGAAGTAACGACGTCCACGTCATGCGACCAATAATGTGGAACCGATTGTAGAGTTGTGACGCTCTGATCTGCACGAACGGTATGATTCCTGATTCTGGGACTTTTGTGGGGGTTTTCATCGTAGTGCTGGAGCGACATTCCTTTCGGATTCCTGGTAGACTGAACACCTCGGAATCGAATTGTTATTATGTTCAGAATCTCAGCTTATGCCTCTCAATTAATGGTTGATCCTTTTGGCAACATGTTCATGAGAATGGCGCCATCACTATCCGAAAATACTGTCATCATGACTTTGGCTGCTGTGGGAGTTGGTCTTTTTTATTTTATTTTATTTTTTGTGATTGAAGGCAGTGCTAAAACGATGACTGCCTTTTATTTCCGGCTCAAAGTGATGAATCAAGATTTCTTAATTTCCAACCAGCCGTGACGAAAGAGGCTCTCCATTGCTTTCTAACAGTTTATATGAAATGCCTTTTGTTTGAATTTTGTGGTCGACTGTCAGCGTTCATGGATCCCTTCTTGAGCATACGATTGTGTATTCCAGTCTCCATCATTGCGCCCGCAGTTCAAAAGGTCACTGATAATCGTGCACTTATAATGCGCCGGTATACACGAATAATACCACTCGGGCGATTCATCGTGTCAGGAACAATGAATGTGACAGAACGTCCCGAAGGAGTTCAGTCAGCGAAATCAGTTTCTGCTCCTTCTGACGATTTACCTTGCTTTACCCTTCATGCACCAGTACTCCTGTCAAGTACATTATCATCCTACACTTTACAGAACTGATTTAGGATGTTCACCACTGCTCCTTTTTCTCAACCAAGAATTCAGTTCCAATCTGTACAGAACTGATTTGGGATGTTCACCACTGCTCCTTTTTCTCAACCAAGAATTCAGTTCCAATCTGTAGCCCATAACTAGTTGCAGTGTATACGCCTTCAGATAGTGTACCATGGCCCTACCATATCCTGGAATTGTTCCAAACTGCCCACACATGCCGAGGAAACATATTCCATGAAGTTGGGGTATATTTCTGTTGATGACTGACGACAGTATAATGAACAAAATTACATCAATATTTACTTCATTTATAGACTAGTAATTGTAGCTATTACAAGTGGAATGCCTTTTGTTTGGTTAGCACCTACAAGTACACTTGGCCCAACCAATGCATTAACGTTTGCTTTCCATGGGCTCTAGGTGTCAGATGTTGAAACATGAACACGTTGATGCGAAAGTGATAATCTATACTGACAAGCGTGGTCCAGTAGGAGGCACAGTTGCGGCTGTGCAGAAAATATCAGGTAGTAAATAACGTGGTGTGTTTGTGGGAAGACTGTCAGGCGCATGGAAAAATCAACGAACACACTGAAGTAGATGCATATTAATGTACCAATTTGTTAATAACAAAAAACAGGAATTATTTACTGAACGAATCCCGTGTCTTGGAAAAATAAGAATGAGATCTACCCTTAAGTGCTGTTCCAACTTCGTGAAGTCGTATTTACATGGAAATATTTGTGAAACTACAATCTAACTGCTAATTTAATATATGATTGTTACAAAATGTTTAACTACAGCCATAAAAAAGAATGAGATCATAATATCACATTTTTCTATATCTCTCTGAAAGAATACTGAAAATTAATTTTCAATATAGATATTCAATACCTCAGTTTTTGTAATTACAATGATTTTTAATAATAAATTCACAAACCACCGGACGCACTACCAGCTCCCAGTTCCCTTTCTTCTTTAAAAACATTAGTGAAATGATTTCTGTCAACGCTACGTTGGTCCATGGAAATTTAACCCAGCATACAGATCGCTGCTTTCTCACTTCAGAGCTTATCTGAATGAATCAACGCTTTGACGTTCGAGAGTGATCGTTTCGCGTGAGATAGTAGAGGTGCCTGTGTGATTTCCGCTACCGTCCATGTAGATACCCTTATGGCGAGTAGCCGGTCTTTCCATCAATCTTGCCCGCTTGTAAGTGGTTAGAGACACACACAGACTTGTTTTCCGTTCCTTGAAATTGCTGTAACGTAGGAGATTATTCACAAAAGCCCTGAAAAAATTGAAAAAAAAATCTTTCATTATAAGGGGATGAAGTGGATACACGCCTTAAATAAAGAAATAAGAGTAAATGCCTTGTATCAGTACGTGCTGTGCTTGAAGAACTAAGTCTTATGCAAGAAAAATTTTGCACAGGGTAAACTCTACTACTTGAGTGAGACAGAAACGACAAACATAGGAAGAGATAATAAAAGTCCACAGTACCAATGTGCAACATTCATAACTTGTATGTAAACGTGATCCAGGTCGCTGATGAGCATTCGGTTCACAATGAGTTTCAGGCGACACAAGACTAACATAAAACAGTTTTTATGGCTAATGTTAAGCCATACGCTGGAATAGTTAATTTAGAAGTGTAACTGTGGTACTGTTGGCATTACCAGTATTTCAGAATTAGGAGAGGTCGAATTAATCACACTGCCATACTACTGTCTTAGGCAAATGTACGTTATTGGCAATATGCAGTATACGGGAATGAACTTTGCTTAGGTTGGAGCGGAGTTATTTTGGAACTTATCTGGAATACGGATACACAGGGTGGGGCAAACAAAGGTGGCCAGACCATTTGTGGGAGCATAAACGGAGGAGGAAAGACCTGCTGCTACTTCCACCAGTATGGAGCAAATGCCAGTACCCCTGGCTGAATTGTGGAGCACATTTACTCAACCTTCATACCTAACAGAGTTTTTTAGCAGAGGTCAGCCTAGTCTCGGCCCAAGCTGGCCACTCAGGACACCTGACCTACCAGAGTGAGATGACTTTGTGGGGGGATCCCTCCAGTCTAAGATGTATCACAACAACTCTCATAGTCTTCAAGAACTCCAGCAGAAAATTTCGAATGAGGTTGCAGCAGTTTCATCAGTCCAGCTTCGATCCGCATTCAGCAACCTGCTGACCAGGGCCCAAAAGTCCCAAAAGATGAATGTGGTCACTTTCAATATGTGCTATACTCAGCTTAGTGCCGTATTTCTTTTCATCTGTAGTGTTTCTTTGTACCCTGGCACTCTATATTCTAGGCTACTTTTATTTGCCCCATACTGTACAAGGAAAACGAAGATTAAGCGTTACGACAGAAAAGAGCTAGTAAAGTCTGTACTTGAAAAATAAATTAAGGTTTTATCTGTGCCTTCTACGACTAGACGTTTTGAGGGCTTACGCCTTTGTTTTCCGGTCGATAAACGGATTACGTTAGCACTTCATTTTCTGGATGTTGCCAGATATCTGAAGCTTTATTTAGAAAATGTCCCAGTCAATACAAAACTCTGTCATTATAAATAAGCATTAACATCAATGAATATCATAGAAATACGAAATAAAAGGCCGGCCGGTGTGGCCGAGCGGTTTTAGGCGCTTCCTTCTGGAATCGCGCGACCGCTACGGTCGCAGGTTCGAATCCCGTCTCTGGCATAGATGTGTGTGATGTCCTTAGATTAGTTAGGTTTCAGTAATTCTAAGTTCTAAGCGACGGATGACTTCAGATGTTAAGTCTCATAGTGCTCAGAGCCATCTGAATTTCGAAATAAAACGAGAACAGTCTCTTCTACTTAGTGCCACAAATGTGTACTTTTAACGACCCACACTCTTCTTTTTGCTGGAACATCTTGAAAATGAAGGTTGAGAGAGACAATTGACTTCATATAGAAAAATATATTACAATATAATCCACTAATCCACCAGAAGATAAAATTGTATACCATGGAAACCCGCTTTGTAACTTAATGAAAGTACCTGTCTGACATAGCAGCTTCAATTTGTCCTCTCTATCATAAACAATGTCACTTCCAACTCAGAGCCCAACAAGAATGACATTAAATTCTCAACAATATTGCTGCAGAAAGTATCTAAGACTAACCGTGATTTTCACTGCACATTTGGCAAGGAACCGTTGGGGAAAGTAACGAAATAGTGCACAGACATTTGACAACATCATATCAATGCTTAGAAATTTAGCGACACATTTCGCTTCAAAACAGGAAGTATTCAAAGTTCTACGGGTCAGTTTACAACTCTCCTGTGAAGCGTCTGTATTCTGCAGATAACAGTTTCAAAAACTAAAGTAACTACCAGCTGCAGTATCCGATTATTACTTTTCTTTTGTCGTACTGTGTAGTTACGTGATGATCCGTTGATGGGCTACTGGATTTTAATGCTCTGGGTCACTGAAATTTTTTGTGGATATGCATATAATGATTTACATGCGACACAAGTAGTAAGAATTTAAAATGAACAACACATAAGAAGGCAAGGATAAAATATTATAACAGATTGGAATTTTGAAATTTGACTTAAAGAACATGAGTCTAGGAGGAAGGGAGGAACAGCAGTTTGATGAGATATTCTCGTATTCTCTTACGTCAATTATTGGATTATAGGGGAGGGCAGACTGCCGTTACCAAAGGGTAAATGCTGAAAATAATGTCACAGAAGTTGTTATTTAACACTGTAATCAAACGAAATCGAAAATGCACCTCTCTTTATAGTGAATGAAGGATGTCACAACATCGTAAGTGAGTCAATGTTCAGATATTGTCTTACCAAATACCATACGTTATCAGGAGACGATTATCATGATGGGCTTTGTGAGTTTCTTCCATAACGTTGTGTGTCCATTGTACTTTTCTTTTTTACGCCCAAGGTCACACATTCGAATTCAAAATTCAGTGCCTTTTATTTCTTTTAAGGTAAGCACCACTCTCATTTTCTGCACAGTCAAGTTTAGTGTGATAGCAAGTCTCGTTAATCTACAGGAAATCTAAATATACGGGTATGTCTATAGTCATAGTGGAGCAACATTATTCTGTAGTATGTTTTGGATCCACTTGTTATAATGAATACCGCTACCTACAGCATAGGGTGTTACCAATAATAAGCCTTATAAGTGCGCTCTGATGCTAACTAACAAAAAATAATAAATAACACCGGATAGGCCTGCCGATGAAGAACCTTCTAGGCAGATGCGAAAAATTGCTCGATGTTGTCAACTGTCGTGTTTAGTGGCGATATTCAATAAACGATTATGGAAGCAACATGAGAGAAGGTAGACCGTTCCTGTCTCTTGCGCTACGTGAAAACATCGCAAATCAATTATCAAAATTTTCCGATATTTATGAGAACGGCGTGGTGCTGTTAGCCGTAACTTTACATCATATGTTCGCAGCACTGACAATTATTCAGTAAGCGTTAAAGGTTAATGAAGTACACGAGCGGAAAGATGATATTGACAGCAGAGCGTAATTTGGACACCAACACCATTTATGAAAATTAGGCTGATTGCTGAATCATATCTGCGTTGATGAGGACTAGCCTTTCGAAAGTTCAGAGCAACAGAAACTGTTATCACTTTAAGTGAAGCGCTCTCATGTTGTCACTATGAAACAAGTGAATAATTAGACTCCACTACCAAATAGTAGTATACTCATCCACAACTACGGTTTTTCCGTTCGAAAAGAAATGCCTCTTTTACAGTCGTGTTCAACAAGTTCGCTGCCCGAATTCTCAGAACGGTATATAACATCACATTGTCATTAAAGGAATCAGCCATTTTACGCTTAGTGTGGTGTAAATATGTTACTAACGAGTACCAAGGTTTTATTTTCTGCACGTACTTCACACTGAACGGCAACGTATCATAACCAATACCTGATTTAAAATGTTTCTGTTTTACTGGTCCTTCAAGATCAAAGTCAATTAATTTCCTATGTTCTTGATAATAAACTTTCCAGAACAGATAAACATGTAAAGAATGTCATGTTGAAAAATTGATGTTAGGGCGTCAAGTCACTTTGTTTTGATACCAGACTCAACAAAGCAATGTTCCCCAGGGACAAATACCATCTTCATCTTAGTCTTGAAATGCCTCAAAAACCATTTTAAATTACCACTCTGTGTTGAATAAATTTTTATAAGGCCTATTCTGCTATAGGTTATGTCCAACTACTGATTAAACATGAGGAAGCTAATGACGGTTCTGTGTATGCGCAGTATCGTTCACTATCATTACTTGTACTAAAACCAGTTGTTGCATTTTAGCAGCTATCACTGTTTTGAATAATAATTTCTAGAATACTTCCGACTGCATCGTTAAATATTGTAGCCCTATATCTTCCTTCTGATAACAGTTTTTCGCAGACTTTTTCCAACCTGTTGCCGGTTCTTGGCGTGCTCCAAACAATCATTTTAATATTAAACTCCCATGCAGCGATGTGCTCCGAAGTAGCGTATCAGGAATAAAATCGTTGTTTTTATCTCAATATTTGACGACAGGGTATTTTATAAAGTAGCAGAAAGTGGCTTTCAACTTCAAAAATGGTTCAAATGGCTCTGAGCACTATGCGACTTAGCATCTGAGGTCATTAGTCCCCTAGAACTTAGAACTACTTAAACCTAACTAACCTAAGGACATCACACACGTCCATGCCCGAGGCAGGATCCGAACCTGCGACCGTAGCGGTCGCGTGGTTCCAGACTGAAGCGCTTAGAACCGCTCGGCCACACCGGCCGGCGCCTTTCAACTTCGTCAGCATGACTTTTCACAAAAGGATTTAGTTTTGTCTGTCTTGCACCAACGAGAATATTTATTTCACAGCGTTCTTCCTTTATCTTCTATAATTTTGGTGCTCATTATATCGCAGCTTTCTTGTCTGATACGTACAGTTGCTTTCATCTTTATGTATTTGCAAAGGATGTAGCTTATAAAACACTCGTTTGACCAATAATTGAATACTGGTCGTCAGTATGGGATCCATAGTAGTTAGGACAGAAAGACATAAGATATACAGAAGACTCTAAGCAGAGCAGTATCTTTTGTTACAAGCTCATTTAATAAGTGCGGCGCCACGGAGATGGTCAGTGAACTTCGTTGGCAGACGTTGTTAGAGAGACTTTCTGTTTCACCGCATGGTCTGCTGTTAAAAGTTCCGAGAGCGTACGTACCTAGAAGAACGAACGAATATAGTGCTTCCACCTACTTGTGTGTTGTGAAGGTACACCGAAGAGTCAAAGAAACTGGTACAACTGCCTTATCGTGTAGGGCCCCCTCGAGCACGCAGAAGTGCCGCAACATGAAGTGGTATCGACCCCACTAATGTCTGAAGTAGTGAAGGAGGAAATTGACACCATGAATCCTGCAGGGCTGTTCATAAATACATCAGAATACGAGGGGGTGGAGATCTCTTCCGAGGAGTATGTTCCAAGGCATCCCAGTGTAAAATCCACGAGACAAATTTCGGCTACAGTGCGACGAGACGAAATTATGCCTCTAACAGTTATAAGCATTATCTATTCGACATATGAAAAAACAGTGAAAATGATGATAAATAGTAATTATTTATATAGTATTTTATAATGCAATTGGACATATCGATGTGTATCATGCAAAGACAATGATGTGGTTCTTGAGTTTCTTCCGGCGTATTTGACAATCAAAATATCCACGGGTGAACTGCCGGTCTACAGTGTCCAACGGCCACAATATTTCGGCGATCATACATGTCGCCATCATCAGGTGAACTGACGGACTGAGCTCCTGTGGATGTGCCGGTACGGAGATCCGTACGCTATGGCTGCTCAGGGGGAACTGGGTTCGGTCCCGGCGGCGGCCGATTTAAATACCCTCCGCCCGCGGCGGTCTCCCTCCGCCGTCCGCGCCCCGCGCCACTGTCGCGCGGTGGAACAGATTGCGACGGCGTCTGAGATGACGTCGGTGTGATGGCTCTGTCCGCCGTGGTCGTCACAACTATACGTTTGCTCGATTTACTCTTGATTAACCCAATCGCTGGTTCCCAAGCCTTGCTAAGATTATATCCACAGTCACGGTTTATGAGGTCGTCATTGTGCGAATTTCGATGGCCTCTCTAACAACGCTGTCCCAGTATCTCGACGTCTGTACCAGAATCCTCGTGCGTTCATAATCCATAGCATGATTTTCCGACAAACAATGTTCAGCGACCGCCTACTTGCTCGGATACATCAGTCGAGTGTGCCTCTGGTGTTGACGGCATCCATCCTCGACGCTATGCATCGTCTGACCAATAGACGACTTGCCACATTGACACGGAATCTGGTACACGCCGGCCTTCCTCAAACCGAGGTCATCTTTGGCGCTCCCCACCAGTGCATGAGTTTTATGGCTCTGAGCACTATGGGACTTAACATCTGAGGTCATCAGTCCCCTAGAACGTAGAACTACTTAAACCTAACTAAACTAAAGACATCACATACATCCATGCCCGAGGCAGGATTCGAACCTGCGACCGTAGCGGCGCGAGTTTTATTCGGAGGACAAAACACAGTTCCGACCCGGTGTTTCTTCAAAATGCGGGCGATTTTCCCCGAGAGTGCGCCTGTATATGGAATAAACGCAGTGCCTACCTCCTCCCTCGTGATTTCATCCAACTCCACAGGTTGTGCTGTAGTGGTTGGGCGGAGAGCACGTTGAATCTACCACTCTGAGTACCCATTTTTTCGAAATACAGTTCTCAGATGTTCCAATTGTGGGGTAGACCCTCTGCGTCACAGATACTGCGCGCCCTATGTACTAGAGTTTTAAGTACCCCATTCCTCTGTGAAGGATGGTGGCAGCTGTCTGCGTGCAAATACAGATCAGTGTGTGTTGTCTTCCGATACACCCCATGACCTAAGATGCCTTCAGCCCTTCTCTTGACCAAGACTTCGGTCTGCATAGTGAATTTGATGCTGGGGTATATGGAGCTCAGAGTGTAAGGAAGTCAAGGGGTTTATCCATACCATGTGGCCAGATGACGAACGTGTCGTCTACGTAACGGAAAAAGCAAGTACGTTTCCATTCGGATGACGACAGAGCTTCCTCCTCGAAGTTCTCCATGTACAAATTCGCTACCACCGGTGAGAGTGGGCTACCCATGGCGACTCCGTTTGTTCGTAGTATTCTCCATTAAAAAGAAAATACGTGGAAGTCAAGACATGCCTAAAAAGTTCAGTGGTCTTTTCGTCAAACTTCTGACTAATCAAATCTAGTGACTCTCGCAGGGGTACCCTCGTAAACAAGGAAACGACGTCAAAACTCACCATGATATCTGACTTATCCAACCTGAAGCTATCAAGGCCTTTAACAAAATCCGCGGAACTACGGATGTGATGAGGGCATTTACCCACATAAGGACTTAATATTCCCGTCAGGTATTTGGCCAACAAATATGTAGGTGCCCTGATGTTGCTGACAATGGGGCGTAATGGTACCTTCCCCCCCCTTTGTGAACTTTCGCGAGTCCATATAGTCTATGCGGTACCGGACCTTGGGGTAACAATTTCTTAGCGTCACCCTCCAGTATTCTGCGTCCTTGAGAAGCGACCTCGTTGTGTTCTCCACCTTCTTTGTAGGGTCAACGCTGATCTTCCGGTAGGAATCGTCTTTAGCAGGCTCTGTATCTTATCAGTGTAGTCCTTATGGGAGACAACAACTGTAACATTGCCTTTGTCAGTCGGTAAGACAACAATTTCAGAGCGCTCCCTCAGATCATGAATGACCGCCCTCTCTTTACTGGTGATATTTGACTTCATCGGCTTGGATTTCGTCAACGCACGACAAGTTTCACGACGTATTTCCTCAGCTGATTCAGGCGGAAGTCGAGCTGCAACCTGTTCAACAGCACTAACGATTTCTGCGACCGGAGTGAACTTGGGGGTAGGAGCGAAGTTAAGACCTTTCTGTAAAACCGAGACCGCATCATCACTCAACACCATGCCACTCAAATTGATGACAGCCTTCACGGAACCTGCCGAGATGGTTTGTCAAGGAGACGTGAGAACTTAGCTGTTTGACGTCCCGTTGCCTTCTTATGGGCGGAATCAGCTGCAACCCAGGTGACACCATCAATCCAATCCCACACAATGATAATTGTAAATTCCTTTTATGATCTACGTTTGTCTTCCTTTGTTTTTATCTTTTGTTGGTTGGCTTTTGTACGTTGCGGACGCATATCAAACTGAGGTCTGTTAAGAAATTGTAATTATATGTTAATTATTACTTGAGAATAGAGTTCATTATTACTATAAATCTGAGTGACTAATTGTTTGAAACTTTAATTCCTCTCCCTGTAAGCATTATCTGTGTTAATTGTTTCTTTCCGCTGCAAGGAGCGCAGCCATTGATGATAACGATTTGTATCGCGGTTTTGTCTGTGTTTTCCTTAGAAAAAAATCAAATGATTGCTTCATGAAGTCTAAATAGTGCGCAATACGAAACTTAAGTTTAATAAGCATTTCAAATACTTATCTTATTTGCTCTGACAATAGAAAGTCTCTATCAATTGTCTGCCGCCATCTTAACAATTATCTCAGAAGCAAATTCAAATTACGCAACTCTGCAGACATAAGTGCCGAATGTAATACAAATGTGTGAAAATAAATGTGCACCGGTGGTCCCGAAATCATTTTAATGAAAATAATTCGAATCAGATTGGTTCTTTAAAAACAGTGATCATAGCACGATCGTTATAACAAACTTTTCTAGCTGATGTATGGAGCCGAAAATAATTACGCACGAGTTGCGAAGAATATTGTTTCAGGTAACATACTTCAGCGTTGTGCGCGGCTGATATTCGGTGGTTTTAATGGGCATTTTTCTGAAGATAACTGTTTCCATCATAATCAATAGTAGTATAGAATCTGTTGTATGAACTGTGCTTTAGTGACACTTACACAACTTACAGACAACGCTTTAACACGACGTTAACTTGGAGTTCTTTAGCAACTTGACCAAGTCTTTAGCCGGGAGAAAAATTATTTAAAAATTACTCAATGTAATAAAATAAGTTTATCATTTTCATTTACAAATTAGTTAACTACCAAACCACTGATTAACACAGCGAACGCCACACTATATACTCAATAATGTTCATGTCTGGGGAGTTTGGTGGTCAGCGGAAGTATTTAAACTCAGAAGAGTGTTCCTGGAGCCACTCTGTAGCAATTCTGGACGTATGGTGTGTCGCATGGTACTGCTAGAATTGCCCAGGTCCGTCGCAATGCGCAATGGACATGAATGGACGTAGGTGATCAGACGGACACTCACATACGTGTCAGCTGTCAGAGTCGTTTTTAGACGTTTTAGGGGTCGAATGTCACTCCCACTGCACACGCCCCATACCATTACAGAGCCTCCACTAGCTTGAACAGTACCCTGTTGACATGCAGGGCCCATGGAGCCATGAGTTTGTCTCCATACGCATACACGTCCATCCGCTCGATACAATTTGAAATGGGACTCGTCCGACCGGGCATGTTTCCAGTCATCAACAGTCCAATGTGGGTGTAGACGGACCTAGGTGAGGCGTAAAGCTTTCTGTCGTGCTGTAATCAAGGGTGCGTGAGTGGGCCTTCGGCCCCGAAAACCTATATAAATGATGTTTCATTAAATGGTTCCCACGCTGACACGTGTTGATGGCCTAACACTGAAATCTGTAGCAATTTGCGGAAGAGTTGCTCTTCTGTCACATTGAACGATATTCTTCGGTCGTCATTGGTCGCGTACTTGCAATACCTTTTTCCGGCCGCAGCCATGTTGAAGATTTGGTGTTTTAGCGTATTCCTGATATTCACGGTACACTCGTGAAATAGCCGTGCGGTAAAATACCAACTTCATCGCTACCTCGGAGATGACGTGTCCCATCACCCGTGCGCCGACTATAACACCACGTTGATACTCACTTCAGTCTTGATGAACTGCCATTGTAGCAGCAGTAACCGATCTAACAACTACGCCATGCACTTATATAGTCGTTGCTCTGCCTGTTCACATATCCCTGTATTTGAATACGCTGCCTATATCAGTATTTGCCACTCGAAGTAGCCGCGCGGTTAGAGGTGCCACGTAACTGACTGCACGGCCCTCCCACCGGAGTTTCGAGTCCTCCCCCGGGCATAGGTGTGTGTGTGTTGTTCTTAGCATAAGTTACAATATGTAGTGTGTAGATCTAGGAACCGATGACCTCAGCAGTTTGGTCCCTTAGGTATGCACACACATTTGAACACCTTTATACTAGTTTCTTTGGAGCTTCAGTGTACTATGAAAATTAAATCAGAATCGTGTCTACACGGGGATTTAGCCGCATTCGTTCTTCAGGCGAACGATACGCGTCTGGAACAAGATGGAAAGTAACACTGGTACACAAAGTACCCTTCAGCACTCACCGGAAGGTGGCTTACGTAATGTAGACAAAGATACATTCTCATTTTAAATTTTGAAATACTCAGACAATCGATGTAACTCAATCATCTAATTCTTGTACTGAGTTTGAAAGGTTACATCATTGACAGATATTATCATTCGCATTATAGCCATCTCAGTGTGTGAGGCTAATCGTAGCGGGTCAGAGTAATTGCATTCGCGAAGAATTAGGATGAAATTCCAACGTGTCTTAGGAAATTTTGGTTTGATTACTCCGAATCGATTAAAATGACTGCCTGAACATTTCGTTTATGAGGGATACAAAAGATTTCTTTACCCTTTCGCTAAGTATCTAAGATAGTGATGCGTCAACGATAACATCGTCGACTGAGCGCTACACCTTAATTCTTCTTCCTTCCGCCCTTCGAGACATCAAGCAAACTGAGTTATGACACTGTTTAAGTCAGGGTGTTATTTTAGATATATCTCTGAATTATACTTAACCTGTAAGTTAAACATTGTGAGAAACCACATAACCGTTTAACTTGTTACGGAGAGCAGTATATGCCGGCCAGGGTGCCTCAGATAGCTCTTTTGCCCCCAGTTGAGGAGTATATTTGTCCCATTTTGTATCAGTATACTTACGAACCAAAATTAGACGTACCATTTAGAAAATAGAGTTGTTATGGGGACGTAAATACAGACCCTCTTCCCACCCTTCTTACACAAATGCAACAGGAAATGGGTGTGGTAATGCCATAATGTGGCTTACGAAATGCGCACAGTCTAAAAAAAAAAAAAAAAAAAAAAAAAAAAAAAAAAAAAAAAAAAAAAAAGGAAGCACCATTATGCTGACAGGGCGGAAAACAATAGATGTACGTGTGCAGACAAATTTCGGATAATCGGATGATTTATTCAAGCAAAAGAGCATCACAAGATTGAGCAAGTCAGTTATGCGTTGGTCTACCTCCGAACTTTATCGATACAGTTATTCGACTTGATATTGATTGAAACCGTTGTAGGATGTTCTGAGGGATATTGTGCCAAACTCTGTCCAGTTGGTGCGTCGGTTCGTGAACCCGAAAGTCAACAAAAAATCTTCTCTGGTCATCGGGGCTCAGCTCGAAGAGGGACTTATCACAAGGCAATTCCAATCCAATGTGTTTCGATTCGAAATACGTGTCTGGAGATGCACCAGGGAGCGTTGGGACACTAGCTGAACTGTCGTCCGCCATACGACGCGACAACCAGGATACAGTCTGGGGCATCATTTCTTTTCAGCAACTTTGGTTGTCATGCGGGATACAGTTACAGGCCAGCGGTGCGTAGCCAATTTACGACTTTGAACATTGAACTTCATGGTAAGCCATCCTACGTTTACATTTCAGCCTCACAATGCCCGCTCACACACGGAAAGAGTTTCTACTGCTTGTCTTCGTGGTTGCTGAACATTACCTTGGCCAGCAAGGTCGCCGATTCTCTCCCCGGATTAGAGCATTAGATCACAGTGTCAAGGCCCTCCAACCATCTCGGGAATTGACGATCTAAGGCGTCAGTTGGATAAGTTTTGGCTCAGTATCCCTCAGGAGCACATCCAACAGTTCCTTCAACTTATGCTAAGACGAACAAATGCTTGCTTAAGGGCCAGATATACACTAACGCTTTCTTGAGTTTATTAGTTTGCGAAGCACTTCCACCTGAATAAACAATCCAGTTTTTCTGAAATTGCAGTCATTTGTTCGTCTGACACGTAAATCACATCTAGAGATTTCCGTCCCGTTCGGACATTTCCTTCGTGGTGCGTCTTTTTTTCCTTGTTTTGTCATGTAGTGTATTTAGTTGTGGTTGGTAGCTATCGGATTTGTAAGTAACTGCTGGAGACAAATTAAAACGGTTGGCATTCTGGATGGCATTGATCCAAGAGTTGTCGACCTCTAAGTAGTATCTTGTGCTAAAACAGTAAAGGTGAAAATCTTAATGTACCGACTACATTGCCCTACTAACAGCACAAAAATTACAAATCTGATGCTGGTACTTCATTCCTTCCTCTCGGAAACATATAAGGATATTGTCAACTTCATAAGTTGTAAAGGAAGAAGGTAATCTAAACTGTTGTTACAAATGGTTTGCATAGTCCAGAACCAGACGTGGGCAAAATGTAAAATAGCTGGCATTTTTTTCATTATAAAGAAATATCTCCATTTGAGTGCGGAGAGCAATACACAATGTCACATTTGTGGTGGTGCCAACGCTGTCTCGTGGGCAAGGATTTACTCAAAGGTGCAGAAGTTCTCCAGCTTCAGGATGACAATCATTCAGCACCATCTGCGGTATTGTGGCCATTGTTGTTAAAAATAATTGACTATTCTTTGTAAGTAACAACAATTTGTATTTATTTTACTTATTTAAAGCTTTTGGCATAAGTATAACAATCTAAAACATCTTCACAAATAACTGAGTTTTAATGAACCAGTACTAACTGCATGTGTTGAAAAAAGGGATAAACAGCACCAAATCATATCATCTCCACCACATTTCACTGTTAACAGACACAGGTGAATACCATCCCTGAATTACACTCAAGGACAACAAATGCGCACTTCTGTACCATACCGTGAATCTCCCCATACACATAATACGACAGTTTTTGCCTAGCCACATTATGTAATCGCATTCGTAGAATAATGAAAGTCTGGTGATTATTTCGACTTGTGAAATCTAGAGTTCGGCTGTGAACGTCAGACTTAGGAGTAACTGGGCCGTGATTGCAATTCATGGAGTCCTATTTCATAAAACCATCGCTAACAGCGGATCTTAGCACAGTTCCGATTTCACTGACGGAATATTCGAAATTGTGGGCAATTGCGGTCAAGAACCTACCTAGTGCAAACTATGATTTCGTTTTATTTATTCTGACGGTCGACATGTCTTCGATACTTTTCATTTGTAGCATTTATGAATGCAGAAAGAGCTGAACTATGGTCCGTGACACATTTGAAGAGAGAGTTAAATCTTCTTAAATATTCGTAGCTTGGTACACCTTACAATCCTATATCTGAGTTCTGAATATCTGTCTAAGCATGCAGTAATATAGCGGTAATCTTTCCCCATCTCCAGTTATTTTCCAAGCACACCTCTTCCTTTTTCGATTGTCGAGCGGAGTATTTGATGCTACCATCTGAAATTTATTGCAGAACTCAATTATTCTTCCTCCTCCCTCGTTCCTTCTGCCAAGCCCACACTCTCCAGCAACCATTCCTTTTGTACCTTCCTCTACAACCGCGTTCAAATTCCCCACGATTATCAGCTTTTCATCTCCCTTTACACACTGAATTACCGTTTAGTATCCTCATATACTCTCTAGCTCTTCATTTTCTGCTTCCAACGCTGACTCAAAAATGGCTCTGAGCACTATGCGACTCAACGTCTGAGGTCATCAGTCGCCTAGAATTTAGAACTAATCAAACCTAACTAACCTAAGGACATCACACACATCCATGCCCGAGGCATGATTCGAACCTGCGGCCGTAGGGGTTGCTCGGTTCCAGATTGTAGCGCCTAGAACCACACGGCCACTCCGACAGCCCCAACGTTGGCAAGTGTACGTGAACTACTCTTGTTGGTGTTATTTGCTGTCGAATCTGATCAGAAAGATCTTATCACTGAACTGCTCATGGTATCTCACTGAGGTGTGTCCTACCCTCCTTTCCACTACTAATCTTACTCACGTTGTATCATTTTCTGCCGCTGTTGATGTTACCCTGTACTGCTGTGATGATAAATCCTTGTGTACCCTTTTCAGTGACCCTCCACTGCGCCCAAATTGAGCCATTACATGTCCTTTCCAGTTATTCTAACTTTCCTACTACGTTCAAAATTCCGACATTCCAATCTCTGACTCGCAGCATGCTATTCCGTTGTTGTTTATTTCACCTTTACATTTGATAATCTCCCCATTGCCAGTCCTTCCCGGTGATACGAATGCGGGACTATTCTGGAGACTTTCGGCAATGGAAAGGTCTTCATGACACTTTTTCATTAACAGGCTACAGTTCCCGTGGATACACGTAGAGCATCTTTAATGCAGTAGATTCTACACCCTCTTACAGTCAATAATTCCTGATTCTTCCGCCTTTTAGGGGCAGTTTCCCACCCCAATGGCAAGAGAGTGCCCGGAACGTCTGTCATTCCTACACCCTCCTAGATAAGGCTGTTGAAAGAACGAGGGTGACTACTTACGCTTGAAATCTTCGACCTCCGTTTCTGACGATTTTTGTTCAAACATAACTTGCATACGTTTTGCGTTTTTAGGCCAATAACTTAAATGTCCTTCAAGAACTTGAATATATGTTGAATCTAAATCAGAATGATTTTATTCATTGGTGATACTACGATATAGTTTGGCGACAGCACAAAACTCTCTGGTTTCTTGTCGTGTTATTAGAATGTATTTCTCTCTCAGCACACAAATTTATTTTGAATTCATAGGTATACCAATAATGCGAATAATTGGCACCAGGCCGTAGAATCGTTATATATGTTTTAACTTTTTTAATGGGCCTTGTGATCTGAAGCAGATCCCTGGCAAACAGAAATACACTCCACTGCAGTGCTAGTAGTTCCTGAGTGCGCAATTCAGATTATTGAAACCTCAGGCGATAAAGAGAATCTAGTGACCTACTTTGCACAAGGATCTGGCGCAATGTGAGAACGTAGAACTTTCCTTTTAACGCTACAAAACCAAAGGCAGCCCTGAGAACGAAAATGCATAGGCAGGCTCTTTAAGTATACACATCCATTAGCGCAAGTTGCTCTCAGAAACATCGTAACTTCACAAGTTTGCATGTATTGCGACGCGGTCGTTCTAGGCACAGAATCTGTACGCAATGTCCGCAGCGTGTCGCTTGTTAATTTACTTTAACAGAATATGCTAAACTGGATGAGATAATTTCAACCTGCTTACTTTGGGTGGTGTGCTATGATAATGTAAGTTCAAAAAAGAAAAGTACGCGGTTTTGGGATAGACAATGATAAGTATTCAACTCACTAAATACTAGTTGTAACCTAGGCGTTGTTTGTTAACATACGCCAAATGTGAACGATCCCTCGGGAGAGGACACAGTAAATGATCTGTATGCAATCTGAAATAAAGACAGGCTTTGTTCATGTAAAGATGTGCCAGCCGAAGCATTTCAGCTTACTGTTAGCGGCTTTCACACTGACGGTTTCCGGCCTGCAAAGGAGTCTAACTTGGTGGTTGCATAGCTTGACTCAGGTGGACTTTCACCCGGCATTATACACGCTGATTAGAAAGGATTGATGATAAAGAAAAATACAGCAACTTGTGTCGTTGCAGCATGAACCCCAGCCAAAGAACGGGATATTTAAACGGTATGTGGCACAAAATTCAAATTTGAACATTCCTTATTATTTAGAATTTTTTAAACTAACTGTCTGATATATCTCTATTTCTTTCCTGTCAATTTACGTACGTGAAAAGTAGTTCCTAATTTGATCTCTTCGTATTTCAGTATATGAGTATCGAATTTCTGATTGGTAGCAAAATTGTCATGACATGTATTGAAATTTATAGTTACTGTAACTTCGCAACCTGTGATATTTTCTGCTTGTGAATCGTGAAAACCTTTACAAGCATTCACAAAATTCTTTAAAACAAATGTTCACGTGAAAATTTTACAGAATACGAGTAAAAACATGCATGAAACATGTATATTAGTCTTACGGGCGCACTAAACTTTACAGACACATTTAAAAGCAGAGAGGAAATCCTTTAAAAGAAATGTCCAACATAAAACTGTGAAAGAGAACATACATGATACGTACCTCAATTAGCTTAACAGATATATATGGAATTCCCCTCATAGTCTTTGCTCATACGGCGCATTATACCTTACAGAATCGAACAAGAAGGAAGTTTCACATCTGAAAACAGACCACTGACTTGTACCACAAGCCGGCCAGAGTGGCCGAGCGGTTGTAGGCGCTACAGTCTGGAGCCGCGCTACAGCTACGGTCGCAGGTTCGAATCGTGCCTCGGGCATGGCTGTGTGTGATGTCCTTAGGTTAGTTAGGTTGAAGTAGTTCTATGGTCTAGGGGACTGATGACCTCAGAAGTTAAATCCTATAGTGCTCAGAGCCATTTATTTGTACCACAGGCAACACATAATAAGATGCAAAGATTTACAAGAACACATGCTCAGAGGCGGCAGTCAGCACTGCCACTACCCAATGAGCTAGACAAGCATGATACCAAAGACATCAGAAAGAAACACAGTGCCATTCGAACCACAATGGTCAACAAAACTATGTCGCTCCCACACAAGGCCTACCTCTTGTAGCGGCAGATGAGGACGCTAATCTGATGCTGTAATTTTAGCATGCGACCATACAAGAACGTGACAGGCATAGCCATGTCTCCAAGCGCTGTACCCCAAACACAGAAGTGAGAAAGTGGCGAGCCGACATGTTACACCAGTTTCCTGTGAGTCCGCAGAGCAGAGATGGGAGAAACAGAACGGTTAAAACCGATAGCAGTACTTTAGTTCTGAGTAACCGGTGTTTTTCAGTATTTGTTTGATCTCGCCTATAATAGGTTCCATTTATTCATATATTAGTAAAAACAAGTAAGAAAACCGGCATATCAATTAATCATAGTAGTAGTAGTGCAAACATTTTTGGGCTTTCAGTAAAGTTTCCTTTTTAAGAAAACGAGTAACGTTTATTCATAAAATACAGTTGTCTTGAAATATTGAATTATTATAAAAATTTGGGAAATTGCTTAGTACTTCTAGTAGCAACGACTACAGTTAAAAACTGTCAACAAAAACGTTACATAAAAATCGCTACAGCATTGCTGAGGCAACTGTGTACGTGTTGCCATATGGTGTGGCCTATTAGATGGTAGTACGTACGTACGTGCGTTCCGCAAAGATGGTCCCCATTTGGTCTATACAGTAGTTCTTCCCTCTCGTCCTCCTACATCATTTGTGTTGCAGAACGGTAGCATCCCTAGTCTGTAACTAGTGTACTACGTGTCGTAGCAGTGAAATACTGTGCCCCATTTGCTTTACAAATTTAAGAACTGGAGGAAGTACAAACAAACTTGCACCACCATTGTAAGGAGAAAACATCCGCTATGTTCCTTAGAAGAGACTGATATATGTATAGCCCTACTGACATGCTATAAACTTGGGCTATGGTCTTGCCACAGTGGTAACACCGGTTCCATTCAGAACACTGTCGGGCTTGGCTAGCACTTGGATGGGTGACCGTATTGGTCCGCAGAGCGCTTTTGGCAAACTGGGTTCACGCAGCCGTTGTAAGGCTAATTGAGAAGTTTCTTGACTTAGACGTTGTGGGTCTGGCCACGAAAACTGACAACAGCAAGGAGAGGGGTGTGCTGACCATTTCCGCATCCAGTGACTCCCTGTCAGTTGAGAATGACACGGCAGTCAGTCTGTACCGGTGGGCCTTCAAGGGCTTGTTCTGACGGAGTTAATAAACTTGGGTAAACAATTGAACCCTTAATTTTGTTGACGCTTCAGTGTGAAAAGTTGATACCATCCAAAAGGAACGAAGCAGGGGAGTAATAAACTTGTGAACTGTCGCCCTCACTGTCGTCGCGCCCATGTTCCTTGACCGTCGCAACCAGTTGGTGGAGTCATTGAGACCGGTTTCTGCCGCAGCCTAACCCTCATACCGACTGAGGTCTCAGGTTCCTTCACATTCATTAGAAGTGTGCAGTATTTGTTCGGAGTCTACTTTTATTACTGGGAGCAATAGTAATAAAAACCACCAAATTCATTATTTCAGAAAGTGATTACTTTGAACGCTTTCAACTGTCGGCGTAACCGAAAACCGGTTGTTTCAGCGATAGCTGCCACCACTATCGCGGCGTTCATTCGGGCATCGTGTGTGATGAAAGGCAACAACCTGTAGTCAATGCTGGTTATGCCACTACATCCACATGGGCGCCGTACTGAGTGCATGTCACCGATAAACGGCACACAAGCGAAAAGACTGCCATTAACGGGCAAGGCTCAGGGCTGTCTTCATCACACAAGATCGTGGCCATAACTCCAATACCGAAACTCGCTGCCACCCAAGGCACTCCAGCGGATCACGTGTTCCCTTTCTCTTTTGTAGGCTGACTCCTGACTGAGAGCCCGCTGCTGCCAGTGCTGCTACACTCCCGACTTGGCCACAGATGAGAAACCCAACAGTAAACTTACGGCAAGGCTCTCTGATATCGAAATCCAGAGACGTGCTGGCATGGCTCAGCACCCCTCGGGCAGATTACCGACGAAGCATAGTGAATTCTCCATCGTGACCATCACTGGACAGAAACAAAGTGGTTTTAAAATATATTATGATAACTTCACTACTCGAGACACCGTCTGAAAGGACAACCATGCGAACCACATCCATAAAAGCCAGCACTGAGCGCGTATCATTACGTCGCCGTCGTTGAAGCCAGCACCCACTTGCAGTCTCATGAGATGCGGGGACGCCAAGAGAATTCGTATTACTTCGAAAATCAATACACTTGTTCTCGAAATCTAAGCATCACGTGGGAGTCTAACTGTATTGTTTTTTAAATGAACACTCGGCTGTTTGAATGTATAGTTGTTTATTTAATTACGATCAAGGTTTCGGCCTTTTATGCCATTTTCAAGGATTTCACTATCAATAAGACTCAAGGACGTGTGTTCATCTGGTACATAACAAAGCAAACCTGTTTCTACTAATGTAACGTGCTCCCACTATTTTTTACTTATCTTTACACAAGATGATGATTTTACATCTGGCATTTCGTGTCGAGCCAAATTTTTTTAATTTATTGCCAATTTGAGCTTAATTTCCTGCACAATATGATAATGACATAAATTCAATCACTTGAAAATGGCACAAATTTCCGAAAGCTGGGTCTTAAATAAATCAACAACAAAGCAATCACATGACCGTATGTTCATTTAAAAATTTTGTTTGAATGTTGCTTAGCAACTTCAAAATCTGTTAACTGTATTGTGAGTTTAATAACAGTTTCCCATACCTTTGCTAGAAAAGTGGAAGACCATTGATGAATCGTATCTACACGTACACACTGACAGCTTCGTCTACAGGTGTTTGACACGTTTTTTCATTGCGGATGCTAATATGATGAATGAGTCTACCCTTTCGAACCCAATAACAACTCTTCCCATTTCTTTTTTTTATTTATAGTAATGTTTAAAAGAGCAGAATTACATAAACAATATCGACCCCAAGAAACCTAAAAAAATGTTTATTGCGATAGCGACTGTTTACGTTCATTTGAAAGTAATTAAAAACCTGCTGTATTCCAATAGAAATGGTGTGAAGAATTACCGTAAAATTATATACCTGGAGTAATCAAGACTGCCTGTAGGAGATACAGGGTGGTTATAACTAAGCTTTCGCCACTTAGAGAACCTACGTGAAAAACTAGCGATCGGAGGCCAATGAAACTTTGTGGAAACATTTGTAGGGACATGCGAAACAGAAGTAACAAATAAATCATCCAAAAAAAAAAATGTGTGTGAAATCTTATGGGACTTAACTGCTAAGGTCATCAGTCCCTAAGCTTACACACTACTTAACATAAATTATCCTAAGGACAAACACACACACCCATGCCCGAAGGAGGACGCGAACCTCCGCCGGGAACAGCCGCACAGTCCATGACTGCAGCGCCTGAGACCGCTCGGCTAATCCCGCGCGGCCCAAAAAAACACATTTTAAACTCCCTAAGAAGGAGTAACTTTTGTTAATTGCGTGCCACGTATACGTTCCACGTTACTATTGTGGCTCAGGTACATGGTTGGCTTGTAACGAACATGCTGTTATTAGTTGCAAGTCAACCATGCATCTATGTTATCCTCTGGTTTTATCTGAACGCGTATTCTGATGATGGAAAATCCCAAAACGTGTCAAAACGGATTAACATATGATGGAATACTGGTTTCTAGTTTCCAGTACATACCATTCCTCCTGCTACGACCACTTCAAAAATTGCAGACTACGCAAATTAATCGACTTAACTGCAGCAGGAGTCCTCACTGGGAACGGATCGTGTGATTAAAAATGCGTTAACTTTGAAAAACGCTACGAACTTACGCGCCAACCTAATAATTTGGCTATCTTGAGCACGTCAAAAATTGATCAGGTCGTTATGGATTCAGATTCAAGTCTAGGAAGCTTAAGATGATACTTGTTATGTATTCGGTCTCTGCAGCAGTCAATGGGGGTAGTTGTACAACAGGTTTCTTTTCATCGGTCATCTCCTTTGATGTGGCCCACCACAAATTCCTCTTCCGGCGCCAATCTTTTCAACTCAGAGCGGAGCTTACACCTAATTCATCAATTATTTTTTTGACGTATTCCAATTTCTGTCTTCATCCACAGGGTTTACCACATACAGCTCCTTCTAATATCATGGAAGGTGTTCCTTGTTTATTAGGGCTCGGCCTGTCAACCTGTCCCATCTTCTTGTCTTTGTTGTCCACATTTTTCCTCTCCGATTCTGTGGGTGATATTAACATTATAAGCAGCACTTTGCTACATTCCTTATTTATTCCTTCTGACGTACTAGTACGCGCGAAGGGCCATTCCGGCACATCGAACTTATTTCTTATCTGTCCACAAATGTAAATATTCTTCTATAGTCCCACATCTCAGACGCCTAGATTCCACTTTCTCCCGCTGTGCTCTATGTGAATATTCCCACAAATTTCTTCCTCACATGAACGCCTATATTTGAAACTAATACTAAACTCCATTCAAAAGTAACATCTTGTTTCGCCCACAAAAATCAATTCATTACGCATTTTATTATATTATCCTTAACTTCTTAGTGGTATGTCGTCTCCCTCTCTCCTTTTTTTCCCTTTTTTATGAAAGGTAGTGGTTTGTTAAGTTTGGAATCCTGGATGAAAATATTTATAAGTCGTGACATCCCATACTTCTCGCACACTAAAAACAGCAGCTAAGATATACGCTAATAATCATCAGTTTTGCTGCTTAGGCAAATAATTCTGAGTAAAATGACTAGGTTGGGTTGTAACAATTTAGTTATGTTGGCAACACACAGTGTTAGCTATTGCAGAGAGAGACTTTATATAATCACGTACGTAGATGCACTATCATTCTCACTGTTAAGCTAATTCTTCGTTAAACAATTACATTTTATACTGTTAATTAGGATTTGAATAATATTTACGGCAGTGAAAACAGGATTTTTACCAGTCAGCGATGTAATCATAAGCAACATGAGCCTCATATTTATTATCTTTGTGTTCGTCGTGTATATTTAATGAAAACTTTTCTGCAAAAAATATTTTCTTTTCCTAATAGCAAAATAATTAATCCTTCTTTTGTTTTGTCATCTTGTGGGTGAAACCTGAAAATTATGTGTTTAATTATATTTCATGTAATGGCTGCCAATGTGCCATTATGACAAAACAATGACAGAGGTCCAGTGACAATACCTCAAATCTAGCGATAATTAATTATTTACACTTGATTGTATTCACGTGGAGGAAGAGGTATGAAATGAGATTAAAAGGACGAATACTTTTTATACATATATTGTGATAAACCTTACATACAATTAACAAAATCGTGCGTTCAGGAGCAACCTCGAACAAAAACTTCTAATGAGGTGGAGAGCTGACCTCAGAGTGGCCATTTTCTTAATTAAAGTTTTTTTTTACTTAGAAATTCCATGATATGATACAGTAAAAGTCTTTGTTACCTGTTACAAAGAAACATATTCATTATTAATATTTTCATGTTCAAATACGTAAAGATGGAGAGCTTTGTTACTGACACAGTTCACTTTTGGTTGTCGTGACATTTTACTACGGTTTTTAGAAGGCCTTCCAGGAGACGGGACTGCGGACAGAACTGTTTGCCTTCCTCCCACGAATAAAAGCAGTACCCAAACCTTGGCTTCATATCGTTCTAGTAACACTGGAGAACAGTACTGACCTGCGATGAGATCACGCCGAATCCTTGATGTCGGCTTTGGGTTCTCGTTTACATGTTGTCTCGTTTACATGTTGTCTCGCAGTTGCTTTGTGCTCGTTATGATCTCCCCATTAAGGAGAAATGATATCAACTATTACGAACCAAAAGATCATCATATGTGTTGCATTACGACCTGATAAACACTCGGCCACAGACGTGGACGTGTTGGACTTTTCCCAGTCATTATTTTTATCAATTCTACTCATAAATCCGGTGTTTCCTCTCTTGTGGAAGTGATAAGGTAGCGGGGATAATTTCTGTCAGGATATTAGCAAGAAAATTTTAAAAACTTATTCTTCCACTATTTGAGAAATATTTTTTTTTTCAAATACGTCTCCAAATGTTATTACAAAATAACATATCCTCAATTTGGTAGTAACCAGCTGTATTGATGAAATTAATAGTAACAAATACTGTCCTCAGCTAACAGAACTAATTAATAACTTTTACTTATAACATCAGTTACATTATTAAACAGAAAACGTTAGCTAGCTGTGTTAAGTTAACTCCCTTGTCTCAAATCAAAGATGAAGTGTAGTTCTAGTTCACTAGCGTTGGTATAATGAGCCGACTAACGACACTTAGGAGGTAATAATCAATGACCAGGAGAACAAGTAACGGATTACTATAACCTGTACAAAGGAGTAGAAGTAAGAACAGCATTTCGACGGTTAAATATATCAATTTAAACACCAGTTAAATGTGGCCGCTGAAGGGCGTGGGAGATGGACAACCATACTTGACTAATACTTTAAAATTTCAGCAGAATACAAACAAAGATATTTATGGTCGAGTGCTGTTAACTATATTCTACATCGCTGCACCCGAAATCATCATAGCTTAAGTATAAAAGACAATAGTTTTAGTAAAATTATTCGACTGCTGAGGTTACAATAGAATAATGAACACAATATTCAATCATGCGACTCAGACGAATATAGATACGTGGTATCACTCGAATAAATAGCACTGGTGAACACATATACAACATGTGTATCATGGCTGACAGCAGTACGCTAAAGTTCAACGTCAGTCCTCGGTGAGATCCAAAACGACAATGTTTAACATAAAGTTGTCACTAAAATAATTTTACTCTGGGACCATCCTAGAGTAACGATTTCATAGCCGTCGGTATCGTATGTCATTGTTAATGCACGCGGACTTATTTCATTTCTTTCGATGTAAACCACCTGGCCAGCACTGTAGGAAACGCACAAGAAAGAAAGATCGCGAGTAGGAGCCTCCCAGTCGGCCACAGCAAGTAGCGATGTCATCAATTAGCACATCTAGAACGTGAGAGGAAATACGCAATTCCTCCAGCACCCAACTACCTGATCGAGCTTCACCGCTCCGTGTATGTCGATATACGCCGACTGCCCCCTTTTGGGCAAAGAAGGTAAGCACATTATCGATACCGTGCACACGCGCTGTTCATTAAATATGAATATGGTGTAAAATGATCACCTATTACATTTGGTAATTGTACCAAAATATTTCTTCCTTTGAGCCATATGGCGTACCTCGTCTGGCAGCCACTAGTCGCGGTTCCCCTTGCACATTTTACTGGATCTGCTTTTATCCTGTTTGAAGCGTAAAACGAAAAACTGAGGATATAAACCTGTTACCATTTCTATAAATTAACTGATGAAAAATATCCGGGCAAAACCTTGAAATGAAGCATTAACTACTACATGTCATGATAGATTGACCCGACAGTATGAAAGGAGGAGGGGAGTACTGTGTTGTCAGTAGTAGCGGAATGTTCCGCTAAGGAGAAATCGGAGACTTCTTTTTGGACATCATCTACGTAACAGGTACATTTTGGACACTGCAGTCCTGTAAAGCTAGCCAAGTCGACTGTTTGTAACGCTATTCTGTAGGAAGAACACCAGCTAAGTCAAGACCAGCCTGAACTCTGGTTCCGAAGGAAGGGGTCCGTCAAGCACTGTGGAGGGTGGTTGTTAAAATTCGTGTGTAATCACTGAAAGGAACCTCTCGTGCTACCAACAGACTCACTAGATCAATTACTGTGTGGAAGGAGTTGAGAAAAGAATGAGATACAATAGTCAGTTTCTGTAGTTGCCGATAAACGATGATTGAGGCGGTGTAAAGAGCGAAACCCCCGGACAGTGAATGACTTGAAATTAGTGTTTTGTAGTCATGAAACGAGTTATATGTGGTGGCAATCTGATGGACGGGTTTGGGCTTGATGAATGATCGGAGAACGTAACCTGCCACTGCTATAGTGCCAGGTAACAACGGGATGGTGTTACTTTTGGGGGTGTCTTTCATTGTTAGGATGTAGTACCCTTATCGCGATTTAGAAAACATTAAATGCATTTGGATATGAACAAATTTTACAGCATTGTTTGGTGCGTACAACATAAGAGAAATTCTTAGAAGATGACTATATCAGCATGACAGGACACGCTGCCATCAAGCAACAGCAGTATTTTTCTTCCAAGTGGCCGCTAACGCCCCACTTACCAGCCATGGAGAGTAGCGTATTTTCGCGTCAGTGTACTTTACCTCGCCTTGATCCTGCTGTCTGGTTAGGTGTGTAGTTCGACAACCTCCTTGATTGTGGTTCTAGTATTTGTTTCTTTTAGACTACTTTCGTCGTGGTGGGTCCTTCTCCTTCTGGAGGTTCTAACATCGGATTCTCAAGATTCAATGATGTCCGCCTGTTCCGCCGTGCCTGGGTTATTCCATCGTTATGTTGATTATCTGGTGTTAGGTAGAAGTTGCAAGAGTGTTGGGTGGCGTTTAAACTGTCACTAGTCTGAGTTGCCATCCAGTTAAGTGATTACTGCTCTTGGCTGCCTGTATCATCGATTACGCAATTGAGCGGCTTTCCCAGGTCGATCCTTGGAGCACTGCCTGAGCCTCACTTCTCTCTTGATTTTATCAGATTCTGATATTTGTCGATAAGGCCTTCAGACGTGAATGCAGTTTGTCTTAAGAATTTTTAATTCGATATTGTCTTTTAATATGATTGTCCTTTTTTATAATATTTTAGTAAGAATTTGCTTTCTAGGGCTTCAGCCGTCAAATGTTTTTTGAGATATTACTATTGGGGCTTTCAGCCGACAAATAATTTGAATTTCTGGTCAATGAGACCTTCAGCCATGAATGCAATTAAAGAATTTTTAATTAGATATTGTTCAAATGGTTCAAATGACTCTGAGCACTATGGGACTTAATTTGTGAGGTCATCAGTCCCCTAGAACGTAGAACTACTTAAACTTCACTAACGTAAGGACGACACACACGCATCCATGCCCGAGGCAGGATTCGTTCCTGCCACCGCAGCCGTTGCGCGGTTCCAAACTGTAGCCCCTAGAACCACTCGGCCACAACGATCGGCTTAGATATTGTCTTAACAGTCAAATTTTATAATTGTTCCTTATTGTCAACCTTATATGTAATTCGTTCCAAATCAAGTGTACGTGATTAAAACAAAAAGAAAAAAAGGAAAAGAACTGAGCAACCAACGATAACTGAGTAGGGCCCCATCCACACCGAAATTTTCCTTTTCCCCAAGTAAACATGTTTCAGAAAGGTTTTGAAAAGCATTGGATCGTGGTTGGATCTAACCAAGTGAGCTGTCTGACAGTGAGAAATTTGTTAGACCGTCATTCTTAAATATCTTGGCAGATTAAAAGCATGTAGCGGCATAGGCTAGAATCAGGGACCTTTTCCTCTTTCGGAATATGCTCTACCGAGATAGCTATCAAAATACGACTGACAATTCGCCGTCACAGTCTTAGATATTGCCATATCGAATTATGGTTTACTTATTAAGTGTTGTGCGACCGCAACTGTAAGATTTAAAACAAGTCAATATTTTTAAGCTGGCATCATCAAATTTTTCATTGACCACTAGATCATGGGAGATGCGAACCCATCAGTGTAAAAGGAGACGGGGAGTGTTATCAGCAGAGAAGCAGTTCCAGCAGAAAGGATCGGTCAGGAGAGCTCAGTGATTTAGAATGAGGGCCATTAATTAGGTGTCGCCTGAGTAACAAGTCTATCAGTAACGTGCCCACCGTTCTAAAGTTGCCCCGGTCGCATGTTGGTGATGTGACTGTCAAGGAACAACGACAGATAAACCAAAACCAGACAGTCCTCATGGACTGACCGAAGGGGATCGCGTGTAATCAGTGGAAGGAGTTACTCCTGAGTTCTGAAGTGCTACCAGCAGTCAAACATAATGACTGAGCGTAGGGCGTCCAAAAGAATTTCACAGTGGTCATATAGCTCCTCATAAGCTTCAATTTGCACAGTCAATGTTACGTGAAGCTTGAGGTGATCTAAAGAGCGACACCACTGGACAATGTTGATTTCCCTAAATTTCGTAAGGAAAATTCCAGAATAGTTTCTTTGACAAGGGTATGACCGATTTCCCTAATCCGAGCTAGTACTCAGTTTCTAATGACCTCGTTGTCGACGGGACGTTAAGCACTAATTCCTCCTCCTCCGCAACTGGACCGTGGACGAGATGAATCGCGATTAATTTTATGGAAGAGTTTGGGTTTGATGAATGTCTGGAGAACGTTACCAGCCAGCAGTGTGGTACGGAGATGACGATTCTTGTATTAGCAAGAGACTGCGTCCCAACATAAAGCAGCATTTGTGACGCAATATTTTGTGATCAATAACATCCCTGAAATGGGCTGCCTACCTGGAGTTCTGATCTGAGTCCAACAGAATATATTTGGGGTGAGGTAGAACACTGACTTCGCTCCAGACTATAACATCCTACATAACTAATTTCTATCGTTTCAGCTCTTGAGCAGGCAATGGCTGCCATACCTTCAAAGACATTCAGACACCTGAAAGTGTCCCCCGTGGAGATCAGGTAGCCATAAAGGCAAACTGTCGACACACTCGTTATTGATTTTCACTAATGAATGTAAGGCTACTTTTATTACGTTGGCTTCACCAAAACCGAAAACGTCCAACAAACGAACAAAAATCAGCTTTAGATTTTCTCTCTTATACTATTTGTTCTTGTACCCCAAAAATTAGAGCAGGCTGCGCGAGATCTCACTGCAGATCACCGTTATCAGGAAATGAGTTGGCAGCTGGGTAGAGGGAATCAAAATGGGGAATACCTGCGAGAATATTTGCATTTGAGGCAACTGCATTATAGCCTTAGTGGGAACGGTGCAAATGGAGGTGGTTTTAATTTATTACCGGATCACAGAAAAATGTGTGAAGGCCAAGTGCATGCTTCAGTCTCTATGGTGTGTGTACTGTATACTCGATGAAATGCCCACGCAGTGGATCCACCGATATAAGTGCATCAGCTACGGAGTCATCTTTGAAATGATCTAAACTGATAATTATAAGAAGCTGATTGTTACTAATTACATAACATAATGTCCCATTGTTTCACTAAAAGGCGGAATGGAGCTCTGAAAATTTCAAAATAGAAGAAACCTCTGGATAGTCAAGCATATTTCATAGGACAGTCTTTATATCCCTGTAGGTATTCATTTACTAATTATTTCTATTAGAATGTCAAGAAACGCTATCTGATTACACAGTAAATCTCAAACGACGGTGCGTAAGAGCTGTACAAATACGAAATGAGTATCTACAGTTAGTTTATTAAGCGTATATTCCAGGTATTCAACTGAAAATCATATTCATTTTGCCCCTAAAAAAGAAACAGATTTCTTTCCCAATCTGTTATTTGACAGACTTGTCTCCTGCGTACTTATTTTCCCCTAAAATGGGCAATAAACCGGGATGATCTCGAAATTATATATCACTGCTCGTCGGTTAGTACAAAAAACTCTAGGTACCCTAATCCAGTGACATGCCTTGTTCCTTATTTCCGAGGGCATTCGATACAGTTTCTCACTCTCCTGTAACGAAACCCGTACTAATCTGCGATACATAATGTATGGATTCAAGCGTTTCTACTAAACAAAGCGCGAAATTTCATTATTACCGGAGAGAAATTGTCAGAGATAAAATTAAACGGTATAGACACATTAATGTTACCACCACCTGCTGCTTAAGTTCGTCCTCAACGTGCAATAATCACTCACTAATGGCAGGTGGCAGCACTAGCAGTTCTCGTAATGTGGAAACGGAGGGATTTATTTGACGTCCAAAAGAGCCATAATTGGTGGACACATTTCCGAAACACCTACGTATGTAAACAGTTTCTCGGTCGCCATGGTTAAAGTTTACTGTCAATGGCAAAATGGTGCTATCCAAAACCGATGCCGAGCCAAATATGGTGCAACATGGGCCATAGATGACAGGGGTGAGTGGACATGCGTACAGGCAAATAGACATGCAACTATTGCTGAACTGACTGCCCGGATGAAGCGAGGGGCTACCAACACTGTCTCCTCGACGACTGTTCGGGGAACATTACTGTGAAAGGCCGTCTGCAGCAGTAACCTTGTTGTTGCAGCCATTTTGAGTACTGTTCATTCGTGATGAAGGCTTGAATTTACACGCCCGTACCTCGACTGGATGTCCTCTGAGTGACGAAAAGTGGCCTTTTCAGGTGACACACGTTTTATGCTCTATCAGGCAGATGGCCTTTGGCGTGTACAATATTCAATGTAAACCAAGCAGAAAACGTCGGAAGGGTCCATGATGCGGAGGATATGTTCTGGGGAATGTTTCGGTGCCATTACCTTGGTGGTCTATTCAGTTTGAGAAGCACAATGGATCAAAAAAGGTGTGTAGATGTGCTCTGGGACCATGTCCACCCCCAAATACAGTTTGTCTCGCTCCGCACGACGGCATCGGTCAGCACGACAATACAACTTGTGTCGTAGTTCGCAGTAGATAAGAGTGGTTCGACGAGCACCAGAATGAGTCCACCGTACTACCATTGCCGCCAGAGTCTGTGGACCTAAACCAAATCGGAAATCTATGGGAGCACCCCAATTGGCCTCTTCGTACCATGGATCATATCCCCGAGGTGCCTAGTGCCGCTGGACATTGGCACTCTAATCAGCATTGGTCTACATCCCTGTCGGTACCTTCCAGAGTCTTAGTACTCTATTCCTGGACGTCCCACAAAAAGATGCTCAAATGTGTGTGAATTCCTAAGGGACCAAACTGCTGAGGTCATCGGTCCTTAGACTTACGCATTACTTAAACTAACTTAACTTAGGCTACGGACAACGCACACACCCTTGCCCGAGGGAGGACTGGAACCTCCGGCGGGAGGGGCCGCGCTATCCGTGACGTAGCGCCTCAAACCGCACGGCACTCCGCACGTCTCGTAAGCCTCCGCGCTGCAAACTTAGTTTCAGGATTCTGACAGATCTTCACACTAATACGACTGGGTAATGTAGTTAGGGCATACATTAACGGAGTGTCAAAGGCCACTGTCTTTCATAGAATATGTAAAAGACATAGTGGATAATGACGTAAGGTTCATGAGGCATTTCTCGGAAGATGCTGTTGCGTACAGAGTAGTCGTAACATTAGGAAACTGAAGCGAAATGCAGGAAGACCTACAGATGTTCAACGCTTGGTGCACCGACTGACAGTTGACCCTCAGATACATATTTTCATATAAATAAGCAGAAAACCCCTTATTTTGTAATTACACTATAGCACAACACTCATTAGTACAAACACATGCATTAAATACCTAGGAGTGCTGTAACGCCCCCTCTCCCGTGTACTTTGTTGTTCAGCACCTTTTGGCCAACCATAAACTGCTCCCCACAGACATCTCAGGCCGTAGCGACTGATTCTGCCTCTTGGGCGGAAATCCGGAAACCAACCGGAATTTCAGCGGATATACTAATTGGTATTTGATGTCTTGGCTGGATATTAAAAAAAATAAAGTGTTTCAATGTTTTAGTAAGCTCAGCCCCTTAGGAGTTGAACCGTGGATTAAAGTTTTTAAGAGAATATTTCGTTGTACTACAAAAAATTTTAAAGCTAAACACACGAAAACTGGTATTTCCACTTCTAGGTCAGACAAAGGAAAATGTGTTAAGGGATGAAAGTTTCTGTGGAGACAACACCACAAACAGCAAAGTGCATAGTTAATAAAAATCTTGGACTTCAGCTACCAGAATGGCTTCTTGGTCACAAGTACATTCGGGGAAGACCATAGTATTATGACTTTAATTATAGTGATAAGTTTACAAGGCATTGGAATTCTTGAACAGCGTAAAAGTTCGATTAAAGAAAAACGAGAGAAATCTGTACAGACCGCACAGTCTACGAGAGCGAAGCAGAGGGCGCTAATCTTGTCAGAACATACGAATGTTAAACAATAAGATATATTGCTCTGAAATTTAGAAACATATAGCCTACAGAGGACATCATTGACAATTTTAAATACTGTCATACAGTGAATGCGTGAACCAACATATATAACAATTAGAAGAACTTGCGCAATCTATGGAGTTCGGATGCAGTGCAGCGCTGAATTCGCGTAAGGATCCTGACGTATTTCAGAGAAGGCTGTTACTACTGAACTGGAATCCAACCCACAAATCCCCAGAACCGAAACTGCGAAGAGAAGAGCAAGAAGAGAGTAATGACCTCACTATATCACTCAGTATGGAAGAGTACTGGAGAAGGCTTTCAAACAAAGCAAGAATACAAAATCAGCTCCCTTGGATCACATACAAGTATGTATCGAGAAAAATCAAACATTTTGGCGTTACAGCAAAGCAATGGGTTCTCCAACTTTTCAACAACTGTGTGAGCAGAGGCCAAACTCAAAGATATGGTGGAAGAGACGAATAATTGCTTTTCTGAAACTTGACAGAGAAGGACATAATCCAAAGAACTTTGGATCAGTCGCGGTACTATGTGACGTTTACAAATTGCTGGAAAGACTGATTTTAAATCACCTACTGCCCGTAACTGACTCTCTGCTCATATATCAGCAGTCCGGATTTCGACCTGGAAGAAGCTGTATCGGAAACCTTCTGAATTTCACAGTATATATTAGTGGGGTTTATAGTTCTTAAGGTAACAGAAGTGGTATTCCTCGAAATTATCGGCAGCGCATGACACTGTCAATCACCAGTAAATACTAGTTACGGTCTACAACTTAACTGAGGATTTGAGCCTACCCAGACTTATCGCCACTCTCTCGTAGAATCCAAGGTTCTCAGTCGTCTAACAAGATTACCGTAGATGTTGCAGACTACAGACACATGGGCTCTTGCAGGGAAATGTCCTGCCTTCAATTCTTGTCAATCTATACTCGAATGACCAACCTGTAGCACCCAATAGCAGGTGCTTCTTGTGTGCCGATAACTTTGCTCTAGCTGCCCAGAGCACAGATTTTGAATCAGTAGAGAGCGCCCTCGCGGATGCATTTACGCAACTTTCTAGATACTACAGCACAAACCAACTTAGATCAAATCCCACCAAAGACACAAGCATTTGGTTTTCATCTGATAAACAGAGACGCTGGTCGTAGATTAAAGATAATACAGTCGAGTGTTGCACCGGAACACTGTGAGGTACCCAAATATCTAGGAGTGACGCTTGGTAGATCACTTATCTTCAAGAAACACTTAATCATCTGCAGGTCAAAATATCCTACCAAGAAGAATATTTTAAAGAAAACGGCCAGGTAAAAGAGTGGGGAAGGGGGGGGGGCGTCTCCAGGGTTTGGAGGCAAAGAGAGAGAGAATCGTCCACCTGAAACTATACGAGCTCCTATGATGGCACTGAGTTATTCTGAGGCAGAGTATGTTTGTTCTGTTTGGTGCAGTTCAGTACATGCCAAACAGATGGACATAGCTCTCAATGACAACTACAAAATGATAACAGGTTGCGTGAAATCCACTCCATGCGAATGACTGTACCATGCCACAGAATTAGCCCCAACTGCTGTTCTAAAATTGCTATGAATAAGGAAATAAAGTGGAGTGGAAAGAGATCATCATCTTTATGGGCACCAACGACACCCGCAGTGTCTGAGATCAAGTAAGAGTTCCCGTAGAACGTCGATGGACTTAGAACCACAGTTGAAAAAACTAGGTTGCAGTTATGGAGGACTACAATCTACATTCCCCCTGGCTAGATAAGAGTTATTGAGATTTAATCTCCTGGATACGTGAGTAATGGATAAATTAGAAACCTCTGAATAGATTGAGATTTGGAGTTGGACGATCAAAGGTTAATTAGGCACTCTGAGGCTACACTGATCAACACAATATGTAGTATGAGAGTGGCGAGGACCAGACTGTTCGTCATATGCTTCAATGCCGACTGTGTCCAGCCTCCTCGACATAAGATGAACTTCGTCAATCAAAAGGAAATGTAATGGAAGTGGCAAAGTTTTGAGAAAAAGAACTATGGTCATAACAGTGGGTAATATGTGTGTTAATGATAAGAGAAACAAAAGAACAGAGAAAACTGAAACCGTGAGGTCGAAATATAAGTGACATAAACGATGACTCAGCACATGGCGCTGTTTGTCATCTCACAGCTGAAGCGCTATATAGTCATGTCCACAGACTGTAAACAGTGATGGCCATCTGCGATTGCAGTTCCTACATTCAAGTATGTTGAAGATAATGAATAGGCCAACACTGCTCTGACTCACGGTGGCAAGTTCAAAGAGTTGATCGTGTACCAATATGAGTCGTATTGCAGCAGCCATTGGTCTGAAGAGAATCTGGCAAACTGATGGAAGGACGACTGCGCTCTGACGTTTTATTGGTTGTCAGCTTCCACACACCGGTGTGCATCCGATCTCAGAAAATAGGGATGCTGCCAGCCACTGGGACGGGCTATGGTTAAGGAATGGCTGCTGGGACCTAGAGAAGACACTGTTTCTTGTTGACGGAGGTTGTTCCCACTTCACTACCCCCTCAAGATTCTGGGTTAGAATAGACCCAAGGTATTCCTGCCTGTCATAAGAGGAGACCAGAAGAAGTCTCCTACTCTTTGGCTTAACCAGTTATGGTCCCATTCTAGGATTTGACTTCAACCTTTCCAAATTCTACAGAAATATGGCCATTTGGGGAAGGACGATTATTGGTATACCATGTACCCATCACGTGCTGTGCAACTCCACCCATCATCCGGCTATATGGGCCAGGACGCCTTTCATGGTGTGTAATTTTTATCAGTTGCCCACTTCTGCACCCATGATGATAATGGATCTTTGTGCAGCCAGTATCCTGCGCAGTAACCAGTCTGTTGTGGAGGAGTCTTGGTGTGGCCTCTTGGTTGTAGCCCCCAGGCAACACAAGGATTGCATTGCTGATGCCTGAGCTGCCAAGGAGTAAATGCCAATCATCTTGGGGCTTCATGACTCCCAAAAAAGGTCATCATGCGTGCTGGCCTTTGCTGTGGCTGGGTGGCGCCCACAGGGAGAGCTCCTGATCTCAGCGGTTGGCACCAGGGCAGATGACCTGCAATAAAGTGGACCAAGTATCTTTTGCTGGTGGCCAAATGACCAGAGCAGTCGCTGAGAAAGGAATGCTAGAGGTCAGTGCAGCGAAGTATGATCCAAAATCGTTCCCACCCTAGGTACACCATGGGTGGAATGTAAAGCTACAGGATGTTTTCTGACCACAAAGAATCTGTTTTTTGTTGAACACCTGAAGGATAAGTTTGGGGAAGTGGTGATGCTGTCCAAAATAAGAAATGGGTGGGTCCTGGTTAAAACAGTATCCCCAGCCCAGTGATAGGTGATGCTCGCCTGTGGCAAGCTGGGTGACATTTCCATTTCATTCACTCGCCATAAAAGCCTAAACCTGGTCCAGGGAAATGTTTTTCATCCAGACCTCCTACTGCAAATTGGAAATTTGTCGTAAAATCTTAAGAGACAAAACTCTTGAGGTCATCGGTCCCTAAGCTTACACACTACTTCATGTACCTTAAACTAACTTATGCTAAGGGCAACAAACACACCCCAATGCCGGAGAGAGGATTCGAACCTTCGGTAACGGGGAGCCACGCAGATCGTGACAAGACGCCTCAGAGCACACGGCCAGCCCTCGTGGCTCTCCTATCGAAGGATGACGAGGAGCTATGTGCCATCACATTGTCTAATGTGTCTATAGGGGACTGAAACATAATAGGGTAGCTACTAGTTCCTTCATCTTGGCGATTCGTTACCTAAGAGGGTCAAGGTGATGGTATGCTAATATTACGTAAAAACATACATCCCTCCCCCTGTGCAGTATTTTAAGTGCTAGAATATCAGGTACAAGTCATCCCAGTGCCATTCCAGTCCCCCTGCTCGCCAGACTGCATGGTTCTTCAACAGAGGGAAGTTATGGGCTACAAGACCCTGTATAGACTTACTTACCAAGAGGCTAAAATGAAGTTTGACCAGCAGAATCCCGTTCCATTTATTTCCTCCTATGCTTCAGCTACAATGACGTCGTCTTACTGGCGGCGGTTGCCCCCCATCTGTGCCTCCTACAGTGTACTGGCAGCACTAATTTCCCAACTCCCTCCTCCCCCTACCTTTCTAGGTTTTGCCACTGTCTGTGGCAATGATATCGATAATCTACTAACTCAATTCGACCTCTGATTCCTCAATAAAGGTGTCCCTACTCATTTCAGTGTGACTCTTTGCACATACTCGGCCATTGATCTCAGTTTGCAATCCTAGCCTTCTACCTGTATCCTTTGGACAGCTCATGACGACTTGTGTGCTAGTTTTCTTGTCACTTCCCTAGTGTCACTCACCTGTATACATGCCTAGATGGCCTCTTACCAAGGCTGACCGGGATGCTTTCATTGCTGCTACCACCACTGGCTCTTGATTGCCTGGTAACATCGACATGGTGATACAGAATGTTACTACAGCCATTGTTTTGCAGCTGAATCGGCCATTCCTCAGGTTGGCCCCAGCGAAAGACAGTGCCTTCGTGGTCGTCAGATATCGCTGCAGTCATTAGAGATCGTAGGCTGGCCGTCTAATGCCGTCTATCAATCGAGCACCTCACTGCCGTCAAATGGCCCCCTGACCAGTTCTGTCAACTAGTTAAAAGACAGGAGCAGAGTGCGTGAAATACTACGTCTTCACTACTGGTACACGAACCTCTCTTTCACAGGTTTACAGTAAGATCAGATCCATTAACAGATATTAGACCCTGCAGGTGTACCTGGGATTTCTATGCATGTAGCTGCTTATAACTAACACAGCCAAAATCACAGAACGATTTGTTGAGCATTATGCTTGAACCTCTGTGTCTGAGAACTACCACCCAACCTTTTGTACCCCAAAGCAGCATGTGGAATGACAATGCCTATCATTTACTACATGCCACGCTCAGCCATATAATGCTCCATTCAGTGAGTGGGAAGTTCTCAGTGCCCTTGCACACTGACGCAACACAATCCCTGGGACAGGTCGCATCCATTCCCTAATGTTTATCAGCGAATTACAAGCGCCATACCCTTGCCGTCTTCCACTGCATCTGGAGCGATAGCGAATTCCCGTCGCAATGGCGAGAACGTATCACCATTCCTATGGTGAAACCTGGTAGGAATCCCCTAGAGATGGACAGCTACCACCCAAGTAGCCTCGCCAACGTTCTGTGTAATCTGCTCAAATGTATGGTGAGATGGCGGTTGTGTTCCTTTTTTGAGTCTCGGGCCCTTATGGCTCCATCCCAGGGCCGTTTTCGGCTTGGTCGTTCCACCACTGGAAACTTGGTCCACCTGGAGTCTACCACCTAACCGCCTTTTCTCGACGTCATCACCTTATTGCCATCTTTTCTGACCTGACAGAAGTCTATAGAGAATGGGGTTCCACAGGGGTCTGTAGTGAGAGTCTTTCTATTTGGTGGCCATTAAGGGTCTCACATCAACTGTTGGATCCTCAGTATCACGCTTCTTGTATGCTGACGCCTTTAGCATTTTCTTTTGCTCATCTATTGGTGTGGCTGAACGTTGGCTGATGAGCTGATGAGATACGTATGAAAGGCGCAGTCGTGGATCCTCAACCACAACTTTAAGTTTTCAGCAGCCAAGACTTCCATCACCATCATAAACTTCGCCCACACCCACAAGTTTATCTTGGTGACCATTTCCTTATGTAGTTGACTCCCATCGCTTTTTAGCACTTTAAGTGTGTTTTCGACGCCAACTGCACTTGGAATCCCAAACTTTATCAGATTAAGCAAATTTTCTGGCAGACCATTAACATTCTTCGATGTCTGAGTCACACTGTTGCAGCTGTGCAAAGCCATTGTACAGTCCCATTTCGGTTGTGGAAGCCTGGGGTGTGACAAAATCGCCTTCAGCATTTCGAATGCTGGGCCATATATATCGCTGTGGAGATCGACTTGCCGTGGGAAATTTCTGAACATGCCCTGTGAATGACCTGCTTATGGAATCAGGGGTGCTGCTGGTCCTGGCGGAGATTCGAGTCCTCCCTCGGGCATGGGTGAGTGTGTTTGTCCTTAGGATGATTTAGGTTAAGTAGGGTGTGAGCTTAGGGACTGATGACCTTAGCAGTTAAGTCCCATAAGATTTCATACACATTTGAACATTTTTTTTTTTAATTAGGGTTTCCTCTATTGCAGATCAGGCGACATCAACTAATTACCAGTTTTACCGTGCAAATTTACAGCTTGCCTCAACAGCCAAATTACTACCTCCTTTTTCCTAACACAGAGACACATCTACTTCGATGGCGGCCTAGATAGGGAATTACAATTGCAGTCTGTGTCCGGTCCCTTCTCAGTTTTCCCTCTACCACTTCTCCTCTGGGTCCACTTACATAGACCTCCCTCGAGTATACCTTGACCACAGCTTAGTCTGGACCTGTCATAAGCCCCAAGAGACTCAGTTCATCCTGCGGCCCCCTGTCGCATTTTCTCTTTGATCTTGACTCTTCCAAGTGTTCAGAGATGGTTTACACTGATGGTTAAGACAGTTGGTGGTCACATTGGGTTCGCTTATGCTGATGCAGGACGTACGGAACATTGCTCCTTGCCAGATGGCTGCAGTGTTTTCACTGCAGATCTGGCAGCAATTTCTCGCGCTCATGATCATATCCATTCCTTTATCAATTGGAGCGATATCGTGAGTGCCTTCCAAGCTCTCGACCAGTGTTATCCTCACCATCCTTTGCTAAGGGACATCTAAGAGTCCTTTTACTTTCTCAAACAATATGGACGGTCAGTGGTCTCTGTATGGATTGCAGGACACGTCGGAATCTCGGGAAATGAACTTGACCACAGGCTTGCCAGAATGGCTACTCATGAACCGGGTCTGGAGATCGGCATACCGGAATCTGATCTTGAATCTGTATTACGCTGCAAGGTTTTTGTGCTCTGGAAAACGTAATGGCGTTCCCTGACTTTCCCACTAAGATATTAACGGCAAAGGAGACGACAAATGTATGTAGGTCCTCCACGCAAGCCTCTCACAAGGACTCCACTGTCCTTTGCCAGATCTGCATCGTCCATACTTCGCTGACTCACCGTCACCTCCTCTGTAGTGAAGGCTCACCTCAATGTCACTGTGTTTCACACTCGTAAGTGGTCCACATCTTTTTGGATTGTCCAAATTTTACCGCCCTGAGGTATAATTTTAACAATACTGAAATACCACGTGTTTTGTTAGTTGACAACAATGGTTGATCTAGTTTTAAGTTTCATTCAAGAGGGTTTTTCTTTCACCCAATGCAGGATGGTCGTCTGGCTTTCTCCCCCAGATCTTCAATGTACATGCATTTTAACTCTTCCTCGCTCCCTCTGGTGTAGTCTGTTCGACTTCGTGGTCGTCTTTTCACTTGGCTTGCGTTTTTAGGATGGAGATTTTAGTGTGTTGCAGAGTGGCTGGCTCATCACTCTGTTTCTTGTTATCAGCCAGTCGTGGCCGTCTGCTATATTATTTTAACGTATTCTACCGTATTGCCTTCAGATAATGTTTTCAGTTTTGGATTGTTATTTTTGTTTTCTCCTTCACTGTGGTTACACCCTTAGTTTCACTCATTTGGTCCCTTTCCCGAATTTAAGGTGATAGCATTATTTTGGGGAATGGTTTTAATCAGAGAGCTGTGTGACTAAGGAAAAAGGTGCTGATAACAATGCAGTTTAGTCCCATTTATTTGCACACCCATCAGCCAACCAAGCCTATCCAACAGTCGAAACATTGTCGTTTCAGTAGCACAGCGCCTCCTCTGAGAAGATGTACGGTCATTTGAATTCTGATCTGACTTTATTGATGTACCATCTTCAGTAAATAATCAGTTCCTGCCTGAATTATCGCATCCGAATTATATACTGGTATACTGTTCCTCAGTATGTCCGGAATTTATCGGTTACAGTCTCTCATCTCTCTGAAACTTTAATCATATGTAAATTCATATTTAATATTAGGAGAACTTGGAAATAGAATTGATAACTTCATAATTACCGATGAGTCAGTCGTTTAGAAAGAGTCTGGAATCTGCATTGACATGTATTTGTTTTAATTATCTGCGGTCATCTGCAGATAACTCAGACAAGCGCGTCGCATCACGGTACGAGACTTTTCAGGACTGAGGTAGTGCTGTATGTAACGTATTGCGAATAAACAGACAGAAAAATCAATCATTGTATGAATACACTATTGGAAATCAGTCACTGGACTTAGCCACATTCGTAAAATATCTCGTATTATGCGCACGTAGTGATCTGAAGTGGAGAACCACATAAAATTAATCTGAGGTGAGACAGCTGCCAGAGTGAGGTTCATTCGAGGAATCCTCATAATGCAAAGTCCAGCCACAAGAACCGATAATTACAAAAGCTTATTTCCACGAATACTTCAATACTGCACGTCATTCTGGGGTCCTTACGAAATACGTTTCATAGAGAAAATGAAGGAAATTATTAAAAGAGCATCGCGTATCAATACAGCTTTATTTATGAAGTGTACAAAACGGCACTGAAGTTCTCAGCAAATTCCAGTGTAGACAACAGGTGAGATGCGTTGTGGTTTACTGTTAAGATTTCATGGCGGAATCTTACTAGAAGAATCAACCCACGTAGTATATCTTGCAAAAAGACCAAAGAGAAATCCGAGGTCATACAGAGACTTATCACTCATCATTTTTCCTGAGGATCCTTCGAGGCTGGAACAGGAGAGGGGAGAAGTGACAGTGTTACACATAGTGTCTCTGCAATTGCGCAGAATGGATGTAAATGTACACTAAGATAATAAAAATTATCGGATAGCGATATGCAGACAGACAGATGGCCGTAGTATAGCGTACCCAAGGTATTAAAGGGCAATGAATTCGAGGAGCAGTCATTTGGGCTGAAGTGACGCAGTTGAAAGAATTTTCGACGTGGTTACGGCCGCACTAGGGGAATTAACGGACTTTGAACGCGGAATGGTAGTTAGAGCGAGGCGCATGGAATATCCTATTTCGGAAATCATTGCGGAATTCAGTATTCCGATATCCATAGTGTCAAGAGTCTGTCGGCAGTACCATCTATCAGGCATTACCTGTCACCACGAACAGCGCAGTGGCCGTCAATGTCCAATTAACGACCGAGAGCTGCAGCGTTTCGTGGAGTTGTCGGTGCTAACAGACGAGTACACTACATGAAACAACTGCAGAAATAGATGTGAAACGAACGACGAACGTATCCGTTAGGGCAGTGCGGCGAAATTTAGTGCCAATGGGCTATGACTGCGGACTACCGATGTGAGTACCATTGCAAACACACGGCGTCTCCTTCACCGCCTCTTGTGGGCTCGTGACAATATCTGTTGTACCCTACCTGATTGGAGGGCCGTGGCCTGGTCAGATGAGTCCCGATTGCTGTTGGTAAGAGTTGATGGTAGGGTTAGAGTGTGGTGCAGACCCGACAAAGCCGTGGACCCAAGTTATCAACAAGGCACTGTGCAAGAAGGTGGTCGCTCCATAATGGTGTGGGATGTACTGGCATATACTGGATCCTCTGCAAGTTCGACTATTGGCGACCAGTTGCAGTAATATACGGGCCTCATGTAGCCAAGCAACTATAGCATTTTGATGGATGGCCACGCGCATTGTTACTGGGCCACAATTGTTCGAATTCGGTTTGAAGAACATTTGTGGCAGTTGGAGCGAATGGACTGACCACCCAGGTCGCGTGACGTGATTCCCATCGAACTTTATGGGACATAATCGAGGCAACACTTTCGCAAATATGGACGGCTACACAGGTAACATGGCCCGATATTTCTGCAGGGAACTTCCAGCTACGTGTTGAGTCCATGCCACGTGGAGCAGCTGCACTACTCTATGCAAAAGGGAGTCTGGCACCATGTTCGGGGGTATCCCATGACTTTTGTGACCACACTGTAGACAGCACTGCAGTTTCAACAACTTTACTAAGGTGTATTGATTCAGACTTAGGCCATATGGAAAAGGCAGTTTCTAAAATTACTATTAGGTTAGTATTATTACGCATACAGTCAAAATGTAGAAATATAGTGCCAATGGAAACAAAAATAGTGACAATGTAATGGAATTTGGTGCGGAAATGTAATAGCCGTGTAATGACGAATGCAACAGCAGCGTGAAACTGGCAGACAGCCCCGAACTGCAGCGCCAGCAGATCAGCTGCAGACGTAACGCCACGGAACAGGGCGGCGATGGCAACTGCTGGCTGCGCAGAGCAGCTAAATCCAATTTGCATTCATACGGCAGAGGCGCCGTGCTGCGGGGTCGTGCACGGAGGTAGCCAAGGGGAAGGGAACAGGGCGGCTGGCGGTTGCTGGCAACACTGTCGACCTTGAAGCACGGTCTACTAGAACAGAGCGTGTTGCTCTCGCGAATTCAATTTGGGAGCAAGACAGCCGGGGAACTAGACTGGCAGCACAGCCGAGCCGCAGCGCAGGGTGGGAGGGGGTGGCTGACTGGTGGTGCTGTGCTGCGACGCCCACGCGATCGCGCGTGCCGACAGCTTAGCGAATTCAGCGTCATTGCCCTGGTTTTCGCTACACTGTACTTTTTACGCTCCTTCTGTTTATGATACCTATCAAAATACACAACGTCTAGTGGCTTCTTTCTTTTCGGAAGGACTGTTTTCTATGTGAATTACCTGCATAGTAAGAGCTACTGTATGAACAAATATCATAGATTCGCCCTCATGAAGATAACATACCTAAGGGATATGAAACTGGTCCATTCTTTTCCTGCAAGAATGTCAGAGTGTAATGCCACTTCCTCAGACGAAGAATGAAAAAGGAAAAAAATAGCAACCAATACCCCAAAAATTTCCCCAAAACAAGTTCCAAATTCCATGAAGGGTGAACAAGTAACCAAAGTTCCATTTAACACTATTACAGTAACACTATTATAATAACCAGCAATTGAAGCAGGAACATTATACTTGGTAATTTATCAACTTACAAAAGGAAGATGGAATCTCGGTAAGCACAAACTCAAAGTCATAGTAAATCGCTAAATCATTATAATTAAAACTGGCAAGGTGGAACCAACGATCTCGTGTGAGTACTCTTTGAGAATCGTGAGTGGTGGCTGAGGAGAGTTCGATCCATTGTCGCTACGTTCCGAGAGTTAGCCGAAGCTGGTCAGACTTGTTTGAATACTCTCATATGTAGGCCCGGTTCGATTGTTTTTCGAGGATTGATAAATGCGATCTACAGTGACGCAGTGAAACGAAGCATTGACTTCAACTATAATATCGTTTAGAGTTCAGATAGAGGACTACCTTGTATTAGACCGAAGTGAACTTTTTTATTAGATAACCTGAACTCACCATTAGTTAGGCATTCAACAGTGATAGACAATTCAATTAACTGCATTCGAAATTGCAAGCGGACTCTGGAACTTGGCAATAGTTTTAAAGTAGATAATTTATAAATTTTCTCCCCCCCCCTCCCCCCACCCACCACCCGGGAAAGCTTCTTCCTCTCGGCCTTGTTAGGAAGTGATTGTTATTGTGAAATAAACCACCCTTTCGTGCCAATTTACGCATCTGTGATTCCAAATTGCAAAATTGTTTAGAGAAATAACTGCGATCTTTTGCGTGCTGCGATATTATTTGACTGCAGCGCTCGGCGCATATGTAGAAACTCTTTCACGTTAGGAAGCAATCGCAATGTGGCGACTTATTAGAGATTTGAAATTACAAGCAAACTATGGGGAGGTTGCTGTCGGTGGAACTAAATTGAACTTATCATTAATATTTTTATAGCAACTGTTAAACCATCGGCCGACCGTGGTGGCCGAGCGGTTCTAGGCGCTACAGTCTGGAACCACGCGACCGCTACGGTCGCAGGTTCGAATCCTGCCTCGGGGATGGATGTGTGTGATGTCCTTAGGTTAGTTAGGTTTAAGTAGTTCTAAGTTCTAGGGGACTGATGACCGCGGAAGTTAAGTCCCATAGTGCTCAGAGCCATTTGAACCATTTTTGTTAAACCATCGAATATAAACGACTCAATTAAGATGAGTGGCGTAATATTGGTCACTAATTGGTGAAGTAAATATCACGCACACGTCGAGAGTTCAGTTCAGCACTGTTTTTTGTAACGTCATCTTTACCTAATAACAATATCATCGCTCTACCGACTTCGCCGAGATTCAGCCAGGTCCGATCAATACTAATCTATCAACTACCAACTAGAAAAACCGGTGACGTTACGAGAGATGGAGGCGATCGGTTTTACTTTACGAAAAAAAGTTCTGACGAACGCCTTGATAAAGCAAGAAAGAAAATTGGAAACACGTTAGTTGTAGCTGTTGGTAAACAATAAGCGTTCGGTAATCTGACACGGTACATCCTCTTCTATTGCTTTTCCCTTTGTGTCCAATCGGCGCAGAGGTGGCATGGCTATGGTACCAATTTGGCATGATTGATTTAAGGAGTGGCAAGATGCCTGTCATGTCACCACCCTCTTACCACCCTGGTAAGGAATATGCGCACCTCTACTTTCTGCACACAGTGTTATTCATAAGAAAAGTGAGCGAAAGTTTTCGTAATATCTGCGAGTCGTGTAACTGAAGCGGGGTTAGGATTCCGACCAAGTATTCACTTTGTGAGATGTGTGAAACCACCTAAAAACTACATCCAAGGTGGCTGACACACTGGCGCACGTCGTTAACACGCTGCTTGGATTAGATCGGGAGCCAGCATACCTCTCCATCCCAACTTTAACACACATGAGTAGCTGGGTGGGTAATCGGCAGTAGTATATATTGATCGAAATGCTCAGGACAATAAGTAATAGCTTGGAGAAAGATGAGTAATGTAAAACATGCACAAGACTCAAGATGGAGAAATAAGGCTGGAGGGTGAAGAACGTAGAGCTCAGGACTGGGATTATTAACAGGGTCAAACGATATCAATGATAGGACTCATTCTGTACGTTGCAATTACCAGTGAGAGTGAGGAAGAACTGCCGGACTATTTGACTGGAGAGCCTAAAGAATACTCACTGTAGATTCCGAGTAAATTGGAGGAAGGCGAAAGTAGTGAGAGTAGGAGACACGAGATGGGCGATAAACACAAAAATATGACTTCACGAAAGAGGTGAAGGGATGAAATTCTGCTACGGTGGAAGCAAAACAAAACATGATGAACGAAACGGACACAGGAAGCTGATTACCATAGGCAAAGTGGACATACCAGCCTGTGACTCAGAGATAAACTAATTACAATAACGTGGCATTTTGTTGTTGAACAAGTCAGTGAAAAGTTCTATTTAATGGAAAAAATTGTAAACTGTTGTCAGGAGTTCGGTTGTCCAATATACAGCAAGAGTGAATTTGCTCTGTGCTGGAATTTGTGCCTGTATAGCATAGTGTGCAGACGGGTTCCATCCAGTACAGGCATCTTTCCCTGCAGCTTTTGCAGGTCATGGGTAAGATAATGCAGTTCACTGAAATACAGCACAAGTACATGAGTAGTTCCATCAGTGTCACAATTTGGACACTCTGGTGCTATGAAGCAGTGGAGCAGTTCTTGCTCAGACAATATCCTTCATGAGGACGCTTTCCTAGGCTACATCACAGAAGGTCTGAGTACTTGCAGTGTGGTCTCTGTTTGTCAGTAGTATTGTCGTTACGACTGCTTACAACGAGAGGTTAGGGAGTCAGGTGCTGTCAACACTGGCCTGGACACAACCGTATGGGCTGGCAACACCGTCGACTACTTTCTGAACAAATGTCATAGGGTCGCCCTCATGAAGATCATGTACCTCAGGGATATGAAACTGGTCCACTCTTAGTCTGCAAGTATGTTAGATATGGACTAATTTAGCTGAATGTTCGTATTTCAGCGAAGTCATACAGGTGTTCGCCTATGGCAAAGCGAAAAAATATCTCTTTTATAAAGTAGATGTGTAAACAATATCGGTCGGCCATTATCTTTACTTTTGTTTATTCATACACGTCGTGCTTTCTCATTCATTTACTTAATAAATTTTGTAGGGTAGGCCTACATTTGTTTTTTTATTGGTGCAATAGACAGCCAAATGTCACCTGCCTCTGCAGACCCATTCCTTCGTTTTTTCTTATTCCGTGAGACCCATAGTTCTTCTCGGTATTCGTTGACTTAACCAGTTACGTTTCACGTAGTTCGCGATTTCTGTCGACGCATACGATCTACCACTGTTGAGGGCTGTAGTGAACAGTCGTTTAGTGCGCAGTTAAGAGGTGTGCCTTTGTTTCTTTGTCTTTGTGGTGTGCTACGAATATGTATCACATGTGCTGATAGACGACTCACGAAACCTGGCTCCTCTGGTCCTCTTCGTCTTTTACACGACAGCAAGTAGCCGGTACGAAGCGCAAACCATGAATGCTTATCAGTTGTAAAGCATAGCCGTGTTCGTTGGCACCGATACAGTAACAGAACTTAGTCACAAATGGTTTCTTGATAGTATCAGAAACTGAAATAAAATTATTGAGCAAATGATAATAGCAGTATCTGCAGAGACTCATACATCCCATTGGTTTTCTAAATTTGAACGCCCGTATGAAATTGAATTCCTTTCAACACTCTAATGAGGCTTCTCATAGATCGGCAAGACTACGGTTCCAGAAGACTGCCTCACCTAATTCACTGCCACCTTTCTGCGGAGAACCGCGCCTCATTTACAAGTCAGCAGTTTCCTTATGAAACCTTTTTCTCGCTAAATATATCACCGTTTATGGAGATAAGCTGTGAATATGAATTCGTCTGCCGAACTTTAGTATATTGCTACCATGCAGATACACACACTTCTTACGATCATACTCAGACGTATGTTTCAACCTCCTTCATCACAAACATTTCATTCACACAGTATCTTTCTGTACAATGCGATCATATAAACATAACTGATGAGCATTATGGGCACAGACAAGAGCAACTTGAATGACAGAATGATTACAAACTTTATTTAGCAGAGAGAGCCGTATGTGCTTCTTTTCCACCTTTTTGTATCTCATTGACTACAATGTAGAGAGTTTGAGAGCGTTTTTCGATATGGCACAGTTTGAATTTGGTGATTTTATTCAAATCCACAGAGAGACTCTCATTGGCAGCCACTTTCATAATTATTATTTCTTAACATTTGGCAAAAACGCACACATCCTCTCATCCACCTACCAACCTATCACCCAACCACATCCAGCAACCCAACCACATACACACACACACACACACACACACACACACACACACACAAACACCAACACATACACACACACACAAACATATCCTTGTACGTCTACTCAGCCATGTGACAGAAATTAAATATATTTCTAATCCGTTTTTGCATGAAAGCATTTACTTTTTATGTCGTGCAGTCATTTTCTGAAGTAACAAAAATTATTCGCGAAAATTATGGATACTCCAAATGTAATTTTAATTTAACACTTAAAAGTGTTGCAGCCAAGAAAATCTTTCATTATATTTGACAATCTGTCTGTTACAATATTATACTACTACACACCATTAATCAGTGAGTGTAATCAAATGAAGCAAAAGAATTATTGAAAAACAGTTATATGTTAAATGGAGCTATAAATAGAAACTACTAAAACTGTAAAAAAGTGTTGAGACATTAATAAAACACAGGTCATTTGCGGGTAATACATGTTCTGTGGTAAAAGACCTTCTGCTTCAACTTACAAGGTGGTACATAGCTGAAAAAATATGGATTAATTGTCCACATGTTACAGAAAGGCTTCTATAGCATGTATAGCATTTTCCATAACACCAAATTCTGTTTCAGAAAAATTAACAACAAATTCCAATTAACTTTAAAATATTATATGTCTCTTAAATGTGGAGAATGCGAAATATTTACGAATGCTTCTAAAAACTACCTCATGCCTAACAACAACATATGCTGTGGAAACTGGTTGAAACTGCCTTGTAGGTGTCTAGTATGTATTCTTTCAAGTGATCCTAATATCGACATTAAACTGAAGTTCCGAACAAAAGGCCTAGGAACGCTATTCTCTAGTACCACCACCAGCGCTGATGTTTTTCTGATTATTACGTCACACCATATTTAATTTTGGTGTAAGTTATTTTATAAATTCATAATCTACAAATATGCTGAAAACTTATTTATTTCCACTTTTTTTTAAGTATATTTCATTTCATACCACAGAATTTTCTAAATAGCCTCTTCTTGTGTCCCTTTCTCCATGGTACTTTGGAGCACCCATTCTGGGGCATTGAGTACCTTATTCCCGAATTTCATAGTGTTGCAGTGTAACACAGGGCCCTGCAATGTGGTAATTGGACATGGAATACCGTGGCTATCAGATGCGCAGGCAGCAGGGCATGCATGGGGAGAGTGGTAGTGGTGGGGGCTGTGGTGGGCAGGAGGGGAAGTTCCCTCCTAAGCTGAAGCACACAGATTTTTTGTAAATATTAAGCAGGGCCCTTTAACTCCCATACTTGGATAGTGACAATTCAAAAAAATATGTCATCTCTTCTTTGGTTAGTATCTAACTACTATGCTGTCATAGTAGGAGGAGAGATGATACTCCTACGTGGCGCGTCCCAGGTGGCGGCTAGGGAAGTCCTCACCGGTTTACTGGCGGACTTGAGTGAAATAAAATAGCTCTCGCGGACCAAACACACCCTCTGCGGTTAACAACCGGAGTTGTAAATCGGAGCTTGCTCCAACTAAGGTTGACAACCTTCGACAGTCAAAAATGGAAAGGTCTTTTACGAAAAAATTCCACCGTCCTGCTCAAAAAGGCAGGAAAAGGCTACATCAGATTCGGTGGGTAGTCAACTAGAAGACAGCAACGAATCGGAGCGTTTGCAACCATCCAAATGCACACTAAAACACAAAAAGAAGATTAAACATTAGCAAATAAAGTCTATAGCAACACACAACATAAATTCACTACTTCCGACCGGAAAACTCAAGGAGCTCACAGATGAACTAAATAAACAAAAAATTTTAATAACAGGGATCCAAGAAATGAGAAACACCACAGAGGACCCATTCGAATCACAAGGATACAGACTTTATAATGGGAAACTAGGACCGAGGGCAATGAAACAATGTCCCCAGTTTGGAACAGGGTTTTTAGTAAACATAAAAATAATAGATTCAGTAACGGATTTCCAAGCAGTGTCACCAAGAATTGCGACTCTAAGCTTTAAAACAATGAATAAAATCTATAAAATAATAAATGCTCATGCCCCAACAAATGGAAAAAACTGTCTAACAAAAACAAGGGAAGAGGTAGATAAATTTTGGGACCTTCTAGGACAAACTGTGAACAGATTAAATAAAAAGAATGTAAAATTCATATTGGGAGATTTCAATGCTCAGTTGGGAAAAGAAAAGAAATATAAAGATATGATTGGAAAGCGGAGTCCACATAAATTTACAAACAAAAACGGTCAAAGACTTGTAGAACTCTGCAGAGAACACAACCTTATATCTAAATCAACATACTTTAAGAGGAAGCCAAGTCAACTTAAAACATGGAAACATCCAGACTGGAGGAAGGGCGAGTGGCAGCTAGACCATGTCTCTATGGACCAAAATTTTCATAAGGAGATCCACAATGTTAAAGTACTGAGAGGAGTAGACACAGGCTCAGACCATTATATGGTTAAAATTAAAATCAAATTCACACCGTTAAAGAAGAGGACCGGAAAAACTAATAAAATAAAAAGGAGGTTTGACCCACATCAGCTAATTAAAAATAATAAGTACCAACAAATAACACAAACCATCAAATTAACAGATGATCTAGAACAACTAGTGCCTAATCTTACAAAAGAAGCAGAGAATCTAGCTCCCTTGAACCCACGAAGGAAACATGCATGGTGGACATCAGAATGTGACAAATTCCATGAAGATAGACACCAAGCATGGTTAAAGTTTCAAACACATAAAACTGAAGAAAATGCCATCAACCTAAAAAATGAAAGAAAAAAATTCACTTAAAATATTAGAAGAATCAAGAGAGGATTTCATAAAGATATTATGAAGTCTATAGAAGGTACTTATCATGAAACCAACTCCAGGAACTACTACAAAATCTTTGGGAAACAACTACAACAATATGAGGCCCCTACACTAATACTGAAAGATGAAGATGGAAGAATGACACACAGTAACAAGGAAAATGCAGAAATCATGGCAAAAGCATTTTACAAACTTCTGAATTGCGAGGAACCCAAAGAACCCTTACAAATCTACATAAATACCCCAATAAAAACCAAACCTAGCAAACTAGACCCTCCAACTTTCCAAGAAGTAGAAGAAATTCTTAAAGAACAAAATAATTATAAGGCATGTGGAGAAGATCAGGTTTTTGTTGAAATGTGGATATATGCAAGTGACACAGTCAAGACCTCCTTACACATGGCTCTAACAAAAATTTGGGTAACAGAACAATTTCCCGAACATTGGACCACAGCTATCATCCACCCACTACACAAAAAGGGAGATAAGAGCAACCCAGACAACTACAGAGGAATCTCTCTCCTAGATTGCACATATAAAATTCTATCCAAGATCCTATATGAAAGAATCAAGGAGCAATTAGAACAGGAGTTAGGGGAATATCAGGGAGGTTTCAGACCATGGAGAAGCTGTGCAGAGCAGATAATTAGTTTAAAATTGATTATGGCATACTACAAGAAACTGAACAAACCTCTGGCAATAACATTTGTAGATTTTAAGAAGGCGTATGACTGTCTCCACAGACCCTCAGTATTAAAAATTTTAAGAAATCTAGGATTCCATACAAAACTAATTAAAATAATACAACTCACTCTAACCAACACCAAATCAAAAGTGAAGTTTAGAGGAGAAATTTCGGAACCATTCCTCATAAAAACAGGCTTAAGACAAGGTGACTGCCTATCACCATTACTTTTCAACTGTGAACTGGAATACATAATGAGAGAATGGTACAAGGACAATCCAAAGAGGATAAGAATTAGAAGTGCAAAAGATGATATTAGCTTAAACTGCTTGGGATTCGCTGATGATCTTGCTCTCCTAGCCTACACCGACCAATAAGCCAGGCATCAATTGAAATCACTACAAGAAATAGCAGAGAAAGTAGCCCTTAGAATATCATTTGAATAAACGGAGATTATGCTAACTGATCCATCACTTGCAAACAAAATTACAATAGGAGAACAGGAAATCAAAATTGTTGATAAATTTAAATATTTAGGTGAAATAATAACATACAATCTAAATGAGAAGCCATCATGGCAAAATAGAATAAAAAAACTGAGCTATGCAAATAACATTACCAAAACTACATACAACAAAAAAAGCCTATCTATAGATGCAAAATTAAAACACTATAAAACAGTTACACAACCAGAAATAACGTATGCAGCTGAAAGTATCTTCAAAGCAACTAATACAGCAGAAATTGACAGAATACTAAAAATAGAAAGAAGAATAATTAGGACATGTATAAATAAACAGTATAAAATAAATGGACATTGGAGAATAGCATCAAATGAAACAGTATATAAGAAAATAGAACCAGTCATGAGCACAATCAGGAAGAAACGCATCTCATTCTTTGGACATCTGATGAGAACTCCAGAAAACAGAAGTAGTAAAAAAATAATACAAAAATTGTGGAATAGCAAGAGCGACATTAAATGATTACAGAAATTAAGGAAGATATAAAAGAACTTCAAATTACAGTAGATGACCTAAAAAACAAGACAGAGAAAACCAGAATACTGCAAGACCCGCAAACCAGACTACAAATGAAAATCAATAAAAGGAGTACAGGAAGAGTTGTCTCAGATGAAGAAAGAAAGAAAATATATGAAAGAATGAATAAATATTGGGCAGACAGAAGACCAAAACACCTTTCATATAAGAATAGCCGCTAATAATTACATTACCTAAATATATTAAGTTATTGTAGAACCAAATTGTATCCATGTGTAACAACTTGTTTAGAACTTTGTATTTTTGACTACAGTGGTCCAATGAAGGCCATAAAATAAATAATAATAATAATCTAACAAGAATTCCGTCTAAAATATAGCGAAGTGTCATGAATGGGCAATTCTGAATAAAACCTACATAATTCTCTTATTGTGATGTTAAAATTTGCTTCTTTTGCCTAAATTCAGGAGTTTATGCAGTATCATCGCACTAGCATGTGTGGTGCTGACGCAATTGTGAGAGAATTCTGAAACTGCTCCCGTTATTATGTGAGGAACTGAGGAAAAGTAAGGTCAGTAGCTTGTGGGAAAGCTCATCGTCGGTGCAAAATAAACGTGTAATGACTTCACTTTCGTTGTTCCAAAACCCACTATATTTCTCGTTTCACCATCGGTCGATGGCCCTTGAAAACTACATTCTTTCACTTGAAAAGTTTTTACTTCGTGGAATAACACGGTTGATAATGGAGTTTGGCATACTGTCATACGGAAAAGTCCTCTCCTGATAACCCTCTAGCATTAAATGGACACATTGAAAATATTCCATTGCCCCCATACTCTATTTTTAAGGATTCCATCATATTTATTATTAATAACATCATAATTAATTAAATTATGTCTAATTATCTTAGTGTGATGTCATCTGGAAAAATCTCATTTCTATATCTCGAACCGTTTAAGAAATATGAGGAATGTTCTGGATACTTCATTCCGGCTTGATCGCTGGCGCTGTGCGATCGTAAATGAGTGTACTACGCCGCCTGAACTTTCGCGACATTCGTAGCAGATGGACACCTCCACCAAAGTCTAAAGAAAAATTCAATATCTTTACTAAATTTCATATGGACCAACGTTCGTTGAAGAGTCGAAGAAACTGGTACACCTGCCTAATATTCTATAGGACCCCTGCGATCACGCAGAAATGCCGAAATATGATGTGGCATGAACTCGGCTAATGTCTGAAGTAGTGCTGGAGGGAACTGACACCATGAATCCTAAAGGGCTTTCCGTAAGTCCGTAAGCGTACGAGGGAGTAGAGATCTCTCTTCTGAAAAGTACGTTCCAAGGCATCCAAGATATGCTCCACAATGTTCATGTCTGCGGAGTCTGGTGGCCAACGGAAGTGTTTAAACTTAGAAGAGTGTTCCTGGAGCCACTCTGTAGCAGTTTTGGACGTCAGGATGTCGCATTGTCCTGCTGCAATTTCCCAAGTCAGTCGGAGTGCTCAGTGGACATGAATGGTTGCAGGTGATCAGACAGGATGCTTATGTACGTGTCGCCTGTCACAGTCGCATCTGGACATATCACGGGTCCCGTATTACTCCAATTGCACACGCCCCATCCCATTACATGGCCTCTAATAGCTTGATCAGTCCCCTGCTGACATGCAGGGTCCATGGAGTCATAAGGTTGTCTCCATATCCGTACACGTCCATTGGCTCGACACAATTTGAAACGAGACTCGTTCGATCAGGCAACATGTTTCCAGTCATCAACAGTCCAATGTCAATGTTGACGGGCGCAGACGAGGCGTAAAGCTTTTTGTCGTGCAGTCATCAAAGGTACAGACGTGGGCCTTCGGCTCCGAAAGTCCGTATCTACGATGTTTCGTTGAATGGTTCGGACGCTGACACTTGTTGACGGCCCAGCACTGAAATCTGCAGAACTTCGAGAAGGGTTGCACTTCTGTCACGTTGAACCATTCTCTTCAGTCGTCGTTGGTCCCGTTCTTGCAGGATCTTTTTACGGCTACAGCGACGTCGGAGATTTGATATTTTACCGGATTCCTGATATTAACGGTACACTCGTGAAATGGTCGTGCAATAAAATCCCCACTTCATCACTATCTCGGAAAAGCTGTGTCCCATCGCTTTTGCGCCGACTATAACATCACGTTCAAACTCACTCAAATCGTAACCTGCCATTGTAGCAGCAGTAGTTCTCACAAGTACACCAGACACTTGTCTCATATAGGCGTTGCCGACAGCGATATTCTGACTGTTTACATGTCTCTGTATTTGAATATGCATGCCTATACCAGATTCTTTGGCACTTTAGTGTATCACGTAATGTGCACCAAACGCTAAATCATAACGACCCATATTTTTCATTGCAAACTTTTTCGAATTCGGCACAGTGTTTTACATCCACGTAAGTATCACAATAACTATGAACATATACGAAATAATGGGCACGTCATAATGAACATGACATACGAACCTACAAGTAATCCAAAAATTATTATTTTTCACGAACGTTTTCTTAGTATCGTTTGAGAAAGACTGCAGGTGTGAGAGTCGTTTCTGTCATAGCTGACCGACCGAAAGGTGGCAAATATTTGTCGGTCTCCCATTCTGAACAAACCAGCGAAATTGCTCAGCGCTTTGTACGAAAACTGGTAACTGAATATCGGCCACCGTATCGTTCCCGACTTATAGCTGTAGTTATTTGTTCACGTGACCCTCCCCCTTCCCTTCCCTCACTCCTTCCCGCTACCCTCCCTCGACTTTACTATGTTGTTTCGCAAGGAAAACGTTGGTGGAGAACCTCTTACCCTGCTCGCCGCTCGTATTATACTTGCTTTATTCCGACAATTTTCAACGTGTGTGCCATTTTCACTTTAGCTATGCAAATGATTCAACTGTAAAAATACCTTTTCACGACATTATTTATTACAAAAAACTAAAAACATGTAAGTAAATTTTTTCTGTATTTTTCACGATGTAAGTGTCGCTAGCCATCTGTGTTTTTTGTCTATTTGTTTCTTGGTCCAAGGATTTTATAAATGTTGAGAACATACCTGATTACCTTCAAGATTAAATCTTGTTGATTTAGCTGAAAGAGAAGGTTATCTGAATGACGAAAAAATTCTTTTTAGGGACCAGGACCATGAAACTAGTTCCGGGCATAAAGACGAAACTGAGAGAGAGGAAGAAAGTAGATCAGAAATTTCAGTTTTATTAGGAAAAGGCAAGTTTTCAAAGTGGAGTAAAAAACAGGTCTCTGACACAAAGTTCAGAAATTGATGTGAAAGATGTGATAGTGCCTCGTACCAAAAAAATATATTGACAACACTAGAACAATCTATAAATTTACAAGAGATTGTAAAGTTATGGATAGCTGTGACCTTATGACACTATTCAGCATTTTATTTTTGATAGGTATAAATAAAGGTCTACACATAAATGTAAAAGATCTTTGGGAGTCAGGCAGTACCAGTATGGATATCCTGAAGCCACACTGAGCTATACAGAATTTATATTTGTATTTCGTTGTATGAGATCGATAACGATTCCATTCGAAGTGCAAGAAGAAAAAATTCACAAGTTAGCTGCTGTCAAAAAGATTTTACATTAATTTACGATCAACGTGAAACGATCCCATAAACCTACTGAATACACTATGCGATCAAAAGTATCCGGACACCTCCAAAAACACGTTTTTCATATTAGGTGCATTCTGCTGCCACCTACTGCCAGGTACTTCATATTAGCGACCTCATTACTCGTTAGACATCGGGGGAGAGCAGAATGGGCCGCTCACGGACTTAGAGCGTCGTCAGGTGATTGGATGCCACTTGTATCATACGTCTGTACGCGAGATTTCCACACCCCTAAACATCCCTAGGTCTGCTGTTTACGATCTGATAGTGAAGTGGAAACATGAAGGGACACGAACAGCACCGAAACCTACTTGCCGACCTTGTCTGTTGACTGACAGAGACCGCCGACAGTTGAAGAGGGTCGTAATGGGTAATAGGTAGACACTTGTCAAGATCGTCACACAGGAATTCCAAACTACGTAAGGACCCACTGGAAGTACTACGACAGTTAAGCGGGAGATGAGAAAACTTGGATTCCATGGTCAAGCGGCTGCTCGTAAGCTGCATATGACGATGGTAAATACCAAATGACGCCTCACTTGGTTCAAGGAGCGTAAAATTTGGGCAATTGAACAGTGGAAAAACGTTGTGTGGAGTGACGTATCACGGTACACAATGTGGTAATCCAAAGGCAGAGTGTGGGTTTGGCGAATGTCTGGTGAACGTCGTCTGCAAACGTGCGTAGTGCCAACAGTAAAATTCGGAGGCGGTGGTGTTATGTTATGGTCGTGTGTTTCATGGAGGGGATTGCACCCCTTTTTGTTTTGCGTGGCACTATGACAGCACAGGCCTACATTGATGTTTTAAGCATCCCACTGTTGAAGAGCAGTTCGTGGATTGTGATCGCATCTTTCAACACGATCCAGCACCTGTTCATAATGCACGGCCTGTGCCGGAATGGATAACCGACAATAAGATCGCTGTACTGGACTGGCCTGCGCAGAGTCCTGACCTGAATCCTATAGAACACCTGTGGGGATGTTTCGGTACGCCGACATCGTGTCTGGCCTCTCCGACTACATCGATATCTTTCTTCAGTGCAGCACTCAGTGAAGAATGAGCCGCACTGCACTGCAGTGCACTGCAAATCTCTGGTTTCATTTACCAGGAGGTAGACAGGCTAAGCAGCGATGCTGCTGTTCCTGTGTGGACCTCAAGAACTATTGTACGGCCTCACTGTTAGGTTTGGCCTATGCGTCAAGAATGAGTCGCCATTCCACCAAGAAACTTTGCTGCACCAGATTGAACTTATGCCTGCGAGAGTGGAAGTTGGCATCAAGGCTAAGGGTGGGCCAATACCGTATTGAATTTCAGCAGTACCGATGGCGGGCCCCACTAACTTGTACGTTGTTTTCAGCCAAGTGTCCGGACATTTTTGATCACATAGTCTATGTGACAACCAATGAAATACTGATTGTATTTAGGGACGTTGTTCCGACATCCCGTACATACCATTAAAAATGCCAAGTACTGGGTAAAAATGTTTATCATTACTGACGCATAGGTTTTTAAACCAGTAATGTAGAAGTATATGTGGGAAGGCAGACAGATGGATGATTTCAAGTATCAATCAACCCGTATCATTGCTGCTGATAATTCTTTACTTCCCTTCGCTAGTGCTATGCTGAACGAAGAAACCGTTTGTGGATTGTTAGATTCCGGTAGCGCCGTTTCTTTTTTTAATCGCAGGTGGTATTTCGAGTTAGTGTTTATTTGTAAATTTCGTCCCCAACCCCTTCTATATCCTTCGCAATGGGCAAAAGCCACCTCTGCTTTGGGAAATAAAGGGGAAATTAATTATTTGTGGATTTTCGTGGCCGGTGACCATTATTCTCGCGAGAAGTTTGTCTGTAACGTTAATTTCATACAGTGGACAGGCCTGGCGCTAGATTTCGGCCGTGACACCTTTTATTTTAAATTATGCCCCTTGCAGAAATTTTTTCGATTGCGTTAATTCTGTTCAGCGTCATGATCCGCAGTTTGACTTTCGCCATCTGGCTGTCAATGAAGGGCGAGAATTGCTAAATATTTTGCACGAGTTTTATGATGTGTTACCTAATAGACTCGTTAATACTAATTTGATGCAACATAAGATCTGGCTCACTGACAACGTTCCGGTACGCCTTACCGCTTATCTCCAATCAAGATGTCTGTCCTTCCCCAGAAGATAAATCTTATGCTTTGCCAGGACGTCATTCGATCATCTACTTCGCAAAATGCCTCCCCGATCTTTTTGATCCTAAAGGGTCGAGACAGTGATTGTAGGCCAGGAATTTATTATCGTCCCCTCAGTAAGAAAGTAGTGTTAGAGTCAGTGCCACTTCCTGACCTTTATAATGGCTTTATGTGGTTTTCCGAAGCTTCTTATTTTATGATGTTAGATTTAAATAAAGCATATTATCTGATATCTGTTACGGAGGATTCCAAGCCTTTAAGCACTTTCTATACCGACTGGAATCTGTAAGAATTCAATAGGTTTTATATCGGTCTATCCGCTGGTGCGGCTGTCCTGTCTCTGTTACTGGACCATGTGCTGGGGGATTTGAAGGTCCACAGTGTCTGTAAGTATCTGGATGACTTTCTCATTTGTAGTCGGTCGCTCAGTCAACATCTTGACCTCCTCAATAAAGTTTTTATGAGGTTACGGAAGACTGGTCTCACCGCTAAACCCTCAAAGGTCACCGTAGCTTGCCGCTAACTTCCCTTTTTGGAGCACTTAGTACCCGGAAACGAGATCAGGTACCTCCAGGAACGCACGGTTAGAGTAAGTAACCCCTGCGGTAAATAAGAAGGCTGTTTCCGGGTTTGTTGGCATGGCAAATTATTTTCGTAAGTAAGTTCCTAATTTTGCTCAGATCACTGCTCGTCTTAGCAACTGTTTGTGAGGGGTGGGGGGGTGGGGAGGGGGGGATGCCAGCAGGCGGCCTTCGACCCTATCAAACTGTCTTAACTAACCCTCCGGCCTTATCCATCCCCGCCTTTGAGAAAACATTTATTGTCAGTGCCAGTGTGACCGCGATGCTGCTTCCGGGAGATGGAGGAGAGAGACGTCCCCTTACTTGTATCTCTAGAAGATCGACCGACCCCGAACTTAAATACTGCATTTACCACTGCGACGCACTGGCTGTGTTGTCCGCTCCCGAAAATTTTGAATTTTACTTAGAACACCTGGAGTTCCATCTCGAGACCGACAACCAACCTTTTAATTTGGTCCTTGATCGGCCTAGAAAGACAGGAAGAGTTGCTAGGTGGGCTGTCCATATCTCCGCCTTCCGTTTCAAGAGTGACGTATTAGAGCGTCTGATGACTTAATTGCTGACGCACAAATCGGGGAAGACAATGAGCCAGTTACGCGGCCTTCTTTCCAGGCAGAGGTTCCTGTTGGTAGCATTCTTACTAAGGTTCCTCAGCTTTTTGATGATTTAAAGTGTAAACAAGATCAAGACCCGACCTGTCCCTTATTCGTAGGCAGCTATGGCTGGTATTTCGGTTCCAGGCTATATCTTGCAAAAGGGCACACTTTCTGAGCTGTGGGTTGGCTCTTGCAACTCAAAATTTGTTTATTTATCGAGCTCGTCCCATCTATTTTTCATTGCGACCATGGTTTTTTTGGTGGGAAGGCATATACAAAACTTGCCCCATTCTCTCCAGCGATGTTCGTCATCTAGTGGGGGAGTGTGAACTTAGTAAAATCGTCAAAACTAACCCCAGTTCACGCCAAGGCCTACTTTGTCCAGGGCGACAACAGTACCCCATAGATAAGCTTTTTATTGGTTGTGATGGTGCCCTACCCCGTGCTAAGGTTGGGAACCGTTACATTCTGGTCGTTTTGGACGCCTTCACCCGTTATCTCTGACTTCTTCCTGCTCAGGCGATGACGGCACCTTTAACTATCGACCATTTCCTGTATTTGACCTTCCTAGGGCGCTAGTGAGTGATAACACCCCTACCATTGTTTCCAGGGATTTTAAGCGGTTTTGTTTCGGCAGTGGCATCAAGGATATCATCACCACTCCCCATTATCCCCAGCCCTCCTTTGTGGAAAAGGTAGTTAGAAGCCCTAAGACAGCCCTTATAATTTAACATGTTAGGCCTCAAACTAAGTGGGGTAGTTATATTCCCTGGATCAATGTTTGCTTTTCATTCCGCTCAACACGAAACACCTGGGGTCGCCCTGGGCTCCTTGATGCTTGCTTAGCCTTAATTCCCCCTTGTCCAATCGCTGGAACATCAGTAATCTTTCGTCCGAAAATAGCGATTTGAGTGTCATTAGGCAGAGTTTGGGGTGGGCCAGGAGGAATATACAAATAGCTCATAATCTGTTGAAGTAGCATTATAATCAAGGGAGGAGACCCTTATAGGTCAAGCCAGGAGAGAGGATCTTCGTTCGAAAATTTCACCCAATTAGGGGCTCGACTGGAGCTGGCTCCAATCTCAATCCACGACATCTAGGTCCTTGTACTGTTTTAAGGACTTTGGGTGTGGAAAAACTTCTGGTGTGTCACCTCCAGACCGGGACAACTTCGAGGGTCCAAAGTAGCCAAGTCAAGAACGCTAATTAACTTCATTTGTTAAGCACCTGGCATAATGTGGCAGTGTGTTTGTCTTTAGTGGGGAAGGCTGAGCCGTGTTGGCTCGTCTTGTGTTTTTACGCCTTTGCCTACTGGTGTAGTGTGTCTCTGTCTGGGTGACGCTTCACTCACCAGTTAGTTGAATCTTTGCTCGTAGTTCCTTTTAGCAGCTTGTTATCACATGGGCAGTTAGTCGGTCACAGTCAGCAAGAGAGATACAAGAGGCACACGTGACGTACGGTGAGCTGTTTACGGAGTATACGGGCGCACTATTTTCTAAGTGGCCGGTGGTCGATAGAGCGGTTTGGTCGGCAATGCATGGGCACAATGTCGACGAAGCCGGCTTACCCAAGATTAACCACGCGTAGTTGCTGATGTGCGTGTTGGACTGCTGTTCATTTTCTGGTGCCGTCTGTTCTCCCGTTTGGGGGTAAGGTAACTGCTACTTGACTAACACAAGTGCTCTCATTTTGAAGTTGCTCTCGCTACGCTTCATTGCCTGTGTTTCTCCAACACACTGACTCAAGTTTAAATTCACCCTTTGGTACCTCCGGTTGAAATTACCTCAGCGCCATATCTGTGTGTTTTAAAATTTCTATTAATTACGGCTTATTCTGTGTTTGAACATTTTGTAAGCTACGCCTGAAGTTGTCATATGTTCTAGGCCGCCACATGAGTTTGTGACCACTGAGGCCGAAAACGAGTCTCATCTCTGATGGAAATTCTGGCGTCCCTGACGGATGTAGCTGTTATGAAATTCCCTATGGCTGTGGTAAGAAAAACCACAGCGCCCCGTGAATCTTGGATTATTTGGGTGATCAGTTTCCATAACTCCGGTGAGAACTAGCCCCTTTCAAGAAAATGAATGTTTAGTGTTTAAAATATAATTACTATTGTAGTTGTTTGAGTGTTAGTCCTCAATATTTGCTTGTTATGTTTACAGAGCCTACATGCGGTACATGTCATCAAAAGGAGACTGACTGATACTGAATTTTTAATATTTGTGCAGCTGAATTATGTTAGGTAAAATATATTTGTAGTGAGTTAGCGCAAAACACTGAAAATGAGAATGTGTACACATTTTTATATTATTTACAAATTAATTGTCTGTCGTATATAAATTAGAGTATTTTTCCATTTCTTACGTATTTGTATTGTTAGTTCCTTGTATCAGATGCTGATTAAAGCCTTTGAAACAAATATATAATAGTATAAGGTAACAAATTACACATTCCCTCTTCGTTCTTTTGTGATGGAAACTACGAACTCGAATGCATTCGAACATTTAATCTCCGTTTGATTAAAATGTTTATTTGACATCATGAACGGTCGACAAGCCAGAGTCACTAAAACAGGTTACATAACTAGTTGCAGTCGTCATTTTCAAATGCGATTAGAAACATGGACAACTGCATCAATAACTGCCACCACACTTCTGTGAAATATTACAAAATATGCATCAAAACCAGTAGACTGAAGCAAAGACAGCAGAAACGGGTCACAAGAGGTCCTGACGATTTCTCGTTGATCGGCCATTTCACACCTTAATGCAGTGTAGATGAACGCTGCATAGCAATGAAAGTTATTATATATTCTTGCATTCTGTTCTACTGAACGATCATTTTGCAAAGGAAGGCTCGTACTATGATAATCAAAAAATTCGCGCATTTAACTAACTTCGTTGAGAAATCTCCCATGAGATAAGCAATTATCGTTGCCTCACGGTAAGCCCAAAACTAGAATACAGCATGTAATGCTACAGTCTTTTGCTGATGAAATCTTAAAAAGACGACGCACTTCCATTTGGGGCTAACCCAAGATTAATCTGCAAGTAAGTCATCGCTTCAGTTGCCTGGTTGCATATCAAATCACTAGGGAACATTAGGGTACCATACAAAACAGAAGACAAAAAGCGATATTCATATAGTTTACAATAACAGGCGCTAGTAGGAGCCACTGTCAAAATTTTGAAAATGTCTCTTACTAAAAGGTAAATACTAACCAGAAGGAGCTGTTCATTATCTACAACCTTTAAAGACGGTTAACAGAGTCCATGATCGTAGTGCATGAATTGTAACAGCTTACAGCAAGAAGTTTCATTACAGTGCAGCATTATGGCAACTTAAATATTGTTATACAATACAGTATAATGCTTTAATCCTATGTTTACTGTTATAATGCCATCTGTTAGTCATTATCACATAGATGCGTACGGAATAAGCAATAAATACAAATTAACCGCATCTGAAATGTACTGTGTTTATACAGAAATACCACCGTCACATGTAGTAGGAGGGGAAGCGTTGGTTGGGGGGTGGGGTGGGGGGAGGGGCGAGTAAACAACTGATTCGTACCCTACTTTTTGTCTTTGACTACACAGTGAAAAATGTATAGCCAGCACCTGACATTGGCATGTGACATTTTCTCACAGTGCAGCGCTTTAGCAATCTAAATATTGTAGTAAATACTGTATAAAGTGATAGTCCTATGCTAAGCATTACAGTACTATTTATTAATCACGGTTACATAGTTAGGCACAGAATAGGCAACCAGTGCAAATTTATTACATCTGTAACGCAATATTGCGATACAAAAGTACAATCGTTTTAGGGAGTGAGAAAGGAAGGGTTCGGGGTGTGGGGTTGGGAGAGTGGAGGTTTAACAAGTGATTCACATTTGATTTTTTTGTACCTTGACCTAAGGTGCAACAAATGTGCTGCCAGAATTGCTCTCCTATGCAAACCTTTCCATCTCCCAGTATCACCTGCAACCCACGTCCTCAGTTATTCGCTACGTGTATCTCAATATCTGTCTTCCTCTACATTTTTACCATCTACATCTCCCTGTAGAATCTTGGAAGGTATTCCCTGATGTCTTTCAAGATGTCCTATCATCCTGCCCCTCCTTCATGTCAGTGTTTTCCATATACTGCTTTTCTCGCCAATTCTGTGAAGAATCGCCTCTTGCTTTAGTTATCAGGCTACCTAACTTTCAACATTCATCTGTAGCACCACTTCTCCAATGCTTCGTTTCTCTTCCTTTCCGTTTTTCCCACCGTCCACACAAAGCTGTGCTCCAAACATGTATTCTCATAAATTTTTTCCTGAATTTAAGACTTACATTTGACACTAGTAGACTCCTCTGGACCAGGAAAGTCCTTTTTTACCACAGCTTTTTTTTATATCCTCCTTGCTCCATAGTCATGGGTTATTTTTCTCCCTAGCTAGCAGAATTCCTTAAGTTCATCTACTTCGTGATCACTAGTTGTGATGTTGAGATTGTCACTGTTCTCATTTCTGCTATTTCTCATTACTTTCATCGTCCTTCGATTTACTCTTCGTCCAGTTTCTGTACGCACTAGTCTCTTCATTCCATTCAACAGATCCTGTAATTATTCTTCATGTGCCCTGAGGATAGCAATGACATCAGCGAATATAAATATTGTGGTCCTTTCACCTAGAACTTTAATCCCACTATTGAACCTTTCCTGCATTTCCGTCATTGCTTCTTCGACATATAGATTGAGTGGCACGGGCGAAAGTCTGCAGTCCTGCCTTAAACCATTTTGAATCTGTGCACTTCGTTCTTGCTATTCCACTAATACTGTTCCCTTTTGATTCTTGTACACACTGTGTATTCCTCGTCTTTCCCTACAGTTTATCCCAATAATTTCTCCGTATTTCGAACATCTTGCACCATTTTACATGACAAACGCTTTTTCCGGGTCAACAAACTCTATGAACGTGCTGTCATTTTACTTCGGTCATGCTTCCATTAGAAACAGTGAAGTCAGAACTGCCACTCTCTTGCCTTTTTCTTGTTTTGGAGTCATCAGTCTTCTGACTGGTTTGATGGGGCCCCCCACGAATTCCTCTCCCGTGCCAACCTCTTCATCTCCGAGTACCACTTGCAACCTGCGTTCTCAATTAATTGCTGGATGTAATCCAATCTCTGTCTTCCCCTACAGTTTTTGCCCTCTACAGTTCCCTCTGCTACCATAGAAATCATTCCCTCGTGTCTAAACAGATGTCCTGTCATCCTGTCCCTTCTCCTCATCACTAATTGCAACATATTCCATTCCCCTCCGATTCTGTGCAGAACCTCCTCATTCCTGACCTTATCAGTCCACCTAATTTTCAACATTCTTTTGTAGTGCCGCATCTCAAGTGTTTCGAATCTCTTCTGTTCCCGTTTTCCCACAGTCCATGTTTCACCACTATACAATGCTGTACTCCAGACGTACGTTCTCAGAAATTTATTCCTGAAATTAAGGCGTTTGATAAATACTAGTAGAAGTCTCTGGGCCAGGGATGCCCATTTTGCTATTGCTAGCCTTTCTTTTGATGTCCCCCTTGCTCCGTCCATGAATGGTTATTTTTCTGCCTAGGTAGATGAATTCCTTAATCCTGATGTTAAGTTTTTCGCTGTTCTCATTTCTGCTACTTCTCATTAGTTTCGTCTTTCCTCGATTTACCCACTGTCCATATTCTGCACTCATCAGATTGTTCATTCTGTTCAGCAGATCATGTAATTCTTCGTCACATTCATCAGCGAATGGTCTCATTGATATCCTTTAACGTTGAATTTTAATTCCACTCCTGAACCTTTTTTTATACCCATGATTGCTTCTTCGGTGTAGAGATTGAACAGTAGTGGGGAAAGACTACATCGCGGTCATACAACCTTTTTAATCCCAGCACTTCTTCTTGGTCGTCTACTCCTATTATTCCGTCTTGGCTATTGAACATATTGTTTATTACCCGTCTCTGCCTATAACTAACCCCTATTTTACTCAGAATTTCGAACATCTTGCACCATTTTACACTGTCTAAGACTTATTCCCGGTCGAAAAATCGTATGAACGTGTCTTGATTTTTTCTTTAGTCTTGCCTCCATTATCATCCGCAACGTCAGAATTGCCGCGAAAGTGCCTCTACCTTTTCTAAAGCCAAACTGATAGTCATCTAGCACATCTTCAATTTAATTTTCCATTCTTCTGTGTATTATTCCTGTCAGCAAGTTGGATGCACGAGCTGTTAAGCTGATTATGCAATAATTCTCGTACTTGTCAGCTCTTGCAGTCTTCGGTACTGAGTGGAAGATATTTATCCGAAAGACAGTTGGTATGTCGCCAGACTCATACATTCCTCACACCAACGCGAATAGTCGTTATGTTGCCACATCCTCTAACGATTTTAGACATTCTTATGGAATGTTATCTATCTCTTCTGCCTTAATCGATATGAAGGTCTCGAAAGCTCTTTTAAATTCTGATTCTTTTACTGGATCCCCCATCTCCTCTTAATCGACTCCTGTTTCCTATCACATCATACAAATCCTCCCCTCATAGAGGCTTTCAATGGGCTTTCAATGTATTCGTTCCACCTATCCGCCCTCTCCTCTGCATTTAGCAGTGGAATGCTTGTTGCACTCTTATTGTTACCACACTTTCTTTTAATGTTACCGAAGGTTGTTTTGACTTTCCTGTGTGCTGAGTCTCTCCTTGCAACAACCATTTCTTTTTTGATTTCTTCACATTTTTGCTGTTACCATTTCGTCTTAGCTTTCCTGCACTTCCTATTTATTCCATTTCTATGCGACTTGTATTTCTGCGTTCCTGAGTTTCCTGGAAACTTTTTGCACTTCCTCCTTACATCGATCAAATTAAGTGTATCTTGTGTTACCCATGGTTTTTTCGCAGCTACCTTCTTCCTATCTATGCTTTCCTTTCCAACTTCTGTGAAGGGCCTTTTTAGAGATGTTCATTCCTCTTCAACTACACTGCCTATTGAGAGATTCCTTGTTGCTGTATCTATAGCCTTAGAAAACTTCAAACGTATCTTTCCATTCCTTACTAGTTGTGTATCCCACTTCTTTGAGTGTTGAATCTTCCTGACTAATCTCTTAAACTTGAGCCTACTCTTCATCACTACTATATTGTGATCTGAGTCTATATCGGCTCCTGGGTAGGCCTTACAGTCCAGTATCTGATTTCGGAATCATCAATTTTCTTTTCCATTCCTCTGTAAATTATTCTTGTCAGCAACTTGGATGATCCTTTACCTGATTGTGCGAGCATTTTGGCGCTTGTCAGCTCTTGCAGTCTTCGTAAACGCGTGAATGATGTTTTTCCGAAACTCTGATGGTATATTGCCAGTGTCATACATTCTACGCATAAAAGTGAATAATCGCTTTGTTGCCACTTCCCTAATGATTGTATAAATTCCGATGGAATGTTATCTTTCCCTTCCGCCTTATTTGATTTATAGCCTTACACAGCTGTTATAAATTCTGATTACAATACTGGATCCCCTATATAGACTCATGTTTCTTCTTGTATCACGTCATCGCGTCGTCAAAGAAGTCATCCCCCTCACAGAGAACTTCAATGTGCTACTTCCATCTATCCACTCTCCCCTGAGAATTCAACAGTGGAATTCCCACGTTACTCTTAAAGTTACCATCCTTCTTTTTAATTTCCCCGAAAGTTGATTGACAGTTCTGTATGCTCAGGCTGTCGCTCCGACAATAATTTGTTTTTCAATTCACGTTTTTGAAACAGCCATTTCGTCTTAGCTTCCCTGTACATCCTATTTATTTCATTCCTATATGACTTGTATTTCTCTATTCCAAAATTTCCATTATCATATTTGCGCTTATTTCTTTCACGGATCAACTAAAGTATTTCTCCAATTACCTATGGTTTCTTTGTAATTATCTTCTTTCTCCTTACGTTTTTCTGTCCACGTTCTGTCGTTTCCATTTCATTCCTCTTCAACTGAACTACCAACTGAGCTGTACCTTATCAAAATATCTCTAGCCTCAGATAACTTCAATATCATCTCTTTATTCCTTAGTACTTCCGTATCCCACATATTTGTGCCCTGATTCTTCCTGACTAGTCTCTTCAATTTCAGCCTACTCTTTTATCACCACTGAATTGGATCTGAGTCTGCATCTGCTCCTGAGTACGCCTTGCAAATCCAGTATCAGACTTTGGGATCTCTGCCTGACCATGATGCAATCTAACCAACGGTCTTTTCCCAGGATACCACCTCCTCTTGTGATTCTTGAACAGAGTATTCGCCACTACTAGCTGAAATTTATTACAGAGCTCAATTAGTCTTTCTCATTCCTAATATCAAGTCCACATTCTCCTGCAACCCTCTCTTCTTTTCCTCCCCCTACAACCGCATTCCAATGCCCCATGACTATTAGATTTTCGTTACTCGTTGAGTATCCTCATATACTTTCTCTGCTTCTTCACCTTCGGCTTGCGACGTCGGTACGGATGCCTGATCTATCGTTGTCGGTGCAGGTTTGCTGTAGTTTCTGATACGAAGAACACTATATTAAATTTTGAAATCACTAGAGATGCATGTCATTCGCTATAAGTGTTTTTCGTTAAGTCACAAATAAAAAACCGCAATGGACGATCCTGAACTTTATATTGCTCAACAATGGCTTCTCTACTATAGGAATTGAGCAAGTTTTCTTGGACAAACCTTTAACTTACGTTGCCCTGTGGTATTTGAAGAGGACTAAGGAAGACAGATGCTTATCTCAGCACGCATTCATTCCGTTTAAGTTAGTTTTAATTTAAATGGTGGACGAATTTGTTGCATTTGCTGCAGTCTGGATTGGTGGGCTCATGAGAGCATGTAAGAATGCACTCAGTTGCTGATGATTATCCTGTTAAAGACGGTGAGGGGGTATCTTTTGCGCATGTATCTGTTCAAGTTGATTAGGGGAAGGTTAGTGATTGAAACTAAGCCACAAATGGCTGCAAGATGCCAAAAACTTCTGTGAGCTCGTAGTATAACTGCTAACGAGTTGAACTGGGCCGTCCAATGGAACTTTACCTCTTTCAAATGTCAAACACTGGGTGGTACGGGACTTACAATTATAGCCAGTTCTGTTCATAATTTTACTGGTTATACAGTTTCTTTAAGATCTATTGAATATCTACTGTGGGTATTATCTGTTGGTTTATGAATAAGTAATGCGCTTTTGAACATCATAGCACGTGGATGTAGAACCAGTAGCTGCTGAAAGAGAAAGTGTGCTTGCACTTGAGCCACATCGAACGGCGTTAACGCAAACTTTATTCCTCAACCACTGTTGCCGTCACTTTGTTTGATCCTTTATCTTTATGCTTCATGGCTATTCATCATTCCATTTGTTGTCTTTCATGGACAGATAGATAATTAAATCTCAAAAACTTATATCTTTAGTCTAACCCACCATTATTAAGCCTATAGGATTTGTCACGATTATTCATCATTAATATTGTTGTATTTTTGTGGGTATCGTAATATTGCCACACTTAGAAGTCCGACTGCAGGATCGCTAGTGTAACTTACCTAATGTCAGCCAGCATAGGTGCAAGACACCTATCACCACGACAGATAACGTGCAAGCCCTAGCTGTTGTCAAGTACTCGCCCATTCTCCAAGATCAGGTAATCGATCTCTTATTGTCACCCAAGTCGCTCATGTTGTGTGACACTACCTTGCCAGTGTTGTTTGTGTTAGGACGCAGCTCACGATCAACGATAGTTCTTGTGTTATAAGTATTTTTATCTGAAAGTAAAAAAAAAAGGAAATTAATATTACTCTCCAAAGATCAACATTTTCGTTCCTTTGTCTGCTAGTTAGCATAATAAAGGCTCTAATAATTGTACAAGTATTTCAAATCTTCCCAGTGTACATTCACATATTATTGGCTATACATATTTTTAGTTTTAGCACTTCACATGTGTTGCTTTCCAGTTGTTGATCGTAGATAAATTAATCGTGTCAGTGGATTTGAACTTAAAGTTATTTTTAAAAATACGGAAACTCTTCCCTGCTCCATATTTTCCTGCACAAGTAGGTTGCTAATTTATGGCGTACATTTTGAAGTTCATATGACAACGCATCAAGCACACCTACTCCGTATTGAAGACGGAACGAGGTAACCAGTGGTTCGCACACAGGACTCGCAATAGGGAGGACAGAGCTTCAAATCCTTGTCCAGCCATGCATAATTAGGTTTTCCGTCACATCCCTAAATCGCTTCAGGAAAACAGGGCACGACCAATTTCCTTCCTCATCCTTCCGTAGTAAAAGCCTGCACTGCGGCCCCGTCGGCGGGACGTTAAACTCTAATCTTCCATCCTTTGTCGTTATTGCAAGCAGACAAGAACTTCACGAATTTTGTTTCTCTTTCCTCTAACAGTCTGAACCATTGCGTTAACCTGACTCAAACAAGTTCCCCTGTGTATGAATTTTGTTAATAACGACTCCTTTCAAGTGTAAAAGAATGAGGTCTTCACCGTAAGAACGGCTCTCCTCCCATACCTATAATAAGATGAATTTAATCACTGTCGGCAGTTATTCCCACATCACTTCCGTATTTTCTGCTTTTTCAGTTCCACTAATTCATAATTTCCCGTCCTGGTAAGGGTACTCCACGTTGTGTATATCCCCAAACCTCTCAGTGTAACAATACAAACAAAACTGCAAGTAGTTGATAACAGTCCCTTCCGTTCGGTGTCAATGGGATGTGTTTATGGTAGTGGTAGCTGGTGTTGGGAGACTGTGGTGATGGTAGTGGTACAGGTGACCTGCTGGCAAATTTCACTTCTTTGTGCTCTATTTTCCTCATAGGAAATTCTGAGACGACAAGAAAAATTACAGTGCATTTTGTAACTATGCTCGTTCTTCTGTTACTACGTAACCTGAAGAACATTATTACCTCCATGGCAAAGTTGCGAAAGCGCCTTTGCCAGGTTACACTCTTTATATTTGAGTCATATTATAATGTCATATCGGGCATGGATGTGTGTGATGTCCTTAGGTTAGTTAGGTTTAAGTAGTTCTAAGTTCTAGGGCACTGATGACCACAGATGTTAAGTCCCATATTGCTCAGAGCCATTTGAACCATTTTTATAATGTCATATCTTTACCTTGGGTTCAGAAATGTTAACAAAGAAATGAACAACATATTATGCATGCATGTTCCATTGTTATCATTTCAGTAATTATTACTGCAATGAATGACCCATCGTTCTCTCCTTGTAGTATTGAAGGTTATCTTACATGTAGATTTATGTCACAATCAGTTTTTTGCGAGTTATTTATGTTTCGTATTCTTGCTCTGTTCGTATCAGTACAAGTAATCCTGTTTCGAGACGTTTTTGATGAGAATGTCTATGAAAAACACATTACAGATACTTTTTTGATACACCTGACGTCAGTAAAAGTAGACTTCAAACAATCGTCGTATCACATTTTTTAAAAGTACCATATTCAACTTGATTGTCCTTATATACTGGCCATTTGCTCATTTTGACCATCATTCTTTCTGATAACAGATTACAACTGCCATGTATCATGATCTTTAATGTAAGTAACTTACCGATAAAAGCGTAGGACGCAACAAGCAGATCAAAGATACGAAGTCCGCCAAGGATGTTCCCATTCACAGTAGTAGTGAAAAATGGCGCACTGACCATTGAAAAACACCAGAGAAGGCTGTTTAAAACTAAAGAACAGCTGCAGTAACGAAGCGAACGTTGACTGCAGGATAAGTGATTTTATGCGCGGACTTCACTTGACACAAGGAGTTCACTTGTAGTTTCGTAAACGGAAAACAGACTTTATCTTTTTTATTTATTTATTTATTTTTGCCGCTTTCTCTATATGTAAAAGCATGAAATTCCCCTGGAAAGATGCTCCAGTAGGGTCAGTGCTTATAGGTCAGTGCTTATAACCACTTAGTTAGGAGTACACTTCCAGAATTTTGCATGGTCCTATAAAATCAATTTATGGTCTGTTAATCGGTTACCCGAGGGCTTCTATGCGATTTCACTCCTTCCATGGATTTTCCTTTTTTTTTCACCTCTATTGTCTCATATCTTTCCCGCTTGATAATATTGTTCTCTCCTACAGATATTATTGTAGAAATGGTTTGGAATATGTACTCTGATACGTTATAATTCATTGTCATATAAAAATACTTATATTAAATGTATTCGCAATGAATAATGACAACCATCAGCTGTAAAATGGAATTACGACAATGAAAATTTGCGTTGGACTGGGACTCGATCTCGGAGTTCCTGCTAATCGCGAGAGAGATCGCCTTACCATTTGGCAATCCGTGCACGACTCACGGCCTAACCCAAACTTCCATATATCATCAATCTGCACTCGTACATCCATTATGCATATTCCCGTACGGGGCAGACGTTGTACTCGGTATACGATACTGAATTGCCTGTAATATTCTGATTAAGATGCAAAGTTCCATTGGACATGAATGTATATCCAAAGGAACAGGCACTGCGTATACGTATAGTTATGCAGACATCGGTACTGATGATTCACCACTCGATATATTCGTATTTTTTATCAGTTCTGTTACAGAATCACTATTAATGAATGAGAAATATTCAATATATTACAGACAATCGTCCATATCTGTTTGTGAAATCAGTATGATTACTGAGGTATATCAACCTCCACGTACCATTTTGCATAAATGTCTAGCTCTTAAGGAAGATGTGTGTGAAATTCCAACATCCTGAAAAAAACATACAATGTCCATAGTTTTGAAAAAAATATAACTGAATTTGGTCCATTTGTTAAGAAATGTTACGTGCATTCACACATAAGTTTTCGTGATGATTGACAGTATAGTTTTCCACTGCAAAAAATGAAATTTATAGAGCAACGTAGAAACAACCGTTTCTTATTTGAAAAAATCAATCAGAACGAAGTTAATGCATTTTTGTACAAAGCTGACGTACTACTATTACAAATACCCGTGACCGTTGAACAGAATTTCGATATCTTCTTTTGATGGATTTTCACAGCCCTCTCAATAATGTGAAAAAGTTCACCATATTTGGGAGACATTCATTTTCGAAAGAGCTTTAGCATAGTAATAAATGAACATTCCTTCACAGAATGTTTCACTATAGTAATAATCTGCTGTGTGCCTAATTTAAGTACTCTGACGTCCCAGGTTTGTTATGAAAATGAACATAAATCTTTCAAAGTGTTAGTTACAGGAAACTGGAACCAAAGATTTGGCAGTGTTTGTATTAGGCATCGCTTTACTAGGGTGAAACAGAGAAAACTGTATGCATACTTCTTTCAATCTTCAAACAGTGTCTTCTTTGTTTTTCTTCTTCGAATAATCTGAGTTCAACACTAAAGTCAGCTGCAGAAATTCTCCTGTTATCGATTTCTTCCAATATCGACAGTGTGAAAGGTCTTGAATCAATTCCTAGACTCTGAGTTCTTAGACTACCAAGATTATTAAGGTGTAATACTTACACTTTATGGATATGGGGCATGCCGCAGATTGTAATAAAAAGTAAACACGTATCATTCTTAAAAATTACTTCTTTGCAAACACTTGTAAATCTTTGGCATAAACCAAAGAATACGATATTTTTGCAGTGACGCAATTCCAAAGTCTTCTTAACGTACTACACAAATATTCCTTCATTGTCATTGCATGAAACTGGAAGAAAACGCCGTAAGAATAAATAAAAATAAGGAAATACACAACGAGAAACATGTGTAGGTCCTTCCAGTCTTTTGCCAATTATTATTTCCGTCACTCTTGGCAGTGGGATTGGAACGTAATATGCAAAAATTGACATTTCAATACCACAGTATAAATGAATAGTGAATAAAATATTTTTCACAATGCTGGTCCTCCCTTAAGGAACTCCAATATGCTGTCGTATGTCAAGTATTTGAAGAACTTCGTTGTATCACTTACAAAACTCACCAACACATTGGATGGACATACACTTTGGAAGGTAATTTTATAGACGTCTGCTGATCGTGTTTTGTCAGCCTTAGACATATTAATATTCCCTACAGTGTGACTTTTACGATAAATATATTTATATTTCCTAAAACATGATTTATTTTATCTCACATTGCGCATTGGTAAGTGAATGGCAAACAAATTTTTGTTTTATTGAATTATTTTCGCTCCATTTCTCTTCAATATTCAACTGCAATTTTTTGTAAAACAATTAAGTGCAATTTTAGAGCGGCACACATTTTAAATACTATATACTCTACATTTATTTAATTATTTATTTAATTATTTATCCTAATAACACTTTTGCAAGGTACGATACATCAACTTCAGTTTTGCTTCCTTGTATTTAATTTTCCTTGCTCCCAGATTTCCTTCAACCTTCGAGAATGTCGTTCCTTTTCTTCCTAGGCACACTTTGCTCCTATTGAAGACCTCTTTCCTTCCTGAAATCCTGCCATTTGTGTTGGTGTTGCTTCTCTAAAGAGTATTCTGGTATTTATTATGTCCTTTCTAATTCCTGTGTTTTTCATATTTTTGTCAGTTTACACTAACCATAAGGATCTTGATTTGTAGGAGTGTTGTAACCTGACGGTCCACCTGTTTAGTCTGTTATTATCCATTCTGTATCTGTGGCCATAAAACTGTAACCCTCTTCTCCTCACTACAATAGTACACTTCTCCATTTTCAGATAGAGCTCTTTCTTTTTGATCTTAATTTGTATTCGAAATTATTGTTACTTCCACGTCTCAGTATTTTTCTTAAAATATTTTTTCCAGTTTTTCAAGATTCCCAAATCTTGTTACTTGAAATGTTTCTGCTGCATACAATGTTTCAGAACTAACCATTGTTTGATAGTGTCTTAGTGTTGTGTTTCTTTTACACGTTTTTTTTTGTCATTTTAAGTGCCCTTTCCATGTAATGTATTCTATTTTCTGCAACTTTCTTTACTTATGTGTTGCCTGTTATTCATTATCATAGGTATTTAAAACAATTTGTTTTCGATAGTGTGTTCCTATGAATGTTAATATTTGGAGGAACATCACTGACATGTGTCATGAAATGTGTTTTTTGAAACGATATTTTCAGTCATGTTTTGTCTGATTGTTTATGTAGTTCAGTGAATTGTTCTTTGGTGATATCCAGTGAGTCAGTAATTAACGCCATACCATCAGTAAAAGTTAGACAATTTATGGTGATCTTACTTGGGTTTCTCCCTAGATCAACACCCTTAGTATTGATAAATTTTCTCCATTCTCTCTCTGCCCTCTCTAATGCAAATTAAAATGCTGGAGATAGTCACTCGTATACTTGTCATCCTCCAGGTTTTATCTGAGAATGCTATGACAGTTCCCTCATATTTTCTAGTTCTAATGTTGTGTTTGTTAAAGTTTCTTTACTTATTTACGTTGTTTTATTGTCAAGTCTGATTTCCCTTAAAATGTTGATCAGTTCATTTCTATCAAGTGAGTTATACACTTTTTTTTAGATCTATGAAAGGTATCATGTATTTGAGGTTTCTCATTTTTCTTTTTTCTATTATGATCTATGGATGTAATATATCCTCTGCAGTAGTCCTTCCCATCGTAAACCCTGCTTCACACTGTTCTAGTTGTGAGCTGAGCATTCCTTGAGGATTCTTTAAAGGTGCCATGGGCAGGATCTTAGATATCATTGGTAAGAGGGAGGTCACTCTATAACTGTTAAGAGCAGTTGTGTTAATTTTTTATGCAGTGGATGTAGAATGCTGATATCCATTCTGATGGTCTGCCGTTTGTTGTCCAAATTTAATTAATGATTTCTGGCACATTTAGATTAATGTTGTCACTAGTTTCCACAATTCAGAACCTATATTGTCTTCTCCAGATGCTTTCTTATTTTGAAGTCATTTCACGATTTCTTTGATTTCGTCTACTTTTGGTAGCTTTTGGTCTTGTTGTATTTGGATTACATTATCAAAATGATATTCTTCTTTTGGTGAATCACAGTTATGTAGTTCCGTTAAGTATCCACAAGTATTCTGCATTATCTGTTTATTATATAGTCTTTGGTGTTTTTGGATATATAAACTTTAAATTCCATGTTGTATACTTCTTTGAACTATTTCTGAATGTTTAATGAATGTTCCTTGAGTTATTCTGCTTAAAGTGTGTCACAGTTGACGTTAGTTGATTTTTATATTCTCATTGTACTCTTTGTCATGTAATACATCTGATATCAATCGTTTCACGTAAAAACTAACAACATTAACCCCAATGGATTTTATTCTGGCAGCCTATATATGAAGTAAAGTACTCACGAAGAAGTGATCGACGTCTGAGCTAGGTGTCGTGGTTAATGATTTATTCTTCCAAACAATTAGTTAATATGATTTTAAAACAATAGGGATGTTAGCGAATACACAGTATGCAAAGTTGAGTATAGCGAAAAATGGTATTGACTGTATTGTTGTCTAACAGAGAAGGCTACGGTTGGTTTCAATGTCTCATAGAAGCAGGTGTTGTCTGCAGAGTTGCTTGATGAGGTGGTGACGGGGGATGACGTAAGTAATACTAGAGCAGTTACGCCAACACAATCAGTAGCAGCTACAGAGGTAGAGACGTCAGGGAGAACTAGTTGAGGTTCTGTCATTACCATTCCGCTATTGAACAGCCCTCACAATTCCAACTAGCTACCAGAAACAGAAGTAGGAACACAAGGTTCAGTGGTGGGGACCCACAGTGATGGAGATGTCAGACTCAGACGAGATCTGAAGGCAAGTTGCCACGCCTGTGGGACTACCAAATGAGATCCTGAATTGGAAAGCTGAGACGGCTGTGCATTTCGCGAGTTCCGCGAACTCCGAATAATCCAGAGTTTGCTCGAACGACGGAAGGTTGTTTCAGTAGCGGCACGCTGGTATCCATTGCACTCTGCCCACAAGAATATACTAAGTTATCTCCTACAACATTTTACTGGCCATGAACTTTAAAAGACAGTATGTAATATTTAAAATAAGATTTATTAAAAGAGCAAAAAGTTCGGCGTTTTGTCCGGTAGTATATATTCGCAAACTGCACAAGTTGAAAGCCACATACTTAACAAATTAAGTGAGATTCAAGTCCGATATGCCAGACATGTGACTAACAACTGAACATAACGTCGATGCTCCCTACTCAATTCTCTTTGAAAGATATGTACCAAATAAGGCAATAGCGGATAGTAGAAACCTACCTAACAGATGATTTCGAAAAAGACTGAAGATCTTCGTAGTTTTTAGCAAGCAAGAACGCAGAGAGAAAGACACAAAGGAATTTATACCGACTCATCATTCTGTAAGGAAAGCTATGAAGGTCTCAGATATTTTCCACAGTAGCATGCGCAAATAGAATACGTAAATAATAAAACTCTGTATAAATACTTGACATTGTCGCCTGAAAAGCGACAAATGAATTAAATTTTAAATGATTCACTGTACATTCACTCATCTACTGTTACATGTTAGTTTTTTAAGAAAACCAGAAAATCTTTAGTATTATTGATGGGACTGCTGCCATCTGGTGGTATTCCTCAGTATTACTCTGTCAGTCTGATTGGTATCCGGCAGTATGTAGCTGGCAACCAATCCAGATTTTTGCAACACTTCCTGATGTGTCACACTTCTATGACTCTGTCTTGTTTTGAAGACACAGTCATATTTTTAATGTCCTGCACTTTTTGTATTATGAGGTAATGTTACGTTAGGCATATACTGTAATTAGTGTATTTTCTATAATAACCTACGTAAAAGTAATTTTTTTGCATTTGAAATTAACAATTCGTTACCACGGCGTGAAAACAAACGTGAGGTCTACCACACACTATCATTTCGTAACCTATACGGTGAAGGTACGTCAAAGGAAACTTTACGATTACAGCTACTACAATGTAAATAATTTCGCAATTTTCGTAACCTTGCAGATCTGAAGATGGCAGCTTAGTCCTGCCGAAACTAGTAATTCGGTGTACATAAAGGCGGTCAAGATAATTGACAACTTCATATGAGAAGCTTCAATTACATTAAAAACTCGCCTAGCGTCTGACCACCACATAAACTTACGTTAGCGTCGTTTGAACAAGCATACTGATGTGAAACAGCAGAAAATATGACTGTGAACAGGTTTACAAGAAGTGATGAGCTCTATCATAAATAATCGCTACAAATTTTCGGCAGACAACTAATGCAAAACAGCTCTACTCTGACTCGTGATACCTTGATACCTTGCACCCAATCAAAAGAGGCGAAAGGTAGATTTCTTGTACATATATCAATAAAAATATGTATCCATACAGAAACAGGATAATCCTGGATTAATAGGAAGCCTAGAAGAAATACAGGCGGATAAAACAATTGGTAAGCTTGTAACCTCCCCCTCACTTATCGACCTTAATGACAGTGAAAAATTAAACCACGTGCACCTAATGGAGATTTGGGAAAAGCAATCGTCACCGAAGTTAATTTGTCGGTAAAGAGGGAGGAAAGGGTTACATCTAAATGGAAGGAAAAATGCAAATGAAATTGGTTGAAATTAATTTTGAGAAAAGGGTAAAATTAATGAAGAAAGTAAATGTGCGGTCGTTTCGTTAACAATTAATTGGATATTTGAGATTCGGGGAAAATTACGGTCGCCAATCCTATGGACAACTACTATAATAACTGAAAATGAAAGATTAATGGACATATAATTAGCACTAAAAGCTAGGCAACTGAAGGTTGACATGTGTTGTGTGAAAACTGAATGTTTGTCAGAAGTAATAAATTTCGCTACACTCTGACTTAATTTAGCAAAAGAATTAATAAAACCGGAAAATTTAAAGTTAATTTAGTGTCTGAAATTAATAGTGAACTCTATTTCTCAAGCACTACGAAATTCAATAAAATAAGGTTAGTCTTGGGCTACCTCAACAATCATTTCAAAAGCTACTTGAATCTACGCAATTTAGAAATAAGAGATTTAACTTTGAACTTGAATTAAATGATTCTGAACAATTAACAATAGTAAAATGCAGTCACAGGTAAGCTAAAATATGCTAACAAAACTCACACTCTTAATTTGTGCTTGTGTAATCTAAATATTGTAGCCAGCTATGAATACTTTAACTGAATTTTGAAATTAAAGCAGCGAAATAGAATGATATTGCTTTAATGCTGGCGTTTGAATTTCAACGACACTCGGGTTCATTCTGGAAAAGGAAGGGACCCCGCGTGGAAATGCAATTGGGACAATGAGCAACAAAGGTTCATGCTAAGTTGCTGTAATATTGTGAATGGAACAATTTTAAAAGCTCAGGTCTGCCATACAGTTCTAAAACTTTACGTGCTTCCAGTCTTCCTTGTTGGTTGATTGAAGGTTTGAAGTCGTCGGTCTAGGAGGTGGCGACAGTCACTCATTGTCGGCCGTCGCTGTTACGGAAGCCGGATGTTGGCGCGCCTTCTTCTCGACACGGTCACCAGGCGAAACGGGCTCTTGATGTGCGCCAGCTAATGCTTCCCGTCCGCGACACCGTGTCAGAAACTATCATATCAAGTCGAGCGCAATTACATGCTGCCAAACCCCGAAAGCGCGGCAACTAGCGGGAGCGTCACTCAGCACACCTGCTCCACCGCCCTCCTCCAGCCAGACTCCTCTTCCCGCGCTCCACGCGGCGGAGTTAACACTACCAAAGATCCTAAACACTTTGGTTCTCCACACGACCTATCGATGTATTCGTTCGACAGCATAGTTTTCCATAGGCCAGACCCAGCGTAAAAATACAAATAATATTCACAAAACAAACCAATTATACATCGACATGAATGCATATATATACAAATAGTAAAACAATTACAATATACAAAGACACAGAAATGTTATATCTTCAGGTAACAAAATAAGGAAAAATCTATAGCACAATAGATGGAAATAGGAGGATATGCATTTCCGGCATTACACGTGCCCCAAATTGTCTGAGGATGTTCGTGTAACCTAAACAGACTCAGAAAATGTCCCAAAAAGGAAAAAAAAACAGAGGAAATGCATATACTCAAAACATCACGAAAATTTAGCATTATTCTAATTAAGCACAAACCAAATTTTAGACCATAATAATTGAGTAGAGGCACTCCTAACCTTTTTCCACTCTGTCATCTTACACAAAAGAAAACAGGTTGACAATATATTAAAAGTCGTAGAAAACATAGAAGATGGTTTAGCCATTCTGAAATCAGCGAAATTGCTGACACTATCAAGAAATGGAATATTATTTACAAAATTAATCAGAGTACATGGTCATAAAAACAAGTAGATCAAAATACGCAAATTAATAATTTATTACATAGAATACACATTTTATATAACCTTTTCCTAATTAATATTCTCGTCATGAGGGTCCACTTAACACTAATCAAGAAAATAATATACAGCAGATCTAAAAAAAAATATTGACAGTAGAATTCTTTCACATCAGCTGTCCGGGAAGAAAAACAACTCCACCCTATGTACTTGCAAGTACAAAGAATGCCGCCAGCGGCACAAGAGCCGACAGCGGCTCCGCCTCGCCAGTATTATTGCACCCGCCTGTGCGGCACGCTTGATCTCACTCGCCTGTGTAACGGCATTTCCAGAACGTCCGTTTCACTGAATTCTTTGGGTAAAACTCACTCCCGAGTAATCTCAAGGAGTCCATTAATACTGTCACAGTGGATAGCTCAACACTGTCCATCAGCACACGCATGTATTACCCTGAAACTTAAAACAGCGTCTAAGTACATCGGCAATGACTAGTAAACACATATTCATGAAATCTTACAGCTAGTATGAGTACAAGCGATTGCCAGTAATTAATTAACGTAAATCATATTTCCAATAGTTCACCTTAATAAACGGCCCCTATGTGAAAGAAAACTGCACTAGGCTGCTAGCGAGCGGATTAGGTTGGGGAGTAAAGACATAGAGGGAAGCAGACCTAAGCCTTAATACACAGAAAACAAACGGAGGAGGATGCTGCCCATGCTGTCTGACTTGCTACTACTTTGAAGAACCGCTCTGGACCCTGCTTTCCAAGAGTCACCACGCAGATATCAACTCCCGTAGTCCAGGGACACCAATATCTGTTTCAAATGTCCTGTACATGGAGTAGAGGAATTAAAATTCTAGTTGAGACGATATCAATGAGAAGATTCGCTGATTACATTGTTATCCTCACTCCAAGTGAAGAAGGATTGCAGGAACTGTTGAACGGAGTCAACAGTCTAATGGGTACAATATATGCATTGAGAGTAAATGGAAGAAAGACGAAATTACTCAGAAGGAGAGAAAAGAGGACGCTTGGGAACTAAACATTAGGACTGATGATTACAAAGAAGATGGAGTTAAGGAAATCTGCTACCTAGGCAACAAAATAACGCACGAATGGTGGAGCAAGTAGCACATAAGAAGCAGAATAGAACTGACAAAAAAATCTCAAACATACACCGTATTTTGAGAAGACATTTGTGAGAACGTCCGTTTTGAGCACAGCGTTGTCTATCTACCTATCTATATCCGGACCCCCGCTCCAGCTACTGCCGGGTCTGGGTGCTGAAGGGGGCTCTCCATTTGGCTCGGTCCTCCCACCTCCTTTATTCCTCACCTGCTGCCAGGTCACACCTCCCTTTCCACAGTATTCTCACTCCAGTTTTCCACTGTGTTCTTGGGCGCCCTCTAGGTCTATTTCCATCCATATCTAGTTCTTCCGTAATTTTGCGGAGTCTCTGCACACGCATCCTCTTAACATGCCCGTACCATCTTAATCTATTTTTTTCAATTTCTTATCTCATACTTTCTTGTTTAAGGTCCTTTCTAACATCTACATTGCTTTCTCTGTCCATTCTAGTTTTTCCCTTAACTGCTCTGAGAAATTTCATTTCCTCTGCTTGCAGTCTGCTCCAGTCTCTTTCTCTCATTGTTCATGTTTCTCCTGCATGGGTAACAACAGGGAAGTAATAAGTCTTATACATAAGGAGTTTCTCTTTTTCTGAAGCTTCCTTATTCCAAATCAGGTGTTTTATTGTTTGGTAGAAATTGCCTCCCTTCTGTAACCTCCAATTAATTTCGTTGGTTATTCTCCCATCACTAGATATTTCAGTCCCTAAATAAGTGAAACTGTCTACCACTTCGAGGGTTTCTCCATTCAAAGTAATATTTCCGTTGATTCCTCTGTCTCTTTCAAATACCATTGCTTCACTCACATCTTTATTTATTTTTAATCAATACCTTCTTTCGCTTCACATATCAAGTTGTAACTGTACATCTACCTCTTTATCGCCCAATATTACCATATCATCAGCAAAAATCATCTTTTTGTCTTTTTCTTTTACTATGTCTTTAACTGCCCTATTCATTCCCACCATCACAACATTAAAAAGTGCAACAGTTAGAATACTTCCTTGTTTAAGTCCTTGTCTTATTTCGAAGTATTCAGAGTTCCCTAATGGTGTTCTAATTCTACAATTGTTGCCTCTGTACATTGTCTTTATTACATTAATGTATCCACCTTCTCCATCTATCTTCTTCATTTTTTGCACGCTATTTCTCTGTTAACTGAGTCGTATGCCTTCTCTATATCTATAAAAACCATTATCACCCTATTGTTAAACTCCCAACTTTTTTCCCTCATTTGACGGACAGAAAATATCAGGTCGATCGTGCTTCTTCCTTTCCTAAACCCATGCAGTTCTTCACTCAGCTCCTTCTCTGTCTTTTCACTTATTCGATTTAGGAAAATTCTTTAAATAATCTTGGCTGTATGACTCATAAGGGTTATTCCTCTGTTGTTTTTACGAAGTCTTTTGTTGCCTTTTTTGAAACTGGAAACAATATCTCCTCTTCTCCAATCGACTGGCATTGCACTACTTCTCCACACACTTGATAGTACTGTTTACAACCATTGCATTCCCACTGGACCTGCTGCTTTTATCATGTCCACTGGTACTTCATCAGGTCCTGGGGCTTTCTCCCCATTCATCTTCTTCACAGCTATTTCCATTTCTTCCCGTATAATTTATCCTAAATCTGCTTCCCAGCTTCCCTCAATTTCTCCATTATTTGTTGTTTCCTCGTGTACCTGCTCCTCAGCGTATAAGTTTCTTAAAATGTTCTCTCCAGAGATCTTTTATGTTCCCTGGATCTCCAATCACAGTACCATTCTCTGTTTCCATCTTTATTAGTATTTCAGAAGCCTTCCTTTTTTTTGCATCACTATACAACAGTTTATTATGCTCCTCACATATTCTTAAAGATTTTTTGTAAACTCTTCCCATGCCTTTTTCTTTGCCGTTTCCTCTATTTCTGAACTTCCACCGCGTTGTATGGTAGTGAAACATAGACTGTGGGAAAATTAGAAAAGAAGAGCGTCGAAGCATTTGAGAAGAGGTGGTAAATAAGAATGTCAGAAACGATAAAGAATGAGAAAGTCCTCCGTTGAATCAACGAGGTAAGAAATATACAGAAAACACTGACAAGAAGAGGGTACAGTATGGTAGGACATCTGTTAAGACATCAGGGAATAGCTTCCGTGGTACTAGAGGTACTGAAGAAGGTCAAAGCTGTAGAGGAAGACAGAGATAGGAATACCTCCAGAAAATAATTGAGGTCATACTTTGCAAGGGCCACTTTAGGATGTAGCGGTTTGCGCAGGAAACTGTCTTGAGCAGCTAGTTCGGCAGCCAATACGCAATGGGAGTACTTGGACCTTATAGCTACAGGCGGGAGGGACCATATCGATGGCATCCGTATAGAGACAAGGATTATTCATCATGAAGTCATCATAGCGGCTATTGTAACGAAATTTAATAAATCAGTCTAGAGCGCAAGGAGAGCGTTTCTGCCAGAAAGAGCAGAAGAACAGTTGTTAGCATCTCAGACTATGAACCGCAATCATATAGTTCCAGAATGATGGATATAGTGAAATTATGGTCAAAGTTTAAACAGGCTGTAAATTGTGCTCTGGACAAATATGTACCCAGTAAGTGGACTATGGACCGAAAAGACCCACCGTGGTTTAATAACGAAAATCGGAAAAATGCCGAAAGAGGACGCGCAAAGGACGACAGCCAAAAATTAGGAGACATTTGCGTGCCTGTGAAAAGATCCGTGGGCAAAGCGTACAACAGCTACCGTCGTCGTCATACCTTGGCTAAGGATCTGGCGCGTAACTCGAAAAAATTCTGATCCTTTGTAAAATCGCTAAGCGGGTCTAAGGCTTCCATCCAGTCACTCGTTGACCAATCTGGTTTGGCAGTAGATGGTAGCAAAAGGAAGGCCGAAGTTTTAAACTCTGCGCTTAAGAAATAATTCAACCTGGAGTATCGTACAAACGTATCGTCGCTTGACCATCGGACAGAGTGTTGCATGGATGACATAGTAATAAGCAGCCTTGGTGTAGAGAAACATCTGAAAGATTTGAAAACAAGTAAGTGGCCAGGTACGGACAGAATGCCAGTTCGGCTTTACAAAGAGCACTCTACGTCATTGACCCCTTCCTTAGTTTCGATTTATCGTGAATCCATCGACCAGCCAAACGACTAGGAAAAAGCGCAGGTAACTCCTGTATGTAAGAAGGATAAAAGAACGGATCCGTAAAATTACAGACCAATATTCTTAACACCTAAAAGCTCATGTCCTTGAATTAGCACAGCTTTAGAATGCTTAGCTTGCGTGAAACACAGATACTCTTTTCTCACTTGACATACTGTGAACTATGGATTAAGGCAAACAGGCTGATTCCATATTTCTAGATTTCTGAAAAATATTGGACACAGTACCGCACTGCAGACTGTTAACGAAGATACATCAGTAAGAAATAGGATCGAAGACTTTTTAAATAACAGAACTCAGTACGTTGTCCTCGACGGCGAGTGTTCATCGGAGATAGGAGTAACATCAGGAGTGCCAAATGGAAGCATGTAGGATCCTTGCTATTTTCTACATACATAAATGATCTGGTAGACAGTGTGAGCATCAATCTGCGGTTTTTCGCTGATGATGCTGTGGTGTACAGAGACGTGTAGATGATACGTGACTGTAGATTTGCACAAGATGACCTAGACACAATTTCTAGTTCGTGTGATGAATGGCTCTTAACGTAGAAAAATGTAAGTCAATGAGGATGAGTGGGAAAAAAACCCCATAACGTTCCGATAAAGCTATAGTGGTGTCTTTTTGGTACAACCACGACGTTTAAATTTATGGCGTAACGTTGCGGAGCGGTATGAAATCGAGGGAGCATGTGAGGATTGTGGTACGGAAAGCGAACGTTCGACTTCGGTATATTGGGATAATATGAGGAAAGTGTGGTTCGTCTGCAAAGGAGACGGCATACAGGACGGTAGTGCGTCCTATACTTGAGTGCTGGTCGAGTGTCTGGGATCCGCACCTGGTTGGACTGAAGGATGACATCGAAGAACTTCAAACCACTCGGGAGACTGATCCCTAAGGAAGGTTGTGCCGTTTTGGCAAAGACCCAAAAGAACGCTTTTGAGAACAGCAATGCAAAAAGGAGGAAGGCAGAAACCCGAGTCTGCTATATATAACACTTGAAGCTGATGCGAGGAACAGGGAAGTTAGGACTTCTTTAAAATTATGAGATGCCTTCGAGATCAGGCCTTACATCATGAAATTGTTTAACAGAATGGAAAAACCGCACTTATTAGGTAACATGCGTAATTCATAAGGTAGAGAGAGTAACACGGCTGTGCTACAGAGGTCTAGCCTAAACGGCCATAGATAGAGACTGACAGAGAGAGAAAGAGAGAGAGCAGTGTGCATTTTTTCAGTGCCAAGTGCAAAGTTTCTCGTTACTGGTTAACTGGCTAAAATTGTAGTTAGCGAAGGACACCAGCGCCCTATAACACATTATTTCACTGGTCAGCTAATTGGAATGATAAAACGATAAATAAACACAAAGAGATGATTATTCCACTTAGCAATCAGACTGTACAAAAATACTGTTGCTCTTGGGTTCTACTTGGTCAGACTGTCTTCCCTGCATCTTTTGGACGAGCGTCCTGCAACCTGACGCCTCTTCTAGCAGACTAGATGATATGGGGACTTAGAAATTTTGTGCCTGATATGAAATTGGCCACAGATGCTAGATGTTGAAGTTAAACCAATTACTTATTTACAGCTTTTTCAGCCTCTATCTGCAATATGAACTGCTGGGACAGTCGAGTCATTTTCAGTGATATTCAGTAGGTCAAACTTCATTCTGAAATTGTGCTTGCGATTGTACCTTCAATATGTTTTTATCTCCTGCCATTAAATGCAAAAATTAGTTCAAATAGCTCTGAGCACTATGAGACTTAATTTCTGAGGTCAGCAGTCCCCTACAACTTAGAACTACTTAAACCTAAGTAACCTAATGACAGCACACACATCCATGTCCGAGGCAGGATTCGAACCTGCGACCGTAGCGGTCGCGCGGTTCCAGACTGTAGCGCCTAGAACCGCTCGGTCACCCGACCGGCCATAAATGCAAACCTGTACCCCTCTGTAGCACTATGTGCCTTCTAACACTAACCTTTCGACAATAATATCACAAAATTGTTGGATGTGAGGTCCGCCAGTTATGCAAAACACCATTTTTTCTCAGTACCCAAACATGTTTCGACACCACTGTACCATCATCAGTGTGTTTTCGTTTTTGTTTTTTCAGCAATGTGGACATTTTTCTTAAATAATTATAAAATTATGTGCATCTTTAGTTCAAACAACAGATCGTTTCTTTTTGTAAATACCTTTACATTTGGTGTGCACGAATTTTCTGGATCACTTGTGTGTTAATTTACTAACGGTAGTTTGTCATCTGCAACCAAACGATGTTGATGAGGAAGTTTTTTGCTGGGAGTTAACCTATGTTCTAGAATGTAATTTAGTTTGTCGCGATGTTTTCACTCCTATATTCGTTTTTACTTATGCTTTCGTGTGGCAAGCACTTCCATTCTCCGCATCATGCTGAGGTGTTGTGAAGCACATGTAACTATAAAAAGTATTTTACACAAATAATGTAGTAAAACACAGTGTGATTGTGGTTTGTTGTGTGTTACAACCCAGTCAGTGCTCATTTGTTCACCAGAGAGTTCAGCGCCAAATTTGAATTTTGTTTGCATTTTATCTTTGTGTGTGTGTGTGTGTGTGTGTGTGTGTGTGTGTGTTTGTGTTTGTGTGTTTTCTGTGCCCTTCTTAGCTCTGTATGTTGTCTTTTATATGATATTCCTTTTGCGTGTAAATGGTGCGTCTTTGCAGATTTTAGTGTATCTACTTTTCGTGTGAGTGTGTGTGTGTGTGTGTGTGTGTGTGGACTTTACCTGTTTGTGTGTTTTTATTTGTAAAGTTCCTTTAATGTGTTAAATAGTGTGTCCTTGCAGAGTGTAGCGTACTCGTTTACGACCTGTTTTCCTTCTGCTGTTGCCTTCTGTATATGGACGTCTTCCCCAATGGTCCGTTTGCTGCATAGGCTGTGGCTGGGTTTTAGTATTCTTAGGTCTGTTTCTATTGTGGTTGGGAGGTGATTGTTGGCTACAGGGTGGTCAGCAAATGTACCACGTGAGCTGTTGCTTTTTAAAGGTCTGAGATGTTCTGATATCTGGTTTTGAAGTTTCTGCATGTTTTTCCTATGTACACTGACTGGAAAGTGTTGCAGGTGGGTTCATGTATTCCTGATCTGTTCCATTTTTGCATAACTGGCAGACCTCACATCCAACAATTTTAACTGCAATCACGGCCAACACAATGAGCTGCAAACAAAATGATGAATAATATCACACATCGTGAATTTCATGATTTTTCCTGGTGCGTGTTTATTAGAATGAAACCACACATTCAGTGACCAGGCTTCCCATGCTATTAGTTTAGCATTGTCAACTTCTTTCGAAACATCTATCATGCACTTCAATGAACATTCTTAGACAAAAAAGAAAAGATGACGCACCACCAAATAATTATCCAAATTGGATAGAAATTGGTTGTCCTGACGTACATGTACAGACGAACAAGTGATTAGAGTTGCAGAAAATTTCGATGTTTTATGAGAAATGTGGTGCTACAGAAGAATGTTGAAGATTAGATGGGTAGATCACATAACTAATGAGGAAGTATTGAATAGGATTGGGGAGAAGAGAAGTTTGTGGCACAACTTGACCAGAAGAAGGGATCGGTTGGTAGGACATGTTCTGAGGCATCAAGGGATCACCAATTTAGTATTGGAGGGCAGCGTGGAGGGTAAAAATCGGAGACCAAGAGATGAATACACAGCAGATTCAGAAGGATGTAGGTTGCAGTAGGTACTGGGAGATGAAAAAGATTGCACAGGATAGAGTAGCATGGAGAGCTGCATCAAACCAGTCTCAGGACTGAAGACCACCACAACAACATGAGAAAGAGCTTCACCCATAGAGCAAGTCAGTCACACATTACTCTACTTCTGGTCCCTTTGAAAGCAGTTATTAGTTTTCGCATTGCTTGATACAGTGGTTGGATGCCCGCTTAGGCATATCAAGCCAGACGGTTCAATTGGCACGTTAGGCCGTCATCATCCAAAGCTGGTTGGAAGGCCCAGTTCATAATATTCCAAACGTTCTCAATTTCGGAGAGATTCGCTTGCCTTGCTAGCCAAGAAGATAAACTGTAGAACACTTGCTGTAAACCCAGTATGATTTTGCATGAAAGGCAACGTAACAGGTCATAGAATATTGATGACGTACAATTGGGCTATTAGGATGCTGCGAATGGCAAACAAAGGGGTATTGCTATGAAAGGAAATTATATCCCAGACTATCTACTATCCAAGGTATCTGGCTGTATGGCGTGCGGCAGCCAGGTTGGTACCCTACTGCTGACTGGACCATCTCCAGACACGCCTGCCACCTGGAATCTCACTGACTGGGGTAGAATTGTCATCACAGATGAGTCTCGATTTGGATGGAGACCCGATGACCTGCGAAGACCCAGACAGCGGTGGGATACCATCCTGAATTACGCCAGCCATATGGTCTGACAACCATAAACGACGGTCTGGCATACCAATTATTTTCATAGATGGATCACTTTGGTTTTCATTCGCAGCAACTCTACTGCACGGCTTTACGTCGACGACATTGTTTGTTTTGTTGTTGGTCCTTAATGGCAAGCCATCCTATGCTTACATTTCAGCACACAACATTGCTTGTCTTCGTGCTTGTCAAACCCTACCTCGGCCAGCATGGTCGCCGGATCTCTCCCCAGTTGAGAAAGTTGGAAGCATTAGAGGCAGGCCCCGCCAACCCGCTTGGATTCGTACTATCTAACGCGTCATTGGGTTTGAATTTGGCTCGATATCCCCCAGGAGGACATCCAGTAACTACTAATCAAACCAAGCCGAATAACTATTTGCAAGACAAAAAGTGTTGGGCCCGTCCTGTAGTGGCTAGCTCAGTATTTTAATAAATCGTCCATTTTCTCTAAAATTGTGATAATTTGTTTGTCTGTAAGTCACATCTACAGATTTTAGGCCTATTCAGCTAATTCCTTCGTGGAGCGCCATTTTTTTTCTTAGAATGTAATACACTGGGTTAACTGTGATTCTAGTCTAATTCTGTAGGTAACAAATTTCTTGTTCGTTATTCTGGAGAGCAGCGACTTAATTATTTGAGATGGGAAAGGTCATTTTATGTGTCTCTGTTTAACATAACACGGCATTATCTTGTCCAGGATTCTTTGACTTACAATGTTCTGAAATCACCTTTAGAACCGTAGGTTCCTATTTAAATTTTAAAGAAGTATTGTCATTTGCATTTAGAAAGTCATTTAACTCACTAAACACAGAAAATTATATTTAGTTTCTAGGGTGTAACCAGTAACGTATTTCGTCAAGTGAGATGGGAAAGGTACGTCCGTCTTTGTCCAGCTGAGGATACATCTTTGTACTTTTGGATGGCATTTTACTTTTCTTGGCATTTTATTTTCATGTGAACTTTGTGCTAGGCAGGGAATTTTACAGTGCATTAGTAGTCATGTCGAAATATACAGTGATCAAACTAGCTCCAGTTGTAGGGAAGACAGAGATAAATTTGAAAGAGCTCAGATGAAATACACATTAACTTGTTTTTACCGTGTTCGTTGTGCACAGTGCTATATAATGGGACATAGCCCTCCATGTAACCAATCATTAACTACGTGATGTTCTATTTGTATGGGCACTTAATAGTTGACTGCACAGAGCCTACACTAGCTCGTACGAGGAATTAATATGTGGCACATTAAGCAGAAAAAACTCGTGTGTGGGTGCAACGTGTAAATTTGACGGACACATTAGATGCAGTGAGCCAAAGGATAAGAATAATAATCACGACACAAGTACAAGACGGCGATTGTAGCGAAAAATTTGGAAAGAGTCAGGTGAAGCATTATGTTGCTATCATATCACATGTGTTCCGTGATATTTCGTGAAGGTTTAGGCAGTTCGGGAACTTAGCTGAGTTGATTATCATGACTGGGAAGAGAACTCTCTTACACGAGGCAGCAACACAGTTGCATTTTGTAGGTATCGGATTCACTCAGACTTTGAAGATCTGTCGGGGAGAATTGAAGAAAATATTAGGATGCGGCTCTTTGCACAGTTGGGGTTCGGCTTACGAAAAGAATGTACCAAAATACATGGTATTTAACAAGGTTTGGTAATATAAACAAAACGAGGCCATTCAATTCGTTGAAACAAGTGAACAGGAGGAAGAAACCTCGAGGTGTGAGGAGAACACGGGAGAGATCCGAAATGATGAGCAGGTAACGAAGGAATTTTAGAAGAACGGAAAGTAACAAGGCAATGGGAAACCATAACTGAATTGGTAGTACCAAATACAAGAAACGGTGGAAGAGAAGCGGAATCTGCACGTGAAACTGAACGAGTTGTAGATTACAGTGACTGAACAATTTGTAGATTACACTGAGCCGCTGGGTGGTACGTTATGGAAGGGCATGAAGGTGAAAGTAGGACAGCATGGGTTGTTAAATGAAAAAGGTGTTGTAGAAGTAGGGTCGTTGGAAGAAGAGAATGTCGAAGTTTCATAAATAACACGAACAGCAGAGAGCATAACCCGCAAGGGATCTTTGCAGAGCACTGGCCATTGTGAAAGAAGCCGACACGACCCGATGAAAGCTGATTTGTCTCAGAAAATAGCGACAAAACTCACGATAGAATACGATTTACGAAGTGATTTTACTGATTATTTTAAAAGGCAACAAAGAATATTGAAGAAAATTCAGAAAAAGGTATCACGGAATACAAGCTGCAGGAAGGATAATTTAGGAATTATGAAGAGACAAACAACGACCAGTGCAAGGAAATGGAAATACAATCGAAACAAAATGAAGGAAATGATGACACACTATTCCAGAAAATGGACGCACTATAGGAGGAAACGGAAAATTTATTGAAGGAGAGAGAGAAAAGTAGACACATAGTCTGAAGAACAGAAGGAACACTTCAAAAGCTGTGAGCAAAAGCTGAAGGAATTGTATAAGGAATGTAAGAAAAGAGTATACGTACAATTTAGCAAGTTCGAAGAACAAACTGAGTTAATATGTAGGGAACCGGAAAGGTCAACTGAGAAACGATTCAGATCATGAATGAAATAAATGAAGAGGCGTAATACTCTGAAGGAGACTAGAAGCGCTGGTGCATGAAATCAAGGTGGACAGAAAACTACTAAACGTCTAGGAGGGGAAGATAAAAGCAAAGAAAGAAATCTTACAGAAATTGAAAAAAGAATTGAAAAGTACATGAAGAAAATTTAAAGAGATTGATCGAACAAGTCGACATACTTAAAGAAAAGGTGAAAAATCTATTACAAAAATCTGATGTGGTAGAGCACACTGTTCCAATAACAAGAGAAGAATACCAGGTTACGGCAAAGTATCTGAAATCTAATGATAACTAAAAGAAACTGTGAGAAAAATGAGGGAGGAATCAAATCAACAGCAACAGATAAGGCCGGGAAATGATTTCCGTTGTGCTGAGGTGGATGAATCAAGAAATCTGTATCAGTCACGAAGTTTTAACTTTTCCACGATTCAGTGCAAGTGCTACATCCCAGGTATTTAATCAGTCACTTTGAAGATATGTTACTTCATCATGGCTCAAAAAGTGTAAGATCCACTTCACATACAGCTATTTGTATGGAAAATTAGTCAGTATGACGCAACATGACGCTAATAAACGTAAAATTGGAATTTTAATAATTTCTAATAAACAGTTAAACCTCGAGCTATGGGCACTTTTAAATACTTTTTAGTAAAAATCAGTTAAAAACAAATTATTTACCCAGTTTTGAAAAACTTTTCATTTTGTCATTAAATGTTATTGATTACATTGGAAAATACAATTAAAAATTTCCAGAGTAAATAATTCTGAAACTCTAAAAACCACATGTAACTAATTTTAAATTTAGCAATTTCTAAGCCATTTAGTTAGAATACAAAATGTTAACATACCACATTTGACTGAGAGTGTTGAGATATGGCAGTACAAATTACAAATGTGTCAGCTGTTTGGAACCAAGGTAGCTTTGGTTTATAAACATCATCAGCCTCATATCAGCTTGTTTTTGATCAGATAACTTTTAGTAACTCACTTCCGTGCGTTGTCTTGATCGACATTATTCTAGCTCTCAACAACGCAACGAAACGCAGTCGTATTACGTCTTCTTTCAGTTTCAAAATTCTGCTTTCACTTTTTGTTTTCTGGAGTAATCTTCATCGTTTATTCCACAGCAGTTCATAGTTTTAGAAAGTTTCTAAAAATGTTACAGTATTATCTAGCCAGCACTTAACGTTCTTTTTAGTACCAGTAGCATTGTTTCTTTTTGAAGAAGACATATCAACTCTTAACACGATAGCACAGCACAACAATCAGTTGATCTAGCACAAAAATAACGGAACAATTCCTCACATCATGCCTGAATCAGGTCTACTGGCGGACACTGCGCTTAAAAATCGTCCAATAATGGCCGCCAGTCGTTATGTGACCTGCTACTAGTCGCCTCACTGATTGCAAAACTCAAACATGTTTGACTTTACTGGCAGCCACTCGCTAATGGCCTTGGAAGGCGCTGTGCCCCAATAAACAAGGCCATAGCACGATAATTGGTGGCGGCCAATATTGTCCAATTGTAGTGGACGTCACTACTGGGCCCATGTATAGCAGCTGTACGAATTCGACAAGTTAACATGTTACTATTTTAAAGTTAACAGTGCAAAAGACAGAGTAGTGGACGTCGACGTCATTATAAAAAGACGATACTTAAAAACTTTTCGTTAAGAAGTGTTGAGAAGGATTCTGTGTCTCCAGGACCGTCAGACTGGTAAATAGTTTATCGATGAGGTGTGAGATAATTTTATAATATTACTTGATAATGACATGATTAGTTAGGGTTACATAAATAGTGTAGGATCGTAGCCTTTATTTGTGATCTGTTTCGTGTTTATCCGTGTCTGTATCTCTTGTTCCTTGGAACGACTTCTTCTTGTTTTATGTTAATAGATGTAGCTACACATAATCCCCGTGTTAATAGTAATGAGAAGCTCAGTATGTGTTGGGATATCGGGAATCATTAGTGGAGCGAAAAATAGTTTCACCAGATGTGTAGGAGCACTGAGAAATGTAGCTGGATGATTTAGTAGCAAATCTGAAGGAACTCTTCACTGATAGGGTTCAACAGATGTGAAAGAATACTGCACCATTTGGATGACCAATGACTAGACACACCGCCAACTTATATGACTGTTTGCTACTTGATGAGAGTGTAGTGTGATAATTATCTGTGACTCCATGTACCGTTGACAGTACCTATTTTCTTTTACAGGTCTTCCAGAAATGAAGCAGCGCTGAGAAACAACCCATGGAGTTGGATGATTTATCTGCAGATGTGAAGGAACTTTGTACTGTTAGCGTTTAGAAAACGTGAAGACTGCTGTGGATATAAAATAATGACTTATAAATCTGCTAGTTGTTAGAGCGTACTATGATAATTTTTGTCCCCTTTTGCTTCTGACTGGACAGATAGCTGAACCTGGACGAAAAGAGAACAGAAGAGAATAGAAAGCTTAAAGTAAACATCACGAATGTTGATGAAGGAATGAGTTAATTTGTCTCATTTACATTACAAGAGACACATCATGTACCATGGTAAATGTACATAAAGGAACCACAGTAGTAAGGGATGTACAAAGTAAAGTAAATGATTGTACTGTGAATTTTAAATATGAAGGGCTTATTTCAATAGTGTTACAAGTCCATTTTAGTTCATCCTGAGATACAGAGTCCTGAACTTAAATGAGTCCTGAAAAATCTGCAGTTGAAATACCAGAAATATTCAATTTAACTTTAGGACTCGGTATCTCAGAATGAACAAAAATAGACTTGTACCACTATTGAAATAATCCCTTCATAAGTGTCAAGAGCTACGTTATGCTGTTGTTTATGTTCTAGATTTGTAAGTGCCACAATTTTAGACAACCCACAGTGTGAGTTGTTGTTGTTGTTGTGGTCTTCAGTCCTGAGACTGGTTTGATGCAGCTCTCCATGGTACTCTATCCTGTGCAAGCTTCTTCATCTCCCAGTACCTACTGCAACCTACATCCTTCTGAATCTGCTTGGTGTATTCATCTCTTGGTCTCCCTCTACGATTTTTACCCTCCACGCTGCCCTCCGATGCTAAATTGGTGATCCCTTGATGCCTCAGAACATGTCCTACCAATCGAAATGGGAAATTAACAAATTAGTGTGGTGAAATGATGATGGATTTGTGGAAGATTTAACTTAATGGAGGAGATGTAATAGCACAGTGGAATGGCGAAGTATGTAGAGTGGCCACAATATTCTCAGGGCACCTGCTAAAAGCAGCAGATCTGTGGGTAACTGAGAGATAGCTACTCGTATTTGATATTGTTTGACCTGTCTGATACAATTTTTTATACGAAATAGTAAATTACCACATGGAAAATTAACCACTGACACAAATATTACCTGAACTCCCCACTAAATGTTGTAAAAAGTGTTTCTGGGGACTATCTGTGATAGGATTGACGTTAATGAAGTAAAGTAAATGTATTGATCTACACTTCAAAGACATAAGATCTAGTAAGCACGTAAATAATTAATGCAAATTAAGTATGTAAATATTAAGTGTTAAAGTCATATGAAAGTGTTAATACAAGGAACCAGTAGCAATTGAGAATTTTTTCTTAAGAAAGCTAATTGTATAAAAGTTGTTAGAAAAGAAAATGTATTTATTTAAATTGTATCACTGATATGAGTTTTGTAAATTGTTTGAGGTTACACCGTTAGCACGTAGGAAGAAGGGATGAGAGCGGTACTGATAGCAGAAGGATGAACTTATGTAAGATATACTATGATCAACAGCTCTGTGAATGCCTGAACTACTGATTTAGAATGTGTTTATATATGACAAAGACAACAGGGAAAACTATGCCACCATCAGACCCATGCACACAAAACGTGGTCAGCCAGTTTGACAGCAGAGACGTGTGCCTGAGGTCTCTGCCTGCTTGCCAGCACATCTATCAGACAATACACTCCTAGTTTACCTGATTTCTGCTGAATGGTAATCCATCATCGTCTACCCAGGCGAACCTAGCTGGTTGTCTGGGGGTCTCACTGTTTCGAGACAGGCATGTACCATCCACTCTGTTTACATACACAAGTGGTGACTTAATGTAGTTTGTAAAAAAACCGCTACATGTTCCCCAGATGAAAAATGTATTGTTGACTTCATACCTAATGAACAGAGAGACGTTTTATGGAGTGAGAGAACGTCAGTGACCGCTTCTGAAATGAGCACTAGTCACAATGCCCAATGTTTAGTGAGTGGGAGAACTACACTAACCACTCAGATTTGATTTACTGTGGGAGACTGTTCAGGAAGGAAGAGACATTGTTTTGAAGTAACAGTATTTCTATTCAAAAACTATCAACAGCTGTGATCAGAACAGAGACACGAACTTATGTAAGATATATTATGATCAACAGCTCTGTGAATGCCTGAACTACTGATTTTGCATGTGTGTATTTATGACAAAGACAACAGGGAAAAACTTTAAGCTGAACGCGATCTCGCACCACAAATCGTTCAATGTGTCGAATCAAGGCAAAAAGTTTGCCAAAAACTGTGGATGTTTCCATGAACCTTGAACAGAGGATCTAAACGTTGCACCTCTCCTAACAAGGCAGTGACATTAACAGTCTTCTACGAGTAAAATGTTTTGTGCCTCCAACTGACAACTACATCGTGTGCTTCTTTATCAGAGACAGTTTTTCTTATTACTTTATGTGTATGACATTTTATGTAACAGAAACTACTTTGTATGTCTTGATATGAATTTTAGTAATATCTGTACGCTTTTGTTGCTTTTTTTTTTAATATGATCATATAGTCAACAGCCATGTATTACATGGTGATTTTTTCCATCATGTAGAAACAGTAGGGATTGATCAATGAGGGGTTATGGAACAAGAGAGGTCTAATGAACTCTTGTCTGGAAATGCATAGTTTCCGTGATAGAGACTATTTATTCAATCAAACGTTGTTACAAAGACTGCGGTCTAATACGCGCTATACCACACAGTCACTGTTACAGTATGCATCGTTTTCATTCAGAAGGTGGTACTGTTCCGATTACATCATGCCCTAGCGCCCTCTCCAGCCATAGCCATTGGTAATGTTTTGTCCGATTCACTTCTCTTGCTGACTCATCTTGTTGTGGATTGATAGCGCGTTGTACACAATGGTTCCATATTCGAATCGAAAGCTTGCCAACATTGTGTCTACTTACAGAAAGGCAAATGACAATGGGTGGTAGGCAGATATGTTGTTTCAGGAGACCTATCCCCACCAACAACAACCACAGCATTCAATGTTTCCAATAATGTTTCACTGTTTGTCTGAGACAGGGTCTCTTCACGAAGCAGGAAATTATGAAGGACGTACCAAAAATGTTTGGACACCAGACTAGGACGAAATTGTGGTTAACACTGTGGGAGGTGACTGCCGTGTCAGTACCAGGCAGTTGGCCCGCTGGTACAGGGTAAGCCAGACGACCTTGTGAAACATTCTTCATGGCAATTGTTAATATCCTTATCCCTTACATGGTGTGCGGGGCTTACTAGCGACAAATTTTCCACATTGAGAACAGTTTTGTCTCTGGTTTCTTTACCAGGCTACTACAATTCAAGGATTTATGTCATCTATCCAATTCACAAATGAGGGCACCTCTACAAGGAGTGGTATCCTAAACTTTCATAACCAGCAATCTGCGGGACAGTATGCAGAACCCCCATAGTATGGTGATAGTGAATCATCAGCATCAGTCCAACTGGAATGTGTCAGCTGTCATAACTGGCGACTGTATTTTGGGACCAGTCTTCCTTCCATATCGCCTAACAGGCCGGAACTATCAGCGTTTCTTGCAGGTGACTTTACCTCCCTTCTGGAAGAAAGTGACAGTTTCAGGACAGTTTTCAAGATAATGTATTACGTCCTGTTTAGCAGAAATAACACTGAACACAACAATATCAATTTTAAATATAATGTTCTCTACAAGATTTTTCTTACTTATAGACAGTGAAGCATTGTCTGCGTTGGGCAATATTACGACAAATAATCCGATTCCGGTTTTAAGTTCACTACTACACTCCTGGAAATTGAAATAAGAACACCGTGAATTCATTGTCCCAGGAAGGGGAAACTTTATTGACACATTCCTGGGGTCAGATACATCACATGATCGCACTGACAGAACCACAGGCACATAGACACAGGCAACAGAGCATGCACAATGTCGGCACTAGTACAGTGTATATCCACCTTTCGCAGCAATGCAGGCTGCTATTCTCCCATGGAGACGATCGTAGAGATGCTGGATGTAGTCCTGTGGAACGGCTTGCCATGCCATTTCCACCTGGCGCCTCAGGTGGACCAGCGTTCGTGCTGGACGTGCAGACCGCGTGAGACGACGCTCCATCCAGTCCCAAACATGCTCAGTGGGGGACAGATCCGGAGATCTTGCTGGCCAGGGTAGTTGACTTACACCTTCTAGAGCTCGTTGGGTGGCACGGGATACATGCGGACGTGCATTGTCCTGTTGGAACAGCAAGTTCCCTTGCCGGTCTAGGAATGGTAGAACGATGGGTTCGATGACGGTTTGGATGTACCGTGCACTATTCAGTGTCCCCTCGACGATCACCAGTGGTGTACGGCCAGTGTAGGAGATCGCTCCCCACACCATGATGCCGGGTGTTGGCCCTGTGTGCCTCGGTCGTATGCAGTCCTGATTGTGGTGCTCACCTGCACGGGGCCAAACACGCATACGACCATCATTGGCACCAAGGCAGAAGCGACTCTCATCGCTGAAGACGACACGTTTCCATTCGTCCCTCCATTCACGCCTGTCGCGACACCACTGGAGGCGGGCTGCACGATGTTGGGGCGTGAGCGGAAGACGGCCTAACGGTGTGCGGGACCGTAGCCCAGCTTCATGGAGACGGTTGCGAATGGTCCTCGCCGATACCTCAGGAGCAACAGTGTCCCTAATTTGCTGGGAAGTGGCGGTGCGGTCCCCTACGGCACTGCGTAGGATCCTACGGTCTTGGCGTGCATCCGTGCGTCGCTGCGGTCCGGTCCCAGGTCGACGGGCACGTGCACCTTCCGCCGACCACTGGCGACAACATCGATGTACGGTGGAGACCTCACGCCCCACGTGTTGAGCAATTCGGCGGTACGTCCACCCGGCCTCCCGCATGCCCACTATACGCCCTCGCTCAAAGTCCGTCAACTGCACATACGGTTCACGTCCACGCTGTCGCGGCATGCTACCAGTGTTAAAGACTGCGATGGAGCTCCGTATGCCACGGCAAACTGGCTGACACTGACGGCGGCGGTGCACAAATGCTGCGCAGCTAGCGCCATTCGACGGCCAACACCGCGGTTCCTGGTGTGTCCGCTGTGCCGTGCGTGTGATCATTGCTTTTACAGCCCTCTCGCAGTGTCCGGAGCAAGTATGGTGGGTCTGACACACCGGTGTCAATATGTTCTTTTTTCTATTTCCAGGAGTGTATTTAGGAGGACAATCAAGTCTACGGAGGATGGTTAGTTTTTGAGACAAGATGAGCAAAAGATTACACAAGGTTGTTCATGTTCTCAGTGGACGCAAGCTGGTGATCCAACAATTTTACGCGTCTGCCAGTGGCATTTACCTTTAGCTGTGACGTGCTGTCGACTGCCTGGCGGCTCTCGCCCTCTAAATATGCTATAAAAAGCTATTACTGATTTTATCAGCTAAAACCATCCTATGTTTCTCGTTAGGCGAGAAAAAGTGCACTCATCCCTAGCCTGGAAAATATGGCGATTTAAACGTGCATGGATAGAGCAGTGTATATGCTTCAAAGCTCTCTCAATTCTCGCAAGAACAATTAACTAGGTGACTGTTTCGTTTCTCCACTATCGGAGCTAAACAACTCTTCAGATAATTTCAAGCTGAATGTCAGCGAAAGTGAACGCAGTGTTCACGCAAAAATTTCTCTTTTGGCGTCACACAGGGCGTGATACACACTTTTCTACACTTGATGCTGATTCAGAGGAGAGTCCCTGAAGTTTTTGGTAGTGTATCTTTCGTAGCAAACTGGCTGTGGTGTCACCGCCAGACACCACACTTGCTAGGTGGTAGCCTTTAAATCGGCCGCGGTCCGTTAATATACGTTGGACCCGCGTGTCGCCACTGTCAGTGATTGCAGACCGAGCGCCGCCACACGGCAGATCTAGAGAGACGTCCTAGCACTCGCCCCAGTTGTACAGCCGACTTTGCTAGTGATGGTTCACTGACAAATTACGTTCTCAATTGCCGAAACGATAGTTAGCATAGCCTTCAGCTACGTCATTTGCTACGACCTAGCAATTGCCATTTATCTTGTGATGCATGTACCGTCTGACCGATGTTCACCAATTATGAATTAAAGTTAAGTATTCAAGTAGTTACTTACGTTCTTTGCTACTATAAATTCCCTTACCTCATCTAGACCTCACGCCAGCCTGCGTGAGCTTAAACGCGTGCCTTTCGGCTTCCTCTCCTAGTGGCTTGGCTGTCTTGCCAAGTCACAACACTGCCCACACCTGTGTCCTTGCGTGCTTCACGCCACGGCTTTTTCAGACCAATGGCAGCGTTCCTTTCTTCTCGTGGAAGATAACTCTGCCAATCGAAAACCCAAACTAAAACGTTTCTTCCAGCAGCTTTTTTCACCTTTTACTCATTGACATGAGGTATTTGGGTTTTGTGTGTTAATACCATCGAACTGAGTGTCATCCCTTTGCACTAGATACTGTTCACTTTGAAAGGCAAATTTGCTGACTATCACCGAAGTATGTAAGGTGACATATCCACCTACTTGTTACGACACATAAAATTTCGTGTAAGGTGCGAAATTAACATTCATTCAGGCAGCCATCTTACACAGTCTTAAAATTTGATCAGAATTATTTACAACAGTGTACACCATTACATTACAGTCACACAAATCTGAATTGGGAGTTTCGTGTGCTTTGAATTTCCACTGTCTTGTGCTGTTGACGTTTTCTTCAGCCAAGCATTATGATACATATGTGTTAAATTCTGCATTCTTCTGTAACAAGTATGTTTCTGTACATACCTTGAATTTTTGTGTATCTTATATATCTTATATTATGTGCATTACTATGTAATGATGTAGTCTTCAATAGCTCTTTCTGTGTTGCCATGTCTTAAATATATATTCTGCAAAATCGTTAATGCACCCAGTGTAGAAAATTGCTTGATGTGAAGATGAGTACTCAGTCGATGTTTAGAGGATGAAAGGCATGAGTCTGTCTAAGCCCTTAGTGAATGAATGAGCAAGAAACGTAAAATTAGGTTTTCTTTTGTACAGCTATTTATTGTCTGTTTTGCCACATTTAGAACTAAATTTTGTAATATCAGTCTTGAAGAGATACGAATAAGTTGTGACATTAAATAAGCTGCTAATATTTGATAAACGGTGTTAACTTTACACCAGCAAAGTGAAAGAGTGAATGTACGATGGCTTATTAGGCTAAAATACACTGCTGGGAAAAAAATGTGCACTCATTTGGGGACCTTCAAATCACTCAATACTGACCGTTGCAACAGTGCATATGGATTACATGAAATGGTTACATTTGCAGATCATTAGCACAAGCAGTTCTGAGGTACCTGATGTCGAACCAAGCTGAGATATCTTAGTGCATCGTGTAGCCTCCATGGGCTGCAATGAAGGCGCTGACTCTCGTATCCAGTCGATCATGCACATGGCAAGTGCTGTCCTGGGAACCGTTATGCAGTGCCTGGTCGACCTGTTCACATATTTCTGTAAGAGTTGTAGGTTGTTGAGTCACATGAGTCGCTTCTCATCCCAACTTTTTCCAGAAGTGCTCGGTTGGAGAGAAGTACAGAGTTCGAGCTGGCCAGCGAAGTTACTGCATGTTTTACAGAGTGCATTGACCTTCATGGGCAATCTGTGGTGAGTACTATCTTAGTGGAACAACACATCACCTTCCCGTTGGAAAAAACGCAAAAGAATGTGTCTAAGAACATTATGCATGTACCAAGCGCCAGTTAGCTTCCCCTCCAACAACACCGAAGGTGAACGAGAGTTGTAGGTAATCACATCCAAGACCGTATAGTCCGGGGTGGGACTTGCCTGTCTTGGACAGATATGCTCTCTGCGAGACATTGCTTACCAGGTCTGTGTCGTAAGCCTAAACAATCGTCAGCTGTATGCAAGGAGAATCTGCTTTCATTGCTGAAGACCACGGCACGCCATTCCATCTTCCAAGTGATCCTCTGATGGTAGCAGTCGAGTTGCTGTGACAAGAGTAGATGACGTGCTAGAGTTGCGTGCACATAGTTCCGCAGCTACTAAGAAGTTTGCAAACATTTCTTTTTGACAAGTCCGTATACATAAGCCATATTATTTGTACTATTCTGTCTCTACGAACTTCCGCAGCTGCCCTGGCAATACGACGATCCCAGCGGGCGTCTGTGCTGCATGGACTTCCATAATCTCGTCAATGGGTGTGATAATGTTGATTTCGTTGCTGGTATGATCATCGTTGCAGAACTGACGCAACACGTCCAACTCGTGAGGCAGTTCGCCGAATGGACCATCCCGCCAAACAGAAGGCCACAATTTCACCGCTGTCACACACTCTCCAGCACGAGAGCATCTCTGTGGCATGGTTGCGTAATTCCTTAATACGTTTGCACCACACTAAGCCTTCTGACTGTCAGAATTCCCCGTCGAAGGGTAGACTCAGATGATACCTGGTAGCTGTTGGTGGACGACATTGATACAATTATTAGTAGATCAATTATTCCTACATGGCATATCATGTCTTGAGATGAAAATAATAAAATTTTCTCACTTGATAAAACAATTTAGAAAATAATTTTAACATTTTTAATTTTACAGCAGACTGAATGTAAATCTTTCGTATCTGAAAACTTGTAAGGTCTTAACATAAATTTACTTTTCCTCTTCCTTCTACGTTCCTTCAAAGTAGGACCAAATAAGTAAAAAATGCATGTGATCCGAATTAAATGGGCAAGTCACCTTGCATTTATTTATTTTTGGGAGTGAATGGTGACGATGAGTAACGAAAAAGAGCTAGTTCATTCCAGTAAACCAGCATTTTCTATCCGATATATAAGAAATGAACGCCCTTGCCCATCTTTAACCTGATAACAGTTGCAGACTACCTATCTAAAGGCTTGCTGGAGCAACAAAAATCTTAATTTTAATATTTCATATAACTAGCAACCACACGTAAATATTTAAAATGCTGGCATAGTTTACTCAGTAAGAAGTTTAATCCTATCGGTAAAGGTCAACACAATCGGACAAGAATTACAGTTACAAACCTTGTATATGGCTTGAGGCACATATGTCCAGAATAAATTCATCCAGCATTTCAGAAAGAAAGCACTTAATGACTTGGAACGAACCTTACACATAATTTCTAACCTATGTGAATCTCCTTCTAGTTAGCAGCCCCTCCCAATACAATGGTGAAAGGAAAAAAGATTATCTCTTACCACATATTCGCTGCTCATGCAGTAAAACTGTCGCATTTGGTAGAACTTAATTCATTCCAGCTTTACAATTTACTGAAATCATATCATATTTTTACACAGATTCAATGTCTATCACTAAATGTACCTGCAAAACTGTATCATTGTACCACTCAAGGTTCACGAGACATGACGTCATAAATACTGAGATGCTTGAAAAACTAACGTTTACTTTAAAACGGAGCACAGATTACACAGAATACACGCATCCCGTGTTCGATATGAGCGCTCTTAACAAATTCCAACAATCTTTAAATTTAATGTAATGTCAAACCTTATCTAAATTATTTCTGGATCACATGTTTAACGTCAAATATTCAACAGATTAAAACTACTGTTGCCAATCACAGGTTCGAAACTGTTTTATACATAGGAAATCGATTCATGAAAGAATCGACATTTTAATGGTATTAATTCATATAATTTAGTTCGCCTCTACAGATGAAAATCAATCGCACCAGCCATGCCGCCATGTCAACAATCCACTTTTTCCTCGTCACGATCCTATCACTCGACTGTTCAGTTTTCATAGTGAGGAACAAGCTCCCTTATAGCAAAGATATATACACACACGTTGAAACATTTACGTTCTGATAGATATGTTACTTGAATGTACTGACGTTTACGACTAAATATAGTGAACTTAACAAAATAACAAGGGAAAATCTGTTGACAAAGGCCGTGAAGAGTTCCGCCTTTACAAATCCGTTTATTAAGTCTTTGTACTCCTATCGTCACGTTGCTGATTTGAAAGCCTAGTGCGAGGCCTTAACGTTTCTGAGAGCAAGCCATCATGATCTAACGTAATATTCCGGTTGTTATATCATTATGAAGGCCTTAGGGCCTCACCCTAAATCTCGTTTGAAGCGTCCCTTTAAGGAATTATACTCCTGTGAAAGGTATAATATTCACTGGAAATATGGAGGTAGACAGACAATTACAGAAAATGCAAACTAACATCTAAAAGCTGTGCAAATTTAGTTACGTGTCCACACAAGTCGCCTCACAACGGGAAATCGGTTATAATATTAGTAAATAAACTATGTCACGCAACAAAACTGATGTGCGATTAATATTTTTGTCTAATTGATGTATTTGACGTTAACTTTACAGAGTTGAGGCATTACACACTTCTATGATAAGAGACGAAAATAAACCGTAATAAATGCCAGAAAAATTGATCTCTAGGCACAACATTATTCTTCAGAAGCTGGGCTATGGTCAAATGTCACAATAAAGTGCTGACTGAACAATTTCAATATATGGCGAATAGCTTTTTGATATGTGCTGAGGATTAGTGATTATGGTTAAAGAAAGAGTCCTATTTTCATTTCGGTAATGGTGGTTTACACACAGAGTGGATTATTAGCAATTAGTAATTTTTTAGAAGCTAATTTTGAGTCACTTTTAGAACTTAATTGTAAGTATTACTACTTCTACGTCTACTCGTGACATTCACATGTGCGAGTGGGAAAGACTCATTTGTCGCTCTTTGGGTGAATTTTAAACCCTCTTCTTTCGAGAAACTGGAACAATGTACGAGAGCCACGTGGATCAAGGTCTCGTAGAGACACGCAGATCAGGTTTCTCTCTGTTTGCACCATATCACATGAACCAATTTCGATATGGCTGATTTGAATAGACATATTACGGAGTAAGTTCTCCATTCCAGTCCACTATGAGTTTCAACAGGGCTGCTTTGAATAGATCTACGGCAGATTTCCTCTGTGTGCATCACATCGACATCGAAAGGCATTGAGAATTTAATCCTTCAGCCGATATATTAAAACGATCTTCTGTACCTACATTTCATTAGATTATAATGTCACGCGGTGCCATCTCGAAGGAACAGTTATCTTAATTTTTTGTGTATCTGAAGACTCAATCCTAATGTGTATGATATTCTACCTTACGACAACATTACCCCTATTCATCTCAGTGACAAATATCTTTTCCCAACGCTCCTGTGAAAGTAACAAACATCTCCTTATAATGAATATTAGATCAAGGTTATTTGATTATTTGTGAAAACCATTATAATTCGTATACTAACCTGTATTTGATTGCGTAACGATTATTTCATATGTAGCTCGATTCTCTGTCTTCTTATGGGTACGTTGTTACCAGGTGATAGTATGTACGGTATGTAAGTATGTATTACTATGTTTCCGGCCGGTGTGGCCCAGCGGTTCTAGGCGCTTCAGTCTGGAACCGCGTGACCGCTACGGTTTCAGGTTCGAATCCTGCTTCGGGCATGGATGTGTGTGATGTCCTTAGGTTAGTTAGGTTTAAGTAGTTCTAAGCTCTAGGGGACTCATGACCTCAGATGTTGAGTCCCATAGTGCTCAGAGCCATTTTATTACTATGTTAATCTACGAATGCATGCAAATACTGTGTGCTGCATGAAAACGTAACGAAAAAGATTAAAATTGATGTTTTCTTTACAGCCTACTCTCTTCTCCAACAAAGAGACGAAGGTTTGAAATCAAGAGAGCTAATAAAACTTTCTATCGGTATTTCTTTACATCACTCTTCTTATGTAATATTTTCAGACCTTCTGGTTACAATGAAAGCATTTGTTCAGTGGAAACCTGAGATACATATCTATAATTGTTCAGTCTTTTCATCTTGAGCAAGGGTTGCCGACTGTAGGCTATCACTGTGAGAATTTCAGCAAGTCAGCGTATCAGTGCGCAACAGCTCGTGAGCACGAGAATGCACTTTATAATTGTTATTGTTATCTTGCATTGTGGTTATTGAGGGATAGTTTTATTATTTATTACAACAGAGAATATTTCCTAATTCAACAAGTGTAAAAATTAAGTTTTGAAAATGGATAAATGTTTTTGTACTAATCTCGCATCTAAAATATGTATCGAAAGTTCCTACTGCCGTCTGTATCGTTGATCGTAAGCTTTCATCTCCAAATTAGACGGCCTAAAAGCTAATTACTTAAAAGAAATTACTTCATACTAAAATTACAGCTAGTGTTACCTTCAGAACAGTCTCACTGAATTCGACCGCACTCCATGATTTGTGTGTTAGTTATATTGATATTCATCTTGCAATTTTTTTTCATGGTACTCTCCATTCCATCGCAGTGATCTGTCCGTCTCTGATAGACTTATGATACCGTTAACAAACTTCAAAGTTGCAGTTTCTTTTCCAAGTAGGCTACCTTTATTCATTTTCCAAGCTTCTCCTTGGTTACCATTAGTCCTACTATATTTTCCGATTAAAAAATAGTGGATAGTCTTCATATATGTCTTGTCTCGCCCTTTCTCGGCTATTGCATCCCTTTCATGTCCCTGTATTTTATCCCTGACAAATTCAGAAAGAGTGTTTTCCGGTCAGTATTGTAAAATCTGTCTGTAAACCTACAAATACTATAAATTTAGGATTGTCTTGCTATACTTTGGTCTGTTGAGGTAAACAATTGTATCATTATTGCATGAAATGTGCCAGTCTCAACATCCTTGTACTTTCAGAAGGGCAGAGCTGTACCTCTTAAACTTGTAGGTAGCCTGGCGCACCCTGCATTTTATACTTGATTAAATCAGAATTATAAACAATGTTTATCGTCAGCGCAACCCCCCATGAACCATGGACCTTGCCGTTGGTGGGGAGGCTTGCGTGCCTCAGCGATACAGATGGCCGTACCGTAGGTGCAACCACAACGGAGGGGTATCTGTTGAGAGGCCAGACAAACATGTGGTACCTGAAGAGGGGCAGCAGCCTTTTCAGTAGTTGCAGGGGCAACAGTCTGGATGATTGGCTGATCTGGCCTTGTAACATTAACCAAAACGGCCTTGCTGTGCTGGTACTGCGAACGGCTGAAAGCAAGGGGAAACTACAGCCGTAATTTCTCCCGAGGACATGCAGCTTTACTGTATGATTAAATGCTGATGGCGTCCTCTTGGGTAAAATATTCCGGAGGTAAAATAGTCCCCCATTCGGATCTCCGGGCGGGGACTACTCAAGAGGACGTCGTTATCAGGAGAAAGAAAACTGGCATTCTACGGATCGGAGCGTGGAATGTCAGATCCCTTAATCGGGCAGGAAGGTTAGAAAATTTAAAAAGGGAAATGGATAGGTTAAAGTTAGATATAGTGGGAATTAGTGAAGTTCGGTGGCAGGAGGAACAAGACTTTTGGTCAGGTGATTACAGGGTTATAAATACAAAATCAAATATGGGTAATGCAGGAGTAGGTTTAATAATGAATAAAAAAATAGGAGTACGGGTTAGCTACTACAAACAGCATAGTGAACGCATTGTTGTGGCCAAGATAGACACAAAGCCCATGCCTACTACAGTAGTACAAGTTTATATGCCAACTAGCTCTGCAGATGATGAAGAAATTGATGAAATGTATGACGAGATAAAAAAAATTATTCAGGTAGTGAAGGGAGGCGAAAATTTAATAGTCATGGGTGACTGGAATTCGTCAGTAGGAAAAGGGAGAGAAGGAAACATAGTAGGTGAATATGGATTGGGGGCAAGAAATGAAAGAGGAAGCCGCCTTGTAGAATTTTGCACAGAGCATAACTTAATCATAGCTAACACTTGGTTCAAGAATCATGAAAGCAGGTTGTATACCTGGAAGAATCCTGGAGATACTAAAAGGTATCAGATAGATTACATAATGATAAGACAGAGATTTAGGAACCAGATTTTAAATTGTAAGACATTTCCAGGGGCAGATGTGAATTCTGACCACAATCTATTGGTTATGAACTGCAGATTGAAACTGAAGAAACTGCAAAAATGTGGGAATCTAAGGAGATGGGGCCTGGATAAACTAAAAGAACCAGAGGTTGTACAGAGTTTCAGGGAGAGCATAAGGGAACAATTGACAGGAATGGGGGAAAGAAATACAGTAGAAGAAGAATGGGTAGCTCTGAGGGATGAAGTAGTGAAGGCAGCAGAGGAACAAGTAGGTAAAATGACGAGGGCTAATAGAAATCCTTGGGTAACAGAAGAAATATTGAATTTAATTGATGAAAGGAGAAAATATAAAAATACAGTAAATGAAGCAGGCAAAAAGGAATACAAACGTCTCAAAAATGAGATCGGCAGGAAGTGCAAAATGGCTAAGCAGGGATGGCTAGAGGACAAATGTAAGAATGTAGAGGCTTGTCTCACTAGCGGTAAGATAGATACTGCCTACAGGAAAATTAAAGTGACCTTTGGAGAGAAGAGAACCACTTGTATGAATATCAAGAGCTCAGATGGCAACCCAGTTCTAAGCAAAGAAGGGAAAGCAGAAAGGTGGAAGGAGTATATAGAGGGTTTATTCAAGGGCGATGTACTTGAGGACAATATTATGGAAATGGAAGAGGATGTAGATGAAGATGAAATGGGAGATACGATAATGCGTGAAGAGTTTGACAGAGCACTGAAACACCTGAGTCGAAACAAGGCCCCCGGAGTAGACAACATTCCATTAGAACTACTGATGGCCTTGGGAGAGCCAGTCATGACAAAACTCTACCATCTGGTGAGCAAGATGTATGAGACAGGCGAAATACCCACAGACTTCAAGAAGAATATAATAATTCCAATCCCAAAGAAAGCAGGTGTTGACAGATGTGAAAATTACCGAACTATCAGTTTAATAAGCCACAGCTGCAAAATACTAACACGAATTCTTTACAGACGAATGGAAAAACTGGTAGAAGCGGACCTCGGGGAAGATCAGTTTGGATTCCGTAGAAATGTTGGAACACGTGAGGCAATACTAACCTTACGACTTATCTTAGAAGTAAGATTAAGAAAAGGCAAACCTACGTTTGTAGCATTTGTAGACTTAGAGAAAGCTTTTGACAACGTTAACTGGAATACTCTCTTTCAAATTCTGAAGGTGGCAGGGGTAAAATACAGGGAGCGAAAGGCTATTTACAATTTGTACAGAAACCAGATGGCAGTTATAAGAGTCGAGGGGCATGAAAGGGAAGCAGTGGTTGGGAAAGGAGTGAGACAGGGTTGTAGCCTCTCCCCGATGTTATTCAATCTGTATATTGAGCAAGCAGTAAAGGAAACAATAGAAAAATTCGGAGTAGGTATTAAAATTCATGGAGAAGAAGTAAAAACTTTGAGGTTCGCCGATGACAGTGTAATTCTGTCAGAGACAGCAAAGGACTTGGAAGAGCAGTTGAACGGAATGGACAGTGTCTTGAAAGGAGGATATAAGATGAACATCAACAAAAGCAAAACGAGGATAATGGAATGTAGTCAAATTAAATCGGGTGATGCTGAGGGGATTAGATTAGGAAATGAGACACTTAAAGTAGTAAAGGAGTTTTGCTATTTAGGGAGTAAAATAACCGATGATGGTCGAAGTAGAGAGGATATAAAATGTAGACTGGCAATGGCAAGGAAATCGTTTCTGAAGAAGAGAAATTTGTTAACATCGAGTATAGATTTAAGTGTCAGGAAGTCGTTTCTGAAAGTATTTGTATGGAGTGTAGCCATGTATGGAAGTGAAACATGGACGATAACCAGTTCGGAAATGTGGTGCTACAGAAGAATGCTGAAGATAACGTGGGTGGATCACGTAACTAATGAGGAGGTATTGAATAGGATTGGGGAGAAGAGAAGTTTGTGGCACAACTTGACTAGAAGAAGGGATCGGTTGGTAGGACATGTTTTGAGGCATCAAGGGATCACAAATTTAGCATTGGAGGGCAGCGTGGAGGGTAAAAATCGCAGGGGGAGACCAAGAGATCAATACACTAAGCAGATTCAGAAGGATGTAGGTTGCAGTAGGTACTGGGAGATGAAGAAGCTTGCACAGGATAGAGTAGCATGGAGAGCTGCATCAAACCAGTCTCAGGACTGAAGACCACAACAACAACAACAACGGAACGCCATGCAAAGGGGCCCCGGGTTCGTTTCCCAGCAGTGTCGGAGATTTTCTCCGCTCATGGACTGTCGTCATCAACATCATCTCATCCAACGAGGTGACGACAGGAAGGGCATCAGGTCACCCTTTAAATTAATCATGCCAAATGCGACCATAACCATGTCGACCCTGCGAATAATGCTGTAAATAGTCACAAGAAAAAGAAGAAGCAGCTTTCCAGTAAGAAATTTTTCTTACTTCTACAAATACTCGTTCTGTCATTTGTCTTTTGAGACAACTTGATGGATCAGGATTTCCTGAAGTTGTGTTTCGTTGTCAACACCAGCTGATCATTCCCCAGGTCTGTTCTCTACCAGTACTAACAGGAAGCAGTTATCCGACAAAATGATTTCCTTCTTGCCTTTGGTGTTCACAATTGTTCACCAGGAAATTTTCATATTCATGGCTGTGCAGTATGTTAACGAACTACAGGATGAAGTGTTTAGTGCGGCAGTATTTCATTATGGAGTAGCGCCAGCACGTGCTACAATCAGAGTCGTTAGACGTTGTGGTATGGAATGAAAGAGCGTCTGAATACGCTGCTAGGGAATACTCTGCCACGCAATTTGTAGACGCATCCACCAAGTATCAACTGTGGATGCAGGAGGCCCTGAATGAACAAACTGCTGACCGACCATATCCCAGAGATGTTCTATGGGCCGCATGTAAGGCGAACTTGAAGTCCGTGGAACCAGTCGTACCCGACGTTCTTCGAAGAAGGCTTGCATATACCAACCCACGTGCGGTTGGGGCTTGTTCTGCTGAAATGTGGCATATGAAACGGCCTACAGGAGGGGCAGTGCCTAGGGGTGTAAACCCTCCCCGTTGTAACGGTAGCTATTCAGATTGCACTAAAGGCGTAGGAGGCGAAATCATGTGCTATATACTCCGTTCATCAAAAAGTAAACCTCATGTAAACAAACACAAACGCGATGATTGGTTAGAAGCCGTGGCAGACGTATACTGGTATTGTTGCGCTCTTGGAAGTAGGTGCTACTTACGTATTAGATATTATTGGTAAGTTACGTTATATGAAACGTTAATATATAATTGTATTAGCGGCCATCACGGTTTTTCTTAATCACTCTTTAGTTATGTAGTTTTTATTTGAAAAATGGTGTATAGTCAAGCCTCTGCAAGTTGTGCCCTGACTGTCGCGCTGTTAATAGGCAGTATGAAAATGGCTGTTTCCTGTTCAGTGGTGAAACGCGTATGGGAGAGAAATTGGTTGTTCTTAATGTTTGTCATAAATTTACAGAGATAATCAGCTATGAAGTTTACAGAGAGATTGTAGTACATACAGTTCCAATGTTACCGCCCAGTAGTATATAGCGGAATCAGTTGGCCTTTGGCAGTGCTGCGGTGAGGACGTGCCGTTTGTGTTCCTGCCGCGGAGCGAGCGCTCGTGCTGATTACATCGTACTCGGCCGTTTCGCGCATGCCGTACTCAGCATATAGATCACCATGGCGCACCAATACAGAAAATCGACGCTCAAATTTACGTTCCGCAACGAATTTGCACTTGAAGTCGCATGATTCCTACGAGAAGAGACAAAAAGTCCTGGCGACCGACATTCTTGGCATTCACTTGTCCATTGTGAGAACGACGCAACATGTGAACGTATCCTTCGGGAGACGAAACAGGGCCTCCGTTTCTGCCATGTTGATGGCATTGTGGGGACTGTACGTCGATGATTCTGGCATGGGACTCTGCACCATCAGACGTCTACCGGCGGAAGACGTTGTACCAGTGCTGCGCCCCTATGGCACGGTGTATAATCATACTGCAGAAAAATGGACGCAGTTCCAGACATATCCTGTACTGAACGGAGTCCGCCAGGTCCGAATGGAACTTAAACGACATGTACCTTCATATCAGAATATCGGAGGTTGTCGTGCCATCGTCATCTACGACGGGCTACCGAAGACCTGCTCAGGTTGTGGGAAGGAGGGACACCTCAGATCAGAATGTATCCAACGTCGAATCACTCAACTGCCGCCGGCTGACGCGGACCCGCCATCGCAGACGACGCTGATTCCTGTGACTTACGTAGCAGCCCTCACGACAGCTACCACTTTACCACGACAGCCGATATCCACTGTTGAGTCGCGGCTCCATCCTCCAATACAGCGCGATGACGACACATTCGTTCTACAAGTTACGGATTCAACTCCGACGGCGCCGCTCCCGTCGACGTATGACGCGATACATGACGACAGCATGGCAGTAGACTCGCTTATTGTGCCAACGGCGGCCTTTGTGTCGGAACGTCGTGAGTCGCTGCCATCGTCTGACACAAAAGGACACACCAGGAAGCAACACTCTCCGAAGCGACGGAAGCGGAGTCGTAGAGCCACTTAAAAACGGGATGCGACGGAGCCTCCAGAGGACGACGACTCCACCTTCAAAGACGACGCTACCACAGAGGCAGCTGCCATTTACTGCAGTGTGGCACCACCGAACGTAACTGAGGACAAATGACAAATATCCACAGTGGAGCAGTCGGATGCCGATATGCAGGATAGATGCTGCCCACCACATTCTGGAGTGCATGCACCCATACCGTGTCCGGAGAAAGCTAGGGAAGCCGATCTTGCTCTGAGTTCCCCGGCGTGGGCGGATGACCACGACGAAGACGGTACCATCCAAGTTATCCCAACAAGGTCCACGCCATTGGCGACGACATTCTAGAAAAGACTGCAGGTGAGGTTTGGGTGGACGCGGAGGTGCCAATAAAATCGGTAGCTCCATGGACAATACTAGTGTAAATGGATAACGTAGCACCTGCGTTTCGACAATAAGCGTATCTTATCGCCACGATTAATCTCAATACGATAAGAACGGCAGTGGAGTTCCAGTTGTTGCGTGAGATACTTCGTTCTTCGGATGTTGACATTGCTCTGTTGCAAGAAGTGTATATAGCCGCGCTCCCCGTCTTCTAAGGTTATGTAAGATATATGTCACCGGCGGGCCGAAATGGCAGCGGTACGGCAATAATAGTGCGCGTCGATATTGCCATCGAAGAAGTGTCTTACCTTCCGTGAGGCAGGGGGCTGGCGATCACAGCGCTGGGCATGTGCATCATTAGCATTTACGCTCCATCATGAACTGACCAACGCCACGAGCGATCGCAGTTCTACTCGGGGGATATCGTCCCCCTCTTTATTAGTCGCTTCGATTAATATATCTTCGGCGGCGACTTTAACTGTGTGCTCCACCCCAAAGACCAAGTCCCACAGTTATAGACTTCTCAAGAACTTCGGCTAATGGTTCGAGATCTGCTTCTCACCGACACTTGGGAGAAAATGCATGGTGACCGTCCTGGACCCATATACTTACTAGTCGCTCAGCCAGTCGCCTAGACTGCATTTATGTCTCACAAGCTCTAGCACCGGAAGTGTTAGACGCCGAACGTTGGCCTCTTGCCTTCTCCGATCATAGCGCTTTCGTATTGTAAGTAGGCTGTTTAGGTTTTTTTATTGGTAACGCCACCTCTGTATGAAAATCACTGGCTGTGCTGTGTGCAGTCTGTGGCTAGTTTGCATTGTTGTCTGCCATTGTAGTGTTGGGCAGCGGCAGCTGGATGTGAACAGCGCGTAGCGTTGCGCAGTTGGAGGTGAGCCGCCAGCAGTGGTGGATGTGGGGAGAGACATGGCGGGGATTTGTAATTTGTCATGAACTGCTATATATATTATGACTATTAAGGTAAATACATTGTTTGTTCTCTATTAAAATCTTTCATTTGCTAACTATGCCTATCAGTAGTTAGTGCCTTCTGTAGTTTGAATCTTTTATTTAGCTGGCAGTAGTGGCGCTCGCTGTATTGCAGTAGTTCCTGTAACGAAGATTTTTGTGAGGTAAGTGATTTGTGAAAGGTATAGGGCCATTCTTTCGTAGGGATTTTTTGAAAGTCAGATTGCGTTGCGCTAAAATTATAGTGTGTCAGGTTAAGGACAGTCACGTATAATTTTTCTAAGGGGACGTTTCAGTATGCACGGTGACTCTACAGCAGCAACGGATATGGCGCATCCGTGGACCCTGGAAGCTAAATGTGGCACACCTTCATGATTCGGAATGGCGTCAGATTATGGCTAGCACTTGGATGGATTGCAAACGTCGTCTTATCCGATATCCTTCGGCTCTAGCATGGTGGATGGAAGGTGCAATACCAGCGCTTCGGCGTGTGCTAACACAATATGGAAAAGACATCGCAGAGTGGCATCGTCACACATTGGACTTTTATTACACAGTGCTCCGCGAACTCGCCACCCAATCACCGTCACCAGACCAACAAATGGAAAGCCGCCGAATTAAAGGTAAAATATTGTCTGTTGCCGGCCGCGGTGGTGTAGTGGTTCTAGGCGCTTAGTCCGGAACTGCGCGACTGCTACGGTCGCAGGTTCGAATCCTTCCTCGGGCATGGATGTGTGTGATGTCCATAGGTTAGTTAGGTTTAAGTAGTTCTAAGTCTAGCGGACTGATGACCTCAGATGTTAAGTCCCATAGTGCTCAGAGCCATTTGAACCATTTTTTTATTGTCTGTTACGAGGCAACGTTTGGAGGGGGTCGTCGTTCGGTCGCGACGTCGAGACCGAGCGGGAGGAGAAAACCCGTCTATGAATCACATCGTGCTCGACAGCCGTCGACGCCAACAGCAGCTGACCAAGGACCTAATTTTGCCCGATAGTAGGTTCGTAATGACCCAGGCGGCGGTTGCAGAAGCCTTTGCAGATCGTTATCGCCGGTTTTACGACGAAGTGACTACGGAGGAGGCGGACGATCACGACATACTGCGGTACGTGTCGCACACCATCGACAATGCAGCAGTGGCATCGCTTTTAGCTGGACTTACAAGGGACGACATCGAGGGCGCGCTTAACAAGGGAGCACTCAACAAATCGGCCGGGCCAGACGGACTGCCGCTCGAGTTTTATCGGACTTTCTGCGATCTAATGATGCCCCGATGGATCACCATGTACCAAGAACTGATGACCCCTTGTTCCCATGTGCCACCTGGATTCGTGGAAGGTCTCCTCATACCGATACACAAGCCTTCCAGAGGTCGGACCGACGAGGTCTACAGGCCAATTACAATGCTAAACTCGGACTATAAAATCTTCGCCCTACTTCTCGCCGGCCGCGTGAAGAAGGTTCTGCCATTACTCCTATCCACTGAGCAAACGACACAGGGTGGAGTGACCAACCTGTAAACGGCAACCAGCGAATGGAGGGATTTAATAGCCATCGCGACATCATGCAGCCTTCGAGCGGCCCTGATCTCCATTGATTTCGACCACGCCTTCGACAGAGTTCACCACAAGTTCCTTCTGTCAGTTATGATCCACATTGGCTTCCCGCCTGACCTTCTCTACATCTTTCAGCGCCTTTTCCGTGGAGCTGTATCCCGTGACTTGTTGAATGGAAGGATTGCGGCTCTTTTTCAGATTCGACGGTCAGTTCGCCAAGGATGCACACTCTCCATGATTCTTTACGCGATCACACTAGAACCACGTGTCGGAGGAGTGAAAAACAGGCTCTCGGGCATGTCATTGAGGTATCACACTTTTCACTGCAGGATATATGCTGATGACCTTCTATTACGTGTCCGATCTGGTGAGGAGGTACGCTCGGTGATACAATGGATCAATCGATACGGATTGGCAGCGGGCTGTCTCTTCAATGTGGCCAATTCGGCAGCGATGCCTATTGGGAGAAGTCCACAGGAGGGCACTAGAGCCCCTCTCCCACTAGTCAACAAGGCATAACATTTTCACAGGATGTGCGCCGCACAGCTGCCATGAACTATAAAAGATTACTACAGGCGATACGCACAGAAGTTCGCCGGAACCTACTTCGATGGATGGACCTCCTACAGCGTGTGGAATACCTCAACCTTAACGTGACGACTAAGATCATCCACATGGCTCAGGTTCTACCAGTATCGGCAGTAATGGCACACAGACTGCAAGCAGCGTTTAGATATTACCTTACCGCTGGACTTCTATTCAAAGTCCGCTACGAAACACTCACCCACCCTCCACGTGAAGGCGGACTGGGACTTATAAATGTACGAGGAAAGCTACTGCGTTGTACTTGTGCACAATGATGAAATTGTGGACCCATCAACATGCTTCCCTTACGGGACGTCTGTTAGAGGAATTGCTGCCGACGTGTCTTCTGCCGCTTGTCACGATTGCACACATTACTCCTTCACTCTCGCACCTCTCGGCATTTGTTCTTGAGTATATTTACATACACCGAGACCTTCCTAACACTCGCACTCCCAAGGCGAGAGATATTTACAGTTTGTTGCTAAGGTCCATCCCTCTCCGATCACCCTATGGCCTGCAGGGTGGACAGTGGTCCAGAAGCCGTTGCTCCCCACGTGGGAACGACCAACGTGTTACCAGGTTGTGAATGGGAAACTTGTAACACGACAAAGGCTGAATGCTATTGGGATGACGGATTCCCCCGATTGCCCTCCTTGCCACATCGTGGGTACTGACGAACACCTTTTAATTTGCGGATCGGCGTTAGAGGTATGGCTGCTAGTGCAGAAGATCCTCACCTGCTACCGACGTTTCGCCCCTCGCACAATTGATCCACGGCTCCTCCTTTGTCCGGAGGATACTTATTTCCCGCCTGCGAATACTCACGCTCTCACATGGTTTAAAGGCATGTCCATATACTACCTCTTTCGAGATGATGAGAAGATGGTACTTAATCACTGGCAATTTCTGCAGGACAGTCATAGCACACTCGAGCGTACACCCCGATACCCACAGCTATTTGGGAATTATTTGAGCAGTGTCTTCGATAACCCCCCTCACAGTTGGGGAGTACCGGGCAGAGGATGACCGCCGTCATGGAGCTCCATAGGCTGCGAAATGTTTATCAACTTGGAACATGGAAACTGTACGCAGATGGTCCATGCACATGGAATGGCGTGCCAGACATGCTTACAATTTCCTTTCTCTGTTATCTGTCATTATACGAGTAGTTTCAAATTCCATTCCATAGTTTCGAAGGTACTCTTGTTCTTTTATTGCTATGGGTATAAACTCTAATTTTTCATGTTGTAACCGACAGACGCCTTTTCCCTAATAAATAAAAAAGTGATTAGCGTTCAGGCACCGTAATCTATGGATCGCTGGAGCGAGTCGCGTTCGTCAGTTCTTTTTTCCATACAGTCATATGCTTTTCTGTTTGCATTACAATTGATATAATGGGAAAAATACTATAAAAAGTCGGTAGCGGAGTAGATTGATATTGTAACACATGGCGCGCTAGTTCAAGTCTCACCCTCGTCAATTTTTTTCTCGTTCAATTTGAATTACCTTCATCATCATTTTTTTATAAATAATGCACGTCTTCTTGTTTTTAATTACATATTGCACGTAAAATTCCGATTTTCATTTCAAATATAAATTTATTCTCAATTATCGATTTATATAAAAGACTTTTAATAAAGTTTATTCAAATTAAGAAAACATAAGAGTTTAATTTTTCAGGCAAAATCGAAAAACCAAATACTCTTTAATGGGACTATGTCCATTGTTTTATACCACAGATGTAGATACGTGTCGTACAACCTTGGAAAACAAACATTTTCACAGTATCGAGCCGCGCGGGATTAGCCGAGCGGTCTTGGGCGCTGCAGTCATGGACTGTGCGGCTGGTCCCGGCGGAGGTTCGAGTCCTCCCTCGGGCATGGGTGTGTGTGTTTGTCCTTAGGATATTTTAGGCTAAGTAGTGTATCAGCTTGGGGACTGATGACCTTAGCAGTTAAGTCTCATAAGATTTCACACACATTTGAACTCACACAGTATCGAGGGCACCATACAAATGCTGCATTTTTTCATTTGTTACTGTACCATTACAATATGAACCCAAAAGAGCTGATGGAGCCAAGTTGAGGGATTAGGTCCGCGAAATAACAAGACTGTTAAGCTGCCAGACGTACTGGATCTAACGTCCGCAGCTTTTTCACATGTCACTGCCGAAGGCTGGTGAGGTACAGAACGGCGCGTCACAAAATAAGAGGAGAAAATGCGGCACCTGGGGTGGCTTCGTGGTTTCTGTTGTTGATCGACTCGTTAGCACCGTGTCAGCGCGGTAATGCAGGAGTTCTGCCGAATAATATTTCATTCTCTTTAAAAATTAAATGACATTTGAAGCTATATTGTTACTTTGCCTGTCTCTTTTTACGTCAGAACTGCCACTGCTGACATCATTGCGCGCTAGATGGACCACTGGTTGGCCAGTGCTGTCCAAGTTTAATACGCCGTCAAAGCTGTTGTCCCGCACATTATCTCTCAGTCAATGTGTATGAAGACAGGATAAAACGTATCCTTATGATCGTACTTGACTGTGCTGGTCACAACTTGGCTTCCGCTCCTCGTGAAAAGAAATCCTACGAGATTCAAGCAAATGCCGAAGAATACATGACGTAATCGTTACATCGGGTTTATTCTTACGATAAACAGGGTATAGGCAATGGCACCCCATACCATCGCACTTCGCCTTTGTCCGCTCTACCGTTTAGTAATGCAATCTGTCCGACTGCATACGCCAGAGCGACGTCTAAAGCGTATGCGGCCTTCACTGCAGGACGAGCTGAAGCGGAACTTGTCCGAAAACACGTTTAGTCACTCATCACGCCATTGTCGGCATTCACTTGCCCAATCAGTTTGCGGTGCAGGTAGATTCCAGTTAATGGAAGTCGACGCAATAGCATGTGTGCCACCAGTGCAGGCCCCAGAATACGGCGTCGAACCGCCGAGGCAGACATTGTCCACACCTGTTGTAGTGCTAAAGCGTCGTGTCTCCACTGTGGACGAAGCTATTCAGTCTCTTACGGCCAAACAAACTTGATGGCGGTCACCTCACGCTGTAGTCTTATTGCGTCGTCCAGCAGCCCGTCTACACTGTGTACGGCCCTCTTCTCTCCACTGGTTCCACAGAGGTCTCACTGTTGAAGCAGCGTGCCCTGAGCGGAACGACTGACCCGCCTCCTAGAGACCCACTACCCTGATCCGTTCGAACACAATGAAATTCCGATATTCAACCTGTGATGTCGGAAAGATGCAGTGGCACATCGTTATACGTTCCCATTTCATATGACAGCTGCACACCGAGTGACTGTCGCGTATCACCTGTTTCACACATATGCGGTTCCATTCACACATGCACACCATTCTCACACAGTTCATATTAGGCTTTGTGGTTTTTTTTCCGTATGCAGGCTCAGTAGTGATCATGGAAAGAAGTTGTTGCAACAGGAAAAAAAAAAAAGGTGAAGTATGCTACAACTCATTGGGAGCACCTTCCCAACATCTTACGGCAAGAATTTTGAGGTTCCCCATCATTTTTCCTGAGCTGTGAGACCACGAGCAACTTATTTATTTATTTATTATTGCTTTTAGTTCAGAATGTCAACGAAATCATTTGGTGAACTACACATTACACCGTCTGCAACCCCAAGACATATTTCCGCAAAAATGTAATGAACTAGGTACTGCTGTATAATTTGACATGTATTTAAATAAACAAATAAAACTCACTGGATATTTTCAATTCATTTCCTTTCAAATTTCCTCAAAATAGCAGTGATTTTACCTGTCATACTTCGCCTCTTATTCGATAAAAATAAATTGTCCAGCACTTAGTGACATCAAATTGATTACTGTTCTTCAAAATTTCTTAAAAACGCCTCCCGAACAGGCATTGAAGGTCCAAAGGTATCGCTCAGCTGCGGTGTCATCCTCAGACAACAGGGGTCACGGGATGCGGATATGGAGGGGCATGTGGTCAGCACACCGCTCTCCCAGCCGCTTCTTCTCAACCAAGTGGCTCCTCAGTTTGCCTAACAAGCGCTGAGTACACCCTGCTTGCCAACAGCGCTCGGCAGACCAAATGGTCACCCATCCAAGTGCTTGCCCAGACCGACAGCGCTTACCTTCGGTGATCTGACGGGAACTGGAGTTACCTTTGCAGCAAGGCAACAGTTCTTGCGGCGTCTTAAATTAATCACTATAGTTTTCACCAGTTTTGTCGCACACCACTGGTGCAGATTGGCTCTGAGCACCGCGGGACTTAACTGCTGAGGTCATCAGTCCCCTATAACGTAGAACTACTCAAACCTAACTAACCTAAGGACGTCACAAACATCCATGCCAGAGGCAGGATTCGAACCTGCGACCGTAGCGGTAGCGCGGTTCCAGACTGTAGCGCCTAGAAACGCTCGGCCACCCCGGCCGGCTCGTGCAGATTGCACTGCAGTAATCAGCCGATCCATATCAGTATCTGATAAACGGCTCATTTTATAAGACAACAGATTTGAAAAAGTAATTATAAGACTCGATGTCAGGTTAAAACAGAAACAAACGAGCGGGTGAGAATGCCTTGATTACTCGACACCAGTTCACACCTTGTCGAAACGTGATGAAACCTGTTAGTGTCGAAGAAGTACTGGAAGCTTCACTGTTTCTATGAGATACCGAACAGAAATCGAAGAACCGTTTCATGCCTGTTGGCAGTGACCGAAAAAGAACCGAGAACGAACTGAATCGAATGGAACCGTATACAAGAATAACACTGTGCGTTCGGTCACGCATAAGAGGACGCTTTTCTACATCTACATATACATTTATACTCCGCAAGCCACCAAATGGTGTGTGGCGGAGGCCACTTTACGTGCCACTGTCATTACCTCCCTTTCCTGTTCCAGCCGCGTATGGTTCGCGGGAAGAACGACTGCTGGAAAGCCTTCGTGCGCGCTCGAATCTCTCTGATTTCACATTCGTGATCTCCTCGGGAGGTATAAGTAGGGGGAAGCAATATATTCGATACCTCATCCAGAAACGCACCCTCTCGAAACCTGGAGAGCAAGCTACACTGCGATGCAGAGCGCCTCTCTTGCAGAGTCTGCCACTAGAATTTGCCAAACATCTCCGTAACGCTATCACGCTTACCAAATAACCCTGTGACGAAACTCGCAGCTCTTATTTGGATCTTCTCTATCTCCTCCGTTAACCCGATCTGATACTGATCCCACACTGATGAGCAATACTCAAGTATAGGTGTTTTGTAAGCCACCTCCTTTGTTGATGGACTACATTTTCTAAGGACTCTCCCAATCAATCTCAACCTGGTACCCGCCTTACCAACAATTAATTTTATATGATCATTCCACTTCAAATCGTTCTGCACGCACATTCCCAGATATTTTACAGAAGTAACGGCTACCAGTGTTTGTTCCGCTATCATATAACCGTACAAAAAAGGTTCCTTCTTTCTTTGTATTCGCAATACATTACATTTGTCTGTGTTAAGGGTCAGTTGCCACTCCCTGCACCAAGTGCCTATCCGCATGCAGATCTTCCTGCATTTCGCTGCTTTTGGTGTTAAGTGCACGCCATCTCCTTGCCATTTAAATCATTTATTAAGGTTCCCCTGTTCTACACATAATTTTGTGGAAGCGGGGGGTGCACACCACTACTTCTTGGTGTTTCAGTTTTTTACAAACAGTAGTGTATACAGCCCGGTACCTTACATGCAAAGCTAAAAGCGGTTGACGAAGTGATACTGGTTTCATTTCCACGGGTGTTGCTGTCACCGCACAATAACGCGGCTTGTAACGTAAATTTGCTGCTGACGCACTATCGCCCAAGCAACATTGGGAAACGTGGAAATTTCGCGATTCTGCAGCAGGAATCCCTCGCTGGCGAGCGAGCATAGCCCGTTCGCATACCAGTCAATTATGGCAGCGGCCGTCTGCTGCGTTAATTATTCCGATAACGGCTGCTGTGCTGCGCCAGGCCGAAGCGCGTCGGACGCCGGACCCGGTGCCGCCAGATAGCCGCGCTATGGTCCGTCCCCGCTGCTTGTGTATCGACGATGCTGCCGCATCGGCTCAACTTGCCCCGATAAACGCTTCAGCCGGCCGTCATTAAAATTTATGAGCCCTGTAATCAATCTAGCGGATAAGGACGTTAATACTATTCCGAGCACTTGATCTGCGCTTTCACTGTTGCATAAATAAATGAATTACTGAATGAAAATTTAAATATTGATGCAAAATAACTCCCTTTGAAGGCTACACTTTCATTTCATCAAAGCCACTCCACGAGGCTCCCGAATAATGGTCTTCAGCTGTCCAGTTCGACGGTCATGAACACTGAGGGACGTTTATACGGTACGCAAGGTTTTAATCAATAGCTCATTCCCCTGTCGTAATTGCTACGCTTTAGGAGTCGATGAACCGACGATGCTGGCGTTAATTTAAATGATACGCTGGTGACGTTTGTATGGAAGGTGAAATGCAGAAGTGGTGCAAACAAATTAACTTTTCAGTTCCTTCTGAAACCTCCTGAGTAAAGTGTGGCTATCAAATGGAATGGTGGCATTTCGTTGAAAGTAACAATAGTGGAACCATCATGAACTTGACGTATCAAGCCTGATGATGGAGATTGTGCTTCTGTATTTCTATGTTTGTGGAATAGAGGCAATTGGGAATACATTCGATGAACAAATATTTCTTGACATTGGCAGCATTAGGTATGGATATACTACCTGTTAATGACATATGAAAATTTATGCGAGACCTTCCGTCTTATCGCAAGCGGTCTCCTTAACTATTTTTTCTATCGTCTTACGCCGTTTTTAACTACTATCCGTAATGTCAGCGTAATACAAAAATGGCTCTGAGCATTATGGGACTTAACTTCTGAGGTCATTAGTCCCCTAGACCTTAGAACTACTTAAACCTAACCAACCTAAGGACATCAGACACATCTCTGCCCGAGGCAGGATTCGAACCTGCGACCGTAGCAGTCACGCGGTTCCGGACTGTAGCGCCTAGAACCGCTCGGCCACTTGGCGTAACACAATAAGTGGTCTTACAAAACATATTGACCTACAGCCCTATTTCTGCCTATTTTATACAGCATAAAAATAGCATCATAACATTTTTTTAATAAACATAAGAAAACATAGCTCCAGGATACTCCTTATTTATTTATTGACACGCCTAGTTCCGTAGGACCAAATTGAGGAGCAAATCTCCAAGGTCATGGAACGTGTCAGTACTTGAAATTACAACCTATAAGTGATAACAGATAAAATAAAATGTTTATGAACCCCCCCCCCCCCCCAAAAAAAAAAAACAAACAAACAAGCCGTTAGTTTAAGTAAACGCAATCAACAATATAACATAAGAAGCAGCTTAATTTTTCAAGGAACTCCTCAACAGAACAGAAGGAGTGACCCATGAGGAACCTCTTCACTTTGGATTTGAAAGCGCGTGGACTACTGCTAAGATTTTTAATTCTTGTGGTAGCTTACTGAAAATGGATGCAGCAGTATACTGCACACCTTTCTGCACAAGAGTTAAGGAATAGCGATCCAAATGCAGATTGGATTTGTGCCGAGTATTAACTGAGTGAAAGCAGGAAATTCTAGAGAGTACACTGATACTGTTAATAAGAAACGACAGTATTGAATATATACATTGAGAAGGCAATGTCAAATAACCCAGACTACAGAACAGGGGTCGACAAGAGGTTCGTGAACTTACACCACTTATTACCAGAACTGCCCGTTTCTGGCCCAAAAATATCCTTTAAAAATGGGAAGAGCTATCCAAAAATATTGTACCATACGACATAAGCGAATGAAAATAAGCAAAGTAAATTAATTATCCTGTCGAACGATCACTTACTTCCGATATTGTGCTGTCACTCGTTTTGAAGACGCCAGACGCTGCTTATGGGCATGCCTTTGGGGATGCGACGACGCACTTTCGATGGTTATGAGAACAAAATTGCACCTTTCAACCACGCTCGTGGCGAGGTCCCAACTGTGGAGCGGGTTGTAAAAAAAACTTCCTAAATAGTTGGGTAAAATGGATTGGAACCTGACACGTCGACTCATTATGTGGTGCTGCGTTAGCAAAAACTTCCAAAAATCGATGACTTCCTTGAGCTCATCCTTGAAAAGGTAAATGACGGACGTATCCCTTATCCTGGTGATCCGCGTTCACCTTTGAAGGCGAAAAATATAACACATGTGGATGGAGGAGCGTATTGAGGACAATACTTTGCATTGTCACCCGGTGAGAAAGGGCCACTATCTCCTGGAGAAGGAAACATACGTCCGCCGCCGCGCCGCAGATCAGACTGTGTTCGTCCGTGTCGTCCAAATTACGCCTCTGACAGACAGGAGTATGAGACAAAGCAGTGCTATAGAATTTGAGTCCCTCCGGATATACCGGTAACGACGATGTACCAGGTGCCGCTCGTTTCTGTGGTGAAGTGTGGTTGATGAACAGCGCGCCACACAATCGGGCACTTAATCTCTCTGAGAGACGTCCCTCGACAGCGTAGCGACGATGAGTCCGCGATGAGATGTGGTAGCCGGCCGAAGTGGCCGTGCGGTTAAAGGCGCTGCAGTCTGGAACCACAGGACCGCTACGGTCGCAGGTTTGAATCCTGCCTCGGGCATGGATGTGTGTGATGTCCTTAGGTTAGTTAGGTTTAACTAGTTCTAAGTTCTAGGGACTAATTCTTGTGGACTGACAAGACAGCCAGTCCACAGTGACGGGTAACCGAAAGGCACGCGCTTAAACTCACGCAGGCTGGCGTGAGGTCTGAAACAGGATACGTAATGAATGCTATAAAGAAAAGTACGTAGCTGCTGGAATACTTAACTTTAATCCACAATTGGTGACATTGGTCTTGTTACTGTACATGCTTCATTAGATACATAGCAAAGGATAAATGGCGCCTTGCTAGGTCGTAGCAATGGACTTAGCTGAAGGCTATGCTAACTATCGTCTCGGCAATTGAGAGCGTAATTCTCAGTGAACCATGGCTAGCAACGTCGGCTGTACAACTGGGTCGAGTGCTCATAAGTCTGTCGAGACCTGCCGTGTGGTGGCGCTCGGTCTGCGATCACTAACAGTGGCGACACGCGGGTCCGACATGTACTAATGGACCGCGGACGATTTAAAGCTACCACCTACCAAGTGTGGTGTCTGGCGGTGACACCACACTAATGACCTCAGCAGTTGAGTCCCATAGTGCTCAGAGCCATTTGAACCATTTTTTTTAAGATGTGGTAAATACCTCGCGTATTTGGAGCCCTAATTCGAGAAAAGTCTTCATGGACATAACTGTATTCGAGAAGAAAACGTCTGATATTTGATATCACCGGTGCAATGTGGGCCAGGGTGACCAGCGGTTGACATGAATAATGAGCAAATTCGTCGATCGAGTATCCAATGATACTGTTGAGGCCGTACTCCATAACGTGGATTTTTTCATCGTAAAGAGCCGTAGTGTGCGCTTGGAAATTGACTAGGGCTAGACCACCAGTTGGCTTATAGAGTGTGAGAGCGCGATACTTGACCTTGAGTATGTGATCGGTACTGACAAAAAAAGACCGGAATATGCTTGGATGCAACGCCTAATCAATGAAGAGAGAGGTAAAATCTGTGTAGTGTGCGTTACACGGGATGTCAATTGGTCTGATTCATCCATCCATTGACATCCCACTCGATGAAGTGCCACGTAATAGGCGCACGATTACGAAGACGAAGGCAAGTGGGACAAACTTCCGTTCGATAAACTTATGGAGGAAGATACGGTTCACGCGATCAAATATCCTTTCGAAGTCGACGGAAATATCTCCCTACAGTCGACAGATTGTTGCAATAACAATGACGACTCTATTATCATATAGCGTTGATTGTATAGAAGCATCTCCGCTTAAGTACGCCTGCACGGCCGACAGAACAAGCTATATGGCTCGTCTGACACGTACCGCGAGGAGGCGCATAAAAATCTTGAAATCCGAGTCCAATAAAGCAATCGGCCAATAGTCAGTCGCGTACAACCACAGGTTTAGGGTGTCGAAATAATTAGACCTTCGTGAAATTCCAGTGATGGCGTCATCGTAAGGGACAGTAGTTCCTGGCACATTTCCCTTCCACACAGCAGCATCAAGGCCTTAAAGGCCCTATTGAATTCTAACGGCAATCCACCTGGTCCTGGTGAAAGGTTGAGAGCCTCGTCCTGTCAGGTCTCTGCAGGTTGTGGGAGGTGCTGTACAGGCGTCTGGAGGGCATCGGTTCTCAATGGCAATGCGTAAGGAACGGTTGTCGTAGCTGGAAGGTGAAAGTGTCGTCCTCACTTGAGTAATTTTGCTTTGGATGCATTAGTTTCAAACATGTCCTTCTTTACCGCATTCAGTAAACGTCTTTGGCAGGCAACCGCAAATGAAGGGGTAGAATGGGACAAGTTTTTTTTCTCGTTCGGCATTTGTGGCCGAGCGGTGCTAGGCACTTCAGTCCGGAACCGAGCTACTGCTACGGTCTCAGGTTCGAATATTGGCTCGGGCATGGATGTGTGTGATGCCCTTAGGTTAGTCGGGTTTATGAGACTTAACATATGAGGTCATCAGTCCCCTAGACTTAGAACTACTTAAACCTAACTACCTTAGGGATACCACACACATCCATGCTCAAGGCAGGATTCGAACCTGCGATCGTAGCAACAGCGCGGTTCCGGACTGAAGCGCCTAGAACCGCTCGGCCACAGCGGCCGGCAGAATGCCTTCTTACACTACCATTAAATGAATTTCCTAGTTTGATTTCTAGTTAGATCGTGCTCATTCCGGAGTCTTGCACACTAAGTAATAAAAATCGTAAACACATCTGTCATACTCGAAATTCCGGAAACGATGAAATGATTTGCGTCTCTATCTTTTAATCTCTGTATAGTTTGTGGTGATTAAGAAACTGAAAAATCTGCATATACTAAAAGTGTGTTTACCTCATCTATATAATCCTCATCATATTTGCACTGAGCTGTTTGGACAAAGTAAAAGTAGAACTGTAGAATTTAATACAATGTGGTATTTACCTCCAAAACTGTACCGCAAAGACGCCGTCTTTCATGATCTTCCTTCGGTTTAGCAATCATCATAATGTAATATGTTACGAGTTACATAACCTCCTGAGTGCCAGAAAAGCTTATTTCCACCAGTATTCAAAAATGATAATCCACAATGACAGGCAACCTTAGGGCGATCTGAATATTACTCACATTATCAAAATCCTAGGAGTATGTGATGAATGAACAGTTGACATGAATTATCTACAGCACAGTAACTACATGAATAAAAATGACTTACAACATACATGCAATGGACCTATCTAAGTGACTATCATAGCACTGCTAGATTTCAGCAACGCTTTTCATAGTGTTGTCGATATGTTACTAATGAAAATGAAACAATCGAATTCCTCAAACAGTGCTACACTCTGGTTCCACAACTACAGGTGCCAACATGTTGTGTGTCTTGTGGCTCGAGTTAGCTTTCTCTCTATATTTGTTTATAGATGTATAATTTCCGCAAACATATATATTTTAAAACAAACATAGAAAATAGCGAGGTTCAAACACAAGATTAATACTCGTATTTTAGTGACATGCCAGGTACCTCTGAGTAATCTCTACAAAAGCTTTCGAAGCACAAGAGTAAAACTACATCATACTTAATATAGAAATAAAAAAGTCTGTCTTTATCGTGACAGAATCCTGAAGCACACACATGTCACTGTAAACAGTTTGTCACCTGCTGTTAATCATGTCAAATACAGAGCAGTTGTTGGTTGCGTGAAACAATGAATTAGGTATCTACTTTCCAAGAAGGAACGACTAAATATTGAACTGGTTAAAAATCACCTTCAGCTGGAAACTCATTCAAAAACTTCGTAAAATATTTAATGACGTCATCAACAGAGTCATGCACCATACAGGGACACTAAAGAAAAGAAAATGGGCTCTAACAAGAAAAAAATACTTTAGAAAATAATACTAGCTGACGACAGAAAAAGAAGGCAAACAAAAACTCATATTCCACAGAGGACTGGTCGGGCTCATAGACACACAGTTCACAAATAAAATACCGAATTTGCTCGAAAGAATAACTAAATATCATGCTAACAAACTTATTAGACAGAAGACAGTAGGGAATTACTAGTAGCATCTCTTAAAATACGAAGGTAACGTGAATGAATGTTAAGTATTTGGATATGTATTTTTTGCTGAAATGTAGAGCCTTTTTAAAAATGTGGAAGGTATGATTTAATGAAAATATTTGAAATGAAGCAAACAATGTCCTTAACAGAGGACATTGAGAGTATATTTATTATTAGATCAAACAATTATAATGAAATACATCACTATCAGTTTGGCGGAGAATCATAACAGATAAAATAGAAATGAATAAAATTTCGTTTTATGATTGAGAGGTAGTCAAAAGATTAGCGGTAGGTATCAATTCCATATTGTGTATAGGTTGGTAAACTTTACGGTGGAACTGGTAGAATGAGCACTGTCCTGTGCAAGTAAGGCTGGTTGGTTGATTTATGGCAGGAGACCAAACAGCGAATTCGCCGATCCCGTCGGATTAGGAAAGGATGGACAATGAAGTCGGCCGTGCACTTCAAAGAAACCATCCCGGCATTTGCCTGAAGTGATTTAGAGTAATCAGTGTCTGAACCGTTGTCCTCCGGAATGCGAGTCCAGTGTGCTAACCACTGCGCCACATCGCTCGGTGTGAAAGTAAGACCAAAGTTACCCGTATAAAACAAAGAGCCTGAGAACTTCGAGGAATTGTGTGGTGAAACAAGCTAATTAAATCAACCTGTGAAATTTGGAAGCGGAAAGGGCTGTACTATTTGACTTACGCTATGGGATCAAAGGTATCCTAACACCTGGCGGAAAATGACTTACAAATTCGTGGCTCCCTCCATCGGTAATGCTGGAATTCATTATGGTGTTGGCCCACCCTTAGCCTTGATGACAGCTTCCACTATCGCAGGCATACGTTAAATCTGGTGCTGGAAGGTTTCCTGGGCAATGGCAGCCCATTCCTCGCGGTGTGCTGCACTGAGGAGAGATATGATGTCGGTCGCTGAGGCCTGCCAAGAAGTCGGCGTTCCAAAACATCCGAAAGGTATTCGATAGGATTCAGGTGAAGACTCTGTGCAGGCAAGTCCATTACAGTGATGTTATTGTCGTGTAACAACTCCGGCATAGGCCGTACGTTATGAACAGGTGCTCGATCGTGATGAAAGATGCAATCGGCATCCCCGAATTGCTCTTAAAAAGTGGGAAGGCAGAAGGTGCTTAATACGTCAACGTAAGCCTTTCCTTAGATAGTGCCACGCAAAACAACAAGCGGTGCCAGCCCCTTCCATGAAAATCACGACCACAACATAACATTATCGCCACCGAATTTTACTGATGGAATTACAGGCACATGCAGATGACGTTCACCGGGCATTCGCCATACCCACACCCTGTCATCCGATCGCCACATTGTGTACCGTAATTCGTCCCTTCACACAAAATTTTTCCACTGTTCACTTCTCCAATGTTTACGCTCCTTTCACCAAGCAAGGCGTCGTTTGGCATTTACCGGCGTTATGTGTTTCTTATGAGCAGCCGCTCGACCATGAAATCAAAGTTTTCTCACCTCCCGCCTGTCATAGTACTTACGTCCCTCTTTAACTGTCAACGGTCTCTGTCAGTCAACGGATGAGGTCGGCCTGTGCGATTTTCTGCTGTACGTGTCCCTTCACGTTTCCACTTCTCTACTATCACGTCAGAAACAGTGCACCTAGTGATGTTTACGAGTGGGGAAATCTCGCGTACAGAAATATGACATAAGTGACACCCAATCACCTGACCACGTTCGAAGTCCGTGAGTTCTGTGGAGCGCCCCATTCTGCTCCTCAGGACGTCTATTGACTACTGAAGTCGCTGATATGGAGTATCTGGCAGTAGGTGGCAGCATAATGCACTAATATGAAAAAATTATCTATTTGGGAGTGTCCGGATACGTTTGATCACGTAGTGTATTTCTTTACTTTCGTTCATCTGAATGACTTTCTACATTTAGATTTAGAAATTTTAAAAAAATTATTGGTTTCGCATAAATTTTTATCACATTATTTTTATTCAAGGAAACATGGAATAAATGGAGGCACGTGTCTAGGTGTAGCTTTGGGGACCCGATACAAGTACGTTATTCCTTTGTTGTTTTGTTTCATTCATTATATATTCTTGTAGATATGAGTGACATACATAGAATGTAAGTGATTAAATGTATTTTTGTATTTCTTTTCTATAGGAAAGTCAGTTATTCCTACCGTCACAACTCAGGGATTAGTAGGGAGGTGATGAAGGGACAGCCGAATCTTGACAAGACGGAGTGGGTGATACGTTAACTTTAACCGTTGAGGACACGTATAAATCACTTAAATTAACCTGTGGACCATATATATATATATATATATATATATATATATATATATATATATACTATGTGATCAAAAGTATCCCGACACCTACAAAAACATACGTTTTTCATATTAGGTGCATTGTGCTGCCACCTACTGCCAGCGACTCCATATCAGCGACCTCAGTAGTCATTAGACTTCGTGAGAGATCATAACGTGGCGCACCGCGGAAGTCAAGGACTTGAACGTGGTCAGGTGTCGTGCGTCACTTGTACCGTATGTCTGTACGTGAGACTTCCACACTCCGAAACATCTCTAGGTCCACTGTTACCGATGTGACTGTGAAGTAGAAACGTGAAGGGATACATACTGCACCAATGGGTATAGGCCGACCTCGTCTGTTGACTGCTAGAAACCGGAGGCAGTTGAAGAGGGTTGTAATGTGTAATAGGCCGAAACCTATCCAGACTATCCAACAGGAATTCCAAACTGCATAAGGATCCACTGCAAGTACTATGACAGTTGGGGGGGGAGGGGGGGATGAGAAAACTTGGATTTCATTGTTGAGCGGCTGCTCTTAAGCAACACATGTCGCCGGTAAATGCCAAACGACGCCTCGCTTTGTATAAGGAGCGTAAACATTGGACGATTTAAGGGTGGAAAAAAGTTGTGTGGAGTGACGAATCCCGGTATACAATGTGACGATCCGAAGGCGCGGTGTGGGTGTGGCTAATTCCAGTGAACGTCACCTGCCATCTTGTGTATAGCCAACAGTATGATTCAGAGGCGGTGGTGGTATGGTGCGGTCGTGTTTATCATGGAGGGGCTTGCACTCCTCGTTGTTTTGCGTGACACTATCACAGCACAGGCCTACATTGACGTCTAATGCACCTTCTTGCTTCCAACTTTTTAAGAGCAATTCGGGGACGGCGGTTGCATCTTTCAACACAATCAAGCTCCTGTTCATAATGTACGGCATGTGGCGGAGTGGTTACACGGCAATCAGATCCTTCTAACGAACTGGCCTGCTCAGAGTCATGACCTAAATCTTATAGAATACCTTTCCGATGTTTTGGAACGCCGACTTCTTGCCAGGCTTCACCGACCGACATCATACCTCTCCTCAGGGCAGTTCTATGCGAACAATGGGCTGCCAGTTCCCAAGAAACCTTCCAGCACCTGTTCGAACGTATGCTTGCGAGAGAGGAAGCTGTCACCAAGGCTAAAGGTGGCCACCACTATATTGAATTCCAGCATTACCGATGGTGGGCGCCAGGAGTTTGCAAGACATTTCAGCCAAGTGGCTAGTTACGTTTGATCACACATTGTGTGAAATGAGGAAAGGCATTGAATAATACTAACTGAACTCTGCGCTCCGTTTTTATGTCAGGTCGACTAAGAGAATTTCCCTGCGATCAGTGGATACGAATCGATGGGTGAAACAATGTGTGTGTGTGTGTGTGTGTGTGTGTGTGTACAATATCAGGTTTGACCTTTCTGTAGACTGTGCTTTGATGTGAATAAATTTTGAGCTATGTTGTTTCAACTATTATACTGGAACTGTTTCGTGGGTTCCAAGGAGTAGCACTTTTCCTGGGCTCGTGACTATATCGGTCGGACCATAGACGAACGGGGGATCATTTGCAGCCATTCATGGTTTTCGTGTTCCCACACATCGACGAAATATTTATGGTTGACAATGAGCTATGTCACGTGGTCCAGAACATTTTACACAGTTCGAATGAATGAGTTGGCCACTCAGATCGGCCGACATGAATCACATCGAACATTTAAGGGACATAATCGAGAGCTCAGTTTGTGCAGAAAATGCTGCAAAGGCAACACTTCCACAGTTTTAAACGGCTGTAGAGGTAGCATGGCTCAACGTTTCTGCAGGAAACTTCCAGCAGCTTGCTGAGTCCATACCACGTCGTGCTGCAGCAGTATGCCGGGCAATAGGAGGTCCGATAAAATATTTGGAGGTACCACTTCACTTTTGTCACCTCATTGTATAATATTTTCATTTATCGATCCCCGACAACACCGTCGCTGCACCAATACAGACAAATAAACACTATTTTGCTTCACATCCTTACTATTTTTCTGATTACATCTAAATGAGTGTTCTCACATGTTTCCAATCAGCCACTGTACTAATAATTTTTTCAGATGCTGACTGCTCAAGCAGAAATAAATATTATTCTGTAATGAATATATGTGACGGTTACCATTATCCGACGTACGGTGGATCCCACCACAAAAATAATTTGGTCTGATTGGGAGAATCGCAGACAACGTGGTATCTGAATTTGATAGCTGGTGTACATGTGTTTGGGCTGTGTTTTATAAATTACTAGCTGACAAATCCGGCATTACCCGGGTATTCATTTTGCCAGTTTTTCTACTAGAACTGTGGTTGTAATGTAATATAGAAACGGTTTAGTTTTCATATATTCGCGAAAACACCTTTGCAATTATGAAACAATCGCACAGATAAAAATGCATAATTTACAGATGTGTAAGTACAACTGGTTCCCGTGTCTGCAACGCGATTTTGTAAACATCTCTATGGCATCGTCTCTTCATAGCTCCTTAGAAGACTATTGTTCTCGCTTGGAGTCGTTTACACTTCACATTTGAAATACGTCAAAAGCACTGCCAGGTGTCTGGTATTTCCTTAAGTTTACACGATTGTAGGAATGTTTAAGTATTAAAGAATACAGGTATATAAATTTCATGGACGATGTGGCATTTTTCCACAGATCTCAGTCTTTACGACGTCATGTCTTTTCAACTATGTGTCGTACAAAGATGCGTTTGTGTAGGTCTATTCAACGGCATATGTGGTAATGTCTGTGAAATATGTTGCGATAGAATTAGTACAGTGGCGAAGAAGTCCTAAAATTTAAACCTTATCCACGATGCGGCAGGTATTCATGTAGCTTGTGACGTCATATCACCTAATGTACGTGACACACAATGATATAATCTTGTGAGTATGTTAATGGCATATGTGGATACTGTCTGCCAAAAGTAGAGGTCTTGAGGAATGTTAGAAATGATTCGTCCTTGACCAGTTACGTCAAGGCTGCAGTCACGTCACGTTTGGGTGCTTTTTTTTTAATACCATTTCTGTGCAGCTTTATATTCTGTCGATCGTAATCTCGTTGGTTAACATAGAAATTAATTGTTAATTTTCGATGTTTAACATAAATCAATGTCTGAGCTAAACTTTTCTACGGGCCGCCCACGCGAGCTATTAGCTGAAAAATAAGAATTACTCGCATTACTTCTATATATACTGGTATGGCCGCAAACTGACGCTCATTTTGTTAATAAACATTCCTTCTGGGCGTTTCTATAGTTAATGTTTACCACTTCAATGACTTTTTGTTGAGATAGATAGTAATGAACACGCCTGAATATTTGTAGTGTTGACAACCAAATATTATTTAATTCGTACCAAATACGTAATTTTATTTGTGATGACTTACGCACACGAGTAACTCGCGTTGTGTAGACGACATTTGCTTCAATTTACTCCAAGCGATTTATATGGTTAAATATTACTGATGATGTAAGCTGAAATGTGGAATGTTGTGTTGCTGAGGAACTACTAAGAATTATTCGCCTTGAAAGGACATCTCTACATAAATTATCTAGTTTTGTTGTAGCTTTACGTTTAGATTTTCGATGTGTAGGCTACAGCAGTAGTGCATTGTTTATGCCGAAGCAGTTATTATGCGGTTCTTATAAATCAAAAATTTTTTGTTTTGTGACCGTCTGATCAGACGTAATTTTTATACGATAGTGACGTTTTGTTTAGATGGCACACGAATTACATGCGTTCTGTAGATGGCCCTTTCTCCAGTTTCTGCTGTTAAAGATTACTGGCGTTTCTGTTATTACTATATGTAGTGCTTTCTTTACTACTGATGATTGATTCTGAACGGCAAAATGTTGTCCTGGTAACAAATTCCTGTGCTTCAACCGTGTTTTATGGGCGGGCTCCTATTGATTTTCTAGTTCTATTACGTGTTGGCATTTCTATCATCGATATACGAGTCAGACATGCTTTCTATGTTGTAGTAGTCATTATGGGATATATCAAAATTATGGAAAATTTTCATTTATAACAGTGTGAGATGAAGTAATCTGTGTTAAATACACCACTTTGGTATTGAAGACTCTCGCGAATGATTTCTCTTCAGTGGCTGAATGTTTATTTTCTGCTACTGCAGGATTCTGCCGTTTCTGTTTCATCTCTAGCCTATCCTGATGACTGGATTAGAATGGAAGGCAACAATATGTTTGGTGTTGATATAAAGCGAAGATTCTGGCATGTGCTGAGAGACTTTCCTGTGGCTTTCCTTGGCCTATGTTAGGTGGAATAAGAACATTTCATCTACATCTACATCTACATCTATATTTATACTCCGGAAGCCACCCAACGGTGTGTGGTGGAGGTCACTTTACGTGCCACCATAAGTACCTCCCTTTCCCGTTCCAGTCGCATATGGTTCGCGGGAAGAGCGACTGCCGGAAAGCCTCCGTGCACACTCGAATCTCTCTGATTTTACATACATGATCTCCTCGGGAGGTATAAATAGGGGGAAGCAGTATATTCGATACCTCATCCAGAAACGCACCCTCTCGAGATCTGGGCAGAAGGCCACACCGCGATGCAGAGCGCCCTTCTTGCAGAGTCTGCCACTTGAGTTTGCTAAACAACTCCGTAACACTATCACACTTAGCAAATAACCCTGTGACGAAACGCACCTCTCTTCTTTGGATCTTCTCTACCTCCTCCATCAACCCGACCTGGTACGGATCCCACACTGATGAGCAATACTCAAGTATAGGTCTAACAGTTGTTTTGTAAGCCACCTCCTTTGTTGATGGACCACATTTTCAAAGGACTCTCCCAATGAATCTCAACTTGGTACCCGCCTTACCAACAATTAATTTTATACGATCATTTCACTTCAAATCGATCCGCACGCATACTCCCAGATATTTTACAGAAGTAACTGCTACCAGTGTTTGTTCCGCTACCATATAATCATACAAAAAAGGATCCTTCTTTCTATGTAATCACAATACATTACATTTGTTGTGTACATAGTTCCGCGTAGTCAGTGCGTACACATCTTTCCCACTAGAGTGTGCCCCGCTAAGGACAACAGCGCAGGCGCAGTGCTCGTCCATCTCCACACTACGTGATGGTGCTGCCTAAGAGATGGACCAAATTCTGCTTCCGCCGATCCGCGTATTAATATGTCTCGCATCCAATGAGATTGCTGCTAACGTAGAACCTTTTCTCCTCACAGATCACACTCGAGCAGGATAACTGAACGTGCGAGATATTATAATGAGTGCAGACACCTCCGATTAGTCAGTCTGCATGAGTCTGCATTTGTCTGCATTAGTCTATAGTCAAGTTTCAACCTGCACCTAATAAGATTATCATATTCCTGTACATAGCCATGAAGATAAATGAATAGACACTTTGTCAAGTATCAGATATATGTGAGAATAAGATTACGTACCAAGACCAAAGGAACTTCAGATTGTCAATTGTAAACAGCATCCAGAATCAAGTTACGTAATATCTATGTTTTTTTAATTATTTTAATTAATGTGTGTGAAAATTAATCAAGTTCTGTTTAAAGTAGGTCACCGTCAATCTGCTACTCTAAGCGTACCAGTGGCATTTCTATTGTCTGACCTAACGGCAGAAGATAAACACGCCACGATAAGACCACAAGACATATTGCTGACACTCGCCTACTTCGTCAGAGCGACAAGTCAAATAATCTGATGTTGTGTGTACCGAAGGTCTTACAGTACACACAGCACAACATTTGTCTATGTTAAGGGTCAGTTGCCACTCCCTGCACCAAGTGCCTATCCGCTACAGATTTTCCTGCATTTCGCTGCAATTTTCTAATGCTGCAACTTCTCTGTATACTACAGCATCATCCGCGAAAAGTCGCATGGAACTTCCGACACTATCTACAAGGTCATTTATATACATTGTGAGTAATCGAAGAAAACGAATGCCAACAAGAATGTACGATAACTCTGGGTGAACTATATTGTACGTTCAGATATAAAATGCTCTTCACAATAAACTACTTTTGTTTCTGCTTTGCCGAATATATGGACGATGAGGATCAGTTACGACTTATTAGCATTAAATACCAGTTGACGTTATTTACGAGTGAGTATTTCCAGTGATTAAGGAACTGCCTATTAAACGTATTCAGTTTGTTGGATGTGATGCTTATTTGTCTATTAGTTCCGAATATTTACGTGCTTTCCTTTGTCAGGAACATTTCGCTATTTTTTAATGTAATGTAACCTACACGTATTCGCGGAGCACCTAATATTTCCGATGATATAACAGGCTATCTACACGTGATGTAATTGTTGTGCTGACTTCCACCATTCATCGTGGGATGCAGTAGTAACAATAGCACACTTTACAAAAATCCCACAGACCGAATTTGAACTTCCAGTTTACTTCTTTCGTGTGATTGTTGTGGCCTCTTTCGATCAGCAGGATGTTTTTTTTTTCTTTTGTTTTCAGGTACGGGGAGCGTATTTTGAGAAAATTAATGTGTGTTCCCTACTTTGGTAATTTCTGTCGTTTTCGACAGTTATCGGTAGTCACAGTCACTGGTTATGATTTGATTTAGTGCCCAAATGCTCATCCACAGCATTTGTCAATCCATAATGAAATCTTATTTTGACTTATGCATAACTAAAGTATATTTTCAAATAGTTTCAATCTTTATTACAAAGTTCTCTTTCCACTTCATATTCTACGTTCTAACGTCCGTTGTGGTGACAGGGTGCATTTTTGCGATACGGTACTCGATTCCTTTTCCTTACTAACTGCAGTTTCATTCATTACAATATTCGTAATTCTAACTAAATGTTCGCGATATGGTTAATTTTCTTACAGAAAACTGTTTCCATTTATCACGATCACGAAATCGACACAGATATGACGTGACATTCGGCATGATGTTTACATTTGTCACATGATTCCTACTTCACTTGCCAAAGCCGATGATTCCTATCAGTGTTTATGATTTCATAGCTCCCGGTCAATGTGTCACGTGATGATATAATGTTCTAGGTACGCTCAGCAGCGTATGTGCATACTGTCTACAAAAGCTGCTACATATAGAGGTATTGGCAAAGTAGTAACAAATTAAAATGGCACCCACAACACGATGGTTTCTCGTGTACCTCAGTGTTTATTACGTCATATCTCCTGAACTCTTATAACTCTGTAGACACATTTAGTTAGATATGAGGATACTGTCTGCAAAGTTTCTTGCGAATAGAGTCATAGCACACGAGTAATAAATTTGAACGTCATGCATGTGGCCTCTGTTTCTCATGCATCTGATTTTTATGGCTTCTTATCTCCTGAACTATGACAGGTAGATGGTTCCCACCCCGACAGCGATTGTGCCTGATAGAAAAGGAATATTCGATTGAAATCGGTCTAGTGATTTATGAGTAGGTGTGGCAGATACATACACACACGGATATGTACGTACATACAGTTTTATAATATGTGTGAACTAGGCAATACAGTTTATTTTCTGTGTGTTAATAGTCTCGTACAACTGAGTGAGACACTTGATTTCACGTCTATTACCTATTAATCCCGTGTTACACTTTAAAAGTTTTGGTCACTTTCAGTGTTACATACGTTATTTACGGATAATCTCACAAATGCTCAACGCTCTACTGGGACACGAGATCGATATGACAGTGTCTTATAATCGTCACCCTCTTCAGTGAGACCTATCACTGACACAGATAGTGAGATAATGGACTGGGTAACATGATTTTACTTCGAAAGCTAATGGCTTTCAAAACTGTCTACTGTTAAATTTCAGTAACAACGGTTACTTACAGTCAACACTCGAGTCGCTAGTTACTAGAGGAAACATATTGCACGTGTGCATTTAAGTCAACTTGGCAAAGGCAAATATGTTCCATGTTTGGAGATTGTGTCAGGTATTCTTCAATGCGAATGTGCAGGCGTCAACAGGTCTGTACTGTCTGATGACTCGTTGATATCGCACGAAGATTGATATTAAAAGTAAGGCAGTTACTATTACTAGTCGATGATGCTGTTTCTGACAATTTTTGGCGGCTCACAAATTTATTTTATTTTACCTTTCTTCATGTCAGCAGTCTATGGTTTCCTTTCCGCGTCCACAAGAATGGATTTTGATATGCGGATATTTTCTTTCATTTCATGAAATTACGTTATTCACACCCGACTAGGAAGAAAAGGAGATTCTGGGGGCTCTTGGATATGGTAAGGATTGCAATTGTGATAACATGCTTGATGGGAGCCGTCCGGAGTGGCCGAGCGGTTCTAGGCGCTACAGTCTGGAGCTGCGCAACCGCTACGGTCGCAGGATCGAATCCTGCCTCGGGCATGGATGTGTGAGGTGTTCTAGGGTTAGTTAGGTTTAAGTAGTTCTAAGTTCCAGGGGACTGATGACCTCAGAAGTTGAGCCCCATAGTACTCAGAGCCATTTGAACTACACTCCTGGAAATGGAAAAAAGAACACATTGACACCGGTGTGTCAGACCCACCATACTTGCTCCGGACACTGCGAGAGGGCTGTACAAGCAATGATCACACGCACGGCACGGCGGACACACCAGAAACCGCGGTGTTGGCCGTCGAATGGCGCTAGCTGCGCAGCATTTGTGCACCACCGCCGTCAGTGTCAGCCAGTTTGCCGTGGCATACGGAGCTCCATCGCAGTCTTTAACACTGGTAGCATGCCGCGACAGCGTGGACGTGAACCGTATGTGCAGTTGACGGACTTTGAGCGAGGGCGTATAGTGGGCATGCGGGAGGCCGGGTGGACGTACCGCCGAATTGCTCAACACGTGGGGCGTGAGGTCTCCACAGTACATCGATGTTGTCGCCAGTGGTCGGCGGAAGGTGCACGTGCCCGTCGACCTGGGACCGGACCGCAGCGACACACGGATGCACGCCAAGACCGTAGGATCCTACGCAGTGCCGTAGGGGACCGCACCGCCACTTCCCAGCAAATTAGGGACACTGTTGCTCCTGGGGTATCGACGAGGACCATTCGCAACCGTCTCCATGAAGCTGGGCTACGGTCCCGCACGCCGTTAGGCCGTCTTCCGCTCACGCCCCAACATCGTGCAGCCCGCCTAAAGTGGTGTCGCGACAGGCGTGAATGGAGGAACGAATGGAGACGTGTCGTCTTCAGCGATGAGAGTCGCTTCTGCCTTGGTGCCAATGATGGTCTTATGCGTGTTTGGCGCCGTGCAGGTGAACGCCACAATCAGGACTGCATATAACCAAGGCACACAGGGCCAACACCCGGCATCATGGTGTGGGGAGCGATCTCCTACACTGGCCGTACACCACTGGTGATCGTCGAGGGGACACTGAATAGTGCATGGTACATCCAAACCGTCATCGAACCCATCGTTCTACCATTCCTAGACCGGCAAGGGAACTTGCTGTTCCAACAGGACAATGCACGTCCGCATGTATCCCGTGCCACCCAACGTGCTCTAGAAGGTGTAAGTCAACTACCCTGGCCAGCAAGATCTCCGGATCTGTCCCCCTTTGAGCATGTTTGGGACTGGATGAAGCGTCGCCTCACGCGGTCTGCACGTCCAGCACGAACGCTGGTCCAACTGAGGCGCCAGGTGGAAATGGCATGGCAAGCCGTTCCACAGGACTACATCCAGCATCTCTACGATCGTCTCCATGGGAGAATAGCAGCCTGCATTGCTGCGAAAGGTGGATATACACTGTACTAGTGCCGACATTGTGCATGCTCTGTTGCCTGTGTCTATGTGCCTGTGGTTCTGTCAGTGTGATCATGTGATGTATCTGACCCCAGGAATGTGTCAATAAAGTTTCTCCTTCCTGGGACAATGAATTCACGGTGTTCTTATTTCAATTTCCAGTAGTGTATTTTTGAGGGTGCAAATCCGTCGCCTTTCAGGGTGAGACCTCCTTGACACCTTTACTGCGGGATGGAGACAAGATGGTGGCGGTTCCATTATGCTGTGAGGAATATTTGCGTGGGCACCCAGGGGTCCACTGAAGCTCGTGCGAGGTACCATGATGGTGAAGGAGTATGGTATATTGGTTGCAGACAAATGACACCCCTTCACGACGGTCACGATTCCCGACGGCAGTGGCATTTTTCAACAAGATAATGTGCCATGTCACAAACCCAGGACTGTGTTGGAATGTTTCAAGGAACGCATTGGTGAGTTGCAGTTGATGTGATAGCCTCCCAACTGGCTAAATCCGAACCCCATAGAACACATCTGGGATGTGATTTAATCTGGTGGCAGAATTCATTGCCCCCCCCCCCCCCCCCGATATTTCCTGGATTTTGGTGACTTGTGTGTGGATATGTGGTGCCAACTCCCTCCAGTGACCCACCAAGGCCTCACTGTCATCCTTGCCAAAGGTGGACATATTGACTGTTCCATACGTGGTCATAATGATCTGGCTGATCAGTGGACAGACAGGCTCTATACGTAATATTCAGCAGTGGTATAAGTAAAATGACGTCAAAAGGAATAAACTGTACTGTCATAAAAGAAAAACATGTTTTTGGTGGATATCATTATGTGAAAATGGAAAGAGAAAGAAAGCACTGTATTTAAAATAATCCAAATTGAGAGGCTTATGCTCTTGAGCGATGTACGAAAAGCAATTTAATGTTTAACGTGAGGGAAAATATTTTTGGTTTTGTCTGTTGGTCCTTTATTTAAAGTGATGTAAGAGGCTACCGGTATGTGTCTATATTAACTGTGATTTAATAGATTCAGATAAAGGATACGTGGTTGAACGATATTGTTCCTTTTCAAGTGAAACATTTTTCTGCTATACGATCACAGATACACTGTTTGAGTGCAAATTGATTTAAGCTTAGCACGTATAATAATTAGATATTAATTTGCAGTAATGTTCTCACGAATATCAATTCCAGATAAAAATTTCATCAGTTAATTGGAAATTATATCCTGCCAGTGCACAGTTTTTTCTTCATCGACACTGTTAACAAAAGCATTAAAAAATCCAGCCTTTTCCGTTTTTCATGATCGTGGAACAAGGAATATTTTAATTGCGGAAAGACTTTTGCGCGCAACCTGTTTATTTTCGTGCGGCTGGATGAATCTGCTCATGAAAAAAGTAAACATAGCTGACGTTCACTATATATTTTGACTGCAGTTTTACACATACGACGCTCTGATCTACATTTAATGATTAAATCTAAAAATGGAGACTATCTTCTCGTTGAATTATTGTACAGTTCACTTCCAGTGAACACAATAGATGATAAATTTTATTATACTGAAGCAGCACTGCCGTTTGTGACTGTCTACAGGCCTGGGAGCATGTATAATTCAGAGATATTTAATGGGCACACACTGAACTCTCTTCAGTTTTAAAATGTAAGTGTAAAGGATGCAAATACAGACAATCTAAATTTTTATATCATTTGTACTGTTTACAGAAAATCTTCGTTTTATATTTTGCAACTACAAAACGTAACCCATCCGATTCCGCATTACGGTGACATTACTGTAAGCAGACTAATGAAGCTATTACAATTCAGTAACATATAACTGTGAATAACGACTGAGCTTCCTGGTAGCGCGCTAAAATCTGTGATGATTTTAGTGAATTTATATGGCTTCCTTTTCTCAAGTATATACTCTGACGTAATAGCAATTCATGGCGGGTTTAAGGGTCCCAAACGAATGTGTTCCTGTTTTCACTAACAGACTACCTGAGTTCAATCGGCTCTTTAAAGTATGTTTCTCACTTCTCTGTTAATTCCTACCTTCCTTATATAAAGTCACCAGACATCTCTATGTGGCCAGGACGGTTCTGGTTCTTCGGAGTTTGGTCCCATTGTCCCAATCAGGCACGGTCAGAACATCTAAAGGTTAAAATCAAATTACGGCTCATGTAAGGTTTCCGAATATAACCTACTATATTTCTAACATTGGAAAAAATCTAAACTTTATTTGAATATCAATTTAAATTGGGCAGTTAACCAAACGCTGTAATGCCATTTTAAACAACAGATGGATGTTTTTGAATGATGTACACAAATCGGATTGGGCACAAACATGCTACGTGTGTCTTACAGATGTGTTACCAAACTACAAAATTAATGTTACGGACTTGTTGCAAGAGTGTGTTGATATGCAGCAGTTTGTCACAGCTCTGGGAGCAGGGGAGCATAGAAGAAGCTGTCACTGATATGCTTTGGACAGAATGTTCCAACACTCCACATTCAAATCTTTCTTATGAAAATATGTTTGATTGTGGAATGTGTGTTACTTTTTCTGGGTACATATGCAGAAGTCAGGCTTGTCTTCTCTTTCATGAGTGAGATATGTATGTCTGACAAAACTCAAATGAAAGCAGAAACTTTGAAAGCAATGTTAATGATGAAAGCTAATTTGTAATAAAATTGCATCGAACTGTATATTTCTTAAACCTAAAGGAAAACGAAAATTTGGTAATGTTCTGAATCAAATTTATTCCACAAAGCACTATGGGGTCATGAGTAAGTGAGTGTTATAAACTGTCTGTACTTAGCTAAGGAAGAGTTGTGACCTGTATACCAACTTTTAAAATTTGGGTAGGCTACATTGAAATTATACACATAACTATGAATACGCTTTTGTTTTATATAACATTTGTTATATTACGATGTAGTGCCTACTACTCACTTCAATTTTAATATTGTATAAAAACTACAGAGCATTGTAATGTTGTGAGGAGTGAGCAGTTATGAAACTGGTCCCAGCTTGAGCCCACAGAAATACAGTCGCCTTACCAGATGATGTTGGGGAGATCCTTATGAACCGTAAGAACCTGTCTCTACTGCAGTACAATAATATCAGTGAATGGTATTCAGCAAATGTTACAGGCTAACTTGCAAAAAACTGGAAACTATTTAACAATGTGGTTCCAGTTGGTCATCAAAAGAAATTTTCGAAATTTTGCACGAAAGTGAATATATGTGACAGCTTTCGTGCAATGGCATGTAGAGAATTAGCAAACGTTATTGCAAACATACTTGCTATAACAACTGAAATTCAGAGAACGATAGCTATGGCTTCAGAAGTCAATTATAGTTGGTCTATACCCAACAAATGACCATTTGAAGCATTATCTAATTATCTTGTTATTCAAATTCAATGAAAATTGCAAACATTTTATTCCCTAGCGATTTGATGGATGCACAAATATTTGAGTAAAACAGTGTATACGTTAATGTGTTCAGTATACAGTACTCTGTGCAAGAGCAGACGGCTATATGAGGGGATACCTCAACACGAAGGAAGACAATTTAAAATGGCTCCATTCTGTCTCAATCCGCCATAAACTTGAGAAACATGTGAATGTGTAATACGCCAATTGAATACACAGAAATTTACCATTTTTGTTGTATTAAAAAATCTTTCAATGCTATACACTTCTCATCAACATTCTACTGAAGTGCTCAAGTGCTATTTGTGCTGCTTTCATTATAAAGGGCAATTTGTTCCACATCTAGCAGATTGCTTGCAGAATACAATCACAGACACAGTTGTTGTATATGCTGATACTAATTTCTTGTTACAACCAAGTGCTATTCACACATCTCTTGCACATAAATCATAATAGTTTTGCTTAACTTCACTAATATAGAGTTTACTCTTGATGATGTACGAATTAAAAAAAAAACTTTAAAATATAATTCAAGTAGTCGATGAGATGACAGATGTGCCAAGATGCTGATAGCACAAACAAAAATTTCTGTAGAGCAACTGAATAAGTCAATTGCTCATAAAAATGAAGTGACAAACTAGTAAGGGCACTTTTTAATTACACATGGGGAAACGGAAGGAGTAGCAATAATATATCTACAAATGATGATTGGTTATTAATGCAAAAATTTAAAGACAACATGATGATCTGAAAGGGGTAATTTAAGAGTGGATAAAGGAAATTCTACTTTTACCATGTACTCCAATGATTATTTTGTAAAAAAGAGCAATTCCTTAATGATAACAATGTCATCAGAATAGATAAGGACACAACATTGGGATTTCAAAAAAGTATTTCTTGGTTAAGGATTAGGAGAAAAAATATATTTTTATGAGTCCTGCAGCCCAGACATAAGAGAGAGACTTTCTATTAAGGCTGGCTTTCAAATGTATAGATAGTCCTTGTTATTACCTAGACATAAACATTCCTGATGAAGCTAAATTTATATCCCTTGATGTTACTAACATTTACACAAATGTACTAGTAAATGGATCCACTGAACGGATTAGGAGAAACATAACAGGATACCAGTTCCTGTAACATCTGAATTTGTAGATAGCCTTAATATCACACTTTCCCAGAACTATTTTATATTCAACGAGTCATTCTCTAAGTATGCATAGGGGTTGGCCGTGGGTTGCTAATTAAATGGACTTTTGACTAATATTTTCACGAATTTCATAGAAAATAAAAAAGTGAAAAGAGTTAAGATATTTTGAAGAAAATACTATGCTAGAAAATGCATGCGTTTGGCACAATAACTTTCATAAACTGGAATGAAGGTGACAAACATGAATAGCGTAGCTTGGTTCATAAAACACACAACTAGTGTTAAATTTAACATCAGAAAATGGAAATGATTATATTAATTTCCTTGATTTCACAATTTCCAGAAAAAATAAGGAACTCCTTTTTTAATATTTTTAGGAAACCTGCTACAACCGATGCAATTATTCATGAACCTTCCTGTCATTGCATTCTGTACAAATATGCCTACATACATGTATCATTTAAAAGAGTACTTAATGTTCCTGTGATTTCAGAAAACGTAGCTGCCGAGTTGGATAATATGAAATATGTCCCAGCATATAATAGAAAAGACGCTTAAGTTGTTGAAAGTATATTCCAAAAGAAAACTAGAATGAACCAAGTCAACACAAACGAAGTTTTTACACTCCTAAAAGTTCAAGAGTAAAAAAAAATTAAATGTGTCACCCATCTTCATGTAGGCAAGATTTCTCATAAAATCCCCCAGATGTTTAGAAGTCAATGTCACAATAGCTTTCCAAAAAGACAATGACATTAGAGTTGGTCTTAAGAACAAATAAGATATAATACTAGAATAGAAACTGGAGGCTTTTACAAAATTAATTTTTAACAGTTTGAGATGTTGTATATTGATCAGTCTGATAGAAAACGTAGGAATAGATTAGTAGAACATCTTCAAAAGTGCAGGACATGAGCCTTAAGTCTAATGTAAAGTCTTGCAGACATAAAATGGGTTTAGAAAATGATATGAAATTATCACATAAACTTACCTATGGCAACTATATAAACATTCATGAGGAATTGGGATTCTTTTGTAACTTTAAACCATACACTGACATTATTTTAAAAGAAGTAAATGACTTACAAAATGAATTTCCTGAAGAATTTTACAGAACTTTTACAATTTGAAGAAACAATTCTTCTGTATTATTTCCAAATGCACATGTTTGTTAGTGGCTTACATTCATAGTCAGTGATGCCCATAGTTGTACATAGATGATAATGAATTCAGTTTAGGTTAACAGCTATTTTAGCCAATCATTTGACCTGTGTCTATATACTGTAGTCCTCATGTCAGTTGTAATTTACCTTAGATTCCCATTTATTAAGAGTTCAAGTATATATGTTCTTTCTTAACCTTATTTTAAGACAAAATATTAGATGCTGTACGGCTCTCCTTGAGGCGTTTTCATGTAACACTTACTTTGCTTAACCTTTAATTCTAAAGGGAGTGGAAGGACTGACCCAAAAAAGTGAACATTTCGGTTTCAATGTGATTATTAACTACCAAAAACAATCTCAAATAAAAACTGTTAGGCACCGTTCAGGCAAGCTTATTTACAAAACACTCGTCACATAAAATTATAAGCAAGTAATAAATCATTAGACAACGATCTCCTATAAACATTGAGAAAAGCCAGTCAGGCAAAATATTTAAGGAACTCTCTCATTGCATTAAATCATAAATAAACTAATAAACCATTAACAAAGATGTCATATAAAATTCACAGAAGGCACTAGGGCTGAATTTGACCATAACTCTAACAAAATAACTCTATTTATGACACGTTATTTAAGACCCTTTGAATCCCAATAACATAAAATTACATGTAAAATAACAGTGGACACACAACCTCAATTTCAACACCAGTACTCAGATCATATTTATTATAACGTATCTTGGGCGATCTTACACATTACTAGACTAGAGAACATTGCAGATCGAACCACGAAATTATTCAAATGCCCATTGGCTTGTAAGATGGGCTTCCTGGGCGTAGAAAGTTACGACTTTGTACAATCATAAATATGTAGCAACAGAAGTAAGGCCCAAGCTTGTAATGCCAAAGTTTAACCACGAAAGATGGAACCAAATGAGGGAAGTAATCCTTTACTTCAAAACAAGACGTGGTTCTGTTTGAAACCCCACATCGAGTAGGCCACCGATATGTGAACCCAGCAAACGTTACCGACGACGAACACACGAGCTCATCGAAGACCATCACCTGTAAGCCAAAATTGTAATCTAAAGGGAAGCACTGCGCTTCGGTTACCCGCTGCCTCAGTTCACTGAAACACAGACCACACCCGACAACAGGACGTCCAAAAACTTTTTTAACTTTAACGATCAAAATTAACCAGTACAATAACAGTATAAAATCAAAGCTTAACAACAACCAGTTTCACTCGCAAGTCCTTTCTTTAAGTGAAACAGTACCTGATAAAGAAACGCCAAGTGTGAGAAATGAACTGGCTCACGAGAACCGACACTGACTATAACTTAATGACACACATATTGGCCAACTTAAGTGGGCCTGCAAAGTTCAGCACGGCAACCTTTCGAAATAAAAACTCGGTTTGCTCGCAAAGGACATATTGATTTTTTTAATTCCTACACTGACACTTGTATAGTACCAGAGGTAGGACACACTAAAGAACATCACAGGTACATTCGCTGGTTATGTTGATTTCGAGCAGAAACGAGACAATTGACTATCACAGGAAGCGTTAAAAACTGACCACCAGCAGCGGAAATACACGCTTCCTGTCTAATGTGGAACGACTGCTGCACACGTGCTAGCATCTCAGCGGGGATGTCTCAGCAAGCTGCCGTACTACATCGCTGGGTATCATTGGGTATCTTTACTGACAGCGTCTTTCATCTCCCCCACTTGGAAAAAAGTCTACAGGCGTCATATCCAGGGAGTGGGCTACCCAACGTCCAGTACCACTGCTTTCAATCCAAATATTAGGAAACAATTCGTAAATACATGCTGTATTACTTTGTGCACTACACGCTAGACAGCTGTTATGCTGATACCACAGGTTTCTCCCAGTGTGCAGAGCCACGGCTTCCATATTCCATGGAAGGAGGTCTGTTAGGAGGCTGTGATACTTGTGAGCATTCAGTGTTCCGACTATTAAAATTGGACCTATGAGCTGAAGCTTCACTATCCCACATCACACTTTCACATCCCACTACTTTGATATCCATTGCAAGATTATCGATCATGAATTTGGTGTATTCAACCTTCCCCCTTCCCCTTTCTTTCAAACATGATCCCAAGTAGAATTAAGTAAACGTTATGTAATTCGAGTACAAAATCTTCTTTCGGTTCACGAGTGTTTGGTCTTATTGTTTCTGACATCGCTTAAGGAAAGTATGAAGTCTTTGTACTAGAGTTACTGTAGTTCGGTGTGGTGTCTATATCTCAAAGTTTCGTAAGTTAAAAACCGACTTTTAAATTATGTAACTCTAATTCGTCATATAGAACGTAAAATTAATATAACTTTTCTGACACGTCTTGCTCTGTTGAGTGGTTGGCTAGCTGCATTTGTGGCAACTCGTGAGTCTCTCTTTGGAAGGATCTCAAGTAATTTTTAAGTGCCTCAGTCCTGAAGTAATTCCTTAAAGATGCATGCAACTCAGTTAATCCTCATCTGGTAATTAGCCAGTTCAGAGTGGAGCAGCATTTCCGCTGCACACGTTAGCATCAACTATAGATTCAAGTTGAACCTCCGTATGTAGGAATTAGGGAACTGTCACAATCAGTAACATTACTGTAAAATTCAGTAGTTGCATTAATAGACACAGACGGATTTAATATGTGGCAATAAAAGGTTTTAAATTTTAATGTTTAACAATTTATTAAATTAATGTTTGTATACAAGGTAGAATAGTTATATCACTTCTAGTTAACACTATAGAGAAACATTACACAGAGAGAAGCACAGGTATTAAAGTTCACACATCTGCCCCAGTACATAAGCTGTATAGTAAGAAATGTACTATAGTAGGAAGTATTGACATGATACAAACCAGCAGCTTTCACAGAAGAAATTTTATTAGGCAGTTTTCGAAGAAAAATTTTCGACATAAAGTTCTGGTATGTCGATTCCACTGCAATTTTCACTCAGTAATCACAGGAATAGGTTTTGTCACTGTTGTGAAATTTCATTAACTGTAGGTATTTAATTTATTGTCCTTTTCTTTTGTCTATGGTTAACTTTTTCGGATTGGAAGCCAAGTTCGAAACTAGCACATGTTGGCTGTAAATAATGCAGTAAATGAATTCAAATGAGTTTTTCAGAAGTCAATATACAGGTGTACACTATATACATTGAGAGACTTTTCTTTAGCTAGTCTTGTGCATGAATTCTGTTTTATATCTTAAGAGAAAACTTTGAGGTTGGTGTCTATCTGTGACTGCAATTTGTGAAACGTATTTTCTCACTGCTTTGTTGGAGCAGCGTTGGTTAAGTGAAAGGTATTTTGTTATTCTGCAATATTGTTGGCAAATGTTAATGAGAAATGTGTTACTAGACAGTGACATTTTACTACCGGTGAGGTGTTGCTGAAATACTTGCACTGTACAACGTATCTGACTGGAAGTCAGTATGAATAACCGACTGAAGCTGCGGAAATGTCTTCAGTAGCATCTATTGTCACATGCTTTCTCTTAAAGTGGACTAATTTAGGGTTATTGATTTTCTTGTGAATGATTTTGTCTTGTTTTCGTAAAGTTGTGGAGGGTTAAGCTTCAGCTCCAAATTGATAACTGAGTAGCATTCTTGTGGATGTTGTCCTGTGATCTGAAGTATGAGCTCGTGGTGGAATTATACACAGTTGTTCATACTTGAATTCTTTGAGTGTAGAAACTGTGTTCCTTTAGACCATACAGTGTAGGTTACTTCAGTGGTAGGTATTCTTTTGAGGTTTGTACTATTTATGGGAGATGGTTGTTAGCTTTCTGAGATCATATGCGAAGTTCTGATAGTGGTATTATTAATTGTTGAGGATTCTTGTGAGTATATTCTGCTGAGGGTACTGCACAATTTTCTTGGTGTGAAAATTTGTGGTAAACAAAATTCATTGCGCCAGAGTAGATGTATTATTCTGTTGAATATTCACACTATGTGGCCCTAGATTAATGTAGTGGTATCCATCTATAATAATAATTCATTGGTGTTTGAGATCTTCGTCTTGGTGTGTCGTTTTCCACTTAGTCAAAATGTCAGTCAGTACTACATCCAAAAGTGGTGATAGAGGGGTGAGTGAAGATACAGATAACATTTCATTAGCAGCAGAGATGAGTAGTAGAGAAACTACTAAGGTCTATATTTCATGTGAGGTGTGTGTCGGAGAAATAGATAGTCAGGATAGTCAATTTCCTGTACTGAGAGAGATTCAGGAAAAAATACAGTGGTAATTAATATTTGTTAATAATCCTCTAGGATGTGATGAGTTACAGCACTCTAAATAAGTGTCTGATGGTTTGAGTTTTGCATCTCAATCTGAAATGTAAACTCATGTGTGATCTTCCCCTTCAAACATTATTAGCGGAACTGATATGAATGCATTTTAGCAAATGCTGTAGGTGTTGATTCATAAACAAGAAAAGAGTAGTATCAGAGAGGAGGACCGTATTAATTAGATTAAAGAAAATAAGAAAAATATATGAAGGAAAGTAATAAAAGTCGAGAGGTGAATGGCAAAATGTTTAGGGAAGAGATTATGAAAGATAAGAAGCAGCTTAGCGGATAAGTTAAACTTAAGTTTGATAACCAGCCCATGCAGTACATCAGGAGTTTCAGCCTGAGGTGAATAATTTAAAGACCAGGCTCGAAATTACAGAGACACAACAGTTTAAGCAAAACGAGCCACTCAGAAACAACAAGAAAGTATACGCTTTGACGCAGTTCTTAGGTCACACACACTAATGACATGCATGAAAGAATGACAAAATTGGTGTAATAGCCCTCATTCAGATCACTCAACTTAGAGAACATGGACATCAACACGATTCACTTATCAGTGAACTCGAAAGTCAGTTTGATCCCTTAATGTGAAGTTGGAAGCTCAGTCACTAAGTAACAAATTACTACAATTTAAAAATGTGTTGTGGAGTTGTTTACAACCTTAGTCAACTGTCAACTAAATGTGGTAGGAATTCTGAAGCCGCTAAATAAATTACTTTTTCTAACACACAAGCATTTCAGTCATCACAGCAGTTCAAAGTAGGTCAATAAACGTTAACCGTCAGCATATGAGAAAGATCAGTTAAGTAAATTCTCATGTATCACGGAATAAGAATAAATCAGAGCAAGGAGGCAAGGTCAGGAGGCTTCATGGTTTTCCTCACAGAAACAAGGACGAGAGACGTACTCGTTTCGTGTAAGAGGGCGTGTTTGTGATTGTGACTTGTTTCAGAGACAATCTATGGGGTGAATGAGAATTCCTGCACCTAGAGGAATGATAATTCAATTACAGGCGCTATCTTTCTATTTGGAAGTTAAAAAATTTGTGTCATATTCGGAACGAAATACATCCGAGGGCGTGACTTAAACCGTTTGATTGTTCCTTTCCTCCAACATGGGCAGTCTTAATCTATGTCTGGATACCTTGAAGGTGACCAAACACTAGAACGTAAATACAAGAAAGGTGGAGACTTCCATGAAGCTTTCCCGTCAGCCTAGTGGTCACAAAAAATATGAGATCATGTCAAACACTGCATTTTTGTCCTCAGCCATTTAGAGCAGTTACAACTATAGAGTGCTGTATATTATTTGTGGTCCATTTTATTTAACCCTTACAGCCTTGTGGAACTTACCCAAATATGTCTCACCAAATTACCGATTTCCTTGAGGAACATAGTACTGCCAGCTTCCTGTAAGCATTATATAGAAGCATTTCAAAGCCTTGTACAGGAACTCTGCCAAGGTAACCGCACACCAAGGAACAATAATCAGGATTATTACAGACATCTTCTGAGCGCAGCATAAAAAACCAAATAATTGGCACACAAGGAGAAAGACTAGTAACAGAGCAAATGTTAGACAAGCTTTCAGATCCAAATCTTATTGTATTGAAAATACATTCCAGAGGTCAGATTAGCTATCAGGAAAGATTCCTAAGTAGGAATAGCCCGAGGAACCAGGGAATAAAAGGAAACGAGAAGAACTTTCACTGTAGTACACACATCAAAAAAGTTTTGCATCACCGCATTTCCTGAAGATATGCGTTGACCGTAGATATTACATCACAGATACAGTCCCTTTGACTGTTCAGAGATGTTACTAAACCCGCCCAAAGATGTAAACAACCATGTATGAGCAGCGCCTATTAGACAGAGAGGGTCCGACAGCTGATCAGTTCCTGCCATTCTACCAAAAAGGAGGTACACGGCTCGTGTTGTCTGTAGTTCAATCATGCCTAGCAGGTCAATACCGCGGTTCGATCGCGTCCGCATTGTTATTTTGTGCCAGGAAGGGCTCTCAACAACGGAAGTCTCCAGGCATCTTGGAGTGAACCAATGAGATGTTGTTCGGACATGGAGGAGAAGCAAAGAGACAGGAACTTTCGATGACACCCCTCGCAAAGGCCGCCCAAGTGCTACCACTGCAGTGGATGACCGCTACCTAGGGAATATGGCTCGGAGGAACTCTGACGGAAAGGCCTCCGTACTGAGTAATGCTTTATGCGCAGCCACAGGACGTCGTGTTACATCTCAAACTGTGGGCAAGAGGCTGCATGATGTAAAACTTCACTCCCGACGTCCATGGCGAGGTTCATCTTTGCAACCACGTCACCATGCGGCACGGTGCAGATGGGCTTAACAACATGTCGAATGGACCGCTCATGATTGACATCACGTTCTCTTCACCGATGAGTGTCGCATATGCCTTCAACCAGACAATTGTTGGAGACGTTTTTGGAGGCAACCCGGTCGAGGTGTTCGCCTTAGACACACTGTCAAGCGAGTGAAGCAAGGTTGGGGTTTCCTGCTGTTTTGGGGTGGCATTTTGGGGGGTCGACGTACGCCGCTTGTGGTCACGGAAGCTGCCGTAACGGCTGTATGATACGTGAATGCCATCCTCCGACCGATAGTCTAGTACATATCGGCAGCTTATTCGCGCTTCCATCGTGCACGTCTTTTGAATGACTTCCGTCAGGATAACGACCTCACTCGACTACACTGGCCAGCATGTTCTCCAGACATGAGCCCTTCTAACATGCCTGGGATAGATTCAAAAGTGCTGTTTATGGACGACGTCAGTCACCAACCACGCTGAGGGATATACGCCGAATCGCCGTTGAGGAGTGGGACTATCAGGACCAACAGTTACTTGATGAACTTGTGGATAGTAAGCCACGACGAATAGAGGCGCGCATCAATGCAAGAGGACGTTCTACTGGGTATTAGAGGTACCGGTGTGTACAGAATTCTGGACCACCTCCTCTGAAGGTCTCGCTGTATGGTGGTACAAAATGCAATGTGTGGGTTTCCTGAGCAATAAAGAGGCCGGAAATGATGTTTATGTTGATCTATATTACCATTTTCTGTACAGGTTCCGGAACTCTCGGAACCGAGGTGATACAAAACTGTTTTTGATGTGTGTACAATGGGAACAGGCTTAACCCATGTTATCTCGGTCAAGGGAGATTAAATTCACTCTCGTTATAATCAGAGAGCAAACGGGTCCACGTTAAAATGACATGCAACGCAGGCGTCGAACGGAGCGTTCCACGAGATGGAGAATACTGCAGTTAATGTTGTGTACATTTGAAGGATATCAGAGATGCACTGTTAGAGGAGGTAAGAGTAATCAGAGTTTTGTAGTTCTTCCGGTTCTCATTATTTCAGCCGATAAATTCAAGTTATTTTGGCTCTCGGTTTTGGGGGCCCCGTTCTGTTGCCACTGTGCCACTGAAGTAGCATTTTGTAAACGCGACGCGGGGTCAATCTGGTCAGCTCTGCCTTACGGCCAACAAAGTTGGAAGGAACGATTATGAGGAAGAACTTTGAAGTTCCAAGCAAATTGGGATTGGTGTTACGTGCCAGGAGCACAAGTTTCCGGTGAATTCATTCATAGCATCATTGCTTACCACAGAGGCAATTCCAGCAGTCAATTTTCTTAGTGAGCATAATCCAGTTTTCGAATTAAGCGATGCAGATGTACATTTTAATATTAAAGGTGTATCTGTATGGTTAAAATTTGGAGACTAGATTTTCAAACAAGAGGATGAATCGAGTTGTCTATAATACCTCTGCCGTCCCAAGTTACTAACTTTGCAGGAATCCTTTTGTGACTGTATGGTTGTCGTCAGGGTGTTATACTGTGAGCAGAAAGAGTATGCCGATGAACTGGACTTAATACAGAACAAGGTTAACAAAGCTGAGGCGAAGGTGTTAAGTGTGCTCTTCTAACTATTCCACTGCTATGACATCCTGATTTGTAACCAAAATATTTATTGCAATTGATTTCTTAAAGATTGGCATGGATAATCATCTTTTCCAAGAAATAGAGGGAGATGTTGTGATATGTCACAAAATAATTAAATTCGCCCGCCAGCAGTTGTCAAAATTTGATCATAACTAGTCTGTCACTGAGTTTCCATAGTTTGAATTTTCACGAAATTATGTTTCACTTATACAGTAATAACAACAAATTATACAGTGACTATCATGCACTTCAGATTCCTACAGCTTCCAAATTCACCCGTGGTCACGGACAGAACTTGACATCTAACTTTCAAGAATCATTAACACTCTTGTCTACGCTCCACACGTCCAAGATAGGAGGAGGAGGAGATTAGTGTTTAACGTCCCGTCGACAACGAGGTCATTAGAGACGGAGCGCAAGCTCGGGTGAGGGAAGGATGTGGAAGGAAATCGGCCGTGCCCTTTCAAAGGAACCATCCCGGCATTTGCCTGAAGCGATTTTAGGGGAATCACGGAAAACCTAAATCAGGATGGCCGGAGACGGGATTGAACCGTCGTCCTCCCGAATGCGAGTCCAGTGTGCTAACCACTGCGCCACCTCGCTCGGTCCCAAGATACTTTTACCACGCCTTATCACGAGCACCTGTTGGTTTAGTCAGAGGGAGCGAAGAAGACTGCCATGAAAAGAATTTCCTTCCGTTACACCTCAGAATGTTTGCATTTGAAAATTATATTTCTCTGACTCTAGTTGATGCTGCTACTGGACGGGATGGAAACCCCACATGAAAATTAGTTATGGGGAAGTGGAATTACAATGGCAATACAGCACTGAGACAATTTTATGTCTTCAAAAAGGATATTATATTCAGATGGAGAAGTCCAGCAGATTTTCACCGGATTCCATGACTACCTGACGAATTAGACACTAAACTAATCTGGTGTAAAGAAATGAGCTCTGCACAATTTGGTCCTTGTAAATATTTCCGTAATCTGCGCCTCGCGTGCTACTTTAATAATATATAAAAAGAATTCGTTGTGTTGAAATGCGTCAGGCTGGAGCCGGCCTAATTATTTCACTTTAATTACGCATACTACTTTCTCAGTCTAACAACACTTTTCTCTTACAGTTGCTCGCATAATGCGTGATTGCAGACGTTGCAACCAAATATTCGGAGTTAATTTGTTTATCAGTTATGCATGTGACATCAAGCTGGTGTATTCACTGAGTCTTAGTGAAGCCATCGCAACCAAGCATTTCGTGTTGTCCAGAGAGGTCCAGTATCCTGGCGAATCATTTACCTGGACTTGTGAAGGTCAAGCCACAAGGCCGGAGACTGCGTTGCATTCACGTGCTATTGCGGGCTGATCGCCGCTCTGGTGAGAGAGAATGCCTTTTGCGCGTACTATGGGCAGAAGACTGGTGATAGTGCCGTACCAGGTAACTAGAGTTGGTGTAGTGTAAATGACATGGCAGTGACCGTAGGAGACATCTGCATTTTTTAAAGCAGAGTTTGCTGGTCAGTGGCCAGATGCTGGTCATAAAAGAGCAGCATACAGGATCTCTGGTCTGCAGATAAGATGTTGAGAGGTACATGGGAGCAGAAGTACAAGTGAAGCCCGCTTCCAAAATTTTTCTGCCCCGACAGTCTGATGCCAAGACTCGAAGGATAGTTACCGAAGCTCTGACAGACGACGTACGGCACACGTTGACTGGGCGAAGGACGTAGCCAACGGGGGCGGGGGAGTACGCGGAGTCCTCCTATCACCTCCCATCTCTTTGCCTCTTTCTGGAACTGACTGGAAACGATTTCGAGGGGTGCCTTTCCGAGGTATGAAAGGAGGTTACCAAAAACCAAGAGACGCTTTCGGAGTTTTCGAAATTCCACTTTGAACTTACGCATATCACCTGTGTGTAATCAGGAGGATAATGAGATCCGTGGTTCGCCGTCGCATCACGTGGGCGTAGTTCAGCAACAGCTAACAGCGGCCGCAGTTCAGTACACCCCGATTTGTCGGAAAACACCTCAGTGGCAGTCACGGGGAGACCGCATTTGCGATGCACACTCGTGACCTCGGGAATTGCTATATATTGCGTGAAGAGGATTTCATTGCTGGTTTCTGTTTTCTAGTCGTTTTAACTTGACAAACGCGCTTCACGAACGGGTATTCAAGTTTTTCTGGAATCTAGTTTTTGCTTGAAAGGGGATTCTTTTCGTAACTACTCATGTTTTGTTTCGTAATCGAGTTAAGTAACTGGCGTTCAAACGCCCAGTGATATTTCTTTCTGATTCCTCCTTTACTCAGTGATCTGTTGTGTGCTTCTATTCGCGATCACAGGATTTTGAATAATGGCAGAAAACGTAATCTCTTTCTTTTATGTGTCTGGGCCTCATCTAAACAGTAATTTTCAAGCATCAAGCTGATGGTGACGGTAGTAATGACCTATTTTCTTATAATTGTTCTATTTTTGTTACGTACATTGATCCTCTTATTGTTTTATAACCTCGAAGTTCATGTACCTTGAGTAATTTTTACACATTACTGTGAAGAATATTAGTTTTTTAACTCAAACACTCATGTAGCAAAAATTAAAATAAAACTATTCCACGGAAATGCCCAGGTCCTTCAACCACAAGCAACAGAGCAGGCTCCTGACGAGTTAACGAACTTAATAAATAACATTATCCTATGTCCGTGGCAATCAATTTGTTCAAGAAGCCAATTAGCTTCAGAGGGGTCAGTTCTGCATACCCACGGAGCACCTGATGAGCAAACGGTTGTGTTCACAGGAAACATGGCTTTTGGCACAATGGTGAGAACTTTTTTCTTAACTATCTTTGATTTCATTTCTTTCTTATTAGTAAGTGTGTAGAGCATGTTTTGCTGCCCTATCGTTTGGTATGTTTTACCTTCAATTTACGCAGAGCTTTCTTGTCCAGTAACTTCAGTATCATCTATTGTGTCAATTTCATACCATTAGAATCAGGGCCCGCATCTCGTGGTCGTGCGGTACCGTTCTCGCTTCCCACGCCCGGGTTCCCGGGTTCGATTCCCGGCGGGGTCAGGGATTTTCTCTGCCTCGTGACGGCTGGGTGTTGTGTGCTGTCCTTAGGTTAGTTAGGTTTAAGTAGTTCTAAGTTCTAGGGGACTTATGACCACCGCAGTTGAGTCCCATAGTGCTCAGAGCCATTTGAACCATTAGAATCAGGATTGTGAGGTCAGTTAAGAATAATTTGTAGTGGTAGCATGTGATGTTCAATACGTACATTTTTGGATAGGGTCCTCCTTTAGCAAAACTAAATTTGGTTTTGTGACGCAAACATGTTTCACTGCAGTGGTAGCATCTTCAGTGTGCTTTTATTTTTCATCTAGTTCTTTACTGTTTGTACACATGTAACTATTAGTGTTTAAATCGTAATTACAGATATTTGAAAAAACACATAAACTGTGAATTTATACCTGTTTACAACTTGGTGTAGTTTTTCTGACGTGTTGTGTTTCTACAGTGACTGTTTTGTGACACAGTTTGTCATCTGCAACCACTTACACCTTAAAGTAGATAAATTGTGTAAGCCAAAATTACGAATTGAAAATTGTTATTTCTATGCCTGAAATTAATTAATTCTGTGTGTGTGTGTGTGTGTGTGTGTGTGTGTGTGTGTGTGTGTGTGTGTGTGCGTCTATTAAAATAATGTTTCACTTACATTATCTTCTTTCCCATCTTCATCACTGTCAAACAGTATATAGTGAGTTACTACTGTCACTGTCACCGCCACTGCTTCACTATTTACCAGCTGTAAAAACAAACATGGTGGGCAGTGGAATAGTTGAAACTGTAAAAACAAGCTGGCTGAAAGTGGAACAGTTGAAGGTGTTCATTGCAGTTGTTCTGAAGCTTTCAGAGGTGTCTGTGATTTTGTGTGTGTGTGTGTGTGTGTGTGTGTGTGTGTGTGTGTGCTGTGAAATGGGGAGTCAGAGAGAGAGAGAGAGGGAGAGAGAGAGAGATAGTAGGTTTTAGGATTTTTTTGTGTGGGGCTGGGGGGGGGGGGGGTTGGGTGGGTTAGGTTGGTCTGGAGGGTGACAGCTCTATTTTTTGGTCTTTTCTAATAGTTCTTTGAGGGAAGTTTCATTGAAGAGGGCTGTGTATTAATTTATCACTTGTTTGCCATCACTATGACTTTTTGTATCTCATAATTTTTTTCAGTTATCAGTTTTTGTGAGGGGCTCTTGCTGCATTTGCCAATTTTCAAATCAGTATTGATATTTGTTGGGTTATGTTTCTTGTCCATGCGGTGTTCAGCAAATGTGGAATGACAGCCTTTACTTTTTAATGCTCTTCTGTGTTTTGTATATCTCATATTAAAGTTTCTGCTTGTCTGCCCTATATAAACTGCTTTGCGGTCCTGACGTATTAGTTGGTAAATCTCAGATGTGTTGTGTTTGTCTGTGCTTGTGTTGGTTATCCTTAGTTTTCTCTTTGTTGAGTTGTCTGTACTGTAGGCTACTTTTACCCCTTGTTTTTTGAGTATATCGTCTATACTGTGGACTGCTTTGTTGTTGTACTTGAGATAGAACCGCATGTTTGCCATAGTGGGTGTTTCTTATTGATGTGTGCTTATGTGTGGGTTCTTTGTGCTTGTAAGTTGATTGGGTGGCTTTTGTTTTTGTGTTTTTGGTGTCCTTTTTAGTTTTGTTTTAATTTTGTGGTTCAGTTTATCTGTAGTGTTTGTGTGATATCCATTGTCTACTGCTATTCGTCTGATTGTCTTCAATTCATTCTTGTATTTGTTTTCAGTGAGATGGGTTTTGTTCAGTCTGTGTAGCATATATTGGATGCAAGCTAGTTTATGTGTAATTGGATGATTAGAATCTTTGTGAATGGCTGTGCTGATGGTGGTCACTTTCCTGAATATAGATAATTGCTGTTGGTTGTTGTGTCTGTATATTTTGAGGTTAAGGAAGTTTAATATTTTGTCGTGTTCAGTTTCTATGGTGAATTTTATTTTTGAGTACACATTTTTATATCACTGTGGAGTTGTTGGATGCGACTAGGGGTTTCATCTACCAGCCATATGATATATCTACATAATGGTACCAACATATTATCTGGTATTGTTGGGGTCTTACTATTGTTTCAAATATTTTAGTTTCAATGTGATTGCGAAAAATGTTGTCTAGGAGTCCTCTGACTGGTGACCCCATTGGAAGCCCGTCTTCTTGTGAGTAGAATTGATTGTCAAATGAGAAATATTTTGGCTCTGTGATTAGTTTTATGTATGGTTTGGGAATTTTGGGTCGTTCTTCTAATTATTGTTTGATGATGTTGATGGTTTCTGTGGTGGGGATATTGGTGTACATGGATGTGATGTCAATTGATGTGAGTGTCGCTGTTGCGGGTAGGTTGATGTCTTTGATTTGCTGTATCAGCTCTTCAGTGTTGTGTATGCTTGTGTTATTTGTGTATATGTAACGTTTCTGTAACTATGTGTGTATTTCTCTGGCTAAGTGGTATGTGGGTGCACTTCTGAATTTGACCACAGCGTGTATCAGAATGCCATCCTCGTGGAGCTTAAGTAAGCTGTTCAGTGTGGGGACTTGGAGGGGGTTCTTTAGTTTCAACAATTTTGTTTCTGATTTGTGAATATGTGTGAGATATTTTTTTGGAGTGTTAGTTTGTTCTTCTGGTACACAGAATAGGCAACATATTCGAAAAACAAGGGGTAAAAATTACCTACAGGACAGACAACTCAATAAAGTGAATGCTAAGGACAACCAACACAAGCACAGACAAACACAACACATCTGGGATTCGTCAGCTAACATGTCAGGACTGCAAAGCGGTTTATATAGGGCAGACAAGCAGAAACTTTGTTACCAGATACACAGAACACAGAAGAGCATAAAAAGTAACAGCTGTCATTCCACATTTGTTCAACACCTCATGGACAGGAAATATAACCCAATAAACATCAACACTGATTTAAAAATTCTGAAATGCAGCAACATCCCCCACAAAAACTAATAATTGAAGAAAATTATCAGATACAAATAGCCATAGTTGAAGGCAAACAACAAGTAATAAATGAATACGCAGCCCTCTGCAATGCTACTGTGTTCTCTGCTCTCAAAGAACTATTGAACAGGACCGAGCAACAGACCTCTCACCCTCTCACGCACCACCTCGGCGCCCCCCCCCCCCCCCCCCCCACACACACATACAAAATCACAGACACCTCTGAAAGATTCAGAACAACCGCCAGGAACACCTTCAACTGTTCCACTGTCATCCATCTTAATTTTACACCTTCAACTTTTCCACTGTCGGCCATGTTTGTTTTTATGGCTGGTAAACAGTGAAACAGTGATAGTGATATTGACAGTGGCGATCCAATATATAGTGTTTGACAGTGATAAAGATGAGGAAGAAGAAAATGTATGCGAAACATTATACAAATAAACACTCATGCACACACAGAATTAATTAGTTTCAGGCATAGAAATAACGATTTTCAATTCATAAATTTGGCTTACACAATTTATCTACTTTATGGTGTAAGTGGTTGCAGATGACAAACTGTGGAACAAAACAGTCACTGTAGAAACACAACACTTCAGAAAAACCACACCATCTGGTAAACAGGTATGAATTCACAATTTATGTGTTTTTTCAAATGTCTGTAATTACGATTTAAAAAATAATAGTTACATGTATACAAACAGTAAAAAACATTTTGTATCTTCAACAGATGAAAAATAAATGCCCACTCAAACTGCAGCAATTGCAGTGAAATATGTTTGATTTAAGAAACATTATTGTATTTTGCTAAAGGTGGACCCCATCCAAAAACGTAAGTAATGTCAAAGCAAAGAAGGAGAAAAAATAGCTTCAACCCCAAGATCATTATGTGATTTTCAGTTTCATTTTCTTTCTGTGGCAAATGATGTGACTTTTCTTCTAACATTGCTGACTCTTGAGATGGGTATTCCTACTCAAGACGTTTTATACAGTTTCAGAAAGGTAAATAGCCGATGACGTTGCTTCCATTGTCTATGCAAATTTGAATTATATACATATCTGTATAATGGCTACGGAGACAGAAGATGAATTGGATAAGTATAATGCGAGGAATCAGAGATCAAAAACAGGTAATAGTGAGTATGAAGGCTCCATTACATTTTTTCTTTTTCGTTTGTATCAGCTTATTGATTAGAGAGCCAAGGTGGTTGATGACATTTTGAGGAAATTTGAATTTTACTTGTCATCTGCTGTCTCGGGTTAAGGATTATTCAGGAAGAAGAGCACTTGACCAGCAATGTAAGAACAAGTTACCCCCAAAGCAAACATTTCAGATGTTCACTGCTCTGTATACTGTCGCATCAATCAAGAATTCGATCACACTGGACAGAATTGTAGTTTAAAACCAAAATGCGTTAAATGCGAAGGCTGGGCAGCCCCCAGCTCTCCCGCGACAATGGAACCCGCTGTTCATCTTTCTCCACTCTTTTGCCACGGTTCCGATGGCAGCAATGCCGGAGGAGCATCTGCCCCAGTCGACAATTACCTCCCAAGCCCAAGCGAGCGATCCTAGAAGCGATGCAGCCAGGTCCGTCTGCAACCCACACCAGCAGCATCCTCACAGGCGACAGGCACATCCATTAATTCAGATATTTCATGACACTGTTTTTGCGGGATTCAACTGTAGCCGCATTTTTGAGAAGTTCAAGGAAACCATGGTGGCGATACCGGCAGAGCCACACAAGTTCGCGAAAGTGACGATAATCGCATAAGTTGCCATGTAGCTACTTGTTAGCGCTTAGATGTAGAAACTATTGCATGTTAAATGAGAATACTAATTACTTCCATAAGTATTATAAAAATTGATGTACGTGTGTATGTCTATATGTATTAATGTACGTACATTCTACGTCTTGGCCGGCCGAGGTGGCCGAGCGGTTCTAGGCGCTACAGTCTGAAACCGCGCGACCGCTACGGTCGCAGGTTCGAATCCTGCCTCGGGCATGGGTGTGTGTGATGTTCTTAGGTTAGTTAGGTTTGGGTAGTTCTAAGTTCTAGGGGACTGATGACCTCAGAAGTTAAGTCCCATAGTGCTCAGAGCCATTTGAACCATTCTACGTCTCCTCCTTATCCACTGGACCGATTTCAACCAAACTTCGTACAAATAATTTACTGTCTGAAAAGAGTAACTGTGGGGGTAAGAACCACCAGCTATCACCGTGGTTTCGGTGGAGATGAATAAGCAATGTAGCCGAAGACGCGAGGATATTCATATTGTAGTTACCCAGTATTTGCGAACGAGAGCACTTCCAACAAACTTCACACATCATTTAAAATCTTTCTCAATCGATTTCAATCTGGTGACGCCCAAAAAATATGAAAGGAAAAAAGTTTGCCGGTTACTACATTTTCACTGTTCACGCCGTAAAACAGCAGTATGAAGCATGGCATTTTAATGTTTACTTGTTTGCTACTAACTGTGTTTGTGACACATTTTCTTCTTCTACATGGATACTCTCCAAATCACAAATAAGTGCCTAGCAGAGGGTTCATCAAACCACCTTCACAATTCTATATTATTCCAATCTCGTATAGCGAGCGCAAAGAATGGACACTTATATCTTTCCATACGAGCTCTGATTTCCCTTATTTTGTCGTGATGATCGTTTCTCCCTATGTAGGTCAGTGTCAAAAAATATGTTCGCATTCGGAGGAAAAAGTAGGTGACTGGAACTTCGTGAGAAGATTCCATTGCAACGAGAAACGCCTTTCTTTTAATGATGTCCAGCCCAAATCCTGTATCAGTTCAATGACACTCTCTCCCCTGTTTCGTGATAATGTGAAAAATGCTGCCTTCTTTGAACTTTTTCGATGTACTCCGTCAGTCCTGTCTGGTAAGAATCCCACACCGCGCACCAGTATTCTAAAAGAGGATGGACAAGTGTAGGGTAGGCAGTCTCCTTAGTAGATCTATTTTATTTGTTGAGTGTCCTGCCAATAAAACGCAGTCTATGGTTAGCCAGCCCCACAAGAAGAAAATGGTTCAAATGGCACTGAGCACTATGGAACTAAACTTCTAAGGTCATCAGTCCCCTAGAACTTAGAACTACTTAAACCTAACCAACCTAAGGACATTAAACACATCCATGTCCGAGGCAGGATTCAAACCTGCGACCGCAACGGTTGCGCGGTTCCAGACCGCAGCGCCTAGAACCGCACGGCCAACCCGGCTGGCCAGCACCATAACATTTCCAATTTAAGTTGTTCGTAATTGTAATTTCTAGGTGTTGTTGTTGTGGTCTTCAGTCCTGATTCTGGTTTGATGCGGCTATCCATGCTACTCTATCCTGTGCAAGCTGCTTCATCTCCCAGTACCTACAGCAACCTACATCCCTCTGAATCTGCTTAGTGTATTCATCTCTTGGTCTCCCTCTACGATCTTTACCCTTCACGCTGATCTCTTGGTGCCTCAGAGTATGCCCTACCAACCGATCCCTTCTTCTAGTCAAGTTGTGCCACAAATTCTTCTTCTCTCCAATTCTATTCAATACCTCTTCATTAGTTTACCCATCTAATCTTCAGTATTCTTCTGTAGCACCACATTTCGAAAGCTTCTATTCTCTTCTTGCCAAACTATTAACCGTCCATGTTTTACTTCCATACATGGCTACACTCCATACAAATACTTTCAGAAACGACTTCCTGACACTGTCATTGCCAGACTTCATTTTATATTCTCTTTAATTCGACCATCATCAGTTATTTTGCTCCCCGAATAGCAAAACTCCTTTACTTCTTTAAGTTTCTCTGTTCCTAATCCAATTCCCTCAGCATCACCCGATTTCATTCGACTACATTCCATTATCCTCGTTTTGCTTTTGTTGATGTTCATCTTATACCCTACTTTCAAGACGGTGTCCATTCCGTTCAACTGCTCTTCCTAGTCCTTTGCTGTCTCTGACAGAATTACAATGTCATCGGTGAACCTCGAAGTTTTTATTTCTTCTCCATGGATTTTAATTCCTACTCCGAATTATTCTTTTGTTTCCTTTACTACTTGCTCAAAATACAGATTGAATAACGTCGGGGATAGGCTATAACCCCGTCTCACTCCCTTCCCAACCACTGCTTCCCTTTCATGCCCCTCGACTCATATAACTGCCATTTGGTTTCTGTAGATATTTTAAATAGGCTTTCGCTCAATGTATTTGACCTCTGCCACCTTCAGAATTTGAAAGAGAGTATTCCAGTTAACACTTTCAAAAGCTTTCTCTGTGTCTACAAATGCTAGAAACGTAGGTATTCCTTTCCTTAATCTATCTTCTAAAATAAGACGTAGGATTATTATTGCCTCACGTGTTCCAATATTTCTGCGGAATCCTAACTGATCTTCCCCGAGGTCCGCTCTAACAGTTTTTCCATTCGTCTGTAAAGAATTCGCGTTAGTATTTTGCACCTGTGACTTATTAAACTGATAGTTCGGTAATTTTCGCATCTGTCCACACCTGCTTTCTTTGGGATTGGAATTATTATACTCCTCTTGAAGTCTGAGAGTATTTCGCCTGTCTCATACATCGTGCTCACCAGATGGTAGAGTTTTGTCAGGACTCGCTCTCCCAAGGCCGTCAGTAGTTCTAATGGAAAGTTGTCTACTCCTGGGGCCTTGTTTCGACTCAGGTCTTTCAGTGCTCTGTAAAACTCTTCACACAGTATTGTATCTCCAATTTCGTCTATATCTACATTCCCTTCCATTTCCAGAATATGGTCCTCAAGTACGTCGCCCTTGTAAAGACCCTGTATATACTCCTTCCACCTTTCTGCTTTCCCTTCTTTGCTTGGAACTGGCTTTCCACCTGAGCTCTTGATATTCATACAAGTGGTTCTCTTTTCTCCAAAGGTCTCATTAATTTTCCTGTAGGCTGTATCTATCTTACACCTAGTGAGATAAGCCTCTACACCCTTACATTTGTCCTCTAGCCATTCCTACTTAGTCATTTTGCACTTCCAGTCGATCTCATTTTTGAGACGTTTGTATTCCTTTTTGCCTGCTTCATTTACTGCATTTTTATATTTTCTCCTTTCATCAATTGAACTCAATTTTGTTCTGTTATTAGCCCTCGCCTTTTTACCTACTTGATCCTCTGCGGTCTTCACTAATTCATCCTTCAAAGCTACCCATTCTTCTTCTACTGTATTTCTTTGCCCCCTTCCTGCCAATTGTTCTCTTATGCTGTCCCTGAAACTCTGTACAACCTCTGGTTTAGTCAATTTATCCAGGTCTCATCTCCTTAAATTCCCATCTTTTTGCAGTTTCTTCAGTTTTAATCTACAGTTCATAAACAATAGATTGTGGTAAGAGTCCACATCTGCCCCTGGAAATATCTTATAATTTAAAACCTCGTTCCTAAATCTTTGTCTAACCATTACATAATCTAGCTGATACATTATAGAATCTCCAGGCTTCTTCCATGTATACAACCTTCTTTCATGATTCTTGAACCAAGTGTTAGCTATGATTAAGTTATGCTCTGTGCAAAATTCTACCAGGCGGCTTCCTGTTTCATTTCTTACCCCCAATCTATATTCACCTACTACGTTTCCTTCTCTCCCTCTTCCTACTATCAAATTCCAGTCTCCCATGACTATTAATTTTTCGTCTCCCTTCACTATCTGAATAATATCTTTTACCTCATCATCTATTTCTTCGTCATCTGCAGAGCTAGTTGGCATATAAGCTTGTACTACTGTAGTTGGCGTGGGCTTCGTGTCTATCTTGAACACAATAATGTATTCACTACGCTGTTCGTAGTACCTTACCCGCACTCCTATTATTTTATTCATTATGAAACCTACTCCTGCATTACCCCTATTTGATTTTGTACTGATAACCCTGTATTTACCTGACCAAAAGTCTTGTTCCTCCTGACACCGAACTTCACTAGTTCCCACTATATCTAACTTTAACCTATCCATTTTCCTATCTACATTTTCTAACCTACCTGTCCGATTAAGGGATCTGACATTCCACGATCCGATCCCTAGAACATCAGTTTTCTTTCTCCTGATAATGGCGTTCTCTTGAGTGGTCCCCGCCCAAAGATCGGAGTGGGGGACAATTTTACCTCTGGAATATTTTACCCAATAGGACGCAATCATCATTTAACCATACAGTAAAGCTGCATGCCCTCGGGAAAAATTACGGCTGTAGTTTCCCCTTGCTTTCAACCGTTCGCAGTACCACCACAGCTAGGCCGTTTTGGTTAGTGTTACAAGACCATATCAGTCAATCATCCAGACTGTTACTCCTGCAACTACAGAAAAGGCTGCTGCCCCTCCTCAGGAACCACACGTTTGCCTGGCCTCTCAACACATACCCCTCCGTCGTGGTTGCATCAACGGCAAGGTCCATGGTTCATGGAGGGGGGGGGGGATGAGGGGGGAGGGGGAATTCCTAGGTATTTAGTTGAATTTACCACCATTATATTTGACTGATTTATCGTGTAATTGAAGTTTAACGGATTCCTTTTAGCACTCATGTTAATGACCTCACATTTTTCCTTATTTAGAGTCAAATGGCTCTGAGTACTATGGGACTTAACATCTGATGTCATCATTCCCCAAGAACTTAGAACTATTTAAACCTAACTAAGATAATGACATCACACACATCCATGCCCGTGGCAGGATTCGAACCTGCGACTGTAGCGCCTAGAACCACTCGGCCATGCCGTCCGGTTTATTTAGGGTCAAGTGACAGTTTTCGCACTATTGAGATTTCTTTTCTAAATCGTTTTGCAGTTAGTTTTGAGCTTCTGATGTCTTCATTACTCGATAAACGACAGCGTCATCTGCATACAACCTAAGACGCATGTTCAGATTGTCTCCCAAATCGTTTATATAGATAAGGAAATGGCCTATAACACTACCTTGGGGAATGCCAGAAATCACTTCTGTTTTACTCTATGACTTTGCGTTAATTACTACGAACTGTGACCTCTCTGATAGGAAGTCAGAAGTCCAATCTCATAACTCAGACGATATTCCATAAGAACGCAATTTCACTATAAGTTGCTTGTATGATACAGTGCCAAAAGCCTATTGGAAATCCAGAAATACGGAAGCGATCTGAAATGCCTTGTCAATAGCACTCAACACTTCATGCTAATAAAGAGCTAGTCATGTTCCACAAGAACGATGTTTTCTTAACCCTTGTTGACTGTGTGTCAATAGATAGTCTACTTCGAAGTAATTCATAATGTTCGGAAACAATATATGTTCCTGAATCCTCAGTATATTTTCGGCAAACAACCTTACCACAGCTAGGTAACTGCACAGGAGTGTCAGGCCGTGACGAGCTATTTCAAACGTTCAACAACGGTTGTAGACCTGAAAACTAAATGTGAAGACTATTCTTCCAACTGTGTACACCCAGGTGGAAGGAGAGTGAGACGTTATGTCGAGGATGATGACAACCTGACTATAATCGCCCTTCAGAAGCTTATACACGCCCCTTTCCAAGCTTATTTGGGGATACATATCGTAGATATCTTTATTTACAAGGGCCTGCCATCGTGTACATGGTGGACTCAAACCACGACCCAGTGGTTCTGGGACGGCTCACTGTTGAAGACTCCCGGAAAAAGGATGGAAAATACATTACTAACTAGGAGCAATATAACACCTTGGTGGGACGTCACCTGCGAGGCACATCGCCATCGCGGAAAGAAAGAGAGATACACTCTGGACTTGATCATTTAACAACTGTCCTTCCGACATGTATTCAAGAAAGGGTTATCAGGCTGAGCTTCGGGAGCGAGGGACCTTCACCCTGACATTTCGAACCTGAACATGGAGGGCGCATGAGGAGTGGTCGGCAGGTTTATTGTGATCCCGCCGATCGCTGTTTCCTTAGGCAGCTAGAAGACCAGGTTGACTGAAAAACTGCGCGAGCACGGAGACATCTACTAAGTAGAAAAAACAGAGGAGCGGAATATATCATGAACAATGTATGGAAGATTACGGAATCGCAGATGACTACCCGCAAGGTACATATGCCACAGCGAGGGGAGCGTAGATTACTGTACGGAGAAAAAGCGGAAGTGCTGGTGACTACCCAGAGTCAGAATTTAGAACTTACATTATCGAAGATGAAAACGATGATAGGCAGGAAAGATAAATAGTCGTACGAATGGCTCAACAGAGAGATTAGGCGAGGAACACAGATCACACCGATTTCCGAACGTCTTGCGTATGCCAATACCACACGTCCAGTGAACAACCCCGTTCGCGTCAGGATCCACGATCCTCAACTAAAACATCTGTCTCCATACAAAGTTATGTGCCCCACCACAATCTATGAAGGCATGCTGAAAAACATGCCTGCGAATTTTTTGTTCCCTTCTCATTATCGTCTGACATATTGCGTGTCATGCGTATTACTCGGTAGAGTTTCCCGCTTCCCTTACGCATGTAGCAACAATCTGCCACTAGAGGGCTCCGAATTGTAGCTTGTACCGTGGCGGTGTGTAAAGTAACTATGTATGTGCATGAAAGACCCTCAGAAAACCGACAGCACGAATTCGAAGATTTCATCCAGACAGGGAGAACTCTCTTCTTCAGCATGTCAATGACAGATCACACGAGAACGCTGCAACAACTTCAACAATTCGACGCCTTGGGTTGACTGTCATAAGTCATCCTCCTACAGTCCCGATTTGTCCCCACCCGATTTTTCTGTATCCAAAAGTTAAAGATCGATTTCGAGCACTTCATTTTGATAGTGATGAAGCGATGGAAGTAGAGGGGATGTTGTGGATCAGTTAACAAAGTGAAACATTCTATAGAGATGATGTCAACAAACTGATCTCTTCTAGGTCATCGCAAGCGTGACTAGGTTCAGAAATAAATATGTAGACATGAGTCTACATTAATGAAGTTTGTTTTATTTTAAAATCTTAAAGAGGTTACACGTAAAAATTCAGAGGCATTACTTCTCATCACCCCTTCTCCCAAACCTACGTCCCAATCATTCGGAAAATTTTCCTTTTCAGCCCCTGTAGTTTCGTAGGGAGCCTTTAAAATGGCGTCAGCAATGGAGGTGCGTTCTAAGCAGAGAGCTGTTATTCAGTGACGGAAATGTAGAGCAGATAATCATAGACGCTCACATAATGTCTATGAAGACAGGGAAGCGAACAAAAAGACAATGTGTCGATGTCCTCTCTCATGACACAACGATAAACTCGGAAGTGTACCGTGCTAGCGCCTGAAAATTGAAGAAACGACTTCATTATATTCTTCACCAGAAAAATGTAGACGACGCTCTCCCTTTGCATGAGCACGCAAGGTCTGACACAAGCCTGCTCACACATGTTGACAAAACTTCATTGGACTGTTCTTCTCCATCCACCCGATAACGCAACTCTCTCAGCTTCCGAGTTACATCTGTTTTGTCCAATGAAGGATGCACACCGGGTGAAGCAGTACGCGGATGATGGGGATTATTGACGTAGCAGGAAGTTAGCTCCGACGTTTACCGGTGGAGTGGTACCAAGCGGTCAATCAGGTCCTCAATGTATGATGACGTACGACCATCGCATGTAATGGAGATTATGTTGAAGAACAGGGTTCTGTAGCCAAAAGAGTGACAGAGTAATGTAGTTCATTGGAATCCTGAATAATACCAATTGCTTTCAGAAAAAAAGTACTCCATTACTTATTAAACGCCCCTCGTATTACGTCTTGCTGGCTTAAATTGCAAAGCCACCCAGTTAAACAACGCAGTCCACCCAATCAGCAAGACCGAGTCGCTCCCGACGGGGAGGCAGTGCTCTAACAGGTGGGGAAAACATGTCAGTACGATCGAGAATGTCGTGGCTGGGGTCCCGCATGGCTCTGTTCAAGGCCTTGTGTAATGCACGCTCTAACCAACAACCCGCCAAAATGCAGATGACACGGCAATTTATAGAAGCAGAAGCAAAATTAGCTTCATAGCGACAAAACCGCAGGAGCAACTAGATGCAGTCATCCATAGGTGCAACATCTGGAAGCTCTCAGGTAAAATAGTGTCGCAATAAAGTTCGCTCACAAGGTATCACCCCCTTCCAGCCAAACTGCTATCTGGTGCATCTTCAACTCAGTAGGCCCCGAACTTTTGCGAAAGAACTAAGCAGGGCAATAAATATGGATTTCGCTGTTTTATACCACTGTACCCGCTCCTAAAGGATGGAGAAGTGTCAGTGACGACCTAGTTTAATGTATACAGTAGTGTCAAGTCTCCGACGATTCTGTGCGAATCAGAGGTATGGTCTTTGGCAGTGAGCAGACATCCCATAAGCTTGCAGTCCCTTCAGAGCAGAATCTTGCGAAACAAGGTCACACCGATCGCCACGCGCGAAATACGCACATTAAGACGTCCTAGGTGCATCATCCATCTTTGCGTACATGAAGAAAAGGTCTGAAAACCTCTACGAGATCACCACCTCGTTCATCAGTTAGATAAAAGTTAACCCGACGCTCCAGACAAGAGACCCCATCTTCTCTCTGACCAGACAGCTTAGGCTATAGCAGATTACTGACAACACTCATACAGCGAAACAATCATCCAGATAAATAAAAACACTCAACCTCATCAATCATTGAAACATGCCAGATGTCTGACGGGAAGAGCCCTATGGTGTTTCCATTAAATAAAACCTGACAACGAAACGTTGTTTTACAACATGATCTAAGGTCGATGCGAACCTAAAATTCCGAGAAGAAATGTTAAAATTAAAGAGTAAATAAATGGCTTTACGCGGTTAAGTTCATAATTTCCTTGCAAATCTTTTCGTAACGGATGAAAAGTCCGTATCACTGTGAATAATAAGGACGTAGCATTCAAAGGAATCAGTTCGTCATTATTAACACACGTTCCTCTTAATATGAAATGTCACAATCGACTTGTGCAGACACTTGTGTACTGAGTACAGTGGCAATGTAATACAGACGCTTTAGTAATAGATACTATTTCGCAGAGACGGTATGTACCTATTGTAATTAAGATTCAATACCATAATTAACACTAGCACCATTAGTAAACGGAACACAGTTTACATTGCCGATAGGCGGGATTGCCACTAACGCCGTAATTAGCGAGGTAGTTAAGTTCTAACTTTGCTTTAAACTACCATAATTAGCTCAACAACATACCGTTGAAATACTAACTGTTCTTCTGTACCGAGCGAGGTGGCGCAGTGGTTAGCACACTGGACTCGCATTCGGGAGGACGACGGTTCAATCCCGTGTCCGGCCATACTAATTAAGGTTTCCGTGATTTCCCTAAACCGCTTCAGGCAAATGTCGGGATGGTACCTTTGAAAGGACACGGTCGACTTCCTTCCCCATCCTTCCATAATCCATTGGGACCGATGACCTCGCTCTTTGGTCTCTTCCCCAAACATTCCAAACCCTTTCTGCTGTACACTCAAAATAGATACAGCCAGGTCGAATGGTTGTATTGAATATGAATTCATAGATTTGTTGTACAGTGTGTCAGTATTAAATGATTAAGGTTGTACCAACAGGTATACAGATAGCACCAAAAGCATGCCGGCCGAAGTGGCCGTGCGGTTAAAGGAGCTGCAGTCTGGAACCCCAAGACCGCTACGGTCGCGGGTTCGAATCCTGCCACGGGCATGGATGTTTGTGATGTCCTTAGGTTAGTTAGGTTTAACTAGTTCTAAGTTCTAGGGGACTAATGACCTCAGCAGTTGAGTCCCATAGTGCTCAGAGCCATTTGAACCATTTTGAACCTAAAGCATGGTTTACTGTAAGATGAAGAGGAAACAGCAGTTGTAATCGATGTTACTGGATGCTTTCCATTAAATGAGTTTCAACGTGGGGGGATAATGGGTCTCTGGGAAATGAGGTTTTAATATCGTACTGGGTTCACTGTTACTATAGTGACGAATACAAGAAACCAGTTATCGAAAGAGTATCGTACGCCGGCAACAGCGGGTTCTGCGCTCCACAGCATGACAACGGTACTGCATGACCAGCATGCAGCATTGCCCAGATAGTTTTGAAAAAGTCTCTTGTCGAGAATTCTCGGCGTGTACAGGCACTTCACATACTGTGGTAGTAGCTGAGTGGTCAGCGTGACGGATTGCCGTCCTCTGGGCCCGGGTTCGATTCCCGGCTGGGTCGGAGATTTTCTCCGCTCAGGGACTGGGTGTTGTGTTGTGTTCATCATCATTTCATCCCCATCCGGCGTGCAGGTCGCCCAATGTGGCGCCGAATGTAATAAGACCTGCGATATGGCGGCCGGACCTGCCCCGCGAGGGGCCTCCCGGCCAATGACGCCAAACGCTCATTTCCATTTTCCACATACTGTGGCAAAACATTCACCCAATTAATTCCCATGTTGGGCTATAGCGAGACATACCATGCACAACACTGGAAATTAAGATCAGTTAAACAATATACACGGAAGTATTGTACCATTGGAACATTCTGTACACAACATTGGGAATTAACACCAATTGAACATAACATACGGAAACAAAGGATGTGGATAGCGATTGTGAAATTAATTATTTGACCGGTAGCGCTAGATGTGGTCTGAAGAAGGTGTTAGTGTTGCTGTGAAAATCGCTCATGATCAAAGTGCCTCGCCGTCGCTCGTTCAATCAGTGTTCAGCCAGGGTTAAGTCACTGTTTCCCCCCAGTCATATTCTTAGGGACAACGACTTTTCAATAAACAAGGAGTTTAGCAGACAGATTGAAACGACGGAGTGAACGTGACTCCAAATCGTATCCGGAGTCCACCCAAAATTAGCAAATCACATCAGGAGGCACGTTCTGAATCTGTTGAGTGGCTAATATCGTTTCCATACGGGGAAAGCTTGCAACAGTTCAAAGAGAAAAAGCTGTAACTGAATCCAAGGAGATACAGTCAAAAGCTTTGTTCTTGAAGAAGGAAAAAAAAAGACATACAGAGAACATAGTCTCGTACTCGTTCGGAGTCGTGCAAATTTAATTGAAGGCAAATATTGAGAAGTGCAAACTGCAGAAAAAGAGACTGAATACGTATTCTGCAGTGGGCGTTTCTCCGAAGACTAAAATCGAGAAATGCACACAGTACCGAGAATGCTGTCCTCGGAATCCTGAAGAATGTAACTTGAAAAAGAGTTTTTTTATGCCTTGACTGCATTTCTTTTGCACAGAAGCAAAGATGAGAGTGTAGTTATTTTATGTGGTGCAGGTTCTTATAATGGTCGACATTATTATGTCTGACTTTCTCATACTAGGCCACCAATTTCTATTTAAACTGACTTACAGGTGCTGTTTCCAAACTTACGTGTCAGGTGTTAAGCACCACAAATTCTGTAAAAATAATATAAAGAACCATTATTTCACAGAGATTTCATATTAACGAACATGCATGAAATGCCTGGGCTAGTAGGACAGAGCGGATTAGGATGTGGAAACGGCCAAAAATGAGCTCCTGTCAGTTGCACTCAACATACAAACTTTATTTATCAATACACAATATTACAGAAACTTTAATCGATCTCCTTTGGTTAGATTTAGTTCGGCTGAAGGCCTCTTTCAAAATCCAAGACACAAGGCCTAAGCAAAATTGAAATACAAGAATCTTCTGGAGGTTTCACCCAAGAATATTTTTTAAATCTTCAATCTGATCAGCTGAAGGCCTTAGCAATATAATTTCAATGGGACTAGGCTGGGGACAGCATATTAAGCAATAAGACGGGTTTCAATCAAAAGGCAGAAGGCCTTATCTTCAAACATTTCATATAAAATAAAGAATAACAATCTCATACCTTAAGGACAAGACAAGGACATTAATTTAGGAGTTATTGATACTCGGCTTAAGGCCACACATCTATGCTATAATTTAACGCCTTAAGGCTTTAAAAGATTTGAGGTAAAATTCGGCTGAAAGCCCCATGTAAGGAATAACAATCTTATGTCTAAAGGGCATGACAGGAACATTAATTCAGGATATGTAAAAACTCGGATGAAGGCCACACATCAACCTAATAACTAAAACTCAAACAGGGAAGTTACTATGTAACAGACACGGAACGGCGCTCAGAAGTTTCCAAGGGTTGGCCTGGAATTGTAATACTAACGCCGGTTGAGGCGAGACAGGCAGCGTGACCAGCAATCTCTAAATCGAAAGGCATCCCAACCGACAGACAGCCGACAAACCAACCAACTACCTGATTTCGGTGACCCGACCAGAAACACTACAACGAAAATGCCAGCGAAGCGAAGAGACCAGTAATACTCGTCTTCAGATATTGGTTAATTAATAAGCCATGGCACAATAACTACTGAGATACATGAACATCGCAACGGCTGTGGAACTATACACCGTGGTGCAGAGCGTCAACACGGTAAGAAATCACCCACTCGCTTCTCTATCGGAGCCGGCCAACTGGCTACTGCAATATGCAGACAGCATTTCAAGCATTGCTCAGTCGAACTGGCACAGGGTACACAGTGTTGCACGAAACACTGCCACAAGAAACTCGAACACTCGTAAAACGAATCACTGGTGAACAAGTAGAACAAATCACCAGCGGACTCACACACAAACCCAAAGGACGGTCGGTGACGAAACACACGACGTCTGACCAGACGATCGACCAACAACCAACACCAAGGTCGTCGGCACTCAAACCATGAACGTGCGCTGTCCGTCGGGAACTGGGAGACACGGTAATCTGGGCACACTGGCTAGGACCCAGTCATGCAGCGGTAACTCTTGCCCATTAACCACGACATCTCTGCACAAGGACCCACGTACGGCAAGATGACCAAGTGACGAGGCCCAGAAACGGTCAAAAGAAGAAATACAGGTCGCCTAAGAGACGACCAACCGAACGACCGACCAACGGTCGTCTCGCTCAAATCTCCTTCCGTCGCACAGTTCATGTGTGTCGCCGGCGGGCGGCGAGCACTGGCTGTCTGCACCTCACTGGCCTCCGTCCCCGACTTCACTTCAGTGCTGTTGCGTCGCGACTGAGCTCCCAACTCCAACCACTCCAGGTTCGATCTCCCCCCCCCCCCCACAACACTCCTCGACTGGGAAGTAACAGCCATGCAGCAAAGATAATATGGCAGGGCCAATATCGCTACGCGCTGCTGCTTCCACTCAAGGGCAGGCAAGACAGAAATTCAGTGACACCAGTAATTGAAATTTAAAATGACGAGGCGGCCATACGGTAAAACAAGATGGTTACATAATAAATGGCACGAACATGAGCCACGTACGGCTCAATAAAATTATATCAAATCCGTATACATTATAAAATTGGATATATGTACGTTCCATAGCACCTCCAAAACCACAGGAACGGTTTGGATCAAGCTTAGTAGACACATCACTTTCCGTCTGGAAAGAATCGCTGTGGGAGTAAGAAACGCCTACCCGTCAAAGTGGTGTCGATTGAAGTGAAAAGGAAATGTTGTCCACGAATCACGAATACCGAAAATCTGTTCAGCCAGTGTCTGAAAATGAGAGCACTTAAAGACTTCCAACTACATTTACATTTAATTTCACATTTTCAAACCTGTCCATCCCTGACAACACCCACAAATCGATTAAATCAAAAAAGTTTATTGCATACTACATTATTGCCTTCACACAGTAAAATTGCCGCATATGGCATGATGTTTGAATTTATCACTTCTATACTGCTAAAAATACTCACGACACATTTTGCAGACAGTATTCAAATATACCAATTAATGTACTTCCAAAACAACAGCATTTTACAATATCTATTTCAGGATATATAACGTCATGAAAACTGAGACGTATAAAAAAATGGTACATTATGGATAACGCTTTAATTGTTACGTCTTTACTGCTGACTCATTCACGACACATTTCGCAGAGTGCCACAAATGTCACTGAAAGCAGCTGAAAAATATATAGTTGTACAGAACATAGTTCAAGAGATGCAGTGATATAAACATTGAGCTTCATGAATACAAAAATCAATGCGAAATACTGTAGAGATACAGATGAACTATGTGCACAGATAAGAGTAAAGCGTGTTTAATAAACTATGTGTACAAATACGCGTGAAATATGTTAGCTGGCCGAAGTGGCCGTGCGGTTAAAGGCGCTGCAGTCTGGAACCGCAAGACCGCTACGGTCGCAGGTTCGAATCCTGCCTCGGGCATGGATGTTTGTGATGTCCTTAGGTTAGTTAGGTTTAACTAGTTCTAAGTTCTAGGGGACTAATGACCTCAGCAGTTGAGTCCCATAGTGCTCCGAGCCATTTGAACCATTTTTCAAATATGTTAAATATATGTGACATGTGTGTACGTGGGCCAAGTCACTTAGGAAAATCTCCTCGTAAGCCCCTGGAATGATTTCAAACAAACTTTGTGTTAATATTATTTACTATTTGGACGAAGATAGTGTGGGGGGTAAGTACCAGTGAACTCCTATTGGGGCACACTTGGTAACGTGGGGAGAGATAGGGGTAGGAACAAAGGAATACAGGGAGGGGAAAGGAGGACATGGATTGTAAGACATCGTGGTCTCCTGACCTTCATTGCTTACATATTCCGCCCTCACAATTATATTCCGCACAATAAGACGCTTCATTCAAACCCAAACTCGATAAGATAAAGTCAAAGTTGTATGAATTCATGTAAACGATATACAAATAACTAGTATATCGCAAGTGCGTACCGATACTGAATTACTCGAGGCTGACATACACACACATATTCAAGACACAACGATCGTTGGGGCTTTGAGTTTGGGAGAGGCAAACCGCATGCCAGGGGGGGGGGGGGGGGCAGTCCCTTTAGAGGACAAGTCAACCTATCTACGTCAGCCATAGAGTGGACAGTGTTTGCCTGAGTGAAAGGAAGAACGACCCCATGTTCGGCTAAAAATCGAATTCCGCTTCATTGTGTGGGAGCACCCAGCCCACACATTCTTTATAAACATAGCACGCAGTTTCAGAGGTTTTCACAGGGAGACAGCAAACGCCAAACGCCGATGCTACAGATTTCCGGATTGGTCGCCTTAAAAGAAACGTCATTCTCCCATTTTAGAAGAGCAACGATGATTGGCAGACGATATTCCTGACGCCTTGAGCTGAAGGAGTAATGGAAGAGAACCAAAAGATATACCCCTTCACATCTGGTGTGGAGTGGGGCTGTTCTGTTGTCGCTCTTGGAGTGAGAATACGTAATGAGAGTGTATACCCTCATACGTGTACTCAAAGAGCGAGGAACAAGTCTCTCCTCAGTACTTCACTGGGAGAGCACCTCTTTCGAGAGAGAATTGGAGTGCGACTCTACATTGAGTCCTTGCGATTAAGCGTTGTTCGCTGTGTTGGTCACCACACTTATTGTGCAGTGTGAATGGACAGAGTTCTAGTTAAGCGCCTTTGAGCGAATTTTTGAATGGCAACGCGGTGGACTGATTATCTGACCAGTTTACCAGGCCAATAGTTAGACCAGGGGCGAATAGGAGTTCTTGATTTCATCAAGGCGTAGGGAGAGTTTGATTGGTGAAGGTCAATCCAGATAGAACGAGAATTATCTTATTTGTCAGCAGTGAGCAGCGCAGACAGCAGTCATTGCAGCTTACGGTATTGTGTGCTACAGTTCTTGCGAGCCCCATAATTCCTCCACAACATTACACTTCACTGCATTTCACACGTGACAGCCTCGACTGTACCTAACAACATTCTAACAGATAATTATTCAAGTTGAGTAGGCATGGCTCTCAGCCATTTTGCCAAGTCAATAACAATCTTAAGCTTTGTTACCTTAAGAGGTAACTTCACATTCCGAAAAGAACCCGGAAATAACTGGTTCAATTCATAACTAAAAGTGCCACTGTGATTTCTCAGAATTTTTGCAAGTAAATAATAATTTTCAATAGTTTCATGTTTTTCTTAAACTAACTAGCACTACTCCAGTACCCAAGTATCCCACTAGTTACGTGAGAAATTTTGTGAATTTTTGTGTCATTTCCATACAGCGAACGACTCCAGAAGATATTTATTGCTGAAAGTTTTTCAGGCATTTTTCTTTAGAACGTTAGGAGCGTCTGTCTAACTTCTGTAGTAGTGTGGGGGTGGAAATTGCACCTTGCAGGAGCCACAGGGTACAGGATACATGTCAGATTAATCCGTTGCACAGAATGACAGAATAGCACCCACGCAATGCAGGGTACTCAAGTGCCGCAATATAAAGTGGAGTAATATGAAACTAGTCTTACATCAAGGATGGGGCTTGTATGATGTCTAACTCATACACGCACCAATTACTTACCTCAACCAACAAGGCATCAAGCCGATAACCCTCTGGATACGTCTCATTGTCCGTGCTACTCTTCCGTGAGTCCGAGATTATGTTCCATGGTTAGTCTGGTGTGTGAGGGGATGGTGTCAATCAGCTTATGTTCACGTCACGCTTCATTTTCACCCGCAACGTTTCAATGCGATTGAGGTACGGTGCTCGAACACACCAATCGACCAGGTCGACTTCAGACTGTTGTGAAAACCATTGCAGAACGATTCGACTTGTGCGAAACAATGAGTGTTCTTGCTGGAACTGAGTCACTTAAATGGGATAGTTCATTATCGCAATCAGGACCATGTTCACGTTGTGCACATACCATTCCATGGCGAGATACCCATGAAATCTATCCCCAGCACAAGACAGTGATGTGGTCAACACGCGAATGTCGCGCCATATACCGCAGGTCGTAAATTGTTCCTCATGGCTTGTAGACAATCACTGTATCCTCACTCAGTGAACTAAATACACTCATGTTCAATATAAAACAGAACACCTTCAACGACTAGAGATAGGTCGCTCATATTCACAGGACACGTACATTACATGTTCTGCAGAAACGATTAGCATTTCAGTCATCTCGTTTCAGCTTCTGTTCTGTTGGCTAGCGGCCACAGCATCGGCAATGAGCCCTGTTAACTTGTTCCATGCGTGATGGCATCGACGCTGATAAGGCGCGTATGGCGTACTGTGTTATAGCAAACCATGCTGCATGCACCTGGTTCCATTGTTTATCTTTGGTGGTTGGTTTCGGGTCACAATGCTGCGCATGTCATTTCACCATATTCCATACATTTTCGATTGGTGGGAAGTCTGGTGCTGTGGCGTCCCAGGGCAAAACGCTGATATCCTGTAACACCAAGAACGTAGGTGTTCATGCAGCAACAAGTGGTCATGCGTGGTCCTGCTGAAAAATAGCGTCTAGGGTGTTGTGCAGAGAGGAAATGGCTATGGGTCACAGGATATCGTTCAAGAAGGTCACACTAGTCATAGTGCCCTGGACACGCAGAATATTAGGTTTGTGGTTGCACCCAATAGCACTCCTCACAATAAGGCCCTGAGTTGGCGATGCAGGTCTTGTGTGAATGCAGTCACTGTGATCCCGCACCCCCTGTCTGCTGCGAACCAAAATGCGGCCATCATTTTCAAGCTAACCGAATCTGGATTCGTCCGAAAACGCTATCTGATGTCCTGCGCCGTCTAGCATGTTTCTGCACATTCTTCAAAGGTCGGCGTAGAAGTGGACGACGCGCACGTAACCTATGCTGTAATAAACGGTGACGGACTGTCACCCCTGGTCGTGTGCGATGTGTTACACTGTTTCGCTGTGGCGCCAGATCCCAGGAAGATGCAGACTTGTCCTGCAATGCCATTCGGATGAGCTTGAAAGGAGTCTACTGGGGTATATTTACATGTGGCGTCCGAATACTGTAATGACACAAATGTAAACTATTATATTATAAATGATGTATATCTCTGGCGGGCTCTATAAAGCGGTTCGCAGACTATGCGCGACCTCAGAGCCAAAGATACTGCTTATGGTCTGAGATTGTGGTGTTGGAGTAAGAGAGCGCTTGGCGCACAGTGGTAGGTAGCTGTCTGTGAGCGAAAGAGGATGGAGTAGGCAGTTTTTGTGGTGCTCTGTGAAGCCAACAAGTTTTCGATGAATGTAGGAACTACGAGAACATGAAAGCAGAAGTCTACTCGCAAGCAAGGTAGAGATGATAAATATTTATGAGTTTCGTTTTGCCAGAACTTTAGTGTAGATGAGTTGACTGATAATTCGTGATTGTTGAGTAACCTCAGAATGTATGTAAATTGATTTGATGTTAAGGCTAGTAGGATATTTCCCTTTTGTAAGGTCTCTAAGAGTTGTTAACACAGTAACATAATTTGATGATTTGTTTTTATACTTTTTTAGTGAGGTTAGATAGTACTTGCTGTATAAATCTCATATAGTGAAAAGAATGTAATTTTTTTGAGTATTGTAATTTCAATTGTCAGATGTTTTGAAAAGCCAAACTTGACTTCAAATATAATTTCGCTATTGAAAAAGTCACTGCCGCCTCCCTGTCCAGGTCATAAGTTTTTCAAAGACATTGAATGTGTCTTACATGATTTCATTTATCAGCTAAAAGAATTTTATGTAAATTTGAGAGTAATCTGGCCAGCATTGCACACTGCTTCACCTGTAGCTGGTATATTTTAATCTTCTTCATGAGAGACCAGAATATATCGCTATCCACCGTTGCTGCTTTTGAGATAAGACAATTTCATTTATTTGTTATGTGCACAGGAATCAAAGTTTCCAGTTTTGAACAGGGCCAGAGGATCCAGTGCCTAAGGTGCTGAATGTATAATACAGCGACTGTATTCTTTGTTGGTACTGGGAGTTGCATTACCCAAACAGTTCGTATAAAGTTTTGGCCAACAATAACACAGAGTAAGTACGCCACTTGCAGTTACAACAAGCTACACGATAACTCCAGTTTTGTATGCACTCCCAGTTCACGCTTTCGTACAATGTATAAAAAAATAGATAAAGACCGTTATACGTTCTTTGAATGCATTACTAAGAAGTTTTTCTTGAAGACCGTTATAAGGTGTCAGTCTTCCGGGGTATGGTCTTGGTCGTGCGACCTACCATGTCTCGCCGTCTTCTACGGCCTCCTGTGAACCATTCTGCACGCTCTCATTGCACTGCAGAAACACTTCGTCCCACACGAGCAACAATTTCCCGGATGGATGCATCACATTTTTCATGCCAAACTCATTCATATGACTCTCGCATACGTCTGCGAGGCATACTGCACGCCTTATCAAGTCAGACCGATCATTACGTTCCGTTTATAGTGACAACGAGTGCCACAGGCACATTTTACGTGTAGGTTCTGTTGCGCCACGATGTCGATGTTGACCTTGGACCCGCTGGCCGACGTGGTTCGAATGCTAATTATTTCTGCAGAACATACTTTTGTACACATGCTGTGAATATCTGCGTCGTCATTCTAGTCGTTCAAGGTGTTCTGTTTCTTTTAAACCTATTATTTGAAAAGATAACGTGTTCACAATCTTTACTAGTAGCCCTATGGGCTCTAAGGCCAGCAACAGGTAATGAATATCCAGGGAAATAGGTCTCGTTTTTGAGTTGAATGGCGTTTAAAACGGGACTGCCCATACGAGTATCAGCCTGTTGCCTCGCTGAGGCGTCGTCAACTTTCGTAAGTCTGGGCCTATAAAGACGGCCAATTACCCGGGACTCGCCCCACGACTTTACCCACTTCAGGGCAAAGCGAGATTGAATGTCGTACCTGGTTGCCACGTCACGTGCACTGAGACCGTCGTACTGGACAAGCATATGCAAATAACCTCTCATGGCTAATGTATGTTGAGACATACTGACACTAATGACTGTTGGTCATACATCCATCTGTGGTGCAGAGTGTTATCATGTTCGGCAAACTTCATCCATGTTCATTATATTCTTGCAGCACGTCAACAAACAACATAGTTTAAAAAAATAATGATATCAAGTGGATACGACCTCTGATTACTTCAGCTCACAACCGGCTAAAACAGCTATACAGATTACAATTTACTTGTTTGTTCAAGACAGAAACATCTCCGACTTTCAACCAGATAAAAGAGAGTGATATTATGTATGTATAAAACAACATACAGTGATAACACGAAACCACAGAAAATCAAACTGGCCTATAAGTAAATTCATTACAATACTAAGGGAACAACTGCACTGCTAAAAATGTGTTACATGAGGCACTGCCACCATTATCCAATGCGTTACCACTAGTGGGAGCTCCACACAACTGAAGGTATCGTAGCTTATCAGTAGATATAAACAGCTTTGCTTTGCCTATTGTACACCTCTCTCCGTCGAGAATTCCTAGCCGTCTGCTGTGGGATGAGCAGGTAAGATGCACACCACTGTGGCAGCTTCCATTTTAGGAAATCACAAGTGGCCTGTACCGAAACTGACATATCGTCGCCATTATTAACTTGCCAATAGGCAAACTTTCTTTGTCAGTGTCGGCAATGCACATTAAATTCTGTCATCGATGAGAGCAATATACCACCCGCATTATTAAGTGCCATGGTCTGGTAGTTTTTGGGCCCCACTGTATACGTTATAATATTAATAGCACCGTACTGCAGAAGACTAATTGGCCTCAAATAGTTACCATAAACGATACAGGGCTGTAGTTTTAAGGTTTTTATTTATCTATTTATTTACTCGTTACTACATTCCTGGCGACTGAAAATAGCCTCATATCACTATGCTTGTTGTGCAAGATTTACGCAGAGGTTGGTCAATGCTTTCATGAAGTATTAGTGTTGTAAGTAGGCTGTTTAAGTTTTTTTATTGGTAACGCCACCTCTGTATTAAAATCAATAGCTGTGCTGTGTGCAGTCTGTGTCTAGTTTGCATTGTTGTCTGCCATTGTAGTGTTGGGCAGAGGCAGCTGGATGTGAACAGCGCGTAGCGTTGTGCAGTTGGAGGTGAGCCGCCAGCAGTGGTGGATGTGGGGAGAGAGATGGCGGAGTTTTGAAATTTGTCATGAACTGCTATATTTATATATGATGATATCAAGGTAAATACATTGTTTGTTCTCTATTAATATCTTTCATTTGCTAACTATCCCTATCAGTAGTTAGTGCCTTCCATAGTTTGAATCTTTTATTTAGCTGGCAGTAGTGGCGCTCGCTGTATTGCAGTAGCTTGAGCTGCGAAGATTTTTGTGAGGTAAGTGATTTGTGAAAGGTATAGTTTAATGTTAGTCAGGACCATTCTTTTGTAGGGATTATTGAAAGTCAGATTGCGTTGCGCTAACAAAATATTGTGTGTCAGTTTAAGGACAGTCGTGTATAATTGTTCAATGGGGACGTTTCAGTGTAAACTGTTCAAATGAAATGGCTCTGAACACTATGGGACTTAACATTGAAGTCATCAGTCCCCTAGACTTAGAACTACTTAAACCTAACTAACCTAAGGACATCACACACATCTATGTCCGAGGTAGGATTCTAACCTGCGACCGTAGCAGCAGCGCGGTTCCAGACTGAAGCGCCTATAAACCGCTCGTCCACAGCGACCGGCTAGTGCGTTCTGTATCATGCAGTGAATGTCCTGTTCTGAATTTGTAGGAGGCTTAAGGGTGAAACCATATAGCTGGCTCCAATAAAACAGTACCAATCGCCGATATTTAAGTTTTACTTTTAGGCTACCAGTTTCGACGATAAACTACGTCATCTTCAGGCGTGCTTCAATCGAGTAACCTTCATGTTACAAAATACAGCAGCACTTTTAACTGGTCTCGTAACGGTTATTACGGGTATACGTGCTCTTTAGGCAACTGTCAGCTGACAGAGGTACTTCGTTGAATACAGCAGGCTGGTGTACGTGGTGCATTGAGCATAGTGAACAATGGATTTTTACCTACATCCTAAACAGCAGGTATAAACATATCAGCACAGGCAGATTCTGACCTGTAAGCTGACTTCATGTGGAGTGTCACCTGCTGCCATACCCTTGAAGCTATTTCACATTAGAGTCCTGAGTCTGCAGTGGGCCACCGACCTATGAGCTGATGAGGCAGGCGATGGATTTGGCATGAAGTGGTGCGAGTTCTACAGTAGTCTGGTAAAGAGCACGACTGCATTTACAGAAGATGCAAGTGCATACCTATCCCACCCATATCATACAATGTACGATACTGACAAGTGTTCAACAACCGTACATGCTGCACCAATGACGTTAAAGATTGACAGGTGGTCTAGCTCTGACAACCAGAGTTTCCCAGCGTTTTAAACCTGGGCTAAATGAATTTACCAACATCCTAAAAATAGTTAAGTTAAGTTTGGATTTTTCTGCTACTGAATTGTAGTTTCATAGGAGTGGGGAAATCCAATAACTTCATAATTTCCCATCAGGATAGGATTCTGCACTTAGAACATTCATTTGTAGGGCCATTGTCCTATATCTGGGGGTGCAGGCAGTTACATCATACGCACACGAAGACGCCATCGATGTCGTCACAGGAGAAGGGATGGGTGGAAATCTGGGACCAATACAGTACGATCCTGATCATTTACAGCTACTCTACTTCTGCATTTAAACAGTCCCATGTGAGCAAGCAAGCGTACGTAGTACATGTGCGGCCATAGTATGTCAACGTTGTTGCTTGCCATATCGCAACTGAGCAACATCTCTAAATGGAGTGTTGATAACGTTCTCCTGAATGTGTTAAAGAACAAAAGAATGTGTAGAATTACTGTCCCGAACATCTTGATTTCGGAACAATAACCATGACTCATGGGCACCAGCTGCCAGTTGACTGAAATGTAAAACGCTGGCAGTTACTTTCAGGATAGAATCATCAGCGTTGAGGAGACTTGCTTTTGTTAGTATGAAACTACCACAAAACGACAAAGTTCAGAAATTCACGTGAAGGGTCAACGCATTGTCGATTTAACCGACATTCAAGCTTACATGACGGGGAATTTTCTGGAAGTTTTACATTGTTGTACGAACGTCGGTTGCACTCATGTAGGCAGCGACTGTGTACAACACGTGAAGCATTGAAACGACCATGTTAACTTTTGTCTACTTTTTATGAATCCACTTTCCAATCTTCTTGGCTTGACGTAATTATAAGAACCATTTTTAATAAAGGTAGCAGAATATTGTAAGGATATACCGCCTAACGCACGAATGATTTCTATGTATTTATCTAGTTAACATTCAATTGCTAGCCAGTGACAATTCCGGAAGTTATTACGCATTTCGAGTTAGACGACATCTGAACTCGCATTTATTTATCTGTCGAGGTTTCATCCTTCATTATTACGCTTGTTTTGTTTACATACAAAGTCTGTCGAAAAAACGGACGTTCGCAGATTCTACGGATCCACATAAAAGCTTCACAGGAGTTCAGATTATAATGAAGCTTTCAAAGCCAAACTGAAATGAAGGGCAGAGAGAATAGTGAATTCTGCCCTCGTTAGAGCAATTTTAACCAGCGCGAGGACACAATGAAGCTCAATTTGCTCACAGCCGCTGCAACCAATGGATGTTCATTAACCCGCGCTACGCTGCGCATATTTTGGGCTCGACAATTGTTGACTGCATTAACTTTTATATCACACTGCTTTGTTGCGTTAAGTTGCGACTTCCTGGTTTTGTTCCGTGGCCCAGTGCAATGGCGGCGTGGGTGACTGACCGATTGATATGACCGAATAATATGTCTGGCTATCCGAATCAGCAACTACGGGAAATGCCGTGTGTTGAAGCATCTACTATCTAGCTGTGTTTAATAGAATGACAATCAATAATTGCCACTAGCGTGATTGGACATAGCAAAAAATATATTTATTTTATACGGAGTAGTAGACAAGTTCGGAGTTAGGAAATTGTTAGGGGCTATGACATATTTCTGAGTTTGCAAACGTTTGGTAACTGTGACAACAATTTCAGAAACTCACTTTACTCTATAAAGTGGAAGTAGTAGTGGCGAAACGATATGGGAAAGTCTAAAACTGTTCTCATTTTATTTATTTATTTTATTTAACCTACGTTTATCAACGCCTTCAGGTGCCCTTTCTCATTGGAGCAACATTTTTCTTTTAGGTGACAGTTGTCTAAGAGAGAACAATAATTTTAATCTCAGAGTAACTAATTTGTAAAATAGCTATTTCTGGGTGTTTTAAACTTACGTAGACTGCAGCACATAAGAACACTGGGAAATGAACAAGATGTGATAGGAAACAGGGATGTAATGGGGTAACAAGTGCGCACGGGGACAAATGTTGTGAAGTTAATCTTTGTATGTAGTATTGAACCGATTATCGTCTGGTAAATTTAAATACCTTTTTTTGACCTAGAGAATGTCGATTAGTTTTGTGACTGTGAGAATTATAAGTTTTGACGTCTTGGCTGGCGTATTTCCCTGATTCGATAGTGTTGTGTTCCTTAGTTGTAAGCACTAATACCTCAGTGGATGAGTATAAACGAGATATTTTCATACTGAGAAAGTTTCATTAACTGCAGTTTATTACTATAAGGTTTAAAGCAATACAACGCTGCGTCATAATTAAAATGTTGCACACAGAATTACAAATTTAATTAATATTTTGTTTGTTGATATGTTACGCAATTATAAATTTATAGTTCTGAAAACTACAGTAATCAAATTTAGCAATCCCGCAAGTAAAACACCTCTAATGGTTGACGTCATAAGTGTGACAATAAAGGAATTCTCTGTGAATTACGTAATGACGTAAGGTAATTGGCTCATATGCATGATGTCCGCTTACCGGAATTGCCCCGTATTCATCCATATTATAAAAGCGGACGTACATATATATACATGTACTAATGGTCCACATCTCCTCCTGAGCCACTGGACTGATTTACACCAAACTCGATTGACATATCACTTTTTGTCTGGTAAGAATCACTCTGAGAGGGAGAACCACTTACCTATCAAAAGAGCAGCGTAGACCACGATGCGGGAATACCTATAGTGTAGTCATCCAGTATTTGAGAATGAGAGCACTTAAGAGACTTGCAAGAAACTTTGCACATCATTTCAACCCGTTAGCAAGAATTTTCTGGCTCACAACCGTGACATAACGATGAAAGGGAAAAACTTATCGCCAACTGCATTTTCACTGTTCATTCAGTGTTCGGCTGCCGCTACATTGTCGTCATGCCTCTGACATGCTATACTTTCGACGTCTTACACCCTCCTGCGCTGATTCCATATAACCAACTGGCGTACGCACTCGACCGTGTGATACACGCTCCTACATTGTTGGGGCACTCCAGAGCAACCAATATGCCAATTTTAGGGAGGGCGTGACGTAGTTTTTCCCTGGGGAGCTAACATGAAGGCTCCAGTTTCCTTATTGGAAGATGGATGTTGCTCTGTCGTTAACATCTGTCGAAAGTAAAAATGAAACACTGTGATAATGCCAGGGAACTGTAGGCCATTGGAAGAATACGAACTCGGAAAGGATAAGAGCATAGATAGGTCACTAGTTTTTGAGAATCAAAGTAGGTCAGATTATGTGGCGAATATACTTTCATTCGTATGACAAAGTATAACCGTTTTAAAGGTCTATCTGCTGAAAAAACATTTGGAAATGAAGAACTGCCAGTCATGTGTGCCTATGGTGTTGTAAAGTCTGTCACATCATATTTGTGAATACTTGGGGTGTGGTGTAGTCGTTGATGAACCAGACAATGAGGTAAAACGCATTAGTTCTCTAGTTTCCCGTGCGTCACTAATGTTTAAATGACGTATGGGATAAGGAAAGGAAGGTATGGTTTAAGCCGTGCTTCTCACTGAGGCAATGCGATGTACAATACGGCATGTGGCAAAGAACATTCATGATGTGTAGAGAACAGCAATCAGTAGTCCTTTCATTTCATGCTTTATTATGCAAATCTAGGTTTCGGCTGGTAACTAGTCACTATCATTGCAGTACTTCAGGGTATTAATAAATGCCCTAGTACGTCAGTTCCCTGCAATTCACAGTCCATACACTGAGTCTTGAATGAACTGTGACAGCAGCCCGATCAACAGGAAACTGACGTACTAGGGCATGTATTAAAACTCTGAAATACTGCATTGATGATGGCTAATTACTAGACGAAATCTAGATTTGCTTTAATAAAGCCTGATTGCTGTTCTCTATCCTTTTGAAAGTCGTATCACAGTTGTAGAGCGCAATTCACATTTCTAATGGAAGATAGCTTGATCCCTCACTTTTCGGATAAAGTAGTATCAGGTACTCCGACAAAACTGGATAAAAATTTTTGGTTTGTTATTTCTCCTCGGTAGAGGCCACTAATTCCAGTAAGGTAAGTTACTGAACGTGGGTCAATGATGTTAAAAACATCCCTATGAATATTTTATTTTATTTCTTTTAAACACAATCTAGCATGGTACTTTATTCAGTGTCGTACATACATAAAGAATTATGACGTATTTATAAAGCTGGGAGACCATTTTTAAAAGTGTTAAATTTCGAAAAGTAGTATATTATTCAGTAGGAGGAGAATTCAGAAGAAATGATTTGCTGTGAGACCTGTCGCATCGACGGTGTAACAATTGGCGGTGAACTTTGTTTTCAGATGTTTTTTACGCCAGTCCCTGATATCGGTGAACGTAGACTGAAGGAACACCAACGGCCTTGCCACAGTGGTAATCGGTTCCTGTTATATCACCGGTGTAAAGTACGTTCGGAATAAACTAGCGCTTAAATAGGTGACCATCTGGGCCTGCAGTGCGCTGTTGGCAAGCGGAGTGCACTCAGCCATTGTGAGGCCAATTGAGGACCTGCATGACTGAGAAGCAGCGGCTCCGGTCACGAAAGCTGTCCACGCCTGGGAGAGTGGAGTTCTGACCATATGCCCCTCCATATTCGCATCCAGTGCTGAATATCGGATGGCACGATGGTCGGTCTGTACCGATGGGTCTTGACGGAGAGACCTGAAAAACACCCAGTTAGCGTCATTAGCAGATGAGTCCCTGTGTCCCTCAGTAAGTTCATTTTTAATTTCCAGTCTCGGCTTATATAGGCAGCATACAAGAAAGAGAAACATAGGGCAGCTCGTCACTCCGCGTAGTGGGCGGCAGTATACGTCACGTTTTTTTCTCGAGAAGGGAAAGAGGTAGGGTCTTCTTCCACCGCTTAAAGCAGTATGGATATATGAGCTACGTTTCGTACACTGTACTGTCTGTACAGCGACTGCATTCTTCACTGCAAACCGTTCAAAATATGCCCAGTTGTGTGTTTATATGCAATGGATCACAATAACTACGAGCAATACTAAAATGAAAGCCTATTCAATGAAGCTGTGATGTGGGACTATAAGGTGTGACTAAATTAAGTACTATGCCGAATGGTTTTCTTAGTATTTCTTGGTGAAGTACAATAGCGAACCTTTCAGTTTTTTACTCAAAAATGAAAGATTTACCGAGAAACTAAGGAGAGAGAGAGACGAGTAAAGCTTGGTTTCATTTACATAAAACAATTTTTTTATAGACATACCTCACGGCTTGAAATCTGAATCGCACAACACAGCGGCATGTAGAACCAGCATTCCATTTTGCACCGGGCGATACAACAGAGATACGCGTCCGTATCGTACCGCTGCAATCCCAGTGTGATCCAGGTAAATCGGTTCAACCGCCTCTGTACGCGCTCCGCCAATACTGGTCGCTACGGCATTATATTCTTCGTCGCATCGCATAACGTTTAACGCTTCTTTGACGAAAGTAAGAACAGAAGGTAGACCCAACAAACACTGGCTTCATCAACGTGTAAAACTTGAGCTGCAGCAAATCCTTAACTCATTAGTAACAAACTTTTTTTTTTTACAGAAAACTAGACCTCGAAGTTAATGGTTGCGTTGTGAAGTAATGTAGTATCACAGGAAACGGTGATGATATTTTATTATAAAAGGTATCAGGACATAATGTGAGGGAGATTTGATAGTCTATAATTAAAGTGAATAACTCCACTAACATTCTTTGCCTCGTAATTCAATTGTGGTTTTCACGTTGATTTACATATTTCTTTCATACAAATCCTAAAATGGTACTTAAAAATAAATGTGCTTAAATTTGTTTTGATTTTGTACTTTCGTGTAATATTAGTGGAAACATCGTGTCTTTTATAAAATCAATGTTATGCCCATTACAAGAAAACAGATATCTGTGTTATTAAAGACGAACACTTAGGTAGTCTAAGTTGAAGGAACGTTGTATGTCACCGAACAATGGTAATTAAGTCACGGCTTGAGTGAATTATGAAGAAGGGATACATTCAGGGAACGTTGGTAAGGTGAAGTGTCGGGAAGAGTGCTAAAACAAAATTGTTACGGGAAAGTGAAGAACTGATATTTTCGACACTGTGTCCAAATATTTTTCCAAGCATAAGACTTGTCATCTGGCTTTCACTGCCCCCTCCTCCTTTCACCACTAACTGTGGTACGTCCTGGGCAGAAATCTTACAGCCATGGCGCACCTGGCGCCCCCTCAGCTTGTCGCCTTGTACCGCTTAGCCCTTACATTGGCCCCGTCTGTGTCAGCATAACGAATCGGCGATGGTGTCCGGCTGTGACGAGTCAATAAACCTCTAACCTGAAAGTTAAGTTTCTAAACTATTCTAAGCCTGCGTGACGAGAGAAGAAGACAGGAGAAACAAGCGTGAGTTAAGAATTTCAGACGCAGTAGATCATCAAGTGAGAAGAGAAGAGACGTCGGAAGAACTAAAACTGTTTGGATAGTTCCTAAGGAATCTCGAGAGGATGGTGCGATAGGAGAGGTAAAGGCTAGTAAAGTTACAACTTATTAAATCGTTAGAGCAGTGTATGCTACTGTGGTATACCCATGAACGGTTCCCACAGAAAAGGTTAACGTTACGTGGACTTCCATGCTTGGCACACGAATTCTGAACTTTGCAAACAAAGTGCAAAGAAGTGTTATATGTGACAGTTTTACAATAAAAGGGCATTTCGCTTATGCTCGTTATTAAACTTCTTTGCTCTGTTTGACGTTATCAGCATCTTAACCGCACCCAGAAATCTGCCTTAGGACATCAGAGGATTTCATGTCATCAAGCTGTTTTATGAGGCTTCATTTTTTGTATAAGTAAATTATAAAATAATTTATTTAATTCCGGGAGGGAGACGCTGGCGTTTTCATAGACATCGAGATTATCGTCGGAGCTCAGGTCTGAAGATCTCTTCGCCAACAGTCGGAAATAAATGAAGTTCCACATTGCGAGGCAAGATCTTTTTCATATTATATCGCCGGCCACATAACGTAAATCAACAATTTCTAACATCTACATCTACATCTACATTTATACTCCGCAAGCCACCCAACGGTGTGCCACTGTCATTACCTCCCTCTCCTGTTCCAGTCGCGTATGGTTCGCGGGAAGAACGACTGTCTGAAAGCCTCCGTGCGCGCTCTAATCTCTCTAATTTTACATTCGTGATCTCCTCGGGAGGTATTAGTAGCGGGAAGCAATATATTCGATACCTCATCCAGAAACGCACCCTCTCGAGACCTGGCGAGCAAGCTACACCGCGATGCAGAGCGCCTCTCTTGCAGAGTCTGCCACTTGAGTTTATTAAACATCTCCGTAACGCCATCACGGTTACCAAATAACCCTGTGACGAAACGCGCCGCTCTTCTTTGGATCTTCTCTATATCCTCCGTCAGACCTATCTGGTACGGATCCCACACTGATGAGCAATACTCAAGTATAGGTCGAACGAGTGTTTTGTAAGCCACCTCCTTTGCTGATGGACTACATTTTCTAAGCACTCTCCCAATGAATCTCAACCTGGTACCCGCCTTACCAACAATTAATTTTATATGATCATTCCACTTCAAATCGTTCCGCACGCATACTCCCAGATATTTTACAGAAGTAACTGCTGCCAGTGTTTGTTCCGCTATCATATAATCATACAATAAAGGATCCTTCTATCTATGTATTCGCAATACATTACATTTGCCTATGTTAAGGGTCAGTTGCCACTCCCTGCAGCAAGTGCCTATCCGCTGCAGATCTTCCTGCATTTCGCTACAATTTTCTAATGCTGCAACTTCTCTGTATACTACAGCATCATCCGCGAAAAGCCGCATGGAACTTCCGACACTATCTACTAACATTCTGCGTGGTGTCTGTTTGTTCTATATTGTGTCTCCCTGCCACTTTCGCGCAACGGCGCTCTGAGCGTATTTTTCAGGGAATTGACTAGTTTGAACCTGGGACCTGTTGCTGGTAAGGAGACGCCAGACCACACACGACATGTAGAGTTCAGAAGAGTTCAGTGACGCTAGCGATGATATAACCAAATACTTAATGATTTCAGCGTCAGCTCCACTGCACTCTCTGTAAAAGAATCTTAGTACTAACTAAATTTAGTGGAAGGGGTTCAAGGCTTTCCTATTTTTAGTTACGTGGTAAAATAACGTCAAAAAAGCAGTTAAGTTTGCCATTGGAAATTTTATTCTACTCACAAAACATTGTTTATAAATTTCGCTATTGATAAAAGGAAATGTTTTAATACAGGATGATAAAAACCAACTACGTTCAACAAAAATGTGAACGAATATTCCCTGAGTGGGTTTCCCAGTTCTACAATGGATCGAAGGATGACCTATGCCATATCACATCTATAATCTAGGTTTAAATTAAGTTTCACAAGAGAGAAAACTATCTAAATCGTCTGCAGTGACCCTCTATTATCTTTAATTACTTATCTAACTTGTCGTAAATTAGAGGGGCTGATGTGGCTTCTCAATAACTATATAACAGAAAAATCATCGCGTTTCAGATTTTTGTTTCAAGTGGCAAATGTGAACACCATGAGCTTTAATTGACGATCGACACTAGTATTACGCAAAAAGGGGGTGTAACAGATGAGACTTCTGCAGTTCTGTGTGAAGCCTTATGCGCTGTTATGCGGCATCGCGTGCGTTCATTACCTTGTCGGTGTTCGTCAGGGGGCGGCAGACAGCACAGCTGCACCCACCTCGCCGTCTCGGAAGCAACTCTCTCCTAACTTCTCCTTACTACAATTTACCGAAGTTGGTTTAAAAAAAACTATCTGGCTGTGTTTTCATCTGACCAATCAGGGTCCCAATGTTATCCTTAAGCTCCGCCTGCAAAAATTCTGTCTATACAATGAGAAACGTTATACTTTTTGTGGTGGGGCAATGTTTTTACAGTCCGCAACGTAACGGAGACGCGAAAAAGTCTCACGCTAAAACTTGCAGCTGGTGTGGCCCTTTTAGCGTTATCGTAAGATCTATACTGTTCTTCAGGAGGGCTCTATCTTTTAACATGGGCTGGGGGGTGGTCCTGACATAACAGAGACGCGAAAAAGTCTCACGCTAAAACTTGCGGCTGGGGTAGCCCTTTTTGTGTTATCGTAAGATCTATACTGTTCTTCTGGAGGGCTCTAGCTTTTAACATGGGCTGGGGGTGGTCCTAGCGGTTAGCTGGACACGTGGGTGTCCGTCCCTTATCGTAGGGCCTTCCAGCTTAACACGGTTCTGCTCTCGGCTTCCGTTCTCGTTTCTCCCCTCAGAACTGCGTCTGTCACACGGTGGGAAGGTATGACATGCATTTAGGCATTCTTGTGCTAGTCTGTGGTATTCCATTTGCTCACTCGTTACTCGTATTACTTTGGTTAATTTAATGTCACGATTTATTCGCAGCTATGTGACATACTACTGGATTTGCTTATCATGTCAGGGTTTTCATGGAAGGTGTTGGATTTGCGTGACACCTTACAAATTAAGTTGTTTTATAACCACACGAACGTTACAGAAGTTTCGAACATAATGTCATCTTGTAAATGATAACCTGTCAGATACTTATAGTTGTAAAGCAAAGTGATCAAATTGAGAGGCAATACTTGCAAAACAGTGAACAGTTTCCGTAGCAGAGACATTGATGTTACGGTACACGCCCAAGGGGAGGTAGCGTTACCATATGCCGAGTATAGACATCGGTTGAGTCTTAGAAATGTGTTTTCCGTTAAAGCCCTGTGTTAAACGTACGCTCTTAGCGTTAACGTGTTGAACTGACAGTCAGTTCTGTGTACGTACTTTCAAACAATATGCGTTTACGGATGAATACTTCGTTATCAGACTGTTGAAAACATAATTTTTGAGCGCCAGTTCTCATCGTCGATCATTTTGTACATCACGGCACAACAACCGAACGGTTTACTAAGTTTTCAGTGATATCGAAGAGCATCACTGCATCACGAACACTTCAAGACTCATTGCCAGCTTCATGGTGGGGGCAGGCTTCACTTTTTCGGCTTACATTTATTCCCAGTTGAGAATAAATAGGAGGGCTTTCCAGTTTCAACAGTTGCCATATGACCAAGGGAAATCTCCCAAAATCTTTCGTCGGAACCGGGGATTAGAACGATATTAATTTATTTCTGCGACATCGTTCTTCGTTGAGGACGTTGTTCCTTGCACTCAGTTAGTTATACTAGATTTCTATATAAATTTAAGAGCGAGAGACTGGTTTGTGACATTATTCCCAAGGTGGATGAAATGTAGTAAGTCTAAAGCGATGTAAAATTTATCCGTGCTGATTGTGTATATGGATGCAATAAATCATATAGCCTCTGTTGATCCATTGCGGACATGGGACAGCAGCTGATAGAGTATTTAAAAATGAAATTCGCCAATAGCCGTGCAACTGAGATGGTATTTTATTTTATTTTATTTTCATTACCAGTTTCGGCATTTCATTATGGCACCTTCAGGTCCATATACGTAATATGGCAATAAAAATAAAATAAAATGACATCTCAGCTGCACGGCTGTTGGCGAGTTTCATTTTTAAATAACATGGCCCGATGAATCTGGGACCTTACATAGAAAATAAATGCTAAAGTATAGTGCAGAAGATTACCGAAGTAAATTCCAATAATATGACACTTTTGTTCAAAGACCATGATTACACTGCAGTTACCGCGAATCATGAATATCCGCTGGACATTCCAACGCACGCCTCAGCGACCATCCACTAGTTGTCACATGGACAGGTTAAGGAATAGAACACCCTACGACAGAACTCGTTTGCAATCATGAGGTCAGCAATGGAGCACGTTTTAGAGCAAGAACTACCGTCTGTGGTGTTCATACACTGTATTCAAAACAATTTCCCGTCGTCTGTAATATACAAGGGACAATTACGATTCACGGTGACTTCTGTGTAATTAATGTCTCTGAATAAATGTGATATTTCTGTTCGTCTCATTTCATATTTATTTCAGTTACCTTTTGTACTGTTGTGTGACAATTCTATGTATCGTCCAAGTTTCATTGGGCTATCTTACTTGGCAGTGACAGATAATGCGAAAGTTACCTTCGGCCTTAAGCTTTGCACACCGGCTTAGTGAACGACATTCCATGGTTGGCATCATTCGCCATATCACAGTAGATCTGGACACCAATTAGTCAAATATATACTCAGCTCCACTTTATAATATAGTTAACCATTGTTCTAATTCATTACTGTTTATTTTATGTTTTATGTTCTGTTTCTCTTTGCATGAGTTTGTGTTTGTCTCCAAGGGACAGTAATTTCATGGACGTGCGTCGGTGGCTCTTAAGAAAGCAAACTGGTAACGATGTCTGCTGACACCATTTCTAGCACAAAACAACCTTTGAAGTAGCATCAGCGCAGAAGCAAAGAGATAGATAGTAGTCACACGAAAAAATGGTTTGATAACATATTGGTATAAGGGCACGTCGAGGGCACAATACCTAGACAGCGGGTCTATATATTCATAGAATTCTTTTGATACTTTTGAGTGGGGCACACTACTTGAAACTGTGATGTTAGTGACATAAAATTAAGGCAGCAAAAAAGTCATCTACAACCTGTACAGGACTAAGAACTGAGTTGTAAGAGTCGAGGAACGTGTAAAGGGAAAAGTGGTCGAGGAGGTATGGTTGTAGCCCCTCTACGGTGTTATTCAATCTGGACATTGAGCCATGGAGAAATCTGGAAAGGGAAATGAAGTTCAGGGAGAAGAAATAATATTTTTAATATTTGACACTTAACGTAATTCTGTCAGATATTGCAAAGGACTTGAAGAGTAGTTGAGTGAGTGGACAATGGTGAAAAGAGATTAGAAGATTAACAACAAGGTAAAACACGAGTAATGGAGCGTAATCGAGGAAAATCATGCCATGCTGTCGGCTTTACATTTGAAAATGACACATTGAAAGTAATTTTTACATTTGGGCGAAAAACTATTTAACGATGGCCGGAAACGACTTCACATGGTGAAGAAATAAAAATTTTGAGTTTTGACACTGGTACTGTAATTCTGTCAGAGACGGTAAATAACTTGAAAGAGTAATTGTACCACCGGTTGGTTAATTCGGTGGATGGGGACCAAACAGCGGGGTCATCGGTCCTATCGGATTAGGGAAGGATGGGGAAACAATTCTGTCGTGCCCCTTCGAAGGAACCATCACGGGATTTGACTGAAACGATTTATGGATATCACGGAGAACCTAAATCCGAATTGTCGGACGCGGCTTTGAACCATCGTCCTCCCGAATGCGAATTCAGTGTGCTAAACGCTGCGCTACCTCGCCCGGGGGTAGTTATACGAGGGGGTAATCGAGAAAAGAAATAATAAGATGAACATCAACAAACGTAAAACATGCGTAATGAAACGTACTCCAAGAAACTCATACTGTGCTGTCGCTATTACAGTTGGAAACGAAACACTAAAAGTACTACTCGTATTTGGGCAAGGAAATAACTAACGATGGTCGAAATAGACAGATAATGAAAAGAAAGAATTTCCGAAGAAGAGTCGTCTGTTAAAATCAGGTTTAATTTTAAGTGTTACGGTGTCTTTTGTGAAGGGTTTTATCTTGTCAGGAAGAGAACCGATGGCTTTAAATAAGTAATTTCTGCTGGCACATCGTTCGCCAAATAGAATGAAAACCACGAAGTTAGAGAATTTATTGACAGTTCTGCTGTGACGTTTTCACGTTCAGGGGTTATAATCTTTGGCTCTCGTAACCGGCAATGTGCTGTTGCCAACAAGTGTCGGAAGTTAAAACAAATATCCGACAAGCTGTAAGTTGCAGGCAGCCATCGATGTTCACACGTGTTTCGCAGAAGTCGTGCTCGAGCTGTGGTCGCCTGCGGACGTGAATGTAAACGCCTACGTACAGAATTGAGCCAGCTGATCGACCAATGCCACAGAAGTACGACATAGAAAGGCGGAAGGTTATTATTCAGTTTAACAGTGGAAAACAACCGTTCGGAAAGTAGCAGTTCGAAGATTCACTCTCCATCTTTAATTCGTATTCGGTGAGGAACGCAAAAAAATGTTTCAAATGGCTCTGAGCACTATGGGACTTAGCATCTGAGGTCATAAGTCCCCAAGACTTAGAACTACTTAAACCTGACTAACCTAAGGACATCACACACATCCATGCCCCTAGGCAAGATTCGAACTTGCGACTTTAGAGTGAGGAACGCCCCTAAAACGAGGAAATTAGTGAGTGCCTCCCCAGTGCATTAAAGTACTGGATACTGGGATGAAAGGGCGTTGTTATGGTTTTTTCAATAAAGCAAAAAAATGTTCAAATGTAGATGAAATCTTATGGGACGTAACTTCTAAAGTCATCAGTCCCTACGCTTACACACTATTTAACTTAAATTATCATAAGGACAAACACATGCACCCATGCCCGAGGTAGGACTGGAACCTCCACCGGGATCAGCCGCACAGTCCATGACTGCAGCGCCTTAGACCGCTCGGCTAATCCCACGCGGCTCTCAATAATGCAATTTACGTAAAATAAACACATAAATTAATAAGTATGTTGCACAATGTAACGACGTTTGGTTTTCAAAACCGCCTCTGGAGAAAACAGTGTTTCGGCTACCCTGTACTGTGATTGACTGCGCTCTGCGCTTGTAGATAATCTTCATAACAATGCTGATCGGACAGTGTCTGCACAGTCAGGCCCACAAGACACGACATTGCTGGCTTAAAACAAAGAATGACAAACAGATATTTCAACGAAAAAAATTTAGTCCGTATTGTTCGTATGGCTTCACAATAACACATAGTTTCATGATTGGTTGTACAGAGTCATAAAGTAAACAGCTTAGATGGAAAGAAAAAAGCTTTCGTAATATGGTGCTACATAAGAATGGCGAAGATTAGGTTGGTCGATCACATAACTATTGAGGAGTTACTGAACGGAACTGGGGAGACAAGAACACAAGTTGATCCGAACAAGGGATCGGTTGATAGAGCACATTCTGAAAGACCAAGGGATCATCAGCTTAGTATTAGAGGACAGTGTGAGGGTGTGAAAGTTCCAGATGGAGACGAAGAGATGAATACAGTAAGCGGATTCAGAAAGATTTAGGTTGCCGTAGGTATTTGGAGATGAAGAGGTTCGTACAAGGTAGAGTAGCATGGAGAGGTGAATCAAACCAGTTTTCAGACTGAATACCACAAGAATAACAACAACAATAACAACATCAAAAAGAAGGTGTTACTAATATACAAAGGGGTAGCCGCGTATGTGGGCAGTCTGTGAACCAACCGAGGCGCGCCCAATGTCAACTGGCAAAGAGTGGGCCAATTTTCGTGTGAAAGTTCTTAAATCGCATCGTAATACAAGGAGAACCCTCAATCCACAAGCCTATGCACCTTTTTACTGTCCTCATTGTCAAGCAACAATGAACCTCTCCGAACACTTTCCAACGGTGATAAAAATGAGTAGATGAATTCGAAAATGATTTTACATATCATGCGGCTATTACCAGACATGAAAACAGCGGCTCAGCAGTTTGACGGTAACTACAGGGGGGGGGGGGGGTGGATATGGGCTTCAAATTTTAGTGGAATAATTTAAAAATTTCTCTTTATTTCTGATATTTGACTAACTTAGGTCTATATGTAAGTACTAAATAGGTACAGTCTAATTAATTATCTCAAAGAATAAAATTGTGATAATCAATGAAATGATATAATCGCTTGCCGTAACTTACATTTACAGCACACTAATGCGTCGAGCCTTTTTTACAGCGTATATACTGATGACATCATTAATGAATGTTTATGTGGGTTCCTCGTCCCCTTTTATTCACACTTTCACATAAGTTCGAAACGTATCCTGATCGACAATATTTCTTGATTTCTTCATCGCCCTATTCACTGTGCTGAATGAGATATCTACACTGGAAGTGAAAATTCGTTGGGCGAGTGCCCTTACTGCTTTGTAGGAAATGTCGGTCCTTAAGATAAAAGAAGCAACATCAGAAGCCGAATCTTATGATTGCGAGCAGCTCCTTTCTTCAAAGAGTGCTAGTCCTGCAAGTTCTGCGGGACACTTGTGAAGGTAGGAGATGAGTCCCTGTCGGATCTAAAGCTGTGAAGACGGTTCTTAGGTCGTGCTTAGGTAACTGTCGGTAGAGCACTTCCCTGCAAAAGGACAAGTTCCGAGTTCGAGTGTCGGTCCAGCAGACAGATTTAATCTATCAGGAAGTTTCTTAACACACTTGAAAGAACACAAGTCTGCTATAACAGAGTCAACATTTTTAATACTTTTATCATGCGCAGTTCTACGATCATTATCACTAAATTAATGAAACGTTTAAAAATTTTCAAAACATACACTTAGTTCAATCACTTTCTCTTACTTCAATGACTATTACAACCTAATCATTGGCCCATTGTTCAATTTCATTAATCATATCTTTCACAAGATTCCTTATGTTTTTCGCGGTTTGTTTCTTTTCATCTATTGCGTCAACATGTAGGCTTTAAATTTCATTTAGTGTTTCATTTTCTACGTAGCGATCTTCGCAATTGCAAAGACAGTCTCTGGGTCTTAAAGGTTCCAGAGTTCCAGAAATAAATACAGGGAGCTGTTAAATGTTGAGTGACTGTTTTTTCAAAACTTTATCTAAGTCTGATAGCGGTTGTCAACGGATTCGGGTATTTTTAAAACAGGCTGTTCTAATGAACATTGTATTTCACGCAAAACTTTTCTTGCGTAGGAAAAGCATGGGAGAGTTCATAAGCATGCTTAGCAATATGCAATGTGCGTTACATTATAGGGTGTTTATTGGTTCAGTTGGTGGCAGCAACGGGCAGAACATGTGCTGTGCTATGAATGTGCTTTCGCCGCAAGTAGTCTACCGGCAGCTGCTCCAAGCACGACTTGTCCCTCCTTTTCTCTGATAACTGAGCGCAGACCCCAGTAACAGAAACACTTAAATTAACAGCTCACTCGAAACAGAAATTTACTAATTTTACTAATTTCCCGTAGGAAAATCTTCCTTTCATTAGTTCAACATTGACTGCTGTAAATATTCATTCAGCTGTAGTACTGTTTCGCTAAATCCCATACAAAAACTCTTCTTCACTTCCAACGACGTAGCCGGCACCACAATAATGAACAAGCAAAGATAGCTGACCTTGGTTATAAAGACTTATATATTCGTCTGCCACCAAGGAATAGTAAGTATCATGCAAAACTGTTTCATCTTTATTCTCCCTAGCCTAGCAACACAATTTAATAATGCCAAAGCAGTTATTTGCGAACATTATGCGGAAGTTTCGCTCTGAAATTTATCAGCTTTTAAATAATACTGTTGTTTTTTAGCAGTGATTTACGAATTATAAGTTCATATTTTGTTGTTCTGAGGGGTTTCTTTCTTTGCAAGGAAATACACCCTTCAAATTAAAGAAAACAGAGCTTGGCAAGTTATCACTGTCTCATTTTCATTTTGTTTAATTATCTGCGCAGGATTTGAAACGTTTAATCCATATAATTTGAAGTTTTCATATACAACTGTTTCTGCATGTTTTTCTGACTTGATGCGCTTTTCTAACCTTCCCGTAGTTCCAGAACGTGGATTTTCCTAAGTTAGTGAAATGTACAGAAAGAACTGTTCCCCATTTCTTTATAAAGCTGCGGTATCATTTTCTAAAGCCATTTCAAACAGTTTGGAGAAGGCTCCACCCCAGTCGTGGTCAAATTACAACTAGTTCTACCTTCATTCAAAATTTTGCTCCTACTTCGCTCGTATTCAACACTCCCTTTTAGGATTACGACTTACGGGTGGATGAAAAATTATATATTTTTCGTTCGAAGACTGAAGAAGAGTAGTTGAAGGTTCAGTACGGACTTCTACACCACATTCACTGCACTTCATTCAAAAATCTGACACTCATCTGTCTTCTGTAGTGCGCTGTCTCTTATTAGATAGGAAAAGCTAATAATGTTTGTAGCTCCGACGTTATATTTCGACACAGCACTTCTTTTTATACGACGCACTGACGAAGACCGCAACACATTGCATATTGAACATTAGTTTGCCATAGTAAACTGTTGAAATAGTTGAAAACAAGGTGTTGTAGTGTGGTACATCAGTGTAAGTTTATTACTGTCGTAGTGTGCAACAGGGGGCAGCCTTTTTTTAGATATACCCATCTAGGCTTTACAGTAATGTAGCGTTATCATGAATTATCCGCTATTGATACCAAACTTCGTAAACAGCAGCTGATCGCTCATACGAAATTTGTGGAAACCACACTAATTTACTAGCACCGACGACAATATAAATCATACATTATTTTCTCTGTTAATGCTATAGGGAGGTAGACATGAGATTGATTTATTTCCGCTGAAGGTTCCCCTCCGCCGTCCCGAGCCGCTCGCTGAATTCATCTCACCACTGTCCGATACTGGCATGGTAGAATAAAACGCAAGGTACTGGTGGAAGGAAATCCTGGAATACGCGAAATAACGCCTGTTGAAACGAACGGTCAAGGAGTTGCTACAAAAAATTCACCTTGTTTATTTGTCGAGGACGCACCCATCTCCCACGATCGAAAATACTCCGCGCAGAAATGGTTGAAAATCTGCCGTCGGCAAAAAGTTTCATTGGCTCGACAGCAGGAGGATCCACACGTTCACACAAAACGTGAGGTAACATGGAAGACAAAAATTGTGACCCTAAACTACCGCGCACAAGAAAATTTAAAAAGGTTAATAGTTCATCGAGTGTCGATGGAGAAGTCATGAAAAAGTATGGTTGTAAATCAAGGCGACGCTATATTTCAAATGAGGATAGTTGCAGGGAAGGTGAAATGATAGATGAGAACGAAGTTTTTCGCGGCGGCACTTATGTATAAAATATTCTCGGTATTCTTGCCACGTCAGTTCTGGATAAAATCTCGAGCTTTCGACGATTACCTCCATCGTCATCGTCAGGAGCTGACTGTCTCTACTGCTGCTATGGTAGCCTCTATATAGCCCGAAGACGGCTTCTGATTGGTCGGATTCTGATTGGTCGGCGATTACGTGCTGCTGTCTCAGACGGTGTCACTGTGTGCGCCGGTGGCGCCACCGCTTCCGTTTAAACGTAAACCTTGGAAGGAACGTCTCTGCTGCTTCTCTGCATCAAGCGCTCGTTTCCACGCACAGCTCAGATGGTATCCGCTATCGCGGTTAAAGTTCTTTTGGCTCATTCTGATTTCAACAGCCTCCTTAATAACAGAATCCCAGTACGTGGAGGCATGGGACAGAATTTTAGTTTCATCGAACAATATTTTGTGTTTGTTCGTGAGGCTGTGCTCCGCAATTGCCGATTTCTCAAGCTCTCTATTTTTAATGTGGCGTTGGTGTTCTGCACAGCGGTCGGAAACGGTACGAATAGTCTGACCTATATAATTGCTTCCACACTCACAGGGTATATTATAAACACCGGGGACCCTGAGGTCGAGATTAGATAGATATTTGCCGGGTATTATCGTCAACACAAAATGATATCTGGACAGAAATTACAGAAACTCTAACGCTTGTTCAACCTGCTACAGTGTCATTCTATGGTCACAGTCGATACAAATAGAACTGTGTCTGTTACCAACATTTTCAGTAATTTGTACTTGTTAGTTCAAATGGCTCTGAGCACTATGGGACTTAACTTCTGAGGTCATCAGTCCCCTAGAACTTAGAACTACTTACACCTAAGGACATCACACACACCCATGCCCGGGGCAGGATTCGAACCTGCGACCGTAGCGGTCGCGCGGTTCCAAACTGTAGCGCCAAGTACCGCTCGGCCACCTCGGCCGGCACTTTCTTGTTGTCCAACTTGATATCGCAGTGATAGAGAAAATCGCCACCCACAGCCACTGCGCGTGCAGAGACATGACACTATTACGAACGATTCTAGTGAAAAGGGAACTACCTTTATGTGTAGATACACCTTGCAGTGTTCTCTGATCGCTTCCTAGGACAGCTAAATAAAATTGGGTACCGCGGAGTTGGTCTCCAATCTGTGCCTCTTATTTCCATGTAACAGCAAATACACCAGACATCCAATTTGAATTACATCTGTGAACAGCATGCGTTAATCCACTTATTCCGCTTAATAGTAACTTGGAGATTTATGTACATGACATGGTAACTACTTCACTTGCGACAAATAGAGCAACGAGGTATATCAACAGAATTTACTAAATGAAGACATGTTTTCACTGAGGCTGCAGCTAATACTTGTATTTGCTTTCGACCAGTTTCAAGATCATTAAAATGAGAATGTAAATCGACTACGGTGCAAAATTGTTCAGTAATAGCGGTCGACATGCCATAGCTTGACAGGTATTACAACTGAAACATGTCTCTGCCAGGCGCTTAGGTGTGAGTTGCAGAGTAGCCGTGGTGACGTAGATGTAAGCTCTATTTGATGACTATGGACCCAGCTACGAAGAAAGTGATTGAAAAATAAAATTTATGTTCTGAGTCTCCAAGAAAGTGAAAAAATATATTTTTGACCGACCAACTTTACCGAACACTCGACATATAAGTTCAGGACGTGTTCAACAGTGACACTGTAGAGGTACCGATGGACGGCAGCTTAGCTGCAGTGTGTTGCAGGATCCAGATTTTACATCTCTGATTTCTGAAACTTGACACAGACCACAAGATACGCCTAAGCACTGCGATTCGGTAGATGAGTTAAATATGCCAAGATAGTTTCAACAGCGTGTGTAAGGCCATAAGCGACAGAAAATGCAACCTGACGTCAGCATGCGTGAGAATGTCATTTTTCGGCATTACCGATATAGGGCGTAACACTCATCACATCAGGCCGATTAAGGCCAACATGTATAATAATGTAAGAAGACACCATAAAACCGGATTCAGAGTTGGAGTTAGCGCCAGTACAAGGACATTTCAAAAGGTAAGGAGAGCAATGAGCCTAAGTAGAGCAATGAGAGAAGCCTTTACTGACTTTGAAAGTAAAGTTTTGTCAACTAATCTGACAAGGGGAGGCCGCTGCGTTGGGATCACAGACTTACTTCGAACTTTGTACACCTTTTGTGGGCCATTAAAACAACCTAATGTGCAAGTTCCAAGGTGCACTAACCTGGCAATTCCGAGAAAATCGCAAGAGAAGTTTACGGCTGCATTACGTGCCTTCTGTACGTGTGCGTGAGTACTAGTCAGGAGATTTATGGGGGTCCAACAGTTTGCGTTCGAGCTTCGTAAGACGACCGCGTATGATTCGGCGTTTCGTCCCGCTCCCACTTATTACTTTATTTCTTTTTTTTACATCACAGGTCGTATTATTTAAATTATATGACGTTTGAAAGGTGATACAATTAAAAACACTTGTAATTGAAGGAAGTTTCAATTTATGTTTTCCGTGCCTGTGACGTGTGATGTAAGCAGCAACGACGAGAAATTGTACATTACGCTTGAGGTCTGGCACTCGTACTTACTATATTACTGATTGTGAATAGCGCCATTCGCATCATAATTTATCGAGGTTTGACTTGGGCTTTCGAAGGTTGTCCCTTGTCATATAAATTAAATAATGTGACCAGCTATGAAAAATATAGAGTAAGAGATATCTACTGCCAGGATTCCAAACGTCGCCTCGTCACAGACCTTTTAGCAAAGCGTTAACGCTATCCGCCTTTTTTAAATATTTAATTTTTATTTTTAAGAATCTCATCTTGTTCGTTGTGTTTGATCGGGTTGGGCGTCCCTTTCCATCCGTTCAAGTTCATGGTTGATCCACTCACTCAGTTTTTTATTATAGAGAGCAGCTAACCCTATGACCGAAAACGCTGAGCTACCGTCCCGGAGGAGTCTGAAACAGGGCTGCCTTTCGACGACTTCACTATACGCTATTTTTATGAATCTTCTGCTGAAACAGCTGAACTACATACAAGAATCAATGTCAGTAGTGCACTATCATGTTGAAGGCACCTGCATAATACTGAAATGGTAGACTGCTGCCTGACAAAAATAAATCCGTCCTTTTAGTTGTAACTCCAATAGTCCCACACGCACGTGGCAGCTGGCACAATGCATTTCTAAACTGCATTTGGCTATAATTGTTACACTCAGCGCAAGATATGATAGAACAAAACTGGAGACGAAATCTGCAACTACTTATTCGTCGCTAAGGGAATGGTACCCGCTGAACTTGAACACGTTGTTGAGAGCCTATTACATTAATATGCCTATAACCCGACAAACCTCAGTACTTAACAGAAAACGTATTCATGTCGAAGAGTTATGCAGACTGGATCCCGGTATTGGCGGATTGCTACATCTTGAGTAAATCGACTGATATTACCTTTGCTGATAACCATGACACCCTGCAATGTGGCTGTAAAACTGAACAGACTGATAATAGCTTGGCAGAAAGATGGTTCAACATATGTAGTCCAGTGGTATCCAGCCCACAGACAAACGTCGACAAGAACTGATATACGCTAAGCTATATTAATAAGCTACATTATTCTTTGAAGTAAAGCATTCAACAGCCAGAAATCCGTTTATACCACAGATTTTTTCTAAATGACCCACAATATTCGTTGGTCGTGATATTTTGAGAAGTTAATTGGGTTTAAATTTGGGACAATGTTCATTCCTGTTTGCTGCCCACTGACGTCCGAGAAATTTTCTCAAGAAAACTTATACGTTTTTGACAAAGATTTGCAGAAAAAATTTCTTAGGAACCATCGCTATTCTATGCTATCGGACCATCACCATTCAGATCTCAATTACAAAAATGAGTTTTATCGAGTGGATCGGCTACATGTTGCGGCCACCTTGCATATTTTCCCGCCACCAAGCACAAAATTTACGTTTGGTTCTATGAAAATCTCCCGTTTTGTGCCATTACATTCTGAAGAGCAACAATACAGGAATACGAAGAGTACTTTTATAAACATCACTGGAAGCGCAAGAAGCAAATTTGAGGCTATTAAAACCAAGTTATTGATAAGTACTTAAATTTAACTACTGACGATGGCTTGACTGTCAGAAGCGAAGGTTTTATACCCCACCTACTGCAACATCAATGAATCATCTATTCGCTAGTAAAGGGAACTACAGGGAGTAAAAACTGTGGAGAGAGGCCACGGCTTAACCACAGTGATCAGATTGAAAATGCTGTAAGCTGCAGTAGTAATGCAGAGATGAAGAGATGTGGACAGGATGTTTATCGTTGAGAGCTGCAGAACACAACAAAAACAACAATAGCAGACAATAATAAGAATAACTGTAGAAAGACATGGTAGTAGAAACAGGACCTGCTACTTCCGCAGTCCTTCGCCCTACAATCACCTAAAGGACACTAGAAAATTAGTGGCACTGAAGAGGGTTTCAACGGATACTACTGTAAAAGACACTTACGAGACCAATCGGCATTCATTGTTACCCAACTTATTAAAGGCAAGCAATAAGTTAATTTCTTTTGCTTCCTACTTTTAGCAACACGTGACTCTGAAGCGTTCATCTGTTAAATGTTGTTATATGCAACAATAAAAGTACAGCAGTTGGTAAATCACTGCCCACGAAGCACATATTCATGCAACACAATACAGCAAAAGGTTTGAGTACCTTCTGTAAATATGAAACATATAATGAATAGCCACTCCAGTTACTAATTTGTCCTTCATTTTTGCCCGTGACCGGGTTTCCCTTTTGTGTACAATTCAGTTTGAGATCCACCTCAAAATGGCTTACAAATTAAAGCCAAAACTGGTGGTGAAAAACCGTGAACAACATATAAGCATCTGTAGCAGCTAATCACTAATTCAGTGCACAGTATCAGAGCAACAGCAACCTATAAATATGGAGAAACTAATGTCAAACATTTTAATTCAGTATATAATTTATTTTATTACCGAAAACAAGGACCGTTACGATTCGGTAAGAATCTTAGTATATTTGTTTTATTGTGGTGACAGATGCATAGCAGTTGCCAGAATAAATGGGACTTACAAGCATTTATAACTTGTTGAAGAGATGGGGCACAAAGTTAACGTGCCACATTATGAACTATGCGGTGAGATATGATTTTATAGGTACAGTTATTTATTTAAGGTGCAAAATCAGAAAAAACACGTTGCTGACAGTGACTTCACTGGAACCTGCAGCTTTGGGGCCAAATCTTCCAATTAAACATTCATAGCGGCGGAAGCAAGAACGGCTTAAATGCTGAAACTTCGAGAGAGCGGAAGTTTTGTACACGCTTTCACAACCGGAAAACCGCACTTCTGTACCTGAGCTTCCAGATTTTCATTATTATGGCGTAAACAAGGCCAAATGGTTGCAGGAAAGTAAAGAGATAAAAAAGAAGTTTTCGACAATGTAAAATGGTGCAATTTGTTCGAAATTCTGAGAAATATGGGGATGAGCTATAAGGAAAGACAGCTGGAGACAAGAGGGAACAATGAGACTGTACACTAAGAACGAAGAGCACGGATTAAAGCGTGTATAAGATATGATGCAGCTTTTCGCCCCCTTCCGTTGAATCTATACATTCAAGAAGCAATGACGAAATAAACGATTATTCAGGAGTGGGATTAAAATTCAAAGTTAATGCATTAAAGTGATAAGATTCTCTTATGACATTGCTATCCTCACTTAACGTGAAGTAGAAGTACAGAATCTGTTGTATGGAATGAACGGTCTAACGAGTTCAGAATATGGATTCAGAGTAAATAGAAGAAAGACGAAAGTAAAGACAAGTATCAAAAATGAATGCAGCAAAAGCTTAATAGCGAAATTATTGATCAATAAGTAGACAGAAGTAAGGAATTTCGCTATCTTAGAAACAAAATTACACATGACGGGTGGATCAAGGCCGACATATAAAGGAGATTAGCACAGTTGAGGAGTGCATTCATGGCTAAGAGATGTCTACTGGTTGGCAACATGGGCCTTAATCCGAGGAAGAAATTACAAAGTATGTTTGAAGCATAACATTATATGGTAGTGAATCATGGATAGTGGGGAGATCGGAGCAGAGGAGAATCATTCGATATCTTGTACTATAGAAGAATGTTGAAAATCATGTAGACTGTTAATTTGAGGAATGAGGAGTTTCACCACAGAATCGGCGAAGACTGGAACATATTGAAAATTCTGACAAGATGGACAGGATGTTCCGACACGTGTTGAGAAATCAGGGAATAATGTCCATGGTACTAGGGGGGACTGTAGTGGATAAGGATTGTGGAGGAAACAGAGATCTGAATACACCCAACAACTAATTGAAGAGGTAAGGGCAAGTGCTTCTCTGAGCTCTAAGATGAAAATGTTAGCGCAGAAGTATAAATCATGGAGGACCTCATGAAACGAGCCAGAAGCACGGCGACTAAAAAACGTTATTTGGAGAACTAATTCGTTGGCAAAGACTAAGTGTAAGTGTTCGATAAAGTATAAAATCGAACGGGTGATTATTGATCACCAGTGAGTCGCGAACAAAAATATAAATATACAAAGGCACTTTAAATATTTCGTCACGTCTGCATTTTCAGTATAGGCGGTACTGGCTGACACTTTACAAATCTTTCTATGTTTACGCACAAAGCATTTGCGCAAGACACTAACCTCTTATAGCGGCAATTTTGGGGTCAAACTTCCTTTCTAATCACTCATAATAAATATTGTACGACTTATATCATGAACCTCGAAGACAATGTTCAAGTAAAAGCATTTATTACTTTGGTATTTTGTTAATTTGTCAAGGTTGCTAGTGGTAATAGATTGCTAGAAAAAAAATTAGTACAACCTTTTAAAGATTTACAACTCACTCAACCTTTATCGTTGCAACAGTGCATACGGGTACATAAAATGATTACATTTACGGATCACTAGCAAAAGCGATTCGTAGGTATCAGGTATCGACGCAGAAGATGGTGTAGCCTACACAGGAGGCAACGCAGGCACTGACTCTGGCGTCCAGTCGATCGTACAGATGGCGAATACAGTCCTGGAATCCACTCCTGCTATATCTGTTCTCGTAGGTCTGTAACAGCTGTTGGCTGACGAGTGACACGAGTCACTTCTCATCCCATCATTCCACATACGTGTTTGACTGGAGACAAGTCCAGAGATCGTGCTGGCCAGGGAAGCTGCCGCACGTCTTTCAGGAAACGTAGAGTTTCATGGGCTGTGTAAGCAAGCATTATCCTGTTGGAACACCAGATCATTTTGCTGTGACAAAAACTACAAAAGAACATTCATAACAATATTGTACTCTTACCGAGCCCTGGTTAATGTCCCTCCTAAAACACCAAAAGTGTAAGAGAGTTGAAGCTTAGAGCACACGATAATGCCTGGACGAATACACACTACGAGACGTCACCCACAGGGTCTACGATCATCATTTGCAGGCAAGCAGAATCTGCTTTCATCGCTTAAGACAGCGGAGTGTCATTCCATCTTTCGAGTAACCTCTTTACGCCTCGAGTCGATTCTGTGGTGTGAGTATGTGGTCTACACTTGTGCATGCCCGTAGTCCCGTTACTGATTAACAGTTCTCAAGAGTCCGTACTGACACGTCTGGACTCACAAGTCCTCTTATCTGTGCTGCAGTAGTTGTACGATCTGCCACACCTGCCCGTACAGTACGACGATCCTGGCGGGCGTCTGCGTTGCGCGGACTTCCAGAACGTCGTCTACGGGTGTGAGAATGTTCACGTGACCACTGATACCAGCGTCGTTGCACAACTGACGCAGTGCGTCCATCTTGGGTTGTAATTCTCCTAAAGGACCATTTCAACACTCGAGAGGCCACAATTTGACAACTCGAATCAGTTGCTTCAGCAAGCAAGAAGGCGTCTCTGTGGCGTGGCTGCCTGCTTACTTCACACATTTGCACCACTCACAGCCTTATGGCTGATAGCATTCTCGTTTGAAGGGTAGACACAGATGGTAGTTTAATAGCTAGGCTGCTGTATTGTTGGCAGACGACTCTGAAAACATCATCAATACATCTACTATTACCCAGGTGGCGTATGCCCTCAGAGGATGAAAGTCGACGCTGTCTTTCCAGATTTCCAATATCTTTCCGAAAATGTATACGGTAAAGAGCTCCCTCATTTATTTTGAACTGAAACGTCCGTTACAAACAAGAATTTCCTACAATCCAAGCAACGACACGTTTTCATTGTGAGTGTCATTCCTACTCTGGATAGTGTTTCATTGATGAGATGATATTTAAATACTCCTGTGTTCCTTTTTCATATATAGGATTTAGTTTGATTATATAATTTAGCTTTCTCAATTGTGGAGCACCTCACCTGATGATGATTAGATAACTAGCATTGATGTCGAAAACCATATGGATACCGTTTTTGATACCCCTGTGTAAATGTATTGAGCTGTGCTGCGGCTCGTGTTGGTGCTGTTGTTAGGTTGGAATCGTGTAATAGGGGTAGCGGCGTCTCGTTTTCGTCTTGTGTCCACTGGCGCCACTACATTTGCTCGCGTTGTCTGTCCACGAGTAGCAGCAGCAGCGTTTATCGATATCTAGTTCCGTGCTACTATCTTTGGAAGATGTCAAGTGTTTTCCGGGTTCGGTGGGTCGGTAGTTCGGTTGGGATGGAGCAGCAGTGAGGTCCAGCAGCGCAGGAACACGCTGGGACCGCTGGTGGCACGCAGGCATTGCCGGACTGAGGGGCTGTAGTTGAGAGGGCCACAACCTCGTTGTCCACCGGACCCAGCACGTTTGAGTTGAGTGAACGTTAACCCAGTAGTGAAACATCCACTATTTTGAGATCACGCCGTTTGTTCGTGCTTTGCTGCTCGCAAGGTCGCTGAGACAAAGAACAATGAGTGGAGTGTTTGGAGTTTGCGAAATTAATTAGCCCTCCTCCATTTCGTATTTGTAATCATTGAATTCCTCCTGTTTATTGATGTTCAACCAGCGGTCATTTTCTGCCTAGTGGCCGCTAACGCCCCATTTACCTGCCCTGGAGGTTAGCTTATTTTCGCGGCAGTGTACCTTTCCTCGCCTTGCCGCTGCTGTCCGGTAAGGCGTGAAGTTCGACAGTCTCCTTGATTGTGGTTCCGATATTTGTAATTTTGAACTACCTTCGTTGTAGTGGATCCTTCTGCTTCTGGATGTTCTAAACACCGGATTCTGAAGACGCAGTGCTGTCCGCCCGGTTCGCCTTGCCTGTATTATTCCATCCTTGTGTTGGTTATCAGATGTTAGGTAGATGTTGCAAGAGTCTTGGCCTGCGTTTAAACTGTCACCAGTTTGAGTTGCCATCCGGTTAAGTGAATACAACTCTTGGATGCCTGTTTCATCGTTTACAAAGTTGAGTGACATTCCCCAGGCCGATCCTTGGGGCACTGTCTGAGGCTCATTTCTCTCCACGTTTCATCAGATTGTGATGATTGTGGGGAGTAGTTAACTGTTCTTAAGAATTTATTATCCATGCCTTCAGCCATTAAATTGTTCAAATGGCTCTGAGCACTATGCGACTTAACTTCTGAGGTCATCAGTCGCCTAGAACTTAGAACTAATTAAACCTAACTAACCTAAGGACATCACACACATCCATGCCCGAGGCAGGATTCGAACCTGCGACCGTAGCGGTCGCTCGGCTTCAGACTGTAGCGCCTAGAACCGCACGGCCACTCCGACCGGCGTTAAATTGTTTTTTAGTTATTGCTATTGGGGCCTTCAGCCGACAAATAGAATTTCTAGTTAATAAGACCTTCAGCCGTGAGTACAACTTGCTTAGGAATTTTTTTATTAGATATTGTGTCTTAACTGTGAAATTTGATAATTGTTCCTTATTGTCAACCTCATTTGCAATTGGTTCCAAATAAAGTGTATGTGATTTTTAAAAAAGAAAAAGAATGAGTAACCAACGATAACTGAGTAAGGCCCCGTCCACGCCGGATCCTGCCTTTCCCTAAGTCCCATGTCTCAAATATGTTAACAGAATTTCGTTTACAAGACAGTCACTTCGCTTCTCCAAAGTAGCGTGCCTTATTTGTGTAAAATGAATTCTAGCACTTCTGCATTCCATTTCCGTTTTTATCTTTTCCCGGCTCGTTACAAATTCTGAAAAATTCTAAAAACAACAACCTATTGTCCGTTGCCCAAGCTCGCATATATGAACGAACGAACGTTCTTGTTTCCACAGACGTGCGTGTCACTCACAGCGACGTGACATTTTGTTTGGGCCGGTGGGGGAGATGTCGATGGCATCACGAGCATTTTGTCGCTGCAAGATGGATGAGTGGCGGAGCGACAGCCTTCCCGTAGGGCCCACCTGTCTCACACGCCACACTGCCCTCAACAGCCGTCTCTCTAGTGCAGGCCTTCACAAACACATAGATGTTCCGCTGAAAGTGAACGAGTGCTCCGCGAAAATGTGGCGTTTTTTACTGCAACATTTCAACGGTACTGGTTACTTTTTTTTAAAATTTTATTGTAATATGTGATTCACTACTCATTTATAATTCAAGCTGTGACTGAATTAATCTCTCTTTCTTTTTAATTTCAGTAACTTTCAAAGTAAGCAAGGAATTCCATCGAAGCACCTGGATTCTCAAAGTGCTCCGTCGGACGAAAAGTTTGGAAACCTCTGCTCCAGTGCCAGCAGTTGTGGTCGCTCTATCTCCTGCGCAGACGTTTGTTGCCACCACATGTAGGACAAATCCTCAAACCGTTGTGACAGCTTTCAAGCACTAGTGAAACTCCCCTCCATCGGTCAGGTCACGACGTTAATCTCTGCTGAAATGAAGCTGGTTTTGTGTAACACAGGCACTGGTACTTGATACGCAATGAGCAATGAAACAATCATATTTAAGACTTCCCATTACGAAAAATAATTTATAAAAAAAACATCCATTAAAGAAAAATGTACGAAATTAGTATAGAGTACTAGTATAAGTTACGTTTCCGTAATTCATTGGTAGTACTCTTCTGTGTAAGGACTGGAATGATATCGACTGAAATGGGACAGAGAAACTGAGACAAAATCTAAATAAAGTACGTCTGTTTAAAAGAATGACGAAATTCTTAAATATTTTTGATTTTGAAAATGTAGAACATTCCAACAATCGCTCATTCTTTTGGTTGTATAGCAGCAGAAGACACTGTCTGTGTTGCTGTCGTCAATGGCTTTCAAAATTCGGGCCATCAGAAAAGTTAGAAACGAATCTGCAATAGCTATGAGAAAGTGAAATGATATCCTCTTACTCACATTTATGAACATTTGATGAACTACCATTTTTGCGCAGTGATTTTCATGAATTAAGAAATTATCCGCATTCTTTTCCGAATATAAGTATATTTAACCGTTTTATACATACTGTAGTAGCTAGGGAGCATCTCATTATCCTTCATTCAAAAACTTTCTGTAGCGATAAACCAACCTCTACGATCGTTTATTTGGTTCATAACGCAAGTTCAACAACAAGCGCACGGAATGCTTCTACCTAACGCGCTACAGTTTCAACACAGTACATCAGCGCTACACAAATACTTCCCCTTAACACATTCGCACCTAACCTGAAATGATTTCACCATCACCTTTGTTAATAGTGATGCAATATACAGGGTGTTACAAAAAGGTACGGCCAAACTTTCAGGAAACATTCCTCACACACAAATAAAGAAAAGATGTTATGTGGACATGTGTCCGGAAACGCTTTATTTCCATGTTAGAGCTCATTTTAGTTTCGTCAGCATGTACTGTACTTCCTCGATTCACCGCCATGATTTCATACGGGATACTATACCTGTGCTGCTAAAACATGTGCCTTTACAAGTACGACACAACATGCGGTTCATGCACGATGGAGCCCGGCGAGGTCAGGGATTTTCTCTGCCTCGTGATGGCTGGGTGTTGTGTGCTGTCCTTAGGTTAGTTAGGTTTAACTAGTTCTAAGTTCTAGGGGACTTACGACCACAGCAGTTGAGTCCCATAGTGCTCAGAGCCATTTGAACCATTTGAACCATGCACGATGGAGCTCCTGCACATTTCAGTCGAAGTGTTCGTACGGTTCTCAACAACAGATTCGGTGACCGATGGATTGGTAGAGGCGGACCAATTCCATGGGCTCCACGCTCTCCTGACCTCAACCCTCTTGACTTTCATTTATGTGGGCATTTGAAAGCTCCTGTCTACGCAACCCCGGTACCAAATGTAGAGACTCTTAGTGCTCGTATTGTGGACGGCTGTGATACAATACGCCATTCTCCAGGGCTGCATCAGCGCATCAGGGATTCCATGAGACGGAGGGTGGATGCATGTATCCTCGCTAATGGAGGACACTTTGAACATTTCCTGTAACAAAGTGTTTGAAGTCACGTTGATACGTTCTGTTGCTGTGTGTTTCCATTCCATGATTAATGTGATTTCAAGAGAAGTAATAAAATGAGCTCTAACATAGAAAGTAAGCGTTTCCGGACACATGTCCACATAACATATTTTCTTTCTTTGTGTGTGAGGAATGTTTCCTGAAAGTTTGGCCGTACCTTTTTGTAACACCCTGTATATGACAGCGAGGGAATCCTGCATCTGAATGCGAAGTCTAATACATTCAGTTTTGTTACTCTTAATAAATAATTTATTCAGTTTTGACTTCCTCACTATCCTGGTTTTTATATGGGGTAAACTGAAAAATATTTAGTTTCGATTATGAAAGTCACTGGCCTATCTTCATAATGACTGTAACCAGAGAAAGCACTTACATGCTAACCTGAGATGTATCTGCCTTGTTTCCGAAAAATTTACACAAATAAAACGACATCCCTTGTTTCGGTCTTTACACTGCCACGTACAAGCTTTAAGTAATTCATTTGCATGTTTCCACTGCCATCTCACTACAATTTTGATAAAATACAATTATTCTTGTCAGAATTTCTCACAGTTATGTAAATTTACTGTATTCCGGTTTACACATTTAAAAGACGTAAGAAACTGCATTAAGGACGTACACACACAATAATTGTATACATAGTTTTGTGATTTCATACTTTTACCTGCTTTATGAATGCTTATGTGTGGGTGAAACTCAGTCATTTGTGAAAGGCGACAGTGGGACTAGCTGCAGATACATTAGAGTGAAGTGTTTGTCCAGTATTGAACCATTTAAGTGAAACAGAAGCAAATTTTTAAGGTGCGTGTGTTTGTTATTGACAGTGAGAACATGACACCAGTAGCACTTGAGCTTACGAAAGAGGTACACCAGGGTTATTTAGGCTATCAGATAACCAATAAGTCCGAACATTGTGGAATTGAAACGGAAGAGAACAGTCTGATTCGCTTGTTGGACGCTGTTAGCAGTACCACTTTAGACCACTTCGAAATTTCTGGATAAGGGTTAATGATTGAGTGAAAGTTTTTCTTACCGGGGCGCATTAAAAATTAAAAGACATCAAAATGGGTTCAGCTGATGAAACAACTAAGCAGCACCGTACAGAAAGAGGGAAGAACGAATGAAACAGCTGAAGCAGAAGTTTAATTAGAGTATAAAACTGAAATGACCAAAGCCAAGTTAGAAATAATATCGCAGCAGGTAGACCAAATTAAAGACTTTCATTGCTGAAGATGACTAAGGCATACTGAATGAGGGCATAAATATTAGTCATGAATATGACACGAAAAGCGAGGGTGTAAAGCAACAGACGGAAAAGGAAGTTGAGAAAAGAATAGTGAATGTTGTCGAGCAATGGAAACAAACTATACAAGATGACGAACAATGTGAAGGAGGCTGTCAAAAATCATGAATACAGAAAGATTGAAGCAGGCAAATTGCAGGAGTGCATCCGGAGAGTGTAACCGGAAATAAACAAGATAATTCAAGAACTTTCTCTTAGCTAAAATATTCCGGTGGTAAAATAGTCCCCCATTCGGATCTCTGGGCGGGGACTACTCAGGAGGACGTCCTTATCAGCAGAAACAAACCTAGCCTTCTACGGACCTGAACGTGGATTGTCGGGTCCCTTATTTGGGCACATAGGATAGAAGATTCAGTAAGGGAAATGGATAAGTTAAAATTGAATATGGTGGGAATTGTTGAAGTTTGATGGCAGGAGGAACAGGTCTTCTGGTTAGGTGAAAACAGGGTTATAACAATAAAATCAAATAGGAGCAATGCCGGCGTAGGCTTAATAACGAATAAAAAAAGGGATTGCGAATAAGCTACTACGAACGTCATAGTGAACGCGTTATTGTAGCCAAGACAGGCACGTAGCCCACGCCTACCACAGTTTATATGCCAACTAGCTCATCATATAATGAAGAGATTGAAGAAATATATGATGACATAAAAGAAATTATTCAGATAGTTAAAGATGACAAGAATTTGATAGTTATAGGGGGAGTGGAATTAGATAGATAGAAAAGGAAGAGAAGGAAAACTAGTAAGTGAATAAGGACTGGGTAAGGCATGAAAGAGGAAGCCACCTGGTAGAATTTTGCACAGTGCGTAACTTACTCATCCATAACACTTGGTTTACTAATCATCAATGAAGACTGTTTACGTGGATGAGTCCTGGAGACACTGGAAACTTTCACACTGATTGTATAATGATAGAGCAGAGATTTCGAGACCAGATTTTAAAGTGTAGGACATTTCCAGGGGCAGACGTACTCTGACTTCAATTTATTGGTTATGAACTGTGGATTAAAACTGAAGAAACAGCAAAAAGGGAGGAATTTTAGAAGATGGGACCCGGATAAACTGAAAGAACCAGACGTTTTAGGGCGTTTCAAAGGGAGCATTAGGGAACGATTAAGAAGAACAGGGGAAAGGAATACAGTAGAAGAAGCATGGGTACCTATGAGAGATGAAATAGTGAAGGTAGCTGAGGATCATGTGGATAAAAAGACGAGGGCTAATAGGAACTTTTGGGTGGCACATGAGATATTGAATTTAACTGATGAAAGGAGAAAATATATAATTGTAGTAAGTGAGGCATGTGAAAAGAATACAAACGTCTCAAAAATGAGATCGACAGGAAGAGCCAAAAGGCTAAGCGTGACTGACTAGAGGACACACATAAAGATGTAGAAGCATACATCACTAGGGGTAAGATATAAGTCACCTGTTGGAAAATTAAAGAAACCTTTGGGGAATATCAAGAGTTCAAATGGAAAACCAGTCCTAAGCAAAGAAGGGAAAGCAGAATGGTGGAAGCAGTGTACAGAGGGTCTACACAAGGACGGGGTACTTGAGGGCGATATTATGGAAATGGAAGAGGACGTAGATCAATGTGAAGTGGCAGATATGAAAATGCGTGGACAATTTGACAGAGCGCTGAAAGAGTCGAAACAAGACCCCCGGAGTAGAGAACATTCCGATATAACTACTGGTAGCCGTGGGAAATCCCGGCATGATAAAAGTCTTCCATCTGGTGAGCTAAATGTATGAGACAGGCAAAATAACCTCAGACTTAAAGAAGAATATAATAATTCCAATTCCTAAGAAAGCAGGTGCTGACAGGCGGGAAAATTACCGAACTATACTAACACGAATTCCTTACAGACGAATGGAAAAACTAGTAGAAGCCAACCTCGGGAAAGATGAGTTTGGATTCCGTAGAAGTGCAGCAAAACGAGAGGCAATACTGTCCTACGACTCGTTTAGAAGATATATTAAGGATACGCCAAACCTATGTTTACAGCATTTGTAGACTTAGAGAACGTGTTTGACAAAGCTCATGGGACTACTCTCTTTCAAATTGCAAAGGTGGCAGGGGTGAAATACAGCGAGTGAAAGGCTATTTACAATTTGTGCGGAAACCAGATGGCAGTTGTAACAGTCGTGGAGCACGAAAGAGAAGCAGTAGTTGAGAAAGGAGTGAGACAGTGTTTCAGCTTATCCCCGATGTTTTTCATTCTGTATACTAAGTAAGCAGTAAAGGAAACGAAAGAATAATTTGAAGTAGGAATTAAAATCAAGAGAGAAGGAATAAAAACCTTGAGGTTTGCCGATGGCATTGTAATTCTTCTAGCGACAGCAAAGGACTTGGAAGAACAGTTGAATGGAATGGACAGTGTCTTGAGAGAACGATCTAAGATGAACATCAACGACAGCAACACGAGTATAACGGAATGTAGTCGAATTAAATCAGGTGACGCTGGGGGAATTGGATTAGGAAATGAGACACTTAAAGTAGTAGATGACTTTTGCTATTTGAGAATCAAAATAGCTGACGGAAGTCGAAGCACAATATGTAGACTGGCGATGGCGTTTCTGAAGAAGTGAAATTTATTAACATTGGGTGTAGTTTTAAGGGTCAGGAAGTATGTTCTGAAAGTATTTGTATAGAGTGTAGCCATGTAAGGAAGTGAAACATAGACGAAAAACAGTTTGTAGAAGAAGAGAATAGAAGTTTTCGGAATGTGATGCTACAGAAGAATGCTGAAGATTAGATGGACAGATCACGTAACTAATGAGGAGGTACTGAATAAAACTGGGGAGATGAGGAATTTTTGGGACAACTTGACTAGAAGAAGGGATCGTTCGGTAGGACAGGTACTGAGGCAATAAGGGATCACCAGTTTAGTTATGGATGGAGACCAATAGTGAATACACTAAACAGAATGAGACGAATTTAGGTTGCAGAAGATATACTCAGATATGAAGAGGCTTGCACAGAATAGAGTAGCATGGAAAGCTGCGTGAAAACAGTCTCTGAAGACAACAACAACAAGCAGTTCCAGAAATCTTGTCGAGTTAGGAACTCAGCAAGACAATTTTGAATATCATTGTGAAGAGTTGAAGTTCAGCAATCTGGAATTTAGAAAAGGAGCGTCTGTATCATGGAGTTTGTGAACAGGCCATGGAAGAATATACACTATATGATCAAAAATATCCTGACACGTGGCTGAAATTGACTTACAAGTTCGTGGCACCCTCCATTGGTAATACTGGAATTCACTATGGTGTTGGCCCACCCTTAGCCCTGATGACAGCTTACACTCTCGTAGGCATACGTTCTATCAAGTGCTGGATGGTTTCTTGGAGAATGGCAGCCCATTCTTCACGGAGTTCTGCAACGAGGAGGGGTATCGATGTCGGTCAGCTAGGCCTCGCACGAAGTTAGCGTTTCAAAACATCCCAAAGGTGTTCTATAGGATTCAGGTCAGGACTCTGTGTAGGCCAGTCCATTACAGGGATGTTATTGTCGTATAACCACTCCACCACAGGCCGTGCATTATGAACAGGTGCACGATCGTGTTGAAAGATGCAATCGCCATCCTTGAATTCTTTTCCAACAGTGGGAAGCAAGAAAGTGCTTAAAACATCAATGTAAGCCTGTGCTGTGATAGTGCCACGCAAAACAACAAGGGTGCAAGCCCCCTACATGAAAAACACGACCATATCACAACGCCACCGCCACCGAATTTTACTGTTGGCATTCCACACGCTGGAAGATGTCTTTCACCGGGTATTTGCGATACCCACAACCTGCCATTGGATTTCCACATTCCGTACCGTGATTCGCCACTCCACACAACGTTTTTCCACTTTTAAATCGTCCTATGTTCAAGCTCTTTACACCTAGCGAGAATTCGTTTGGCATTTATCAGCGTGATATGTGGCTTATGAGCAGCCACTCGACCATGAAATCGAAGTTTTCTCACCTCCCGCCTAACTGTCATAGTTTTTGCAGTGGATCCTGATGGATGTCTACCTCTTACACATTACGACCCTCTTCAACTGTTGGCGGTCTCTTCCAGTCAATAAACGAGGTCGGCCTGTACGCTTTAGTGCTGTACGTGTCCCTTCACGTTTCAACTTCATTATCACTTCAGAAACAGTGAACTTAGGGATGTTTAGGAGTGTGGAAATCAGCTGTATGACACAAGTGACACCGAATCACCTGACCATGTTCTAAGTCGGTGAGTTCCGCAGAACGCCTCATTCTGCTCTCTCACGATGCCTAATGACTACTGAGATCGCTGATATGGAGCACCTGACAGTAGGTGGCAGCACAATGCAGCTAATATGAAAAGTGCATATTTTTGGGGGTGTCTGGATACTTTTGATCACATAGTGTACCAGCACACTGGAATGGAATGAAGAAATTACGTGTGGCTTAAAGAAGGTAATCAGTACTATGCGTGTGACAGTATTATTTCAAATGTTTGAAGAGTTTATTAAGAATTGTGGTAATCTGAAGTAAAGGATAATACAGTTTAACAGTTTATGCGAAGCATGAGACAGTAGCGGGAATGTCTGAACGCAGTTTTAGAAAACTCTCCGGAACCTACGTTATAGAGACAGGTGTGGTAGTCATGAAGTTAAGGTTCCAGCATTATGGACTAAACTGCCGAGAGCAGTACAAGACGTGGAGAGTGATGGACCCTCGTAGTAGAATGACCACACGTATCAACAACACAGGAGGAGAAGAGAACTCATCATGAACTGGCTGTAAAACTAAACAACGCTTATTTCAGTACCCGTACATATATGAGATGGTGGTGAAGACCAGGTAGTTGATGTAGGCAGCAGGGATAATGTTATCAGTAATAATGTTGAAGACACTGGCTGTGACCAATTAGGTAGAATAAGAATCTGTTCGCAACCATTCCAGTCATACAGATTCATGAGAGGAGTTGGAGGTGCAGGAAGAACGTCATCTAGTGTGAGAATGGAGGCCGCGAGTAAAGAGGACAGTAGCCTTAAAGGGACTGACATCACACGTCATCACAAGTTATATGTCACACAAGACAACACAGAATGGAAGGCAGAATTGAAGATTTATAGATGGGGAAGTTGAAGCTGAAAGAAGATATTAAATAAAGTAATCATAAGGAAACATCAACAATACCGGGGATTATAATTAAGGAAGGGATTCAGAGATCAATAATTCGGTTGCTAATGAGACATGAACGAATTATGTGTAGAAATAACTAATGAAGGATATAATGGATAGTGTTAATACGTCAATCAACAGTAAGGTGAGAACGAATATGCCGAAGCAGAGAAACAAAAGGGAAAAAACGACTAGATTAAGAAGGAGAAAAAAAATCTCGAGAAATGAGATACATACAGAGGATCACGAAGAAAGGTACGAAGGCAAAAGTAATGAGAAGAAAGAACATATAGATAGCATAAGTGGAGGAGAATCAGTAATGGGGAATAAGAAGAGATGGAGGACAAGGAAGGAGCAGATAAGACACAGTGAAAGGATTGGGGAAATGATAGGGAGAAGGCATGTGAGAATGGCAAGAAAGAAAGGAGGGGACAAAGCAAGGGGGCGCAGTAGTTTGATCGATACAACAGAAGAATTTGAAGCAGCTATTTATTTCATAGAGAACTGCGTGAGTTTGAAGGAGCAAAGAATTTTCAAAATACCACAAACTTAGTGTAAGGGGAATGATAACCTGACATTATTTGCAGTACTTTAGGATTACTCTCGAAATAAGGTGAAGATAAAGGAAAAAGAAATTTCAGAGTTAGTCGCCATCCACACGAAGTACCGGCGAATATGCCAAAACCATGACCAAGTGTTAACGAGGTAACAAGAAGAAACTAACGAGTAGGCATTGTTGACTGTGTGCTTGCATAAAGATATAGAATGTTTATTAAGGAATCATGACAGGAGTAAGGAGTAAAATGACAGTTTTCATCCTCCAACGCGATAAAGTTGAATGGAGAACTGATAAAAGCTGTTGTAGACACCTGCAGTACACCTATTGCTGTCTTGAATAGTGTTAGTCCAGAACATTACTAAAGCACCTAAATGGTGCAGTTGTCCACACCTAAAGCCAACAATAGTGCATGCCTCAGCAAAATTAACTAAACTGCTTACACAACAAATTTACTTAACTATCAGTATGCAAAATTTCGAAACGGATCAGAAATTTGTGGTATTTCCTAAACCAAACGCAGATATTTAAAAGGAACGAACGTGCTAAACTATTATGAAGCTAAACGTCATACATCTGGAAGTAGGGGAATTCACAGGAAATGCAAGGACACAAAGAATACCCATTCTGGAGCTGTAAGAAACGAAGAAAAATAGGAGACAGAAAGGATCATAAATCATTAAAAATTTCAATGACATTTTATGCATTAATAGTTGTGATTAAAAGCGTGGAATCTTGCAGAGTCACTGGCGAAAGGAAGTCGAAAATACATAGTATTTCTATTCAAAGGGAGATGATGACAATATAATATTGGAATCAGTGTATCTATTTCTGCGTTTTAAAAATAATGGAGAAACTTTTACGAACCGAGAAGAGTCTGGAAATGACTGTTGCTGTAGATGGCTGTCAGTAGCTATCAGGTAGTTGGATGAACAATGCCAGACAACAGAAGAAGTCTTCCAGGCACTAATTAGGCTTTGAATGACTCTAACAATTGTAGAAACTGATTTTTTAACGGAAAGGACCCAGAGTAAATAGAAGCCATTAAAGAAGCGCCTCTTTCAGAGGAAAAGATGCAAATGAAAGCACTCTTTGGGATGTGGGAATTACACGTAAACTACTTCCTGACTAGGCGTTGAATGATCCGAACTAAGCAAAGCTACCCAAGAGGAATCGTGTCTTAATATGAATAGGTGAATTTCAATGAACGTTTCAACTAATCATGGAAATAATAGCCAACTCTCAAATATTCTACTACTATAGTTTAAGTGCCCCAATTTGTCTTGCATATGACGCATGTGGTCATGGGATAGATAGCTATCTTCTTAAAGAAATAGAGGAGAGAGGAAGGAGAAGTATAAAAAAAGACAATAGCCTTCACCAGTTGTGAAATGAAAAACTATGCCCAAGAAGGAAGCTCTGGCAACTGATTGGGGTATAAAAATGGTTATCTACTATGTCTGAGAACACTGTGCAATAATTGTTACTGACCATTGAGTTACAATACATCTGAAACAGTGCAGACTGATATGTGGTAGAACGATCTGGTGATTGTTTCCACAGCAGTTTGATATTGACATAAGACATGGAAATGGCGAGCAAAATGTGGTACGAGAAGCTCTATCATGAATGCCCATGGAAATCAAACAGAAACAAAATTTACTCGAATGAAAAGGAAGATTCCGGTGTATTTCGGTTAAATGTATCGCATGAGGATGTGTAACTGATTACAACTATTGCGAGAGCCAATAATGGAAACGGAATAGTGACTGTTGATGACACAGATGTGGGTGGAGGGGTTTACCCAGCAGGAGAAAGTGTCTGATGTACAGAGCAAGTGTTAGTGTTTATAAAGAAAGGATGACTTACAGGTCACTTGCTACCAAGCACCAACACAGATTTCTGAAGCAAATCTATGACGCTGAATGATTATAATAATTTGGAGTAGACAGTTTGAAGGGTAATGGTGTGCTTATGTCACTGTGTAATGTGGATAAAACAGGTATGGGTGTGAGTGTATGTGTGTGTGTGTGTGTGTTTGTGTGTGTGTGTGTGTGTGTGTGTGTGTGTGTGTGTGTGTGTGTGCGTACGTGTGTGTGTGTGTGTGTGTGTGTGTGTGTGTAGAGTACCTGTTGCAGGCGAGAACAGAAGTCAGCCTAGCTGCCTGTAGGTTAAAGGGAGGTATTTGTCTAGGGCTGAATCGTTGTGGTCAAACGTCAGCGGGGTTGGCAGGTCGCGTTACGTTGTTTGTTATTGACAGTGACAACAAGTAGCCGTTTCATAACCTAGTACTATCCAACCACATAAAAGCGGTACGCCAGGGTTATTTTGGCAACCTGTCGACCAGTAAGTCCATGTATTAGTGAAGAATCATAATGAACCGATTAATCCAGGTTAGATAAATACTGCTTCTTGTTAAATGAGGTCGATGATAGCGACGTCATCCAGGCAAAAGGCTGCTGGAAACATTCACTGTGACACTGAAACAAGCCAGTGGATGCGGCATTAGGTATTGGCGACGTTCGTCTGGGTCTCTGAGACTTGTCGTAGAAATGGAAAGTACGAGGAGGACTGTGGGCAACGTGAACATTTGCGAGCAACCTGCATCCCTTCACGCCTGATATCATAACCGACGGCGATGTTATTTCTAGTAAGGTAACTGTCCATGTCACAAGGACAGAACTGTACTACAAAATGGCTCTGAGCACTATGGGACTCAACTGCTGAGGTCATAAGTCCCCTAGAACTTAGAACTAGTTAAACCTAACTAACCTAAGGAAATCACAAACATCCATGCCCGAGGCAGGATTCGAACCTGCGACCGTAGCGGTCTTGCGGTTCCAGACTGTAGCGCCTTTAACCGCACGGCCACTTCGGCCGGCAACTGTACTACAGTGGTTTGAGGAACAGGATGGTGAAATTAAGTTGATGTCTTGAACCCCACATGCGCTTGACATTAACGCACCTGTACACATCGGGGATGTTGTAAAAACTATCATATCTGCGTCCCTGATCCACAGGCTCGTAACGTACAGGAATTGCATGTCTGTGCTTAGACATCTGGTGCCATGTACTTCGAAAAAAGCAAAAAAATTGTCGTCATAATGTTAGTTTTCGTTCAAATGTGACCAGAGGGGTGTCTCAGAATAGCATATCGTTTGTGTTATATGCCGTGCACATCGAGTTTCCCTTTATATAAGAAGAGGCGTTACACTAATTCTAATGAATGCGACACATTTAATGAAATTATTACGTAACTGAAGGAGAACGGGGAGAAAGGGCAGAACAGAGAATGGAAGAAACTAATGATACCATTTGCATCGAGACTTTTATGCGGGATCAGTGGCGATGAGTGAAACCATGTACTGCACCGGCACCCGAACCCAGGATCGTCTGCTTACTCGGTAGTTGCGAGAACCACCGCGTCACTCGGACACAGCGTCCATCACAGATGGGTGGATTGTCCTGGTACGCTCCCCAGCTGACACATACTCCCACCTACCGCCACCAGTCCGCAGTTCGCATTCATGTTCTCCACGTTCGCTAATTTTAGTTTTCCACTGGAGGTCGAACGTAACTGTGCGTCAGCACAGAAGGTTGTGGGTTTACTGCCCATCAAGGAGAATGAATTATAATAATGCGTTGTGTCTGTTCTCTTAGATATGTCCAAAAGAACAGACACTATGCGGAATCCGCAGCTGTGATTATATATTATTGTCGTGGGAGATGGGAGTACACTTACGTCGATCCTAATCAGAATTAGATGGCACTTTTAAACTGTCGTTGCTCGGAAACTTCTATTCTTCAAGTTATAAAATATAAGCTCTCTAGACTGTCACACTTATTAAAATATTCAGACCTGTTAAGCCGTGGGTGGATGAATGTCTTGTTGATACCCAAGATCTTATCCTCACTCTGGAATTGTAGCGAACCAGGGTGTGCACTAGAGTTTTGAAAAACAAACCTGTGTTCCGCAGATGGGAAAGAACATTTGATTCCAAAATGCATTCATCCTACTAAGGCATAATGGTCCTAAATTTTTAAGAAATGAATTCCGTAAATGCACTACACTGTCCTCAGTATAAAACACAAAATTCTGGATTACACCTAATATATGACCGTATTAACATTGAAGTGGATAATTATTTAAATGCTTATTAAATGAAACTGTCACTTGTTACCACGTGCAAAAGATAACATCTCAGTAGTATATTCACTTTCACGCCCTCGACTTAAAACAATACTAGACATTCTCTGTGTTGCCCTCCCCCCTCCCTATAGTTCGTATTCTGCACAGCACAGTTGACGATTCAGTTTATTATATTTTTTCACATTCACACAAAAAAGCAATGGGAAAGGCATTTTAATTTCTGGCTACCTTTCGATCCCTTGCAATTAATTTTGATAGTTGGGAGTTTCGTATATGTACTTCAAAATGGTTCAAATGGCTCTGAGCACTATGGGACTTTACATCTGAGGTTATCAGTCCCTTAGAACTTAGAACTACTTAAACATAACTAACCTAAGGACATCACACACATCCGTGCCCGAGGCAGGATTCGAACCTGCGACTGTAGCGGTCGTGCGGTTCCAGACTGAAGCGCCTAGAACCGCTCGGCCACACCGGCCGGCTATATACACTACAGCTTCTTTTCCGCAATATTCCGGTCTACAGGCAAGGCATGTCTAATTTCTTTGCATCTGGTCGAGGATGTTCTCCCTCTCTGTTTACTATAAACGCGCATCGAATGGTGTAAATTTTTAATTTCATTAACACCCTATTGCTCTAATTTGTTCTCCTTTTTGCTACGTCGCGTTTTAAGCTAGGTATGGCTAGGTTATTCGATTCCAATGTTAACTTCACGTTGTTTACTTTTAGTATGTTCCCCAAGTTCTCGAGAGATATCCATCACATGGCGCAGCGAGTATGCTCCTGCTTCAATGTGTGGAAAAATCAGTTCACCATCACTGATTGAATAATGTGATTAGTGTACAAACGGAGACGGACGCAACATGTTCCTTAAGGTTTCATGGACCTTGTCTGATATCAGTGCAAAGTGGCACTTGGATAAAATATTTCCTGAGGCGTACATATCGGTATCAACGTAACCACATGTTCTCATTTTTGGTGTGGCGAGAATCAGTCGATAGCTAATTACATACATACTATGCAGAATGAATTTTACACCTGCAGTGCAGCGTGCATTGATACAAATTTGCTTAGAGACTGGGAGTGTACCTAGACTCGAACTCGTTACCTTCGTCTTTCGCGGGCAAGTGCTGTCCTGACTGAACTTCCCAAACACGATTCACGACTCGTCATCATAGCTTTTATGCCAATAACCTTCCAAATTCCTAGAAGCACTCCTTCAAATCCCGCAAGCATGGCACTCGTGTAAGAAATAATGCTGCCAGACATGGCTTAGCTACAGCATGGAGATGTTTTCATAATAAAATTTTCATTCTGCGGTGAAGTTTGGGCTGATATGACATATTCTGAAAGAATAAAATTGTGTGTCGAGCTGAGACTCGAACTCGCGACCTTTATCTTTCGCAGTATAAAGCACTTGCCCACGAAAGGCAAAGATTCCAAATTCCAGTCTCGGTACGGCGCCTAATTTTAATTGGCGAAGAAGTTATATTCAATCGATACTACACGTTCTGTGTCCACTGGAAGAACTAATGTAGTAAAGTGATGTGACAACAAAACAATGCGGTCGGAAAGACTACTAAAGACAGGTTATAGTACTGAATGAACGGTGGCGAGAAGGGATGGAAGAGCTGGATACGTATTGGAAATTTTAGAATAAAACGAGGGCCTTCGTCCATACGACTTCACTAGGATTCCTGGCCAACATGTTCAAGTACTTCTGACTGATGATTAAAGTGCGGAACACCAGGTGATGAGAGCAAGGCACTGTGTGTTGACACTGCTCTATTGTATGTTATATGTTGATTAAATGTAAAGAGTGATTCAACAACCACCACCTCAAGTCCATAAGATGTATAACATTAAAATAAAGGTATTCAGAGTCTCAACAAATGTAGAAGAATTCCTCTTCATCCAGTTTCTCTAATATTGTACAGAAGCTCAAGAAGAACGGGTCATTTAACAAGTGTTTGTGTCCGATAGGAACAGTTTGCCGCGAACAGACATGTGCCAATCTCACGGTCAATTGTTGTTTCGTGGACATGAATGCATACGTCCGCGATTTACAGTGTGGCCCGTTTCGTAATAATCCTTTGACGTATCAGAATCACAGGCTCTGCTGTTGTTACAACAGACAGCCGCCTGCAAGCGCTAAACGCACACTTGCAGATATCCGACGGTTACAGAAATCCGAACAGCTGGTTACAGACTCTGCGGATAAGGGAATGCCCTTAATATTAATTATATTAATTATTTACCGAAGTAACTGATTGACACCTACAGGGGGTGGATAAAGGCTAACAGTAAACACACACAGAACCATTCATTTATAATTCGGTTAATTTCGAAAGAATCTGAGATTGCTATTTGTAAGGTAGCCATGAGTTGGCCAATTGTTCCCATTTTAGGTCATTATTCGATAGACTATGACAGACTCTTAGCGTGTGTGTACACCAAAATTTCATTTCCCTTCTGCGGAAAATCGACTGAGGATATAGTGTGTTTCTCGGATAACCTGTAATTAACAGCTAAGACTAGTGATTGGTCGCCGGATCAGTTAGCCTAATAGCACAATTACGGGTTATAGGGGAAGAAAAAGCCGTATCTGATGTACTATGAGGTTACGAAACGCACAAGTGTTTAAAGAGTTGGGGCAATGCCTCTTGATAAGATATAAGAAACTGAACTGCGCGAGATATTTCCGCGAACAATTGAGTAGCTTACAAAGAAACATTGTGAGTCGCTGGAATATTTCGCGTACGGAATACTGAGATGAACGAGCAAATGTACGCGTTGAACTTGAATGATGATGCGAATACCGTCACACTCCAGGAAGGTCTTCTTAAATACACACATCCAAAAGAGTTTTCATCACCTCGGTTCCGAGAGTTCCAGAACCTGCACAGAAAATTGGAATTGAGATCAACATAAATATCATTTCCTCCGTTTTTTTTCTCCTGAAAACCACACATTGCATGTTGTACAACCATACAGCGACACCTTCAGAGGTGGTGGTGCAGACTGCTGTACACAACGGTACCTCTAATACCCAGTAGAACGTTCTCTGGCATTGACGCACGCCTATACTCGTTGTGGCATACTATCGACAAGATCATAAAGGCAAACTGTTGTTCCAGATTGTCCCACTCCGCAACGGTGATTCGACATAGATCCGTCAGAGTGGTTGGTCGCTCACGTCGTGCATAAATAGGCCCTACAAGGCATGTGAGATAGATTTCATGTCTGGAGAACATGCTGGCCACTCAGGTCGACAGATGTCGTTATCCTGAAGGAAATCATTCACAAGATGTGCACGATGGGGGCGCGAATTGTCCTGAAATGAAGACGAATGCCTCACCAATATGCTGCCGATATGGTGGCACTATCGGTCGGATTATGGCATTCACGTGTCTTGCAGCCGTTACGGCTCCTTCTATGACTGCCAGCGGCGTACGTCGGCTCCACATAATGCCACCCCAAACAGCAGGGAACTTTCACCGTGCTTCACTCACTGTAGTGTATCTAATGCGTTCAGACTGACCGTGTTGCCTCCAGACACGTCTCTGACGATTGTCTGGTTGGAGGCATATGCGACACTCATCGGTGAAGACAACGTGAAGCCAATCCTGAGCGGTCCATTCGGCATGTTGTTGGGCAAACTTACTTCGTTTCATGGTGTCGTGGTTGCAAAGGTGGACCTCACCATGGACGTCGTGAGTGAAGTTGCGTATCATGGAGCCCATTCCTCACTGTTTGAGTCGTAACACGACCTCATGTGCCTACACGAAAAGCGTTTCTCAACATGGTGGCGTTGCTTTCAGGGTTCCTCCGATCCATTAACCGTAGGTAGCTGTCATCCACTGCAGTAGTTGCCCTTGGACGGCCTAAGAGAAATTTAATTGGAAGAAATACATCGATAATCTCCTGAAACGGTTAGGTTCAGCTACTTATTCTATTAGGGTTATTGCAAATTTTGGTGACAAACATATCAGTAAATTAGCCTACTATGCTTATTTTCATTTACTGCCTTCATATAGCATCATATTTTGGGGCAATTCGTAATTGAGAGAGGAAGTATTCATTGCACAAAAGCGTGTAATCAGAATAATAGCTGGAGCCGACCCAAGGTCTCCTTGCAGACATTTATTTAAGGAACTTGGGATATTCACAGTACTTTCGCAATACATATATTCACTACATCCCAATTCAATAAGAACAGCCAAGTGTATAGCTACAACACCAGAAGAAAGGATGATGTTTACTATTCTGGATTGAATCTACTTTGGCACAGATAGGGGTGTATTATGTTGCCATGAAAACCTTTGATCAATTGCTAAATAGTATTAAAAGTCTGACAGACGGCCAACCAACATTTACAAGCAAATTAAAGAATTTCTGAATGACTCCTTCTATTCAATAGATGAATTGTTAAATATGAAGTAGCAACTGTAGAAAAATAATTAATTGATTAATTATTTTGTGTAAAGAAAACTTATGTTAAAGTGACACGTTGCACAACAATACGAAATGTAGTATTTATGATCTATGGAACAAGGATTAATGTATGTATGAACATATGTATGTAGATGGGGTTCTAGTGTGCAACTGAACCCCCATCACTATAGTTAGCATGTGATTGGCTACAGCAATGTGGAACCTTTGGGTTCAGCAATGGTCAGTTATAAGTATGGGGCAGAACATTTTATGCAAGTGTATTATCTGTAACTCATGTAAGGGGAGGAGACAGCGTGATCCTAGGGTTACACTTTCTGATAACACAGCATGCCAGATACGCATTAGGCAACGTGTAGCGTATCTTAGAGGGAAAACATTCCTGATTGGCGATACAGTCACCAGTGAAGTACTGTCGCAGAGTTCGCCTACGTTAAGGGCTGAACCACTAGAACTGCGGCAACACAACGAAGGCTCAATTCATACTATATGGTGGCGCAAGCCATCGCAAATTTTCTTTGGATGAATTTGGAATTAGAGCGACCTGTTAATATGTTGTGCGTAGTAGAATTAATGACAAAAATTATGTACAGGACGCATCACGTTGCATTGTGACAAGAAGGACTGTACACACACGTGAAAGGTGATCCGCTAATGGTATCTGTAAATGTAGATAGCTTGGGCGCTGATGAGGTAAAGCTGAGCAATGTATTGTTGGTACCTAATCTGGATATCCTAGATGGGGATGATGGGAGGCAGAAGGTGTAGGTTGACATTGAAACTGCTTTACGTAAAGAAGCAGTGCATCTACAAGAAAGGTAAAGAATGAAAAGGAGACACTGTTACTACACCTTGAGGATTACTTTTTTCGTCAAAGCTCGTTGCCAGCAACACCTGTGACATTACATCAACGAATGAAGCATAGATATATCACGTAGTTGGCAGTTCACGTTTTTATACTGGTAACGCCACGTAGCGCTCTGTATGAAAATCACTGGCTGTGCTGTGTGCAGTCTGTGGCTGGTGGGCATTGTTGAGATAGTTGCTATTGTAGTGTTGGGCAGTTGGCTGTTAACAGCGCGTAGCGTTGCGCAGTTGGAGGTGAGCCGCCAGCAGTGGTGGATGTGGGGAGAGGGAGATGGCGGAGGTTTGAGAGCGGATGATCTGGACGTGTGTCCATTAGAAAGAGTAAATTTGTAAGACTGGATGTCATATATATTATGACTTTTGAACACTATTAAGGTAAATACATTGTTTGTTCTTTATCAAAATCTTTAATTTACTAACTGTGCCTGTCAGTAGTCAGTGCCTTCAGGAGTTAAAATCTTTTATTTAGCTGGCAGTAGTGGCGCTCGCTGTATTGCGGTAGTTCGAGTAGCGAAGATTTTTGTGAGGCAAGTGATTTAAAAAGTATATGTTATTGTAAGTCAGGGCCATTCTTTTGTAGGGATTTCTCAAAGTCAGATTGCGTTGCGCTAAAAATATTGTTGATGAGAATAGGTAAAGAGCGAAATGTCTGAGTACATTCAGTTCTGCTCAGCTGTTTGAAAATCAAATAATGTAAGAGGTTTATCATCAAAGTCATTCATTAACTTTTCTAAGGGGAAGTTTCATATGTCGACCCTTAGCCGAGGATACCTAACTGGAATCTTCTGATTTTTTGTTGTAGTTTGTGTAATTGGTGTAGTTATTGTTTATTGCTAGCGCGTAATTATAGAGACAATTTCCCTTGTAGTTGTAGTTTTTCATTGTTGTATAGTAAAACAGTTGTGGCATGCATGTAGATTTGCACCAAGTATTTCGCAGCTGCACTAGCAATTAACTATATATTAGTTTCAGTGCTATCTTAATGTGTTTTCTTATTTTGCTCTTCAAATTGTGCTTTTCTGTGTTATCGTGTGAAATATTGCGACAATAATGGCGTGTGAAAAACGTAGCACAAGGCTCCAAAGTTAACTGAGAAATGACAGTGAAGACGAAAGCATTGTGTTAGTGCCACCGTGTAATGAATTAACTAATGTTCAACATAGTAATTTGGTAATTGTGCATAGGGAAATGGAGCAGGCGGCAAATAATAGATCGTTCGGCAACAGCTCGCCCCAGGATTCCAAAATGACAGGACACAATCTTGCAAATACTGTAGATTCAGGTTTTGCGTCCTCAACGTTTTCTCAAGTACGTGAAGACCCATTTTCTGCTTTTCAAAATGCGAATATTGACGGTTCAAATGCACTGCCGAGTAGCACTGAGGAACACGTTTTAGACACCAGTGCATTTTTATTACAATTAATGCAACAAATGGGACAAAAGCTTCAAAAGTTACACACAATGGAACAAAGTCAGAGACGAACACAGCAAAAAATAAACGCAATGGAACAAAATCTTCAAATGTTAGACACAATGGAACAAAATCTTCAAATGTTAGACGCAATGGAACAAAATAAAAAACAGTCACAGCAACATCTTCAAAAATTAGACACCATGCTTGAAAAAACACGTGAAAGTTTATGTGCTGAGTTGCTTAAAATCGAATCTAAATGTCAAAAAGTCTGTAATGACGTAAAAACACAAATTTTGTGAGCATTTCCAACCTATTTTTTCGCGTCATGAAAATGCATTACAGAATCACGAAGCAGCCATAAAAGAACTGCAAACTATTGTTCATGAAAAACACGACATCTTGCAAGTTAAAATTTACTCAGTTGCATCTACTGATTTCGTTATGCAACTTGCAAAACCTCAGGAAAACTTAATGGACACAGTAGATACGATTTCAACACAAATGAACACTCTGAATCTTGGTTCTGAAAACCACACTGAGGAAGTCAGTTCATTATCGGAGAAAGTAACCGAACTTTCGGATCAGTTCACTAACTTATCTACAAAGGTAGATGATGATCTGAATGACACAAGACCCATAACCTTCAACGACACAGAAGAATACGAACAAAATAGGAAATTCAAACAAAATCAGAATCAGATTAATACCCAACACAAAAGAGAAATCCGGGAAGTACTAGACCAGTTGTCACAAATAATACAAGAATTACATATTTCAGTGGAGACTCGCGCTCCAACTCGGGACGAGGGACATAGAAATATGGAACAGCCACAAAATAATAGCACAGGGAACTTCGGAAATTATGAAAGAAATTGGCAAGTCACCCCGAATTTTGAGATGGAACCGCCGAAACGAAGTAACAATAACCGATATGCGACTCGCCGACATGATGATTTTGAATATAAGCTGTTCATTACTACACGTAAATTAGAAACATTTAAGAATTCTGGCAACTACATTCAACCACAAGCATGGCTCCATCAATTCCCTCATTGTTTTCCTCCCAACTGATCATTGGAGCACAGGTTAGAATTTGTGTGTGGCTACTTAGAGAATGAACCAACTGTAAGAATGCGATCGGTCATTCACGATTGGCACAGTGAAGGAGAATTTTATCAAGCCTTCCTCTCAGCATATTGGTCTCAAGCTACACAAGACCGAGTAAAACATAGCTTCATAATGATGAAACATTTTGAACAATCTGAATTTTCCAGCCTTGTCAAATATTTCGAAGACATCTTACATAAGAATCAGTATCTTTCAAACCCATACAGCCCCTCAGAACTCATCCGCATTTGCTTAATCAAATTGTCCAACATTTACGACATATTATTTTGGTGGGGCGTTGCAAAGACGACATTGAATCTTTTCAGGGACTGTTACAAGAGTTGGAAATTGACACTGACAATCACGGAACTCGAAAACAGGAGCACAACAACTATAGGTCACATCCGTCACAATTCCGCGATGACAGACTCAATAACTGGACAGACAAGGCTATTGTTACAGTGTAAATCGTGACCAAAACAGACACCACCCGTATGACAACCGTTGGCAGAGTAGTAATAATTACAGGGAAAGATAACTTCTACGCCGTAATGACTATAACAGAGACAATCAGAGAAACAGACAATATGGGAACCAAAATAATAATTATCAAGGGAGACAGAGTACCGTCAGACGCAACGGTCCACCGCGCAGTTATGATTCCGGGAGAAATTCTCCACCACATGATCGACAAAAAAGAAACTATTTAAACTACCGACAAAACGATAGGCCTGAATTTCATCAGAACAGGCGGGATTCAGACAGGGCAGGGCCCTCTCGGCAAGGTGAATTTGTAGAAGTTAGGTCTCCTTATCCCAATAACGACGCACGCCAACAATGAGATATCAGACAATGACTCGCACTGCAGGCAGCACGTGCGCCGGCTGGCTCAGAGAAAAATAACATAGACGCTAACCTTGAGAAAAATTTGAGCATTCTTTACCAATATACCATATACCACATGATTATTCCGTTGAAGCTGGTGCTCTGCATAGTAGGAAGAGAAAAGTCTTGCACCACATTTCACATGTAAAATCGTTTATTGAAAGATAATCTGCTTTTTAGCTTAGTCTTTGCCATAAATCTTTTCACTTCACGTTGCTAGTATACTTTGTCAGACTTAGAAACTGTTAACATGCAACAATGTTTGAGGTTAAATATCCAGTATAGAACCTAGGGAACATATTTAGACAGTAATTACGAATACATTGTCATATAGAACAGACGACATAGTGTTATTGTATGTGTACATTCTTGCTTGTTAGTTGCACGATTACGTTATGACTATAAGGCTTACATACTTAGAACATATACCAGTACTGCTAATGAGATATTACTGCAACATTTTGGTTTACTTGAGAATACATTATGGATTTAAAGTGCTTTCTGAGAGATACCAGATGACACAGTAGTTAGTTTATTTGACAGCTGCACGACTATATCACAACGCTAGTAATGTGTGACACGATTTACGTTGTTGCTTTTGCGGTATATCTGTTTCATATGTGCACAGTTTTTCTGAATTCTTCTGTAAAGGAAAACATGTTTTAGTTGTAACTTCGTGGTATAGCTACAGTGAGACAGTCTTTTGCGACCAAAATACATTGCAGTACAGTACTTTCTTCATCACGGCCATAAGGGTAATAACTACGATATCTATACGCAAAGCATTTAACTTTTGTTTGTGATGAGGTAAGTACATTGACTTCTGCAGAACTTAGCTTACGGAGGACAATAACTACGACACGTCCACACAATTATCTTGCAGCAAGACGCACATTTAGCGCTACAGTACACGTATCTGAGTGATTAATTTTGTACTTAAAACATTTATGTTTAAAGATTTGTGAATTACAATGCCGAAAAGGTTTTCCGTGATACATTTCATTCCATTTCTGTGATCTGTAACACCTGAGGGTATAATTACATTAATCCTCAAGGGGCAAACGCCTACTTTGTGTACCATGTGTTTGGCAGGCACAAGGAGCCCTAGCAAATATGGTATTTGCTTGTACAATTTTACGCATCGGTACCATATTTCTCTAACACAGAATTACACAGCGATCTGATTATTTAACAGAGAAACAAACATTTTTTTTTACTACATCAGTGACACATGTTTACGCAGTTACACAGTTGGATAACTTCACACTTACGTAATTGTATTTTGACTGTACTTTATGAATTGTTCATACTTTTTTCGGAACCATTGTGAAACTATGAGAGCTTTGAATGATGTATTTGTTATGGGATCATGATTTCTAAAGTACGTTAGAGGTAGATGACACTATTGAAATGAGCAGAGAACTTTTTTTTTTAGATTTTGACATTATTGCAGAAAGCTACGACATTTTTGAGATTTGATTGAGGTGCTAAGATGTTATTAGTACGATTACTATGTGTGTTATGCTGTTGAGGTATGTTTATGATCAATAAGCTGATGATATATGAGGAATTTCATTATGCTATGTATTTATTATGATGAAATATTGAAGAAGTGTTGACGAATATGTATATGTGTAATATGTTAAGAAATAATGATTAGTGGTGAGGGACTCTGACTTGTGGAAAAGGATGTTGGAATCCAAGAATCGTACTTTAAGAGTTATGAAATGCGTGTAAATGCGCGAATGCGCGAATATTTCGGTAAGAAAGCTAAGTGACCTTAACGTAATACGTTGTGGGCACCCAGCTATGCCACCTGCCTTGAGAGAAAGCCGTTAGGTGGAGAAAAAAGTGGCCTTTAATTTCACTATTGACATTCCTTTGTAGAACGCATCGCAAATACGACACACTCAAAGTTGAAAACAAATTATTACACTGTGGAGATCTTAATTTATGATATCTACGAAAATGCCTCATGAAATGATGAGAAACATTTTACATCTGTTGTCTTTCTAGTTGAGAGATTTTTTTACTGCCTATTTTGTTTAATACCTACCTTCTAGGTGCACTGCAGTATTGGTTAAAATAAAATTTAGTAGATGCACTAATGTAAATATTTTCTGTCCACAGAACCATTAAACAATAATTTTATGATCTACTTTCTTAAAAAAAAGGGAACACAAATAGACATTTCCCTTCACAGGATTTGCATAAATAATTTTTTTTACGATTTGGTAACTTGTCTGTTAGATTAACTAATCGTGATGCATCACTCTAGTGGTAAGATGTGACATAGGTATTAAACATGGCCATTTTTAGTGTACTATTTTTTATGCTTATGGGTTTGTCATGTTTAGATATAAGTTATTGCATTTGCTGCTGCTGTTTGCCAGGCACAGTGCTGCTGAATTTCACTTTGTATTACTCTGTTAAGCCAGTTTTACTGCTGCTTTATTTTTCTTGTTTGGTGCACATTGCCTTATATTAGTTGTAATATTGCAATTGCTTTGCTAATTTATATTTATTGCTGCTTGCTTTGCCAATTTGCATTTTTTGTCATTGCTGTTTGCAGTAATTGTTTTGTGATTCTGCATTGCCTCGTCCCTTAGTTAACATCTGAGCTCAGTGGATTTAAGTTACCTTAAGATGGGGTGGGCTATATGAGAGAAGGAGTTGTGATAAATTGAAAGAAATGCATTGAGAAGCTATAAGAAAACGGTTTGGCCAAAAAAGTAGTGTACAGTAGAGAAAACTATTTTTGAAAGAGGATATGAACAGAATACAGAAAGCATGCTTGGATAGGATTTTTTTGGTGAGAACAAATGTTGAAATATGAGGAAAGATCTATCAAATGGAGTTTTGGGTTGGACTTCAGTACCAAATGTCACACTGAAAACACACCCTGTCCTGTCCTTTTGTGTTATTCCACTATGTGTCTGTGTACCTTGTGTAGTTGTGTTCTACCGGGCCTTATGTGTTTATCTTATAAGATTTATGTTGTAGAATTTTTCTAATACTCAGCTAAATTTACTATGATGAGGATTACTGTTATCCTCAAATATAATTTCCATTTATAATATGTTATTTACTTTGTACAGATGTTTAGACATTATTTAATCTGTTTTGTTTTAATGCTCACGTGTGAAGTTGATGTTTCGAAAATTATTCTGACCTTTTATATATTTACTTATGTCATAATTGCTGTAACACTGATGTATATGTTTATTTCCATTCTTTTGTAAAGCCTGTATTACAACAAATGTTATCTGTATTGTTATGTTCTTTAATGATGTGTTTTGTACCTTTGTAATTGTATTCTTATGTTGTAAATTTACAATTGTATAGACATCAGTTCATCAAATCAAGTTACTTTTCACTGCACACATTTCGATTGGTCATAGTATATGCAAAATATGTGAGAAGTTGGGACTGTTTGTGTTTGCACATGTGTTCATAATTCAGCAAGGGACTGGTTAAGAGCATTGCTGGTTCTAAGAACAACTCCAAAAACTTTGTGAGTGCACAAGCGGTGGTCATGGACTTCCTATATTGTCTGCAAGACTCTTTGATGGTAATTGTGCACCTGCACAGTCGCAACAGATGACAAGAACTACAGTGGGTCTGCATCTTTGACGGCCCACGAATACCATTAATTCTACAAGGACTGCAGTGGGTCTGCACCTCTGAAGGCCCACCAATTCCGTAATCTCTACCAGGACCACAGTGGGACAGCTCTGTGATGACCTACCTACCAATATTCTTCAATACTTCGACTGACTCTGCTGTCGGTTTGCTCTGTAGTTGCCCATTACCTGTCTGCATGTCAAGAGTCAGCACTTTCTTTCCATTGGAAGGACAACACTACTTCTTCAAGACTGCATGGAAATCCACTACTTCCGTGTGCATTTTCTTTTACTGCTCAGACATTGTGAAAAAAAACAGTGGAATTTTACTTTGATTAATGATCAGGACTGTCTTTATGGACTGTGAGAAAATTTTAGCTTTCGAGCAACATTTTATCAATAAGTGTGTGCATTTGATGTCTCTGTTACTGTAATTATCAAAAGTTTTATCAAATGATTATTGGCCTCTGCCAAAACAATTTGTAAACTTTTTTGTCGGGAGCATGGGGGTTATGTAAGTAGGCAGTTCAGGTTTTTATATTGGTAACGCCACGTAGAGCTCTGTATGAAAATCACTGGCTGTGCTGTGTGCAGTCTGTGGCTGGTGGGCATTGTTGAAATATTTGCTATTGTAGTGTTGGGCAGTTGGCTGTTAACAGTGTGTAGCGTTGCGGAGTTGGAGGTGAACTGCCAGCAGTGGTGGATGTGGGGTGAGAGATGGCGGAGTTTTGAGAGCGGAAGATCTGGACATGCGTCCAATAGAAAGAGTAAATTTGTAAGACTGGATGTCATGAACTGATATATATATTATGACTTTTGAACACTATTAAGGTAAATTCATTGTTTGTTCTTTATCAAAATTTTTCTTTTGCTGACTATGCCTATCAGTAGTTAGTGCCTCCAGTAGTTAGAATCTTTTATTTAGCTGGCAGTATCGGCGCTCAGTCCGCCCCTTATAGCTGAGTGGTCAGCGTGACAGACTCTCAGTCCAAAGGGCCATGGTTCGATTCCCGGCTTGGTCGGAGATTTTCTCCGCTCAGGGACTGGGTGTTGTGTTGCCCTAATCATCATCATTTCATCCCCATCGACGCGCAGGCCGCCGAAGTGGCGTCAAATCGAAAGACCTGCACCAGGCGAACGGTCTATCCGACGGGAGGCCCTATCCACACGACATTTCCTTTTTCACTGGCGCTCGCAGTATTGCTGTAGTTCGAGAAAATGAATATTTTTGTAAGTGATTGATGAAAAGTGTAGTTTATTGTTAGTCAGGGCGAGGTGGCGCAGTGGTTAGCACACTGGACTCGCATTCGGGAGGACGACGGTTCAATCCCGTCTCCGGCCATCCTGATTTAGATTTTCCGTGATTTCCCTAAATCGTTTCAGGCAAATGTCGGGATGGTTCCTCTGAAAGGGCACGGCCGATTTCCTTCCCAATCCTTCCCTAACCCGAGCTTGCGCTCCGTCTCTAATGACCTCGTTGTCGACGGGACGTTAAACACTAACCACCACCACCACCACCATTCTTTTGTAGGGATTTTTCAAAGTCAGATTGCGTTGCGCTAAAAATATTGTGCGTCAGTTTAGTGTTGGTCAGAATAGGTAAAGAGCGAAATGTCTGAGTACGTTCAGATCTGCTCAGCTGTTTGAAAATCAAATAATGTAAGAGGTTTATCGTCACAGTAATTCATTAGATTTTCTAAGAGGAAGTTTCAATCATAAAGCGTTTGGTATACCCCAGTACTTACAGCTAGATATGGAAGATTTTATTAACCATCATGAAGCAGATGGAACGAAGGAGGAGTGCACTACTCCATGGGGAGACGCCGTGAAGGTTGTGCCAAAGAAGTCACCAGGTGGGTCTATCTAAAACAGGTTCTGCGGCGACTATATTTTTCTTGAAGAAAGATACGTACCCAGTTCCTAATGTCCATAACAAACTGAGTCACTGCAAGTATCTCTGTACAATAGATCCAAGTAATGGCTAATATCTGCTGGAGAAATTGCCTGAGGACAGACTGAAGATGACGTTCTCTTTCTTCTGTCATTGCCACTATGGGAGGACGCCATCGAAGCTAAGAAAATGCTCCATCACAGCAAGATTCTAAAGAAATGTTTAATTTAACTTTAGCACGTTGTTAAATTTTATATTCGTGACATAAACCGGTGAAGCAAGGTCAGAACAGCATTCAGACAAAAAGCATCAGTACTTATGTTGTGTACGTGCAACCAATTAAGAGGAGTTAGGTAATAATTACGGTAAAGCCAGTAATTGAGAACGTAGCTTCCGTTGGCAGGAGCCCGAATGTTAACAGCAAAAACAGCGCCGTCACATAGATCTTGATACCGGAGAAGTAGCCCACTAACAAATACAAGGCACAAGAAATTCCAGAATAGGTAACCTGAAACAGATTAGTGTTAACAATGGAAACAACTGTGCCTTCTAAAGTAACAAGTTACCACTGGTGCAGTCGCACAGCACTCATACACAGTACTCATAACAGGAAAAATCTATTGAGCCGTCTATCAGGAAAAATCTATTGAGCCGTCTATCACTGAACATATTACTTCATACAAGCTTCCTAAGCTTACGAAATAAACATAATACACTGGGAATTCCGCTGTACATAATGAATTATTAACACAGATTACCGACATAGTCACTGTATAGAATATGTAGCTAGACAGCTGTCCGGTTAGGACATATTCTCGTACAAGGTCCACAGGATTATACAACACACTGTCTCAAAAAGATCCACGAAACCTCTGTGCATAAAAGCAGAAAATTAAGGAATATCAACTCTCTACTCTGTCAGGCTGCCAAGCGCAACTTACTTCCACATCATTCTGCTATCTGTGACTGACTCTGAGAACGAAGTCTTTCGCTACAGCACTGCTGTATAAAACATTCTCAGACTGCTTGTAGCATCAATTCAGCTTAAAACCTCGCTCTTTCATGATCTGGAGCCACTCACGATGACGATGGTGGCAATCGCCGAATGCTCGAGTTTTTATGTTGAATTGACGCGGCAGGAAGTCTGAGAATGTTGTATGTGATTGACTCTGTCCCTAGTCATTGCGTGAATGGGTATGGCCAAGTACCACAAACCTGCTCTTAACGCGCAGGCAGGCCGCAGAAAACACCTGCCTAATCCCTGCTGTGACTGGCCCCATGTACACTGCGTGCGTTTCACTACCCAAAGAAGGAAACCACACAACAAATCAGGACAAATCAGGACATGCGGCACGCTCCATACATGGAGTGTGTAATTAGAAGCGAATGTTTTATACTGACTTAAGGTTGGTGCAGGCTGTCAAACATTTTCTATTCCCTGAAAATAGTAAGAATTACAATGGGTTTTGCGTTTTGCAGTTATATTATACACTTTTTATTAAAAGATTTGCAGTGGCGGCAAGACCAATTTTAACCTTCCAGTATAAAAATAATAATAATGATAGCTTTTTTTGTAAATTATAACTCATGAAAACTGATAAACTTTGATGTAAGCAGCCCTACGCCATGGCCCTGTGACATCAATCACAATTAACTGTGGAGGTTTTACCTCATGATGGTGTTGCGGGATAACACTATCTATATATATCTACCCATGATTGGCACAGCTTGGTGCAATGCTGGCCTATCTACTAATACTGGACCACATTTGTATGAGATATGAATCATTAGAAAAACTGACTTTACTTATTGACACAGCTTGAAACGTCCACTTAGAAAAATTAATGAATTACTGTGCTGATAAACGTCTTACATTATCTGATTTTCAAACAGCTGAGCAGAACAGAATGCACTCGTGCATTTCGCTCTTTACCTATTTTGATCAGCACTAAACTGACAGCCAATATTTTAAGCGCAACGCAATCTGACTTTCAATAATCCCTACAAGAGAATGGCCCTGACTAAAATTAACCTATTCGTTACACAAATCACTTACCTCAGAAAAATCTTCGTTACTCGAACTACTGCAATAACACATGTGCCACTACTACCAGCTAAATAAAAGATTCAAACTACTGAAGACAATAACTACTGATAGGAATAGTTAGCAAATGGAAGATTTTGATAGTGAACAAACAATGTATTCACCTTAATAGTGTTCAAAAGTCATTATATATATATATATATATATCAGTTCATGACATCCAGTCTTACAAATTTACTGTCTCTGATGGACACACGTCCAGATCATCTGCACTCAAAACTCTGCCATATCTCACCCCACATCCTCCACTGCTGGCAGTTCATCTCCAACTGCGCAACAATACACGCTGTCAACATCGAGCTGCCCAATACTACAATAGCAAACAACAATGTAAACCATCCACAGACTGCACACAGTACAGCCAGTGATTTCGTACAGAGCGCTATGTGGCGTTACCAATATAAAAACCTAAACAGGCTGCTTACATAGCCCCCATGTTCCTGACAAAAAATTTTACAAATTGTTTTGGGCAGTGGCCAATACAGATTTGAAGAAATTTTTCATAATTACAATGACAAAGATATCAGATGCACACACTTATCGATACAATGATGGTCAAAAGCAAAAACTTTCTCACAGTCCATAAAGACAGTCCTGATCATTCTTCACAGTAAAATTGCAAGTTTTTTCTCAAAGTCTGAGGAGTAAAAGAAAATGCCCACGGAAGTAGTGGATGTCCATGCAGTCTTGAAGAAGTAGTGTTGTCCTTCCAACGGAGAGAAAGTGCTGACTCTTGACATGCAGACAGGTAATGGGCCACAACAGAGCAAACCGACAGCAGAGTCAGTCGCAGTACTGAAGAATATTGGTAGGTAGCTCATCACAGAGCAGTCCCACTGTGGTCCTGGCAGAGATTACGGTATTGGTGGGCCATCAGAGGTGCAGACCCACTGCACTCCTTGTAGAAATAATGGTATTGATGGGCCATCAAAGATGCAGACCCACTGTAGTTCTTGTAGAGACAGCCAGCAGCCATCTGTTGCGACTGTGCAGGTGCACAATTACCATCAAAGAGTTTTGCGGACAATATGAGAAGTCCATGACCACCGCTTGTGCACTCACAAAGTTTTTGGAGTTGTCCTTAGAACCAGCTATGCTCTTAACCAGTCCCTTGCTGAATTATGAACACACTTGCAAACACTAATGGTCCCAACTTCTCACATATTGTGCATATAATATAACCAACAGAAATGTGTGCAGTGAAATGAATGCTTACAAGTTACTTAATTTGATGAACTGGTGTCAATTACAATTTTATAACATGAGAATGCAATAACAAGGGTACAAAATACATCATTAAAGAACATAATAGTACAGATAACATTTGTAGTAACACAGGTTTTACAAAAGAATAGAAATAAACATATACAAGTGTGTTACCGGAATTATGATATAAGTAAATACATAAAAGGTGAGAATAACTTTCGGAACATCAATTTCACACATGAGCATTGAAACAGAACAGAACTAATAATGTCTAAACATCTTTACAAAGAAAATAACATATTATTAGAAAAATTCTGCAACATATCTCTTATCAGTTAAACATATAAAGACAGAAAAAGCACAAAGACACTAGGTACACAGACACTTAATGGAATAACACAAAAAGGACACGACAGGGTTTGTTTTACTGCGTTATTTTGCAAACGAAACTTTGTTTACTTCTTGGAGATCTCTCTTCATTCATCATTATTCCCAAAAAGTCCTATCTATACCTGTTTTCCCTAAAACCCTACTGTTTTGTTCATACTCTCTTTCTAAATCAATTTTTCTCATTGTACAATACTCATTTTTGCCCAAAAACTTCTCGTATTACTTCTCAATGCATTCTTTCCCTATTTTTCATAGTTAGTTTCTTATATAGTCTACCCCCTTCTAAGCTAACTTAAATCTACTGAGCTCTGATATATATACTAAGGGACATGGCAATGCAGCAGTACAAAACAATTAACACAAACAGCAATGACAAAAAATTGCAAATTGGCAAAGCAAGCAGCAGTATATCTAAATTAGCAAAGCAATTGCAATATTACAAATAATATAAGGCACTGTGCAGCAAACAAGAAAAATAAATCAGTAGCAAAACTGACTTAACCGAGTAATACAAAGTGAAATTCAGTAGCACTATGCCTGGCAAACAGCAGCAGCAAATGCAATAACTAATATCTAAACATAACAAAGCTGAAGCAGAAAAAATATCACAGAAAAGGTGGCCATGTCTAATACCTATGTCACATCTTAACACTAGAGTGATGCATCACCTTGACTTCCACTACGAAACAAGTTACCCAGTCATTGACAAAAATTATGTATGCAACTCCTGTAAAGGGAATGTCTTCTTGTGCTACCTCATGTATTTGGAAGCTGAACATAAAATTATTATTTTTTGGATCTGTAGACAGAAAATATTTACATTAGTACATCCATGAAATTTTACTTTAACCAATGCTGCAGTGCAGCTAGAAACTAGATGTTAAACAAAGTAGCAAATAGATACAAATCAATGCGTGAAACGTCATTCACTGGGCAAATGGCGTCTCCAAAGGCAGTATAAAAATCTCTCGACTAGAAAGACAATAGATGTAAAATTTTTCTCATCATTTCATTAGGCATTTTAGTAAACATCATAAATTAAGAGCTCCACAGTGTATTCATATGTTTTCAAGATCGAGCATGCCGTATTGCTATCTACAAAGAAATGTCAATAGCGAGGATAATGGCCTCTTTTTTTTCTGCACCTAATGGCTTTTTCTCCAGGCGGCTGGCACAGCTGGGATCCCACAGCGCATTATGCCAAGGTCACTTAGCTTTCTTACCGAAATATTTACGACAGTCGCATATAAAAAAAAGTTCACAGGTCGAAAAGTTACAGTAGAAATCTGTAGGAACGAAACCTCATGAATAGCAGTGTTCTGATACATTCACACATGGACAACTCATAACTCTGAAAGTACGATTCTTGGTTCCAACATCCTTTTTCACAAACCAGAGTCTCTAACTTGTATTCATTATTAATACACATATAAACACAAAATCACGTTCCTCATATACGGTAGCATCATCTTATTAATCATAAACATACCTCAACAGCATAATACACATTGTCCTTGTAATAGCAACATCATAACAGATCAATCCCATCTCAAAATCGTCGCTGATTATTTCAATAATTTCAGTACCTTCAGTAAAGTCAGCTACCTCAAATGAACTTCAAAAATCATGATCCCTTACCAAAACATCATTCAAAGCTCTCATAGTACCACAATGGTTCCAAAAAAATACGAACAGTTCACAAAGTACAGACAAAATAGAATTTTATAATTGTGAAGTTATCTAACTGTGTAATTACGTAAACATCTGCCACTAATGTAGTAAAAAAAAGTTTGTCTCTCACATTTAAATGATCAGATAGCTGTGTAATTCTGTGTTAGAGAAATATGGTACCGATGTGTAAAGTAGTATAAGCAAATACCGTATTAGCTAGGGCTCCTTTTGCTTTCCAAACATATGGTACACAAAGTAGGCATGTACCCCCTAAGGATTAAAGTAATTATACCCTCAGGTGTTACAGATTACAGCAATCGAATGAAATGTATCACAGAAAACTTTTGTATCCTTGTAATTCAAAACTCTCTAAAGGTAAATGTTTTAAGTACAAAATTAATCACTCAAATATGTGTACTGCAGTGCTAAACTGTGTGTCTTGTTGTGACATAATCTCTGCCATTAACTAACGGTGAAAATGTGCCATGTATCGTAATTATCATCGTCCATAAGCGAAGTTCTGTAGAAGTCACTGTATTTACCTCGTAATAAACGAAAGTGAAATGCTATGCGTATAGATATCGTAGTTGTTACCTACATTACCATGATCAAGAAACTACTATACTGTAACATATTGTTGTGCTACAAAAAAGGCTGTTTCATTGTAGCTATACCACAAAAGTTACGACTAAAACATATTTTCCTTTCCAGAACAATTCAGAAAAACTATGCAGATATAAAATAGATACAACGCAAAAGCAACAATGTAAATTGCGTGACACATTAGTGGCATCATGATATAGTCATGTAGCTGTCAAATAAACTAACCTCTGTGTCATCTGGTATATTTCAGAAAGCACTTTAAGTCCATAATGTATTTTCAAGTAAACGAAAATGTTGCAGTAAAATCTCATTAGCAGTACTGGTATACGTTCTAAGTATGTAAGCCTTATAGTCGTTATGTAATCGTGCAACTAACAAGCAAGAACGTTCACACACAATAACAATGTGTCGTCTGTTCACTATAACAATGCACCCGTAAATAATGTATAAATATGTTCCCTAGGTTCTAGACTGGATAGTTAACTTCAAAACATTGTTGCATGTTAACAGTTTCTCAGTGTGACAAATTGTACTAGTAGCGTGAAGCGAAAAATTTTATGGCAAAGACTAAGTTAAATAGCAGATTATCTTTCAATATACGGTTTTACATGTGAAATGTGGTGCAATCCTTTACTCTTCATAGTACTCAGAGTTTCAACTTGAACGCAATTATCATGCAGTATATGTTGGTAAAGAATACTCGAATTTTTCTCAAGGTTAGCGTCTATTTTATTTTTCTCTGAGCCAGCCGGCGCACGCGGCTGCGTGCGGTACGAGTCATTGTCTGTCTCTTTGTTGGCGCGCATCGTTATTAGGATTAGGAGACTCAACTTCAACAAATTCACTTTGTCGAGAGGGCCCAGCCCTGTTTGAATCTCGCCAGTTGTGATGAAATTCAGGTCTGTCGTTATGATTATTTCGTCTGTCGTCATGTCGGTAATTTCTGTAATTAATTCTTGTCGGTCACGTGGTGGAGAACTTCTCCCTGAGTCGTAACTGCGCAAAGGACCGTTGTGTCTGAAGTTATTCTGTCTCCCTTGATAATAATTGTTTTGGTTCCCATATTGTCTGTTTCTATGGTTGTCTCTGTCACAGTCATTAGTATGCAAATGTGATCTTTCTCTGTAATTATTACTACTCTGCAACGGTAGTCATACGGGTGGTGTCTGTTTTGGTCATGCTTTACGTTGTAAGAATAGCCTTGTCGTGTCTAGTTATTATTTCTTTCATCACAGAATTGTGACAGATGTGACCTGTAATAGTTGTATTCCTGTATTCGCGTTCCACGACTGTCAGTGTCGATTTCCAATTCTGTTAAGAGTCACTCAAAAGCTTCAATGCCGTCTTTGCAATGTCCCACCAAAATAATATGTCGTAAATTTTCATGCAATTTGATTAAGCAAATGCGGATGAGTTCTGAGGGGCTGTATGCATTTGAAAGATACTGATTCTTATGTAACATGTCTTCGAAATATTTGACAAGACTGGATAATTCAGATTGTTTGAAATGTTTCATCAATATGATGCTATGTCTTAATTGGTCTTGTGTAGCTTGAGACCAATATGCTGAGATGAAGGCATGATAAAATTCTCCTTCACTGTGACAATCGTGAATAACCTATTGCATTCTTACAGCTGGTTCTTTCTGTAAGTAGCCACACACAAATTCTAACCTGTGCTCCAATGACCAGTCGGGAGGAAAACAATGAGACAATTGATGGAGCCATGCTTGTGGATGAATGTCGTTGCCAGAATTCTTAAATGTTCTGAATTCACGTGTGGTAATGAACAGCTTATAGTCAAAATCATCATGTCGGCGAGTCGCATAGCGGTCATTGTTACTTCGTTTCGACGGTTCCATCTCATAATTCAGTGCGCCTTGCCAATTTCTTTCATAATTTCCGAAGTTCCCTGTGTTATTATTTTGCGGATGTTTCGTTTTTCTATGTCCCTCGTCCCGTATTGTAGCACGAGTGTCCTCTGAAGTATGTAATTCTTGTATTACCTGTGTCAACTGGTCTAGTACTTCCCGGATTTCTCTTTTGTACTGTGTATTGATTTGATTTTGATTTTGTCTGAATTTTCTAATTTGTTCATACTGTTATGTGTCTGTGAAAGCTACGGGTCTTGTGTCATTCAGATGATCATCTACCTTTGTAGATAAGTTAGTGAACTGATCCGAAAGTTCGGCTACTTTCTCCGATAATATACTGATATTCTCAGTGTGTTTTTCTGAAGCAAGTTTCAAAGTGTCCTTTTGTGTTGAAATCGTATCTACTTTGTCCTTTAAGTTTTCCTGAGTTTTTGCAAGTTGCGTAACCGAATCGGTAAATGCAACTGAGTCACTTTTAGTTTGAAAAGTGTCGTGATTTTCATGAACAATAGTTTGCAGTTCTTTTATGGCTGCTTCGTGATTCTGTAATGCATTTTCAGGACGCGAAAAAATATGTTGGAAATGCTCACAAATTTGTGTTTTTACGTCATTACAGACTTCTTGACATTTCGATTGGATTTTAAGTAACTCAGAAGTTAAACCTTCACGTGTTTGTTCAAGCGTGGTGTCTAACTTTTGAAGCTGTTGCTGTGCCTGTTTTTGAATTTGTTCCATTGCGTCCAACATTTGAAGATTTTGTTCCATTGTGTCTAACTTTTGCTGTGTTTGTCTCCGATTTTGTTCCATTGTGTCTAACTTTTGAAGATTTTCTCGCATTTCTCTCTGATTTTGTTCAAGCGTTGTGTCTAACATTTGTAGCCTTTGTCCCATTTGTTGCATTAACTGTATTAACAATGCTCTGGTGTCTGAAACATTTTCCTCAGTGCTATTCGGCAGTGCATTTGAACCGCCAATATTCGCATTTTGAAAAGCAGAAAATGTGTCTTGACGTATTTGAGAAAACGGTGATGACGCAAAACCTGACTCTACAGTATTTGCAAAATTGTGTCCTGTCGTTTCAGATTCCTGAGGCGAGCTGTTGCTGCATGATCGATAGATAAAGCTTCCCTGTTCACTAATTGTTTCACTGGCTACACCATCATTTGCGCCCGCTCCATTTCCACATGCACAATTACCAAATTACTACTTTGAATGTCTGTTAATTCATTACACAGTGGTGCTGATAAGCAACGCTCGTCGTCACTATCATTTCTCAATTTACTTTGGAGCCTAGTATTAAGTTTTTCACACGCCATTATTGTCGCAATATTTCACACGATAACAAGAAAAGCACAATTTGAAGAGGAAAATAAAAAAAAAAAACACATTAACATAGCACTGAAAATAATATCTCGTTAATTGCTAGTGCAGCTGCGAAATATTTGGTGCAGATCTACGTGCATGCCACAACTGTTTTACCGTAAAACACAGAAAAACTACAACTACAGATGAAATTCTCTCTATAATTGCAATAAACAATAGCTACACTAATTACACAAGCTACATGAAAAAATCAGAAGATTCCAGTGAGGTATCCTCGGCTAAAGGTCGACATATGAAACTTCCCCTTAGAAATATTAATGAATGACTGTGATGATGAACCCCTTTCATTATTTGATTTTCAAACAGCTGAGCAGAACAGAACGTATTCAGACATTTCGCTTTTTACCTATTATGATCAACACTAAAATGACAGCCAATATTTTTCGCGCAACACAGTTTGACTTCCAATAATCCATACAAGAGAATGGCCCTCACTAACTTTAACCTATACGTTTCACAAATCACTTACCTCACAAAAATCTTCGTTACTCGAACTACTGCAGTACTGCGAGCGCCACTACTGCCAGGTAAATAAAAGATTGAAACTACTGAAGGCACTAACTACAGATAGGCATAGTTAGCAAATGAAAAATTTTGATAGAGAACAAGCAATGTATTTACCTTGATAGTGTGCGAAAGTCATAATATATATATACATCAGTTCATGACAAAGTCTTACAAATTTGCGGTCTCTGATGGATACACGTCCAGATCATCCGCACTCAGAACTCCGCCATCTCCCTCTCCCCACATCCACCACTGCTGGCAGCTCACCTCCAACTGCGCAACGCTACGCGCTGTTAACATCCAGCTGCGCAACACTAGAAATGGCAAACAACAATGCAAACCAGCCACAGACTGCACACAGCACAGCCAGTGATTTTCATACAGAGCGCTACTTCTCGTTACCAATATAAAAACCTAATCAGTCTACTTACAAGCTGCGTAGCGGGTCGTCTGATTACTAAGTGACACATGACTATGATCTGCGAAAATTTATGAAAAATTTAAATTTAAATATATGACTGGATCGGGCCTGATAATGACTTAAGTCAAAATTATTCCTTACTTTTTTGTAGACTGGTAAAATTACATTCTGAAAACCCTTTACATTACTGATAAAGATCTGCAGTCCATTATAGGAAAAATTAAATATTAAAAATGCTGACGAATAACAAAAAGGTTGAAAAAAATTCATATTAACATCTCAGACAAGTGACTTAACTACGCTCATGCCAATAAAAATAATAAATTTTCCTTACAGTACATGGCTATGAAGTGCACCGTACCAGCGACAGACTACAACTGCCCTGTAGCAGCGAGCGACTGCCATAAATGCTGAGACTGCTCTGACCTGCGACTCTGCTGCAGCAAAGATATTTTCTGTCGCAGGCAGCGCGTGAGCAATACATCGAAATTACATCCAGCAGGGATGTGAACCCCTTACACAGTTATGAAATTGTTGAAAAAAGGGGTTAAGTTCGAGATGGCAAAACAATACCAGGATACATTCAAGGAGGTGAAGAGAGCATTAATGTCAAGACTAGAATTAGTTTTTCTAAATAATGTAAAATGATGTATGTTTTCATGTACTGTTTCCAGTCATCCGTTGAAAATAGGGCAGAGTTTTCGAGAGCTGATTGGTGCAGTGGGACTACCCCCCGACTGGTGCAGAGGGATTACCCCGTGTAGAAAAAAGTTAAAGGTCATTGTGTAATATGGGACTATAAGTCTTCAATGTTATTTACAAGTGTGAAATTTAAGGTGGTAAACGACTATGCAGGGCTTCGGGGTTTAGTAGGGCTAAAGGACCCTTATAGCAGGTTCATGAAGTAATCGCTGGGACTGAGAAATTTCGAGCCCGAAGATCTAAATAAAGCTGTTAAGAAATGCAGGTGGTGTAAGCAGAAATGTGGTGGTAAAACACGCTCTGGGTCTCGGCCCTATACAGTGACAAGCAGCTCAATGTGTTGGCGGTGGCTGCAAGCTGTGGGCAGTGCCCACAGTGGTGAGCTCTCCTCCGAGGTCCTGACGTCTCCAAGAGAATTCCGGCAGATGGACGTGACACTGGCGCAAGCTGCATGCCACCACACTGTGTATACTTGCGTACCAGTCGCTAAGTGGGCAAAGTGAGGAGTTATTGTGAGGATCGGGAGGTCTGGCTATCGTTCCCTAGCGGGAGAGTCAAAACAACAAAAGGATGCCTCCAGGGCTCCATATTGGGGCCACTTTTCTGGGACGTCCATGTGGAACCGTTATCAAATTATATTCAGCGGAGTGAGGATGTGCTAGAGGTGACAGCTTCTGCGGACAGCCTCCTCCTGCTGGTCGGCGGCCATAGTGGTGAGGATTTAGATTTAAAAATTGAAAAAGCCTTGCAGTTTTAATAGGAATGGTGTCAGAAGGCGAAGATGAAGCTTGCTCCCACTAAATCCGCTTACCTTCTTCTCTAGGAAGAAATCCGGCTGTGAGATCTGAGGGCTGGTAAGCTCTTTGGCGCAGAGAGGCCTCAGAACTTAGGAGTCATACTCGATGACAGGTGGAACTTCTCAAAGCTCATTGAGATCGCAACCCAGAGAGACTTTGAAGTGCTCAGAAACCTTACTGATATTGGGCACAAGACATTAAATTTACCAGCGGTACTGATTAAAATTTGTAACAGTAGTATACTGACATCCACTGTGAGTCACGGTTTGGGATTCTGGGCACAAAAGCTCACGACTGTCGTGCTTGCCATGGCAGTGAGAGGAGTGCAGAGGAATATGTAGTTACATTCGGTAGGGGTCTACAGGACATCACCAGGAGGGGCTCTTCTGGTGACAAAGGCGCTTTGCCTCTGAAACATCAAAATCACGCAGCAAGCTGCATCATTCTGGGTTAAAAAGGGGGAAAATGAAAAGACAAGGGAAATTATGGGTGTTTAAGTAAGGGATAAGAAGTCAGTCAATAGGATGGGGATAGAATTACGGCAAGAATCATGGGGGGCTGAAGGTACTGGAAGAAGAACATTTCAACTCCCGCCAGAAGTTAGGGAATGGTTAATATAAAGTACTTCTGACCAACCAGAGGATTTTTTCAGTTTCTCACTGGCCATAGACCACGTCAGGCCTATTTATGCCGGCCTGGGAGAAGAGCTACAACTTTGTGTGACTGTGGAGCACAGGAGGGAACCCCCGATCATGCCGTTTTCGATTGCCTCCAGCACGATGATGTGGCAGCTGCGTTACGGCAGTAATTACCCAGTCATAGCGTATTGCGGCAGGAGGGTACATTTCAAATCTTAAATAACCCTGCCAATCACGTATCATGCAAGGTTCTTCAGGAATACTTGAGAGATAATCGCGACATTTAGCAAAATACGAGATGTACACCTAGTCCAATTCTGTACCGTCAGGGCGTGGACTGGCCGACCGCAGTTACTGTCGGGACCGCCACGCTCTGGAATAGAGGGGGGTGTGCCAAACACCTGACTTGAGAATCGCACCAAGCCTGACGTAGGATAGGTTAGTATAGTAGAAATTAGTCGTAGAGTAGTATTAGACTGATTGATTACTGCAGAGATAATGTAACCTCCCAGCAGAAAAAAATATATAAATATACTTATAACATTCACATTTAGTGTAACCTCCCAACAGTTTATTATTCCGTAACCTACCATTAATAAAATGTGACTAATCTCTCAATAAAATTGTGGCCCACATATAACCTTCCAATAATTAACTGACTGTGAACCTCAACTGGTAAATCTGGACGTCAGCAGCGGTGCGTCATGGCCCTGAAAGATCATTCTGAATGAAATGAAAATTCTTACCTCAATGAAGTCGCCGGATAAAACGTATATATATGCTTCTATAAGAAATTTTTCTGGTCCAGCCCAGTGCAATGCTGGCCGCTATATTTGTCACATATAAAAGGAAACAACTGATTTTTCTTTACAATAATCGGGATGACCATGGATTGAAGAAGTTAGTAAAGTCTTTAGATTCAGATGAATGATTGTCAAACATTAATTTTATAAGAAAGATTATTATTAAAAGATTTTTAAACTCATTTACATGGGATTTGATATAACAGTAGTATAAATTCAGGTGCAACAGATTAGATATGCGCGCGGCTGTTTTTACCTTATACTACATCGCTCAGGCACGACCGGCCCAAGCGCCCGACTGCGAGCTACCACCACTGCTACTGCACAGCTCCTACTGCAGTCGACATTACTCCTACATAAGCCGACACTGCTCTTTGGAGCCGAGCGGTCTACGGCGCTGCAGTCACGGACTGAGCGGCTAATCCCGGCGGAGGTTCGAGTCCTCCCTTGGGCATGGGTGTGTCTGTTTGTCCTTAGGATAATTTAGATTAAGTAGTGTATAAGCTTAGGGAGTAATGACCTTAGCAGTTAAGTCCCATAAGATTTTTCACACATTTGAACATTTTGAACGCTGCTCTCTGGTCTGTGATTCTATTATAGCTTACATATTGAAGGCAACGCGTGAGCAATCCATCGAAATTACATTTGCTGAAGTGCGCTAGCATAAATTCCTTAGTCATGGACCTCTTACATATGCCTCCGTTGGGGTCGGGGGGGGGGGGGGGGGTGGCTAAAAATTGGGCAGCGATGGTGAGTCAATTGAACTTACCATGAGCAACAATTTTTTCTTTAATCTATTTAGTCTACAGTCACAGAGTATATACATATATATAACGTTATTGTATACACAATGAGTACAGAACATACTAAGAAATGAAACAGAGTGCACACGCACTGAGTACAGAACATATTAAGAAATGACAAAGTGTATACGCAATGAGTTCAGAACATACTAAGAAATGTGTTAAGCTCCGCCATTTTACAATAATTTAAACATATTCAGAAATGAAATAAAGTGCACACGCACTGTATAAGTCTTTACCATTTTACAAGAATTTAAACATATTGAGAAATGAAATAAAGTGCACACACACTGTATAAGTGTTTGGCATTTTATAAGAACTAGGAAAGAATTGGGAAGGATAGCATCATGGTTGTAGCACAGCGGGTTGCACATAGCTGCACTAAAAGTCCATATCTTTCGACAGAAGCACAACACCAAGTGAGACAATGTGAAGTTCTCTTCCCTGAAGTATTTATCAATGTAACCAAAACACTGAACTGTATTAATATTGTGTGTTATTACTTTGGTAGTACATAAGGTACACCAAACAGTAGGACCATAATGACATCTCCTTTGGTCATAGTGCTGGACAGCTTGATGTCGACACCCATTCTTGTAGAATCCATATTCTCACATATACGTAGAATTAGTGCAAAAGCCAAACATAGTGCTCCATGATCATGAGGATGGACAGGACATACTGATATCGCGGTAATTACTCGTAATTAGGTCAGAAGGTGAGGAACACATTAAATCTTATGCTTGTCATCGTTCAGAACTGCACTAGTGTATCATCCGATTTGAATAATTATTGGCACTCATTGGCCAGTTACAAAGCATTTGTGTAGTATTATAAAACATTGCTCATCTCATTACAGTAACTATTGGCATCATAAGTCATCTCATTACATTAATTATTGGCACCATAAGTCATCTAATTACTGTAATTATTGGCATCATAAGTCATCTGATTACAGTTATTGGTACTCGTTGGCTAGTTACAAAGCATTTGTGTAGTATTATAAATCATTATTCATAAGTCATCTCATTACAGTAATTATTGACACTTGTTGGCCAGTTACAAAGAATTTATTATGCATTATTCAGAAGTCATTATTGAAGACAGGTGTTATTTCGTGTAGCATCAAGCCGCTATTGGTTATATATGATATCATGCAAGTGACATAAGACGTATTTAAAATGTAAGACTTTGGAACTAGTATTCTAGGTGTTTAGCCCAATAATGCATAGACATAATGGAATCAATACATCAGCAAAATTTTCATTACGTCTACGACCAGAAATATATCTCAAACTGGTAGCATTATTTAGTTGTATGCTGGTAATAGTTGGAACTGGTAATAATAATTTTTTTATGCTGGCAGTGCATTGCGTTTGGATTGATAGTCAGTTGCTGGGGCATGAAAATATTTGCTTTTGACTTACTGCTGGAAGGAAGGATTAATAATGTCATTCGTCATGAGCCAGCTGAAGCAAGGTTACGATACAATTAGAGCATATGTGATCACATTCATGAATGATGCAGACAACTGGGTTAAAAAATGCAAGTACTAGAACAGGTTTAATAACTGACTGCTTGAAGCATATTAATATTATTAAAAGCTTCTCCTGTAAAAAATAAATGAAAAGTGTACTTAGTGTATATGTACTCTAACTGTGTTCGAGAAAACATTTAGTCATTATACTATGGGACATACGGCATACAGTCAAAAAGAACTGCAACAAATACTTAAATAACTACATAGCATCTCTTAACTAACAGAAAATAAGTAAACTTCATCATTATCATTATCTGCAAGGAATAACTTCTTTATCATGTTAGCATATTCTTCATCCAACTATTCATTGGTATTGTTTATGTCATATATTACAGAGTTTCTTACTTCTAGCATATTTCATCACTAAAATTAACATGTGTAGTTCTGTCTGAGAGCCTGCCACAATCTCTTCGTATTCTGAAGGAAAAATAATTAGTCAAGACTACTATCATACAATGTGTATAGTATATTCTTGTTAATGCTTGTTATTTCTGATCCATTTACTCTTCATGACAAGGTATTGCATTTCCTTTCATTCCAATTGCGAAATTTCCATTTCATAGTAAACCACTGTGGTTGTTTAATTTATTTCTATTACACGGTATTGCTTTCTGAAAATGATGAATATAGATTAATACCTTGCATTTAAATCGTATACTCATTACATGAAAACTTTTTTCGAGAGATATAACTAATCATACAGCATAGCATGACAGAAAATGTATTAGGTCAAAACCATTGACAATTTTCAAGTGCAAAAAAGTGCACACAATACCATAATGTAGTAGCAAAAATGTAGAATAATCAAGATATTGAGATATCATAAGGCAAAATTGCCAAAGTCTACTAGTGTTCATTATATCTTAAAGATTTCATAATGCAACCAAGAAAATTCTATTTTCGATAGGAAAACCATCATATAGACATAAAAAAATGAAAAATGTGCACGGTCTGAGGTATAACGACAAGAAAAGCGACCTGCTAATCTTACCTTGCCGGGAACTTGCCAACAAATAATATGATCGTCATCGGTAAGTGTTCATATAAATATCTGGAGACGGCATTACAGTGTGATAAATCATAAAGTATGTTAATTCAATAAAGGGTTTTATATAGGAAATGTGGTGATTGTCTTTGGTTTTTCTGGTTCTCAAAGTTTCGACATGTACTACATTAGGGTGAGGAATGCTGCGAATTCCATATGGACCAGCGTATAGAAGCTCAAATTTACTGCATCTACACTTTCCTCTGTTGGATAAATAGTGTGTGCGTACTAATATCTTCTGTCCTATGTGGAAGTCACAGCGTGTACAAACCTGTATTTGCTGTCTTCTCCGACGCTCTGCGGCACGTTTGATCTTGTTGAGCGCAATGTCGATTACTTCATGTTAGCGTAGCCGATGAGATGTAGGAGAAGAAACTAATTCTTTAATTTTGTTGGGTGGTTCAACATTTTTCAATATAACAGCCGGAGACAGCGTAGGAGATTCATTTGGTATGGAGTTAAATGCATCCTGGAATTAGAGTATGTATGCATTCCAATCAAAATGTGTTTTATGGCAGTATATTCTACACAGTTTACAAATTACGTTCATCAGTCGTTCAGAAGGGTTCGAAGAAGCGTGATACCTGGATATATAGATCGAAGAAATACGCGTCCACATCGCAGATCGAAATTGTGGTCCATTGTCGGAAATTACTATCAATACATGCCCTACACGGAATTAAAAATGTTTTACAAAAGCATTCGAAATAGATTTAGCAGTAGCTTTGCGTAACGGAGTGAAGGTAACAAATTTCGAAGTGAGTTCAACAGCGACAAAGATGTGACAAAAACTTCTATTAGATCTGGAAATAGGACCAAAAATGTCTACAGCAGCCATATGTCTCAATTTAACGGGTACAATGGGATGTAACGGAGGAATATGTGAAGTCGTGTCTGATTTAGCTTTCTGGCAGATTTTACATGACGCTAAAACTCGTCGAATGCGTTTCTCCATGTTGGCAAAATAACGGTTCTGTCTCAGTATAAGAAAACATTATCTGGCTCCATAATGTGCGTAACTTTAATGAGTAGGCCAAATTAATTTGTTATAAAGTTCGTGAGGAATACATAGTAACCAGTTGTTGCTGTCAGGGTGAGAGCGGCGAAACAGAATGTTATTGGGTGCAGTATAATGGTTTCTAAAGGTAACGTTATTCCTACCTTTCCAAAGATGTTTAATTTCATTCCATACGTTGTCTTTGCTGTGTTCTTGTGCTATGTCTCGCAATGACGACGAAATGAAATTTTCAAATCCAACTTGTTGAATATACATGAGGCTAAAATTTGCTTGGCAGAACTAGTTTGCGATGTCTTGCTGATTGCTGCTGAGATAACGGGATAGTGCCTCTGCTAGAATATTTTGTGTACCGGGAATGTGAGCAATTGTAAAATTAAATTCCTGTCATGAGTAAATTTAGCGGAGAGTAAAAACTGTATAGCTCTATGATCTGTATAAACGGTAGTATGTCTTCCATAAACAAAATGCCTAAATCTGGTAAATGCCCATACAACACATAATGTTTCAAGTTCTGTAACAGAATAAGTGCGTTCAGCAGGTGACAGAATTCGACTTGCAGAGGCGATGTTTTTAATTACTGTAGTACCGTCTTCTTCAATTTCCTGACAAATCTGTACGCCTATATCGGTGTTACAACTATCGGTGGTAATGGAAAAATATCTGGTGGGATCTGGGTGTGATAAAAGTGGTGCGTTCAACAAGGGATGTTTCAGATTAACAAATTCAGACTGTGCTTGGCTATACTAGGACCAAATAGTGTTTTTACCCGTCAACGTGCATAATCTAGGGGTGTCTAAAGCAGAGGAATGAATAAATTTACGGAAATAGTTAACTACTCCCAGAAAGATGCGTAGTTGTTTCTTCGTCGTTGGAACAGTAATGTCACGTAAAGCGCAATGCCTGTTGCTGAAATTACATGTCCAAGCAATTTTATGGAGGTTTTGCCAAAGTGCGATTTGCTAACTGTGAGTCCTTGAGCACGAAAAGTTTGCAACAGTTGTTCCAGAATCAAATAGTGATCAGACCAGCTAGCTTCTGCAATAAGGTTGTCGTCTACATACGTTCTGATTGTGTCTTTAAGTTCTGTCGGAAGTATAGTATTCAAACAGCGAATAAATGCTGCTGAAGAAATTGTTAGACCGAACAGTAATGTGCAAAATTGATAACAATCACCAAAACAGAGAAATGATGTGTACTTCCTGCAGTTTGGATGGAGCTGAATTTGCCAAAATCCCGATTTTAAATCTAATGTGGGATAAATAGCAGTACTATGAAATTTCTGTAGAAGTTCTTCTAGTGTCTGTAGTCGATCTGTTTCATTGATAATAAAGTCGTTGACATGCGAATCAAGTACGAGGCGAAGTGAACCATCCTTTTTCTTAACAACATAGAGCGGGTTTACGTATGGACTAACTGCCCGCTTCAATAATCCCTTGGTCAAGCACAGCTTTCAATTTCTTCTTAACTTGATCTCTGTGGGTATATGGAATGGGATAATGTTTGGCTTTAAATGTGTCGTGCTGTTTAACTTGAAATTCATACATGAAACCGGACATAGTACTAGGGATGTTGTCAAAAACTGGAGCTTGCTGCAAAAGAATTTTGCATAGGTGAGTACGTTCGTCGTCTGTATTTGCGTTGCTCTGTTTAACTGGTGTATTGTATTTGTGTACATATGTATCTGTGAACAATGTGGAATGACACTCTATGTTACGCGATGTGGAAATGATCTCTGTTCAATTAATTGCATGTTCTTCTGCAGATAAAACGTGCTGAAATTCTAATGTCAGTTGTATGTTTTCATCCTTTAACTTTAAATAAGAATTTTGAAAGTCAATAATTTCTTCTTGCTGTACCAAAAAATTCGTACCTAAAATTACGTCTGTTGTCAATAAGGGAACAATCCAAAAATTTTAGTGGAACGTATGACCTGCAATACATAACTCTATGTGTGTATGTAATTTTACATCTACTCCTTTACCAGATACTGCTCCTTTTACTTTAGTTTTGCCTAATGGTAACGTAGGATAAGTATTCTTTTTGTTACATTCGTTGAAAGTTTCTTCATTTATAACTGACATAGGTGATCGATTACTGCTGAAAATGTGGATGATCCAATCTTTACTTCAATGACATGGTGGGAAATGGTTTTTTGTATAACTGGTTTTACATGCATACGGGTGTCTCGGATGTCGTCAAAAGTAATAACATTTTTGTGAACAAGGTTCTGTGCGTCAAAATTATTGCTTACGTTGCTGGAAGATGCAACCTATACTGTATCTACTCAAATTCTTTCTGACGTGCTGATATTTGCAGGAGGTTGCTGTGGCGTTTCTACTATTAAAACTGTTCTGTTATTTCGTCCTGACATACTGGGTTCGGGATGATACCGACTGTCTGGTTCATTCATGATAATCTGTTGTTGTGCATGATTCTGTTGGTGATAAGATCTACTGTTATTAAACGTGCGCTGAAAACTGTGCTCATTACTTTTACGTCTGTCGTGATAGTTATTACTATACGGCACTTTGCGATAGGAGTTGAAATGATGTGTCTTCCGTACGTAGTGATTCCTTGTTTTTGTGTGTTCTATTTGGCGGAGCCGACGCTATACGTATAGGCGGCGAAATATTAAAGTTTGGTTGACCTTGCACATTATATTGTTGCTTAGGTATGGTAGCTGGCTGGTTTTGTTGCTGTTGTGGGGAAGAACCTCTATTGTAGCCATAATGTATTTGCTGTTGCTGATAATTTGGATGATATTGATAACTAAAATTTTCTCTGTTATTAAAGTACTGGTAGTTCTTGTCGTTTCGGGAGTGTGTAATGCGAACTGTCACTTTCAGGTAAAACGTGTCTTATCAGGTTTTCTTTACTCATTCCTAATCCTAGATAGGTCGAGAGTTGAAGAGTTGTTCTGATAGATATGAAGGATAGTATAAGAGGAGGCAGCAGTGCAGAAAACTAAAGAAGAAATAGCACTACTATGGCTCGGGGCCCTGTGCACACTATGGCACATATTCATCGAAGTGTAATGAATCCCCTGAGCTTAGAAGCTGCAAATAAATTTTAGTTTCTGCGTTTCAGGCCATGTTAGTGGAAATACAAAAGCAAATTACTGTATCCAGTCCAGAGGATGTATTTGTGTTCTGTCATTTTTAAATGCCTTAAATTTCTTAACAGATAGAAAGTGCTTGTAATCAAAATTATCGTCTCTGAATGTCTGAGCAGGTTCAGGATTGCATGAGACTCTATTTGTCTGTGTTTCTTCGGAATATAAGTCATGTACTCTCTGTAAATTGCTTATGTTATACAGGCTGTGTGAGTGTGCAACATGTTCAGAATGTGGCATATGCTGTGACGTGTTAGAGGCTGAAACATTTTTGATTTCTATCAATTCTTGCTGTAAAGATGACAATTTTGTACGCAATGTATTGTTGGACCAACCTATCTCACTGACTGTCTGGTGTAAATTTTGGAATTCGGGTGTTTGATTGAACGAAATTGGTAACGTGTCACCGTTACTTTCGATAACGTCAATACGACTGACCAATTTGTCATATTTTTCAGTCAGTGCTTTTACCTGATCGTCATTTTTAGTGTCACAGGCATTAATTTGTTTTAGCATTTTACGTGTGGTTTCGTTCAAGTACTCAACGTCTGCTTTAATGGCATCTGGATCCTGTATTAATTCTAATTGTTGAAGTCTGTTGGTCACTGTTTGAAAGTCTACTACGCATTTATTTTCCAAAGTCTGAATATCAGTGTCTGTTTTTGTTTTTAGATTGGACATTTCACCATGCAGTTCAGTGTTCGACCGTTTGATGGTATTGATTTCGTCTGATATGTAGCAATGTTGTTGTCTAAGTATGTTTTTGCTTTCGTAAACAACTTACGCTTGTCTTCCTGTCTCTGTGTAGTCATTGTTTCCATGACTTTTTTCTTTACTTTGTTCTGTTCCTGTATGGATTTGCAGTAACGCGTTTCACTGTATTGTAGGTGGTGATTAAAATGTTCGTCAATTTGGCGGTCCTGTTGTTAAAATTTCTTGTCTACCTTCACATCCAGAGTTCTTGAAAATTCTGCTCACATTAATTTGAACTTGTCGCGTAACTGTGTTGCGTTTTCTGAACAATGTTTAGCAAATGCACTGATCTCATCTCTAAGTAATTTTGTTGTGGCAGCATGTGAATTGCGTATCTCTTCACTACAATTCCTAGCACAAGCCTCAATTTCCTCACATAATTGTTCTTTAGTTTCATTACATTGCACAGCTATGGCTGTAATCTGTTCATTAGTCTGCTTGAAGTTTTCATTAAGTTGTTTGTTCGATTCTGTAAGGTTGTCGTGTTTTTCATTAAGTTGTTTACAGTTGTTCTCTTGTTTTTCATTCAACTGTTTGAAACTTTCATTAAGTTGTTTGTTCAATTCATAAAGATGTAGTAACAATGGCACAACTTGATCCATGCCAAAATTAGCGACTCTATTTTCTATGCTGTGTGATGGTGTACCTGCATGTGTCACGTTTTGTGTACCCATTTGGTCACTGTCTGATTCATGAAAAGGTTTGCTAATTGGATGTGCACTGTTGGTCACTACATCGGAATCGAACAAATCTGACGTATTTTGACTACATTGTCCATCTCCGTTGCAAACATTTATCTGTTCACTGTGTAAATTTGGCAAATCAGGTGTGTCAAACTGAGCAGCATTCTTTGTAATGGAACGTGCCGCGTCATCAGTTGTCATTAAATTTACTGTGGGCATAATTGAATTTTTTTGCACATCATTTAGAGTAGAATCATTACTGGTAGTCGGCACACACTGATTATCTGTATCTGGAGAGTTACCATTATGATACTGAGTGTCACTAGCATTATCAGTCAAATTATCCAAATCGGCTTTTTCACTCATTATGCATCGCGATGTACTGTTCGCAGTTTTTTGTGGCATTTTCACAAGTCAAAAGTAGGCGCAAAATCAAACAAAGACAAAGCAATAATGGAACAAATCCAATAACAACAAAGAGCAATAAATTGCCTATGACATGTGAAAGAAGGAGTGACAAATTAGTAAACACGTTGTACCAGATGCAAACTACTTATAACATTAGGTATATAAGAGTAGATATATAACTGACTACTTTTCAGAAATTCACAAAAAAATAAGATCCTAGCAGGGTTGCCAAGTGTAACCTCCCAACAGAAAAAAATACATATTTATTCTTATAACATTCACATTTAGAGTAACCTCCCAACAGTTTATTATGCTGTAACCTAGCAATAATAAAATGTGACTAATCTCTCAATAAAATTGTGGCTCACTTATAATCTTTCGATAATTAACTGACTGTGAACCTAAACTGGTATATCTGGACGTCAGCAGTGCTGCGTCATGACCCTGAAAGATCAGTCTGAATGAGTTGAAAATTCTTAACTCAATGAAGTCGCTGGATAACACATGTATATTTGCTCCTATAACAAAATATTCCGGCACAGCCCAGGGCAATGCTGGCCGCTAGATTTGTCATGTATAAAAGGTAACAACTGATTTTTCTTTACAATAATCGGGATGACTATGGATTGGAGAAATTGGTAAATTCTTTAAATTCAGATGAATGATTGCCAAAAATTAATTTTATAAGAAGGATAATTATTAAAAGGTTTTTAAAGAAATTTACATGGGACTTAATATGACAATAGTACAAATTTAGCTGTAACATATTAGATATGCGCGCGGCTGTTTTTACCTTATACTACATCGCTCAGGCACGACCGGCCCAACCGCCCGACTGCGAGCTGCCACCACTACCGCCGACACTGCTCCTACTTAAGCCGACACTGCTCTCTGGTATGTGATTCTATTATAGCTTACATATCGCAGGCGTCCGCCCCCCGGTAGCTGAGTGGTCAGCGCGACAGACTGTCAATCCGAAGGGCCCGGGTTCGATTCCCGGCTGGGTCGGAGATTTTCTCCGCTCAGGGACTGGGTGTTGTGTGGTCCTACTCATCATCATTTCGTCCCCATCGGCGCGCAAGTCGCCGAAGTGGCGTCAAATCGAAAGACTTGCACCAGGCGAACGGTCTACGCGACGGGAGGCCCTCGTCACACGACATTTCATTTCATATCGCAGGCAGCGCGTGAGCAATCTATCGAAGCAACATCTGCTCGAGTGCGCTAGCAATAAATTCCATAGTCGTGAACATCACACATTAATTAAAGACTTTTGGGCCAGCATAATGCCAGGGTACGCCCACTGGTATAAGCTTGGTGGGAATGACCATCTCAAACCGGCACAACCTATAATGCAGCAGTTAGTGTACTGTAGTTGATTAGCGTGGAATACCTTTAATGCGTAATCATAGTAGTTAAAACAACGTAGTCTGGACGTAGCAGATCAGTCACTAACACACTACTTGTAGATTGCCGGCCGTTGTGGCCGAGCTGTTCTAGGCGCTCCAGTCTGGAACCGCGCGACCGCTACGGTCGCAGGTTCGAATCCTGCCTCGGGTATGAATGTGTGTGATGTCCTTAGGTTAGTTTGGTTTAAGTACTTCTAAATCTAGGGGACTGATAACCTCAGATGTTAAGTCCCATAATGCTTAGAGCCAATTTTTGAACTTGTAGATTGTACGTCAGCTGCAGAAATCTGTTGTTGTAACATTAATAAGAACACCTAATTATAAAAGCAGTGTGTAAAAATAAAGAATGGGTAAAGAATTTTTAAAAAAGAAGAAAGTGTCAGCAACGCTAACCGTGAATCTCATAGCGAGTCATACCCTGGCAGCCGGATTCTGCAGCGGTCTGCCGGACTGCACGCCATACACCTAAGTGTGACGTCACTGACTACTAATGTAGTAGCCCAAGTTGAATAAAAGTCATTTACCTTCCAGCTTTATTTTGCTAGCCACCACACGCCAGTACTAGTGACTCCATCCACCGCCACACCTAAGCCTCTACACCCTTAATGATGTATTAGAAAATGGTTCAAATGGCTCTAAGCACTATAGGACGTAACACCTTAGGTCATCAGTCACCTAGACTTATAACTACTTAAACCTAACTAACCAAAGGACATCACACACATCCATGCCAGCGACCGTAGCACCAGCGCTGTTCCGGACTGAAGCGCCTAGAACCGCTCGGCCACAGACGCTGGCAGTGTTCTGTTACCTCCAGGCCATCACATTGTGGGAAGGTGAAAGAGCCTGCGCAAGACGCGAAAGCACTGAGAACTCCTTCAAACCATTCTCCAGATTCAAGACCATAAAACAGTTACACTTTCACAGATTCAAAATATATTAAATATTTTCTTTCCTTAATACTAGGCCGGCGAGGGTGGCCGAGCGCTTCTAGGCGCTACAGTGTGGAACCGGGCGACCACTCCGGTCGCAGGTTCGAATCCTGCCTCGGTCATGGATTTGTGTGATGTCCTTTAGTTAGGTTTAAGCAGTTCTAAGTTCTAGGGGACTGACGACCTCGGATGTTAAATCCCACAGTGGTCAGAGCCATTTCAACCATTTAATACTAGCAGTCCGCCGTCGCTTCGCATGGCTAACACTAAGTAAGTATTTACAGCCAATTAGTCTGTCTGGTGTAGTGATTCATTTGTTTCCACGCCACAGCGTAGAATTATGCATAAGACTCTGAGAACAATCTTTGTTATTGAATGACATTAGTTCCAAACAACTGAAATAATTTAAGCAAACCATGCTACGGGATACCTTAGGAGGCATGAATGTTACCTGTTCCTTTTGTAATTGCCGTTTGGAGTAACATCTCATGCCAATGATACAAGTTCGTCATTATTTAAGTAATAGGTTAACAACCAATGCAGATCTTAAATGCTTGGTGTTCCGCGGTTTTCAGATACTTATTACATGACGCCTTCAGTAAAACATGAAATACGTTAGAAATGTTTGATTTGCCAAGACCTGTTTTTGGGTTTATAACCCACCTTCAGTGGCATCTGATGCAGAGGAACAAACAACTGCATGTGCATAGATTTCCACAAAATAACTTTTGCTTATGGCAGCAGTAACAGTTTACTTACATTATGTGCTTCTATAGCTAAGACGTACATGTCAGTTAATACGACACGATCTGAAGTATGTCCATAACATAATTCACAGTTTGTCGTCATGTTACTGATGTAAAATCTTGGGCGGCGACAGTTCTGAAAAACGTTTGACATAACCCTCATGTACAGTCAATACCTTTACAGTGCCTGTCTTTTGTTATTTGTAAGACCATATTTATAAATATCTGTGACATGATTTCATATATGTAAAGATATGTTTTGTGGGTACTACTTGGCTATCGAACTACAACTGTCTGAACGTGCAGACCAAGGACGTTCATATTTCGTTTCTTATCTGCCGCGAAATACCACAAGAACCCAAACTAAAGGAAGCTCCCACATCGACCTGTTACACTATAAGTTGATGTTAAGGTTCAAGGCGAGAATAGGCAAAGAATTCTTACCTCTTACAAACCGGTGGAAATTGTTTTGCCCAACTTCAACGTGGCTGGACGATGCAGATGACAAGCATCTGCAGGCATGCCCAAGTTCCATGCTCTGAGATCAGAGATCTGCATGCAAGTAGTGTACAGTAACAATACACCGAAGTAACAAAAGCAGATGTAAAAGAAGACAGATGATATAGACTTCTTGACCCGTCAGTTCCGTGTTTACTCCATGAGACAGTTATGTAAAAACTTATCGACAATTGCCACAACCTAAGATTTCGCAGCAATAACATACATGAGAAAGTGTGTACTATGTTGTCGGACGCATTTTCGATCCGATCGTATAAAGTGAAAGACTCGTCAATGCTACTGAAGTACATAACGTAGGTATACTTATATTCTGCACTATGTGTCAAGTTATTTTGTAGAAACAGATACACACACAGTTGTATGTTCCTCTATATGTGATGCCACTGATGATCGGCTATAAACGCGAAAAACAGTTGGCGAATAAAACATCACTAGTGCAGCTGTAGCCATCTGCTAGGAATTTCTGAACACCGTTGCATCCCTTGTTTTTCAAGTGTCAAGAAAATAAAGCAGCTGTCTCCTTCTTTAAGATGTTCTCGAACCCACAACGTTTATGGGTAACGCTGCCTCGTTTCAGGTGGTGCATTTTGGGTTATAGAGTGATGCGCATGAAATGAAGCTTGATATCGAAGTGCTTAAACAAATAATATAAATGAAATTTGTAAGTCGCATTCACGCTGGGCGAGCCATGCCACACACGTTCCTCCTATTGTCGCTAATTCAAACGAAGAAAGGCTTTCGCGCACACAGTTTGGCTGTGGCTACATCGCGCTGCACAGAGCTGTGGATCCAAGGAGTCTACCGTTTACTGCTAGGCAGCAGCGGCATCGTTTTGCCAGCTGCGGTTAGCAAACTGATGATAGTTCAGTTAATTCGCTCGAAATACGAGTGCTACCCAGAAAGTTATTTTTGTCTATCGCATCTGTGGGTGGGGCTAAAGCCGCCATGTTGGTGCCATAACGTTCCTACACTTCAGTACGCATCCAGCAGTGATAGCGTGTAGTCTGTCCCTCTGCTACTTTGCTTTTGATGACTTGTTAAAATGTGCACTGCAATAGAAAATTCTGCCACTTGTCAGGTGCAGTTTGTAAGTTTTTGTTGGGAAATACTGCAAACCACTTGAAATATATTTCGACCTTTGTGATGTGTACGGACAATGAATAATGAGTGAAAGTTGAGTGAGGCAAGGGGTGCACTGATTTTAAAAACAGCCTTAGCAATGTTATCGATGAGGACTGCAGTGGTTAGCCTAGCCTTGTGATTGACGGACTGGTGATGAAAAATCAACAACAAAATTGGTGAAAATATTCATTTCTCGATTATGGGACTTTCGCAACATTTTCCCCAAATTTCACAGAGTTTTGGTGCATGACATCGTGATGTGGAAGCTTGGTTACTACAAATTTTGTGCTAGGTGGGTTTCCAAAATCCCATCTCAGGTGGCAGATTTCCATAGTACGGTACTGAACACTTTGTGCCACTATACAAGTCCATCAATTTGAATGGCGATAATGCACAAAAATAGCTTAAGAGTGACGCTTTAAAATGTATATGATAAAATTTGATTTTTCCATTTTATTAAATTGTATTTGAAAGAGTCTGTCACTTTCTGAATAGCCCTCTTATTTATAAATTATTAGGTGACAAACCGGGCGTTGCTCAGGTTTTCATTTTGCCAATTCCATGTCTGAAAGGAAAATATATTGTTTGTAGTGGAGCATTCGAAATAATTTGACTTACGTACATTCGTCAAAACACCTTTCAAATTGTCAAACGGTCGTACAAAGAAACGTGCGTAATGTACAACTGTATACGAACAGCATCTAAATCAACAAACATGATCCTGGACACCTTATGTACGCTGGGCGCAGCTGCTTCGTGCGCCTACAACACGATTTTGTAAACTCTCTATGGCAACGACTCTCCTTAGACGGCTTCATAGAAGGCTACTGTTTTCGCCTACAGACGTTTGCGCTTCGCAGTTGAATGCTATCAAAAGCGCCGCAAGGTGTCACAGATTTCTTTAATTTTACACAACTGTATGAGTGTCATAGTAATAGTCTAACTATCAAATCTTGGTCAATGATGAGGCATTTTTCAGGCATCTCAGTGTTTATGTGTCGTATCTCCGGAACTATGTGTCATTCAATGACGTATCTGTGTAGGTTCATTCAGCGCCATATATGCTGCGAAATATGTTGCAAACGAAGTTAGTAACAAAGGAGTAATGAAGTTGAATTTTATCTCGCATCTCAGTGTTCATGACATAATACCTCCAGATCTATCTGTCACACAATGATATAGCTTTGTAGGTACATGCAGCGGCACACGAGGATAATGTTCGCATAACTTTTTGAGAATAGTGTTAGTAGAAAAGATGTGACTTAAACGTCATGCAAAGGGCGGCAGTTTCTCACGCATCTCACTGTTTATGTTTTCATATCTCCTGATGTGTTATTGTAGGTACATTTAGCAGAATACGTGGATACTGTATGCGAAATTCATTGCGAATGCAATTAGTATTACAGAACTAACACATTTAAACGTCATGTATTGTGCGGCAGTTTTTTACGCATCTCATTGTTTACTAAATCAGATCTCCTGAACTGTGACAAGTTTATGGTTCTTACACCTACAACGATTTGTTGCCTGACAGTAAACCATATACGTACCAAGTTTAGCTGAAATTGCTCCGAGGACTTAGGAGGAGATGTGGAACATGGACACACACATACATACACACGTACTATTGCCGGCCGCTGTGGTCGAGCCGTTCTAGGCGCTTCAGTCCGGAACCGCGTTGCTGCTACGGTCGCAAGTTCGAATCCTGTCTTGAGCATGGGCGTGTGTGTTGTCCTTAGGTTAGTTAGAATTACGTGGTTCTAAGTCTAGGCGACTGATGACCTCAGATGTTAAGTCCCATAGAGCTTAGAGCCATTTGAGCCACTTTTTGTCCTGCACGGAACTTGATTACGCTATGGTGGAATACTGATGCGCAAACGTTCAGTCACTACAAACAAATCACGGAACTGGTCGAAAATGGTCCATCATATGAACGGCAATAGTAGTAGACTGTTGTTCAAAACACATCTAAAACCGTTGTCAACAATGGGGTGGGTATCTTGCTGAGGATGCAAGTTTACTGTGGGGTATTACATATCTGAGAGTAGGTTCTCCTCATCCCCCCTCCCCCTACTTTTTCACAACCTTCTTCCTACAGCATAAAAATAAATGATCGTCTTCGGTAAACGGCGTCCTGTTCATATGTGGAAAGTGTAAGCTGATGCAGTTCTTTAAAAATATGCACTTAGCCATCAACGTGAACCAAACATTAGCGTGGTTCATCAGTGCGGCCCAGTGGTGGTGTTCCTGTGCCACATGGTATGCACCACTAAACGGTACGCCAGTAGTGCAGTGGTTTACGTAGTACCATCAAGTAAGGAGATAGCTTCACATTCTTTCATTTGTTATCTTCGAAAGCAATTTTAACGGTACAAGTGTACAATGCAAAGCATAGCGTAAAATGGAGAAAACACACAGTGAGCTGCTGATTATCGCCCCTTACAAATTTCGGCATCACTGTTGTCCACAGTTTCATTTTTCTTCATTTCTGCAAAATAGAGTTTTACAAGTTTACTTCAGTACTGATTTATTAATAACACATGCATCAGCTAAGGAGGTAGATAGATTTCCTCCATGAACTCACTATGTGTCGGTAATCGCTTGGTACAAAAAGGAGATGAAAGGAATAAATTATTAAACTACATGCTGAAATCTAGTTACTCCGAATTTTTTATGTGAGAACTGTTAAAATATTTTCAATAAGGGACAATTTATTACTATTCTACACATTTATTCTCCATATCTACGTGTCAACATGGTCGCCCAGGTGACCAACACATTTCTCCCGGCGAGATGCTAGTTTCTTGAAACCGTCACTGTAGAAGGACTGACTTTGTTGACGGAGTCAAAACCTCACCGGAGTCACAACCTTACCGTTTCATCAGTATCAACGTGAAGTCCTCGAAGATGCTTTTGAAGTTGTAGAAACAAATGAAAATCGGATTGGGGGCAATTCGGAACTGTATGGAGAACGTTCGATAACTATGAATCAAAGGCGTCGCATTTTTGCAGGTGTCCCAGCACTACCGTGGGATCTGACATTGGTGTACTGAAGGAGAGGGTGACCCTACAGTCTTTCGGCTGTAAGATTTTATTAATTGTAATGTTTTCATTTGCAAGTGTAGTTTATCGTCGGCAGTCATTTCCTTTATGTAAGGCAAAAGAGAGGTCAAAAACAAGTCATCACTATCCTTTCGCGGTACAGCACAACTTTAACTACTACTATCTACTCTCTTTTAAATGGGTCCTGGAGTTCCCATTTACTTGCCTTAGCAGTGGAAGGGTTAGGAATAGTGTTTAGGTGGTGGTCCACTCTTCATGATGCTTTCCCGCTTCATCATCCTCAAGAATAGAGGCATAATTCATATTTCTTGAGGTCCTGAAATGAAAAGAAACATTTTTGGAAAAATCCACATGTCACTTTGTACTGTGAAAATGTCTGTCATTTGATAAGTATGTAGCAAGTCGGTATTGAGCAGGTAATTAACTGCAATACCCAATGGAATACATTTAAAAGTTATAAAACTGCTAAAGGAAGTTTTTACTTACTGCTTCAATTCCATGGTTTGTTGCAGGAAGGACATCTGTCTGTAGTAGTCATGTGGTTCTTTTGTTGTCGTTACACTGCCACTCGTTTTAGCTTTTAATAATTTCAGGCTGTCGCTGTATGCATCTCGCTTATTTGTCCACCGTTTTTGTACTTCTTTTCCTGTAGGAACGTTAAAAATAATTATTCTTACACCTACACGTTGAAATTAATTAATCTTCATTGATCTCATAATGTGTTTTAGACTCTGCTTATTTATAACAGGTATCTTGAGACGGGATGCTCCTTGAAATCTCGGCACTATGAGTTTTTACTAGGACACTCAACTATTCCATCTATAATTGAAGACACATGCAGAGAAATCTGAAACTGCTTACAACCAAAGTACATGCCAATGCCAACGGAAAATGTCTTACAAGAAATAGCTCTGAATTTTGGATAACTACGAACTTTCCTACGTGCAGTTGGTGAAGACTTGGAATAGTAGAAGTGATTTTTTTGGTCATAAACAGCTTCATTCCATAGTGCTTACGGCAGTTGCGAATTGTGACTTGCTTCCGATACATCGATATAGGACGATATGGACAGCATGACGATTGAAATAGGAGCCAAACATTTGACTAATGAATCAAACAATGAAAATGTGCCTCTCGTATTTATAGGTGACGAAGGTTTTGCTCCTGATAAACACTTGATGAAGCCTTTTGCAAGAAAATCACTCACATTCTCGAGGAGACTCTTTAATTATAGGCTGAGTAGAACAAGACGTGCAGTAGAATGTTAGTTTGGCATCATTGTTAACAACTGACGAAATTTCCGCTGGGCCATTGATGGTAAAATTAACTTGGCAAAAAATATTATAAAAACTTGTTGAGTGCTGCACAACTTTGTGCGGAAGCATCATAGCTATCGGCCTGAAGATTTAACTTGTTCTCTGGAATCTATAGAAACCGTAGGACTAAGAGGTAGCAACCGTGGTTGTGACATTAGAGATACTTTTTGCAACTATTTCTGCCCTGTGGGAAGAGCGGTTCAGTGACAAAATGCATGCATTGTAGGGAAATATTACTAGATGTCTGCAGATTAGGATGTCATTATTGCCATAAGCTGTTCTTAGGAGTTGATACATTTCATGTTCACATTGTCATGTTACACTGTTTGGTTTATGACTTAAGTACATAATGCTACGAATACGGTCACAAGCATACCGTTCTTTCAAACAACTCTTTGTAGTTTCCCATTTTAACTTTTGGAATAACGTACTCCATAAAAGCTTAAGCTTTCGATTTTTTTCAACTGTATCCTCATAACTGGTTTTTTGTCTTAGGTAATATTAGTTTAAGATATTAGTAAGAAAAATTTGAACAAATTAAGAGTAGTTATCTTTCTGACTTTTTTGAAATATTGAAAATAGTCTGAAAATACGTCTAAAAGCATTATATTGAAACATGCAAAATTTCAACACAATTAATTTAATTGTTTTACTCCAACAGGTTTGTATGCATGTCAAACTATTAGAGGGAGAAAGAAAAATAAAAATTAAATTACCCCTTTAGTAGTTTTCTAGGCGAAAGCTCTGACGAATGTCATGAAACCTTGCATGCTCCTATATAAAATTAAGTACGTATGTCATCTTACCTATTGCATTTTGTGCACCCAGTGATAACGAGTTCCATCTGTCAGCACCAACAACATCTGCACTCACCTTCTTCCGCGCTTCTGTCTTCAGAAGATGATCTTTATAATCTGGCGAGTTTATGTTGTAGAGACAGGAATCCCCCAAGACGGTCTTTCAATATCAGAAACATTCAGAAACTGAGGGTTTCTCAGCAAGCGCTCAGACAAACATTTAGGTGTGAGTAATACATCTAGCATTAAATTAAATGTGGTAAATGCCACACGTTACAAGTCAAGAGATGGGCTTCATACGGCAGTTTCAGCGAAAAATCTGTTGATAACGACTTTTTAACTCGGCTTCTTAACTTCTATTTATACGAGGATGATTCTTAACGTACAGCATAAATCGACTTAATCGGAAGTCATAGTTTGAGAAAAACAGGAGTCCGTAACATGGATCATTAAATTTTACTGATCGACAACATTTTATTGTATTTTTATGCATTTCATCATGTATGTACTTTTGTTTATTTACATTTTTACTGCACCAATTTATTGCCGACACTTTCTGGGGTGTCTTATAATACGGTTCACAACTTTTCGGAACGAACCAGCTAAAGAGGAGTCATGTAGCAAATTAACTTATCGCATCCTTGTGCGATATAATTTGTATTCCTTTTCTTTAACACGCTTATTTGATGCGCGTGTACCACACCAGCATCTTCTGAATATCTCCTCAAACAGTCCTAACTGGACCTGTCGTGTTCATCATAATCGGAAAGAGAGAATACGGAGCTCTGGAACAATAATAACTAAATTATGAATAACCATATTGATGTACAATGTGTTTCCAAAGGCGACCCATAGTGTTAATAATACCTGTCAAGTAAATAGACTTTACGACAAGGATAATAATGCAGCTGAAAGTGAACTTTCAGTGCTGGTCTCAGAGACTTTGTGTCTGCCATTTAGACGGACTCCGAAATGGATTGGATATCCGAAATCACGCAATATTTAAGGATTTTCTTGCAGTTGACTTTTTTGTAGTTGTGACAAAACAACGTAGAACAACTGTTAGGATAGAATCTTAGATATTTAAGTAGGTATTAGTATTTAAGTGTGTATTGGTGGTATCACTTTTGTACAATAATTTCAGGAAACAAAGTTTATTTATTGTTACTCAACAACCATATGCTTTTCTAAGACTTCCGTTACCCGTAAACCCATATTTAACCTTATCAAGAATCTTACACAAAGATTTACTAGTATATTCTCCAAAGTTTTTACTTTTCAGTTTGTGAAGAAAAAACAGTAAACGGCGTGCTCTGACAATTTGTCATTGCTTTTTTTACTACTAAGTTTTTCGAAACGAAAGAGGATTGCTTACAGAGCGCCTATGTCTGATTGATACCATTCACTAATTATTTCGGTTTCAAGGAGCAAATCATTTGATACACTGAAGAAAGAAAATCTGAGACCATCTGTAACGAATAAAATATTTTTTTTCCCCATTACATGATGATATTCTACGCAAAACATTACGACATAAACCAGAGTTGATCAGACGATCAGAATATCAATAATATCAAGCAGTGATTACAACAGCTTATAAGAGAGAAAGAATCCTCTAGTTGTCAGGACTCCTTCTAGTTACGGATATTCTCGTGGTAATTTCAGAGACTCAAAACCTACCATACGATAAAAAAAAGTGCATGCAGAGCTTTGCGTTCCTATGGGACTTCGAACTCTTAATTTTCTAAACATCCATAAATTTCAGAGATGAATGGAAGATAACACACTATTATAGTCCACCTATGTCATTTAAGGACAACGATTCACTTAACAGGAAAACAGTGGTTCCCTTTCCCACTCTCTCTCATTCCGGATTGGTGCTCTCAATCAAATTAACAGTTTTGCGAATCTACTGCATCTGTGAGGTTTTTTCTTTTCCTTCCAGAGCGAATACTCGCTATCACTGCAAGATAGATATGAAAATTTAGGGAAGATTCTAGAGGTGGTTTAATAATAGGCTTACCGATATAACAACGAATATGGTCTTAAGTGATCCTTCCGCGAGGAAGAAGAAGAAGAATGAATATTCGTCTCTGTTCGGAACACCGGGATACAATATGTTACAAAAAGGTACGGCCAAACTTTCAGGAAACATTCCTCACACATAAAGAAAGAAAATATGTTATGTGGACATGTGTCCGGAAACGCTTACTTTCCATGTTAGAGCTCATTTTATTACTTCTCTTCAAATCGCATTAATCGTGAAATGGAAACACACAGCAACAAAACGTACCAGCGTGACTTCAAAGACTTTGTTACAGGAAATGTTCAAAATGTCCTCTATTAGTGAGGATACATGCATCCACCCTCCGTCGCATGGAATCCCTGATGCAGTCCTGGAGAATGGCGTATTGTATCACAGCCGTCCACAATACGAGCACGAAGAGTCTCTACATTTGGTACCGGGGTTGCGTAGACAAGAGCTTTCAAATGCCCCTATAAATGAAAGTCACGAGGGTTGAGGTCAGGAGAGCGTGGAGGCCATGGAATTGGTCCGCCTCTAGCAATCCATCGGTCACCGAATCTGTTGTTGAGAACCGTACGAACACGTCGACTGAAATGTGCAGAAGCTCCATCGTGCATGAACCACATGTTGTGTCGTACTTGTAAAGGCACATGTTTTAGCAGCACAGGTAGAGTATCCCGTACGAAGTCATGATAACATTCTCCATTGAGCGTTGGTGGAAGAACAAACTAAAATGAGCTCTAACATGGAAATTAAGCGATTCCGGACACATGTCCACATAACATCTTTTCTTTATTTGTGTGTGAGGAATGTTCCCTGAAAGTTTGGACGTACCTTTTTGTAACACCATATATATGGGTGGTCCATTGGTCGTCACCGGGCCAAATGTCTCAAAAAATAAGTGTCAAACGAAAAAACTACAAAGAAAGAAACTTTTTTAGCTTGAACGGCGAAACCAGATGGCGCTATGTTTGACGCGGTAGATGATGCTGCCATAGGTCAAACGGATATCAACTGCGTTTTTTAAAATTGGAACCCCCATTTTTATTAGATATTCGTGTAGTACTTGAATAAATGAATGTTTTAGTTGGACCACTTTCTTCGCTTTGTGACAGATGGCGCTGTAATAGTCACAAACATGTGGATCACAATTTTAGACCAACAGTTGGTAACAGGTAGGTTTTTTAAATTAATATGCAGAACGTAGGAAAATTTGAACATCTTATTTCTGTTATTCCAATGTGACACTTAAACCTTTGTGAACTTATCATTTCTGAGAACGCATGCAATAAATGCCCAAAATGATGTCCGTCAACCTCAATGCATTTGGCAATACGTGTAACGACATTCCTCTCAACAGCGAGTAGTTCGCCTTCCAGCAAGGATCCCACATGCACTGACAATGCGCTGACGCATGTTGTCAGGCGTTGTCTGTGGACCACGATTGCAAATATCCTTCAACCTTCCCCACAGAAAGAAATCCGGGGACGTCAGACCCGGTGAACGTGCCGGCCATGGTATGGCGCTTCGACGATCAATCCACCTCTCAGGAAATATGCTATTCAATACCGCTTCAACCGCACGCGAGCTATGTGCCGGACATCCATCATGTTGAAAGAACATCGCCATTCTGTCATGCAGTGAAACGTCTTGTAGTAACATCGGTAGAACATTACGTAGGAAATCAGCATGCATTGCACCAGTTAGATTGCCATCGATAAAATGAGGGCCAATTACGCTTTCTCGTCGTCCGCGGTGGCCAAGCGGTGCTAGGCGCTTCAGTCCGGAACCGTGCGACTGCTTCGGTCGCAGGTTCGAATCCTGCCTCGGGCATGGATGTGTGTGATGTCCTTATGTTAGTTAGGTGTAAGTAGTTCTAAGTTCTAGGGGACTGATGACCTCAGATGTTGAGTCCCATAGTGCTCAGAGCCATTTGAACCATTTATCCTTCCTGGCATAATGCCGCACCTTACATTAACCCGCCAAGGTCGCTGATGTTCCACTTGTCGCAGCCATCGTGGATTTTTCGTTGCCCAATAGTGCATATTATGCCGGTTTACGTTATCGCTATTGGTGAATGACGCTTCGTTGCTAAATAGAAAGCGTGCAAAAAATCAGTCATCATTCCGTAATTTCGCTTGTGCCCAGTGGCAGAACTCTACACGACGTTCAAAGTCGTCGTCATGCATTTCCTGGTGCATACAAATATGGTACGGGTGCATAATGTAGAATTCTCAACTCCGACGTGTTTGAGATTCCCGATTATCGCGAAATTTGTCTGCTACTGATGTGCGGATTTCCCACGACAGCAGTTAAACACCTACTTGGGCATCATCATTTGTTGCAGGTCGTGGTTGACGTTTCACATGTGGCTGAACACTTCCCGTTCCTTAAATAACTTAACTATCCGGAGAACGGTCCGGACATTGGGATGATGTCGTCCAGGATACCGAGCAGCATACATAGCACACGCTCGTTGGGCATTTTGATCACAATAGCCATAGATCAACACGATATCGACCTTTTCCGCAATTGATAAACGGTCCAATTTAACACGGGTAATTTATCACGAAGTAAATACCGTCCGCACTGGCGGAATGTTACGTGATACCACGTCCTTATACTTTGAGACTATTATAGCATTATCTATCACAAAGCGGAAAAGTGGTCCAACTAAAACATTCATATTTCTTTACGTACTACAGAATATGTAATAAAAATCGGGGTTCCTATTTTTAAAAAACGCAGTTGACGTCCGTTGGGCCTATGACATACAAGATAACATTATGCATAATTTAAGAGGGCAGAAGAAATAAAAACTTTGAGGTTCGCCGATGACATTGTAATTCTGTCAGAGACAGCAAAGGACTTGGAAGAGCAGTTGAATGGAATGGACAGTGTCTTGAAAGGAGGATATAAGATGAACATCAACAAAAGCAAAACAAGGATAATGGAATTTAGTCTAATTAAGTCGGGTGATGCTGAGGGAATTAGATGAGGAAATGATACACTTAAAGCAGTAAAGGAGTTTTGCTATTTGAGGAGCAAAATAACTGATGATGGTCGAAGTAGAGAGGATATAAAATGTAGACTGGCAATGGCAAGGAAAGCGTTTCTGAAGAAGAGAAATTTGTTAACATCGAGTATAGATTTAAGCGTCAGGAAGTCGTTTCTGAAAGTATTTGTATGGAGTGTAGCCATATATGGAAGTGAAACATGGACGATAAATAGTTTGGACAAGGAGAGAATAGAAGCTTTTGAAATGTGGTGCTACAGAAGAATGCTGAAGACTAGATGGGTAGATCACATAACTAATGAGGAAGTATTGAATAGGATTGGGGAGAAGTTTGTGGCACAACTTGACCAGAAGAAGGGATGGGTTGGTAGGGCATGTTCTGAGGCACCAGGGGATCACAAATTTAGCATTGGTGGGCAGCGAGGAGGGTAAAAATCGTAGACGGAGACCAAGAGATGAATACACTAAGCAGATTCAGAGGGATGTAGGTTGCGGAAGGTACTGGGACATGAGGGAGATTGCACAGGATAGATTAGCATGGAGAGCTGCATCAAGCCAGTCTCAGGACTGACGACCACAACAACAACAAGAGGGCAGAATTAAGCACGAAGTTTTGAAACTGATCACCGTTTTTACTTTTCGTTTATTAATTTTGGGATATGTTACAACGCAGCATCAACGGTTTAAAGCGGTCTAAGGGAGAGTGTTCGGGAGGTAGTACATTTGTCCACAGGGCGTCATTCTGGCTGTATAACTATATAGCTTTCCCAGCAACAAACTGACCGCGAGAAAGACTATGCGGCCATTGAATGCAACAAGAGATGATGTGCTCACGCAATGCATTTTCGTTATTTCTAGCCACGATCCATTTCATTTCAAACAACTATATACCCAGTTCGCCTAGTATTATTCAACAGAGTGCGAGGCTAGTCGCGTCAAGACTGGACTGAATCTGGAATATCCATGCCTTTCACATGGTCAAGTACAAGTGAAAAACTTGCAAAATTACTTTTTGCTTAAGGCGGAAAGACCAGAAGTATTGTTTGTCCTAAAGCACTTGAATAAACATATACGCTTATAGAGCTATGATGCAGAAATCATACTTTTATTTATCTTCTACAAATACAAATGTCTGCTTCATTTCTGTGTTTATACGTCCAATATAATTCACAATAACTGAAAGAGGCATTACAACGCGTTCGGGCATTAGATAGGCAAAATTAAATATGTTAGTTATTTTATCGCTTACGTCATTCAAGAAAGGAATGTAAAACGAGAGTGTGGACTAGAAGTTGCACATTGCGTAGGCGTCTGTTACTAGATCTCATTTCGTCTGCCCGATAAGGCACCGGCTTCTGCCTTCTACATGATACCCCGGCGCCGTGGAGGCACAGCTAATAATTTTCTGAGCTTAAACCAATTTTAGAGATGACTTCCAGATATTTAACGAGAAAACCAATTAACTGTGGAAATGCTCTTTACGTCTGATTAGGCCAAGGTTCAATTTCCTCCCAGCTAACAGAATTTCTCTCCGCTCAAGCTGCTGAGTGTTCATTCTTGCTTGAATACTTCGTATCGACGTAGGAATCCGCCGTGCCACGTCAGGAGCGGAACCGCGCAGTCGGTGGCATGAGATGGTCGCGTCGACGAACGTTATGCTATTGGTGAGGACTTACATTTTTACGCTGAATTCAAATCTGTTCTTAATTCTGCACTATCAAGTACAGTTATTTCAGTATGGAATAATTTTTTTGTATTTTTGTTACATCGATTTCATCAGGCAGCAAGATGGGTACACGAAATTACCCTGCTTTGTATGTGAGTGGGTAGCATGACGAGTCAAATGCGTTGCAGTGCGACGGTTTGTGTAAACCGCGATTTTTGCGTCTGGACCAAAAAACATCTTCTGTGATGCGCGTACACATCAGGAAAAAAAAATTCCTTATACCCCATGATCTTAAACTAGGCTTGAAAAAGTAGTTTGAATGGTCTGTTCCAAAGGTCGCTTCTGCTATAAGTAGCTTTCTACAACATTTCACCAGTCGAGAATTGTTGAAGCAAGAATTTTTGTTTAGCCTCCGATTTTAGGTCTGAGGAATGATCATGCATTTGAGATTGCAATCAATGTTGGATAAAAGATACGTGAGCCGAATGCTGTGGCCGAGCGGTTCTAGGCGCTTCAGTCTGGAACCGCGCGACTGCTACGGTCGCAGGTTCGAATCTTGCCTCGGGCCTGGATGTGTGTGATGTCCTTAACATAGTTAGGTTTAAGTAGTTCTAAGTTCTAGGGGACTGATGACCTCAGATGTTAAGTCCCATAGTGCTCAGAGCCATCTGAACCATCTGAATAGATACATGGATTGCCTTTGAGTCTCTTATGGAATAAAAATGAAAGGTAAAAAACAACTTTAGTCAAAACCGAGTTTCAAGTAATTTGGTGGTAACACAGTTTACAATTCGCTTTAAAATCTCACATACTACTTCGTTGTAAACCTGGGGCATTTTCGTGATAAGCAAGGAAAATGCTTCCACCAGAATACTAAGGAGATGGAGAAATTTTATCACTTCATTGGATGAATGTATGAAGGTTGTTGTATGTAGAACTGGGAGAGTAATATTCGTGCAGATTCTGCGAGGGAAGAAAAGGAGAGAGTTTGAAAATTAAATGTTGCTAAGAGAACTATTTGTAATATTTTAGCATATATCTGAAATAATAAAACAATAATTATAAAAAGTATAGAACCTGACTGGAATTTAATTTCAAGACTTTTGCTTCAATTACTTCAGTCTCCCTCCAGTGACGTCTTATTTTGCAAAAAATGGAACAAAGTGAAAGAAAATTTAAGAATCAGCATTAGGATACTGATTCTAAATGCTATTGAGAAGTAATGAGGTGAAAATTGATAGATGCAAGCTTAGTGAAACACTGATAACCGAAAACTTTATGATCGTTACAATTATGGTTTAGCAGTTATATCCTCATACATTCGAAATATATTGGAGTTTTAAGATGATCAGTTACCAGAATGAATATAAGACAAACTACCTGTGGCAAAGCCCTTTTAGAGATATGAAAAGTAATTAAAAAGCAATATAGGGTGTAGACGTCTATAACGGTAGGGTGGGTGAAAAAATAATCCTTAAAAAAGACAGATAAAACTGGAAACTGACGTGAAAGTGTGTACTTAATGAAAGTGCTAGTAAAGTAATAATTCAAAGGAACTCACAAACATGATCTATAGATATATCTTCTAAACACTAATTTAAGCGTAGGTAGTTCCTTCACTTAGTTCTTATGGTACTTAGTGCATATATTGTTGTGCTTCCCAAGGTATTTGGTCAAAAACCGGCTTCCGTGAGTTTTCCTAAGTATCTTCAACGTACGCTGTGATGAATTTCACAACAACAATAGAGACAAACCCATCCACCATCAACTATGTCGATACTTTTGTAGGTCCGTAACGTTGATAACGTAGACAGTGAGCTTTATTATAATTTATGTTCCTCCATTCCTATCCTGAAAGACTAAGAATGAACTTGAACACGATAAGCGTATCCGATATTTTTATGTCAAGAAAGGGTATGGTATTGTTTTCTTTCTGTTAAAGGGTGAATTGAATATAAGAGAGGCAAATCAATCTGCATCCTATACAGGCCGTGATATCATTCATAGTCAACCACAAGGAAGAAAACCAGCAGAAGACATCACTAATTTGGATTTCTAGCCAAACACTACCCCCCTCCTCCCCCCCCCCCCCCAAATTCCACACCAACAGCTACAGCAACAAATAATGAACAAAGAGTTCTACATTATCTAGTTTAAGACTGTTTATTTTTAAGTAACATTTCTCTGTCTGTATGTATGTATGTATAAACGCCTGAAGATCAACAGAACATTTCGAAAAGCATTGTATTATGTTAGATTAAACATAAAATAAAAAAGTGACTGGTAGCAGAAACAGAAACAAATAATTATCCCACATAGTCACGGTTCACAAACATTTCCATTATGGCTGAAAATAACTATGCCAAGTGGTTGAAAGATGAGTGGTGTGGTAAGTAAAAGGTGACCTCATTCCAATTAGCATGTTTCCATGAGTTTGCGAGTTAGAGATGGTTGATTTGAAAGAGTTTTGTGTATGTATAGAATTCAGTTTTAAACTAGGGGACAGCATTGCAGCAACGAACCAGATGTTACATCAAGCTTTTGGGAACCACTTTTGGGGGAAAGCCCAGATTTACGACTGTTACAAGCGCTTCTCAAAATGGAGAACACGGACTGATGGTGACCGTTTCGGGTGGCCGTCAACTGGTATCGCAAAGCAAAGTGATAAAGTGAGAGATCTGAGTCTGAAAGTTCTCATACACATCATACAATATCTTGGAACTCTTTGTGACGTGCTCTGTAAGAAAAACTGAACACGAGAAGAATTACGGGGTGGAGAATATACCACTACTGCTTCAAGGCTCACAAGTAATATCGTGTGAAAGCCTACACGGAACTTGAATAACTGTTGTTAGACAATCCGAACTTTCAGTGGTGGTGGTAGTTTGTTTTGCAGCTATGAACCTGAAACTAAGCAGCAATTGTGCTACTGGCAGAGCCCTCCTTAGGTTGGATCAGAAACTCGATAACTATATCATAAATTGTTTCTGAGCTTGATTTTTTCTGCTGTCGAGATTGTTTATAGAATAGTTCGTCCGTTCTGGCCAAGCGGAAAACAGAGTTTTATTGAGATGTTCTCAGGCTTTTGACAGAGGACATGAGAAGGAAACTTCCACAGAAGTGGCGTATGAACAACTGGCTAGTCTACCACGACAATGCGGGACCGCATAGATAATAGATTATTCAGGAATTTTAAAGTAAAAACCTCATTCCGTGGTCACCAGACGTAGCTTCGTGTGCCTTTTTGTTCCAGAAGATGAGAAGGGAAAGGATTTTATGAGTTAAAGGAGATTCAGTGCAGTAACAGACGATATTAAATACCGCAACAAAGAAAGAATTCCAGGCTTTCAAAAGTAGCTGAAGCGTTTGAATCGGTCTTTTCGCTCATAAGGAGACTAATTCGAAGATAGTAAGACTATAATTTTAATTATATTGTATTATATTATATATAAGGTGGTCTTAAAGAGTCTGAAAAGTTTTAAGTGTTGCAGGGTAGGTTGTGCAGAGAAATAATTATTAAAAAACAGTTTCGATGCATTGTGCCCTTTCCGGGTTAATTGGAAACGGAGTTAGCCAATCAGGCCGTTGCGTTAACAAATTCAAGCGTCTCGCCAGCGACGGCGTCGCCAAACGTAACCTTCCTTTCGTTAACTAAAACCGTGCAAGAATACGATACAAAACTTTAACATATGACAGTGGTAAGAATCGAACCAAGGCCAAAGGCTGAGCAGTCTCGTGTACTGTCATGTCCCTTAAAAGAACAACGGTCACTAACTGCATCTGACAGGCGGCTTGAATTTGCGCGCGCAGCTACTTGATTGGGCAACATTAAAGTTAATTAACAGGGGAACGTTGCCAAGCACCGAATATTTTTTCTTAACAACCATTTCTCAGCACAACCTAACATGCTACACCCTCAGAAGCGTTTGCATTGTTTCTATCTACCCTGCAAAATTTTTTTCATAGTGCTGCATGTATGTAACTGATAATGAATTATTAGGGTTTGTCCAGTCAATACAGCAACCTTTCTCTTTCAAGCATACTTACACCAGCCAAATTTAACTTCGTAGAATTATGTATAAGAAGCAGCAGCTCAAGAAGCCTAAGGTGCAAGAACTATAAACCAAGACTGCATAACGAGCGAAACACCAGGGTTTCGCAAAGTGGTTAAAGAAATATGTAAAGAAAGAAGACGTGTGCCTGTTCAAAATATTAAATACTCACAACGCAAGAGTGTTATAAACATTACAAAAGAACTCGTAACTAGACAAAATCTCTAGCTAATCGTTTTAAGAAGGAACACTGGGAAATCTTTCCCAAAAATATAGAAAATGACGTCTATGGGCTGCAGAAAACAATTTGGAGAATGATACGAATGCAGAGGAACGAGTTCAATGACATTTTGAGAAATCATGGGTTGAATATTTAGCAGGACTGTTTAAACGTAAAAAACTACCAGAAAAGAGAAAGAAATCAGAGGTCGGTATACAAATAAATGTTGATGCAAATGCTTCACATGCATAGGTAGAAGAATTTGTAACAATGAAAGAAATATTAAGTCTCCAGGGAAAAATCGGATTCCCAATAAATTACTGGACCGTAGAAGATATCCACTAACTAAACAATTAACCATGTTAATTAATCACTTGCAATAAAGCTCCCGATGAAGGGAGAAAAGGAGATAAGGAAGTCGTGTGCAGTTACAGAGGAATAAATTTACTCAGTTCAGTTCTTTACCTCAGAAGAAAAATAATTGTAAATAAAATTTTAAAAAGTTACCACCATTGCAGAGGTGCCGTTTGGTTATAGAGCGGCTGGTCATGCTCAGGTGCAATAATACATCATAGTAGATAGGTTGTAGAGAAGTCCATTTAATGGAACAGACTAGCTTATCTTTGTTTTACTATCTTACAGAAAACTTTTTATAGGATTCAGCTAACAGATATCGTCAACCTGCTCTATAGTCGAAGCATTGCTGCCAACATAATGCAAACAAGCGAAGACACTTATTCCCGCGACTACCTCTGAGCGAAAATTGTTCCATGTTAACTATGTGTTGCCAGTTAATTGTGGTATGAGACTTGGTGACTTTTTGAGCCCATTACTTTTTTAATACAGCTGTGCACAAAGGGATAAAGGAGGTGTGAGCTGGTAGTGGTTATGGAATGGGTGAAGAAGGAATAAAAGCGTTTGTTATGCTGATGATGCAGTTCTGAAAGCTATCGAGGTAGGTAATCTGAAGACTCTGCCATCATTCTCTCAGCGTTACAACCGAAATTCTAAATGTGATAACAATCATTCAGAAAATCACTGTATTATCATATCTGTGGAACCATTGAATCAATAAGATCGAAGCTGGGAGTAAATGGAAAAAATTATTCACCACTATGTATCGTTTAAATACTTTTGTATTGAATTTTCCACCAGTGGAAACGTCGAAAAGGAGGTTAGAGAACAAGCAACAAAAGCAAACAAAGTGGCAGTTTGTTTAAATGATGCAAGTCGGTAGCCGGCCGAAGTGGCCGAGCGGTTCTAGGCGCTTCACTCTGGAACCGCGCGACCGCTACGGTCGCAGGTTCGAATCCTCCCTCGGGCTTGGCTGTGTGTGATGTTCTTAGGTTAGTTAGGTTTAAGTACTTCTAAGTTCTAGGGGTCTGATGACCTCAGAAGTTAAGTCCCATAGTGCTCAGAGCTATTTTTTTGCAATTCCGTAAAACAAACAAAGAGGAAAAGCTGCAGGGGCAAGAATACAAAACGTAACTGAGGGACCGATGACATACACAGTAGGGATAAATCTTGAAACATCCAAAACTAGAAGACTTTTGAAAACCTTGGAAATGAAAATTCTGCGGAAGATTTAAAGGAATACACTTAAAGAAAAAATGAAAGCGTTACGAAAGGATGCAAAGTGGACTGCATTAGAGAGTGGTTTACATGAGACAAAGCGCGAATGGAACGAACACATAGGATGGAAAAAGGAAAGACTGTGAAAATCTTAAGAATCATCTGGTAAGGGAAATATAGGACGTCCAAAGAAAACAGAGTGACAACCTCAGGATAGACTAAAGGCTATTTAAGCTAACAGCCTTAGTCTAGGATGAAAGAAAGAAAGAAAGAAAGAAGAAGAAGAATAAGAAGACTTACAAGATAAACCAATGATTTGAGGAAGCCATAACGATCGTCTCCTTCACTAAATAGATAAGTAAGGAATAAAACGTAATCATGCGTTTCTTTATCAGTTTTTTCAAAACATCTAACTTCACATGTCTGTCAATAGTTTCTGACGACGCACTATAGTTGAATGCGCGCAACACAGCACAAGCCGACGTCCGTTCACTGTGTTCGTCGCGTGAGCGGAGACTTCTTGAGCTCTCCGGGCCGCCGCCATTCTCTCAGCCCTCGCATTGTTTCCCGCGATGGTCTGCTGGGCATTCGGTCCCCCCTAGCGAAGTGTCGCGCCACGTTCTCTACTGCTCGCCATTGTTCGCCAGGACCCTGGGGAGTGCGCCAGAGATGTCGCCCCCACAGGAAGCTTTCTGCCGCGTCTCGCGTAGCCATACTTTGGGAACTCCTGGCGCATTCTCCCAGCGGATCGAAGGCCGGCATACATCCTTTGTTTACACCAACAAACGATGCACTCGGTACCGTTCTCCAGTGTGTTACACATTGTCCAGAAGTACAATAAAAAGAAGGAAAAAATTCCGAGCATACTACTTTATCTTCAGAGATGCAATTTTTTCCAGGCTACAGAGTGGCTAGGATGTAGAGCAACTTGTTTCCGAGTCGGGCTCCGTTTGCACACTAGGCCACAATCTTACTTTATTTAAATTAAATGTATCCCTTATCTCCCAGACGTTATACAGGCTTACGTGTCTAGGGCTGTGGCTCCACCATGGCTTACCCGCATTGTTATTTTAACAGAAGAACCACGTGTGCTTACGCACACACTCGCAACACACACACACACACACAGACACACACACACAGACAGAGAGAGAGAGAGAGAGAGAGAGAGAGAGGCGTAAATTTGTTTCTCACATATAGTATTTCACTGTTTGAAACAGTTTGCAGTACTTAACGTTGGCCTCTAATTCTGTCTGATATACTGTATATACCGGCCTTGAATGAGTATGCCTTGCCTTCGAATGTACACAAACGAGAGCCTCATAGGAGTGCTTGTACCTTGAATTTAAACAGAATTCTTGTTGAGAACTCCCTAATCTTGTCTCAGCTAGAGTTTATCTGAATATTCGTACCGTATTTCTTGACCAAAATATTTAACTTAATCGTCTTCAGATTGACGTTCTTCAGCCCGTGTTTTGCTTTGTGTCATATGTCTCCTGACTGACTTGATGCGGCATGGCACGAATTCCTCTCCTGTGCCAAGTTCCTCATCACAGAGTAGCACTTCCAGCCTACTTCCTCAATTATTTGCTGAATGTATTCCAGTTTTACCCTCTATAGCTCCCTCTAGTACCATGGACGTCATTCCATGTTGCCTTAACAGATGTTTTGCCACCCTTACAAACTGCTTTCTTTTTGAAGAGGGTTTGCTTTGAGCAAACCACAATTATATCTTTTTTTCTATTTGGCACTCGTGTTTCGCTGAAGCTTCAGCATTATTAGTGGGTTTTTATTTCCTGTCTACCAACCGAAAAAACGATCTACGCCATTTTCACTCATATAAATTTGAGATTTTAGACAGAATTTACAAATTTGGAAACCAGACAAATTCTTGTATTTATAGCTTATTACCATATGCTATGGTTTTCCTGTGATTTTAAGTTTCTTATTGCACATCACTGCTGGCCGCTGTGGCCGCGCGGTTCTAGGCACTTCAGTCCGGAACCGTGCTGCTGCTAAGGTCACAGGTTCGAATCCTGCCTCGGGCAAGGATGTATGTGATGTCCTTCGTTTAGTCAGGTTTAAGTAGTTCTGAGTCTAGGGAACTGATGACCTCAGACGTTAGGTCCCATACTGCTTAGAGCCATTTGAACCATTTTGCATATAATTATTTCACAGTTTGTCATCTGCAGCCGTATAGAACTTACGGTCTAAAGGTCATTTACTTTGAAATTTTGGCCATTATCTTCAAGGTCAAGACTTGAGCTTGGACTGTTACTGTTGTAAGTAGGCTGTTTATGTTTTCTCTATGTAAGTAGGCTGTTTATGTTTTCTTATTGGCAACGTTACGTAGCGCTCAATATGAAAATCACTGGCTGTGCTGTGTGCAGTCTGTGGCTGCTTTGCATTGTTGTAATTCTCGCCATTGTAGTGTTAGGCAGCTGGATGTGAACAGCGCGTAGCGTTGCGCAGTTGGAGGTGAGCCGCCAGCAGTGGTGGATGTGGGGAGAGAGATGGCGGAGTTTTGAAATTTGTCATGAACTGCTATATTTATATATGATGATATCAAGGTAAATACATTGTTTGTTCTCTATTAATATCTTTCATTTGCTAACTATCCCTATCAGTAGTTAGTGCCTTTAGTAGTTTGAATCTTTTATTTAGCTGGCAGTAGTGGCGCTTGCTGTATTGCAGTAGTGGGAGAAACGAAGATTATTGTGAGGTAAGAGATTTAGTGATTTGTGAAAGATATAGTTTAAAAGTTATTCTGATCTTTTATGTATTTACTTATGTCATAATTCCTGTAACACTGATGTATATGTTTATTTCTATTCTTTTGTAAAGCCCCTATTACTACAAACGTTATCTGTATTATTATGTTTTTAATGATGTGTTTTGTACCTTTGTTATTGTATTCTTATGTTATAAAATTGTAATTGACACCAGTTTATCAAACTAAGTAACTTGTAAGCATTCATTTCACTGCACACATTTCCGTTGGTCATAGTATATGGACAATATGTGAGAAGTAGGGACTGATAGTGTTTGCACGTGTGTTAATGATTCAGCAAGGGACTGGATAACAGCATTGCTGGTTCTAAGGACAATTCCAAAAACTTTGTGAGTGCACAAGTGGTGGTTATGGACTTGCTATATTATCCGCAAGACTCTTCAATGGTGATTGTGCACCTGCACAGTCGCAGCAGATGGCTGCTGGTTATCTCTACAAGGACTACAGTGGGTCTGCACCTCTGGTGGCCCACCATTACCATTATCTCTACAAGGACTACAATGGGTCTGCATCTTTGATGGCCCACCATTACCATTATCTCTACAAGGACTACAATGGGTCTGCATCTTTGATGGCCCACCATTAGCATTATCTCTACAAGGACTACAGTGGGTCTGCACCTCTGGTGGCCCACCAATACCGTAATCTCTACCAGGACTACAGTGGGTCTGCTCTGTGATGACCTACCTACCAATATTCTTCAAACTGTCGAATGACTCTGCTGTGGATTTGCTCTGTTGTGGACCATTACCTGTATGCATGTCAAGAGTCAGCACTGTCTTTCCGTTGGAAGGACAACACTACTTCTTCAAGACTGCATGGAAATCCACTACTTCTGTGTGCAATTTCTTTTATTAATGAGACTTTGTGAAAAAAACCTGTAATTACTGTTATGATGAATGATCAGGACTATCTTTATGGACTGTGAGAAAATTTTAGCTTTTGACCAACATTGTATCAATAAGTGTGTGCATTTGATTTCTTTGTTATTGTAATTATGAAAAATTTTATCAAATCATTATTGGCCACTGCCCAAAAAAAAATTGTAAAATTTTTTGTGGGGAGCATGGGGGCTATGTAAGTAGGCTGTTTATGTTTTCTCTATGTAAGTAGGCTGTTTATGTTTTCTTATTGGCAACGTTACGTAGCGCTCAATATGAAAATCACTGGCTGTGCTGTGTGCAGTCTGTGGCTGCTTTGCATTGTTGTAATTCTCGCCATTGTAGTGTTAGGCAGCTGGATGTGAACAGCGCGTAGCGTTGCGCAGTTGGAGGTGAGCCGCCAGCAGTGGTGGATGTGGGGAGAGAGATGGCGGAGTTTTGAAATTTGTCATGAACTGCTATATTTATATATGATGATATCAAGGTAAATACATTGTTTGTTCTCTATTAATATCTTTCATTTGCTAACTATCCCTATCAGTAGTTAGTGCCTTTAGTAGTTTGAATCTTTTATTTAGCTGGCAGTAGTGGCGCTTGCTGTATTGCAGTAGTGGGAGAAACGAAGATTATTGTGAGGTAAGTGATTTAGTGATTTGTGAAAGATATAGTTTAATGTTAGTCAGGGCCATTCTTTTGTAGGGAATTTTGAAAGTCAGATTGCGTTGCGCTAACAAAATATTGTGTGTCAGTTTAAGCACAGTCTTGTATAAATTGTTCAAAAGGGGACGTTACACTGTTTACAAACTACGAAAATAAGATGGTGAACTGTTAGTGAACTGTTGAACAACTAATGTGTTCTGAATAGGAATTTCGCATCTTTGTGATATGTAGCTGCCATTATGTGTGAATAGAAGGGTAGGGCAGAGATTATGTTACTGTGAACGGTTGAGTGATAGAGCTTTTCTTTTCAAAACCGACAGCAAACCAAGATGATAGTTTAGATATAAATGCCAATGTGGCAAGGTGAAGACGATGAGATGGAAAAAGTATATGAGGATATTGAATAGGTAATACACGATGTAAAGAGAGATGAAAATCTAACAGTCATGAGGGACTGGAATGCAGTTGTAGGTGTAGGAGTAGATGAAAAGGCTACAGGAGAATGGGGGCTTGGGACAAGGAATGAAAGACTAATTGAATTACGTAATAAATTTCAGTTAACAGCGACTGCTCTGTTCCATAATCACAAGAAGAGGAGTTATACTTGGAAAATGCCGGCTAATACGGGAATATTTCAGTTAGATCATATCATGGTCAGACAGCCACTCCGAAATCAGACACTGGATTGTAAGACGTACCCACGAGCAAGTATAGACCCAGATCACAATATAACAGTGATGAAGAGTAGGTTTAAGCTTAAGAGATTAGTCGGGAAGAAACACTATGCAAAAAACTGGGATACGTAAGTACTAAGGAATGACAAGGTATGGTGGAAAGTCTCTAAGGCTACTGATACACTAGTAGGAAACAGCGCAGTAGGCAGTACAGTTGAAAAGGAATGCATAACACTAAAAAGCGCTCTCACAGAAGCTGGAAACAAAAGCATAGGTACAAAGAAGGTAACTGCGAAGAAATCATGGGTAACAGAAGAAATACTTCAGTTGATCGTTGAAAGAAGGAAGTACAAAAATGTTCAGGAATACCGAAATACAAGTCGCTGAGGAATGAAATAAACAGGAAGTGCAGGGAAGCTAAGACGAAATGGCTGCATGAAAAATGTGAAGAAATCGAAAAAGAAATTACAGTCGGAATCACACACTCAGCATTCAAGAAAGTCAGAACAGTCATCGATGATATTAAAAGAAACGGCGGAAACGTTTAGAGTGCAACGGGAATTCCACAGTTATATACTAAGCAGAGGGCAGGTAGATGGAAAGAATACATTGAAAGCCTCTAAGATGGGAAATTTTTTTTGATGTTATAGAGATGAAATGAAAGTCGATTTAGACGAGATAGGGCAAGAGTGAATAACCGGAGTGGACAACCAAGAAGAAGTGCTCGGATTAAAAAGGGTGTGAGGATTATCGCGCATTCTACTTAATAGCTCGAGCATCAAGGTTTCCGACAAGAATAATGTACAGAAGAATGGAAAAGAAAGTTAAGGATACGCTAGTTAACGATTAATTTGGCTTTAGAAAAGGTAAAGACGCGTGAGAAACTATTCTGACGTTGCGGTTAATAATGGAAGCAAAACTAAAGGAAAATACACGTTCATGGAATATGTCTACCTGGAAAAAGTGTTCGAAAGGGTAAATGGGGCTAAATGTTCGACATTCTTAGAAAAAAAAAAAGGTGTAAGCTATAGAGAGAGACGGGTAATATACAATATGTGCAAGAGCCAAGAGTGAATAACGGGAGTGGACAACCAAGAAGTAATGCTCGAATTAAAAAGGGTGTGAGGAAGGAATGTAGTCTCTTGCCCCTACTGTTTAGCCTGTACGTCCAAGAAGCAGTGATGGATATAAAAGAAAGTTTCAGGAGTGGAATTAAAATTCAAGGTGAAAGGGTATCAACGATACGATTCGCTGACGACATTGCTATCCTGACAAAATGAAGAAGAAGTACATGATCCGCTGAATGGAATGAACATTCTAATGAGTACAGATTGAGACTAAATCGAAGAAAAACGGAAGTAATGAGAAGTAGCAGAAATGAGAACCGCGAGAATCTTAACATCAGGACTGATGGTCACGAAGTAGATTGAGAGTTGGCAACACACTCTTAGGATGTAAAGGTTGGCTACAGTGCGCATACACAAGCTCTGGAATCTATGATATTGTTGTCGCGCTTCGCAGCGCACCGATTAACTACTAGCAATTTGGAGGCCAGTGTAGGAGCCCGCCTGCTCTGGTGCGCATGTGTGTTGGGCGAGGGGTCGTCGCCGAGCTGCCGTACTGCCGTGTCCGCCAGCAGCGACACAGGATTTGGTATTTAGTTGATATTTTTTATAATTTGCAGCGCGCTTATTAATTCAAAGAAAAGGGTTTGTGTATGTGCGTAGCAGCAGACGGTAATTTTGATAATGATAGGAGTTGAATTCTTAAGGGAAACCATAGTTAGATTAAGTATTAATTTTTGTCATTGATTTCTTTTGTAATTGTCAGGGAATTGTTTCACTATGTATTCAATTGAGAAGTATTTCAGTCTGTCTCAAGGGTTTGACTAATTTGTAATATTGAATTAATGCCACTGGAGGCAGATTTACAATCGAAGCGATTGTTCAAATAGCTTCTAGCGTTTTGTTAATTGAATGAGAAAGAATCGCTTTCAGAATATAGTTTTTTCTTTGGGTTATCATTTATCGAGTTTAGATTTGACCAAACCCTTTCTCTTGAATTATATGTAGTTGTAGTAAGCAACAGCAGCCGCAGCAACAGCAGGAGCCGCCATACAGAACATGCATTGCACTCAGCATGAATAATAGGTTTTTTTATGTTTTTGTTAAATAATGGAATGCAGCAGATCAAGCAGTGGCAGCAGAAAAACCAAGTAAGTTATTTGTTGCGCACAGGACCAATAAAAATAAAATAAGAGTTTAGGCGATCTTTGTACTAGTAAAGTTAACAAGAGTACAAGCAAGATATTTTCAGTAGAAAACTCGAGATAAGAATATATACAGCTCGCGACTTTCAAGATGAAGTTAAGGAATTCTGCTACCTAGGCAGTAAAATAACCAATGACGAACGGCGCAAGGAGGACATCAAAAGCTGACCAGCAGTATCCAAAAGGGCATTCCCGGCCAAGAGAAATCTACTATTGTCAAACATAGACCTTAATTTGCGGAAGAAATTTCTGAGAATGTACATCTGAAATACAGCATTGTATGGTAGTGAAACAAGGATTGTGGGAAAACCAGAACAGAAAGGAATCGAAGCATTTGAGATGTGGTGCTACAGACGAATGTTGAAAATTAGGTGGAGTGATAAGGTAAGGAATGAGGAGGTTCTGCACAGAATCCGGGAGAAATATAATATGTGGAAAACACTGACAAGGAGAAGGGACAGGATGATAGGACATCTCTCAATACATGAGCGAATGACTTCCATGGTACTAGAGGGAGCTGTAGAGGTCAAAAACTGAAGAGGAAGACAGTGATTGGAATAAATCCAGCAAATAATTGCGGACGTAAGCTGCAAGTGCTACTCACTCGAAGAGGTTACCACAGGAGAGGAATTCCTGGCGGTCCGCACGAAACCAGTCAAAAGACTGATGACTCAAAAAAAGTGTGTGTGTGTGTTTATGTGTGTGTTTGTGGGTGGGTGGTTGGGTGAGTGGATGTGTCTGTGTGAATAGGGCAATCTGTGCTACTTCTGTCCGACATCTGTTGGACTCCTGTAGCGATGAACTTATCTGGCACGCCGAAAGAGAATACATTTTTTGCACTAGTGGTGCGCATTAGATTTAGTGTTACAAAGGTATCTGATTACTAGATTGGGGTATCGTGGGAGGCAAGATACGGAAAGATGACTGAAGAAACTGCCAAATTACCTCGTGCAAACATTTATAATTTAAGTCAGAATAGCAAAATCAGTGTACGTTCATTTTACAGAAACACATATATAGACATGGCGAGAAGCTGAAAGCACACAATGTGTGAACTCGTGTGAGAAATAAACAACTGTATTAAATTATAAGTATCTCGAGTTTACCAACTCCCTAGAAAAAGAATCAACAGATTGAGAGATGTACGTATGGTTTCACGCATGCTTTTAATTACTAGATGGCCGCAAAGGAAGCTATGATTTAAGTACAAGATTTTTGAAGCAAGCTAAGTGCTGTACTGAAACCGTAGTACGGCGAAAGTAGAATTACAACTTAAGTTGGTAATTAATACTAGAAATAGCGGTAGTAACAAAGGACGCATAAGCCACGAAACATTTATGAGTCACGCAGTATACTCCAGTGGAATTAAGATGATCTCCACTGTTCGTAGCGGTACTCATCTAATGCGCTCAAGTGGACCTCTGCCACAGAGTAAGGGATGGTGCCTATTCACACACATACTTTTATTTAGATTTCCATGGAGAGAAACTAACGTTACGTTCTTTGACCAGCATCACCAAAGGAAACAGAAGCCTAATGCTCCGATGGCCTTGGCTCGATTTCTTTCCTGCTTCAGCTGTATCGAAAAGTATGATGTCTCGGCTTCAGCACACATAGCGTCTGCTGAAATATTGAGAGCAGCATGACGAAAGTTTATTCTCTTGTACATCCATAGCGCCAAAGAAATTGTTATAAAATTCATGAAAAATCAACTTCATTCAGAATTCAGGCTGGGTGACAGCAGAATAACTATGATTGACGATCAAGCGAGCCTAGCAATAGGGCCAGCGGCCAGAAAGTTGTAATTTTTTGTGGGTGCCAAGAGCTCAATGTACTGGCTATTTTAAAAGTAAATGTACTGTAGCATGCAACTGCAGAGAGATGGTTATTATATCAGACCTTTTCCTAGCTTCCTAGATGAATTTGGCTGTATATCTGAGTGTACACGGATTTGAAACCTCCTAGCAGATTAGAGCTGTATGCCAGGGCAGGACCCGAACCTGTGAAGTTTACCTCCTTATAGATAAGGGCACTACCGACTGTGCTATCCACGCCTGACTCAGAACGAGTCATCATGTCTTCAATTTGGCCTGTTCCTATCTCTTACCTTCCAAACTTCACAGAAGTTATCCTGCGTAAATTGCAAGATTATCAGTCGTATGAGGAGCGGGTTAATTGTTTCACCGCAGTATCCTTTCTTACTGGAGTGCTAGTCCGACGGGGTAAGCTGGAGTACGGAAGGCAGGACAGACAAGTGCTGGCGAGAGTAAAGGTGAGAGGGATAGACATGAGTTGGGCGTTGATGTTCTGTAGCAGAGTACTTTCCTGTGAAAAATAAAAGTCCCAGATTTGGGCTCTACTGCAGCACTCAGTTCGAATCCCCTAGGACTTTTCCTTCATTTAGCACTGCAAGATGAGGTGGTTGGAGAAAGTGCAGTGTCGAACGGTCAGACTGTACTCTTACTCTTTCCTGTGGCTATGAAACCTGCAAAACAGTAACAAAATTTTAGTTGAACATTATAAAGAAAAGCGTTGAACAACAAATATTTTGACATTACATACTTTGTATAAACCGTTTCTGGTGTAGAATAGATAGATATCGTCGACCCACGTCCGGCCCGGTAAACTAATCTCGACCCTGTAGAGCCAAGAAACGACTATCAACGAAAGGGGTATGGGCAAAAACTAATCACTTGAGGTGATAACATACGAGGATTAATTTGACATCAGGTATGAATCTCATTTGAGTCCTGAAAATATGATAGTCGACTCAACACCTTGCCGCAATTAGCAATCACTATTTATGTGGGCGATGTATTAACTGCAGTATTGCTGAAAGCGTCAAGAGGCAGGTTCGTGTATCACTTGGTCTAGGAAATGTATCGACATTATGCACATTCTTACTAGTGTATTTTCTGGCAATGGGCTATATATTGGCGATGGACTGTCTTCGTGAAACGCATGTAATGATCGACCTTGCCACTGGAGTGTACTAATTGAATATTAACGGCGTAAAGGTAGAGGTATAATTGCAAAAGATTACCGAAACCCGTGGTAAATATCGCCAGGGTGTAAAGATTAAGATAGTAAGCAGTGGCTTGGGTGATATAAATAGGCAGCTACCTACATCAGATTCTGTACCGATATTAAGGAGCGGATAATCCGATAGACCACAGAGTGTACATACGTAACAGATACACATTGTGATGATGTGTAGTGTGCGTCGTTGAGATAGGTAACAGTAGTTCCCGAATGACCCAGCTTCATTAGAGACTTCAATATCATATGAATGCCCTATTATTAAATAACTGTTGCTTTGTATGTCACTCCATTCTTTAAGTAACAAACCTGCTGTCGTCAGGGACACCACAAGAGAATCTATTACTTTCTTTAATCTTAAAGAGCAAAGAATGAATAGTGACCGGTTGCATTTGTAATAGCCAATACACCCCATGTTGGAGTATACTTACTGGTGTACGTTGGAACATATAAAATTAAGAGCGTTTATCCACATCAAGACGTAAGGAAGTGCTTCCAATAAGGAGAGTAAACTTATACACTGATCAGCAAGGACATTATGACCACCTACCTAATTCCTGGTACGGTTATCTTTAACATGGATAGCAGTTAGGGCGCCTCATGGCAAGGAATCATTGAGGCCTTGGTAGGTCGCTGGCGAGACTTGACACCAGATCTGAACACGCAAGTCACCTAATTCCCGTAAATTATGGGGAAGGTGGGCGATGAGCTCTGATGACGCGTTCAATACCATCACAGATGTGTTCGATGCAGCTCAGATCTGGCCAGTTGGAGGGCCAGCACATTAATTGGAACTAGCCACATTGTCCTCTAAGTACCCATCAGACTCCAGATCTTGTGAGACTGAGCGTTATCATTTTGAAAAATGCCACTGCCGTCGGGAAACCCAATGGTTATGAAGGGGTGTACGTGGTCGCTACTAGTGTTCGGTACTACTTGGCCGTCGTGATGCCTTGGACGTGCTCCACTGGACCCATGCATGCTCACGCGATTGTTCCTCAGGGCATAATGAAGCCGTCACCAGCTTGTTCTGTACCGCAGTACAGATATCGAGGAGCTGTTCCCTGGAAGACGACTGATTCGCGCCCTCTCATCGGCAAGGTGAAGAAGGCATTGTGACGCATCAGACCATTCAACGCTCTACCACTGAGCAAACGTCCAGTGCCGTTAGTCACGTGCCCATTTCAGTCGCAGTTGCCAGTCGTGGTGTTAACACGGGCACGTGCATGGGTCGTCAGCTGTGCAGTGCAGGGTGTTCGGTGCACTGTGTGTTCACGCACACTTGTACTTGCCCTATATTACTGGCTGATGTAAGTGACATCAAAGTTCGCTGCCGCTGCCTACGAAGTCCGACATCCGTAATGAGGGGTCGCAGCCCAATACCACGACATCTGGACGTGGTTTACCTCGGTTTCTCCACGTGTTGAAGACACTCGCCACAGCAGTCCTCGAGCGCCAGGCACGTCCTGCTGACTCTCCGGACCATCGCTATCTGCCCTCGCTCAAACTCAAACAGATTGCGTGTCTTCTCCATTGTACACAAGGGCAGCACCGTGACTGAATCTACATTCACCCTTCACATGCAATTGTGTCTGACTATCAGTCATTTTTCGCTAGGTGAAGTTTCAATCGCCTGGGTGGGTTTACATCGATAGCAGGTTGGTGGACACAATGTTGTGGCTTATCAGTGCGTATCTGTAGAAAGTACAGAAGGCTTTAACTCAACAACATCTGACATATAAACGCATATGATGACGGCATTATTTAGATCTTACCTATGAAAGAATGAGAGTGTCTCATAGGATCATTCACTTTTACCTGGCACAGAGGTTCACATAGAAAAATCTATGTATTTGTAAATATTAGTTAGTTGTTTAAGTGGAGTTACAGGTGTTAAGTGGTATTTATGTTATTCTGAATTTGGTATAAGGGGAATTTAATGGAAAAAGTCAGAAAATGTGAGTAAGTACACGACAACAACATGAAATACTTATGTGAACATGGGCACAAGCAACAACAAGGGTTTAGCGTGAATAAATCCTCAGACATATTGGTAGCTGACGCACAACTCTTCTTCTTTTTACTATAAAATATAGTACGAGTAATTTCGAAAAACGTTAAGTGAACCGATTGTTGCGCTCCCGTAACACGCACTGGTGATGTGTGTATGTTTATACGTTTCCGTTTGGATTAAGTTATAAAGTAATACTTAGGGAACAGAAAGATACTAAATCACATCAAAGCAAATAAATTGGTCTTACACTTTGTAAATATTTAAGTAATGAAATTTATTAGGTACTGGCTTTGAGCGATCCGAAATGCCTATAAAACAGGAAGTCAAATCCTGGTTTTACAGCGAGTTTTATTTTGGAGCAAACTCAATTCTTTATCGGTTATTGCTGCTAAGACATGTTTTCAATCGAAGCTTCGCGGAAATGGAGGAGGAAAATTACGTACTCAAGGGAAAATAGCAAAATACCTGTCTAGTAATGAACCACTGGCTGTTTGTATATTGACAATAGTGGGACAAAGTATCTGGCAGGCCACGCTGCATTGTTGCCAAATTTATTCAAGATGGCGGCGATGACGTCATCCAAGATGGCTGCATGTAGACTTGGCTACATCGCATGACGTCATCCAAGATGGCGGATTTTGGCGGGAAAATAGGTCAATTGTGCTACGTCCACTAACCTAACCTTCAGAAAAAAATGGCGGGAAGTTTGAATTTTGGCAGGAAAATAGTCCAATTGTGCTACGTCCACTAACCTAAGCCTCCAGAAGTAAAAAAAAATGGTTTTAAGTTTGAATTCCAACAGGATAATGCATGCAAAGACCGTACTTGTATTTATTATTATTATTGATTATCATTTATTGACATTCATTATCATTCATTGACATTTATTATCATTCATTATCATTTATCATCATTTATTATTATAGGCCTACCTCTACTAGAAAATTGCACTAAATTCAAATTCCAACACGATTTTCTCTCGAAAACTGTTCTTCTATATATTATTATCATTTATTATTTGTTCAAGATGTCCGATTTTCTCGGTGAAAAAGCCTTTCTCCTTACATCCATAACAAAAATCTATCACAAGTTCGAACCCCCAACACCATAATTGATCACATGTACGAGCTTTCTCTGTCACTTATCTTTTTTAATCGTTTCAAATAATAAACTGCACTTATAGTAAAATAATTCACGTCCTTTCATTTTGCAGGGGGAAGGGACTGAAGACTTTATTTCAAGCAGTACGGTCATCACTTGTTCTCCAACACAGTCAGCACACACATCTTTGATATCGCAGTGTAGTCACTATGACGTCCGCGCTCCAACTGAATTAGTTCAAATCCTCGCCACCCCTGGCCAGCACGCGGAGACACTGCCTACGCCTGTCACGTGAGGCTGCCGGCCACTAGTGCGGTGGGGACGAGCCCAGCTATCGCTCCCACGTCGTAAACGTTTTCGCTGGACACGCTGGAACTTGTTGAGTTTGACATCACAGCAGTCCCTTGTCCGCTCACCACGTGTATTCGTCGCATCCGCACATTTACGGCCAAAATTGTCTGCCTCGGAGCTGAATCCCACAACGGCCGACCGTTCCCTGAGCAAGTCCGAACCTGCAGATACCGACCTCACACAGCCGTTCGCCACGTGTCCTTGTGCGATCGAGAAAGCAATGCTACACTTTTCGTGGCACAGTTTGATCGACAGTGGAATCCGCCATGACTATATAACAGAATGTCTGGACCGCACTAGAACGCCAGCTAATTGACTTGCTCTCGCGTGCGCGTAGTAACTGAACAATCGCTGCGCCATCGCTCCGCTTACGACACACACCCTCCATACATGCGACGGACATAGCCTTCTGTAAATGCTTAGAAAGTGACTCTTTATTACAGACATTACGGTCAATCAGGTGTGTTCCAACTGACTTCTCCACGCTCACACAGCGAAACTGCAGAGCGCAGCTGACGTACGCGCGGCCGGCTGAGCCTGCTCCCAGGCAGGCTGACGTCAAGCGGTTTACGGTGCCCGCACAGCCCCCATGGCCAGCGCACCAGGTACACAGCGGCGAGCGGCGCCACAAACGGTCCGGCTACGTAAACTCCCTCACCCGCCCGCGAGCACTTAACGCCGGAAACGATGGAACCTGTCGACCGCGTACCGTACAAAGGTTACGTTTGGCGCCAGAGTTTGACCGACAGTGGAATCCACCATTAAAATATAACAGCGCGTTTGCTCATCGCGAGAACGCTCGCTAATTCACTCTCATTACCCCGCTATTATTATTATTAAACTTACAATTTCGTATACGTATTCAAACGTGTTCAACTCCCTAATTTCAACTACTTTTCGAGGACCAGACCACCACCACCTCCTCCTCCTAGGAACCAGCGCCAAGTTTGACATCTGCCAGTAAACAAAGCTCACTTGCACTTCTGCCACCAACCTAAGAAAATTGTTTCAAACTAAGGCACCAGCACTCAACCTCTTCCTACACGTTTCTGGTTAACGGACTCACACTGCACTAGGTCCACGGACCGAGGAACGAATTTACTTTATTTAGGAATGGAGTATATGTATCACGCCGACATGTCCCTATCACACAGACCTGCAAAACACTCCAACATAACTCATTTATAATGTTCTACACACACGCTTCCTAATTGTAAACAGTTAAAAATAACTCATAGCAAGGCCTACAGACATGTGAACCACTCGTAAATAATGCAAAACATTTACCTGCAAATAGCCAAACAACTGCTAATTTTCGTAGATAATTTCAGTGCATAGAGTGATGGAAGGAGGAACGAGTGTACTTTACTTATTTGCAACATATCTTTTTGAAACCTTTACTTCTCGTAGGTTTCGGTATGTAAGGGTGACGTAAGGCAGTTTCTGAACTCCAGTAGAGCAGTACACTCGGCAACACAACCACACCCATCAAGATATCCATTCCAATCCAGACGTGTACCTCCTCTACAGATATATTTGTGCAGTTATTTGTCTACTCACTCACATTCTGACCAGATTGCCGTTATTGCGCAAAAACAACTGAGACTGCGATGTGCTGCTCGGGGAAGTAAGGATCGGCTGCACTCTATTTATTTGGAGCCCTTTTATTTAGCCGTGGTCCGCCCCCGGTACCTGAGTGGTCAGCGTGACAGACTGTCAATCGAAAGGGCCCGGGTTCGATTCCCGGCTGGGTCGGAGATTTTCTCCGCTCAGGTACTGGGTGTTGTGTTGTCCTAATCATCATCATTTCATCCCCAACGACGCGCAGGTCGCCGAAGTGGCGTCAAATCGAAAGACTTGCACCCGGCGAACGGTCTACCCGACGGGAGGCCCTAGCCACACGACATTTCATTTCATTTAGCCGTGGAGTATACCTGTCACAAAACACCCACACTGACCCCACTGTGGTCATCTGACACAGGCCATAAACACGTAAAAAACCCCTAATTTCAACACACAATAGAAAAACAGCTCTTAAATAATGCAGTACACTATATCAGCGGACGAGCTCTGATCTCTTAAACTCTCCATATAAGGCACCGCACAGTGCACAGACATGCTCGCAAAATTGTGCAACAGACGCAACCAAACACCACCAACTGCCAAACCGACCAAAAAGTCTGTGCTCGGCCTCCCACAAACATGACCTCAACACAGTCGCATTCGCACCTATCACCGGAGAAATTGATATCGCCTATGCGCCTTAGATTACGTTCCAAGGCAGGCCGCGCGCGCGCGTGCAGTCGGCGGGGAAGAGGATTCCAGAGTCTCCAGCCAAGTTCATCTTCCATTCGCCCGTGACAGCCGACACATGTGAAAGCTGCATTGTTCTTCTCATGTATACCGCAGGCGTCTCTGGTCTGGACCTGCCTTCACGTCTATTCTCAGAATAGCTCATAGCTCGTTGACACACTTGATTAACGTGTCCGGGAAAACATTTACTGCTCGCATGCAACCGAGATGGTGACAGAAAAACCAAATCACTCTGATCTGCGATGCAGGCGCGTGTAATCATTCACAACACTATTTATTTTTTTCGAACAACTTATTTAACCATACAGTGTATCTATCACGCTATCACAAAACACCAATTCCCAGATGTGCCCTGGACCATGTTGCACAGATAACAGCCACGCACCCAATCATAATTTCAGTACACACTATAGCAAACTGCTACTAAATAATATATCACACAGACGTGTAGATACGCTCAGCACTCGTAAAATATCCTAACAACGCATGGCAGAGCCTACAGATCCGCTTGCAAAATAACTCAGCAGATGTGCCCACTGGATCGTGAAGTCACCCATCCATCTGATTTCAGACCTCGCACAGCCCTTGCTCGGCTTCTGCAGGCGTGAGTTGGCGCGGTCAACGCGCTCGTCAGTGGTCAAAGCACACACATACGTCCGTCCAGGTTCGCGATCCCGAGCCGCGACCACCTAACGTGGGTGAGTGTCATCTTTATATCAGCGTAGTATAATTCCAAAGCGCAGCCTCCATACGCTAGACATATCATAGCAGCACATGTATTTACCTCCTATGACACTGTAGCACACTGCACATGGCCCTTTAACTAAACGTAACTACACATCCCTGCTCTCGCCCTGTCGCGCGACCTTCTCAATATTACTCCTACTTTACAACTTTTTTAAAAAAATAAGATCTAATTTACACCTCCCACCGCACCTTACATCACACCCGTCCCACCATCAACATGCGCAAACGTCCTCAACCCTATCTTGACACTCATTTATCACCCCACAAACCATGCCCATCAATCAATTTACCATTCTCATGCTCTCTTTTCGAATTACAAACGTAGCCTCTATCTAAGCAGCAATCATCTCATCTTTCTCACACTTTCAACAGCAAAATTAATTTTACACACACCCAGAAATACCAAACCCAATTAAAGATTCAAAATTTTATACAAAGCACCAAGCACATACGACAATATTCACAGCCTGGTCCCTGATCTCTGCAATTTAAGTTGGAGAAAGACATATGTATTACCTTCTGCAACCTGTCAATAAACAGAACGATTTCAGTGACTACAACAGGACCTGGTTTTGACCGTTCGCCGGAGACACGCGCAAAGAGTACGCCTCAAATTAGGTACAAGTATAACAGATCTCCAACACCCTATCATCTTTATCCTCTACCATCAAACAGTTAAAAAGTCACGAAGGCGCCAATGCGATCCACCTCCGGCGCGGACAAATGCAATTCACAATACCCCCCCCGAATAACTCAGAGTGCATCCATCCAAGAATTACTAACAGCTCACAAAATCCAACACCTCAGACTACAAATGCCTATATGAACAAGATCATATTAAATATACACACACGCTGCAGAGAGCCCTTTAAAGTTTGATCACCCATACTCTAAGCGAATTAGAAGCTGCCACTGGCCCTTGTTGAAACAGTGTTTTCTAACACGCTTTTGCACACTGCTGAGCATTTCGTCTTTCTGCCTCGACTTCGAAGTCGTTGTCTGGTTCTAAACGGACATTAACACGGACTGATGCATGGTCTCTCACAGGAAACTATATCTTACACCTTATAAATCATATTCTTACAGTCGATAGCATAACATTGAATGATTTTAAATAAAGGACACCCACAACACAAGGAAAACAGAAGAGCCTGCTGGCGTTGTAGCCACTCCCCTCGAAAGTGATTGACCACCTCTAAATTTAAACTCATATGTCACAGTGACCGAATAGTTTATAACTCTGCATTCAATTTCTAGTGATTGGTCATTTTTGCACACAAGTACAGGATCACTGTTTTCGGTGCTAGCAACCCTGGAAATTTCTCCCCCAACTGAAGCAAGCATTGTCAGTCAATCATTATGTCGTATCCAATGCATAGATGCGATGGATAAGACACCACCGATCTACAGTAATATTTTCCATCACAGCTGATATCGCGAAAAATTTTACAGTAAGTCCAACACTGTCCAATCATGTGACAGCTTGTTTTGTTAATTTCAGTATCATAGCTAAACCATACATCCTCTACTTTGCAAGTATCACTGCGATCATTCATAGATGACCGCTCAACACGTCCATTCACACTTAATTCTCGATCACATAAACAGGATCAAATTATACCAGACAACGCTATACATATTTCTAAGACCTCGCGCATAGTACTCGGTCAATCTCTCTGCGTATGGCGGTCACAGAGCTATCTAGTCCTTTTACGTTAAAAGACCATCCTCACCTCGGCATTGACCTACCTACCCCGCAACATCGCTACCCAATTATTCCTCAACCGAGCAGACGAATGCAGCTACACTCCACCTCTCTGACTGAATACAGCTTTCCTAGTCCTAATCCATCCAAGTGCACCACATTTCTCGAAATGTAACCAAGTGTTGGAGCTTAGCACACCATATCGATCTTTAGTAACAGATCTCAAAGTGCCTTAATTTAATAGCATACCGTTAAGAATAACAAGAACGGAGCGATATCTATACACAACATAGTTCGATAGATTTTTAAGCAAGTCATCCAATCTATCATGTGTAAAGTATTGTTCTAGACTCCATGATCGGTGCATCGAAGGTTCCGGTAGGAGAGAGAGAGAGAGAGAGAGAGAGAGAGGAAAGAGAGAGAGAACATAAATACACACACACTCTCCTAAGACTAGAACGTTCAAACTTAGAAACAGGCAATAACCTTAGATCGCTTACTTTTCCGTCCTGTCAGACATACATCCTTCTCCCCAGTCACCTTATGCTGAGCTATCAGTACCCCAATCGTAAAACTTTTCCTTTCTATGATACGAGCCCAATATAGCCCTGCGGTCACATCTAGTGCCCAATGATCACACCAGATCACGAATCAGAAATAATACTATTACTCCATCGGGTCTATATAACAAATTATAGTTATTAGCAGCCGGTACATCCTACAAGCAAACAGATACCTATAACAGCAGTGTCCAACATGTGAAAATTAAAAGTCATCCCGTCCCTGACTCTGTATACACCCGTCTGTCGGGTAAGTGTGTACACGATGATTACAGCGGCACACAAATACCCACAGCTAACTTAGTTATGACGCTGAAGTCTCGATTTTACACCAAGCATGCAACAGGGTGGGGGTCGCGTAAATCAAAGCGCATTCAGAAAAAATTGCGGGAATTTTGATTTTTTGAGGGAAAATAGTCCAATTGGGCTATGTCCACTAACCTAAGCCTCCAGAAGAAAAAATGGCGGGAAATTTCAATTCCAACGGGATAATGCATGCAAAGACCGTACTTATCTTTTTATTATTATTGATTATCATTCATTAACATTCATTATTTATTATTATTTATTATTATTGACCTGCCTCACTAGCAAATTCACTCCAAATTCCAACATGATAATGGTTGCAAAACCTTAATTTTGTTTATTATTCATTATCATTTATTAACAATCATTATTATTCATTGTCATTTATTATCATTCATTGTCATTTATTATCATTCATTATCATTTACTATCATTCATTCTCATTCATTATCATTTATTATTATTCATTATTAGAAATAATACTATTACTTCATCAGGTCTATAAAATAAATTATAGTAATTAGCAGCCAGTACATCCTACAGATACGTATAACAGCAGTGTCCAACATGTGAAAATTAAAAGTCATCCTGTCACCGACTCTGTAAACACCCGTCTGTGGGGTAAGTGTGTACACAATGATTACAGGCCCTCACAAATAACCACAGCTAACTTAGTTATGACGCTGAAATCTCGATTTTACACCAAGCATGCGACAAGGTGGGGATCGCGTGAATCGAAGTGCATTTAAAGGAATGTGTCAACCTTCATCACACATGAGAGGGAAGTCCTCTGATGACCAACGGGTTCACCATTAACGATCGCAAGTAGACAGTGCTTTAAACCACATACCAAACATGTAGCCGCATATGACTAGAATGCTGGCTATATCATGTGACTAATGCATCCAAATAGAACACTGGAAAAAAAATCTACCTTCATCAACTTGTCCTTCTCTAGAATAAATGAGTCAACGTTTGAATCGTACATAGTTGCAGCTCTGTCTCAATCGATCATCCCGTACACCCTGTGTTATGATTTAACACTGATGTGAGTACGTTTAGACGTGAATGATTCTCTGTCCTCCTGAAAAGCATCAAATACAGTGTTCAACTCGCATTTATCACTGCTACCTTAGTAGACATACACTATAATACGAACTCAACGAGAAATAATTGACTGCCATCCTTATTCGGCTCTCTTTGAAGTCATCGTTTTCCTGCATTCCTCTTGCTGCCGCATACTTGACTCCATGTACAAATTCCCGCCTTCGAAACAGAAGATAAGCAAGTAAGTTCTCATTTTCACTGCAATTCGGTCTATTTTAGGTTAGTTTATATCCATGAGCTAATCGGTTTTCGCATTTATTTCGATTTTATTTCAGATCCATCCATGCGACGGCGACATAAGTTATCATTCTGTGTTCTAAAATTATCTCTAAATGTAACCAAGACGTATCCAGTCACCTCCACATTCAGAAAGCGCTTACTCCGTTTTCTGTATCTCTTTGCATATTTAATATGATCTTGTCATATAGGCATTTGTAGTTTGAGGTGTTGGATGTGCCGAGCTGTTATGAATTCTTGGTTGGTTGCACTCTGTTTTATTCGGGGGGAGGGTGGGGTTGTGTGAATTGCGTTTGTCCACACTGGAGGTGGATCGCATTAGTGCTTTCGTGACTTTTTAACTGTTTGATGGTAGAGGATAAATATGATAGGGTGTTGAGGATCTGTTGTACTTGTGCCTAGTTTGAGGTGTACAACATTTCACGCTATTAAAGCGAATGGTCAAAACAAGGTCCTGCTGTAATAACTGAGATCGTTCTGTTTATAGACAGGTTGCAGAAGGTAATACATATGTCTTTCTCCAACTTAAATTGCAGAAATCAGGGACCTAGCTTTGAATATTGTCGTATGTGCTTGATGCTTTGTATGAAAGTTTGAATCTTTAATTGGGTTTGGTATTTCTGGGTGTGTGTAAATTTAATTTTACTGTTGAAAGTGCGAGAAAGATGAGTTGATTGCTCTTTAGATAGAGGCTGCGTTTGTAATTCGAAAAGAGGGGATGAGAATGGTAAATCGATTGATGGGCATGGTTTGTGGGGTGATATATGAGTGTCAAGAGAGGGTTGAGGACGTTTGCGTATGTTGATGGTGGGACAGGTGTGAGGTTAGGTGCGGTGGGAGGTGTAAATCAGATTTTATGAAAAAAAAAGTTGTAAAGTAGGAATAATATTGAGAAGGTGTTTAGATGGCTGGTCATGCGACGAGGCGAGGGCAGGGATATGTAGTTGTGTTTAGTTAAAGGGCCGTGTAATGTCTTGAAAGGAGGAATGTGCAGTGTGCTACAGTGTCATAGGAGGTGTGCTACAGTGTCATGATGTGTCTAGCATATGGAGGCTGCGCTTTGGAATTATGCCACGTTGATATAAAGTTGACTTTCACCCGCGTTCGGTGGTCGCAGCTCGGGATCGCGGGCCTGGACGGACGTATGTGTGTGCTTTGACCACTGACGAACGCGTTGACCGCGCCAACTCACGCCTGCAGAAGCCGAGCAAGGGCTGTGCGAGGTCTGAAATCAGAAGGATGGGTGACTTCACGATCCAGTGGGCAGGGTGCAGAGTGGGGGTACCTGCGCACGTCTGCTGAGTTATTTTGCGAGTGGATCTGTAGGCTCTGCTATGCGTTATTAGGATATTTCACGAGTACTGAGCGTATCTACACATGTATGATGTATTATTTAGTATCAGTTTGCTATAGCGTGCGCTGAAAGAATGATTGGGTGTGTTGCTGTGCGCTGTGCAACATGGTCCAGGGCACATCTAGGGTGGTGTATTATGATAGCGTGATAGATACACTGTATGGTTAAATAAGTTGTTCGAAAAAAGTAAATAGTGTTCTCAATGATTACACGCGCCTGCAGCGCAGATCAGAGTGATTTGGCTTTTCCGCCACCATCTCGGTTGAATGCGAGTAATAAATGTTTTCCCGGCCGCGTTAATCGAGTGTGTCAACGAGCTATGAGCTATTCTGAGAATAGACGTGAAGGCAGGTCCAGACCTGAGACGCAGGCGGTATACATGAGAAGAACAATGCAGCTTTGACATGTGTCGGCTGTCACGGGCGCTCGGAAGATGAACTTGGCTGAAGACTCTGGAATCCCCTTCCCCCCTGACCGCACACGCGCGCGCGGCCTGCCTTGGAGCGTAATCTAAGGCTCATAAGGCGATATCAGTTTCTCCGGTGATAGGTGCGAATACGACTGTGTTGAGGTCATGTCTGGGGGAGGCCGAGCACAGACTTTTTGGTCGGTTTGGCAGCTGGTGGTGTTTGGGCGCGTCTGTTGCACAATTTTGCGGGCATGTCTGTGCACTGTGCGGTGCTTTATTTGGAGAGTACAGAGTTCGTCTGCTGATATTGTGTAGTGCATTATTTTAGAGCTGTTTTTCTGTTGTGTGGTGAAATTAGGGGTTGTTTACGTTGTTTGTGGCCTGTGTCAGATGACCACAGTGGGATCAGTGCGGGTGTTTTATGACAAATATACTCCACGACTCAATAGAAGGGTTCCAAATAAATAGAATGCAGCCCTTCCTTACTTCCCTGAGCAGCACAGTGCAGTCAGAGCGGTTTTTGCCTAATGATGGCAATCTGGTCAGAATGTGAGTGAGTAGACAAATAACTGCACAAACTTATGAGTAGAGGTGTTACATGTCTGGATTGGAATGAATATCTTGATGGGTGTGGTTGTGTTGCCAAGTGTAGTGCACTACTGGAGTTTAGAAACTTACATATCGAAGCCAATGAGAAGTAAAAGTTTCAAAAAGATATCTTGCAAGTAAATAAAGTACACTCGTTCCTCCTTCCGTCAGCCTATGCACTGAAATTATTTCCGAAAATTAGCAGTTGTTTGGCTATTTGGAGGTAAATGTTTTGCATTATTTACGAGCGGTTCGCATGTCTGTAGGCTGTGCTATGAGTTATTTTTAACTGTTTACAATTAGCAAGCGTGTGTTTAGAATATTATAAATGAGTTATGTAGGAGTGTTTTGCAGCTCCGTATGATGTGGGACATGTCGGCATGATACATATAGTCCATTCCTAAATAAAGTAAATTCTTTCCTCAATCCGTGAACCTAGTGCAGGGTGAGTCCGTTTACCAGAAACGTGTAGGTTGAGGTTGAGTGCTGGTGGCTTAGTTTGAAACAATTTTCTTAGGTTGGTGGCGGAAGCACAAGTGAACTTTGTTTACTGGCAGATTTCAAACTTGGCGCTGGTTCCTAGGAGAAGGAGGTGGTGGTGGTCTGGTCGTCGAAAAGTAGTAGAAATTAGGGAGTTGAACACGTTTGAGTATATATATGAAATTGGAAATGGAATTATTTAATATAGCGGGGTGGTGAGAGTGAAAAAGTGAGCGTTCTCGCGACAAGCAAACATGCTGTTATATGGTAATGGCGTATTCCACAGTCGGTCAAATTCTGGCGTCAAACATATCTTTTGTACGGCACGCGGTCGATAGGAATCATCGCGTCCGGTGTTAAGTGCTCGCGGGCGCGGCTGGCCGTTTGTGGCGGGACCCTAAGGCACTGCTCGCCGCCACCTACCTGTCACGCTGGCCATGGGGGCTGTGTAGGCACCGTAAACAGTTTGACGGCAGTGGGCAAGGGAGTGGGCTCAGCCGGCCACACGTACGTCAACTGCGCTCTGGAGTTTCGCTGTGTGAGCATGGAGAAGTCAATTGGGACACACCTGCATGGCCGTAATGTCTGAAATAAAGAGTTATTTTCCAGGTATTTACATAAAGCTATGTCCGTCGCGTGTATGGAGAGTGTGTGACGTGAGCGGGGCGGTGGCGCAGCGATTGTACAGTTATTACGCGTGCATGAGAGCGAGTCCATTAGCGCGCGATCTAGTGCGGTCCAAAGGTGCTGTTATATAGTCAGGGCGGATTCCACTGTCGAGCAAACTTTGCCACCAAAAGTGTCGCACTGCGTTCTTGCTCGCACAGAGACACGTGGCGAACGGCTGTGTGAGGTCGGCATCGACAGGTTTGAATGTGGCACCGAACGTGTTGCAGGGAAACGGCCGACTATTGTGTGGTTCAGCTCGGAGGGAGATAATCTTGGCGGGAAACGTGTGGAGGCCACGAATACAAGTGGTGAGCGGACAAGGGTCCGCTGTGACGTCAAACTCTACAAGTTCCAGCGTGTCCAGCGAAAACATGTTTACGACGTAGGAGCAATCGCTGGGCTCGCCCCCCGCCTCACGTGACAGGCGTAGCCAGTGTCTCCACGCGCTGGCCAGGGGGTGGCGAGGATTTGAACTAATTTAGTTGGAGCGCGGACGTCGGTGTGAATGCACTGCGATATCAAACATGTGTGTGCTGATTGTGTTGGAGAACAAGTGATGACCGTACTGCTTGAAATAAAGTCTTCAGTCACTTCCACCCTGCAAGATCAAAGGACGTGAATTGCGTTACTATAAGTGCAGTTTATTATTTGACGCGATTATGATAGGCTACCAGTGAAAAAAAAAAAAGATAAGTGATGGAGTAAGCTCGTACATGTGTTCAATTATGGCGTTGGGGATTTGAACCTGGGATAGATTTTTGGTATTGATGTAAGGAGAATGACCTTCTCACCGAGAAAATGGGATATCTTGAATAAATAAAAAATGATAATAATACACAGAGGTACAGATTTTGAGATACTATCGTGTTGGAATTTGAATTTGGTGTAATTTTCTAGTGGAGGTATGCCTATAATAATAAATATAATGAATAATAATAAATGATAATAAATGACAATGAATGATAATGAATGTTAATAAATGATAATGTATAATAATAAACAGAAGTAAGGTTTCACAGCCATTATCGTGTAGGAATTTAAATTTGGAGGAAATTTTCTAGTGGAGTCAGGTCAATTATAGTTAATAATAATAAATCATAATAGATAATAATAAATGATAGTGAATTATAATGAATGATAATGAATGACAATGAATGATAATGAATGTTAATAAATGATAATGAATGATAATGAATGTTAATGAGTGACAATCAATAATAATAATAAAAACAAGTACAGTCTTTGCATGCATTATCCTGTTGGAATTCTAACTTCCCACCATATTGTTTCTTCTGGATGCTTAGGTTAGTGGACGTAGCACAACTGGACTATTTTCCCGCCAAAATTCAAACTTCCCGCCATTTTATCTGAAGGTTAGGTTAGTGGACATAGCACAATTGACCTATTTTCCCGCCAAAATTCGCCATGTTGGATGACGTCATACGATGTCGCCATTTCTACATGTCGCCATCTTGGATGGCGTTATCGTCGCCATCTTGAAGAAATTTGGCAACAATGCAGCATGGCCTGGCACGTACTTTGTCCCACTACTATTGACAACCGGCACTCCCCCCATAGGAACAGAGGTGTTTAAGGAATAGGTCTAATTTTGGGTAAATAGTGATTGTTAGCCTGATAAGGAACTATCTCGCCGATGACATTGCAGTCATGATGGTTTCGGAATAACAGTCTAAAAGATATAACGTGAGGATGCGATATGGTCTGATGACTCTATATACAGATTGACAGCACATGCATAAGCATTAACTAATGTAACCACACACATGGGTGAACTTGTGTATGAAACTAGTGGAAAACGTGCAGACCTGAATTAAGAAAACCACTGAATTAACCTTACGTGCAAACAGCTACTACGATATTGAAGATTGAGCTACACCCTATTGATGTACCAGGGAAGAAAGTGCTGCAGGCATTAAGTTCAACTCATGTGTCCCCGAAGAGACGTTTTGCATGTTGCATGCTAACTCGAGCTCTGAGTTAAATGTCGCTCGACAACAGTAAGATTTAGTAGTAGCATTATTAAGAAACAAATGAGCAGTTGACTGCTTCAAGAAACTGCGGAACTTATGCAGTTAGTGACAGAACTAACTGTGGCAAACTACATGGACTTCCTACGATTTAGTATGCAGCGGCCGTAAACATCTATGTCTAGTTGGCGTTATGAAACACCTGAAGTGTAAACGGTGAAACACTACTCTTACAGATAGACATAGGCAACGTATATTTTTAAACAATAATGTACTGGTTTTCTGTTAAAACCGGCAGCGAGAAAGAAGATGCTGTACTGTGCGAACGAGGAGTTTCGTTATTCTTCTCGAAGTCAGTTTTAATTACGGTAGAAGGACATTTGAACCATCACATAGATTTCTTTCTCCTTATACACAATTTTATACTGTGAGATTGAGAGGTGGCACAAGAGATGAATTCGTGGCGGGATACACCGAAGCAGCCAGTAGACTGACGATCGGTGCCCTCCCCCCCCCCCCCCCCCACCCAGCTAAAAAAAAAGGAAAGTGTTGTTTTGTTTCTTACATTGCAATCGTTTTTAACAAATAACACAACAGTTTTATTTATGTCTTATCGGCTTACGATTAGGATAATAGTACTATTGAATATGCTAGCCACACAGATCAGCAAGAGGAGAGGTGGCTCACAATCAGTTTATTTATTTATTTATTTATTTTTTCATTCAGCCTTCTGACCGGTCTGACCCAGCCCGCCACGCATTCCTCTTCTGTGAGAACCTTTTCATCTCAGAGTAGCACTTGCAGCCTACGTTCTGAATTATCTGCTGGGTATATTCCAGTTTCTGTCTTCGTCTACAGTTTTTACCGTCTACATTTATTCTTTGACGCATTAACACTGGTCCTGTCGTCCTGTCCTTCAAGTCAGTGTTATCTCTGCGGAGAAATTCGTTGCTTGCCTTATCAGTCCACTTGATTATCATCACAGTTTTGTAGCATCACGTCACAAACGATTCGATTCTCTTCTCTCCCGGTTTACCTACAATCCATATCTCACTACCGTACAATGTTGTGTTTCACATACAGGTTCTCAGAAATTTCTCCCTGCAATTAAGAGCTATGATTGATACTAGTAGATATCTCTGATTTGCCTGTTCATTTCATGTCACTTCAGTAACAGTCGGGGTATCGTTCGCAGTAACAGTAAACGAGTTATCCCTATTAACAGTAAATAATTACAGGTTACGGATGCGCTCGTCCACCAGTCGAAGTACTCAAAGGTTGTGCCTGTTGGGTTCTGCGCCTCCTAATAGAAGACCATAAAGAGCAATGAAGATCCATCTGTGTTGAAATGCTTGCACGGTACGAAACATGAGTCCATCGCTTCGAACAGAAAACAAAACGGTGATACATGTAGTGGTGCCGCACCACCTCTCCTCCGAATAAAAAGTTCAAAGCTGAACCCTCAGCCAGTGGAGTCTAGGTGACGTCTCCTAGAACAGTAAAGTGGTTATTCTGTTTGATGTCTTTCATCATGGATCAACAATCGACTTGGAAGTGTATTGTGCTACCCTGAAGAAATTGAAGAAACGACTTCAGCATGTTCGTCGCCACAAAAATGCCAACGATCTCCTCCTTTTTCCATGAGAACGCTAGGTCTCAGAAGTCTGGGCACTCGAGAGGAGCTCACAAAACTCCATTTGACTGTTCTTCCTCATCCACCCTACAGCCCGGATCTCGCACTTCAGATTAAAACTGTTTGGTCCAATGCACGCCGTGGGAGGCAACAACGGGTGAGGGGGAGAGACGTTGACTCTGACGTCGACCACTGAAATGATACCATTCGGGCATAAAGGACTTCCCTGTAAGATGGCGTAAGGTCGTCGCATTATATGGTGATTACCCTGTAAAATAGATTTTTGTACGAAAGAGAGTAGAAAATAATACGCTACACTGGAATACTTATTAAAAGCAACGTGTTGTCAAAAATGTGTCGCATTACTCATTGAACGCCTCTCGTATTTACGTGGCTTTCCATCTTCTCACGTGCCGGCCGCGGTGGCCAAACGGTTCTACGTGCTCCAGTCAGGATCCACGCGACTGCTTCGGTCGCAGGTTCGAATCCTACCTCGGGCATGCATGTGTGTGATGTCCTTAGGTTACTTAGGTTTAAGTAGTTCTAAGTTCTAGGGGACTGATGACTTCAGATGTAAAGTCCCATAGTGCTCAGAGCCATTTGAACCATTTGCACCATCTTCTCACGTTCTGCAAAACCAAATTTTTCAGTTCTGTCTGTGATTTCTTTTAAGTTTTCCCTGGTTAACTTTTCTTTCTCGGCGTTGAAGCCGTAATTGTTGTTGTTGATATTGTCTTCAGTCCTGAGACTGGTTTGATGCAGGTCTCCGTGATACTCTATCCTGTGCAAGCTTCTTCATCTGCCAGTACTTACTGCAACCTACAGCCTTCTGAATCTGTTTAGTGTATTCATCTCTTGTTCTCCCTCTACGATTTTTACCCACCACGCTGCCCTCCAATACTAAATTGGTGATCCCTTGATGCCTCAGAATATGCCCTACCAATCGATGCCTCCTTCTAGTCAAGTTGTGCCACAAATTTCTCTTCTCGCCAATTCTATTCAATACCTCCTCATTAGTTATGTGATCTACCCATCTAATCTTCAGCATTCATCTTAAGCACCACATTTCGAAAGCTTCTATTCTCTTCTTATCTAATCTGTTTATCGTCCACGTTTCACTTCCATACATGGCTACACTCCAAACAAATACTTTCAGAAATGACTTCCTGGCACCTAAATCTATGCTCGATGTTAACAAATTTCTCTTCTTCAGGAACGCTTTCCTTGCCATTGCCACTCTATATTTTATATCCTCTCTACTTCGACCATCATCAGTTACTTTGCTCCCCAAATAGCAAAACTCATTTACTACGTTAAGCGTCTCATTTCCTAATCTAACGTCCGCAGCATCACCCGATTTAATTTGACTATGTTCCATTATGCTCGCATTGCTTTTGTTGATGTTCATCTCATATCCTCTTTTCAAGACATTGTCCATTCCGTTCAGCTGCTCTTCAAGGTCCTTTGCTGTCTCTGACAGAATTAAAATGTCATCGGCGAACCTCAAAGTTTTTATTTTTTCCCATGGATTTAATTCCAACTCTGAAATTTTCTTTTGTTTCCTTTACTGCTTGCTCAAAATACAGATTGAATAACATCGGTGATAGGGTACAAACCTGTCTCACTCCCTTCCCAACCACTACTTCTCTTTCATGTTCCTCGACTCTTATAAGTGCCATCTGGTTTCTGTACAAATCGTAAATAGCCTTTCGCACCCTGTATTTTACCCCTGACATCTCCAGGATATGAAAAAGAGTATTCCAGTCAACACTGTCAAATGCTTTCTGTTTTCTCTAAGTTTACAAATGTTAGAAACGTAGGTTTGCCTTTTCTTAATCTATTTTCTAAGATACGTCGTAGGGTCAGTATTGCCTCACGTGTTCCAACATTTCTACGAAATCCAAACTCATCTTCCCCATGGTCGGCTTCTAATAGTTTTCCCATTCGCCTGTAAAGAATTTGTGTTAGTATTTTGCAGCCGTGACTTATTAAACTGATAGTTTGGTAAGTTTCCCATCTGTCAACACCTAAATTCTTAGGGATTGGAATTATTGTATTCTTCTTGAAGTCTGAGCATATTTCCCCTGCCTCGTACATCTTGCTCACTAGATGGTAGAGTTTTGTTAGGCCTGGCTCTCCCAAGGCTGTCTAATTCCGGGGCTCTGTTACAACTCAGGTCTTTCAGTGCGCTGTCAAACTCTTCACGCAGTAACGTATCTCCCATTTCATCTTCATCTACATTGTCTTCAATTTCTATAATATTGCCCTCAAGAACATCGCCCTTGTACGGACTCTCTGTATTCTCCTTCCACCTTTCTGCTTTCCCTTCTTTGCTTAGAACTGGGTTTCCATCTGAGCTCTTCATATTTATGCAGGTGGTTCTCTTTCCTCCAAAAGTCTCTTTAATTTTCCTGTAGGCAGTAGCTGTCTTACCTCTAGTGATATGCGCCTCTACATCCTTACATTTGTCCTCTAGCCATCCATGCTAAGTCATTTTGCACTTTCTGTCGATCTCAATTTTGAGACGTTTGTATTCCTTTTTGCCAGCTTCATTTACTGCATTCTTGTATTTTCTCCTTCCATGAAGTAAATTCAATATCTCATCTGTTACCTAGGATTTCTATTATCCCTCCACTTTTAACATACATGATCATCTGCTACTTTCACTATTTCATCTCTCAAAGCAACCCATTCTTCTTCTACTGTATTTCTTTCCCCCATTCTTGTCAATCGTTCCCTTATGCTCTCCCTGAAGCTCTCTACAACCTCTAGTTCTTTCAGTTTATCTTGGTCCCATCTCCTCAGATTCCCACCTTTCTACAGTTTCTTCAGTTTTAATCTACAGTTCATAACAAATAGATTGTGGTCAGAGTGCACATCTGCCACTGGAATCGTCTTACAATTTAAAACCTGGTTCCTGAAACTCTCTCTTACCATTATATAATCTATCTGATATCTTCTAGTATCTCCAGGTTGCTACCATGTATACAACCTTCTTTCATAATTCTTGAACCAAGTGTTAACTGTGATTAAAGTCTACCAGTCTGCTTCCTCATTCATTTCTTCCCCCAAATCCATATTCACCTACTATATTTCCTTCTCTTCATTTTTGTACTGTCGAGTTCCAGTCACCCATGACTATTAAATGTTCGTCTCCCTTTATACCTGAACAATTTCTTTTATCTCATCATACATTTCATCAATCTCTTCGTCATCTGGAGAACTAGTTAGCATATAAACTTGTACTACTGTGGTACGCGTGGGCTTCGTATCTATCTTGGCCACAACAATGCATTCACTATGCTGTTTGTAGTAGCTTACCAGCTTTCCTATTTTCCTGCTTATTATTGAACCTACTCCTGCATTACCCCTCTTTGATTTTGTACTTATAACCCTGTATTCACCTGACCGGAAGTCTTGTTCTTCCTGCCACCGAACTTCACTAATTCCCACTATATCTAACATTAACCTACCCATTTCCCTTTTTAAATTTTCTAACCTACCTACCCGATTAAGGGATCTGACATTCCACGCTCCGATCCGTAGAACGTCAGTTCTCTTTCTCCTGATAACAACGTCCTCCTGAGTAGTCCCTGCCCAGAGATCTGAATGGGGGACTAATTTACCTCCGGAATATATTACGCAATAGGACGCCATCATCATTTAACCACACAGTAAAGCTGCATGCCCTCGGGAAAAATTACGGCTGTAGTTTCCCCTTGCTTTGAGCCGTTCGCAGTACCAGCACAGCAAGGCCGTTTTGGTTAGTGTCACAAGGCCAGATCAGTCAATCATCCAGACTGTTGCCCCTGCAACTACTGGAAAGGCTGCTGCCCCTCTTCAGGCACCTCACGTTTGTCTAGCCTCTCAACAGATACCCCTTGGTTGTGGTAATTAGTACACATAAATATTAAGATAATACGGGAAAAGCCTTTAATACCTTATTTTGTAGGTGAAGCAACTAAACTCCACTGCACGGCAATTTACCCCGTTCCACTGTTTTTAACGCTGTTTACCTTCCAACAAGTTTATTTAGGATAAAACGGTTATTTTTCCCTACAGTAAATGAAAGTAAATAAAAACAACGAGCTTTCAGTAATAGATTATGTCGTGGCATGACTGAAAACAAGTGTTCTCGATATTCGACCATAGCCAGTTTAATTTCTGTGCCGGCCGGTGTGGTCGAGCGGTTCTAGGCCCTTAAGTCTGGAACCGCGCGAATACTCCGGTCGGAAGTTCCATTCCTGCCTCGGGCATGGATGTGTGCGATGTCCTTAGGTTAGTTAGGTTTAAGTAGTTCTAGGTTCTAGGGGACTGATGACCTCAGAAATTAAGTCCCATAGTGCTCAGAGCCATTTGAACCATTCTTTACATTCTGTAGGACGGACACAATTGAATAGGCGCTTTAGATATATACATTTTTTCAACAAATAAAGCATTATACCTTCCACTTTCTACAAAAAAAAGCAACGGCAATACCGCCGACAATGCAGTACTAAGCTGTACATGTCTCGCACAGATTTGAAGTTATAGTTTTAAATAAATTACATTGAAAGCGTTTCACTTCTGTTTCACTGGCTGGCGCTCCGTACCTAGCTTTGGTCTTAAAGGGGAATTTTCGTCAAAAAGCCGCATGAGTAAGTGCGATATGTGAAAAAAGATGTCATGTACGTTAAACTTCTGAAAAATGTTGAACTTCTTTGTAAGCTTGAAATATTCTACAAAAAGTGATGTATTCCGCGTAAATGTAAAACAATTGTTAGTTGCTGTTTCATGAAGTACTGAATGTATTCAATGTAACCAGAAACTATGTGACAAAAAGGTATATATTCCGCGTAATTGTAAAACAGACATAGCTTGAGTTTTTCAAATTAATGGAAATGTTCAGTATAAAAAAGCAATTGTAATTTAAAGTCGAAGGCCTTGTTCGTGTCGGTCCCTGTTTTTCAAGTGAATGTGCACCGAATAGTTAGTCGAAGTTATAATTTATCCGCGGTGTACAATAAATCCGACCTTACGGGGCATGAAATGCGTCGACAAAGATCGACAACACAAAAGCAAAATCTCAAACCAAGTACTCTGTAAAAAAGAATGAAAATATTGTAAATTGTCAATTTCAGTGTAATCAAAAGGGAACGTGCACATCAAAAAAGGTATGTACAGCTCCATACCCACGTCAAAAAATGAAAATGACGCAAGTTCTTTATTCAGCTGAGCAAAGTTTAAACTTGGATAAAATAATTATTCTTTCAAAGAAACGGAGAGTTATGTCAGAACGGCGTCAAACTTGTTTATTGTATAGATGAAATCTTCCACTACTAGGAGCCATGTAACATATATGTTACACACATGTCATAATTATGACATTCGCATTACCTCTGGTGCTAGCGAGAGACGTCACATACACACACACACAGTATACGAATTCTGCCAACGCTGACATGATTTGCTGGCCACTGGAGAATATTCTTATAATACTAATTATGGTCATCGTAAAACTCTACTCATTTGTAGCTTTCCAAGGCGTGCAGTCGACTTAGGGAAACGTATCTACGTAGCCCACTGCAATAAAAGTGTTTTTATAGAAATACCAAATAGTGTGCACGTCTTCATTACAGTCCTTTAAATTCAGAGGGTATTAACAAATGAATTAATTCACGGTGCCTCCCTGCATTTCAAAAATAGGTCCATAAATAGTAATTTATAATCGAACTGTACCTTATCTGGAAGGCAGTTATCTGAGACAAGAATACGAAGCTCATATTAGTTACGGCGGAGGAAGATCATTTTTATTAGTAAACATATCCTGCAGGATTAAGTTTCTAATTAACAGTGTGCCACCACATAAAGAGACCAAAAATAATATTATCTCTCTTCACAAAACGACAGTTGATAAACAATTCCACTGTAAGCTCATTTTATACTTGTTAGTAAAATGATTCTTTCTGCAAGGTAGAAGAGAAGCAGTACAAAGTAGAAAGATGAGAAAAATAGTAAGATATTTACGACAGGACTACTGCAGGATGTAAGTATAAAAGACATTTATTAAAGACGAGTAAGTAACTACATGTTAGAAATAACAACAGAAGAAGACATAGATAAAGACCACAGCAACATCAAACAAAGCTTTATAAGAATAGCTATAGATACATTTAGGAAAAGTAGTATAAATAAAAATAAGGAATGTTTAAGGATATTGATCACAGACGTAAAAGAGTCACTGAGAGATAATTTAAAAGCGTGTTTGAATTTAATACGAAGTGGCTCTGAAGCATAAAGAGAAAAATACAGGTAACAACAATACAAACTAAAAACTGACTTATCTCATCAATTGTTAGGACCTGAATAAGACAGAAGGACATACTGTGAAGATGAATATGACAGAGATTTGGAGTTGGGTGAAACTCTACGGAAATCTTATCTGCAATGATAATCAGGTAACAGGATATCATGGAAAGAAATTGCTTGGATTCCATAAGTACAGGCGAGTTGGAAGAAGCATTAAGGTAATTAAAATAGAGAAAGACCCCAGAATTCAGAAGGAATTATTGCGGGAAAACTGAAATGCGGAATCTATGAAATATCGATTACTGCATTTGATAAATATGTAATAAAAATGGGGGTTCCTGTTTAAAACAACGCAGTTGATATCCGTTTAACCTGTGGCAGCGCCATCTATCGGGCCCACCATAGCGCCATCTGGTTTCCCCCTCCAAGCTAGATAAGTTTCGTTCTTTGTAGTTTTTTCGTTTGATGCTTATTTCGTGAGATATTTGGTCCGGTCACGATCAATGGACCAACCTGTATACAGGAGAAACAATTTGTCTAATAGTTTAATTGCCCTGATATTTGATCTTAAACTGACTGCAAGAAATGAAAACGCAAATTTTCACAGCCTGGTACAGCACTATTTTTCTCACATCGGATATTAACAGAAAAATTAATCACGGTTATTTAACAAATTGTAGCCTACTTCTGTGTGAATATTTATTACAGTATTGTGCAAAACATCGAAGTAAATCGATACAGAACTTTCTGAGATATTTTTCAACCGCTACTGCTTATTATATTTCATATAAATTCGTATGTTACATATATGTAAAAAATATATGTAGGCTACTGCTACCCAAATTTTATTAAAGTATTGCGGGAATATTTGAAGTAAACTGATAAAGAAGTTCTGAAGATACATGCAAAGAACGTTTTTTCTTTCTATACTGTATAAAAATTTACATAAATATATACTTGCAAATATGCAGGCTAGGGGTATCTGAACATTTAGCAAATTTAATGTAAAAGTTTGAAGAAAATCACTCAAGAACTTTGACACACCTGATAGCAAAACATTTATCCTTATATAAACTGATCCCTTCCGAATGTTTATGAGAGTTACGTATAAAAAATCTGAGGTAAATTGGTGAAGAACGTTCCAGGTTTTTCCTTACAACATTTACCCTTCCTATATTGCACACACACGCACACACACACACACACACACACACACACACACACATATATATATATATATATATATATATATTAAAAATGTCCGTCTGAGCATTTAGTAGAATAATTTTTAAAAATTTAGAGAAAATCGGCGAACAGCTTTTGAGATTTACGCTAACAGTGTTTTCTCTTCATTCAATACGTATATACTCGTATTTACACAATAATGTCTTAAAAATATGCAGTCTGCATCTGCCCAAATGTTTACTAGAGTGTAGTGTAATAATGTGACGTAAAACGGTCAAGAAATTTTGGCAATTATTTATCTCACTACGTTTCTATTACATACAGTACATGTCTGTCTCCTTGTTTAATAGAGGGTCGTGTAAAAATTTGGAGTACATTGGCCAAGAATTTTTCGAGATATGTATTAAAAATGTGTAAGCTATGTCCGTCCGAACTTTAGAGTTTTTTGCAAGAATCTAAATCATATCGGTGAAGAATTTTTCTCCACTTTTGGTGACAACATCAACGAACGTATGATCTGTGTTAATATAGTAATACAGACTGTGACATATTTCTCCTATTGGTTTTTTTTTCACATGGCGTGCGGTTCTAGGCGCTCCAGTCCGGAGCCGCTGCTGTTGCTACGGTCGCAGGTTCGAATCCTGCCTCGGGCATGGGTGTATGTGATGTCCTTAGGTTAGTTAGGTTTAAGTAGTTCTAAGTTCTAGGGGACTGATGTCCACAGCAGTTGAGTCCCATAGTGCTCATAGCCATTTGAACCATTTGAACCTCTTTCATCATAGACGGATCAGTATACTTGGGGTGTAAGTGGTCTGTGTTACTCGTGTTAATCTGATGGTGCGTAGGACCCACAGAAGGGGGCGTCTATGTGTATTTGATCAACATTCCATTCAGGCAAATTGCTCGCCTTCCTCAAGGCAGGCGCGAGCCGGGGCAGCATTCAAGCGGCGTCAAGTCGTGATAAGCTCGGGAAGGCCGCCGAGACAGAGCGGAGATCCGGCGAGGCAATGACGCGGAAAATTAAGTGTCGCCGGGATGCGGCGCCGTCCGAGCACTCAATAACGAGACGACCGCTTTTTTTGTGGGGTCGTGGGTGGAGCCTGCCGGCAAGTCGGCGCTTTCGACGGGATTCGCCGCCACTCACACAAGGGGCCTCGTGATCAACAGCGTTGGTTGGCCTAATAACTTCACGTCGTTCACTCTGGCAGATATGTAATCTACGTGATGACAGCCTGTCAGGTTGTGTACGTGTTCCCCGTCAACAACTAGTAATATGAATTCAGCCGCCGTTAAAGCTTCCTACAGCGCTCCACCCGACATCTGATTTGATATCTAGCATCTATACTTCTCTCAAGAAAGAAATTAACTAGAAATACTGGTAATCCTAAGAATGATGAATAGCGGATAGATGTCATGAGACCAACATAAAACTGAGAGACGATAAGGTATTTCCTACCAACAGACTAATAATTAGTCACTTTAGAACTTTCAGCTCATTGATTGAAAGTGAATTTAGGGTAATAAAAGTAGATTAGTGAGTGAGAAGAGGGAACCAATACTTTGGAGACACTTATTAGCTGCCCAGAAAGAATTGGGTCAGTTCAATATATCGGAATAATGAAACAAAATTCCAGCAACTATTAAATTCCTAACTGTGAATGATCAGGCAAAAGGGTGTAGAGAGGTCAACATCGTCTGGACTGTAATTTATAAATCTGCAAATCTTCCTTCGAAGTGTGGAATGAATTATTTCACTTGAGAAGGCAGGAAGAACGGGTATGTGTAGAAATAACCTGCTGCTATCATAAATACTTCTCTTTTGCTTAATGACATCTTTCGATTTATATCACCATGATCAGATACATGTGTATTGTCAAACTAGTACACAAAACTTAAAGAACAACTGGAACCGGTGTTATATGGATTGGATTATTAGGTGTACTCACAAGACAGACGTATTTGACGATGATCGTATAGATCGATATCGGTCATAAAATAAAGGAAGAAAGTTTGCGATAAAATATTCTTTTATATTATATCAGTTTTAAATGTCAGATCGCTGTGTCTTCACTGTGACTCTGGAACATTACATCAGCCTAGTATCATATACATAAAATAATAATGACCAAGTACATCTTCAAGAAGTGGAAGAGAATATACATGTAAATTACGACGCGTCGGTTTTTTTTGTTTTTTTTTTTTTTTTTTTTTTGAGAGTTGTGACACTGAAACAATTTTCTAAATCATAGACTGTATGGTAGCAGGTACACAGATCTAAGATAACTCAGTGCTTTTACGTAGAACGTATTATAGAAATGAAAGCTTTGTGACATGTACTAAAAATATGTAATTTCCATATTGCAGAGGCAATGAGGGAAGTACAGGACTTACTCAGGTACACGGATAAAAGATAACTCAGTGCTTTTACGTACAACATATTATAGAAATAACGCTTTGTGACGTGTACTAAAAATGTCTAATTTCCATATTGCAGAGGCAATGATAGAAGTGCAGGACTTACTCGGTATGGGAAGTGTTTGTCAATGGCTGATGACATATCAGTGGTGACCAGAACATAAGAAATTGTTGAGTCTGGGGCTTTATAAAATGGAACGTGTGGTATCATGGCTCGAGTACGTACATAAACCAAAAATAAAACTAAAAGGTAGTCTTTGTGGATGTATTGGACACGGAAACACGAAGATATTGATAAATTTTACTGTCTTTAAAGTGAATCAGAAGTAACAATCGATAAAGACGTATTAGCGAATATTGTGCTAGGTAAAATGATTTACTGTAGAAATAAATAGCTGAATTAAAATTACTAAACCGTCAAAGTAGCGCCTAAGTTTGCTTTTATTTAAATGGCGAGGCTTTTATGACTTTTGTTCATTATCAAGCTATCCACGTAAGGCCCATAACAGTATCATAATGTGTATAGGCCGCCTACATTGTTTGCATGAGTGGGTAATTGTAACATACCCCTTTCGTGCGACAGTCCAGGACTGCGTGCTCACTGATACTATACGCACCGTGCATGTATCTGACTATCGGTCATTCCTCTCTGGTTGACACTGCTTTCTCTTGTTGAAGGTTTGTATCGATAGTCGATCGGTGGCCTTAATATTCTGGCTGATCAGTCTATTTACGAACACTTTTACCAATGATTCGCTTGTAATTGAATACAGATAACCAGTTATCACTGTCTTCGGTTCGTCTACTGTCTGTCATTTCGATACACAAATGTTTATCGGCACCCCAAAGGAAATTGTCGAGTGGATACCGATCTGGTGAGGGCCAGGGACAGAGACCTATCGTAATTACTCTCCAAACATTTCATCTTAAAGTATTGACTGGTGTGCTGTATGAGCAGTAACGTAGTCTTATTGTAAAAATAAATGATTGGTCTCATTTTCATTTAGCAGGGCAACAAAGGGATAAATTATCTAGGAACAATAGACATCGGAACTGACGGTAGTATTGGGAAAGATCCGCCCTATAGTTCGCGCTCGCATAATGGCAACCCACACTCCAAATTTATGTGCTCTCGATGGCGTTTCTCTTGAGGAATATGGATTTTCTTAAGACAAGATTCGTGATTTTAGGAAAGCAGTGTAGCTAGATATGAGAAACCAAGCCTCATTAGTGAAAAAGATTCGATCTAAAACATTACTCCATGTTGATTAACAAACCGCTGAAACCATTCACAGTACGCTCTTCGTTTTGCATGGTCCACAAAATGTAAATGTTGCACAATAGTTATCTTATACGGATACAGCTCCAGTTCTTTGGTTACGGCTTTATGGGTTGTCGCACGAGACACTTTAGGGTCTTGCGATAATCTCTACACTGATTTTCCTGGACTCCACAACGTGATGTCCGAAATGTCGTCAACTTTCCGTCCTGTTAAAAAATTGTGGGCCTACCACGTCATTGTACATCATGAACTGAACCTGCTATCTGGAATTTGCTAATTAAATCACGTGCAGTGTCACTATGCCGATGCCTTGATGCAGGAAAATGCAATCTAAATGGTCAACTCTCGTGCTCCCTAAAGTTTTTCCTGCACGGAAAACCTCTTGCGCTCTCTCTGCATAGTAAGCATTCTCACTACACTCAGCTTGCATAAGAACTAGACAATAACACAATAAACAGCTGCAGCTCACACCAACAGTACCAGCCCCCCTCTATCACTGGAGGTCCACTGAGCACGTGCAGGTAATAGTGGTTGTGGTGCCAACCTTACAATCCACGCAAGCCGAGACATGAGAGGCTCGCCGCTGCGGAGAGACTATGCGGACGCACGGTAGCACTGGCACTCAGTATCAGCACAATCAAAAGCACTGGTAAGGACCAACGATCCTTCTGAACGTTCAAAGCACATGTGGCAGGAATTTTAGCAGATAATACATACTGATCGAGCAAAGAAATACAAAATTATTGCCGGCCACAGTGGCCGAGCGATTCTATGCGCTTTAGTCCGGAACCGCGCGACTGCTACGGTCGCAGGTTCGAATCCTGCCTCGGACATGTATGTGTGTGGGGTCCTTAGGTTAGTTAGGTTTAAGTAGTTCTAAGTTCTAGGGGATTGATGACCTCAGATGTTAAGTCCCATAGTGCTCAGAGCCATTTTTGAACAAAGTTATTCAAGCAATGACACGAATATGGCATTATAAGTCACAACGAAACAAATAGGATCTACAAAACATTAGTGGCAAAATACCTGCCAGAAGAGTTTAAAAACATTAGTGGCAAAATACCTGCCTGAAGAGTTTAAAAACATTAGTGGCAAAATACCTGCCAGAAGAGTTTAAACATTTAAATTAAAAATAGCAGTAGCAATGACAGATTCAGCATACAGAAAAGTCAAAACAGCGTTCTGTGAAATTAAAAGCAGAGGTGCCAACATTAATAGGATCTCTAGTACGAAACGCTGACGAGAGAGCTGATAGTTGGGAAGTGTATTCTGAAGACCTTTAGGAGGGTGAGGAAATGTCTGAGTGTCCGATGACGTGATGTAAGAAAATATGGGAGACGATTTAGAATATACAGGGGATCCAGTATTAGAGTTTAACGGAGATTTGGAAGACTATCGACCATATAAGGCAGAACATATAGGTAACGTTTCTTCGAATTTTTAAGTCTGTTTTGGAAAATGGAAACGAACGACTGTTCAGGTTTCTTTATGGAGTCTGTGAGTCAAGAGGCATACTCCCAACTCTCCGCACAATCACAATATAGCAAGAGCAGATAAGTGCTGAAAACATCGTAGAATCAGCTAGACGACTTGTGCGTTGACCTTAACGACAAGAGTATCACATAGAATGGAAAAGAATATTGGAGATGTGCTAAATGAAGAAGTGATGTCCAGGAGGGGGTATCCATGATACGATTCGCTGATTCTAGGCGCGGTGCAAGCGAGGAACTCTTACAGTACCTGTTAGAGAGAATCAAATGGCTAATGAGCACAATGGATTAAGAGAAAACCGAATAAAAATGCAAGTTATGTGAAATTTGGTAAATGTGATTAGTGATGTTAAAAATTTGGGACCTCAAATAGACGTACTGAGGGAATTTTGATGTCTGAGACCGACAAAGCAAGAAGGTCATAAAAAATATACGAGCACTGGCAGAGAGAGTATCCATGGAGAAACGCCACATATTGCAAACTACTTTGCAGTGGTAACAACGGTTCCCGTCGTTCACCGAAGTTATGCACTGTCGGACTTGGCTGGCACTTGAATGTGTGACCGAATGGTCTGCCGAGCGCTGTTGGCAAGCGAGGAATTCGTAGCGAACCGCTGTCACTTCCCGGCACAGCCTCACTATACCGGAATGAAGTAAGTGCGAACTGTGTAGCACAATTGGGAAGTTAACGACAATGGGTTAGTTATAAATTGCTGTCAACTTTTATATTGGTGATGAGAGGGAGAGAATTTCCTTGGTTTGAAGCAAATAAGTTTCCTGAAAATAGGTTACAGAATTGCAATAGGCGGAAAAGACTGCCTAGTTTCTATCAAGTTTATTCACACATATACTTATGTGAGGTGTTGGACCATAAACCCTTAGTAAGATTCAGTCTATTTATTCGGACTTGCTACTTCAAAGTTAATTGCTGGTACCAATAAGAAACAAGTGCAAAGCAATCACTTGTTCTTGGTGAGCACTGACATCTCTGTAAGTAATTGAGGCAAAGACTGACAGCCTCTGTTCAACACTATTCCAATGAAACTCTAAAAATCCTACTTGACCTGTAGTTCCTGTGTGTCCACCAGAGTTTATCACCGTCTTCTCGTAGTTGAAGTCTTTATCAGCTGTATTGGCTGCTATGGGCCTACTCGCCCCCGCTGGCGGAATTTCCCAACTGCCGGCACTGGCTCTGAATCTGCATCTGAATCTCTGCCTCTAGCTATTCCGCTGCCTGGCCTTTTATTTCGTTTCTCATGTACCGGGTCACACAGGAGTTAATTTGTTTCACACGACCCTTTCATTTCTAAGTGATCGGATTGCTCAAGAATGCCTATGGTTCCACAAGACACTCTCGTTTCTAATTGGTCGGCTTGCGTAAGAATGCCTTCGGTTCCACACGACACTTTCGTGTCTAGCTGCACACAACTTAATTTGGTTCCACACGAGTCTTTTCTGCACGTGACTGACACTCTCTCTTGCTGTATTATCGCCCTGGTGTTTGCGTCTTCCATTGTGAAAGTCTGATTCATGCTGCTTCCTCGGACAGGAAGTCAAACACTAAGATATTTGATCATCAAGCCATACTTGGCAGGCTCCGCCGCTTATCTTGTTCCTACGTCCTCGTGAACTATTTCTTAATGTCGGCTGGTTGTTTGCCTATGGAGCCTGGACTCTTATTATGGTCACAAAAGCAAGAATTAAAATTAAAATTTTCTACGGCCACAACACCGCATCGGATCAGTTAGAGAACTGGTAACTCAAAAAAGCCAATGCCAAACAACACAACGAAACATGCCCTCTGGAGTAGTCGTGCAAAGCATTCAAGAACGCTCCTAAAGCAAGCTAGCCATAGGCCTCACAGCCTTATCTATGATGTGCTTCTCACTTCAGCACTGAGCTATATTCGGGAACCACTAACTGGCTGAATAGAGGTAAACAAACTGATGCTACGCTGGGAACCTGTACTCAGGGCTTCTTGAGCCGGTATCATGTAATAGATTTCATTGTTTCAGTTATTTGCGCTGCGTTGTTACCTCTATGTTTTTATGCTGAAATGACGTCTCCCACAGATCTTACATTTTGTGATGTTTCAATTATAAACGCCAAGGCTGGCTTAATGCAGGCCAGCATTCCTGTAGCTTGCTATCTATCTTCTCCTTTTCAGTATTTTACATGCCATGTCACTTGTATCAACTACAACCTGCCTTATTCAACAACGTCTCGGGCAGTTCGCGCTAGTCACTTCCCTTACCATCTCTCCAACCACAGTAACAGTATGGAGTCAGTTATACTATGTGGACAATAATTCAGTCATTTCTACTCATAGGTTCTTTATTAACGATATTTTGTAATTGGGTCTTTGGAGATCTTATTCATTCCTTACTTGATGAATCCACTTGCTGTTAACGTGTCTCCAGTAGCATTACATTTCAAAAGCGTCTAAGTGAAGCGTCAGTAGTAGAGGTAACTAATAAAGACAATCAGAAATCTGCAAAAGGTTGAGACATTAACTATTGTATTTGGAGTGTGAACACTTTGTATATGACGGTGCAAGATAAAGAATGTTGGTATAGCTCCTGCATTCATATGCTCTGATGCAGACTGCGTTGTTTCCAACTAGGGTGCTGCAAAACAGTAGCACAGCCAAAGACAATATTTTTATTCGTTCTTCATTACTAGATGGACATTCTGTTAGTAAAAGAGTGAATGACCTTTCAGACTGTGATGCGCAAATTTTAACACAAAGGCTTTTGTACTCAAAGAAATGTCACATATAGTTACAAACTAGGTACGAAAGTTAATCCAAGAGCAGTAAAGAGTTTTTGAAACCTCATCAAGAAACAAGAGAGGCAGGATGTTTATAGTGCTGATAACACAGGTGAGAAATATAATATTTTCCTTAACACATTTCTCACCGTCTTCGAGAATTGTTTTGCATTAGAACGTTCTAAACTGGGTACAAGCAGTAAAAGGCAACCCAGGTGGCTGACTAGTGGGATAAGGATATCATGTAGAACAAAGCAAGAATGTTGGAAGTAGTCACAATCAAGCTACAGTAGCCCATTACAAACAGTACTATAAGGTGCTTAAAATGTTATGAGGAAGGCAAAGAGCATGTGATATGCAAATAGAATAGCTAATTCACAAGACAAAATTAAAACCATATGATCAGTTGTGAAGGAAGTGTCTGGTCAGCAGCACAAGGTTGACGATTTAATGTCAGTTCACAGTAAAAACAGTACTGTTACTGATAAATCAGATGTATGTACAGTATTTAACAATCATTTTCTGAGCATTGCTGGTGAATTAAATAAAAATTGTATTCCTACAGCGAATCATATAACACTCTTGGCAGATGCCTTTCCGAGACAGATGTCTGAAATACTCCTCTGTGATACAGACAAGCGGGAGAGTGAGTCAATAATTAAATCACTGAAAAGTAAGGACTCTCATGGGGTGCCTAGTAAAATATTAAAGTGCTGTGCTGCACATGTTAACCCTGTATTTGGTCATATTTGTAATTTTTCCTTTAGGTGTGGTCAGTTTCCTGAACGATAAAAGTACTCAACAGTAATGTTGCGGCCACATGTAGTAAGCGTTGTTTCATGCAGTGGAGAATGGCAAAACAGAGGCAGCCGGCGATTGAGGCGTTGCTAAGTAAGTGCGGCACAGATAGCCTTGCTCACAGTAGCAGACTACCAACCGGCTGACGCAAGGACCCACACAGACTGAGCGCCGAGCGAAGTCTGGAGAGTGCTGAGTAAGGAGAAGTGAGCCCAGCACGCTAAGTTACGCTGCAATATACTGCGGGAGTAATAACAAGAATCTGTCACCGAGGGTAAAAACCGTCCTAATGCCGGATATAAATAGTGGAGCGCAGGCAGCAACGGACAGAAGCCATTAGGAAGCAGTTCGGATCGGAGGACGGATGCTGTCCGTGTCAGAATGTTCAATCTTCGTAGGTGACGATTCTGTAAGTCTGGCGGTCGGCCCGAGTCCGGTCGGCACCATGGCTGAATAACTACAGCGAGAACTTCCAGCCGGACCGGCCGCAGCGCGGTCTTGGTCACAGGCGCCGGCAGGGGCTGACGCCCGGGCTTCACGGCAACCCGGCCACGCCGCGTGCTCCGTCCATGATGGGACCTCGCGGACATCGCGACTAACGGCTTCCCAGCCACCGGTGCAGCAGGCGTCGGCAACTGACATTACGGCGACGCCACTGCCGAGCGGCGACGAGTTCATCTCAACCACAGGGCATCCTGACTTCAGCGGAGCACTGGTGGCCTGAGGCTCTGAGTGCGATCAGCGGCGCGCGGGGCGCGTATTGTCGGAGAATCTACACAGCAGCATCCAGGCGGAGGGATCTGCAGGGCATGGCAGCGACGACGAGGGAGGAATTCTAAAGAAAGTTCAATAAAGAATTGTAGAAGTCCACGCCATCTCTGTCTTTGCCGCAGCCACTGTGTCTGCTGCTAACATGTAGCAAATGGCCATAACAAGTACTGCAGAAGTCGTAACAAGTGGCAAATGGCTGTAAAGTAAATTTCCCATTATAAAAAGGGAAAAAGTGGTAATACAGACAATTGGAGACCTATTTGTATGCCATCAGTATTTGCTAAAGTTATTGAAAAGGCTGTGTATATAAAGATAATTGATCATTTTATATCACACAATTTGCTATGAAATGTACAGTTCTGCCTTACAAGTCGTTTAACAACTGAAAATGCTATATTCGCTTTTCTCTGTGAGTTAGTGAATGGATTAGTCAAAAGGTTTCGAATAGTAGGCATATTTTTTGATTTTACTAAGCTGTTTGATTGTGTTGATCACAAAATCTGGCTCCAGATATTGGGGCAATACAGAATACGAGGAGCAGCTCACAACTGGTTCACCTCTTAATTTGGGAACAGACAATAGGTCGTTATTCACAGTATTGGGAATGGCTGTGATGTGGGGTCTGGTGATATGGGATATGGCGAATTGGGAGGGCGGTGTCAGGGATTTTCTCTGCCTTGTGATGACTGGGCGTTGTGTGATGTCCTTAGGTTAGTTAGGTTTAAGTAGTTCTAAGTTCTAGGGGACTGATGACCATAGTGCTCAGAGCCATTTGAACCATTTTTGAAGTGGGAGGGGAGGGGGGGCAGGGTGTGCCCCAGGGATCCTAATTTACATAAGTGATATGCCCTCTAGTATTACAGGTAACTCTAAAGTATGTCTGTTTGCTGATGACACTAGTTTCGTAGTAAAGGTTGTTGTGTGCAACATTGGTTCGGTTTCAAATAGTGCAGTTCATGACATGTCATGGTTTGTGGAAAATAAACTAACGATCATTCACAGTAAGACTCAGTTTTTACAGTTTCTAACAAACAATTCAACAAAACCTGACGTTTCAATTTCACAGAATTGGCATATGATTACTGAGACTGAACAGTTCAAATTTCTAGGTGTTCAGACATATGGTAAACTGTCGTGGAAATCCCACGATCAGGGCCTTGTTGAAAGACTTAATGCTGCCATTTTTACGATTCCTTATTTTCATTCGCTTATGTGAAGTGGTATTCTATTTTGGGGTTACACTTCCCATTGTAAAAGGACATTTTTGGCTGAGAAACGGGCGGTTCGGAAATAACTGTAGTTAAGTTCACGAATCTCTTGTCGACCCCTGTTCACGTCTGGGTATTTGACATTGGCCTCTCAATATTTATATATCCCTTACTGCCATTTCTTGTTATCAATATTAGCTTATTCTCAAGAATAAGTAGCCTTCACTCAATTAAAACTCGTCAGAAATCAAACCTGCATTCGGATCGGACTTCCTAAACTACTGTGCAGAAAGGTGTGCAACATACTGCTGCATCCATTTTCAACAAGTTACCACTAGAATTCAAAAATCTTAGCAGTAATCCACTCCGTCTCGAATCGAAACTGAAGTTTCCTCATGGGCCAGTCCTATTCTGCCGAGGAGTTCCTTCAAAAATTAAGCTGAGATCCTTGTTGCATTGTTTTTCCGTTTACGTAAACTTATGGCTTGACTTTTTTCGGGTTCGCATGCATTTCATTGTTATCTGTTATTACTTTTATGTTGTCATTTCGTGTACTGACACTGTCCGTTACCTTGGAGATTTGCCCCTCAATTTGATCCTACGGAACTTCATGTGTAAATAAAAAAAAAAAAATACGAAATCTGCACACATTTGTGTAGCTGTAGGTTCTTCTGTAGTGGTGTGTGATATACAATGAGAGCGAAGTTCTTGATAGTAACATAGTCTTCACTGTTGATAGATATAGACAGTGTGTGGATGCAAATTATTTTAGTAGCACTGTGCTACGTTGATACAATATCATCACTGCAGTCTTCCTTTCCAGTGTTGATAAGTCTATAGATACACTGAATTTGGACGAAGCTCTTAACTGCGGTTGATTAAAAAGACAGCTCCGATTCGGAGTAACGAGGCCACGTCAATTTCCTCTGGTGGTGTGTATGCGTGATGCCACCCATCGGAGTACATCGAGATATGGAACAGCGATGATCATCCGATAGCGCACTGGCTGGAGGTTAGACTGTTGTGTCCTGCTGCTCGTAGAATAGGGGTGCCTAGGAAATCTGCTCTCGCGGATCGCCAAACAACAATTCAAGCAAATAGCATTAATGAATTTTTATTACAGTAAGATAACTTTTGAGAATTAACAGTGGTGTGTCGCAAGCAGCAGGCGACAGTCAAAATAAGGAAATCTCTTCAGTATACACATCTCCTAAAACAAGTGAAACAATACAGTTCGTAAGTCGCTGCTGAAGAGCACACAGAACAGCTAGTCTTCAACTGGACCGCGGCCAGGCGGCGCGGTGCTTATCTACTCAGCGCCTAGAGGTCGCTGATCTCTCAGTGTCGTCCTAGAGAGCGGTCAGTCAGCGTACAACTGGATGACGTCTTCTGCACAGCCCTCTCTGCACCACCGTTCCTGAACATCACGCGTGTAGCTGCGGGTTGCACGTAGCACCCTGGGTGCAACTGACGAATATGCCGTCTGGGCCGCATTAAGTGAGTTATATCTTTTTATTGAAATGCCCATTTTACGTACTTGTACAAAGCTGGTAACCAAACGTAACACATTGTAAAAAAATTGTGGTCTCAGAGTTTAATCTTTGCTATAGGAGAGTGTTTGGTTTTACAGTGTATCTATGTATCCGAAAGCCGGCCGGATGGCCCAGCGGTTCTAGGCGTTACAGTCTGGAACCGCGCGACGCTACGGTCGCAGGTTCGAATCCTGCCTCGGGCATGGATATGTATGATGTCCTTAGATTAGTTAGGTTTAAGTAGTTCTGAGTTCTAGGGGACTGATGACCTCAGAAGTTAAGTCCCATAGTGGAGGAGGAGGGGATTAGTGTTTAACGTCCCGTCGACAACGAATGCATTAGAGACGGAGCTCAAGCTCGGGTGAGGGAAGGATGGTGAAGGAAATCGGCCGTGCCCTTTCAAAGGAACCATCCCGACATTCGCCTGAAGCGATTTTAGGGAAATCACGGAAAACCTAAATCAGGATGGCCGGAGACGGAATTGAACCGTCGTCCTCCCGAATGCGAGTCCAGTGACCACTGCGCCACCTCGCTCGGTAAGTCCCATAGTGCTCAGAGTCATTTGAACCATTTTGTACCCGAAAGAAAATCTTTCAGCTTGTTACTGGCTTGGCAGCATTAGTTCCTTTTCATTGTGATTCTTTGCTTCAAACTGAACTTTTATGTTAATGTAGAACACGTTTCTTTATCTTTTTGTAGTAATTCGTAGTTTTCCTGCGTGGCTTGAACTTAACTTTGTGATTACAGTTTCAAATGTTTATAATAGGGCCTTCAGGAGGGGTGACTGTTCTTTAGAACTAGTTCAGAAGTCTAAGAGAGATTGTGTCAGACTCTTATGCAAATTACTGCAGATGGGATCAAACATGATTAACAGCGATAAAATCATATGAAACATATCGTCGGCACAAAGTTACGTTTCGTGAGTTTCGTTCTACACAGTAATTAAGGTCTCTTTTCTCTCTTTCTAACAACTAACTCTTTTAAATTTATGAAGTTACAGAGCTTCCTTACACGGTCGGTTCTCCACATCCCTTCCCATTACGGCTATAGTTTGAACAGCACCTGTTTTCTTTTTAGTGTTGGAGGAAATAACAGAAAAAACCAGCACCCAGGCTCATTGCAAACACCTGAAGTGTGGACAAGGGAGAGTACACTGTTTGTTTCCGAGGTGGAAGAGGAAATTCCCGTTTTACTATTTCATGTCACACGTTACATGCCCTTTCCGCAGATGAATACACATATTTGTACTTTAGAGTAGCCGAAACGTTAGCAAGCTCAACGCTTCTCGAATATAAACTAAGCTCCAGTGCGGCCATGTTTATTTTTGTAGCTACTGCGTGGACTTGAATACAATCCCAAGTCAATACTCGCGCTCACAAACCTATCTGCCTTCAGACGCACTCCGCCACGGAGCCTGGCATCGAAATTCACTGAGTAAACAAGGCGTGTTATGTGCAGCTCCAAATGTTACGGCGCGTTTCGCTGGTAAATGTTATCGCCGAGCACGTCTATCGCGGACCCCAGTGTGGTAAGAGAGCGATTCCCAACACAAATACAGTAAAGGAAACACGAGAGAAGTATTTAATGTAGGTTGCTGCCGAATGCCAATACGTCGTTTATTTCTTTATGCTGGGTGATAATTATTCAGCTATATGAAAAACAACGTGAAATACTTACAAATTACGGCCTGCACACACACACACACACACACACACACACACACACACACACACACTATTCAACACGTAGGTGTCACTGAAGATAAATAAAACGTTCTCGGTTTTCAGGTCGCGTCAATTCGAATAAAATCCTCGAGCTTTCGATGACCATCTCCGCATTCGTCGTCAGGAGTTCACTGACTGCCGGGGCTACTACAGTTTCTCGCTTATATAGGCTTGATGACATCATCATCAGCCAGTCAGATAGACCCAATGTGGCGTGCAGGCGTAACTTTTTATTCATGTATGCCGTTCCGAAAGATTCCGACGACACGTCTCTACAGATATACAGAATATAGTTATGACATTTTCGATATGCCTGCCACCAATGGCCCAGACGAATAGCGAAATTCTCCATGACCCACTGAAGAATAGGAAAATCAATGCAGTCGATGACCTCCTGAATGGCTGTTTTCGGGTCAGCAACGGTTTTGGTGTTATTGCAGTACACCTTGTCCTTAATACAGCCCCACAAAAAGGAGTCGTAGGTGTTCAGATCCGGATAATATGGTGGCCAATCTAGGCCCATGCCGGTCGCCTCTGGGTACCCCAGAGCCATAGTGCCCTGTTCAGAGTGCTCCTCCAGGATATCAAACACTCTCCTGCTTCGGTGGGGTCGAGCTCCGGCTTGCATCAACTACATCTAGTCGAAGTCAGGGTCCCTTTCGATAATGGGGATGAAATCATCATCCGAATCCTTCTTGTACCGCTCGGTAGTCACCGTGCCATCAAGGAATACCGCACCGATTATTCCATGACTCACATTGTACACAACACAGTCACCCTTTCATGGTGAAGAGACTTCTAGATCGCAAAATGCGGGTTCTCAGTACCCCAAATGGGCCAATTTTTGCATATTGACGAACCCATCGTAATGAAATAACAACACGCGTACACATGCGCATACCAATTACGATCATGCCCCGCGACCAACAGTGCCGTTTGAACGTGATATCTCAAACCGTTCGGAAGTTATGACGATTTCGTTTCTTTTAGATCAATAACTTTCATCCTGTACAGTCAGTTACAAACGAAGATGGTAAGTATATACACTGACAAACTATTCTTTCTTGTCGCAACTTCGCATGTTTCGGGTCTGCTGATAGAGATGTGACGGATTATGAAGAACATCCGTCGAATAATGTTTCGTTTAATTCTCTATCAGAATCTGTAAGGGCACATTTGGAGCGTATTGCCCATATGGCTTGAGATCTACGACGGACTTCCGAAAGTAAGTTCCGTTATTGATTTGAAGTTCAACGAAAGAAGGACCGTCAGACGAAGAAGACTGACGCATGTACAGAGTGCCGAAGAAGAGAAAGTCGCACCGGACCGGAGTGTCCCAGGTTGTTCGAGAACAAATTACGATGGCAGACGGGACGTGTACTGACAAATTGATAGCCAATAGAATTAAGTGTGGTTGTCCGGTGTGAATGGGCAAGTGGGAGTAGAGCGTCTGTCATCCATGAACGCCTTCAGCTCGCGTGTTGTGAAGAGATCATATCTCATCAAATGGTTGGTCGCTGGTGTTGCATGTCTAGATAAGGAAGTCAAGATGAATATCGAAGTGGGTGTTCCTCTGCATCCACAAATGGAAACAGAATCGCTAGAGTACAGGCCATGATGATAGTGGACTGGTGCAAAATGGTACCAGCGTAGTGGCTGTGCTCAGGCCCATCACATGCCGTTTGTTGTGTTGGTTTACCAAGAGTTGTGTGCAAGATGGGTGCCGAGAAACGTGACCCCAGATCACAATGCAACAGCGTAATCATCCTCGATCGCTTGATGCAGTACATAAACGAGGGAAATAAGATCCAGGTAACAACCATCACAAGCGATGAGATGTGGGTACACTACTTTACAATAGGATACAAGGTCGTCTCAATGACGTGGAAGCATCCCAGTTCACGAATAAGGAGAAAATTGAAAGTGTCAACCTTCGCAGGGAAGATTGTGGCCATAGTGTTGTGGGACTTAAAAGGTATAATTCTTCTTGATTCCCATCCGTAAGGGACCATCAATGAAGCAAGCCATTGTGACACTGTCACCACTGTCATTGTGACACTCTCTCACTGTCGATATTGACAGCTATACCCTACCCGAAAACCATACTGTGACATCTTGGAAAGATGCATACACGTTTGGCTGGCAAAGCTTTTCCTAGCTTCATTCGCTGATACCACATCAAATTTTTCAGTACAACTGATCAAATTTCAAGTGTTCCCCTCCTTGAGGTAAGGTTGTTGCTGTTATTCTAATGGCCTCAGACCTCCTTCACATAGCGTGAAAAAACAAGCCCTTCGTCCGAATTGCAACTTGTCTCACAACTAAAATCAAATTTCGAATCGTTTCAACCAATACTGATGGACAAATTATACAGATAATTCAGTGCATCAATTTGACATTGTGAGTCCCACAGAAATTGACAGTTTTCATCCCATGCAAATTATTTTTATAGCGTAGTGACTGAACAGGGTTGAGTGGGCTAAGAAATACGAAAATTAAAAAGCTCTCCGGAAAAATGGTTCAACAGAAATCAAACAATGTTATCGTGGCGTATATTAAACAATTTCGTTTGATCAAGGATTACATAACTGAAATCGGGTACTCTGTAGGTGGAGTATTAAGAATTTTATCGACGTACCTCTGTATAATTAACAGGCAGCAACTAACAGTTTTTTAAAAAGAGATAATCATCCGAATCGAGGTACTTTTTAGCTCGTGCTTTGACTTAAATACATCATCTGCTTTACAATACTATTCTGAAAAACAGTCAAAATTAAGATAATTATTCTAGTATCAGGCTTAGCAGGATGGTTGATGGAAGCCATCCCCCAGAAAACCTACAGTGTCACTGCGAACAAGGGGTGGTTCTGACCAGCGATTCGTTTTGTTTTGCTTTACGGCGCAAAAACAACTTAGGTCATACGCGCACAAGTCAAAGCTATAGAACACGAACACAGAGAGAAGTTAAAAAGCGATTATACGTCAGTGCTATTTGACATAAGGGAAGACAGCTAAAAACAGGGACGTGGAGAAAGGACGAAATCTGACACCATACAGAAACGGATATGCCAAATTAAAAATGAAACGGTCTTCGCCATATTGCTTTGGCGGACGAAAAGTAAAACGCGGTCAACGGTCAGCGCGTCATTTGCTAAAATGGCCGATAACTCAGACGTCTAACCCAAGCGGGAAAGTAAACGGTTAAATAAACGGACATTCCGTCAGAAGGGGCGGACAGTTAAAATTTGGGCGCAATTTGTATAAAGTGGTGGGTTAGCGCCACTTATCAATTGACAATGGCTAAAAAGGCAGTGCCCAATACGCAGCCTAGTTAAAATGACCTCCTTCTGAAGAGAGGACCGATAGGAGGTCGTCCAAGCCGCTGGGAGAGGCTTAATAAACCGGAAATTATGCCCGTTTACGGAGGACCATTCGAGATGCCAAAGGGACACCTCTTCCTGACAGATGGCAACACAGAGATCATCGGAGGGAAATAGGTACTTGTGGGTTGAGGTACAAGGACTGCAGCCTTGGTATCTTTGCATTAGCACCAGCATCCTCGTTTTTCGGCAGACCGATATGACCAGGAACTCACATAAACATCACAGTGGTTCCGCCAAGAGTGAGCAAGTGACAGTTTTCCTGGACCCATTGCGCTAAGGGATGGGCGGTGTACAGCGCACACAGACTTTGAAGAGTACTGAGTGAGTCTAAGCAGAGGACACAACTGAAAAGTCAGCGTCGCCGGACATACTCTGTAGGCCCATACAAGGCGAAGAGCTCGGCAGTAAATACTGAGCAGTATGCCGGAAGCCTATATCGAAAGACGTGGGCGCCAATGACGAAGACACACTCGACACCACGGTCTGTGCGAGAGCCATCAGTGTTCATAAAGGTACTATCGCGAAGTTTCATGCCAAGGCGATAGAGTGAGGCTCGAGTAGTGGCGTTAGGAAGCGAATGAAGGCCAGGGTTAACATGGGCCGCTTCACGAAGCCGCGATGATGAAGGGTTCACAGCTACTGGGAAAGTTGCAGGTAATGTGAAGCGAAGCCGCCGTAGCAAGTGCCGAAAGCGGACTCCAGGTGACAGAAAAGAGGGAGGCGCCCCATACTGGCGATCAAAGGACTCATAGGGTGGGTGATCATGCTTTGCAGACTAACGGCATGCATACTTGCTGAAGAGAAAGTCATGGCGGTAGGACAATAGTAGTTCAGCAGATTCTGCATACAGACTCTCAACCGAGCTAGTGTAAAAGGCGCCAGTGGACAAACGGATGCCACTATGGTGAATAGTGTTGAGACGGCGTAAGAAGTATGGACGTGCAGCCGCGCAAACAAAGCACCCACTGTTGAGTTTCGAATGGACAAGAGACCGGTGCAAACGGAGGAGGGTGGTTCGATCTGCACGCCAGGAAGTGCCAGTAAGGAGATGTAGGACATTGACGGACCGAGTACAGAATGGTAGCGCAAAGTGTTTCCCGTCAAGCATGAGCCCCAGGAATTTTGTAGTTTCAACTAACGAAAGGACAACAGGCCCAAGATGTAAAGATGGTGAGAGAAACCATTTGCTCCGCCAGAAATTCATACAGACTTTTTTGTCAGTGGGAAAAAGCCCTTGTCAATGCTCCAGAAGACGATAAAGATGTCGCTGAAGACGCCGCTCAGTGAGACAGGTCAGTGGAGAACTGCAATTGATGGCAAAATCGTCAACAAAAAGGGAGCAAGAGATGCCTGGTGGGAGACAGGCCACTATAGGATTTATGGTGATAGCGAAAAGGACGACGCTCAGGATTTTCTGGATAAAGGTGTCCGACAAGGCAGAACCCACAACCTCCTTGAAAACTTGGTCTTTTAAAAATGCCTGAAGGAAACAGGGCAGGCGGCCACGGAAGACCCACCTGTAAAGATTACGTAGGATACCACTTCTCCAGCAGTTGTCGTAGGCCTTCTCCAAATCGAAAAACTCGGTCACAGTCTGGGATTTCCGCAGCAACCCATTCATGAGGTGGGTGGACAAAGTGACGAGATGGTCAACTGCAAGACGCCGCACTAGAAATCCACACTGGGCAGTCCTTGATAAATTGCGAGACTCGAGCCACCATGCCTGCCGGGCATGAATCACACATTCATGCAAACGCAGCTGGTGAGTGGGCGTTACCTAGCAGGTAGGATTTTGTCCTTAGCGGGCTTAGGTATATGTATGATGGTGACTTCACGCCAACGTCTGGGAAATGTGCCCTCTGGCCATATGCGCTTGTACATGTTAAACATAAAGTGCTTGCCCCAAGAGAAAGGTGCTTCAACATATGAATGTAGATAGCATCTGGCCCTGGGGTGGAGGATCGGGAACTAAGAGCATGATCTACCTCCCTCATATTATGGGCGGCATTGTAGCAATCACGATTCTGAGAAGAGAAGGGTATACCCCCAAGCCTCCTCCGCTCGTTTCCGGTGGAGGAAGGCAGGGTGGTAGTAGGAAGAGCTCGAAATTTCAGCAAAATGGCGATCCAAGTTGTTGGAGGGAGTAATACGGTCCATGATAACATTGTCTGCTACTGTCAGGCCGGAAATTGGCAAATGTATCTTGGTCCCAGAAAGCCGTCGAAAGTTGGTCCAGATAAGAGAAGAAGGGGTGGAACTGTTAAAAGAACTAGTTAGTTTAATCCAGCTACCTTTTTGCTATCCCGGCGAACGCGACTACACTTTGCACACATCTGTTTATATTGAATGCAGCTTGCCATTGTAGGATGACGGTGAAAATCGCGAAGAGCACATCTCCGAACGCGAGTTGAGTCGCGGCTGGTCTCAGTTCGCCAAGGGACTGGGACAGGTAAAGACGAAGTGCTAGGAATGGAACATTCTGAAGCTGTATGGATAATGTTGGTAAAATATTCCACCTGGTCATCACAACTGGGGAAATCTTGTTCTTCGAAGGTCGTCAGGGAGGCGTGAAGCTGCCAGTCAGCCTTAGTAAGCTGCCATTTGGGTATGCAGGCAGGTGGGGTAGGAGACAGCAAACGTATAGCACATGGGAACGGACCACTCAAGACGATGCTGGGCAGTGCAGAAGGATACGTCCAAATGGGAATAGGTATGCGAGGAGTCGGAAAGGAAAGTGGGTGCTCCAGAGTTAAGGAAGAAGAGACTGAGTTGATTAAGAAGCTCAGCCAGGAGGGCACCTCTTTGACAAGTTCTGGGAGAACCTCAAAGGGGACCATGCACATGAAAGTCATCGAGTAGCAGAAATGGGGGAGGTGAAAGAAGTCTGTCCTGGTGACATCGAATGCAGGAGGGACATACATCGTACAGAGGGAAAAAGTCAGGTGGGGAAGGAAAATGTGAACCGCAACAGCTTGAAGATGTGTAAGGGAGATGGCTGGACTATGAATGTCATCCCATCCCAACACCGTTGAAGAGGATGATCGGCAAAGGAGAAGACCTTTGGCCTTTGGTGGACTTTTTCGAGCCTTTCCGGTTATCACAGGAAGATGCGGGTGTTGTTTGGGTGGAGGGACGTAGGAAGTCTTCATAGGAGTACTCCTTCTGTCCTTTACGGCCTAGCGGTTGTGTAACTTGTGGCTTCGCCCCTTGAAGCGAGAATCTGATGGCTTGTTGCACAGCTGGATAGGGTGTGGCGATGCTACCTTGCCACTGTGCGATTTCACAGCTTTAGAGCTGTCTGCGTGGCCATGCCCTTCATGGAGCGAGTGGTAACAAGAACAGAACTATAGGTGCCAGACGTGAGAACAAGAGGAGAAGGGAAGCAAAGAAAGGAAAAGGGAACGAAAACCAGTAGTGAGACTGTTCTTATGTTAGCGACGGACAATGCAGAACATTCCCGATAACACCCCAGTCATATTCGTCAAGGGGGGGGGGGGGAAAGAATAGTAAGAGGATAGACATGCAGCACAGAAGGGTAAAGATGCTGCAAAGGCTGGGGCCTAGTGGTAGACAAGCACGAACCCTCCAATGAATGGCGACCCCCTTTGTGTACATGCGATACATGTTACATACCCTGGACACAATTTTTAAGAGAGAAATCTAACATGAAGGCTTTAAACACACAAAGAAAGCTGATGAAATAAATGAAAAGGTCGATGTGGAAAGAAACGGATAGTTACTAGTAATTTTGTATAGTGACCGAAAATGTCGCACCCAACATTATTTACGTAGAAATTAAGTAATGACCGACAAAGAAAGCAATCCAACTTGAATAACTGGTTTATAAGAACAGTCTAGATGGGCATAACATTTTATTAATGATAGGTAGCGCCTTAATGTAGAAGTCATCTTCAGAAAATGAGTTTCTAATGGCTGTTGCTGGTAGCCCCTCGGAAGTCTCATTCAACCTCACTGATGTAATCATCTATGAGCAGTCTGCCCAGACTCTAATTTTCGCTGAGGCTTCCTTTTGTGCAATAAACACTTATTGTCGCCAGCTAATAAGGAGTATGTTTCTTGACAAGAAAGTGATTGTGCTAAAAGTCGCAAATGTTTAATCTGGTGCAGTTGTCAGGAACATGTATTCCAAGACTAACTGTCATTTACAGATAGCAGCTCTTCGAATTTGTCGTTTTTGTCGAATGTAGTCACAATATTACTCTCTAATGGGACTTCAGTTAGGTAACACAAGCAGTCAGAGACGGTAGGATTTCGCAACTCCAGACTGGCAAGACTATTTTAACATGCACAGGTAGAAACGTTCCTTTGAGTGGATTTTTGCTGTTAAAGATGTTCATATGCGCCATCAGAAACGAGACGAATTCCAGTCGTCAGTCAAGGTGTTCAGTTAAGGTGTGGTTCTTTTGTCGACTGCAAGCTCAGAAGCGGAATCTACTTGCAAGCGTCGATCATAAGAAATCTGGATCACGGTTACGAAGGTATGTTCTCAAGAGCAACCGAAATGGTCCAAAAAGGGAAGCTTAGCGCCATCGACGAAGAATCGTGCTCGTTATTATTACAGTCAACGCTGGAGAGAAAGCTGATATAGACTTGCCAATAGCAGCTAGCCTGACGAAGGAAGCCGGCCGAAGTGGCCGTGCGGTTCTAGGCGCTGCAGTCTGGGACCGCGAGACCGCTACGGTCGCAGGTTCGAATCCTGCCTCGGGCATGGATGTGTGTGATGTCCTTAGTAACGTTTAACTAGTTCTAAGCTCTAGGGGACTAATGACCTCAGAAGTTGAGCCCCATAGTGCTCAGAGCCATATGAACCATTTGAACTGACGAAGGAACAGAGTCGTTGTATGTTAGCTGTCCTGCGGTAATTTCCGGATGGTTTCAAATACGTGGTGGAGAACAGGCAGTCAAAGCTGCTAACGGTAAAGCACCGTACCAACAGTGAAGATGAGCTACCAACCAGTAAGCGCCGGTACAGGATGTCGCCAGCCGAACGACACTAAATATTGGAGTAAGTGGAGAAAATGCTGCAAGACGACATCATTGAACCTTGAAAGTGCCTTTTATCCTTTCCTGCGGTATTTGTGAAGAAGGAAGCTGGCACATGGCATGTCTGCAACAATTACTGACAACTGAACCAAATCAGGAAAAAATTGTCTGCCCATTGCCGCAAATTGATGACACCCTTCGCTGCTTGAAAAGAGAAAAGTGATCCACAATTATCGGCATGCAGCGAGGAACTGAAGAGGGTTGCAGGGAAAAAGACTGACTTTACATCACAGGACGGCCTCTATGATTTCAGAATTGCCCCGTTAGGACTTTGTTTAATGGGCAACCTTCTTCTACTGCTTAAATGGACGACGTGTCTTTGTCATCAGGAGGACTCTGTCGTTTTTTTCGGAAGCATTTGAACACATCATGAGGCTGTTCTGAACTGTGTTAGGACTGCAGCTCAGCTTCCGTGTAGAATTCTCTCGGGGTTTAAGGAAAGGACTCTACCCCCTCCATCTCACGGAGTATCCCAGTGAATGTAGATCAAAAATGTCGATTAGAGGATAATTTTGTGGAGTAAAAAATTTTTACAGTGCAACAAGCAGTATCATAATGAACTGAAAAAATCCGGACCTATGAGGGCATTCAGAGATCACTATTAAATTTTTTCTTTAGTAACTCTAAAACCGCTCCTTCTAGCGAAAGAGGTTAAACCGCAGTAAATTTCCGAAACCAAAGATCGCATTCTTCTTTTTCTCCTGGGGTAATAGTTTCCGGACCGTGCGGATTGGTGGACCCTCCCGCCGGAGGTTCGAGTTCTAACTCGGGCGTGGGTGTGTGTGTTGTTCTTAGCATTAGTTAGTTTATGTCCATTTAAGTAGTGTGTAAGTCTACGGACCGATGACCTCAGCAGTTTGATCAATTAGGAGTTCACATACATTTGAACATTTTTTGAATAGAATCCGCATTGCAGCAGATGGATAAATCGTAGAGTTTTAACCGCATAAAATTAATCTATGTTCTTAAATGAAGCAGGTCAAGACAAAAAATCTAAATGTCTGCACCACATCAAATTGCAGTTGAGCCGTTTTAAACGATAAACTGTTTCCTTGGGATATACGTGGTGGTGTTGGGAGAGGAGGGGAGGGGGGAGAGAGTTGGAGCGTAGATGGAGGTTAGGAGAGCGTGAGAGACGGCAGGTCATTGAAGGTCGGCAAACACTTCCCTCATTTGCGGGTCTGCGACAGAAGAAGCAACTACACGAAGTTTCACGGCTCGACGATTCTTTCGCTGCGCCCCTTAGAAATAACAGGGGGTGCGGAGCGCAGACATGCCTGGAAGATGTTTATTTTCTGCAAAAAGCGTTAACACTACACAGAATATAAATATTAGTTATTAATAACAATACATATATGAACAGAATCAACACTGTATTCGAAAAACTTCTTGCACTGCTAGGCGGTATATTGATTCTAAGTCATCCTGCGTTACAGTCCTGAATTTCTTCTGAGAAAGACCTAGTCGCTTACATCCAGCATTGCTAGATCTTCAGTCTATACACAGAGTAATCGACTTTGCCCTTCCCAGCAGTTAATGTTCTCTTCTCGTATGTGAATACAGAGCCGGCCGCGGTGGTCTATAGGAGCGCCGTGGTCCCGTGGTTAGCGTGAGTGGATGCGGAACAAGAGGTCCTTGGTTCAAGTCTTCCTCAAGTTAAAATTTCAGCCGGCACGGTAGCTCAGCGTTTTCGGTCAGAGGGTTACGCGCCCTCTGTAATAAAAAAACTGAGTTAATCGATCATCAACGAACTTAAACGGATGTCTTACGACGTCCGCCCCGAGCAGACGCAACGAACAAAATCGAACAAAATGACATAAAAGAAAAAGGGCGGCAAAAAAAAAAAAAAAATGCCGGCACGGTAACTCAGCGTGTTCGGTCAGAGAGTTAGCTGCCCTCTGTAATAAAAAAAAATAATAAAAAAAAACTGAGTTAATGAATCAGCGACGAACTGAAACGGGTGTCTTGCGACGTCCGCCCCGGGCAGATACAACGAACAAAACCGAACAAAAAAATGAGATAAAAAAAAAGCGGTTATAGGCGCTCAGTCCGGAACCGCGCGACTGCCACAGTCGCAGGTTCGAATCCTGCCTCGGGCATGGATGTGTGTGATGTTCTTAGGTTAGTTAGGTTTAAGTGGTTCTGAGTTCTAGGGGGCTGATGACCACAGATGTTAAGTCCCATAGTGCCCAGAGCCAATTTTTTTTTTTTCTTTTGTGAATACAGAGTGCGGCGCTTAGATCCGGACATATTTCAATTTCAATTTCCCGCTGTATCGTAGTTGCACTAGAAAAGGAAGAAGACCATGTAAATATTCCAGAATTCGAAACTAGAACAGCTGTTAGCATGAGTGACATAAAAGTAGTTATCTTAGGTGTTGCGAAACAACTCAAATCACTGAAGAAAGGCAAGTTTTCGGTCCAGATGGTATACCAATCAGGTTCCTTTCAAAGTATAGAGACACAAAAGTTCCTTTCTAAGCAATCATATCCAACCACTCACTTGACTAAAGGTTTATTCCTAAAGACAGGAAAGTGGCACTGGTCACACCAATATTCAAGAAAGGAAATAGGAGTAACCCAATGAATTACAGACCCATATCACTGAACCTAATTTGCAGTAGGATTTTGAAGCATATACTGTACTTGTACTCGGACATTATGAATCACCTTGACGAAAACGAGTTATTGATACATAACCAACTCGGAATCAGAAAATAGCAGCTTACTCTTTATTCCCTTGAAGTAATGAGTGCTGTCGACAAGGGATCTCACATCGATTCCATATTCCTAGACTTCCAGAAGGCTTTTGATACCGTTCCTCATAAGCGACTGTTAATGAAATTGTGTACATATGGAGTATCGTCTCAGTTGTGTGACTGGATTCGTGATTTCCTCTCAGAGGAGTCACAGTTCGTAGTGATAGACGGTAAATCATCGAGTAGAACAGAAGTGATACCTGGCGTTCCGCAAGATAGTGTCATAGGTCGTCTGATATTCCTGATTTACATAAATGATCTAGGTGATAATCTGAGCAGCCCCCTTAGATTGTTTGCAGATGACACTGTAATTTACCGTCCAGTAAAATCATCAGACGATCAAATCCAATTACAAAATGATATAGAGAGAAATTCTGTATGGTGTGAAAAGTGGCAATTGGCCCCAAACAAAGAAAAGTGTAAGGTCATCCACATGGGCACTGAAAGAAATCCGATAAATTTTGGGTTTACGATAAATCACACAAATCTAAGGGCTGTCAACTGGACTAAATACCTAGGAATTACAATTACGAGCAACTTAAATTGGAAAGACCACATAGATAATGTTGCGAGGAAGGCGAAATCAAGACTGCGTTTTGTTGGCAGAACACTTAGAAGATGCGACAAACTCACTAAAGAGACAGCCTACTTTACACTTGTCCGTCCTCTCCTGGAATATTGCTGCGCGGTGTGGGATGCTTACCAGGTAGGATTCACGGGGGACATCGAAAACGCGCAAAGAAGGGCAGCTCGTTTCGTGTTATCGCGCAACAGGGGTCAGAGTGTCACTGATACGATACGCGAGTTCAGGTGGCAGTCACTGAAACAAAGGCGGGTTTCTTTACAGCGAGATCAATTTACGAAATTTCAATCACCAACTTTCCGTTCCGAATGCGAAAATATTTTGTTGTCACCCACCTACGTAGGGAGAAATGATCATCATAATAGAATAAAAGAGATCAGAGCTCGAACGGAAAGATTTAGGTGTTCCTTTTCCCCACGCGCCATTCGAGAGTGGAATGGTAGAGAAGTAGTATGAAAATGGTTCGATGAACCCTCTGCCAGGAACTTAAGTGTGAATTACAGAGTAACCATGTAGATGTAGAGGTCGCGTTTGGCATTCTGTAAAGCCACAGGCCTCTAATAAACAGTCAGAACCTCAAAATGGTCGAGATGTTAGGGACAAGTACGGAGCACTAACGATGAGCCGCGATTATCGAAAGTCTTCGCGCTGGGCGTTCACCCACTAAACCAGTTCGTTTCTTCGGTTACCCGAGGTCAACTGTTTACGATATTGCGGCCAAGTGTAATGTTTCGAAGAAGTGTGGGGAAGTTTTCGGTAACCCACCGAGGAAACCTCGTTCGAGGAAATGCTTGTCACGAACTGTGGCAGACATCGAAAAGACTCAGGTACTGATTTCGAAGGAACCGGGACAATCGTTGAAGAAATTGGCGTCAGTATTGAATGTCAGCGAGCGAACACTGCCAAGGATGGCAGAGGAGGACCTTACTCGAGTGATTTAGTAGAAAACTTACTGTCGGAGAAAGTTGACTTGTTCTGGTCATAGAAGTTCTGGCCCCAGAATAGCCAGGATTTGAACCTCCTCGACTACTATGTTTGGAGCGTAGCCGGAAGAGTTACCAGTAAGACCAGGCACTCCAATGTCGCACCTCTGCGCAATCCTATAGAAGCAGCATCTGCGAATATGGACAACGCTGTTTTAAAGACAGCGTGCGACCACTTCATGACAAGGATGGAGGCGACCATTGTGGCTGAAGCAGGTTACATCGAGTAATCTTACCCTTGAAAGGTACCACTTCTTTTATGTAAAAGTATTTAATTTTCATTTGTATTTCCCTTTAATAAATTTGCTTTCAAAGAAAGTTTCATCTCTCAGGATTTAAAAGCCGCAACCTGTACACATTATAATTTCACAATGTTTATGTATACACAGTGGAACTACTTTAAAAGAGTTCCTATGAGAGATGTCTGAAAGGTGTTTGATTCGTGAGTGTGATGTTGTCGGTGATCTATTTAACGTTGGGGCGAAAGGAATATGTGGGTTGGGAAATACCAGTGGTCTGGGGAAAGCTGAATGCTCCCGGAAGGTTGAGAAAAAAGTGTTAAAAAAATCCCTCTACTGGAACCATCCTCATTCTCCACACATATATCGGATGTGACAAGACTTCAGCCATTTAGAAAAAATGGCAAAGAAGACTTGTTAAGATGTTCATAACAACTCCTAAGCAAATAAGGACATTATCATACATCCTCACAAACCTCTCGTCACCAGCAGAGAAGGTTCACTGGCTGATGTTTCTCGACTATACCAAGCGACTGAGTAACACCAAAATCTGAATTAACTCCACTATACAGCAGTCTTAAAACCATCTCTGAAGCCAAAACCAGACCGCCCACACTTATATACCGTTTATTTACAGGTACCATACTTTTATGCATTTTTTTGTTTTTTATATAATGCTTTTTACAACACCACTCCTCGTTACTTACAGGTTTTTAGTTACTTACTTACAGAATACACTGTGGCTCAGCAGCCCCTTACTGCTGACCGGGTGGGGATGGTGCAGAGGAGAAGATGGTGAGTGACAAACTAAGAACCAGCAGCACCTGAAGCTGCAGTGCACAGCATCTTTTGCTGTTGTTCTCCTGGTTGTCGGGAGACGATGTGGATGCTTAAAAGCCGAGGTTCCACTCACCACGGCGTGCGGTACACGCTGTAAGGTCCACGGACGAATAGTGGACCGCTACTCTACCTGCAAGGTAGCGACGATGGTAACTGAGACGGGAAAGTGACCACTGTAGAGTCAAGCAGAGTATTTATACAGTGGTCTGCAAGGTTCGTCACCAAGCTGTAAGGTAGTTTGAGTCCCCGTGTCTACAATGAGACGACATCCCACAGCCAGAGATGAGGAATGGTGATTTCGGTTCCCTCGAATTTTAGGAGAGAAATATGTGGTTTGCTTTTGTAGCCCACATGCTAGTGGACAGCTGATAGACGTTTTCAGAGTAAATTATTGGGCTGCAGATGCCGAACATCGTCAAGTCTCCAAGTGCCTACTGGGACAGCTGAATAGTATTACTGAATTGCTGATACGGCTCACATGCGGATGCACTGAAGTGGAGGAATGTCTTTGCTGCCTTTATCATACTGCTGCTTCTTAAATACCACTGGCTTACAGAAAAATGGTGATTACTGTCTGAACATTTAGATGACCAATACCATATATTCAAATAAACTTTCCACTACCGCACCGCCGCTTTGCCTTATGGCTAAACACATTGTAAAATGCTTTTCACTGATTCTAAATAGGATGTGCGATGGAATATGTTGAGTTATAAAATTAGTAGATACGTATTTTACACTTTCAACTATGATGCCTTTGTGACTACGTTTTAAACGGAAAATTATTCTTTTATTAACTTCAACTCAAAATGAACGGTCAGAAGTTTGGGCCTTCACAGTGTTTTCAGACAATTCACGGTTCACTGTGCGCAACGATAAATGTTGGCCGCCACCAGTAATCAGTCCAGAGAAACGTAAAATTTAGTATCGCTTCCAATAGAACACAAAATGAGTTGGTTTATTGCCTGAGAAATCCCGTTGTACCTTCGGTGTGTAATGTGTTATCTCATGCCTCGGGCTTGTTTGATGTCTCTTCAGTTTCTTCTTCTTAATGACTTTTCTGCGATGATCTTGATATAATTCTTCTCACTTGTAATTCTTCGTCTCTTCTCTCATCTTCCTCACATACCATTACCTCGTCCTGGTCGAGCTTTTAAATAAAACCTTCTTCTCGAAATGTTTACAAGTTACTGTATTCATAGTGAAGCGATCGTCTTACTGAATGTATCTGGTTCCACTCGTCTTTCCTTGTAAGTAACAGTTGTCAGCATCAGTACACTGCCGATAAACCCTTCCAGTCTTCTCCTTCTTCCACCGCTACTATCATTGTTCTTCTTTCTATAAACCAATTAATTTTCCACAAATTTACTACGCAATGGCGCCCGATCATCCCAACACATCCGATTTTCCACGTGGACCTCTCGCTCATCAATTGTTAAGTCTGTACTCACGATATTCTTCATTGATAAAATAGTTCCTATTGACATAAAGCGTCCATTAATATAAACAAGTTACGTATAATTACACTTAAATCTAATAATACAATTCAACCAACATTTTCTTTACATGACCACAAACATCAAGTGAAGGAACAAAAATAACAAACAGTTTTACTATACATTCCTACCCAATACTCAACTGGGTGGAAGGATGCTGCGTAACCATTGGAAAGTGGGTGAGATATGCCCTTTACAGTAAGTGCATATGACATGTTGCTGACGAATGTAACGTTGTAATAACGTAGCTTTAGTTCTTAACAGTGTAGTTTTCCTGGTCAGTAACCGACAAAAATACTTGAGCAGATAAAAACATCTGACGATTAGCTAACTGCCATTGACGTTGGTGTATTCTGTTGTGAACTAAGTACATCTGAGCACTTGCCTCGTGGGGAGAGGGATAAGTAAGGCCTTCACTTCACCATAAGAGGATATGTATCTTCCTGTACTGACAAATCACGGGCCTTCGCGACTTCTATCGATCAGCTGCTATGACATATATTTTGACTTCTTTGTAACTTGGCTTCCTGAACGCACAATATAGAGACGGTCATCTTCAAATGCGGTATATATTTACTGTAACGAATATGAAGTAAATTAAGTATTCTGTAATACAACCATTCACCAGAAGAAAATTGTGATTCAAAACATTTCATATCGTATAATGCACTTAAATGTAAGTACAGTCACTGTCAATTATAATGCAATCACCCTCTCATACAAACAGGACAAAACACTCTGTCAGGTACATCTTTGGCTTCACTGACAGAGGCAACCTGCGAACAGGAACAGTCGATATGAAGTATTCCGAACGGTACCCTGTTTTAATGAACAGTTCTTAGGGCCGGAGGCTAACTTACCGTCCGCTCACTGAAGCTAGTCTGTTGTGGGCTTACAACATACAAATTAATGTAGATCACACATTAAGAAAAAGGTCTGCACATACGCGGCCCAAGGTGCCATTCCGGTGGTGATTATTGGCTCTTGAGCAAGAAAGTCTGACGACCATTGGTCTAAGAGTACTGTCATAAGATGTGTCGTCAGAAGACATCAATCAGCCACAACAGTCGGAAATGATGTGTTGACAGAGCTGCGGCTGCAGCAGCGCGGCCGGCCTGGGTGGCCGAGCGGTTCTAGGCGCTGCAGTCTGGAACCGCGCGACCGCTACGGTCGCAGGTTTTAATCCTGCCTCGGGCATGGAAGTGTGTGATGTCCTTAGTTTAGTTAGGTTTAAGTAGTTCTAAGTTCTAGGGGACTGATGACCTCAGCCGTTAAGTCCCATGGTGCTCAGAGCCATTTGAACCATATTTTAGTGTGTTATTTGGTACAGACTGTAGGCAAGAGTGTATTTACAGCCAAGTTCCATTTATATGTTCTCCCTCTTTCAGTAGAATTGTATATAAAACTCCGAACCATGTTCAGTGTATTCGTTTTTGCTACTGGTATGATTCCTAAATTGTTCTCACTCCATGAGCTGCCTCAGTGTAACTCTGTATGTTATTTATTTGGGATACTATAGTTAACATCTTTGTGATTTCTTCCTTGGTTTTGAATGTTAATTAAGTATAATGCTTCTTCTATTCTTCCACGATCGTGAGGGGATTAGCCAATTACCGGATGTTTCCTGTTTTTCGAGCGATTGTTGTAGGGTTTTAACACATTGCTCTTACACGTTTTCTGAGATTGGTTGCAATGTAAAATCTCTGCCTTGTTGTTGAGTAAAAGTTTTAATTCTATGATCACTCGACGATTACTTCACCCCTACTATTTCCATTTACATCACAGAAAGAATGAAGAATACAATCAGTGAAGGACATAAAGTGTGGAAAATTCTTTATGTCCATACATATATCAAAGCTGATTTGTGTATGTTTTTTATGTGTCTCTTCTTTGGGTCACTAGGCGCATTTTCTCTGGTATTTCAGCAGACATTTGAAACTTCGTTCTTGCAGTTAGAGGCCGAACTCAGCCCAAAAATATACTGCTCATTACGTCTCTAATGCGACGACCAGCGGTCTGGAGTGGCCGAGCGTTTCTAGGCGCTACAGTCTGGAACCACGCGACCGCTAAGGTCGCAGGTTCGAATCCTGCCTCGTTCATTGATGTGTGTGATGTCCTTAGGTTAGTTAGGTTTAAGTATTTCTAAGTTCTAGGGGACTGATGACCTCAGCAGTTAAGTCCCACATTGCTCAGAGCCATTTGAACCATTTTGTGAGTAGCAGCGCGACTTCATTATGACGTTTGTCAGGGAAAGCGGCGGGATAGCCCTGCTGATGTGTGTAGCGTGCGAGACCAGCTGAACACATAGTGCAGAAGTGGGAGCGCGACCGTGCGAGCAAAATGAGAGCGAAGCCAAATAGGACGGAGCTGGCCAGACACCTAGGAAGTCATGCTGTAGTTGACAGGTGATACAAAGGGTGCGCTGTCCGAACAGTGGAAGTGTAGCACGATCGATACTGTTTGCTATAGAGCAGTCTGATCCTGCACCGCTAGAAGTGGGGCAGTGTCTTGAGCTCTGCGAGTGTGTTGTCGTATAACATTTCTGTCAATTCTGGTGCAAGTTGTTGTGAACTAATCAACGTTGTCTCTTATGCATCTGAGATCATGTTGATAGGGAATAGTAGTTGTGTGTATATAGGTTATTAGTCTCTACAAGAGTTATTCGTTATTGCGTGGTTATTGAGCATTTTTGTGAGAGTACCGTTGATTCTGAGTGCTTGTATTATAGTCATTTCGAGCCGTCAGTGAACCACTGAGTGACGTTATTGTACGTTTTACTAGGTGATAAGCACGCCTAGGTACAGGAAACCCTTGGAACATTTTGGTGCCTTCGATCTAGTGTGGTTGAAGTTACCTCTCTGGTGCCTTTTGCAATGAGCGTGTTATGGACCCTGTGTATTCCTGTCAACGTTGTCGTCCGTAACGGTAGCTGTACGTACAAGATTATAAAATATTTTCGTGAAGTTAATTAGAAACGTTCTCACATCCCTTAATTTCTAATTTTGATGAAATTTGTTGTCATATTTTTGATTTTTTTTTTAGTGTGTTATTTGATACAGGCTGTCGGCATGAGTGTATTTACAGCCAACTTCCATTTATATGTTCTCCCTCTTATAGTAAGATTGTATCTGAAACTCCAAACAATGTTCAGTGAATTCGTTTTTGCAACTAGTACGATTTCTAAATTGTTCTCACTGCAGGAATTGCCTCAGTATAACCCTGTATATTATTTATTTGGTATACCATAGTTAATATCTTTGGGATCTCTTCCTTGCTTTTCAATGTTAATTAATTATAACGAGTCTTGTATTCATCCAGCTTCGAGAGGGCATTAATCAATTACTGAATATTTCTTGTTTTTCAAGTGACTGTTTTAAGATTTTAACACATTGCTCTTACAAGTTTTCCTAGATTTATTGCAATGTGAAATCTGTGCAACGTTGTTAAATAAAAGTTTTAAATCTATCACTCGACGATTACCTCATCCCTACCACTTCCTTTTACATCACAGCAAGAATGAAGAATACAGTCAGTGAAGGACATAAAGTGTGGAAAATTCTTTATGTCCATGTATAATCAAAGCTGATGTGTGTATGTTTTCTGTATGTTGCATCGGGGCTTAATTAAAAAAATAAGATGCCCTGACTAGTATTAGTACGCAGTGTGACTGCATAAAATAAAAGTAAAATGTGACAAGAAATTTCCGTTAACACAATTGATTAATTAAGTCCTCTACAACTATAAAAGCTACGAAACAACAAAGCACAAGTGTAACTGTTCTGTGTGTGGTAGTATGACCCAACGTACAAGTATCTGGCTCGGTTCTTCCTCAGTACGACAAGATATTTTAAACACCATTTACTATGAACTAATTGAAAAACCACAAATACTATAATTTACATAGAAACCAGAATTACAAGTCTAATACATGAACACGAACCAGATGCTTTGTTGACAGTACCTGTCACCAAGAGGCATTTTCATTAAAGAAATCTGTAATACTTTTTTTTACCTCATTATATACTGACGAAAAATACACTGTGATCATTGCAACATCTTCCATTTACACATTACACCAACCGAACAGCATCTACTCTCTCGCTGAACAGAACAACAACTGCACTTGACATCCTCTGAACTACTACTGCCCTCGCCATCCTCTGAACTACTACTGCACCAGTGGAGGCGGCGGAATAATAATCTTTGGCGCAATCTCTGGCGCTGTGGCTCAGTGTAGCCACCTTTCAATGTCTCTCCTTAGGGTCATCAGGGGCATTTTCTCTTGTGTTTCAGAAGACATTTGAAACTTCGTTCTTACAGTTTGAGGTCGGACTCAGCCCAGAAAAATACTGCCTCATTACGTCTCTCATGCGACGACCAGTTTCTACGGAAAGCGTCCATTTGTTTTCCGTTACAAACAAAACTATTTTTAAATCTGAATTTTACTTTCCCATACTACAGAGTGGTCCAGATATGTATTTTATGGATAATGGGGCAGAAAAACACGAAAAATAACGTAGTACTTCAGCTGAGACTGAGAAACGCTTCTGCACGGTGGTAGTAGTCAGAGCAGGCCAGGGAGGCGATGTCGCTGCTGCAGTACAGGTTCTTGTTCGTGTTTTACAGTTTCTGTTAATACATGTCGATAAAACGAATATGGTAGTAGACTGATTTGGGAGTACTCTGTCGAACTGTAAAGTAGAAAATCTATTTAAATATAATTTTTCTTGTAATGAGAAACAGACAGCGCTTTTTTTTTTTTTTTTTTGTGGCGTTGGGCGTCCCATGAAAGGTATAAGGGGTATTAGTTGTCTGGGATGAATCCAGCTACAAATAGCAAAAAACGAAACTGTAGATACCTGCTGAAACGTCAGAGAAAACGCAAATGACTACTCTTAGGTGACATAACCTTTACATGTGTATGTTTATGTATGTATGTTTGTTCTACATCTCCAGCTAAACCACTAGACTGGTTTCAACCAAACTTTGTACGTGTACCACAGACAGAATCGCTGTGGGGTAAGAACCTATCAAAGGACTGACGGGGTAGGAGGGGGGGGGGGGGGGGAGGTGAAAAAGCAATAAAGTTCATGGCATGCAAATACCTATGATTCAATCTTCCAGTATTTGAGAATGAGAGCACTTAGTGATTTGGAACTAAGATTACATATCTTCATTGATCCATTATGCACCGTGCGACAACGGCTGGCATGTATTTCTCGATGCAATAATTTACCAACAGCCGTATGTATTGTAGAAGTTTATTTTATAATCTTCTTATGTGCTACCATTTTCGGTATTACATTGATTCCGTCTCATCTTCAGGCTCCTGTACAATGAGTAGAGTAAATGTACTATTATAAAAAACATAAAACATACGTTAACAATTGAAAGGTATCATGCTAACTATGTAAGTGGCTCAAAAGACATATTGTATATCATTAAAACCGTATGTAAAATTAGGGCAAATATGCTTCTGCCCATGTCATGCTGCTGTTAATAGTTTTCACTGTTTTACTCGAATATAGCATGATAGGTGAAAATATGTGTACGCTATTATTCAAAAATCCGTACCACACAGTTGTAATAGGCCATGAAACACAACAATCAAATGTACTGCGTACAATCATATGTCCAGTGGAAGAGTTTTTTTTAAGTTGTAAACTAATGTAAAAAAATTATAAATAAATTAAAAACAAGGAAATGTGACACAAAAATGTCAGAATACGTAAGTCATATATATGTAGCCTAGGTCGTATTATGTGTGGTACGACAAATAGCTGTTGCAATGTTAACGATAAAGAGCATGAAAAAGTTTGTCTTGAAACCCAATTGCATTCACGAACTAAACCAATGCAATTGTGCTATAAAAACCATCAAACAACTGTTCAAGGTAGGCACGATAGTAGAACCCCTATGTAAGACCAACCCGCACTGTGTTGAGTGGATTAATGCTACGACAGAAGCTGCCTCATATACTGATACTTACAAAGAAGATTCCCAAAGTGTGTACGTCAAAATGTAAATTATTGCATCAAGAAACGATTGCATATAGTTTCAAACTTTAAGGAAACTTTTTATCACTAACATACCCCATTAAATGATGAAAGGCAAAATGTATGTCATTTACTGCTTTTTCGGTGTTCGTACAGTGAGACTGCTGCATGAAGCAGACGTTTTAGTTTATTGTTTCTATACTGCTATCTGCATTGATGACACATTCTGCAGGCAATATTCACATATGTTATTGAAGATATCAGCAAGATAATGCCATTTCTACATTTATTTCAGGAGATATTTAACGTACGTGAAAAACTACCGCTTCTTGCAAAACACGTTAATTTATTACTCTTTACTACTGACTCTATTCACAGTGCATTTCGTAGACAGTATTCGCATATGTCGGTGAATATGTTGTGTACGACTTCGTACATAATAGTAATGATAGGTGCGCCACAGAATAGTGTGGCAAGTGTCGTTGTAGGGAAGCTGGACAGGAGCAGATATTATTAGTGAACAGGTTAACGCAGCAAACTGAAGATTTACTTACTTGTATTTCTCCAAATAGACCAAAACTCATTACAGGGTCCAGCTGTCATAACAGTGACATAGATGGAGTCGGATCAGCTAATAGGTTGCCTCTGTGTAGCTACAAGCAGGAGTGGGGCTGAGCCACTGCTGCCGGCATCCTACATTATGGCGGGCAAGGAGTGCCCGTAGAACAGTGCCTTTGGCGTGAGGCTCAGCAGACCTACACGTCTGGGTCCGTCAGATCCCGTGCGACCACTACTAATGGGAGATGGAAACTTGTCATTCGGTTGTTATGACCCCTGTGTGGGTCTTCTATACATGATGCCACAGAAAGCTCCTATAAAAGTACATCTGACACAAAAAATAAAAAAATGACGCACCATGAATTAATTATCCGAATGGGACGAAACTGATAGATGTGTGTACATGTAGGGAGTGATGATTACAATAGCAAAAAAATTGGATGATGTAGTCAAGAGAAAGAGCTTCAAAAATTGAGAATATCACTAATGAGTTTGTTCACTTCTGGCCCTTATGAAAATTGGTATTCTGTTTGGCACTGATTGATCGAGTTCTTAGATTCCTTCAAAGGGATACCATGCACAGTTCTGTCCAGCTGGCACGTTAAGTCGTAAAAATCCTGATATGGTTCATGGGCCCTGCCCACAATGCTCTAAAAATTCTCAACTGGGCAAAGATCCAGCAACCTTACTGGCCAAAAACAGGTTTTAGCAAGTTTGAAGACATGCACTAGGAACTTTTCCTATGTGCAAGTATGCATTGTCTTGCTGGGAGGTAAGCCCAAGATAGCTTAACATGAAGGGCAGCAAACAGGGCGTTGAAAATCGTCATGATAGATGAGCTCCGCTTTCAACTGAGACCTGATGACCAACTAAAGCGTGTTTACAGACGTCGTGGACTGCAGTGGGATACAGACCTCACTGTTGCCCACCATACGGCCCTACAGCTGGGAGTAACAGTCTGGGTTGCCATTTCATTTCATAGCAGAACCCGTTTGTTTGTCATCCGCGGCACCTTTACAGGATGGTGGTACGTCGACAATCGTGATGCCTCGTTCTGTTGCCCTCCATGGAAAGCCAACTTTGGCTTACATTTCAGCAAGATAATGCCCGACCGCACGCGTCGAGAGTTTCTACTGCTTGTCTTCGTGCTTCGCAACCCCCGCTGTTTCCATCGACGAAGCCGAATCTCTCTCCAATTGAGAATACTTGGAGAAAGGTGGGCAGGGCCATCCAACCAGCTCGGGATTTTGACAATCTAGCACGCCAATTGGACAGAATTTGGCACGATATTGCTGAGGGCATCTAACAACTCTATCATCCTAGTATGCATACCCTGTGTCCAATCGACTCGGAGAGAATTTTAACTTTTAAATTGTGTGTGACTTACTTGAAATTGTACCCCCAGTCGTCAGGTGTGCTCTCTTGCAGTGTTCAATAACACTTGGAAGCGATGTAGAAGCCGGCCGTGTGGCATCGTCCGCTCTGAGTGGACATGTGGCCGCTTCATCAGCATGGTCCGAGCAGGCACAAGGGAGGAGGGGTTTATTAGTTATTGGGAGCTCAAACGTTAGGCGGGTGATGGAGCCTCTTAGGGAAATAGTGGAAAGGTCGGGGAAGAAGGCCAGTGTTCACTCTGTCTGCTTGCCGGGGGGGGGGGGGGGGGGGGGGTCTCTTCCGAGATGTGGAGGCCCTGCCGGCGGCGATAGAGAGCACTGGGTGCACCCGACTGCAAATTATTGATCATGTCGGCACCAATGGCTCCTGCCGTCTGGGTTCAGAGGTCATCCTCAGTTCGTACAGGCGGTTGGCGGAGTTGGTGAAGGCGGAAGGCCTCGCTCGCGGGGTGGAATCTCAGCTAACTATTTGTAGTATCGTTCCCAGAGCTGATCGCGGTCCTCTGGTTTAGAGCCTAGTAGAAGGCTTAAACCAGAGGCTCAGACGATTCTGCGGAGATATGGGGTGCAAATTTCTCGTCCTCCTCTATCGGGTGGAGAAATGTAGGGTCCCCCTAAATACGTCAAGCGTGCACTACACGCAGGAAGCGGCTGCAAGGATAGCGGAGTATGTGTGGAGTGCACATGTGGGTTTTTTAGGTTAGGGAATTCCCTCCCTAGGCCCGACAAGACGCCTCCTGAGATGCGGTAAGGTAGGAGTAGGCAAAATGCAACAGGGAATAATAATATTAATGTGCTAATAGTAAACGCAGGAGCGTCTATTGAAAGGTACCAGAACTGCTCTCATTAATAAACGGTCACAATGCCCACATAGTACTAGGGACAGAAAGTTGGCTGAAACCAGACGTGTCGTCAGAAGACATCACTCAGCCACAACAGTCTGAAATGATGTGTTGACAGGTCTGCGGCTGCAGCAGCGCAGCCGGCCGGTGTGGCCGAGCGGTTCTAGGAGCTTCAGTCTTGAACCGCGTGACCGCTACGGTCGCACGTTCGAATCCTGCCTCGGGCATGGATGTGTGTGATGTCCTTAGGTTACTTAGGTTTAAGTACTTCTAAGTTTTATGGCACTGGTGACCTCAGAAGTTAAGTCACATAGTGCCCAGAGCCATTTGAAACATTTTTTGAAACCAGACGTAAACAGTAATGAAATCCCAAACTCAGATTTGAATGTATACCTCAGAGACAGGCTGGACAGTGAAGGGGGAGGCGTGTTTATAGCGATAAGAAGTGCAATAGTATCGAACGAAATTGACGGAGATCCGAAACGTGAAATAATTTGGGTGAAGGTCACGGTTAAAGCAGGCTCAGGCATGGTAATTGGATGTCTCTATAGCCCCCCTGGCTCAGCAGCTGTTGTGGCTGGGCACTTGAAGGACAATTTGGAAAATAGTAGATTTCCCCACCATGCTATAGTTCTCGGTGGATACTTTAATTTGCCGGATATGGACCGGGAGACTCAAACGTCCATAGCGGGTGGCAGAGACAAAGAATCCAGTGAAATTTTTTAAAGTGCTTTATCTGAAAACTACCTTGAGCAGTTAAACAGAGAACCGACTCGTGGCGATAACATATTAGACCTCCTGGTGACAAACAGACCCGAACTATTTTAAACAGTTAACGCAGAAAGGGAATCAGCGATCATAAAGCGGTTACTGCATAGATGATTTCAGCCGTAAATAGAAATATTAAAAAAGGTAGAAAGATTTTTCTGTTTAGCAAAAGTTACAAAAAGTAGATTACAGAGTACCTGACGGCTCAAAACAAAAGTTTTGTCTCAAGTACAGATAGTGTTGAGGATGAGTGGACAAAGTTCAAAACCATCGTAAAATATGCGTTAGATGGGTATGTGCCAAGCAAGATCGTAAGAGATGGAAAATAGCCACCGTGGTACAACAACCGAGTTAGAAAACTGCTGCGGAAGCAAAGGGAACTTCACAGCAAACATAAACATAGCCAAAGCCTTGCAGACAATCAAAAATTACGCGAAGCCCAAATGTAGTGTGAGGAGGGCTATGCGAGAGGCGTTCAATGAATTCGAAAGTAAAGTTCTATGTACTGACTTGGTAGAAAATCCTAAGAAATTTTGATCTTAAGTCAAAGCGATAGGTGGATCAAAACAAAATGTACAGACACTCTGAGACCACAATGGTACTGAAACAGAGGATGACAGACTGAAGGCCGAAATATTAAATGTCTTTTTCCAAAGCTGTTTCACAGAGGAAGACTGCACTGTAGTTCCTTCTCTAGATTGTCGCACAGATGACAAAATGGTAGATATCGAAATAGACGACAGAGGGACAGAGAAACAATTAAAATCGCTCAAAAGAGGAAAGGCCGCTGGACCTGATGGGATACCAGTTCGATTTTACACAGAGTACGCGAAGAAATTTGCCCCCCTTCTTCCAGCGGTGTACCGTCAGTCTCTAGAAGAGCGTAGCGTTCCAAAGGATTGCAAAAGGGCACAGATCATCCCCGTTTACAAGAAGGGAAGTCGAACAGATGTGAAGAACTATAGGCCTATATCTCTAACTTCGGTTGTAGAATTTTGGAACATGTTTTATGTTCGAGTTGTTGCTCTGGTCTTCAGTCCTGAGCCTGGTTTGATGCAGCTCTCCGTGCTAATCTATCCTGTGCAAGCTCCTTCATCTCCCATTACCTACTGCAACCTATATCTTTCTGAATCTGCTTAGTGTATTCATCTCTTGGTCTCCCTCTACGATTTTTACCCTCCACGCTGCCCACCAATGCTAAATTTGTGATCCCCTGGTGCCTCAGAACATGTCCTACCAACCCATCCCTTCTTCTGGTCAATTTGTGCCACAAACTTCTCTTCTCCCCAATCCTATTCAATACTTCCTCATTAGTTATGTGATCTGCCCATCTAATCTTCAGCATTCTTCTGTAGCACCACATTTCGAAAGCTCTATTCTCTTCTTGTCCAAACTATTTATCGTCCACGTTTCACTTCCATACATGGCTACACTCCATACAAATACTTTCAGAAACGACTTCCTGACACTTAAATCTATACTCGCTGTTAACAAATTTCTCTTCTTCAGAAACGCTTTCCTTGCCATTGCCAGTCTACATTTTATATCCTCCCTATTTCGACCATCATCAGTTATTTTGCCCCCCAAATACCAAAACTCCTTCACTACTTTAAGTGTCTCATTTCCTAATATAATCCCCTCAGCATCACCCGACTTAATTCGACTACATTCCATTATCCTCGTTTTGCTTTTGATGATGTTCATCTTACATCCTCCTTTCAAGACACTCTCCATTCCGTTCAACTGCTCTTCCAAGTCCTTTGCTGTCTCTGACAGAATTACAATGCCATCGGCGAACCTCAACGTTTTTTTTTCTTCTCCCTGGATTTTAATACCTACTACAAATTTTTCTTTTGTTTCCTTTACTGCTTGCTCAATACACAGATTGAATAACATCGGGGAGAGACTACAACCCAGTCTCACTCCCTTCCCAACCACTGCTTCCCTTTCACGCCCCTCGACTCTTATATCTGCCATAAGGTTTCTGTACAAATTGTAAATAGCCTTTCGGTCCCTGTATTTTACCCCTGCCACCTTTAGAATTTGAAAGAGAGTATTCCAGCCAACACTGTCAAAAGCTTTCTCTAAGGCTACAAATGCTAGAAACGTAGGTTTGCCTTTCCTTAATCTTTCTTCTAGGATAGGTCGTAAGGTCAGTATTGCCTCACGTGTTCCAACATTTCTACGGAATCCAAACTGATCTTCCCCGAGGTCGGCTTCTACCTGTTTTTCCATTCGTCTGTAAATAATTCACGTTAGTATTTTGCAGCTGTGACTTATTAAACTGAAAGTTCGGTAATTTTCACATCTGTCAACACCTGCTTTCTTTGGGATTGGAATTATAATATTCTTCTTGAAGTCTGATGGTACTTCGCCTGTCTCGTACATCTTGCTCACCAGATGGTAGAGTTTTAACAGGACTGGCTCTCCCAAGGCCGTCAGTGGTTCTAATGGTATGTTGTCTACTCCCGGAGCCTTGTTTCGACTCAGGTCTTTCAGTGCTCTGTCAAACTCTTCACGCAGTATCGTGTCTCCCATTTCACCTTCATCTACATGCTCTTCCATTTCCATAATATTGTTCTCAAGTACATCGATCTTGTATAGACCCTCTATATACTCCTTCCACCTTTCTGCTTTCCCCTCTTTGCTTAGAACTGGGTTTCCATCAAAGCTCTTGATATTCATGCAAGAGGCTCTCTTTTCTCCAAAGGTCTCTTTAATTTTCCTGTAGGCTGTATCTATCTTACCCATAGTGAGATAAGCCTCTACATCCTTACATTTGTCCTCTAGCCATGACTGCTTAGTCAATTTGCACTTCCTGTCAATCTCATTTTTGAGACGTTTGTATTCCTTTTTCCCTGCTTCATTTACTGCATTTTTATATTTCCTCCTTTCACCAATTAAATTCAATATTTCTTCTGTTACCCAAGGATATCTACTACCCCTCGCCTCTTTACCTACTTGATCCTCTGCTGCCTTCACTACTTCATCCCTCAGAGCTACCCATTCTTCTTCTACTGCATTTCTTTCCCCCATTTCTGTCAATTGTTCTCTTATGCTGTCCCTGAAACTCTGTACAACCTCTGGTTTACTCAGTTTATCCAGGTCCCATCTCCTTAAATTCCCACCTTTTTGCTATTTCCTCAGTTTTAATCTACAGTTCATAACCACTAGATTGTGGTCAGAGTCCCCATCTGCCCCTGGAAATGTCCTACAATTTAAACCCTGGTTCCTAAATCTCTGTCTAACCATTATATAATCTATCTGATAGCTTTTAGTAACTCCAGGATTCTTCCATGTATACCACCTCCTTTTATGATTCTTGAACCAAGTGTTAGCTATGATTAATTTATGCTCTGTGCAAAATTCTATCAGACGGCTTCCTCTTTCATTTCTTAGCCCCAATCCATATTCTCCTACTATGTTTCCTTCTCTCCCTATTCCTACTATCAAATTCCAGTCACCCATGACTATTAAATTTTCGTCTCCCTTCACTACCTGAATAAATTCTTTTATCTCATCATACATTTCTTCAAAATCTTCGTCATTTGCAGAGCTAGTTGGCATATAAACTTGTACTACTGTAGTGGGCATGGGCTTCGTGTCTATCTTGACCACTATAATACGTTCACTATGCTGTTTGTAGTAGCTTACCCGCACTCCTATTTTTTTTATCCATTATTAAACCTACTCCTGCATTACCCCTATTTGATTTTGTATTTATAAACCTGTATTCACCTGACCAGAAGTCTTGTTCCTCCTGCCACCGAACTTCACTAATTCCCACTATATCTAACTTTAACTTATCCATTTCCCTTTTTAAATATTCTAACCTACCTGCCGGATTAAGGGATCTGACATTCCACGCTCCGATCCGTAGAATGCCAGTTTTCTTTCTCCTGATAACGACGTCCTCTTGAGTGGTCCCCGCCCGGAGATCCGAATGGGGGACTATTTTACCTCCGGAATATTTTACCGAGGAGGACGCCATCATCATTTAACCATACAGTAAAGCTGCATGCCCTCGGGAAAAATTACGGCTGTAGTTTCTCCCTTGCTTTCAGCCGTTCGAGTATAATGACTTTTATGGAGACTAGAAATCTACTCTGTAGGAATCAGCATGGGTTTCGAAAAAGACGTTCGTGTGGAACCCAGCTCGCGCTATTCGTCCACGAGACTCAGAAGGCCATAGACACGGGTTCCCAGGAAGGTGCCGCGTTTCTTGACTTCCGCAAGGCCTTCGATGCAGTTCCCCACAGTCGTTTAATGAACAAAGTAAGAGCATATGGACTATCAGACCAATTGTGTAATTGTGTTGAAGAGTTCCTAGATAACAGAACGCAGCATGTGATTCTCAATGGAGAGAAGTCTTCCGAAGTATGAGTGATTTCAGGTGTGCCGACGGGAGTGTCGTAGTACCGTTGCTATTCACACTATACATAAATGTCCTTGTGGATGACATCGGATGTTCACTGAGGCTTTTTGCGGATTATGCTGTGGTATATCGAGAGGTTGTAACAATGGAAAATTGTACTGAAATGCAGGAGGATCTGCAGCGAATTGACGGATGGTGCAGGGAATGGCAATTGAATCTCAATGTAGACAAGTTTAATGTGCTGCGAATACAAAGAAAGAAAGATCCCTTATCATTTAGCTACAATATAGGTCAGAAACTAGAAGCAGTTAATTCCATAAATTATCTGGGAGTACTTATTAGGAGTGATTTAAAATGGAATGATCGTATAAAGTTGATCGTCGGTAAAGCAGATGCGTGACTGAGATTCATTCGAAGAACCCTAAGGAAATGCAATCCGAAAACAAAGGAAGTAGGTTACAGTACGCTTCTTCACCCACTGCTTGAATACTGCTCAGCAGTGTGGGATCCGTACCAGATAGAGTTGATAGAAGAGATAGAAAAGATCCAACGGAGAGCAGCGCGCTTCGTTACAGGACCATTTATTAATCACGAAAGCGTTACGGAGATGATAGATAAACTCCAGTGGAAGAGACGCTCAGTAGCTCGGTACAGGCTTTTGTTGAAGTTTCGAGAACATACCTTCACCAAAGAGTCAAGCAGTATATTGCTCGCTCCTACGTATATCTCGCGAAGAGACCATGAGAATAAAATCAGAGAGATTAGAGCCCACACAGAGGCATACCGACAATCCTTTCCACGAACAATACGAGACTGGAATAGTAGGGAGAACCGATAGAGGTTCTCAAGGTACCCTCCACCACACACCGTCAGGTGGCTTGCGCAGTATGGATGTAGATGTTAGAAATCTCTACCATTAGTCGTAATCGCCACTTATATTTTCTTTTAATGTCACATATTTACATAACATGGGTCTGAAGGACCCTGTGTTTATGTTGTAGTAGTATGTAGTTGTATGTAGACTGGGTTATAAACTTACATTTTCTTGAAATTCAGAGGATACGTTATCGACTCGCATACTTCTTTACCGTGATTGCACGAAATAAGGTGTTACAACTTGCCACTCTGTTCAGCTGTCAGATGGCGTATTACTCTGATGTGCAAGAGAGCGAAGCATTGTAGCGGATGGTTATGAGTATCTCAAACAGTATAGAATTGTTGCAGGAGTTTCTCACACAGCAGCAGTGTGATTGACATTCGATACTCATTCGCATGAACGTAAGGGTCACATGTAGCACTAAACAGTAGCATGAACACTAGTTATATTCATGAAGTACTCACGTTGTTTCTTTGTGTTATTCTTTTCCAGACAGAATGTCGCAGTTAACGTCTAAAAGAAGGAGCAGGAAACAAGAAGTGTGTAGGAATGAGATTGAAATATTTTAAATGTATGTGAAATAAGCAAGGGGTCACAAGCACTACCAAAACGGCTGAAACTACTTCAGTCAGATTGTTATCCATCTGGAAAGAAATGCTGCGAGGGTAGGAATAACCACCCTGCTGTTGGTGATAGGATAAAGTATAGAGAGAAGCGCTAAGGAGGAGATGGACAGATGGAGAGGAGGAAGGAGTAGTTGGATACGATAGGGAGAGAAGGAAAGGGACAGGGAGAGGTTGAGGATGAAAAGGACAAAGGGAGGAGACGGACAGAGAAAGGAAAGAGGATAAGATGGGCAGAGACGTGGGGCAGGAGATGGGCAGAGGGTGACGGTGGAGGAGGTGGACCGAGAGAAAGGAAGCAGGAAATGGACAGAGAGGGGAGAAGGAGGAGATGAACGAAGAGAGGGAGAAGAAGGAGGCATACTAACGTAATCTCAGTGTTCTCAGTTAGTACGATAATAGATGTGCTTTGCCAGTAGCGTTGCCAGCTGTCTTACTACTCTCTCTCTCCATCTTGTTTCATCTCAGTGTGGCGTGCGGAGACTTCAGTTATTTGAAATTGTTGTCCCTTACATTAATTACTATTGTATAGATAAGTCTGTGGCCGCTATTCTTGGGTATCTTTGTGAAAATGCAATAAAATTACAGTTAATACTTCGAGTTTTCTGTGCAGTCCTTGACTCTCCTCTAACGACTGCTGCAACACTAATGATAGGAACTAAGAAAGTGAAAGTCAGTCGGAATATATTTTCAAAATATGCCTTTTTTAAAATTTAGAACAACACTACTTTTCAGGCTACAGAAAATATAATTTTTCAAGTATTAAAAGAATGTCAATTTGTATCCCGAGTGGTTAATAATCCTTCGTACACAAACAAGTAAAAGCTGACCCCAAAGTCTCACTGCACATCAGACGTAATAAACGACAGGTCCATGGAACACGATTTCGGTATTTCAAAAGAGCCGCTGAATGGATATGTACCGTCTGACAGGGCGGCGAAAACACAGAATTTTTTCGTTGATAATCTGCAAACCTGCCGAGCGGAAATTTGTTTTGCGCTTTTCTCGCCAACCACAGCGCCCTGCCCTGCAGTTGACGTTCCGTCTTCCGGTGGCGACCACGTAGTTGTATCTCGCTTCCGGCCGCAAACCTGCAGTCAGAACGCTGAATCCTATGAATAATAAACACCATATCCTACACGGAATTCCACCTCCGCAGGAAGCACGACACTTGAAGTTTTCAAAAGACAGTACTAATAACTACTACATTACAGAGTAAATTTTCATTTTACTTGTTATTTCTATACCCTCCTCTGATAGTTGTTACATACATTTCTGATAAAAAAAAAGGGGAAGCACTCTAAAGAAACGGTCTCAACACCATATCCTACACGGAACTCCACCTCCGCAGGAAGCACGACACTTGAAGTTTTCAAAAGACAATACTAATAACTATTACATTACAGAGAAAATTTTCATTTTACTTGTTATTTCTACACTCTCCTCTGATAGTTGTTACATACATTTTCTGACAAAAAAAGGGGAAGCACCCTAAAGAAACGGTCTGATTTTAATAACCTCGTACACATACTCAGTATCGGCCTGTTTGTAAATGATAAGAGTTTCAGTTCTCTGTGACAGGTAGGTGATGATGATGGTGATATGGGCATACAGCAGCAGTGTCTTTAGCAACAGTACCACAGTCTGTAAGTCGAGTGTGCGTAAAGGAAGCAAAATTATTAAAACTGGAACTGCAAATATAAACATAAAGAACCTTTTAAAAACATGTGCACAAATACCTCCCCCCCCCCCCCCGCCAACACACAAACACACACACAGAGCTACTAGAATCACATTGTCAGATCTAGAACTTACATTTAAAAAAGGAAAAGAATCAGTAGAAAGAATCAAAATTGTATATCTTCTGGTTCATTGATGCAATAAAATCTCCAACGTAAAAATCAAGTTGGAGTCTGGGTACTAAAAAGAAATTGAAATATGGCCACACACTTCCAGTTACCAGCTAAAACAGAGAACACATACCTACCTAAATCTGTTCCAGCTCATTTATCATCACAAAAAATGTGCTCAAAATGTGGTGTACAGCAATTTGCAAGCTACAGAATGGGGGACCTCTCGCCGGAGAAGAGCGCTATGTATTAGGGTATAGTGTCCAAATCTCAGAAGGAATAGGGCCACTTTATCACACCAGACTGAGCAGCATTAGGTACAACGTGACTGGACAGTTGGCTGCACCAACAGCGGCTTGCACCGTGGTGACAAAAGTCATGGGACACCTCTTAACATCGTGTCGGACCTCCTACTGCCCAATGTGGTGCAGCAGCTCGACGTGCGAAAGTGTTGCCCGTGTAGCATTTCGTGCACGAATCGACCTCCCGATTACGCCCCACAGGATTCATCTCGAGTGATCATATCATACCCTTGAACTGTCCAAAATTTTCTTTAAATTAAACACGAACTGTTTTGCATGGTGACATGGCGCATTTTATCTGCAAAAATGCCATCGTTTTTTGGGAATATGAAGTCCATGAATGGCTGCAAATGGTCTCCGAGTAGCGAACATAACCAATTTCAATCATTGAATAGTTCATTTAGACCAGAGGACCCAGTCGATTCCATATAAAGACGGCCGACAACACTATGAAGTCACCACCAGCATGCACAGTGACTTTTTGACAACTATGGTCCATGGTTTCGTGGGGTCTGCGACATGCTCGAACCCTTCTATCAGCTCTTAAATGAAAACGGGACTCATCTGACCAAGCCACGGTTTTCCAGTCGTCTAGTGACCGACCGATGTTCAGAAGCCCAGGGGAAGCACTGCAGGTGATCTCGTACTGCTAGCAGAGGCACTCGCGTCTGTCGTCTGTTGCTATAGCCCATTTGCGCTAGATTTCGCCGCATTCTCCTAACTACTATGTTCGTTGTGCGTTTCGCATTGATTTCTGTGGTTATTTCAACCAGTGCTGCTTGTCTGTTAGCACTGAATACGCAAATGCCGCCGCTCCCAGTAATTATGTGAAGGGTATCGCAGACTGCGTTGTCCGTGGTGAGAGGTAATACCTGACATTTGATATTCTCGGCACGTTCTTGACGGTGTAGATCTCGGAATACTGTATTACATAACGGTATCAGAAAGGTCCCATGCGTCTAGCTCCTACTACATTACCGCGTTCAGAGTCTCTTCATTCCCGTCGTGCGTCCATAATAGCGTCGGAAGCCTTTCCACTTGACTTACCTGCCTGTGAGTGACAGCTCCGACAATGCGCTGCCATATTATGCCTTGTATATGCGATACAGCTTCCATCTCTATACGTGCATACTGCTATCCCATGACTTCCGTTACCTCAGTGTATTGTCAATCACTGCCAGTCATTTCTCAACCCAACAGTGGTGTGGATGTTCGACGTTATTGTGAAGAGTTAGTGGTGACTTCAATTTACCCTCAATATGTTGGTGAAGGTACGCTTAAAACATTCCAAATTGTACTAAATGCAATCTCTGAAAATTATTTCTAGCAGTTAGTTAATGAGCCCAATCGAATAGTAAGCGTTTGAGAAAACACACTTGACATGTCATCAACAAATGATCCTGAACAAATAATGCGCATCAAAACTGAAACAGGGACAAGTGAACACAGCGTTGTCATGGGCAGTCTGAAGACCCTAATTCCCAAATCTTCCAGAATTAAACGAAAAATATATCTATTCAAAAAAGTAGATAAATCTTCACTTGACGCCTTCCTCAGGGAGGGTCTCCACCGCTTCTCAGTTAACACTGTATGTGCAGACCAGATGTAACTTGAATTCAAAGAAATAGTATCGACAGCAACTGATAGATTTATACCAAATAAATTCATAAACGACTAAGCTAATTCCCCTTGGTATACAAAACGGTTCGGAAGACAGTTGCAGAAACAACGATAAAGGCATGCCAAATTTAAACGAAGACAAAATCCCCAAGATCGACGACCTTTTACAAAAGCTCGGAAATTACTACGGACTTCAATGAGAGAGCTTACAATAGCTTTCAAGACGAAACTTCGTCTCGAAACCTGGCAGAAAATCCAAAGATATTCTGGTCGTATGTGAAGTTTGCAAGCGGCAAGATACAGCCAATGCCCTCTCTGCGCGATAGCAATGGAAAAACACTACTGGCCATTAAAATTGCTACACCAAGAAGAAATGCAGATGATAAACGGGTATTCATTGGACAAATATATTATACTAGAACTGACATGTGATCACATTTTCACGCAATTTGGGTGCATAGATCCTGACAAATCAGTACCCAGAACAACCAACTCTGGCCGTAATAACGGCCTTGATACGCCTGGGCATTGAGTCAAACAGAACTTGGATGGCGTGTATAGGTACAGCTGCCCGTGCAGCTTCCACACGATACCACATTTCACCAAGAGTAGCGACTGGCGTATTGTGACGAGCCAGTTGCTCGGCTACCATTTACCAGACGTTTTCAGTTGGTGAGAGATCTGGAGAATGTGCTGGCCAGGGCAGCAGTCGAACATTTTCTGTATCCAGGAAAGCCCGTACTGTACCTGCATCATGTGGTCGTGCTTTATCCTGCTGAAATGTAGGGTTTTGCGGGGATCGAATGAAGGGTAGAGCCACGGGTCGTAACACATCTGAAATATAACGTCCACTGTTCAAAGTGCAGTCAAAGCGAACAAGAGGTGACCGAGATGTGTAACCAATGGAACCCCATACCATCACGCCGGGTGAGACGCTACTATGACGATGACGAATACAGGCTTCCAATGTGCGTTCACCGCGATGTCTCCAAACATGGATGCGACCATCATGATGCTGCAAACAGAATCTGAATTCATCAGAAAAAATGACGTTTTGCCATTCGTGCACCCAGGTTCGTCGTTGAGTACAGCATCTCAGGCGCTCCTGTCTATGATGCAGCGTCAAGGGTAACCGCAGCCATGGTCTCCGAGCTGATAGCCCATGCTGCTGCAAACGTCGTCGAACTGTTCATGCAGATGGTTGTCTTGCAAACGTCCCCATCTGTTGACTCAGCGATCGAGACGTGGCTGCACGATCCGTTACAGCCATGCGGATAAGATGCCTGTCATCTCGACGAGGCCGTTGGAATCCAGTACGGCGTTCTGTATTACCCTCCTGAACCCACCGATTCCATATTCTGCTAACAGTCATTGGATCTCGACCAACGCGAGCAGCAATGTCGCGATACGATAAACCGCAATCGCGATAGGCTACAATCCGACCTTTATCAAAGTCGGAAACGTAATGGTACGCATTTCTCCTCCTTACACGAGGCATCACAGCAACATTTCACCAGGCAACGCCGGTCAACCGCTGTTTGTTTATGAGAAATCGGGTGGAAACTTTCCTGATGTCAGCACGTTGTAGGTGTCACCACGGGCACCAACCTTGTGCGAATGCTCTAAAAAGCTAATCATTTGTATATCACAGCACTTTTCCCTGTCAGTTAAATTTCGCGTCTGTCGCACGTCATTTTCATGGTGTAACAATCTTAATGGCCAGTAGTGTACTATCGATGACAGTGCTGCTAAAACTGTGTTACTAAACACAGCCTTCCGAAATTCCCTCACCAATGACGACGATGTAAGCATTTTAGAATCCGAATCAAAAAAACTGTCAACATCACTCACATAGAAGTAGATATTGTCGAAGTACTGAAGCAACTTAAATGATTTAATAAAAGCAAGTTTTCCGGTCCGGACTGTATGCCAAATAGGTTCCTCTCAGAGTGCAATAGTTGGAACTTGACAATCCTGTGCAACCGGTCGCTCGACGAAAGATCCGTAGGCAAAGACCGGAAAGCTGCAATTGGAGTAATCCACTAAAATTACAAGCCCATTCCATTAACTTCGATATGTAGCAGGATTTTCAAACTATATTGTGTTCGAACATTACCAATTACGTCCAAGAAGAGATTGGTCTATTGACACACAGTCAACACGGATGTAGAAGACATTGTTCTTGTTAAACACAACTAACTCTTTACTCACACGAAGTGTTGAGTGCTATTGAAAAGGGATTTGCAGTTGATTCCGTATTTCTAGATTTCAGAAGGCTTGTGACACCATACCTCACAAGCGGCTTCTAATCAGTTTCCCTATTATCGTCTCAGTTACCCAACTGGATTTGTGATTTCCTGTCAGAGAGGTCACAGTTCGTAATAACTGATGGAAAGGTGTGGAGTAAAACAAAAGTGATTTCTGACGCTCCACAGGGTAGTGTTATAGACCGTCTGCTGTTCCTTATCAACATTAACGGTAAGGAGACAGTGTGAGCAGCGGTGATAGGTTGTTTGTAGATGAGGCTGTCGTTTATCGTCTAATAAAGGCACCAGAAGATCAAAATAAATTGCAGAAGGATTTATAAAAGATGTCTATACTTGCGAAAATTAGCAATTGTCATTAAATAACGAAAAGTGTGAGATCATCCACACAAGTTCTGAAAGGAATACGTTAATTTCCGATTACCCGATGAATCAATCAAATACAATGGTCGTAAATTCAACTTAATACATATGAATTGCAAATACGAACAACTTAAATTGGAAAGAACACAGAAAATGTTGGAGGGAGGCGAGCAGAGGAATGCGAATTATTTGCAGAACACTTAGAAGATGCAGTAGATCTACTAAAGAGACTGCTTACACTACGCTTGTCCGTCCTCTTTTGCAGTACTGTTGCGCGGCGTGAGATCCTTATCTTATAGGATTAGCGGAGTACATTGAGAAAGAGGGGTGAGAGAGATTCTAATACGATACAGGTTTTGGAGTGGGCATCATTAAAACAAAGACGTTCCTCGATGCAGAGGGATTTTCTCACGAACACGAAATTGTGCAGATGTACATGACAACATGCAGGGAAGTAGCATATTTTGTCGTAGTTTGTACCCTCCAGATGTCATCGGCATTTCGATCAGCTGTTTAATTTTCCCAAATTCCCAAGTGCCCTTGTACCCAGCAGAGTGATACCTGTATTTACTTTCCTGACTATTGAAGGAAGTACAGTTGGTCAAGTATTAACTACGTCATGTCTCCTACACGAAAAATGTGCAGAAACGATTGTAGTTCACTAAGGAAGTCTGAAGAGGCTACGCCACGCATCCGGTATATCCCGTTTCCAACAAAACATCGATCACCCATTCTCAATAATGTCTAGCATTATCGTTCATCAGCGCGAAGTCTAGGTCCACAGTACCTCGCAACAACCGCTCTTCAGGTTCCACGATCTCGGCGCGATACCTGACAGTAGTTAAAACTTGCCATTTCACCCGTAAAATTTCGTGGAGAGATTTTCGCCAGGTCAACATAGTTCCTGCCCACATCATTAGGGATCCTCCTCAATATCGGTCTCTTTCTACAATGTTTGGATCCCAAAATCGTGTTCCACATACCCTCCAGTTGTGAATAGATCGACAGTCATTCTCCAGACCAAACAGCGACTCATCTGTGAAAAGAACATTGGCTTACTCTTTGACCATAAGGGTGGCATTTTGACGATTCTACTCTGGACGTCGCCTTCTGTGAAGACGCGTCAAAGGTACAAATACAGCAGGTCTCCGACAATAAAAGCCGCTCTACCGAAGCCTTCTGGACACCATTTGATTTAATGGAATATGTCCAGTGGATGGTGCGAGGTCAGATGCCAGTACTAAGGCGGTTTCATTGTGTCATCCCGTACAATTTTTCTGACTATAGCAGCACTCAGACAATAGAACTACATTCCCAAACGTAGGATGCCGTTGGCAACACAGCACAAACGCCTGCGTAAGGTGTGATGCAGTATTCGTGAAGCACGGTCTGTTCATGGTTGACGTCGCACTGTGCGCAGTGATGTCCTGCGGTTCTCCACTACTTTGAATGATTATCGTCGGTGACTACGGCAGCGACCTGGAAAGAGGTTCCACTCTTCCAACGCTTTTGGAAAGGGTCACGGGCATCAAGATGTGGAGAGCCATTAGGTACGACTTCCGGTCGTGGCTACCATGATTGAAGCCCCTCTGATGGCACACCCTTACGTCATGACATCCTACGCTCTCACAGTACTTTATGACGTTCCTATTTATCAACAGGACAATGCTCGTCGCACAAGGCGTATATTTCTCTTTATTGTGTGAGTGATGTTGAGATACTTACGTAGTCAGGAATATCGCCAGGTTTGTCGCTGATAGAACAAGCGTTAGATCAACTCGGACATCAATTCCGTCCCAGTGTCAGTATCAAGGATATCAATGACCAGTTACTACAGTTGTGAGCAAGCTTGAGAGTAAACTGCAACGCAGCCACAGGACGTCATAACGATCAGTGGACTCATATTGAATTTGAACTGTTTTTTGTAATCACTGAAAGAACTTCACATATCTTCTCAATCTGTAAAGTTTCACATACTTTCCTCTTCCCATTCTAGGCGCTTGACCTTTTCAGGTATATTCATGATCCAAACTAGACGACAGTAAGTCACAAATATTACTTGGCGATGCCTGTCAATTGGCAGCCCTTCAAAGTGATATTAAAGTTCATTTCAAAACATTGTTAGAATGAATAGCCACGGATATTGTAGTATCAACCTTAGTTTTTGCGGTTTTTTTTACGAGTATGCTGAAGAGAATTCTGAGTATCCTTAAGAGATGCACACACGTGCTACACATACCGTTACTGCTAGGTGTCAATAACATATGGCTACAAAGAAAAGGTTTGTCTCTGTAGTCAGTAGTCAGCGTGTCTGGTTACTACGCAGAGGTCCCAGATTAGATTCCCTGTTTTGCCAGGAATTTTTCGTTGGAAGTAAGAGTGAAAACGGGTGCACCCAGACGTGTATTTCCAGTTGAGAAGGTAACTGAGAGAGAAGCAGAGGCTTCAAGGTCTAGAAAGCCGAGAACGGACGGGAGAACCATGTACTAATCCCATACTCCATCATAAGGCATCAAAATGACGCCATTGGTGGAGTATGACATGGCGATAGATTGGTCCCAATTGTCCTGGATGGGGCGAGACACGGGGCTATGCGTTTTAGTGAAGCGATACATAGACAGATCAAGGGTAATAATGAAGGGTGGAAAGCATGACAGGAAGAACGTAAGGACAAAGAGCGGTAACGTATGTGGATGAGAGAAGATGAATTTGTGGTAGAATGGTAAATTTTAGTTTATTTCTAAAAAATTGAATCTAGTACCTTATGAAACACAAGTGGCCATTTAAAAATTTATATTACGTAAAACAAAGAACAAATGTTTTCAGTCACATTCGTGATTTTATTTCGATGTGTGATGCACTTCGAGCCCTGGGGGCTAGTCTCCAGATTTAGTTCTTGTCCTGGCAAGATTACGATGGTGTATTACAAAGCTGGCACATTAGGAATATAAGCTTTCAAAACAAATAAATATCGAAAATTAGCTTATTGTTTCCAGTGGTTGATACATAGTTTTTGAAGCAAGGTATGAGTAATTATGTTTATGTGTGCGTATACATTTTTCGTTCTGCAGTACATTTTGTAAACACAAGTAAAAAAAAATTGGAAGTGTAAAGATGCTGCATCTTATATTTGGAATTGAGTTTACAAAATGTACTGTAGAACGGAAAGTGAATATGTGTTCATAAACATGATTACTCATGCAGTGCTTCAAAAACCATGTATCCACCACTGGAAAAAGTAAATTATTTTTCGATTTTTATCTATTTTGTAAACATACTCATCCCATGCCCAGGTTCTCGGGTTCGATTCCCGGCGGGGTCAGGGATTTTCTCTGCCTCGTGATGGCTGGGTGTTGTGTGCTGTCCTTAGGTTAGTTAGGTTTAAGTAGTTCTAAGTTCTAGGGGACTTATGACCACAGCAGTTGAGTCCCATAGTGCTCAGAGCCATTTGAACCATTTTTGGTAAACATACTCACATGGTACCCGCTTTGAAATAGACCACTGTAAGCTCACCATGACCAAAATTAACATAAATTAGGAAAAATAATAGATGTATATTGTCGATGCGCCTAAAGATAAGCACCCATTCATTGTTTTTCGTTTTACGAAAGTAATACATTCACGGAAGCAACACTGTCAGAAATTAATAAATTTAATTTATATTATCTGTTCAATTCAGTCTCAAGATGTACTCTGTGTGAAAGACGATGGAATGGATTCAATGTACTAACGATTCTTCGCGAAAGCAGATGTAAATCCTGAGAGCAGAGGAGCAAAATAATTTATTTTTGAGTTCTATTTATAAAGTACTGTTGTTTAAGTATTGTGTCACTGATGTGTTTTACTAGACGCTAATAGAATGAAAGGAAATATTCGGCGCCGGCCGCGGTGGTCTAGCGGTTCTGGCGCTGCAGTCCGGAACCGCGGGACTGCTACGGTCGCAGGTTCGAATCCTGCCTCGGGCATGGGTGTGTGTGATGTCCTTAGGTTAGTTAGGTTTAAGTAGTTCTAAGTTCTAGGGGACTTATGACCTAAGATGTTGAGTCCCATAGTGCTCAGAGCCATTTTTGAAATATTCGGCGAAGGAGTGCCGAAATTTAAAGCCTACGATTTTTCATATGAAAACTCTTAAATCTTTTGAAATAAAACAAACGTTATTAAAATTTTACGTCTTTATTCCTCATGTTTAAATATTTATTTCTCAACAAATCATCCTGGCTGCGAACACATTTTTCCCAACGAGAGACTAGATTGTTGATACCGTCCCTGTAGAATGTTTGATTTTGTTGGCGTAGCCACAGCCTCACCTCTGTTTGTACAACTTCATCCTTGTCAAATTGACATCCTCCTTTGGAACGAAAATGGGATCTGGCCAAGTTGGGACTGTATGGTAGATGATCGATGGCAGTAAACCAAATGTGTCGGATTGTTGCAGGTGCCACAGTTCTGTGAACCTTTTGTCCCATTCTCTTCACCTTGTCTTTCTCACCCCAAAAAGCCACATTCGTCAGTTTTGACCTCCACTTCAAATGTGGTTACATTAGTACCTCCGTGCATATAAAACCCACAGACCACCAGCAATACCTCCACTTCGACAGCTGCCACCCATTCCATACCAAGAAGCTTTTCCCATAGAGCTTATCCATGCGCTGCCGTCGCATTTGCAGTGACGGGTAGTGCCTTTGCAGATATATCAAGAGTCTGCCACACACCCACCCTTCGCGTGTCAGTACCACCCAGGACCGGGAACAACTGAGTCACATTCTCCGTCACCATTTCCACTATATCTCGACGTGCCCTGAAATTAGGTGTATTCTACCTAGTATCCTTCCCATCCTGACAACAATGGTATTCTACCGCCCACTGACCGTACGCAATATTCTTTTATATCCCTGATCCACTCTTGCTCACAGTCACTTGCGTCAAGCGCCATAGCCCTGCAACAGACCTAGGTGCAAGACCTACCCCAACAGCATCCCACCACCATCTGCTCCAGTCCGCCATCGTCATCTCGTACTCCATCAAAGGCAAGGCTTCTTGCGAATGCAGTCATGTAATTAAAAACGTAGGCTGACATCAATTCCCCGTTATTAGCGACCTACCAACATAGGTTATAATATTCATATACAGTCGTCTGTTGTTTTTTGTTACCATTCATAGCTACTGGTCGATTTAAGCTTTGCTGCCACACGAATACGTACCACTAACAGGAGACAGTTTAGAGATGTCTGTGAGAACAGAAATAACAACATCTAAAACGTTCTCAGGCCATCGTATCTCAATCGGTCGAAACTGGATAGGTTCACTTCCTTGTCCGTCCGTGTGTTCGATCGTTAAGACCCTTTTTTGGGACCTCTGGAGGTATCAAGTTAAAATTTGTGTCAACTATTAATGTCTACGGTGCCTTAAAGGTGTAGAAATTAAAGTTTTCATGTCAACGCAGCCAAAAGACACGGTCATTGCCATCTAATATTTTAATACTCCCAAAAGCACTCACCAAAATCTATGGATGAACTACCTATATACATAATTACGTTTGTACGGAGCCCTCACAGCGCGTACTTCATTCGCACTTGTCTGGTTTTTATTCTTACCTATTCTCATTCACGCATTACCTAATGGCACAAAAGATACTTTCGTGACTGCTCTCCATACCGTCGTATAGCACCTGACCTGACTGATGTTGAGATATATTGTTTACTCCTCCTGGTGGGGCTTGAGAAACAGCAGCAGCAGATGTTGTCTTCCCTATGTCGAAGCTGTGAATTAATTGACAAGGTCATATAGGTTAGGTACTGCACTGTGACCCATAATTAAGAGAAGAGAAACATGGAAGGGCACAACAAAATTGACCTGATATTTCGAATAAATACGAAGGGCGAAACTATAAAATAACAAAACTATAAAGTATCAGCTTTATATTAAATTGTGTTGATCTGAACTAAGAAGCTTGATGTTAAATTGCTAAAATTTCCAAACATCGTTTCATGCTGGCTGAAATATTCGGTACTCCAATGCTGATTACAAACGCTCGTGTGCCGTAATAACTCGCTAAACAAATACTGTGTGTCAACACCGAAACTCAAAGTGAGAACACCACCGTTCGAAAGGAGGAACGTCAAATGTAATCAGCACGCGCAATATTGCACCAGTAAACAAGTGAGAGTCCAGTCGATGAAATTCTAAATGTGTTTCTGCAATTCAGCGTTATTGTATTGCTGAACGTTTACATTACGCGGTGGGTAACACGGAAGAAGATAACTGGGAAGAGTTACTGAATCCTTGTTTTTGATTGGTTGTGGATGCGAGATTCAACAGTTTCACGATTAACCTAGTTACATAATGTGCAGATCGCAAACTATAGAATAACTGGTTACCGCCATGTAATCTGTAATTATGGTCCAACGTGTCTGCTAGCACACCTTCACTTTCTCTACGGTTTCCGGCTTGTTCTTCTAACAGCGAATGCAGATTAATGCACACGTGAGTAACACATTCATAACGTGATTCTCCTTTACCGTCCCACGACACTTCCCCCCCCCCCCCCTCCCTCCCCCAAGAAAAAGAATCCCGGTTCCTTCAACATATTCACTTCCCGTACAGAATGAGAAGCTCCTCATATTCAGTTGCTAGACAGAAGGAGAAGCAGATTGTAAGAATAGAGGAACGAATACAATGAGCTACGGCACTTGGAGAGTAAATACGAACGCTTTGCAAAACGCCAACCACGCGGTATGTTGTACTAAGTGGGGAAAAAAACCCGCACCATATGTGCAGAGGAAACAACATTAGACGAAAGGCTACTTCACTTGTTATAAGAGTCATTGCATTAATGCTATGACAGCTTATGCAGTTTACAACTTTCCATTCTTTTTGTTGGATGTTTCTTTATCTCTCTCACAAGTCGCCCAATGTCGCACTCAATGAGACTTGCACTTGGTGGCCGAACTTCTCGCCCAGGAACTCCCGGCCACTGACGATCACCTCCATTACATTTTTTCTTTATTTCTGTATCTGACAGTGTTTAGGCACTATGGGCTCTACCCCTATGAATGCCCTCTTAATTGAAGCCCATGAAATCCCAAAGCACCCTTTCCATTCCAGACTGGGGACCATCGACTTTATTTACCTGGAACAGTGCATCGTTCCCCACTCCCCCCCCCCCCCTCCCCGACCGCCACCTCCACTCGTGCTCCAGTGATTAGCCATACGAAGTGGGGTCACCTGTCAACGATAATCATCGGCACAAGTTGACTCACTATTTATCCGCACAATTATGCAATCCTCCCCCATGAACTACCAGTCAGTTATGGAAATTCTACTCATCTATGGTGGATTGTGTAGAGGTAATGGCTGGACTTCTTGTACGCATATGCTGATGGCTCCAAGTTGAGAGATGGAGAAAACGTGGGGATGTGCCTTTCTCTGCCCACAAATACTTGTATAAAAAATGTTTCAACTGCCGAACGGAACTTTTATTTTTTTCTCCAAAATATATAGCCACACTAGAAACCCTAAAATATATCAGCTCCCTTCATGTTTCCTAGGTCCTCGTTTAATCTGATTCCAAGTCTATTTCACAATGTCTAAGGCTTAAGAAGTGGAATTCTAAACCAGTAACCCTACCTTAGCAATTATTTCGCAATACATCCAATGTGATATCCAGAGGCATATAGTAGAATTCCTGTCGCTTAAATCTCGCTGCGGTATATTCCATAGCCAAAAAGCCAGTAATCTAAGTAAAAAAAAGAAATAAACGTAAACTCCGGCACTTTCGTAGACCTCAAACATTCGCCTTTGGAACGGTACCGTCTGGCCACACAGGATGCCTTTCAATAATGCCAAGAAGACTGGATCGTATCTCAACTGTTCAGGGGAAGACACTGCGCCTGTGTTCATCCTGTTACCCTACGCAGACCCTGGTTTCGCTATGTTTGCTTACCAGATCGCTAATACTTATTGACTGCCATACGAGATTCAACCACGATAGCTTTCCAACGCACCTCCACTACTTCAACCTCGCTCTTGGACTGTAATAACACTACAGAAGGTGATATTGATCTCACCCTCTTTGCATGTGTAAAGTGGTAGAGGCACAGACAGTCTTATTTACAACTATCTTGGTTGAAAGTTTCCTATGAGTGCCACCATCCTCCTTTCTATGAATAACGCTGCATGTAAGAAGAAATTCTACCAATCAACCGAAGACGACTCTCCGCCTTCCCCACAACTGCCGTTACATGCTTGTCCCACTTCACATCGCTCTGCAATGTTATGCCCAAATATTTAATCGACGTGACTGTGTCAAGCACTACACTACTAATGGAGTGTAGTTTATTAATTTACATTTATCTATATATAGAGTTAGCTGTCATTCCTTTCTATTCACCAGCCGATCGCTCCAATAATTACAGTGAAAGAAATCGACTTTGCAGTGTCACAGAAGAAGAAAGTCTGATTAAACATCGGCCATTTCAACCTTTCAACCCAGCAAAACGTACTGTACATCCTATAATTTTTATGAACACGTTTAGAAGTGCGTTCCCAAGAGCATAGAGTGACCGAAAAACAATATCTTACATTATGGGTTACGTCCAGCGGGACGCAGTTGTCTGGGCATATAATGAAGTCGACACATGCGTGACGTAGGAGCAATTTGAGAGAGCATTCTTGGCCAAATTTTGGTCACAGTCGTTACAAGAAGGACATAGGAAACAGATTGTGGAACTAGAGCGTTTCAGTGCTGAACATGGCATTTTGCACAGATGTTCTGAGAAATGTTTGAACGTGGGACACATTCCTGATGAACTTGTAGCTATGCTCGATGTACTCGTCGCACTGAAAGCCAGATTGCATTTTAACTTTAAAGAGAAGTTACTGCACATTCCAGACGATCACGCAGAATATTTTCTGACTGTGCTTGATACGAGGATCTTCGTTCGCGCGGCAAAACAGCTGCCACAACTTTTACGTCAGTGCCATGCACAACGCGCAGGCTAGCCAGCCGCTGTTGGTTACGTAGCGCAGCACCATCAATAGCTTCCTTCCGCAAACCAATACACGCACCAAAATCAGCAGAGGCACCGCATTATGAACAATAATCATAACATATCATTCACAACAAGCGACAACCCACACAACAGGCACCGCAACAACCATAATGGAAATAACAGAATTGGAAACCACAAAAACGGGAACAAAAACATGAACAATTATCAGCCTGTACAAAATCAACAGCAAACCTACGGTTATGCGCATCAAAATACTGGTCCACCACCTCAGTACAACATCAACACAGGTCAGTAGCAAATGCCTGTACAAAATCGATATTGGACTCTACCCACCAACGTGCCCAATCACAAAAGCCACAACAGATTGGAGAGAGTGGAATGAAAAATACCCTAATGTAAATATACCACAAGTGTCAAGTGAAACTCCACCTCAGCCTGCACCAATTACGACGACGTGAAACTAGAGATAGTCATCACTGTGCTCCAGTCCGCTCCGACAGCTGAGTCGTAGCCGGCACGGTAGCTCAGCGTGTTCGGTCAGAGAGCTGGTTGGCCTCTGTGATAAAAAACTCAGTGAAAGGATGAACAACGAACTTGGACGGATGTCATGTGACGACCGCAATGAACAAACACAACGATTAAAAAAAAGAAAAAAGTGGTCAGCGTGACGGATTGCCGTCCTATGGACCCGGGTTCGATTACCGGATGGGTCGGATATTTTCTCCGCTCAGGGACTGGGTATTGCGTTGTATTCCTCTTCATTTCATCCCCATCCGGTTCGCATGTCGCCCAATGTAGAGCCTGCACCAAGCCGGCCGGACCTGCCCCGCAAGGAGCCTCCTAGCCAATAACGCCTAACGCTCATTTCCATTACCGTGCTTCAGGTCGTGGCTGAAGAAGGTTTGGAGGGCGACTTCAGTATCAAATCATTGTTTGATAAACCCAATGATGAACAAAACAATGATTATATGGCAAATAGTTTTAAGCAGCAACTACTCGTATTTGTAAGCTACAATCTATATGAGATCTTATCTGATGAACTATTGCAGGAAAGTACACAATGTCGTTCATCTAGCAATGAAATAGTTTTAGCCACAACTACTGGTATGGTAGGAGGTATTCTTACAGTATTGTTTGGACAGAGGAACGGCTGGGAGTGTTTTGTCGTATGATTTCTATAAGAAAATGGCTGAATTTCAACCTGTACCAGAGTTTCCTGTTCACATGGGTAAGGATCTAACTGCCGTAGGTAATAAGTCTCGTACAGTTACGAAAGAGGTTTTTCTGACCATTAGGATAAGTAATGTAACAACATAATTGCCACTCCTCGTGGTCCAGAATTTAGTAACTGATTCAATTATAGTCTTAGATACGTTATGTCAGAAGCACAGTATAACTGACTTCTCGAAACGTAAATGTTTCCCTAAACATAAGGGCAGTGAAATTACGATTGACTTGGATACCAGGACTCTCAAACATGACAAATATTGTACTGGGTTCAAAATTCAATTTTTGCAAAAGAGCGACGAAACATACATACAGACACTCGCACCTGATACAAACTATGATGATTTGAAAACACTGATTAGCCATAAGTTAAGTGGAACCACTGCTATTACTGGCGATGAACGCAATGAGCTTATTCAGGTACTTTCTAAGTATATACAGGTCTTTACTAAATGACCAGGTGCCATTAAGAGGTACGTTTATATAACTGAAGTCAATCGTCACCAAATTTTCCGTCACAAAACCTATAATGTATCACTATCTCCACGGCCTGCGGTGTGGGAAGAACTGAGACAGATGGAAGATCATCGAACCTTCCACATCTCCCTACTTTAGTCCATTATTTGTTGTCAAGAAACCTAAGAGATATATTAGAGTGGTGTTGGACGCACATGCCATAAATGAAATTATACTACCTTTACGAACTAAACCAGAAAATTTAGAGGAACGATTACAGAAATTTTTTAATGCCAAGTACACTTTTCCACAGTTGACTTGGTAAACTAGTTTTGGCAAGTGGCAGTCACTTCTAGTACCAGAAAATATACTGCATTCATATTCGGGGTAGAACATATCAATTCTGTGTTCTTCCTTTCGGACTGAGCGTCAGTTCAGTCGTATTTGCTACTGCTTTGGATACTGTGCTTGGTGACGAGTTAGTTGACATTGTTACACATACGTCAGTGATCTTTGGATAGCTACTAAGACTTGGAATGATCATCTTGACAACCTCGAGAACATTCTGTATAAATTTGCACAAACTGGATTAACAGCTAACCTCAAGGAGTCAAAATTTGCTTGTTGTGAGACACATAATTAATGCACAAGGTATACGCCCTGATCCATGTAATTTGGACGCTATTAGGAATTTTCCCAGTTCTCGCACTAAAAAACAACTTAAGTCATTTCTAGAACACAGTTCTTTCTCTCGTCGTTTCCTGTCACAACAACTTCTGAACAGTAAGCATCAACTAGATTTACTTAAGAAGAATCAGGCATGAATCTCGTCTGAGCAGTGCCAGCAAGATTTTGATCACATTAAGCACGTATTGGTGAATTCCAACATTTTAGACAATCCAGACTTTAATTCAGAGTTTTGTATGACGTGTGACGCGTCATCCAGTGGTTTGGGTGGTTGTCTGTTTCAAGTAGTCAAGAATGGAGAAGAGGAACAGATAAAAATAGTTGGATTTTCAAGCCATACTTTAAGTGAATGTGAACGTACTTATTCAACCACTACTGTCTGGGCTTTCAAAAATTTTAACCATTATTTGTATGGTAAACAGACGAAAATTTATACAGATCACCAAGCTCTGACATTTTTGTTAAAATGTAAGTTACTTCATCGTAGGTTATCACTCTGGGCTTTATCTCTCCAGAGTTACCCATTTGAGATTGAGTACATTAAAGGTAAAGGCAACATCAACAATTTCTGGTACTCTCATATCTCGAAACGAGTCACCTTTATCGAACCTATCTGCTAAAGTAAAATTCCAATCTCGTTCTAAGTAGTCCCTATGCATCCTGCAGCTGCCCCCTCAGACTCTGCGCTAACATCCCTGCAGCTTTGCGCATGTGACTGTTCCAGGGTAAGCCGGAACCGAATATTAGTCGGAGAAAACTATATCTAACACCTTCTGCAACCTGTGTAGAAACAGACTAAGCTGCGTTACTGCGAAAGGACTGTGTTTTGACAATTCGATAGAAATGGGAAATGGGAGAAGGACGAGGATTTTTGCTACTACACTGTGGTGCATCCCCAAACAACATACAACTACTACAGATCCGCCTCCCTTAAGGCCCATTCACATCTATTACCCCTACATTCTATCTTTGTTGTTCTGTATCATCCAACAGAGAAACTGTAAAAGCTCCACTAACTTCATCCGATAGAAAACTCGATAAGATTTTTGCTGCATCTCTCTCCCTCCATATATTGAAAACAAACACTGCATGCCTGCTGGCATCGAGCACATGTGACCACCCTATTAAATATTTATCAACTGCACAGACCAGTTTAAAGTTTCATCACCAGTACTGTACAATGGTGATTGTATCATGCGGACTATGCTGTAAGTCGGAAGAGATGCTTCCTGTGACTCTGTACCGTTGTTTGAAACATTGTTTTTTTCTGCTGTAATATGCTTTGTACATTACAATACGTTTTGTTTTTCCACCACGACTTCGAGGTCTGTCTCAGGTTCTAAACTGACATTAACATGTTCCAATCCATGGTATCTCGCAGAAAACTAGACGTTGCTTGGTGTAAATCATGTTGTTACTGTTGCTGCCTTAACACACCACACACACTGTATGATTTTAAATAAAAGTCAGTTACAACATAACAAAATTGGAAGAATTTTGCGGCGTTTTGGAGAGTTTCCAAACTACTGTCAAAAGGTGGTTGACAGTCTCTACATTTAAACTCATTTGTCATAGTGACGGAAAAGCTGATGGCTCTGCGTTCCGTTTCGACTGATTACTCATATTCCAGTCATGTACGTAATCACTGTTTTGGTGCTAGAGATCCCCAGAAGGTGTTGCCGCTCCAGAAAACAAGCGTTGTCAATCATTATGTGGTAACCAATAGCGTGCCAGAGAACAGATGGAATGGAAAAGACACCATCAATGTACTGAAATAACAGGCATCACAGTTGATAGTGCGGAAATTTTATAAATTTTTATAGTAATTTCAACACCTACCAGTGATGCAACGGCATGTTTCCCAATTTCAGTATCATGGATAAACTACTCCTTCTCCACCTTGAGAGTGTCATTGCGTATGTAGATATATGAATGTGCAGTACGTCCATTCATTGTTAGTTCTCGAAGACATAAGTCATCAAAGTATACCAGACAGTGCTCTACATATTTCTAACACCTCGAGCATGGTGATTATTTTACGATATATCTTTATGCAGATGGGAGTCACAAAGCATTCTCGCAGTCTTAGGACAAAATTAGAGGCTGAAAGATCCCCTCACACTGTCATTGACCAACCTGCCCCGCAGCACCATTACCGATTTAATCTGCAACCGACCAGAAGTAGACCTCTACATTCCGCTTCTTGTGAATAAATGGTGCTTGACGTGTCCTTGCCCATCCAAGTGCACAAGATTTCACCGGAAGCACCCATGTCAAGGAGGTTATCACGTCTTATCGGTTTATGGTAACGGATCTGAAGGTGTTGTGATGTAATAGCAGATGGTTAAGAAGAACAAGAAGCAGGTGATTTTTAAGCTTGATGGATTTCCAGACGAATGGAGTTCAAAGAGTTTTACGAAAATCAACTACACTACCAATTTGAAAGTATTGTTCTAGTACCTGGAATCATTACCAGGAGGGTATTCGTAAGAGAGAAAATAAACACATGCACTCCTAAGGCTAGAGCATTCTGCACTTAAGAAAGGGCTATCATGTAAGATCGCTTGTGTTTCTGACCTATCAGTCATGTGTAATGCAGAGCTGTTAATATTCCAATGTAAGAATTACATTTCCAGTGCATGACACACATCCTCCCTGCAGTTTTCACTACGATAAACTACGGTAACAAACTGTAAAACTAAAAAAGTACTTCCTTAAAACATTGTTTCTGTGTGATACATGCACAATATATCTATCCAGAGATGCATAGCGTTCACTGCTCACATCCGATCACGGTTCAGAGATTATACTATGCTCACAGCAGTCCTATATGAAATGATCGTTTGTAATGGATAATACCTCTTACAAGGAAACAGATAAACGTTTAGCAGCAGTGTCCGACAAGCGAAATTGCAGGTCATGGCACCACTAACTCTATAAACAGCACATCTGTCAAGCAGATGTATACATGAGGACTGCACTATCTCACTAACACCTATCGCTGACTTAGAACCATCTTAGTTATGAAGCTGAAATTTCAAGTGTACACCAAAGATGCGCAGGGGGATGGTGTAAATCGCATAAATCCTCATTCATTTAGAGGAATATGTCGTAACAAGATGGTCACGTTTTATCACGCATGAGATGGAAGTCCTCCGATGACCGAGAGGTTTGCCATTAACCATCGCAAGTAGACACTGCTCTAAATCACATACAAAACACGTGGTTGTATACGAGTCGAACACAAGCTATGACATGTGACTGATACATCCTGACAGAACAACGGAAGAAATGGTCAAATGACCTGCAGCAACATCTCCCTCTCTAGAATACATCGCCAGTATGCCTTTAAATCGTTATTCGCTACAGCTCCATTTAAACTGATGACCCCATCCTTTCTCTGTTACCCTTTAACGCAGAGGCATGTAAAGTTAGAGTCAGATGGTTCTCTGTCTTCCCGAAAAACGTCAAATGCAGTAGTCAACTCTCGTGTATCAATGTTACCTCAATAGACATACAGTAGAATGCTGCCTCGATGGAAAAAGAAGTGACGGTTTCCCTGGTTTCCTTTGCTTCCATGTCGACGTTTTCCCGGTTTCCCCTTGTTGTCGCATACTTGTTCCCATGTACAACTTGTTCTTCGCCAACCAAAAGACACGGAAGTATTTACTTAGTTTCTCATCACCTCGGTATATATTCCCTGAATTTATACGTATTCTGATGTCATTTTTCGCAATTCTATCGATATTATGTCAGTTCTACCTATGCGATCATGACATAACTCCTCGTTATATGTTCTAAAATGCTCTGCAAATGTGGAATATGTCTGGTGGATGCAACTAGATGCAATCGGTTACAGTGCTATACTATGCCTTCAGATCAGAAAAATACCGTATTAGCGCTAGGTGGTGGCGGCTGTGCTACATTTTCAAGATCTCTATCGGATGAAGTTATTGGAGCTTTTATAGTTCGTAATTTTTCTCGGTTGGATCATACAGAATAATGATGATAGCACGTTGGGGTGTTAGACATGAATGAGCCCTGAAGGACAAAGATCTGCTTTGGACTGCAGTAAAGCTTGGGGACACACCACAATGGAGAAATTTCCGTACTGTCTTTTATACTATCTCGTGTTGCAGGAGGAGGCTTCGATTGGCGCTGACCTTACATGTCGTACATTGTTGGCGGAGCTATGATAACTTTTCCTCATTTCCACCGATTGGACAAAACACGGTCCTGTCACACTAACTAAGGTCATTCTTTTTCTACACAGGTTGCAGAAGGTGGTGGATATAGCTCTCTCCAACTCAGTTTCGACTTTAATTGGAACGATCACAAGCGTAAAGCTGCAGAAATGGTAACAGTTGCAAGACGCATAGGGTCTATCTGAAATTTTACTGCAGCAGATACCTTCTAAAAAGGAAACTCGTTTCGCGATATGAGAGAGCCAGAAATATGATTCGCTAGTGGCTGCAATCATTAAAGGTCTTCTCCATCGGATACAACACAGGTATGTGGTTCAATGGAAAGGCTTAGTTCAAAATCACAGATAACTTATCCACAGGAAGCGTAGCACTAGAAATGTGAAAAGCTAGTGTACATTTCTTACAACCTCAATCAGCACACCATCTACTGTTTGTGATCCTTCTCAATATAACATTGCCTATAACCGAGTCGATATATTACCGAACCTCTGACTTGGCTTCGAGACAGAATGCATTACAAACACTGGAGGGATATCTAGCAGCAGCGTGAGGGAGTTGAAAATACTGGCTTCATACCACAGTCCTTAGCAGAATCACTTTCTAAAAATTCAAATGGCTCTAAGCACTATGGGACTTAGCATGTGAGGTCATTAGTCCCCTAGACATAGAACTACTTAAACCTAACTAACCTAAGGACATCACATAGATCAATGCCCGAGGCAGGATTAGAAACTAGCAGCAGCGCTGTTCCGGACCGAAGCGCCTAGAACCACTCAGCCACAATGTCCGGCAATCACTTTCTAGTTTTGGTGATTTTATCACGAGGTTGCACTCTCGGCGATGTGTAACTGTACTGTTGGTCTGATAATATACACTCCAGCAATCACCGTCTATATTCAGTGTCACGGTCTTTGTCTGGAAAAACCACTTAACTTGGAAGTAATACCATACCTCGATTTATGAAGGGAATAACTTTTAACAAGGATACTTGTGTGCACCTGTAGAACCGAGAGAACCAAGACCGATTGTGATAGTAATGTGGTCGTTGCAATCGTATTTTGTTTTTTTTTAATTTTTTTAACATCCAAGATGATTACGCTTCTCTTTCTAAGGCACAGTGGTACCACACACAAGAGAAACTTATGATATATGTCCACCTGTTGCTGAATTTCTCTCAGTATTATTTCGTTAGAAATCAGTTATTGGCGAAGTATTATACTTAGTAGTAGGGGATTCGTGATGGGTCCACCTTGAGCATCAGGCTTATAAATTATGTGTATGTGTGATCCCACATGTGTAAAGGAAATGACTGTGTCCAGGAAGGTATGGATTTGACGTGAAGTACTGTGACAACAAAGGGTAGAGTATGTCAAGTTATAAGAATTGTACAGATATTTCTATTTCCAAATTCACAGACGGCAGCAGGGTGTACTTCTGGTACTTCACTTACTGTTGAATGTCACCAAATTGAGACTGTGGTCTTAATATTTAATTGTTGGAACAGTGATAAAATATATATGTGACCGGTTTCCTAGGATGATTCTGTCTATGTGTGCTTGGCGTACAGTATTGGTGACCTGTGGCAGGAATGATTCACGTTTCTGGATAACGGTAGGAGCTGCCCAAATGGAGAGGCCTGTTGGGAAGAAGGAATGCAGCTGACTTAACTGCGTTGTCCTCTAGATGGCTGTATAGTGAACTAATCCTTAATATGTGTTGGACAGCATACATGATCACTTGGAAATTTGAGAATATTCAATATGGATGTGTGTTTGTGCTGGACCCCTTTTCCCTCCCATGTAAATTGTGCAATTTACTGCATCTGCACATTTCGCAACTTTATTTAGTTGAGATAACTTCGATTGTGATGTGCACATCTAGCAGGTGAAAGACAGGTGGAAGACACGTTTACTGATTCTCTAGATGTGAGGTATACCTTATCTGACTTTGTAAATCATAAGAATTATTTGCAATCTGTTACATCACCGACTTCAATATTTGCGACTGGAAATATCAGATTCCTCTATTTTTTTCCGAGTTCTCACGTAAAGGTGTTTGCAGACAGGATAAGTTTCTCGTTACTGAGTGGTTTACAGCACGCTACACCTCTCTGAAGTTCTGGGTTTCTAGAGAAGTAATTTCCAGTCTATATCTTTGGAATTACACTGTTGGAGCATACTACTGCTATGCAAGCGATATTGCTGTGTGCCTTATATCGAGAAGTATCGCGTAAATGGCATGATATTGCTTCAAAGCATGTGAAATTACATATGTTCTTATAACCCCATCCTTGTACAACAGTTTGGAGTGTGACTTTGGTCTGCTGAGGGTGCTCTGGCCACACATCATGGGTGTGTGACTTGTAACCACCCGACCTCATGGGAAATATCTTGTGCTGTGAGGAGTATATACTGTGATGTCTGTCATTGCGGTATATCTACGAGTGTATGTCGGTCAATATGAATGATGCAAAAGGGACAATTTGTATGGTGCAGGATACTAATTGTATGTTTAGTACATCAACACGACACTTGTTGATATATTTCCAGGTTGGAGATCGGTATCACGCTCTAATACGCAAGTGTGCATCCTCAGTGGCAGAGCAGTGTAATTGAGTAAGAGTTTTTCGGTATTTGACGATCTGTAGGTCACTTTGCAAGGATTAACTGTTAGTGCAATATATCGATCTGTACAAAATAGTTTTGCCACTGAAAGTCTGTTCTGTCGAAAGAAAGAGGAAGGCAGACAGTGATTCCACATCAGCAGCATCAGTAATTTGGCGGCTAAATTCAGTAAGAGCCGATCATAGTCCTCCATTCATTCACAAGACATCCTTTGTGCCAGGGCATAGGAGCCTCTATACAGCGATGAAAACGTTTGCATTTCAGAGATGTTTGTTGAAACCAGGACTTAACGATTTCCAGGCAGAGGAACATGTGATGGATTGGGTGGAAGAATGCATTCTGTTATTCTGGGCTATTTTCATAAACAGGTTCTGTTAGGACAAGAATTTCCACGTGGAAAGTCTGAGACATCAGGAAAGCTCCTACAAAAGCGACCGTTAACTATTTCTGTGACACTTTACAGTTTTCGAGAGGTCGACTGGGCTCTTATTGACATAGCCATGTGCTGTCAGTATAACATTGAGAACCTTTTAGATGTGCCTGAGCAGGTGAACCACTCTGCAGACATCTCTCACTTGATACTGGTCTTGCCAGTAGATATCAGTCACAGTAAACATGTGCGCAGCTTAAGGCATCTCACATGTCCTGTTAGGATCAGTGGGAACAGTCCACCCTGTGCAACTTTGGGAAGCATTCAAATAGATTTCTACAGCGCGACCTGTGACGTCAGTATAGCACCGAGAACCTTTAGCTGTGTCCATGAGGGTGAGTCACTCAGTAATTAGTTCTTGGCTGCACCACAGGTGGAGAGGCATCACGCCAGCAATAGTCAACAAGTGTGTGTCCAGAGGGTGATGTGGCTCTTATTTACATATACATGTAATGTCAGTATAACACTCAAAGCATTTTAACTGTATGCACAAAAATAGATGTGACTTTTACCTACTCGATGTATGCAGTAGAAGCCTAAGAGAATAAGCTCGCAACCGTGCATTTGTTTGTCTGGTGGAGGCCCGTGGCGGCGTCAGTGCATGCATGTGTTGGAAATGTTCGTTGATACGTCACAGCTGACAGTAGTTGGAAAAAGTTTTTTACGTGCACTGAGTGTCTGTGGACTGCGTTATTTTCAGCTGTTTAAGTGTTGAGAGTGAGCTTGCAGAGCCTTTTACAAGCATTATTTTTTGATAGTTTACGAGTTGTTTGCATGTCTGTATGCTGTGTACTGCATTAAGAGGTGGATTCAAGTTCTAAGGCCTCCGATTTTTTTTTCTAATTAACAACTCACCCGAAATCGATGAAACTGGCGTTACTTCTCGACGTAATCGCCCTACAGACGTACATATTTTTTACAACGCTGACGCCATGAATCCATGGCAGCGGCGAAGGCTTCTTTAGGAGTCTGTTTTGACCACTGGAAAATCGCTGAGGCAATAGCAGCACGTCTGGTGAATGTGCGGCCACAGAGAGTGTCTTTCATTGTTGGAAAAAGCCAAAAGTCACTAGGAACCAGGTCAGGTGAGTAGGGAGCATGAGGAATCACTTCAAAGTTGTTATCAAGAAGAAACTGTTACGTAACGTTAGCTCGATGTGCGGGTGCGTTGTCTTGGTGAAACAGCACACGCGCAGTCCTTCCCGGACGTTTTTATTGCAGTGCAGGAAGGAATTTGTTCTTCAAAACATTTTCGTAGGATGTACCTGTTACCGTAGTGCCCTTTGGAACGCAATGGGTAAGGATTACGCCCTCGCTGACCCAGAACATGGGCACCATCATTTTTTCAGCACTGGCGGTTACCCGAAATTTTGTTGGTGGCGGTGAATCTGTGTGCTTCCATTGAGCTGACTGGCGCTTTGTTTCTGGATTGAAAAATGGCATCCACGTCTCATCCATTGTCACAACCGATGAAAAGAAAGTCCTATTCATGCTGTCGTCGCGTGTCAACATTGCTTGGCAACATGCCACACGGTCAGCCATTTGGTCGTCCGTCAGCATTCGTGGCACCCACCTGGATGACACTTTTCCCATTTTCAGGTCGTCATGCAGGATTGTGTGCACAGAACCCACAGAAATGCCAACTCTGGAGGCGATCTGTTCAACAGTCATACGGCGATCCCCCAAAACAATTCTCTCCAGTTTCTCGATCATGTCGTCAGACCAGCTTGTGCGAGCCCGAGGTTGTTACGGTTTGTTGTCACACGATGTTCTGCCTTCATTAAACTGTCGCACCCACGAACACACTTTCGACACATCCATAACTCCATCACCACATGTCTCCTTCAACTGTCGATGGATTTCGATTGGTTTCACACCATGAAAATTCAGAAAACGAATGACTGCACGCTGTTCAAGTAAGGAAAACGTCGCCATTTTAAGTATTTAAAACAGTTCTCATTCTCGCCGCTGGCAGTAAAATTCCATCTGCCATCTCTGGGATGTATTGACAATGAACACGGCCTCATTTTAAAACAATGTGCATGTTTCTATCTCTGTCCAGTCCAGAGAAAAAAATCGGAGGCCTTAGAACTTGAATGCACCTCGTATTTCGGTAATTTACGAGCTGTTTGCATGTCTGTACATCAATGTACTGCATTATTTCGCTGATTTGCGAGTAGCTTGGAGGTCTGTAGGCTATGTAGCGTGACCCAAAGCATTTCAGGGCGAGTGTTTTGTACCAGTGTAGTAAATGAACTACATGTAATCCATATCAAAATAAATTGTTCAAAAATAGATACACTCCTTCCTGTCTCCAGCAGCCCAGCACAGGCTGAGTTCTTTTTCCGCCATTTCTCCCCACAGACCGCCATCTTGGATTACATCACAGAAGGGAAGACAGGCCCCCTGGTGGCAGTACTGTGTACTACATCAGTTGGACTCTGGACCTCATGGTGGGCACACTGGATGGAGTTAATGCCACTAATTGTTTAAATAAATACTGTGTACAAAAGAAAGACATATGTCCTTCCTATCTAGCAGCCAAGTATAGGCTGAGTCCTTTCCCTGCCAGTTCCAAGGAAGAGGTGGCAGTCGGGCGACTTAGGTTAGTGGAAGTGGAAGTTATATTTTTCTCTCCATTTTCTTACGTTAGCGGAGGTAGCCACAGTGTATTGTATTGTCCTGCTGGAATTTGAGCTTCCTGTCATTTTCTGGTGGTGGGAAGGGGGAAGGGGAGGGGGCTAGGTTAGTGGAAGTAGCCCAGTTGACCTGCTTTCCTGCCAACATTTAAACTTCTGGCGATGACGTCATTGTGACATTGTCTTATCTATTACCCCCATCTTGGAGCCGCCATCTTGAATATATTTAGCAACAATGGAGAGTGCTGCCATACAAAGGTTGTCCCATTTCTCCAGAAAACCAGGTAAAGACTGGTGGAAGTTAGGTCGTGGCGCAGATTGAAGAAAAGCCTTCTTATTTATTAATCTCTAATGGTAGATACCCTGATCTCTGACCCTTTGGAATTAAAGACTTGAGAGAAGCCTAGGGACGGTTAAGGGGCCTAATAACCCAATCACGGAGCATCTGCTGCACAAGCTGCCGAACGATTTTCGTTTTGGGTTGTGACAACCTATCCAGCTCGTCAGTTAATACATCCGGCAAATTGACCGAAGATGCAACAGAACCTCAGCCTCATAATCACCAACATGGGCTGCCTTAAATTTACAGTCATGCACAGCAATGGCGTTAGCTCCTGTGACCTAAATACATTGGCACAATTCGAATTTCTTTTTGGGGTAAAATATAAAAGAAAACGTCCTATCCGGGTGTTTTAAGATCAACGCAGTATGCTGAAACCAATCGCAGCCCAAAAGAACTAATGCAAAGCAGCTTCACAATAGCGAATTGAATGGGTCAAGAATACTCTTAGACAGAAATATTCGCATTATAGCGTCCAATCAGAGGCATCACCTTCCGACTGGCATTATGACATCCTTCCAAGGTCGTTTGTAGGCTAGGAAACTTACAAATCCGGTGACTGCAAACATACCAATCATAATCAACCAATGAGAGGGTACAGAATTAATCAGTTGAGACACAGGCGCGTTGAAAATTCACTACTGCACAAACAAGGGATAAAAATGAATTGACGGAAGCTCTAATACGATTACAGAGTTTAATAAGATATTTAAATTTCAACGCATCGCACGCTTCTTGCGTCTGCTGGGCAGACGCACATTACGCAGCATAGGACACCGATTCACCGAATGTCCAGGATAACCTAAACGAAAACACCGCTTGGTCTTCACCAACCCGGTATCCCAAGTATTCCTTGCTCCCTCGCGAACGGGCGGTTGTTTTATCAAACCGCTCACACCTGCCCGCTAAGTATCGGCAAAACGAATACACTGTATCTTAAGCTCTAATCTATTTCTGCAACCGTCACCAGCTTATTACAGAACATCAATGCGATCAATTTTCGGGTATAATCACTGTCAATTCATTTTTGATACGAGAAGACAATTTATTCCTACAATGCTCTTCCTCAAATCCTGAAGTGTACTTTTATACCTGTGCAAGATTAGAACTTAATCGCCCATTGGCCAGAGGATATAATAATTGAAGAATAAGTCGTTGTTACGGTGCCCAGGTCTTGAACCTGCTTTTTCAATGAACTAAAAGCTACGGTAAGCCTATTGCAACTCTTCAGTCTGTAACACACTCAACCCAAGGACTAAGCATAGTATCAGGTTTGGTAATTGAACAAAGGGCTCTTAGGCTACTTGCTCCCTTGTCGAATCCTAACAAGGGAACTATAACCACTTGTTTCAGCAGCCGTGTTATGTTGTTCAAGCCCGATGCCTTCGGCCGAGCGGTTTTAGGTGCTTCAGTCCGGAACCGCGCTGCTGCTACGGTCGCTGGTTCGAATCCTGCCTCGGGCATGGATGCGTGTGATATCCTTAGGTTACTTAGGTATAAATAGTTCTAAGTCTAGGGCACTGATAACCTGAGATGTTAAATCCCATAGTGCTTAGAGCCATCTTTTTATAGTTACTTAACAATAACACAATAGTAATAGCGGCAGGTCACAACAAGGGTCAGCCCATAAGACTGAAACGTCAGCAAACCGACAGGTCACTCGGTCGGTCGGTCCCTGAAAGAGCGGCGCCAGATCCATGTGCCGACTAGGGCAGCGGAAACCTGCCCTGAGCTCTCAGTCGTTAGCTGGGGAGATGGTACAGGCGTACGGATGGACTGAACTACAACAGACTAAAATTATAATTCAACAACTTGGTCAACATAAGATAAGCAATTACAGTTGTGGAACAAATAAATCCCACTTAAGGGAAGTGAGAGTGACACTCCTATACGTATATAAAAACAGTGCCTATACACATAAGCAATGGCTTTTAATTTAAACTACAAGAAACTGGGAACTCAATCACAAGTCAGGCAGTTAAAATTGTTCCTGAGACATCAATAATGAGTGCCAAACTCAAGGTGGAATATTAGGTTTATAAGGGCACAGGGATCTGTAGCCAAGACTTTATAACATTTAACTACCACATATTGTGCTGCATTGGAATATAGGTTATCTTAGAGGGTCTCCAGAAATGGACTCCCTGATTTCAAAAGTAAATATGTCGAAAACAAAGATCGATAGAGGAATGCAGTCAACGGTATGTTTATTATGAAAGCTGTAAGAAGCTTATACAGCAGTTTGAAATAATAGTTACAAAATCTGCTAACAGATGGCGCTGTAATCGCCATACGTAATGCCTAGTATAAATAGTGATCCGAAGCCCAGAGCGATCAGTTCCACTATTGAAACGTGAAAGGAGGTTAGCGTACCGAAGGAAGAGATTAAAACCATGTACTCCATTGAACATCGCGTTTTTCTGGTGCTAGAGTACCACAGGTTACAAGAGAGTCCTATGGCAACAAGGCGAAGTTTTCACGCACGATCTAATGTTCCAAAAGGACCCGATGCGAAAACCATTCGTACGCTCTTCGCAAAATTCCAACGAACAGGCAGCGTATTTGATGATGTAGTGGGGCATGTTGGCCGCAAGCAAACCGCAGTTACGCCTGAAAATATCGCCACAGTTTCTGGAATTATTCAGTGAAATCCAATGTCATCCGTCCGTATAATTACATCTAAGACTGGTTTGAAGCGTTCCAGCACGCAGAAAATACTGAGAAAGAGCTTACACATGTTTCCATTCAAAATTCAAACGCACCAGGCCATACCCGTACGAGCTGTGAAACAAAGGGTTGCCTTTGCTAATCAGATGCTCACAATGATTGATAGTGAAGGATTTGATGTTGGCTGCATCTGGTTTACAGATGAAGTATTCTTCCACCTGAATGGATACGTGAATAAAAAGAACTGGCGATTTTGGGGTTCCGAAAAGCCATATCGGTGTGAAGCGAAACCCCTGCATTCTCCTAAAGTTACTGTGCGGGCTGCAGTATGCAGCAGAGGCTGCTCATTAGAGAAACGGTCACTGCTGCACGTTACGTTGCAATTTTGGAACAATATGTCGCCACACAGCAAGCGTTAGAGGATCGACCAGGTACTGAATGGTTTATGCAAGATGGAGCCCGACCACATCGGACCGAGCAAGTGTTTCGCTTTCTTGAGGAATACTCCGGGAATCGAGTCATCACTTTGGACTATCCCAAATTGAGTGGTGCAGGCATGGATTGGCCTCCATATTCGCCGGATCTGACTCCCTGTGACTTTTTTTGTGGGGCACAGTGAAAGACATGGTCTACCCGAAGCATCCCGCCACGCTGAACGAGCTTGAATCGGCGATCTCTGTGGCATGTGAATCCATTTCGGTTCATACACTACGAAATGTGATGGCGAATTTCATTCTTCGTTTGCGCCACCTCTGCAGTGCCAATGGTGAACATTTTGAAAACATTGTGATGTGATTGTTTGCAAAGATTGTTTTCATGCGATTATTTCACTTATGTATGCTGATATGAGCTGTACAGCGTACAGCGCCATCTGTTAGCAGCTTTTGTAACTATTATTTCAAACTGCTGTATAGACTTCTTACAGATTTCACAATAAACATACCGTTTACTGCATTCCTCTATCGATATTTGTTTTCGAGATATTTAATTTTGAAATCAAGGAGCCCTTTTCTGGACACCCTGTAAGTGGTGGCATATTACGCCTTAACATATCATAGAATTCTTGTACGTACGCTCCACTGGAGCTTCAAATCAGAGCATTATGTTGTCCTTCGCATGTAAACGTGCACGTATTAGACGAAGTATCTCACCAGATTCAGAGGCAGTAATTAGTCGCATGGGTTTCCGAGGAGTAGTTCTGGATGGAAATCAGCATTTGAAGGCTGTTGGTCCTCCCAGCAGCGATGTCGGCGTCCAAACACCACACACGCCAATACAAAGGCAGCAAGCCCACTGACCTAGGTACAGGCCCTCTTCTCAGCTCCGCACACAGCTCTCGCCACATCCACTCTAAGTTCATAACTGCCTCTGCTTTTCATAGCGCGGCGCCCCTTCTGTATCACGCGGCTTCACTCGCTACTGCCGTACCACTCGAGCCCTCTCTTGGACTTTTCTCATACCATCAGCCAGTGAATTCTGCAGGCAAGGATCGTGAACCTGCCCTCTAATGTCATATCAAGCCGAGTGTCACAGCTCATTATAAACAGGAGAAAATGTGAATGTTAAGGATCCTAGATTAATCAAACTGTTTGTCGATACACGCACATAGTAGGATTAAATCTTATCATAATTTAAGTGAAGTCTGTGTGAACTGTTTATGCCCCTTGCATTATAAAGAAAAGTTGGCTGTGCGTTTGACTGATGGTTTGCAGTTCATAGCAGTCAGAAGTATCATGCCAGATGACGAGAAATTGTTCTTAATATGTGACTCTTATAGCAAAAAACTTAAGTTATTATGTGTTATCCATATGTACATGGAGTGTTTGCAGCAACCATTTGTTAGTGGCGACATTAATGTGCGGGAACCATATAGTATTGCAGTCTATGTGCACTATGGTAAGTGATGAATCTCAGAGTTTCAGCTGGAGTGAGATGCAGGCTGCATGGAATCATTCAGCAAATGGCTGTATCAGATTGCAGTGTGCTTAAAAAATTCCTTGCTGCAAAATAAACAGAGTTAAATTAGTGTGTAAGAGGAAGGTGCGTTTTGAACGGAAGATCTTTGTCGTATGTGCAAGGTATTATTAAAGCGTATCGATGTGAAACACAGAGACAGCTCGCATTTTATAACCATTTAATTCTATAAATCTTTGAGAACGAGATGCGACAAAAATAAAACCTGACCTTCTCTTTGTAATTTTGGTGAACGTGGAGAAATATAAAACATTCACTAAATTTATCCTTGTTGTGTAGGGATGTAGAGTTTACTTTAGGGATTATTTGAAGTTTCTCGAATGTTGTGTTTAAAAATGTTTCTCATATTTAAAGTATGAAGACTTTAAAGTAACAAGAGAATAGTCTCTTGACAGTGGGAATTTTAATTTGATCAATAACAAAAGTGTGTTTCCTGATAAGCAAGCTATCAACGAATCTGTTTTTCTGGGCGAAGAATTGCTATGGATTTAAGCATTTTAAAGCTCTGACAGTTGAAATAATGATCAAAAACTGGATTACCAAAGAGTGTGCATGGAGTGGAGTTTATCTGAATGCAATACACTGAGAGGCTACTCCAACTTATTTTTGGGAATCGATGTCTAGCTTTGGGCTGATATGTCTGAAAGTAATTCTGCGCATTCTGTCTTCAAATATATGAAATACATATTATGAAAACTCATCTGACTTGGCATGAATTGCATTGCTGAAAACTACTGGTTTTGAACTGAACCTTATTACATGCGTTACAATGTCATTAGTGTGCTGTCAGGGATGGTGTTGTCCACTGCTCACAAAGACATGCTGATGTAAGCAGCAGCTTCGGCTCTGATTATTATGAAAATAAGTATGACTCTCGTATATCTCTTTCTTAATAGTCGACAGGTGGGCCATATTGAAATAAATACCACCCTTAAATTTTCCATGGGTTCCTCTAGATGGCTTTTATGTAAAGAACATCCAGTTGATTCATAAGGAACATTTTAGAAGCAAATCCAAACTATCCAGAAAACTGACATATACTTTGCCTCCATTATGTCCAGAGAGAATTGTACCACCACAATAGTATTAACAAGAAATTAAGTTAGTTTCCACACTACACAATAAGAAAAGTTGTGTGATTAACAACAGAACTGACGCATTTTAAGCAAAATTGACTGAATATTGTCATTTTGTCGAACTTTCTGGCTAAATATGTATATCAATATTAGTTCTGTTGTGACAAACACATAAACACATACAGTGATTACGAAGAAAAAAATCTTCAGACTCTTGAATAGTAGTGTGTTTGGCAAAACTATGCATAATGTGAGAAAACACAATTATTGTTAGGCAGAAGCAAATTGGGAGGACAGACACAGTGCTAGCGCTCTTACTGCAGGATCGAAATTGAGGCGCAGTGATATATTTGTCGAAAATTTAAGTGGACTTCACATTGTTGTGATACACCTACAATTGAAGAAAAGGCAATTTTAGATATTTGCAAGACCCTGTAACCTCCCCACAAAATTCATTCACATTTTAGTGTAACCTCAAAACAGAAAAATTCCTAAACTTCTCTACAGTAAAAAATTATAATTATGTCGTTCACATTCAGTGTAACGTCCCAACAAAAAATAAATTCAGTAACCTGGTAATAATACAATGTAACTAACGTCTCAATTAAATTGTCGCTCAATTATAACTTTTCAATAATTGACTGTGAATTTAACCAGGTAAATTTTGGACGTCACCAGTGCTGCGTCATGGCCCTGAAACATCATTCTGAATAAAAAAGAAAAATTCTAACCTGAATGAAGTCGCCGGATAACGCATATATATATCTGCTCTCACAACAAATTTTTCTGGCACAGCCCTGTGCAATGCTGGCCGATAGATTTGGCATTTATGAAAGGAAACAAGTGATTATTCTTTTGCAATAATCGGGATGATCATGGATTGGAGAAATTAGTAAATTCCTTAAACTGAAATGAATGGTTGTTAAAAGTTACTTTTTATGAGAAGGATTATTATTAGGACATATTTTAAAACATTTACATGGGACTTGAGATAACAATACTACATATGCATGAGGCTGCTTTTTACCTTATACAATAATGCTCAGGCTCCGGCATCGCTGCACCACGACCGGCCCAGCCAACACGATACACCTGACCACACTGCTCGCTAGCAACAACTTACTGCTACAGCTACACAGTTCCTACTGCAGTCAACACTGCTCTTTGGTCTGAAATTCTCTTATACCTGGCATATCGCAGGCAGCGCGTGAGCAATACATCGAAATTACATCTGCTCGGACCTCTTAGAACCCTTCTTCCAGAGTTTCACTACGGCCATATGCTGAAAAAGTCTGAGCCAATAAATGATGTACTAAAAGATGTTGAAAATTCGTCGTTCAAAATGAATTCAGTCTAAGTTCCAAACAGTTCCGATTGTAAGGCAACACAAATTAATAAATTTAGTGAAATACGATAAGTATTTGATAGTAGACGATAAAGTGAACACTGTCGTGTTGGATCGTTGCTGTGTGTACAAGAGTTGATCCTCATGTGACGTCAAAGTGCTGTGTTTACACTGCCTTGCGGACTGTTTTAGCTCAGATAAATCTGTGAGGGTTACTGCGAATCGAATCCAGGTTCTTCCCCCACACGTGGCAGGGACACCACCAATTTGACATAGGAAGAGGTCGATTTTCTTATGTGTGCATAAAAATGTAAAAACTTGATACTGATTGACTTTTGAGAGTACATGTGAATAATTGTAAAAACATTATGTGTGATTTTATTGTGTATTTCTGAAAATTAGTGAAAATGGAAGAACATTGGGTGGGAAAACCCTGTACAATTTAAACTATTCATTGTCATGCCTAAGATGTATGTTACAGGCTATGCTGCATCATGTATTCAAACATGCTTGATCGGGATTGATTTCTACATTTCACACTCAACCAAGTGTACATCTACCTTTCTTTAGAATGTATTCGATTTTATAGGGAAATGTATATTTGGAGTTCTTTTGTTTGTGTTCCGTTTCGCCTCTCATTCCCTCTTCAGTGTATCAGATTGACTGCTATTCACGCGAGTGAGTCATACAGATACACAGAGAAACAGAAAGAGAAAGAGAGAGAGGGAGGGAGAGAGAGTGATGGAATTTGACATAACGTTAGTAGAGTTGATATGTGTCGCCTCTTACCAACTGGGTAGGCATGATACCAAACACCTCTACTGCTAACGTGAAGAGGTCAACTAGTCCAAAGACTCTCTCTCTCTCTTGGTCATGCAACCAGCAGCAGTTCTTTCTACACTCAGATGATTGTCAGAGGTGTATGTCTGTTTATGTGCCTGTGTGTGTGTGTGTGTGTGTGTGTGTGTGTGTGTGTGTGTGTAATTAACAGCGCCAATTTACGCAATTCAGGCGAACCTGAAGAATTTTTTTTGAAAATACTCTTGTACTGGCATTATTTCTTTAACATAGTATCATCTTTACGAAATTTAGATAAAGATTACGTACTTTTTTGAAATGGGAATACTGTTGTATTTGCAGAAATGTTTGAAAATGTCCATTTTACTCATTGAAAGTGAAGGTCACGTATTTCTTCCATACGAAAACACAGTACGACTGGCATTTCTCTGAACATAGCACGATTTTGCTTAATTCAGATGCAACGTACCTAAGGTTTGGAAGTACTGTGATATTGGCAATATCGTTTTTGGAAATACTGTACCATTTACAATTTGTTTTTTGAATATGGAACCATTCCTTTAAAATCGTAAAGTTTACGTAATTTCTCTCGAAATACTATGAAGTGTAAAGTATTTACTATGAACAAGGCATCATTTAATGCAATTCAATTGAGACTTATGTAATTTTTGATGTTGTGTGTGCACGTGTGAGAAGAGCACTTTTGTTCAATAATATAGAGCTGAAAGTAATGTATTGTCGTATTTTTGTAAAATGGCGCAAAAGTTTTAAATACCCTTGAACATGACAGCTATAGTGTTTCTGTCAGTTTCACTTCAACAGCTGCTAAATACAAGGTATGTGACTGGCTGTTTCACTTGAATGGTGGGTGAAATACTAGGCTATCATGCAGAGATGTTGGAAGTCGGGAGAGAGGGAAATGGAAAGGGCGATAGGGAGAAAGTGCTGGAGAGACTGATGACATTATCAGTTCAATGCCTGTTAGCACGGTCAAGGAGCTTGAAAACTGAGTTGTCGAGTAGCTTGGTAGATGTAGCATTGTTTTTCAACGTTAGAGAAGCTTCCTTGGACGTTAAATGTCTATGCTGCTCAAGAGCATACGTGGTCACATAGAAGAGATAGTGATACTTTTTCTTAAATAATTTTGAAATAAACGTCCTGGTTTATGTTGGAGGTAATTCGGATGAGTGAGTTCGACTCATGCTATGAGAAATTTCCACAAAATATCAAACAACCTGATTTAGCCTGAGCTATATCCTCCATAAACTGTAGGTTGTCAATGCAATCGATGTTTTGAATCTTCAGATAAGAAGCAAAATAGCGACTCGTCGGATCACACTACACGCCTCCACGCAGCTGCTGCCTAATTCCTGCGTGGTTTGGCCCATGGAAGATGTGCAGATCAATGTGCCACCTTACGGCTTTTTGGATGTGCCGGATGTCACGTGTCCATTGTACGGATCTTACCTCAGAAGTTTCAGAAACTGTATCAGATGGACTGGTATTCAGTGACAATAACAATCCATCATTTGGGTTTGAAACTGATTGTGTGACTGACTAGGAACGGCAGATACCTTACAAACAGAACCATTTTACAACCTTCTTGATGGCTACTAGCATTACAGCATCACTTGCAGATATACCAAAGAAGTGGGCATCTTTGTTCACCATCTGATCTTGGGCCCAACCAAGCACCATAGTTCCTTTTCGCTATTCCGTCTGCACCGAAGCCACACGACCGACTGACACATACACACCAACTGACTGCTTTGACTTTCATCAGCAGCGTAGGGTCATCTGACCAGCGGAACCAGTTCCATACCATCTACAGCACTCCAGAACGGCAACTCTGCTCTTCTAAGGGGGTGACCAATCTTCGTCTACATCTACATGATGACTACTATTCAAAATTAACTGTCTGGCAGAGGGTTCATCGCAGAACCATAGAGTTACTTCACTACCGTTACACTCTCTATCAGCGGGCCACGAAAACACTTAACTCTATCGGTGGGAGAGCTGATTGCTCATTATTTTATTATAATGATCATTTCTCCCTATTTAGGTGGGCACCAACAAAATATTTTCACACTTCGATGAAAAAGTTAATGACTGAAATGCCATGAGATGGTCCTACCGCAGCGAAATCTACCTTTGTTTTAATATCTGCATCCCAATTCGTGTGTCACATCCGTGGTACTCTCTCCCCAATTTCAGAATACAACGAGCTGCACTTATTTGAACTTTTTATGCCCTCTGTAAATCAAATCTGACTCGGGCCCCAGACTGCACAAGCGTAATGTAAAGAGTCTTTTTAATAGATCTGTTACACTTTGAAAGTGTTCTGCCAATAAATCGTAGTCTTTGCTTTCCGCACAGCAGTATCTAAGTGATCGTTCCAAATGTAGTTATTCGTAATTGTAATCATTAAGTACTTAGCTGAGTATACACCATTTAAATGTTTCTGATTCATCGTGCAATTGATAGTTAGCGGTTTCATTTTAGTGGTCATGTGAATGAGTTCAAACTTTTCATCATTTACAGCCAATATCAACTTTTTGCATCTTACACATACCTTGTCTAAATCATTTCGCAATTAATTTTGATCATCCGATGACTGTGCATGACAGTAAATGATAACATTATCTGCAAATAATCTAAGAAGATTATGTCAGACTGTATCCTAAATCATTTAATTAGAACAGGAACAACATAGGGCCTACAATGCATCCTTGGGGAACGTCCGGAATTTCTTCTGTTTTACTCGCTGACTTTCCGTACATTATTATGAACGGAGACATTTCTGACAGGACATCAAGAATCCTGTCACACAACTGAGACGATATTCCACATGTACGCAGTTTAATTAGAAGTCCTTTGCGAGAAACGGTGTGAAAAGACTCCCGGGAATCGAAAAATGTGGAATCAATTTGACGTCGCCTGTCGCTAGGACTCATTACTTCGTGTGAATAAGGAGCTAGTTGTGTTTCACAATAACGGTGTTTTCTGAATCCGTGTTGCCTATTTGTCAGTAAACCGTTTTCTTCGAAGTGGCCCATTATGTTGGAGTGCAGTATATGTTCCAGAATCCTACTGCAAATTGACGTTGCTGGTACTGGTCAGTAACTCAGTGGATTACTCCTACTTCCCTTCTTGAGTCCAGTGTCTAGTGTCTAGTGAAAATTAGCTAAATTATTCATCCTAAACCGTCTCAAATTATAAATTAATATTTCGAATGGCGTATTTTTGTGCAGATTAGTAGATGGATGGCTATGCAGACATTTTTACTGCACTTTTATGTCTCTTTATTTGTTGTATTATGACCATCAATTGTTGTGAGTTAGGAGGCGTGTGAGCTGGGTAGCAGCCTGCAAGAGCCCAGCGGGCGCCGGCTGCGGGCAGCTAGTGCTGCCACAGCCCCGCCCCGCCTCGGCCCAGCCCCCTGCCGCCTAAGTGGTCGGGGCTTCCCCGGGGCGCGCCCGGCACTGCATCAGGGATTGCGCTGCCGCGGCAGCTCATAAATCAGGCTGGCCTCAACCCGCAGCGAAAATTACCGACCGCTCGCTGGCCCCAGCGGGCCGGCCTCGCCACCCCTCAGCATGTAGCTGCACCATGCTCACATGTTGCTGTCAGCTTCCGGCGTTCCCACAGCTATTTGGGCTGCTACTGCTTTATCATAGTTGCTAGGGTATGTAGATCGCGAACTCAGTAAATCCTGAAAAGGAAACTGCATTCAAGACGCCAGTGTGAACACGTCTAGACTACTGTTCCAGTGGCTGTTCCCTATCAAGCAGGCCATACAACATGTATTAAACGAACTCATTGACGCAATGACAGATACGTAGCAAGGCGATGTAGAACACACACAATTGCAATGATAATGCTCCGAAACGTAAATGAAATTCCTTGGAAGTTACAAGTCGAAGTTCTTGTGAAACCCCGTCGGTAAACTTTAGAGAACCTTTATTCGAGGAGGACTGTGAGAACTTTACTCTGGACCATCGTGTATGCGACGTGATATCACGAAAACAAAATAAAAAATCTTAGAACACACGCTTTGGCATATATATAGCAATTATTTCCTATCTCATTAAGAGAATGGAATAGCACAGGAAGTCGATAGTACTGTTACGACTCACCATTCACCATCTACCATATATGCCCAGTGACGTATACAGGGTGACTATAAGTAATATTAAACTTTCAAACTGCTGCATGAATAACACCACTGCTCAGAATGACGTCAAATGGCAACGGAATATTATCGGAAAAGGGGAAAAAATAGATACAAAATGTAGCTAGTAGGTGGCGCTGTAAGCACCATAATTTAATAGTCGTCGACTACAAATGACAATGAATCATATAACAATGCCTAAGGTGTATGTTTGACGTTAAACAAACTTTCTACTCAGTGTGAATGGGTGCACAGGTGTGATACTGTTAGTTACGTAAGCCCATCCACCACGGCAAGGTCATATCACATCGAATGGGAAAAATCAGTTTTCAATTGTCCTGAGGCCAAAAACCTCACAAAATGCATCAATCAGAATTAAATCGGATTATTAATTTCCGTGTGACTGGCGCTAAACATGTTCAACATGCTGTCCACCGTATTCCTCAACAAGTTGAAATCGAGAAACAGCATGTTCCACGACAGACCGAAGCGTTTCAGGGATCACGTTCAGTATGTGCTGCGCAATGAGTGCTTTCAATGAAGCTAAGTTTGCAATCGGAGCACTGACCACATCATCTTTCAGCTAGCCCCATAGCCAGAAGCCATACCTATTAAGTTCAAGTGACCTGTTTGGCCAGGCTGTACGAAAATCGAGGCTGATAAATCTAGCATTTCCGAAATGGCGCTTCAGCAGCTGCTTAACTAGATTTTCAATGTATAAAAATGATCCCATCCACACATCAACGCTTTTTGAGAGCTGGAATGGCGTGGTTGCGCAAAAGACATTCATAGCCGTCACCAGTGACGGTACAGAATGGAAGCACC